>NC_071571.1:2493233-3693233 GCF_024509145.1 Vidua macroura
CAAGGCATCACTTTTGGGCGAGGAGAGGGGGATTCTGGTCCCAGCAGCTTTGGGGGTTGAGGGCAGAGAGGAGAATTTCCCCACCTCTCCTTCTGGTTTACGACCCAGCTGTTTCTCCCCTCCCTGCCTCAGTTTCCCCCCACCCCAGGACAAGAATAGCACCGTCTGCAGAGCGCTCCCACAGGCTCGGCCCGGCGTGTGAAGACTTGGGGGTTTGTGTTCACAGGGGATTTGTTTGATCTGGAAATAGCAGGGTTAGAAAATTCCATCTGCCTGCTCTCGAGAGCCCTGGACGGGGGCAGCGCGACGGCGAGCGCTGAGCAAACCAGCCCTGAGCAAACCAGCTCTGCTTGGCTCCTGGCCTGGGAATCAGCGGGAGCAAAAATCGCATTCCAGAAGGGCTGGATGTGGAGAACAGAGCGGGGCACGTTTCCCTTCCTGCTCCCGTGTGGGGCCATGCTCGTGGCCGCTCCCACCACGGAAACCCTACAGCAAAATTTTGTGTCTCCAGTGGTGCAAAGCCAGGTTAGGGCCAGGCTTTTGTCTCATGGCATCACCAAGCTATGTTGGATGGGCCCTGGAGCAACCTGGTCTAGTGGAAGGTGTCCCTGCCCATGGAACAAGATGATCTTTAAGGTCCCTTCCAACCCCCCAAAATTATAGGATTTGAGTTTTTATGATCATTTTCCCCCCTGGATCTTCACCCCCACTCAGCCATGCTCACCCAGCATGGAGAGTTATGGTTGATGCCCATACTTCTTGCACATGGGAAAACAGCTCTTCTCTCTTCTCTTCTTCTCTTCTCTTCTCTTCTCTTCTCTTCTCTTCTCTTCTCTTCTCTTCTCTTCTCTTCTCTTCTCTTCTCTTCTCTTCTCTTCTCTTCTCTTCTCTTCTCTTCTCTTCTCTTCTCTTCTCTTCTCTTCTCTTCTCTTCTCTTCTCTTCTCTTCTCTTCTCTTCTCTTCTCTTCTCTTCTCTTCTCTTCTCTTCTCTTCTCTTCTCTTCTCTTCTCTTCTCTTCTCTTCTCTTCTCTTCTCTTCTTCTCTTCTCTTCTCTTCCCTTCCCTTCCCTTCCTTCCCTTCCCTTCCCTTCCTCTTCCCTTCCCTTCTCCTGTGCTTTCCCTACTGCTCTCATCTCTCAGTATCTGTGCCAATCAAGCAGTGAAATTGCCTCCTGTCTTTAGTGCTGCCTGAGGTCACCCGAGGAACTCGGGCTGAGGCCCCACTGCAAGTTAAGCTAAACACAAAATGCTTATTACAAGCTTTTCCTCCCCAGCTGTCCAGGTCTCCTAAGAAATCCATGTTTTTCTCTTGAAAGCTTCTCAAGGTTTATTTTTGAAACAGTCTGCATTTGATTAAAGTTTTGTTTTGTTTTGCTTTGTTTCAAGAGGAACTTAAAAGGGCCATCAGCCTGTAAACATAAATATTCCATTCTTTCACTGATTCTTTGCATTTTTCTGGGTTTGCTAATGAAAGATGTTCAGCAGGGCAAGTCTCTGTGATGTGGGAGCATCCTTCACTGCTCCAACCCTGACCACTCTTTAAGAGGAGAAATTTTCCCTAATATCCAATCTAAACCTCCCCTGATGCTAATTGAGGCCGTTCCCTCTCCTCCTGTCCCTGTTCCCTGGGAGCAGAGCCTGACCCCCCCCCGGCTGTCCCCTCCTGTCAGGAGCTGTGCAGAGCCACAAGGTCCCCCCCTGACCCCCCTTTTCTCCAGGCTGAGCCCCTTTCCAGCTCCCTCAGCCACTCCTGGTGCTCCAGACCCCTCCCCAGCTCTGTTCCCTTCTCTGGACCTGCTCCGGCCTCTCAATGTCTTTCTTGTCATGAGGAGCCCAAAACTGACACAAGGATTTGAGGTGTGGCCTCACCAGTGCCCAACACATGGGATTGTCACTGCTCTGGTCCTCCTGCTGGCACAAGATGTGACCTCACAGCCCTGGTTTTTATTTCCCTCTCTCCCTGCAGGTTATAACTGAGTAGCCCCTATGACCAACATGAGCTGGAGCTTCCTCACCCGCCTGCTAGAAGAGATCCACAATCACTCCACCTTCGTGGGAAGGTCTGGCTCACCGTGCTCATCGTCTTCCGCATCGTCCTGACGGCGGTGGGGGGCGAGTCCATCTACTCCGATGAGCAGAGCAAGTTCACCTGCAACACCAAGCAGCCGGGCTGCGACAACGTCTGCTACGATGCCTTCGCGCCGCTGTCGCACGTCAGGTTCTGGGTCTTCCAGATCATCGTGATCTCCACGCCCTCCGTCATGTACCTGGGCTACGCCATCCACAGGATCGCCCGCTCGGCCGAGGAGGAGAAGAAGTTCAAGGGGTTCAAGAAGAAGAAGCAGTTTGCCCTGAACTGGCAGGCCGTGCGCAACATGGAGGACGCCATGGAGGCCGACGAGGAGGAGCCCATGATCTCCGACGACGCGGCCGAGCACGAGAAGGCCAAGGCCAAGCCCAAGTGCAAGGAGCAGCAGAAGCACGACGGGAGGAGGCGCATCCAGCAGGAGGGACTGATGAAAATTTACGTCTTCCAGCTCCTCACCCGGGCTTCCTTCGAGGTTTGCTTTTTGATAGGGCAGTATTTGCTCTATGGTTTCGAGGTGGAAGCTTATTACGTCTGCAACAGGGTCCCTTGTCCCCACACCGTGGACTGCTTCGTGTCCCGGCCCACGGAGAAGACCATCTTCCTCCTGGTGATGTACGTGGTGAGCTGCCTGTGCCTGCTGCTGAACATGTGCGAGATGTTCCACTTGGGATTCGGGACCATCCGCGACGCCATCCGCAACCGGAAAATCAACAGCTTCCGGCAGCCCCCCTACAACTACGCCTACCCCAAGAACATCTCCTGCCCTCCCGAGTACAACCTGGTCGTCAAATCCGAGAAGTCCACCAAGATCCCCAACAGCCTGATGGCCCACGAGCAGAACTTGGCCAACGTGGCTCAGGAGCAGCAGTGCACCAGCCCCGACGAGAACCTGCCGGCGGATCTGTCCACGCTGCACAAGCACCTGCGGGTGGCCCAGGAGCAGCTGGACATCGCCTTCCAGAGCTACAGCAGCACCCAGGCCAACACGCAGCCCTCTCGGACCAGCAGCCCCGCCTCGGGGGGCACCGTGGTGGAGCAGAACAGGGCCAACACCGCCCAGGAGAAACAAGGTGCTAAACCCAAGGCCTCCCTGGAGAAAGGCAGCTCCAGCAGTAAAGACGGGAAGACGTCTGTGTGGATATAACTCTGTCAGGAAGGCGAGAGGGCGGCGTGAGCGGGGTTTTTATTTTGGTTTGTTTCTGGTTTTCGGTGTTATCTCGCGTTTGTTTCGCAGGGCACGGTTTTTGTGTGGAAGTCAAGAGAGTAAAAGGAGTTTCGGACCAATTTAGTGCTGTCTTCCAGTGCGTTAACAAAAGACATTTCTTCCCTGTTTCCAACGTGTTCTCCAGCTGGGAACCTCCAGTGAGTAACAGCAAACCCCCCCCAGACCTCCCAGCCCCTGGGTCAGCGCCGGAGCCCCCAGCAGAGACTGGACAATGAGCTGTGGTGGGAAGAGGAGCTGCTGGTGGCTCAGGAGGGAAGTGAGGCTGACAGGGATCAGCCACCCTCCTGCATGGCAAGGCTCGAGTGCTGCAGGCCAGGCAGTGTTTAATTACTAAACACCCTTAATCAAATTAATTTCTGATCCTTTGGTAAGAAAACCGCTGACATGTTGCAGGGACCTTCGTGGCAGGCTCACAGCTGATGGCCTGCCTGGGCTGGCAGATGCCAACAAAGGCCTCGTTGGATGCTGTGAGCCAGAGCTGGCACCCAAGTCAGGTCTGGGGCAGGAACACAGCGACTGCCTCATACAGGGGATCCTAAAACCAGTTTCATCTTTTCTTCCTCTGCATCAAAGCAAAAAGCAAATCTGCTCCAAGCCCTCCGGAGCAGGAGCGAGCAGTGACATTGAGTCCTACTGGTGCCTGTGTAGCACTTGCTACAGATGTGATGGGAATTGTTGCAGTTACAGAGTTTTTAACTGCTGCTTCACATCATCAGAAAGTGCCTTTATGCAACCAGGAAAACAAAAGTCTAAAGGGTTGAGGCTCCTTTACTTGCTGAATTTTAGATGATCGGCGTCGGCAAATTTGTTTTTCTGATTAATTGAGGAAAAGCGCTGTTGGCAAATTTGTTTTTCTGATTAGTCAAACCCTTATAAATAGTGGCAGGTGGCAGATCTATGCATAGTGTGTCTCCGGTGTGTGTGTGTGTGTCCATGTGTAAATACAGACACATATGAACACGTGTGTGTGAACATAGACATAGAGAGCTAGGTGTAAATGTAATATCAACCCTCTGCTCCTTCTACAGCCTTCCACCTCCCCTGAGAAAACCCAGCTGCTCCAGGGCTGGGGCTGATCTCATCCTGGGGCTTTTAGCCTCCAGCTCCTCCTGGGGAACTGGGAGGGTTCCCACACTTGCTGGGGGGGGGCTTTGCAGAAAGTCTGGCTTCAGTGGGGACAGGACCAGGATAATAGCAGGAAGTTTTTTCTGAGTTTATGAGGAATTTTTTCAGCTGGGCTTGACTTTAGGGTGGTTTTCATGCACTTACAGTACTTTGGGTGCGTGTTGAAATCAAGCTGCTGAGCTCCAAGGCTGCTACTGTTCTTTGTCAGAGGGTGTTTTTCATCAACCCAGATAGGCAGAGTCTTCAAGATCAAACCTATTGCAAAAGAATTAATTTCTCCCCGAGCACTGCACTGTCCCTGTGCCAAGCTGTTCCCTCGGGCTGTGCCAGGATTTCTTATCCATGGGATATTCCTGACTTCTCACTGGGCATCACTCTCATGTCCTTGAGATCAGTCCCTAACAGCCCTGAGGATGCCTGTTCCCCAAGTGTCCAGCCCTTTGGCCGTTTTTGGGAACAGGCAGAGAATTTGGATATGTCCATCTCCTGGGAACTTTGGCTGAGCTGTGTGATGCATTAGAGAACAGTCCTGGAAGCAAAAAAAAAACAAAAAAAAAAGTAGAATTAAAGGGAAAGCAGAGAAACATCCTACAAAGTATCCAGCAGCAAACATTCAGCTTTGTGTAGCTGTCTGGGGAACAATTCCAGGCTTGCTCCTGGTCCTGCTGAAGGCATTGGTAAAATGCCTGGAATGCTGTTTGCTCTTGCAGCTTGAGACGTTTCCCTCACAAATGGGTAACTGGATCCAGGAGGATCAGAACAGCAGCAGTCAGTAGTGCCATCCATCCATCCATCCATCCATCCATCATCCATCCATCCATCCATCCACCATCCATCCATCCATCCATCCATCCATCCATCCATCCATCCATCCTCCATCCATCCATCCATCCATCCATCCATCCATCCATCCATCCATCCATCCATCCATCTATCCATCCATCCCCTTCTGCTGGGAATTTTGTAGGAAAGGCTCAGAAGGGTCACACCAAGGTGGTGAGGAGACAAACATATCCAAGTGCTCTGTTTGTCCTTGTCCCTTGTGTGGGAATGTGCTCTCTGCTGGCTGGGGATGTGCTGGGCACATCAGGAGAGGCTGGGTGCTCACAGGGCTGCTGAAACCTGGAAAAAATGCCTGCAGGGCCACAGCCCAGGCTGCTGGGGAGGAAAGAGAGGTGATCCTGGGTGCAAATTTGTTCTCTGGTTGCTGCAGCTGTGCAGGGGCACATCCTCTACATCAGTGGGACTTCTCCTTTATTCCCAGCCCTGTGTCCCATGGGAAACTGTGTATTTAAAGTCATGATCCCAAGGGAGGGATGGAAACTGAGGATAACCATGGCTGGATGCTGCCTGGGTTCTTCTGATTCCTTTTCCATGAGCAACAATACCAGAGCCTCAGATAAACTTGTGCTTCCCACACGATGCTGGAAGGCACCGCCCCATGCAGGAGTTGGGATTTTGGGTTTCTCCTGCCCCGACCAGCGACACCTCCCTCAGCACCACTCATGGCCTGAGCATTTCCTGGTGACTCAGATCTGCCCCTCAGCTCCTGCTGACCTGCAGATCCCCTCCACCGTGAGTCACCACACCAGGGATAGGAATGTGACTCCCTTGCTCTTGCTCCAAGAAAAAATCTTGGCAAACGCCTCGCCATAGGAAAAGCAGATTTTAAGCTAAAACCCCCCCAAACCTGGTCACAGAGAGCTGATGAACTCATTAAACCCAGTCCATACAGCAGGGCTGCACCTGCTGCCCCAGCAATACCCCAGCAGTGCCCACAGGAGGAGATTCCAGCTTCAGAGCAGCAGGGTGGGAAAGGACCATGGATCTTCTTGCCAACTTGCCACCATCAAATGGCTCCCTAAAGGGTGACATGACCCCCTCTCTGCAACCCCACGGAGACATGGAGAAGCCTCATGCCTTTAACCTCAGCATGTTTTGGTTGTTTGGAGACTGTTTTCACCCTCAGATCTGCTTTGAGCTGAACACCTCCAGTCTCACCAACCTTTCTGCAAGGGCTGCTTTTCTAGCATGGTTTTCCCTGGTGTGTCTTTGGACCAACAGCAGCCACCTCACATCTTCCCAGCAGTGTGGCAGTGCTGCTCCTCATGGCACCTTCCCTCCCTTCTCCTCTTCCTGCACTCTGCTCCTCCCCAAAACCCCACTGCTCCCCTCTCCAGATGTACTGGTTGTACAGTCAGAATCTTCCTGCCCTCCTTCAAACCCCCTTTTTATTGTCACCCAGTGAGCCAAGGGGGCTCTGAGTGACCCCTGGGTCCTGCAGAGGGTTCAGAGCCTGTCCCCAGCTGGTGTCACCCTCACATCTCATACGCACACGCTGTTTTCCGCAGGGAGAGTCAATAACTGCAATATTGATGGGTTCCAGAGCCAGGGCAGACTCTTGGGGGATCAATAACCCCCTCGTCAGGCAGGGACACGGGGTGACCACTCCCAGCCCCGCTCACCCCTCAGGAGTACTTCCCTGCATAACATCCCTTCCCAACACCTGCTTTCCCAGTTTTCCAATAGTTTTGACAGAGATTCAAGCACGGGGGTGTATTCCCAGCTGGTGTCAGGGGTGCCTGGGAGGGATGCAAAGTTGCCTGTGAGGTCCCAGCCAGCCTGGAGGACACTGCTGATCCTCTGAGCCTGGGGAGGAGGGATCCCAGTTCTCTCAGATCCCATCTGGGCTACACACAGGAGCCAGCACGGGTCAGACAGCCCTAGGAACAGAAAAGATTATTACTATTTATTAGTATTATTGCTATATATACTGATTTGCTTGCTTGCCCCCTTCCTCCTCCACTCTGTGACCTATAAACCCTTTAGGATGTTGGGTTTCTCCACTGAGTCACTGCCACAGAGGTGACCAAATGCAATGCTGACTCTGCAGGAATGACTCCTTTCTGGGCAGGAGCAACAGTCCCTTCTTTTATCCTCTCAGTGGGGGCAGCAAAAGGATAGAGCAGCAAAATATTCACAGCCACAAGCAAAATCCCCACCACAATTGCTCCTGACTCAACCAGCAGCTCGAGGAAATTCATTTAGAGGGCGGAGCATCAGCCACGGAAGAAATGCCAGTGGTATAATTAATGCTTTGCTTTTATTTTTGTCTTTTCTCCAGGTAGCAGTTTTGTCCACACACAAGACAGGTTTAGCTTTGTGGCTGAACTAATCATAAACCTTGACTCTCTTGCTAAACTTGGTCAGATAAAGTGCCCACACTTATATTTCTCTCTTTACCATTCAGGGCTTGGAATGTCCCACAAAAGCCAGATTACCTTCTTGCTTGCATTGCATTCCACTGGGAAATACTTGAACTAAACTCAAGGCCATAACCAGTCTGTGCTGTTACAAAGTGTCTGGGATTGGTGTTTTTTTTTTTCTTTTTTTTTTTTCTTTTTTTTTTTTTTTTTAATGTACTAACGGTATTTGTACTAGACATTTTTTGGAGTATGAGGTCGAATCTGTAAGTATTTTTCAGTGTAAATGTTACATCTGGGCTGTAGTTAGAATATGAAACACTGGTCAAAAGGGAAAGGGACATCAGTCCAACCCAACTGTGGCTATTCCACATCCATTACTAATAATATGGAATAAAACTTACATTTTGTTACAGTATGTAAAGTGTGTGGTGCTTGCTTGAGAAGGGCTCTGAGTGATGGGAAGAAATCCTTCTCCATCTATGATTTGCCTGGTTTAGCCACGTAGGAGCTCTGTTTTCCCTGATATGGCTACAAATTATCACAAAATAGTTTTGCCTTAAGAAGCGTTTGACCTTGGTGTTGTTTGGGATGCGTTGTCTCCCTGATGAATCACTGCAGATCCCTCAGGCACAGAGCTCAAACTGCTGAGGGAAGCCTGGGCTTTCAAAAGCAAGAAAACTTTGGGGAAATCTGGGAGAAATTGATGATTCAGGCTGAGCAAACGAGGGGAAAGCACTTTGTGAGAGAGCCTGGCTTTCCAAGCACCTCGGTCTCTGCTGCTCCTGTTAACTGTTCACTCACAACCCCTCTCCAAATGTCCTCAGGAAAATAATTCTGGACTCAAAATTCTGGACCCAATAAAGTCATATTGAAATATTTCAGTGTCAAAAACTACATCTCTGCCAGTTTAGTGCCTTAAATCAGCTCAGGGAGACAATTCCTGGTGTCACTGAGACCCGTAACCCCGAGAGCCCTGGGAAGCTTTGTGCCAGCCCTCAGTCAGTGTGTGCCTGTCTTCACTAAAAATTGGGGTCCTGAAGCCTGGTGGGATGGACAACACAATTCCCAGAGCTTCCATGACTTTAATTTCTAGTGGAAGGTGTGGAATTCTAGTGGGAGGTGTCCCTGCTAGTGGCAGAGGGTTGGAACAAGGTGTCCTTTAAGTTCTTTTCCAACCCAAACCATTCTGGGATTCTGATTTTTTTTTCCTGCTTTTTTTTTTTTTTTTTCTGTTTCTCTGGAAGTTGAGCTAATTGACAACTTCTTTGGCAGGACATAGGACATGGTCTCACCAAGAGACAGGGAAGAGCCAAGGCCGGGGCTTGGAGCAGCCTGGTCTGGTGGGAGGTGTTCCTGTCCTGGGGGTTGATCCCGACTCATAGAAGGAAGAAAGGCAAAAGCAGCCCCAGTCCAGCAGAATTTTAGGAACAGGCAGAGTAATTACAACCCCCTCCATTCCTTTGGAAAGTCAGACTGAAATTGCCAGTGACTCTCCAGTTCTCCCTGGGATCACAACACCCATGGCTGCTGCTCCTGCAGAGAATTCCAGCCACAGCATCCCACTGGCTCCCAATCCCTCCTCCCAGGTGTTGGAATGGAAGCCCCTCAGGGCACAGGCCCAGAGGGAAATCCAGGCACAGGGAATGAACTGAAACCCCTGGAGAAACTGAGATATATGAAGCCACAAAGTGAAATAGAAATATAGATTTAGAATATAGATTTTAGCTTTTAGTAGAATCTTATACTAAGTGCCTTGATCTAAAAAGCTGCAGCAGAGAGCAGAGGCCTTTTTGCTCATAGGCACAACTCTACCATAGCAGTGGTATTTCTATAAGGTTACCCTGCCCCAGACAAAATGTAAGCTTAGCTCTTACCTACTCAAAATCCCACTCAATTATTACTGTTTCACTACTACTACCATAACAAAAATAACAATATATCCGCTTAGAACGCTCACCTTCAAAAGAACATAAAATAAAGACTTTAGTACAACACAGACACAACCTATTCCTTTTTACTCTCACCTCGAGTAAAACACCCATCAGGAAGCCACACCAGGGAAATGCAGTGACAGCTGTCCCTTCCTCTCAGTCCCACCAGCAGGAATCACAGAGCCCTTAAGGTTGGAAAAGCCCTCCGAGTTCATCGAGCCCAACCATTAACCCAGCACCACAACCACCCAACCCTGTCCCCAGGTGCCACATCCACACGGTTTTTAAACATTTCCAGGGATGGTGATCCCACCACTTCCCTGGGCAGCCTGTTCCAATGCCTGGCCACTCTTTCAGTGAAGAAATTTCCCCTAATATCCAATGTAAACCTCATCCAGTGCAACTTCAGGCTGTTTCCTCTGTCACTTGTTCCCTGGGAGAAAAGCCTGGTGCCCACCCTCCTTTCAGAACAGCCTTTTGGATGCACAAACTCACTCCCTCCAAGCTCAGCTTCCACTTTGCTCTATTCCTGCATGCTGCCTGTTGTACTAGCAGTTCCCCCTATCATCGCTGACTTTGCATTGTCCAGGCCTGCCACAATCCCTGGTTTCCTCTCCAAGGCTGTGGGATATTGTCCCAGAAGTGCTGCTATGGTTTACCACAGCCCCGTGTCCCAGCTGCCTGTGGCTGACCTCCCAGAATATTTAATGCACAGGGTTTGGGAGGAATAATTGCAGCTCACGTGGGTTTGTGGATGAGGAGCTGTGCTTAAAACCCTGAGAAAAAGAGTTTATTGTGGCAGCATTACCCTGCAGGGCTGGCTGCAGAGGTTATCCCTGGTGAGGATGAGTTATTGACAATTAAATGCCAAGGATGAGCCCTCACAAGTGGGAGCCTCGGGCTGTCCAGGGTTTTGTGCAGTGGGAGAGCAGAGAGTGGAAAGCTGATGGAGCAGGAGGCTGCTGGCAGCTTGTGCAACCACCCAGGGGCTGCTGAGGGACAGGGAGGGAATCTCTGTCCTTTGTCACCACCTTCTGAGCTGTGGAAGGGATCCCGAGCCACCGTGACACATCTCACTGGGTGAGAGGTGCTCCACCGAGGAGGGAATTTGTGTCCTGTCACCCTGTGCCACCAGCTATCCTTCCAAAAACACCCCTAGAAATTACAAAGCTGGCGGGGGATGAGCCATCAGGGGCTGTATCAGAATCCCAGAATGGTTTGGGTTGGAAAAGAACTTAAAGGACACCTTGTTCCAACCCTCTGCCACTGGCAGGGACACCTCCCACTAGAATTCCACACCTTTCACTAAAAATTAAAGTCATGGAAGCTCTGGGAATTGTGTTGTCCCTCCCACCAGGCTTCAGGTCCCCCATTTTTAGTGAAGACAGGCACACACTGACTGAGGGCTGGCACAAAGCTTCCCAGGGCTCTCGGGGTTACGGGTCTCAGTGACACCAGGAATTGTCTCAAACCAGCCCCTGAGCTGATTTAATGCACTAAACTGGCAGAGATGTAGTTTCTGACGCTGAAATATTTCAATATGACTTTACTGGCTGCGTAACTCCATGAGAAAAGAAAACCAAAGCCAAGCCAGAGGGGAGGGAATAAAAGCAATAGGAAGTGGTAAAACAAATAAAGATTTGAACTGGCTGCCTGATTGTTTTCCATTTTCACTTTTATTCCCCTTGCTGCCCTTTCAAATATCTCCATGGGGTTTGATACACCTGTGGTGGCTGGGAATGCAGGGAGATGGCAAAGGGCTGCCTGTGGGATGGCCACTGACGATCCCCACAGCTTGGTGGACGAAGCAGGGCTGTGGAACAGGTAAAAAAAACCACAAAGCTGGATCCAGATGTGCCTCCATGGTGCCTGCTGGATTCTGGAGTTCCAGCCCAGCTGTGCTCCCCGATTTGTGACTTTTCCCCTTCTCCTTCACAAAGCAAACCCAGCTCCCGCTCTGGGCACATTCCCACTTCCAGGGAGAGAAAAGAACCACCCTGGGCACCAGCTCTCTGCTCCTTCAGCTGCCCCAGAGCCAGGCAGGTGTCCCCAGCCCCGTTTTTGACACACAGCTCGTGCCAGCGGGTGGGCAGAGCACATCCACGTGCCAAGGTCACCTCTGCCCACATCTGTATTTCTCCAGCTGCAGGGAATTCCAGGCGAACACCGCACACGTCTCAGCGCTGGGGGATGTGTGATAAGGTTATCACTGCGGGGCACAAGGGGAGAGCCCAGCCCTGCCCAGGGCCAGCTGCACCAACTCAGCGCGTTTCCAGCTCCTGGAAAATGAGCCTCCCTTCACTCGGGGTTTCGGGATCGGTGGGTTTGGGCTGGCGCTGCCTGTCCTGGAGGTTTTGGCGGGGTCATTCGGGGCCATTCCTGCCCGGAGAGCTGCTGGCGCTGGCAGCGGGAAGGGGCAGGATGGCCTCAAAGAGAAGGGGAAGCGCGGGTGGCAGCGGCGACTCACGGCGATTCCTCGGGGCTGTGGGGTGAATTCCAGCGCAAGGAGCCGCAGCCACACCCGGGGCACTTCAGGAACCACTTCCCAGAGCGCCAGTGAACATTCCAGGGGGAGGGAAACAGCGCTTAACCCTTTAACACAGGGATTCTCCATCCCTGAAAAATATTCCCGATCACTTTGGGCTCAGGCTCTGAGCAGCCTGATGGATGGAACACGCCCCTGCTCCTCGCAGGGTGTTGGATTTAATGACCTTTAAAACCACTCCACGATCCCATGGTTTTATTCCCATGCAATGCTTAGCAGAAATTCCCACTGCCAAACGCTATCATTGACCCCAACCCGGTACCGCTGACAGCTTCTCCGAGGGCGTTAAAAGAGGACGGAGGGCAGCTGGTGAGTCCTGTGGAAAACCAGGAACCTTTGGAGTCTCTTTTCCACCCCGACAGCCAAAATGTACCTGGACGGGGAGGACGGCCCTGTGCCCTCTCTGTTTGCAGCACCCAGTGGATTTTAGGGGCAGGAATGGAGGTGCTTAAGGAATGACGGGACGTGGCACGCAGTGCCATGCGCTAGTTGCCGTGGCTGGATTCCATGACCCCGGAGGTCTTTTCCAGCCTGGCTGATTCCAGCCAGTGCCGGCTGATCCGGGAGCAGCCGGCACACGGAGAGCTGGGCTGGGCAACCCCCCCAAACCAAACCGCGAGACGTGGGAGCGCTCTGCGCTGTTCCCTCGCTCGCTCCATGGCCGGGGAAGGCCGGGGAGGGGGGGTGGGAGTTCCCAAATTCCTCCTCCGGGATCGCGGGGAGCGCCCGGCGCCGCTCGGCACCGTGAGGCGGCCGTGAGGGCGTGGGCGTGGCCAGGACGCGAACGGACGTTAGGGGCGTGGTCTATACGGAAAGGGGCGTGGCCGGAGGAAGGGGGCGGTCCCGCGGCCCCGCCAGCAGGTGTCGCCCTGCCGGCGGACACACACAAGATGGCGGCGGCGGCGGGCGGCGGCGCTGGGGGGACTCTCTGACGGCGCCGCCATGTTGGTGAGGGCAATAACGGCGCCCGCGCTGCGCCGGTGGTGCCGGGGCCGGCGGGGCGCGGCCGCCGCCTGTTTCCCGCTGGGCCGGGCGCTGCTGGGCGTGCGGGGCGCCGAGGCCGCCGTGTTCCTGCAGGGGCTGCTCACCAATGACGTCACGCAGCTGGTGGCGGAGGGCGACGCCCCCGCCGCGCTCTACGCGCACGCGCTGAACGCGCAGGGCCGCTGCCTGTATGACGTCATCCTGTACAGGTGAGACCAAGCGGCGCGGCCGGACGGGGGGGGGGGGAGCTGGGAGAGACCATTGCGGGGTGGCGGGGGGGGGGTGGCTCCTGTCACCGCCATGTGACATTTCCGGCTTAAATTTCTGCATTAATGTGCAAAAAAAGCGCTTCCTCCACGTGTGTGTGTCTGTGTTTGTGTGTGTGCGTGTGTGTGTGAGGCTTGCAGCCTCTGGGGATTGTTAGGAATGAGCCGCTTGACTCAGCCAATAGATCAAGCAGCAATTCAATTTATTGATTAATATGGTAACGTGTGAGCAAAGACAGCGCTGGGTGCGGCGGTGGGGGTTGTTGGCCTTGCTCGTGTTTATCGATCATGCTCATGCATATTCATAAGCTTTTCTCAGTGTCTCCGTGAGCTTTCGGCAGGTTCCGTTTCTGCCTTTTAACATCACAATTCTATACTTCAGGACAGTAAATCTGTGATGGTGATGTCTGGTTCCTTTCCAGTTTCTATGCTGTACATCCCAGGATGTGTGTCCAGGCGGTGGGGTCCAGCCTCTATTTTCTGGGATCATTCATCTATGGTAGCGATGTCCAGCTTCCCCTTTTGAAATAATTTATTGACAAGCTTGATATCCAATTTCCTTATTTTCTTAGGACCATTAATCTATGGTAGTGATGTCCAGCTTCCCCTTTTGAAGTCACTAATCAGCAATCTTGATGTCCATCTTCCTTCTGCAGGAGCTTGAGATAGGGTCCCTTCCCTTTCTGTTTAAATCCTTTGTACATTCTAAAGCTACACTTTAAAATCCTTAGTACTAAGCAATGTTCTAAGGTTATAATTCAAAACTCCTTATTACAAAACAGCTTAAGACTTATATTTGTTATTTGCAAACAAAAGATTGGTTCAAAAGCCTTAGAACTCATCTTTATAGCTGTCCCATGGCCGTGTTCCACACATTTCATAAGCACAGCTGCACGGGCTGCCTTTATTTACCTGCCATGAAACACAGGTTTGGATTTCACAGGCTCAGCACAGCACAGAAGTGTGATGGCTCCAATACCCCCACGTCTGGGATGCTGCCTCTGCCGGGCTGGGAGAGCTGGGCGTGCTCACCTGGAGAGGAGGAAGCTGCAGGGAGAGCTCAGAGCCCCTTCCAGCGGGATGGATGGGATTTTGGGAAGGAATTCTTCCCTCTGAGGGTGCTGCTTCCCAGATTTGCTGGATCCCTGGCAGTGCCCAAGGCCAGGCTGGACAGGGCTGGGAGCAGCCTGGGATAGCAGAAGGTGTCCCTGCCCATCCAGGGGTGGCACTGGATGGGCTTTGAGGTCCCTCCCAACCCAAATCCATCCTGGGATTGTGTGACAGCGGAAGGCACAGCTGGACAAAGCTTCTCCCCAGCTGAAACTGCCTTCACTGTTGGTCAGGATAGAGAATTCCACACGGGCAGACCTGCTTCTGCCCCCGGGAGAAGAGAGGGCAGTGTCTGCTAGGAAAGCCACAGCAGGTGGCTGAAACAGTTTCAGGTAT
Organism: Vidua macroura; assembly: GCF_024509145.1. Classification (NCBI taxonomy): domain Eukaryota; kingdom Metazoa; phylum Chordata; class Aves; order Passeriformes; family Viduidae; genus Vidua; species Vidua macroura. The sequence continues at coordinate 2,508,050 of NC_071571.1, forward strand.
TTCACTGTGGCCATGTGGGTGCTGCTCCCTCTGTGCCATCCGGAAATTTGCACAGAAATTTCTGGATTTCTGTGCAAATCCAGAAATCCTGGCGTGGAATTCTGGATTTGCACCAGCATCCAAATAAAAATCCAACTTTGCTTTGGCTCCTGCTGCTGTGGGTGTTTGTTTTCCTGACCTTGGGGGTGTGATTTTTTTTTTTTTTTTTTTTTTTTTTTTTTAGGCTCCACAGGAGCACAGCAGAGGAGCCTCACATCCTGCTGGAGTGCGACAGCAGCGTTCTGGACTCCATCCAGAAGCACCTGAAACTCTACAAGATCCGCAGGAAAGTCACCATCACCCCCTGCCCCGACCTCTCCCTGTGGGCTGTCATCCCTGGGGAACAGCCTGGGGATGCCAGTTCCCTCCCAAAATGTGCAGACCAGGCTCTGCTCCTGACCCCTGACCCCAGGGCAGAAGTCATGGGCTGGAGACTGATTGCAAAGAAAGGAGCAAACCTCTCAGAGATTATCCCTGGGAGCCAAGTTGGAGACGTTCAGGATTACCACAGGCACAGGTATAAACAAGGTAAAGCCAAGCCCTGTTCTGCACTATGGGTTTTGGGGGTCCACGTGCTGATTTAAGGCAGTAATAAGTTATAAACCCTTCATTCTCAAGTCTTAATGCCTTTAATTTGTTAATTAATACATGTATTAATTGCTACTTTGAGTATTAAAATGTGCTGGAGGTTATAATTCTGCCTGGTGGCAATGTTTCAGTATAATTTTCTATTATTCAGATTATGGGGATTGGGCAGGAATGCTAAAAAAAAAGCCAGGATTATTCATTTTCTTAGAGAGAAGCTTCTGTGGTTTGAGTAATTTTAATTATTTTGGGATGATGCACAGCTCAGGAGTTTGGTTGTTGCTGAAGAAGGAAAAGGAAACAGCCAGACTTGGCTTCCTAAAAATTTTATGGCTGGATTTGCCAAATTAACTCTGCGGCCAAGGAGACTGGACAGGGATCTCAGTCCTGGGAGCCCCAGTGCCTTTGATTTGAGTGTCTCCATGGTGATAAAGGATTAAATTAATTGGAAAGGAGGGAAAGGAGGGAAAGATGATGGTCCTGTGCTGAAACTGGGATCCCTTTGGGTTGGAAAATCAAACTGAGAACGAGCCAAACAATTCAGAGCAAATCTAACGAGGAGCAGCATTTACCTTGGTGCCTCAGGTTTGAGCTTTTCTATTTTCAGATTCTGTGCTGCTTTAGTGTGTGGGTCTGGGATTCACATCAGGGGATGGTGAGCTCTGTGCACAGAGCAGGGAGACAAAACAATTCCTTCTCCAGCTGGGCACCAAAGACAAATGATCCAAATCTCAGGCCCAGGAGCACAAACAGCGTGGGCTGGAGAGAGAAAAACAAGCAGGATGGGAGTGCCTGGGCTAAAGCTGGAATGGGACAATGAACTGCAAGGTGCAAATGGAGCAGAGCTGATCCCAGTGAGAGCCCCCGGGAGCGCTCGTGCATTTTGTTGTGGCAGCAGCTCTCTGGCTGCAGAGAGCAAGAACAGACTTTCCCAGGCATTTTCCCAGGGAAGGCTGTGAGGAGATCTGTCCTGGCTCAGGGCAAATTTGGGAGAGAATCCCCAAAGGGGTTCCTCTAGAAGGCAGATTCAATTGGCCCCTCCCCGCAACCGGTTCGGGGAAAAAATACCTCCTTGGAGAAAAGTGGAAAAAACTGTTTATTAAACAAGAAAACCTAAACAATGAAACTTCTTGCTGCTTTAAAAGAGAGACAAACTCAGAAAATCCCCTCCCTGTGCTGCAGCTCAGCTCACTCAGTCTCTGATCAGTCCCTCCAGCACTGGAAATGCACAGCCCAGGCCCTGCCCGCTGGCCACAGGTGTGAGCTGCCGGTGCTCTTCTTGGTGTTCAGTCCAGAGCAGGTTTGAGCAGGTCCAAAGAAAAGGAAAAAAACCACAGTCCAGGGAACTTCTTTGCCTCAGCTAGCCAAAACTAACTAAAAGCAAAGGAGAGCTCTGTCTCGCTGTCTGTCCATCCGCAGACAACACAGCCTGGGAGAAGAAATGTGGAGGAGTGAGTGCAGTTTCTGAAAACAAACTCCGTGCTTCTTCTCCCTCCCCTCACTCCTGGAACAAGTCTTAAAGGTGCAAAACTTATTATTCAGCATAAACAACAGATGATTGGGGATAAAAGCATCATACAGTCAGCCTAGGACAAGATCAGAGGAAAGAATGAGAAACAATTCTTATCTCCACTTGTTGCACCTGCTGTTGTGCACATGTGGAATGTGTCGTGGAGATTTGTGATTCCTTAATTGGACACTGGATGGTGTTTGGGTTGATTGATCAGTGAAGTCAAAGCTGGATCGGACTGGCTGCAAGAATTACTGAGTTTCTTAATGAGTATATAGTATATATATAGTATATAGTATAATATAGGATATAGATATAGTAATGAAGCAATTGATCAGCAATAAAGCAATCGATTAAAGCAATAATAAAGCAATTGATCAGCTTTCTGCACTCATGGAGTCAATGCTAGTTATTACCTGGCTGGGGGCTTGCAGCGACATTTTGGGACCATTTTGGTTCATCTTGGGTGCAGCCCTGGCTGGGCTCTGGTGCTGCCCAAGGATCCATGGATGCCTTTAATAAATCCCTGCTTTATTCTTTAGGCTCAGTCTAGCCTCTGCTCTAGGTCAAGCCTTCACAAGGCATCAACCTGCTGGCTTTGTTCTCGCCCTAGGGATTCCCGAAGGGGTGAAAGATCTCCCCCCTGGAGTCGCCCTCCCTCTGGAATCCAACCTGGCCTTCATGAACGGCATCAGCTTCACCAAGGGCTGCTACATCGGGCAGGAGCTGACGGCCAGGACCCACCACATGGGCGTGATCCGCAAGCGCCTGCTGCCCGTCAGCTTCCCGGAGCCCCTTCCCGGCGCCGGCGTTCCCGAGGGCGCGCAGATCCTCACGCGGGCGGGGAAACGCGCCGGCACCTTCCGTGCTGGAGGAGGAGAGCTGGGCATAGCCCTGCTGAGGCTGGCTCACCTCAGCGAGCCGCTCTGCATCCACCTGGCAGGGGACAGAGTGAAGCTCAGCGCCAGCACGCCCGAGTGGTGGCCCAAAGCTGCTGCTAAGTAAGCGAGGGAGGGGTTGGGAATGCTGCTGTTGGCTGGGGGGAGGTTTGGTCTTGCAGGATTCCTCAGATTGGGATAAACAGCCAGAACCCAAAGCTGGGGCAGATCACTGGGTTGGATCTGCCGTGGAGAGAGAAATCCAGGGAATTGCAGCTTTTCCTGAGGGTAATCCCCACTTTTTTAGGGGTGCTGTGAGTTGTTGGGTTGGACCCTGTTTAGGGGGTGCCCTGTGGTGTTGGGTTGGACTCTGGATGGATCTCCAGGCTGACACTCACTCCCTCAGACTGTGCTCTCCCAAGCAATGGGATCAGGAGTTTCCCTGTTCCATGCACTGATTTTTTTTCAGTTCAGAATAACCATTCTGTGCTATTATAATTCTGTTGGGTTTTTTTTTTGAGTGGAGATCATGCTGCTCTTATCAAGATGTATTCTCAGGCTGAAGTTTTTTTGCTGCAAATTGTTCCTTGCATTGAGCTTCTTAAACTTGCTGATGGGGCTGGCGTTCCTTGCCACCACTGGAATTGTGTTCAGGAAGAGGAACAGCTTGTGCTTCACGTGTCAGGCCTTGATTTTAACTCATCCCAGTTGGGAAAGAAAGGTCTCAAACCTCCTGTCCTGTCTCCTGCTTTGGTGCCAGTGGAGGGAGCAGAGCCAGTTCCTCTGACTCCCTTCCCTCCAACCATTTTTTTTTTTGGGAGAGGAAAAGGATATTTTCAATGCCACATGTGCTGGCTTGGCCTGGCCTTGCTGAGGGAGGATTTTCACCATGTTCTGGCTCTGCACCTCCACGCTCTCCGTGCCCCTCACACCCTGTCCCTGCTGCCACCTGCAGCTGGGGTTTTCTCCATCCACCACCCCCAGGGTTTTCAGAGCAGCCCAATGCCTTGGCATTTCTTTGCTTCATTTTTTTTTTCTGGCTGCCAACACTCCTCTGCTTCCCCAGTTTTTCTTCTTGCTGCAACATATTCCTCTCTTATTCCAAAGCCAGCCAGCTCTGTGCCTCCTGACCCTGTCAACCTGCAGTGATTTATAGGAACCCTTTTTATTTTTGTATTGTGATCAATACATTACACAATGAGAGAACTGCCCAGGTGAGATCCCATTTTGTCCAAAACAAAAAACAAACAAAAAAAAGCCTTTGCATGAATATTTGTAACAAAACCCGTCCAAAATCACATTCTGCCTCTGTTTCAGTGTTACAGTGAAAGGAATTTGTCTGTAAAAAAAATGCTTTTATTGATTAAAACTCTATGGTTGCTGTAAAATGATTCTGTGGAATACCTCATTAATTATTACCTCTGATTTAAATGTGACTCATCTGAAAGAGAAGATGCCTTTTTTTTTTTTTGCTTGGTGTGAAGAATAAAGAAGAATAAATGCATTTTCAGGTTGCTTGCTGACGAGAACCATGCCTTAGACTGTTGGTCAGGTGTGGGATTGGTACCAGAGTCTTTCTGCTGGGAAAAGAAATGAAATTGGACCCTTCAGAGGCCACAAAGACGAGGCTGTGCTGCCCAGCTCAGCCCGAAGCAGCTTTTCCTCTGCCACCCATTGTGCAAAGGCTGCTCAGAATGGTTTTATTGTCCTGGGGTGAGCAGAGCCTGAACAAACACTGAATAAACTCCTCTGTTTGGGGAAGCCCTGCCTGGGACACGCGTTTCTTTTGTCTTCCTCACAGTGTTTGGAAGGCTTTTGTTGCTGCCAGCAGCTGCAGGTGACACAAGGTTAGACACGAGAAGGTGCTGGGGTGAAGAGGTGTTTGATGGCTTCTGGAAAATAAATAAAAAAAATGAGGTAGAAATGGAGGGGAGCAGCTATCCATGTTATCCTTGATTTTTTAAAATTTAAATTAATTAATTTAATTAAATTTAATTTATCCATGTTATCCTTAATTTTTTTTCTTCTCCTTCACAGCCTTCTCCACCATTAATGATTGGAGCCAGGTGATTTTGGGGCTGGAGGGTGCAAGAGTTGATTTTGCCTCTCTGAGAGCCATGGAATTATTAAGGCTGGAAAAGACCTCTTGGATCATCAGCTCCAACCATTAACAGCACTTCCAAATCCAAACCACGAATCCACGTCCCCAGGTGCCACATCCACCCATTTTTTGGCCACTTCTGGGGATGGTGACTCCACCACTTTCCTTGGCAGCCTGTTCAGGGTCGGACTTTTCCAGTGAGGAAATTTTTCCTGAGCACCAACACGGTGCCCAAAGGTGACCTGCTCCGATTCCAGCCTCAGTCCAAACAGCTGAAAATGTGGGGCCCCTTCCTGATCCCCTTTTTGTGTGGGTCCCCCCTTGCTGCCTCAGTTTCCCCTTCCTCTGCCTCAGTGATGCTTTCTGAGGGAAAAAAGTGGAGTAAACACTTGGAATAACCTGAAATCCCAGTGGGATAAGACAGGAGTCACTGGCAGAGATTGCAGAGGGGAATAGATGAAATGGTTGCTTTCAGGAAAATAAAGTTTTCCTTTTTGTTTCTGCCTTTAATGTTGATAAAAAATGTCTAGGAGCAATGCTTGTCTTCATTGTTAATTTTTTTTACCTTCTCTGTCATAGTAAAATTCAAAAAAAAAAAAATTCTCTTGGTGTGGTGAGGAGTCCAGAAAAATTACAACTTATACTTCAGTCTACTCTATTTTATATAAATAAATATAAATACAAATATAAATACAAATATAAATATAAATATAAGCATAAATATAAACATATATAAAAATATAAATATCACAACAAATATATTCTATATATATATTCAACTATACAATATATAAATTCTATAGATATATCTATATTCTACATATATTCTGCTATATATTATATATATAATTCTATATATAGAGATATATATGCTATAAATATAAATAATATAAATATCACAACAAATATATTCTATATATATTCTACTATATACAATATATATATTCTATAGATATTAGATAAAGATATCATATATATTCTATAGATATATATTCTATAGATATATCTATATATCTATAGAATTTAGAGATATATTCTATTAAAATTTATAGATATATTCTACTATATATTCTATATATAGAGATATATAATTCTATATCTATTCTTTATATTCTATATATTCTATATTATATCTATATAGAGAGAGCTGTATATTCTGTATCTATCTAGAAATATATATAACATATATTTATATATAGATATATATATTCTGCTATATATATTCTATATATTCTATATTATATCTATACATAGATACATATATTTTTATATATATATATATAAAATATATATAATATAACATATATATATATATATATATATATATATATATATATATATATATATTCTACTCCAGGTTATTAAAATCACTGCTATTCCCTGTTAAAAACATAATTACTCACAGGGATTCACACTGCTGTGACCAAGTTTTGTGTGAGCATCTTCACTCTAGATTACTTTAAAAAGTAATACTTTTAAAAGTAATATATCTCACCAATATTTGTAGTTTAATATCAATATTTTGAGTGGATTTTCTTGCTGCTGAGACAGCGCTGAACCCTTTCAGGCCTTCAGGGAGTGTCCAAAAACTGCCCAGACAAGAGGCACAAATTGGATTTATTCCTCACGGGCTGCCTTGGTGCTGCTTTTCCAGGAGACTCAAATTCTCCAGGGTTTTCAGGGCTGGAAAATTTGGCAGCTTTCATCCCCTTTTCCCAACAATTCCTGCTGAAACCACTCTCTGCATGGGCATTGTGGCACTTGGAATGTTATTTTGAGAGGAGGGTGTAGCTCCTGCTACTTCTAATTATTTAATATTTTTGGGAGCACAGTTTCTGCTGGATAGAAACAAAGACAAACGCTACATTTTGGCTTTAAATCCTTTTTTCCCAACCCTTTCCCTGTGTGGTATTTTGCTTTTTTTGGACTGTGAACCCTTCAAGGAAAAGTCTTTTTTTTTTTTTTTTTTTTTTTTTTTTTTTTTTTTTTTTTTGTTGTTGTTGTTGTTGTAACCGTGTTTTTGACCCAGTGGAAATAATTTCTGCCTAAACTGTTTTTGTGGATTTGTGTCTGGATTTCCTCTCTTTCCCTCTCCTCCTCCCACTAAAATCAGAGTTTGTGCTTCAGTGCTCTGCTGCCACAACTCTGGAAATGTTTGGGCTTTCTCTATTTTCCTTCATCCCTGCCTGATTTTTTTGATCTTTCAGGGTTTTGAGAAAAAAAAAAAAAAAAAAAAAAAAAGTGGAAATGGATATAAAACCTTTTTGTTTCAGTTTTATATATTATTTTATTCTCCACCTGTGCTGACTTGGGAGCTGGAGGGTGCCTGGGAATGTCATTGGAAGTTTTGGGACAAACCAGAGCGGGAACAGCAACTCAGCAAATAAAAGTTGGGTTTTTAGAGCTGATTTAATTTCCTACTTATTGCTGTGTCAGAAAAGCTGCAGGGAATAAAATGAATATTTGTGCTGTGTGCCATTCACATTCTGTTTTATTAGAGCAGTTTTATTCATATTTTGGAGATTAACTTAAATATATGTACATCAAAGGTAGCTTTTGTAATTTTTTTTGATGGGTTTTCTGTGGTTTTTCTTTTTAAATTTGGTGGGAATTTAGCACTTTCTCTTTTTGCCAGTCTCAAGATGAATAATTCCTGACTGATGATGGACTCTGCTTCCCAGCAACCCAACTAAATTGCGTTTTCACTGGGTTTTGTGTCATTTTCTTCAGAATGATCAAGATGGATCCGTTTGCCATTTTGCCATTTCCATTGTCTCTGGATACATTTATTTGCTGAAATTACATTTGCTTTTTTTTTTTTTTTTTCTCTTTTTTTTGGTAGGGCTAAAAATGGAGTCATGTGGGGGGATGATGAGGATTTATAATCTGAGGCAAAGAATTGTGGGAAAACCATGACTTTATTAAGGAAAAAAACAATGTTTAAAAGGTGATAAAATGCATTTCTCACTGAGAAATTTGAAAAAGGGGAAAAGGCAAGTCAGCTTTAAATAAAGGAAGCCTTTACTTAAAATAAACTTAATTTTTAATTCTTTTCAGTGGGGACACAGGAACAGAAGTGCCACCACCACCAAAACCACATTAATTCCAGTGAATTATTTGAGATGCCAAACCCCCAGAGATACAAAATCATATATTTATATGTCTATTAAAGCAATTAAAATTTCCTTCCTGGGTTGTGCTTCCTCATTACAGCTTAAATTGTTTTGAAATATTAAAATATATAATTTATTACTCTATAAGTATAGTATATATACACACTAATATATATACACTAATATAGATATATACTTTTAGAATATATATATTTATATTATTTAATTTATATGTAAGTATATAAATATAGTATGTATACACAAATATATACTAATATAAATATTAATGAATACATACTTATATTAAAATATATAAATATAGTAGATATAAATGAGTATATCCACTTATATATATGTACTTTATATATTATATATATATACACTTTTATACTGATATTCTTTTTTATATATATACACACTTTTGCACATATATAGTTTAAATATATATGTATATATGCCTACTAAATATATATAAATATACATATAAATATAGATACATACTTTTATAACTATATAATTTTTTATATATGTACTTTTACACACATATATTCTTTAAATATATATACATATACACACATACTTTTATATATAAATTTATTCTTATATACTTTCATAGATGTACTTTCACACACACATAAATATATATACATATACATTTATATATATAATTTTTAATACATATACACATACTTTCATATAGTTTTATAGTTATATATTATTATATATATGTACTTTTACATACATATACACATACTTTTATGTGTATAAACTTGTATACTTTTACGTGTATATAACTATATATACATTTATGGTTATATAATTTTATACAGATGTACTTTTACACATATATATACTTTAAATATTCATAAATATATACACATATATTTATATATATATTTATACACTTTCATACATGTGCTTTCACATGCACATATAAATATGTGTATTCATATATATAATTTTTAATATTTATACATATCTAGTTTAAATATATATACATATATACACATACTTTGATAATATACTTTCAAAATTATATCATTTTATATAGATGTAGTTTTACACATATATATACTTTAAGTATTCATAAATATATACACACATACTTTTATATATAGTTATACTTATATATTTTATATATGTACTTTCACATACACATATATATTTACATATAAATTTATAGATACTTTTATAGACACACTTTTTAATAGATATATATTTACATAGTTTAAATATATATACATATATACACAAATACTTTGATATATACTTTGATACCTTTACAGATATACTTTCACACACACATATACATATATATACTTTTCTATATATATTTATACTTATATAAAGATATATATTCTATATACAACTAAGTTATATTCTATAACTTTTTTCTATAAAGTTATATTCTATAATTTTATATATGTATTTTTATGCATACATATACATAGATATACTTTTCTCTATATATTTATACTTATATATTTATATATATAAAGTATATATAGAGTATATATTTTATATATATTTATATATAATTATTTTATATAAATGTATATATAAATATATATTTTATATTTATATATAATATTTATTTCTATATTTCTATATACTTTTAGATTAAAATGTATTTTTATGCATACATATACATAGGCATACTTCTCTTTCTATATTTATACTTATATATTTATATATAAAGTATCTATATACAGTATATATTTTATATATATAATTATAATTATTTTATAGAAATGTATTTATAAATATATATTTTATATTTTATATATAATATTTATTTCTATAGTTATATACCTATATATACTTTTAGATATAAATATATATGGTTACTTATTATTATATTGTTATTATATTATTATTCACTATAATGGTATATATAATATACTCATTATAATAGTATATCTATATATACTATATATATATATTGTAATATATATAATATAATATATATATTATTGATTATAATAGTATATATATTATACTCATTATAATAGTATATATATAGTATATGTATATAGTATATATATAGTGTATATATATAGTATATATATTATATATATTATATATTATATATATGGTTACTTATTATTATATTGTTATTATATTATTATTAATTATAATGGTATATATAATACACTCATTATAATAGTATATCTATATATACTATATATATTGTAATATATATAATATAATATATATTATTGATTATAATAGTATATATAATATACTCATTATAATAGTATATATATAGTATATGTATATAGTATATATAGTGTATATATATAGTATATATAATATATATAATATATATTATATATTATATATATGGTTACTTATTATTATATTGTTATTATATTATTATTAATTATAATGGTATATATAATACACTCATTATAATAGTATATCTATATATACTATATATATTGTAATATATATAATATAATATAATATAATATATATATTATTGATTATAATAGTATATATAATATACTCATTATAATAGTATATATATAGTATATATATTATATATATATACTATATATAGTATATATCTAGTATATATAGTGTATATATATAGTATATCTAGTATATATAGTATATATATAGTGTATATATATATATATATATATAAAAATAAAATTGTTACTTTATTATTATATACTTTAATATACTTATATATAGATATACCTTTACTTTTTAACAGATCTATATTTACATATAAATACCGATCACCTGCGCTCCCTGACTCGCTAAGTGGGGAGGAGGAGCCGCACTCCCCAAACCTGCGGGCGCTGCTGTCGCGCCTGGGCCGCGTTTCCCGGCTGAGCGGCCGGGCTCAGCCGCGCCTCCCCGCGAGAAGCCGGCGGGCAGGGGGATCCCGAACCTCGGGGCCAGCGGGAAGGGACTGCAATTCCCAGGCTCCTCGCGCATCCTGGCCCTGCGGTGACATCAGCGCTCCACGGCCGGGACTGGCTGGGCAGCGGCCGCGGCCGAATGTGAGCTCGGCTTTCTCCCTTCACCCGCCGGGCCCTTCCCGCAGCCGGCTCCGCGCTGCCCAGGGCGGGACCCGGCACCGCAGGGCGGGCGTGCGGCCGGAACGTGCGGAGGTGACATCCCGGGGACGAGGCACCGCCGCCCCTTCCCGCCGGGCTCGGGGACGCGCGGGTCGCGCTTCGCCCGGCGCGGCCGCTCCCCGAGCGCGCCGCTTGTCCCGAGGCTTCCCCGCTGCTTTTTCCTTTGTCCCGCGGCTCCGGGCGGGGGGTGGAGGAGACGCTTTGCCATAGCCTGGCAACAGAGCGCGTGTGGCAACCGCGGTGCGAGCGGGGATCCGCCGCCGAAGGGACGGGAGTGGCGGGGACGGCTCGGTCCGGCCGCTCCCGCCGCTCCTTCCCCGCTGCCGGGCTCGGTCCGGCCGCTCCCGCCGCTCCTTCCCCTCCGCCGGGCTCGGTGCGGCTGCTCCCGCCGCTCCTTCCCCTCTGCCGGGCTCGGTCCGGCCGCTCCCGCCGCTCCTTCCCCTCTGCCGGGCTCGGTCCGGCCGCTCCCGCCGCTCCTTCCCCTCTGCCGGGCTCGGTCCGGCCGCTCCCGCCGCTCCTTCCCCTCTGCCGGGCTCGGTCCGGCCGCTCCCGCCGCTCCTTCCCCTCTGCCGGGCTCGGTCTTGCTGCTCCCGCCGCTCCTTCCCCGCTGCCGGGGGCAGGGAGAGCAGCCGGGGAATGGCAGGTGGGAAGCGACTGCTGCGCGGGTTGCTCTCGGTGCGAGTTGGCTCTGGATGCGGGATGAGGTTTCTGCGCCTCCGGGAGGGATGCTCGGAGTGTCCGGACGGGACAAGCTCGGGGTGCCCTAAGGATAATTCGGGGTGTCCGGAGGGATGCTCAGGCTGCCCAGAGGGGTTAACTAACTCGGGGGGTGCCCGGAGGGATGCTCGGGCTGCCCGAGGGATAATTCGGGGTGTCTAGAGGGATGCTCAGGCTGCCCAGAGGGGTTAACTAACTCGGGGGGTGCCCGGAGGGATGCTCGGGCTGCCCGAAGGATAATTCGGGGTGTCTAGAGGGATGCTCAGGCTGCCCAGAGGGGATAACAAACTCGGGGTGTCCGGAGGGATAACTTGGAGTGCCTGGAGGGATGCTCGGGCTTTATGAAGGATAATTCAAGGTGTCCGGAGGGGATAATTAACTTGAGGTGTCCAGAGGGATGCTCAGGTTGCCCGAAGGATAATTCGGGGTGTCTGGGGGGGGGGGATAACAAACTCGGGGTGTCCAGAGGATAATTCAGGGTGTCCGGGGGGGGGGGATAACAAACTCGGGATGTCCAGGGAGGATAATTCAGGGTGTCTGGGTGGGATAACAAACTCAGGGTGTCCCGAGGGATGCTCGAGCTGCCCCGAGGATAACTCGGGGTGTCCCGAGGGATGCTGGTGGTTTGAACATCTGGAAAACCAGCCAGGACAGTGATTTGTGCACTGTAATGCTGGCTGAGGTTGTTGTAGTTTAAAGTGAAGTGTGGTGAGTTCCTTTCCTAATAGTGTCCAGTGATTTCTTGGTGCTTTCAGGTGGTTCTTTGATACCAGTGCCTGGCAGAACCCAGAATTTCTCCAAGTATCTCGTGGTGCTGAGGAGGAGACTTTAGAAGCCTTTCTCAAAGTGGATAGGAAACTTGGGAATGCTTGCTGTCATCTCTCCCCTGAGAAGTGTAGTAACTTCACAACCAGGTAAATAAAACATTAAAAACTCATCTGTTTCTCTTTAGAAACAGTTTAAGTGTTTGAAGGGACGTGTTGACTGTGCTTTGTTCCAATTTGTAGTCCTGAGGTCACCTAATTATTATTTTAATTTCACAAAGTGCAGAGGAAATCAAATGAGAAAAGTGGCTTTATATCAAATTTGAATAGCCTAATGAAATTAGGACACAAACTTATTATATAATATTTAGTGTGCCCTGATCCTCATGCAGGTGATTAAAAAAGTTCTATTTGTTTGCCCACATGTTACACCAGTTTGTAACTTCAATAAGTGCTGAATAAGTCCCCATTGAGCAATGGATATTTTCAGTATTTTTGTGTGTTTTAAGATTAATTTGGAAAGAGTTTGATTTAGGGGCGTTGACACTGTACTGGATAGGTCAGAATGAATGGAGAGAAATACTTTGTAACTCCAGCTGGAATTTTATATTCCTGAACAAAAAGGTTTATGTTAGTACCAACAATCCTGTTTTACAGCACAGGGCATTATCTACAAATCAGGCACTTCTTGTGCCTTTGGATTATTTGACTTTAAAGTGAGTGGAAGTCCAGTAAAATCTCGTTACCTGTTTGTTTAATATTCCCTTGTGTTTCCTGGGATTACCAGGAGCTAATGGAGTGTGACACATGATAGGAATTGTAAGTGAAGGTGAATTACAGTCTCTTCTATTTTCATGGAGCCTGCATAAAAAAATAAAACCTGAAACTTCAGAGTAAGGGTTTCAGTCATATAAATATGACTGAAATATTAATAAAATACTTAGAATTTATAGTATATAAATACTATAAGATACTTAGAAACAGTGGGGCTGGATTGTTCAGAGTACTTGTGGCTTTGGACAACAATTAAGAGTGTGTAGAGCTATAAAATCTATAATTAAAAACAATATTAGTAACCTTTTGAAATAGTTTAAATGAATGGCTGAGCGGGGCTTTGTTTCTAAACTATCTGCTGGCAAATTATCTTTTTTTTTTTTTAATAAAGCAAGAATTTCAGTCAGTGGAGAGGTTATGAATTAGAAGGTTCAGTATAAATAATTGCAGAAGTGTTCTGTGTGTTTGGGTGGGGGTTTTTGGCTCAGGAAGAGGTACCTGACAAAGGTAGCACTGCCTTGTTTCAAGGATGGAATTGAGGAGGTGATTGGAACCTCTTATCCCCAAAAACTTTATTACATGTAGCTTTGTAAAGCAGATAGGCCTAAATATAAAATAAGTCCAAAAAAAAAAAAAGTGTGCTAGAGAGAAATGTGGCTCTTCAAACTTGACACCTGATTCTGGAACTTGTAATGTTGGGAGGAAGTTTTCAGGTCTTCCCCATTACCCTCCTGAAATACAGAGGTCATGTTTGAAATCCCCTTTTTATTCACCACTAGTGCAAGAAGCAGCTGTTTGTGGCAGGAACGGGCAGTGAGCACAGAAAATCCATTTTTCTGAAGGAGGCAGCACTCAGAGCTGGTTTTGAGCACCTGTGTAAATTTTAAGCTTCACTTGGACTCTTGCGTGGGTTGTGAATTCCAAATGTGGCACCTGCAACAGTTTGGGGGGGTTTCCCGTAATTTTAGGTAGTTCCTGTTTAGAGAGATCAATGGATTGTTGTTTGGGCTTCAGGATATCCCTGAGTGCTTTGTGAAATCCACTTCCAAAGCTGCAAATAGAAGGGTTGTGGCACAGAGGTAATGATTAGCCAGATCAATAATGTGTATGGTGAGGGGTGCCTGGGCAGAGAAACAGCTGATAAAAGGCTGATGTGCTGAGATCCCATTTCTGGTGGCAAAATCCAGGTTGGACATCAGTTCAGCCAAATCTTGTGCTGCAGCATAGGGGGGGATCAAGCACAGTGGGATGTGGAGTCTTTCCTTCTGTTTTGCCAGGGTCAGGATTAAATGTGTGAGATGGAATTTCTTGTTGGGACTCAGATGTTTATCAGTTCTTATCTCTGTCACAGCCTCACAAACCCTGAGTTCTGCAGCCCTTCACTCCAACAAACTAAAAATGGAGCCCCATCTCTCTCTCTCTGCAAGGCCTTTTAAGGATCAATTGTCCCATTGAGAAATGACACCTGAATTATTTTTACTTTTAACCCAATAACCAACCACCCGTGCCTGCAATGGGGACTTTTTTATCTAATTACACAAAACCACCCAAACCCATGGAGAAGAGGTGAAGAAGGAGCAGCCTCTGCCCCAAAACCTCCATCTTGCTTTCTATCTATTCCTGCATTCTAAACCCTTAAACTCTGAGTTTCCCAGCCTGTGATATCACACACTTCTATCCAAACTCCACCCCCACAATCCCAGTTCTGTCATTCCATTTTGGAAGCTTCTCCACGGCCTCAGGTCAATGCAGTGTTCTCCTGGGGGTCAGTGCCTGGCAGCACAGAAAGTCCAAAATTCTCAGCAGCCAGGCTTCCAACAGTCTGACATCATCTCCTTCCTTTAGGACAGGAGCAGCTGCTTTGTCAGGTTTGGAGGATTTATCATAACGTGACTGCTGCAAAATTTATCCTAATTTATCTTAATCATAAAAGCTGCCCTGAACTTCACTCAGAGCTTTGTGGCGTTGAAAACAAAGCCTTCGGTTTGTGCAGGGCATCGATTCTCTCACCTGGGACATTGGTGTGTCCTGGGAAGTGTCACACATGGCAGGGGACAGCCACAGCTGGGCACTCCCTTGTAACAGGGGAGTTGTGCTGTGTCGGGTCCAAGTGGGTGTGCAGAGAGCACAGGGGAGGATTTTGGAATCAGAACATTCCACCTGGAGTGCTCTTGGGTCCATGGAGTTGTTCAGGTTGGAAGAGACCTGTCAGATCATTGAGTCCAGCCCTGTCCCCACGTGCCACGTTCAGACTCCTGAGCACTGGTGATTCCAGCAGTGATGATGATGGTGGATTCCACCCCTTCCCTGCCATCCTGCTCCAGTGCCTGACTGATAATTCCCTTGTGGAGAATTTTGGAAGGAATTTGAGGCAGGACCTCTCAATTGGTTTTGATGATGCAGTTTATTTTCTTACCTTCTACGTAGACAGGAAGGGTGAGCTTGGCTCACGTCGTTACAGGACGGTTCAGAAGGTCACAAGACCCTTAGTTACAAGACCTTTTAAGGAGTTACTGACCAATAAAACACTGCCAATAAAGATATTTATGCCAAGGATATTTATGTTTTTGATTTAATCTTTAAATATTTCATTCATGCTACAGTGTGAGCTTTCTTAGTCAATCATGTTATAACACACGAACTTACAGTATTGTGTTATAAATTCCTTGTTTACCTCTGTAACTACTTTTATTTTTTCTATATCTTGAACTTTAAAACTCTAGACTTAGCTTAATGTGTCTTTGCTTTAAACTACAAATCCACATTCTCCCTTCTAGCACCTCAGTTTGGGAGCCTTTTCCAAGGTCTCAGATCAAATCCTGGGTTTAATTCTAAGCTTTGGCTTCCAGGTCTGAAGTTCTGAGAGTTCCTTGCATTTCATGCATTCACACATTTAAGTTAAAAAACATAAATATCCTTGTTAGCAGTGTTTTATTAGTCAGTAACTCCTTAAAAAGTTTGGTAACTAAGAGTCTTGTAACCTTCTAAACCATACAGTAAACATGTAAACCAAACTCACCCTTCCTATCTATGTAAAAGATAAGAAAAAAATCAAACCACATCATCAAAAACAATTCAAAAGTCCTGTCTCAAATTCGGTGGGAATTGGAAAAATAAACTTCTACAGACACTGAAGGATTTGATTTGTAGCTTTGGAAGAAGCTTGGATTGATGTAAAAATATAATACACAGGTATTAAGCAGAAAAATCATAAACTTATGTTTCTGTAGTTGTAAGAATCTGCCTTAAGTAAGTAAAAAACTGTATTAATAAAGATGGTGAAGGGTTTGTAATGTAGGGGTGTGGTTGTATAGAGTAAATTAAAAGTTTAGGAGTTATAATAGAAGCATTTATGTGCATGTGAGACAGAAACCCATTGGATGAAAATATCCACAGTGCAGCAGAATAAGTAAAGGTGATAGGTCAGAAAAGCAAGATATTTGTAGCAACTGTCTATTGGGTTAGAAAGTTCTATGTTGTCTTGTAACAAAGAACTTGTGACTACTCTTGAGCCATGGCTTGCTCCTCTAAAATCTCTGATATTTATCTGAGCAATAAATCGTTCTTAGCCCCCAAAACAATCCTGTCCCTTCTTTAAAAGCAACAGCAATGATACAATTCCTTCCAAAATTCCCCACGAGTGAATTATCCCACCTTCCCAGCTCTGTTCCCTTCCCTGGCAGGATGGACTTCCCCATCTGGCCTTGGGATAGGAGTGACTGGACTGGAGGAGCAAATGAGGGGGAGCTAGAAGTGAGTTTTGTGTATAAATACAGCTTTGGCAGACCTGGTAACTGCTTTTTTTTGGTTGTTTTTTTTTTTTTTTTAATTGATTTCAACCAGGAGAAGTTGGTCCTTAGGAGCCTTGATTCCTCCCTGCACGCAATGCTGCACGCTCCAGAGGAGAGGACCTGGCTGCTGATGACAAGGACATGGTCCAAGTGCCACCCCTGGGCATTGCCAGCCACAGGTGAGTCCAAAACTGAGTTTTTTGCGGGGCAGCAGAAATAAAAACTCGGGTGAGGCGTTTGTTTTATGGTGAATAACCACGTTACATAAAAAAAACCTCAGCACCTGGAGGGAATGTTACATCCCAGACGGAGCAGCTGTCCCTGGTTGTGTGAGAGGCATCCTCACATGGAGATCCAGCAGATCCTCCCAAGTTCTTCTTGTCTTTGTGAGACTCACCACAAACTCCTAAAGAGCAACTGCTGGGAGTTACCATGGACCCCAAAAAAAAAAAAAAAACCCTACCCAAAAATCTTAGTTGGTATGAAATGAGTATTTAGATGCTTGTGTTAAAACAAAATAAACAAATGGCCCTGTGAATATTCCTAATTGTAATTGGGCAACAGAAGCCATGTATTGAACAAGCACCTCACAGATTTGTTCAACTGAGTAGTATTTTTATGAGTAGTATTTTTATGAGTAGTATTTTGTAGTATTTTTATTAATTTTTTATCTATTACTATTTTTATTATGTATTATTTATTATTACTTATTATTTTTATTTTAAATTAATTTTTGTGGTTTTATTATTTTTTTTTTTTATGATTCTATTTATTTATTCCCATGCACAGCTTAAGATTTATTTTATTTACCTTTATTCCCGCACACACACTTTATTTACCCACCTTTAAAGGTGCTTTTGACCCAGCTGAGAGGGGTCTGGCAGACTTGGGTCCTTTTCCTCAGAGGAAAGAAAAGGTTTCTTGATTCTTTGGCTGCTGAAAAGGAACATTTCCTTTTGTTGCTGAGACAAATCTTTTTGATGATGTGAGCTCAGGATTTAGAGGGAAGTCTTCACTAATCTGCCATTTTTATGGTTTTATCCCTGATATTAAGAGGTCTGAATAGCTGATCTATTTTCTCCCCTGAATTTGTTTTTTTTTTGCATATCCTTGTTGCCTGTTTACTGCTGCTGGTTCATTTCCTGGGAAACCCAAAAAAGAAATTTAGAGATTTCTGGGGTTTTTTTTCTTCCTTTATTTTTTTGCCCAGTGGTTTCAGAGAATCCCTGGCAGTGCTCCCTACAGGAGTCAGGCAGTCCCAGTGTGCTACAGATTAAGATATCCATAGGTGGGAATTACTAAAAACCTTTAAAAAGCCCCAAAACAGTGCTTTTTTTTTTTTGTGCTTGCTTTATCCTGCCAAGAAACAAAACCCAAGGAATAAACAGGAAATACTTCTCCTGCCAAGAAATGGGAGCAGAATCCCCTCAGTGTGGATGTGATAATGCTGCAGGGCTGGTGTTTACTGCTGTTAGCAGGGATGTTCTTGCAGTGCTCTGGAGCAGGGAGATCCTGCAGCTTTAGGATAGTTGGCTCTAAAAGGCTTTGGGCTAATTTTAATGCTGTTTTGGAAAATCAAGAGCTCTGTCAGGTGAGAACTTCTGTCAGTGAAAGCAGTTTCTTCTGATTGTACAATGAAGCAATATTTAGGTGTGATTACGTTATTTTTCAGCTGATAAAAGATCTTCTCAGAGGATTCTTAATCTGATATGAGCCAGAAGCTCTTCTCACCTCTAAAGAGGAAGAAATCCTTCCTAAAGGGTGCTGAGGCCCTGGCACAACTTCCCAGAGCAGCTGTGGCTGCCCCTGCATCCCTGGAAGTGCCCAAGGCCAGGCTGGATGGGGCTTGGAGCAGCCTGGTCTGGTGGAAGTTGCAGGTCCATTCCCAACCCCAATCATTCTGTTTCAGTCCCCAAGATGTTCATAACCCTGGCATAATTTAGGATTCTTCATGAAAATTCCTAAAACTCCTTCCAGGCTGCCCAAGGGGCTTCCCATGCTCTGCCAGCAGCTCCTGGCATCACGGAATAGCAGCCTCAAGTCTTGGACTGCTTCCAGGGCTTTGCTGGACAACTCTGAGACCAAAACCCTTCCAGAGATGAGGAGCAACATGGGAGTGTCTGTCGATTCTTTTGTTTCTTTTTTTGCCAGGGTCAGGATTGAATGTGTGAGATGGAATTTCTTGTTGGGACTGAGATGTTTATCAGTTCTTATCTCTGTCACAGTCTCACAAACCCTGAGTTCTGCAGCCCTTCACTCCAACAAACTAAAAATGGAGCCTCATCTCTCTCTCTGCAAGGCCTTTTAAGGATCAACTGTCCCATTGAGAAATGACACCTGAATTATTTTCACTTTTAACCCAATAACCAACCACCTGTGCCTGGAATGTGGACCTTTTTATCCAATTACACAAAACCACCCAAACCCATGGAGAAGGAGAAAGAAGGATCAGCCTCTACCCCAAAACCTCCATCTTGCTTTCTATCTATTCCTGTATTCTAAACCCTTAAACTCTGAGTTTCCCAGCCTGTGATATCACACACTTCTATCCAAACTCCACGCCCACAATCCCAGTTCTGTCATTCCATTTTGGAAGCTTCTCCACGGCCTCAGGTCAATGCAGTGTTCTCCTGGGGGTCAGTGCCTGGCAGCACAGAAAGCCCAAAATTCTCAGCAGCCAGGGTTCCAGCCAGTGTCCTGCTGTATTCCCAGAGCTGTGGAATCCTGGCACAGAGAGGATTTTCACAAGGTGCAGGTCTCTGTTTCCAGCTGCTCATCTCAGAGGAGCCTCTGTGTGGAAAACGTCTCGGACACATCTTTCACTGATCCTGCAGATCACAGAATCCCAGACTGGTTGGGGTTGGAAGGGACCTTAAAAATCCTCTCATTCCACCCCCTGCCCTGGGCAAGGACACCTCCCTCTATCCCAGGGTCTGGCCTTGGGACACTTCCAGGGATGTGCAGCCACAGCTTCTCTTGGAATCTGTGCCAGGGCCTCCCCACCCTGACAGGGAACAACTTTCTCTCAGTGTCTGATCTAAATCTCTCCTTTCTTCATGTCACAGATACCACAACAATATCAGTGTCTAATAGCTTTGATGCTATTTAATGCCATATATATTTATACCTGAAAGACTTAACATTTTACTGATGAAGTTGTGCTCATGTATTTCTCCTCAAAAGAAACTTTGGAAGAGAATTTAAGTACAAAGAACTGCTTGAGACTTTTGGAAATAGTGGTTGGTTTTGGTAAATAGTTTTTTTTTGTCTGTTCCTTCACTGTTGGAATGAAAAAAAAAAATTAATCCAAAAGACCTGTCTGGGCTTTAGTTGTAGTTTTTTATTGTTGTTTTTGAAGGTAATTTGTTAAGACCAGTGGCTTTCCCATGATTTGAAGGGGAATAAAGTAAAAGCCCTACTGAAGACTCTGGGAGTTGTAATTTGATTTCTCCCTCCCATTTTTTTTTTTTTTTTTTTTTTTTTTTTTTTTTTTTTGAAGGCAGCATTTAATTAATTGATTTTTAAGTTTGATAGTCTGAGTGATTACATCTTTTTTTTTTCTCCCCTGCAGCTTGTTAGTGATTCCTATGCAAACCCCAGAGGAGAATTTGTGTGTTGCCTGGGTGGAAGGACAGGCTCCAGTGTTTTGGAAGCACTGAGCCTTATCTAGGGTACATGAAGTCCCTCTTCTCCTGGGCTTTAATCACATTATCCTGCCCAACTCACATCAGCAGTGATTAATGGCCCTGAAAATAAAACATAAATCCATTTGTTACAGACCCTATTTTTAATCTCTGCACAAGTATCTTATCCTCTGGCCAAGGAGCAGGAATTTCTCTTTGCTGCTTCCTGGTGGCCCAGACAGGACCAGGGGCTGGGCATTGCTGTGGGCTTGCTGCTCAATTCTTGATTTTAGTCTTGCTGGATCCTCAGGGATGCCTGAGTTTGCTCATTTGGAGCAGAAGGTGTGGCTCACACCCTCCTCCTGCCCTGCAGGGTCAGCAGGGACCTGTGAGCTCTTCTTGTGCCTCATTTAATGACATAAATACTGTCTGAGTGTTGATATGGAATTTTACAGGATGTTTGTGTGGCCTCCACGGGGTCCTGGTGCCTCTGATTCTGTTCTTTAATAGGGATTGGTTTAGATGTGCAAAATCAGTTTATAGCAGGTGATAAACTCTCAGTGTAAGCTTCTAATTTATTTATTTAAAAACGTTTACTGCAGGGTTGTTCTGCAGTGCTCTTGGTAGGAACACACATGACCAGAGAATATTTCTACCAACCTTTTCAGAAAATACCCAGGAATGGAGACCTGAGGCTGTGACAGCTTTCAGTAGGCCAAGGATTAATAGTAAATTAAATTCAGAGAATTCCAGGTTGGAAGAGGCCTCAAATATCACCTGCTCCAGTCTTTCTTGGCATAAATAACCTCGGAACAAATAATTAATTTGTAATTCTCCTTTCTGCAGCAGTATTGGGTTACTTTTCTTTACCCACATTTTGCCCTGTGGAGTTTCCAGATGCCCCTCCCTCCTTCCCTGGAATATTTTTGTGGTTTTTGGGGTCTAACAGGGATGGTGGCTCTTGTTTTCCAGAGGGGATGTGTTTGCCTGGGACAGGTGCAGTCCCGGTCTCACAGAGCAGGAGGTTCTGAGCTGTGACCATGCCATGCCAGCACCTAAAATGTGAAACCCGTGGAGAATTCCTATTGCTGTGCAGTAAGTCAACTCTGATTTTTGCATATTTATTCTTAGAAGACAGATTTGGGTTGATTTAAGGCAAGGGAGGGAGCATGATTTAGACTTGGTCCTCTTGTCGTGGCTACGTTAGGCGGTGCTGAAAAATTCATTTAGCTCAGGAAACAAAAGCAAAGCTTTGCTTTGCTGCCTTTACTGCTCACTAGATAAACATCTAATATTAAAGAACATTTCTTTCTCTGTTCCATGCAGGTGAATAGCAGGAAGCAAACCATGGACACTCAGTTGTTCTCCCCATTACTGGGAGCAGTCCCCGGTCCCCCCACGCCCCCAGAGCCCTCCCAGCTGTGCAGGGACTGGCCAGGATGTGCTGAGGATTTTGGGTCCCAAACTGCCTTCCAGGAGTGCCCAAAAAAAAGGTATCAGCATCCCTGCCCAAAAAAAAAAAAAAGGTATCAGAGTCCCTGCTGTGGCCTTGGGGCTTCTGGATCACTGGGGTTTTTTGTATTACAGAACAAATTCTGGATGTTTTTTGGGGAGAGTTTCAGGCATCTCTGGAGGCTCAGCGGATTTTCTTTGCTCTGTGGGGGTTGTCACTGAGGTTGTGAAGAAAAAGTGTGGGGGGTTTTCTTTTTTCCATCCTAAAGCCAAGTGATGGTGACAGAATATTGCCTTTTTTTTTGGAGGGAATTGGGTGATAGAGACTGACACAGCAGCTTTTGATGAGAAAAAGCTCTTTTGCTGAGCATTTCTAATATCTCGCTGCGTTTTTTTGTATAATTTGCTTAAAAAGACAAAATCTGAGGTGGGGTGAAAGTGGAGTCCACTGGCTCTCAAGGTGCTGAAAGGTAACAGTTAAAGAAGATAATGGATTGCAAAAAAACCTTTTTTTTTTTTTGCTGGTTTCAGTGGGAAGTGTCAGAGTGATGTTGTTTTTGAATAAAAGATCACACAGCTTTGGTGTCAGCTGTAAGAGTTAATTTTAAGCAAGAGGTGGCAATTTACTAATTAAAATATACAGTATTTTCTTAAAGCAGCCTTTGGATTATTGCAAGGTAGTTTTAAAAAGCCAAAAAGTTATGGAATAATGGTCAATCCATGCCTACACCCATTCTGAGCCTGTGGATATTCAAAATTCCTTGAGGCCTCCCTAAAAAAAACAAACCAAAAAAAAAAAAAAAAACAGGAAAAGGAAAAACTTTGCTCTTTGACCAAGACACAGAAAAGATCTGGTCATCAAATATCAGTTCTGCAGTCACAAAACATTTTCAAGAGTCTTTGCCCTTCAGTGCATCCTAAATTAAATCCAGGTCCCTTAGGGAGGAAACTGAGCAGTCATGGGGTAAATCAGGGACTGAGTTAGAAGTGAAACTGGTGAGGTCTGAAAAGCCAGCAGGGTGTGATTTTCACTGATTTCACAGTGGCAAGGGATTAAAAAGGTGAATTTTGTAGGAGTTTGTCCCACATTTTATGGTCTCTGTTAAGTCAGTGAGCAATTATGTGGCAGCCAAGGTGGTTTGGGTGAGGTGGGACCAGGAAATCTCAGAGATCCTCAGGGATCCTGAAAGGCATCGAGGTGGGGAGGGAAGTTTATTGGAGCAAAACATGAGGCTAGAGGGAAGGAGAGCTTCATAATTAACTTGTGAGGAAGAGTCAGGAGTCATTACAAACAACTCCATGAAAATCTAATCGTGCACCTGAAGTTGGGTTTGTTCACAAATTGTTGAAAACTTTGGGTGTTCACCAGAAATATTTACTAATATTTTGACCTGTCCAAAAGGGGATTAAAAAGTAACTTAAGTATATAAAACTTACATATATGTTATTTTTTTTTTTTGAGATTAACATAATAGGTTTTGAATTATTTGGCAGTAGGTAAATTAGAGTGCTCCAGACTTTGAGAATATTGATCCTAGTTATGCTCTAAACAAGACAGTCAAGGTTTGTCCATGAAACAGTTTTGTTTCTTGGAAAGAGAGGAGAATTTTTGCTGCTTGGAAAGTCTCTGGTGAAACAAGAAGGAAAATAATTCTGCTTCATTTGGGCTCTAGAATTCAAAAATGCAGGAAGGGATTTCTGTAGAGGGATGCTGAGGATTCAGAACAACTGAAAAATCCTGCTAAAATAAAGGTTTGGTCTTCTTTTTGTCTGTTTTGTTTACGAGAAAAGTACTTATTTAAAACTTTTCCTTTTTTTTTTTTTTAATTATTTTTTTCAGGGCACCATTAAATCTTTCTTACTCTGGCAATGGCCCTGATGTGTTTGGGTTGGTGTCGAGCATTTTAGAGGAGCCAAACAAGCCAGAACCAGCTACAGATTGGTAAGTTTGTTCTGAGGGTTCTTAAAATATCTGTGCTGGCTTTTATGCCCATTGTCACACAGATATGATAAACATTTTTAATTATTTCAGAGTTGAGTAATGACAACTTTTTAAATCCCCTTAAAATATGGAATTGTCTTTACTTCATTTAACAGTTAAAAAAAAAATACTGAACTGTTAAAACTGTTTTCCATCAGCTTTACAGCATTTGAGGAGGGAAAAAAAAATTAATTTTAACCAGTAGGGAGTTGACAGAATACAGTGGAATCTGAGATATTTAACAAATCCAAATAAACTCTGCATTTCTGAACGTGCAGAATAAACAGTGTGGGTGCTGAGACTTCACAGAGCACTTGCTCAGCTGCAGTGGGAATATTCCTCCTGTTTTTCAGGAGAGCTGTGCATGGTTGGTCACTAATGTGACTCTGGGGCATTACCACGATGTGTGAGTTGTTTTAAAGTAAGAAAGGTTTTAGATGCTGACAGGAGGGTTGGTTTAACTCTGTTACAGGAATTCTCTAGCAAGATTGTTTCCCCCTGTGTGGGCACCTGATCTGGGCAGCGGCGGGGAGCTCCCAGGGCTGCCAGCCCAGCACTGTGTCCAGAACAAGGATTTTCCCAACCTGCTGGGCTCCAGCTGCCATCAGGAACCCCTGCAGGAGCCTCCTGAGGTGGAGATGCTGCACAGAGGTTTGGGAGACCTGCAGCTCCTCGAGTCTTGGCTCTCTCCTCCTCCTCATCCCAGCAATGCCCCGAGGAACCCTGAAAATTCCCCTTTGCAAACCACGGCTCCCCAGGAAGGCTTTTCCTTCCCAAATGGGGGCTGGAACCAGCATTTGTGCACTTACGACCACGGGAGGTTAAATGGGGGCTACGAAAAATGTGGGTCCAATTTTAGGCCTTTTTCTTCTCAGAGCAGGATGAGAGAAAGCTCCAGCGTCCAGAAGGAGTTTTGGAAAAGAGGAAAAGCTCTGAAAAATTATGCTCAAGGGCAAACTAAGTATTCCCCTGATCTTTCCAATCAGCCTGGTGATAACTCTTGGGATAAAGTACCCCAGGACAGCCACCTGTTCTCTAAGAGATATGAGAACTTCCCAGCTGCTCACAATCTGCAGTCACCTGTCCGTCCATCCCTTTGTTTTTTCAATCCACCCCCTAAGGAAAATACTTTTTCTGGAGGAACAAGCAGAAAACCCCAGGAAAGCCATGTGCAAAATGGCCATTGTGGCTTTACTTTAGGGGATGCTTTTAATAATAATAATAATAATGATGAGTATAAAGTGAATATGGGACCTAAGGAAAGCTCTCCTCAAGCAGCTGAATGCGATTTATCTGTGCAAAATGGGAATTGCTCTTCGTACCAGGGGTGTGCGTGGCTGGATGGGAGCAGTCTGGCAGCTGCATCTGAAATTCCATATGGAAAACAAATGGCCACGAGCCCCCAGTCCTCATCAGGGGTTTCCACCATGTCTGGGGGCTCTCCCACCCACCAGCCTTTCACACAGCCCTCCTGCTACTCCCAGCTCCTTCCCGCCCTCCCTGCCAGGAAAGATGGGAGCTTACAAGCATCAAATGGAGTTTCCAGTCGCTTGGGGGTTCCTCATTTCATCTCAGAGAGCCAGAAGCAGAGGAGACCCGTTGGAAGGTCCCAGGAGGATGCTGGGCTGAACAAGGAGGGGAGGCGCCGCAAATTCCCCGTCCGTTTTTCGCCCGACTGGCTCGTGCAGCAGAAAGCTGCAGGTGAAGACCCTGCTGAGAAATACCACAGGTTCCCAAAAAGGCAGAGCCAGGAGAGTGGCAGTAAAGGCGACAGGAGAGGTAGAAGGAGTTGGATCCCTCACGTGGGATCTACGGCCCCAAACCACCAGCCCTTCGACGTGTTCCCCACAAAGCACGAGCAGAACGGTGGCAGCTTGTCAGACTTCATCAACCCTTCTCTGCTTCCTTCTTTCCCGTTCATGCCTGATTTTAAGCAAAATCCCAGCTTCCCTCCATTTAATCACCAGCTGTTTTCATCAGCAAATGCTTTCAATTTCCCTCCGCCGCCGTTTCCACTCTCGGACCTTGTTGATCTTTTTCACTGCGACGACTTCAACCCCTTGGGTCCCTTCGTGGGTGATCCCTTCCCTGGAGAAATCCCTGCCCCCTGCTTTGCCTTTCCAGCCCCATTTAACAAGTACAGACCCCCCAGGAGCCGCAGTGGCCCCGCTAGCGAGCTCCACGTCCGGCTGGAGGAGTGTTCCGAGCAGTGGAGAGCTTTGGAGAAGGAGAGGAAGAAGGTAAAACACAGCTGGTGATGATTCCTGATAAAGACTTGGCTGGTTTTAAGAGAGAAGGTTTTATGGTCTTTCTTCTTTGGTTTTTTGGGAGTTTTTGGTGTTTTTTTTTTTTTTTTTTTTGTTGTTGTTGTTGTTGTTTTGGGGCATTTTTTTGTTTGTTTTCGTTTGGGTTTTTCCAGTCACAGCTTTCTCTTCTGTTTTTTTTTTTTTTTTTCTTGTTGTAATAAATCTCTGGCTGTAGTAAAAAAGAAAATGAAGTAACTAATCCTGGGCACCCTCTGTGTGTCTGTAGAGAAAACCTATGATATTTTTCTTGTTCCCAAAGAAAATTTCAGTTTATGCTCTTCTCATTACAGTCACTTTCCTGCTTCAGACTCACTCCCAGAACTGTTGGCAGGACGGATCACACTGATAATGAGGGTATTGCACTTGGGAATGGAAGCTCTGTGCTCTAAAGAAGCAGGAAGAGCTTTCCCAAGAGGAGTCAAATCCCTGAATTCCATGCCAGGTGTCAGAAAAGAAATTGCCCATAATTCCTGGTTCTAATTATGGGTGCTTGGCTGCTTCCACATGGGAGAAGCCTCCTGGTTGTGTCTGAGCAAAGTAGACCTGGAAAACACCTTTTTCTTTCCATCATCATCTGTGGGGCCTTGCTAATGGACTTTAGGAATTGTGAATGGAGGCGCCTGTGTTGTTCTCTCATGGATGCCTTTAAACCAGACTCCTCTCTGCCTGCCTGGCCTTCCAGGAATGCTCTGGAAGTGAGAAAGGGATGATTCTTGATCCAGTGTTTGTTTCCTGTTCTCGGGCAGGATTTGGGACAGTTAGGTCATTTGCAAAGACCAAGTCATGGTTTTTGTCTCCTGCTTTTTATTTTTATCATGAAAGGAGGGTTGTTTGTCCTCATACTTATTAATCAACGGGGCTTAATTGACCCCTTGCTCTGGTCCATCCCAAGTGTTCCAGTTTTATCCCAGTGAGCTGCTCTGGGTTTCTCAGGGTGTTTTGTGCTTACAGAATAGAAACTGCTCTCAGCCATCCAAGCCATAGCCTGGCTCCCATTCCTGCAGCCAAACCACATTCCTCAGGAGGGGATGACTGCGAGGAGAGAGGAACTCCCCCTGGGATCTGATTTAATTCTCTCCACCTTGTCTAATCACTCAGCCCTTTCAGCTCTCTGAAGCCTGTTCATTGCAGCTGCTTTGGGGTCACAGCTGGCCTGTCTCCTTTCATGAACCCCACTTTTCCAGGGATCTCATGTTTAAGGCATTTCCACCAGTTAGGAATTGTCTGCAATATTAAATGTGCACATAGCTTAGTTAATTGCTTATTAACTGTAATTCTTAGTTACCTGGTGTCATTATATGAATCCATGACCTTTTCTCCATCCATTTTATTTTTTCTGCATGACTTTCAGGCTCCTCAGATGATGAGTAGGGGTGGAGTCAGCTCTTGAAATCCATGTTAGGCCAGGTCAGGGACTAAATCACGTGGAAGTAAAGCAAAAAGAGAAGGACTTCACCACATGCTTTCAGCACAAATATGCACAGTGTGAATGTGGACTTAGCTTTGCCTTGAACTGCAGTGCAGCACCTGACCCCTCTCTCCTCCATCCATGGTACCCTGGAGGAGGAATGAGATAAGGAATCTGCTGCTAGCTGTGCCTTTTCTACTCAAGTGTAAGAATTTCCTACCCAGAAATAGGTTTGGTGATGTTTAGTCACTGCCTGGCTAAGCCACTCTTTCTCAGTGGAAGTTTGGCTGTTGTGTTAAAGATTTTCTCTGGTAAAGGAAAAGATCTTCTGGGTTAAAGAGCTGGGGTCAGTTTATGTGAAACGTGGTTTCATCCTGATGCACTTGAGATGTGGTTTATGCTGCTGCTATCACCTGGTTCTTTTTTGAAATAATCAGAATGTGTGACATTGGAGAGAAGCAGTGAGAGGTCTTGAACTCTTGAGGGAGAGCTGAATTAGAGAAATATTCCTGACTTTTGACAAGGGCATGTAGTGGTAGGTCAAGGGGAATGGCTTCAAACCAAAAGAGGGCAGGGTTAGATTAGGTTTGGGAAGAAATTTTTGATGTGAGGGTGGTGAGGCTCTGGCACAGGGTGCCCAGAGAAGCTGTGGCTGCCCCTGGAAGTGCCCAAGGCCAGGTTGGATGGAGCTTGGAGCAACCTGGAAGTTGCAGGTCCTTTCCCAACCCAAATCATACTGTTGCAAATCCACACCCAGGGAGTTTGGGATTAAACCAGCAGAGGTTTAGCTTTTTCCTCATAGAAAAAGGAAGGAATTGTTCCCTGGGAGGGTGGGCAGGCCCTGGCACAGGGTGCCCAGAGAAGCTGTGGCTGCCCCTGGATCCCTGGCAGTGCCCAAGGCCACGTTGGACAAGGCGTGGAACAACCTCGGATGGTGGAAGGTGTTCATGGCAGGGAGTGGAATAAAATGAGCTTTGAGGTCCCTTCCAACCCAAACCATTCTGGGATCCTGTGATGCTGGGGAATGTTCTTCTCTCAACGCACTCAGAAGTCGGTTGGGTGCTCGCTCCTAACCCAGCTGAAAATTCCAAACAGCGCCAAAACCGGATTGATGACACCGCGCTGATTTCACGCCGCCACGCTGACAAACTCTTTTCCCTTCCAGGCTGAGGCTGACCTTGCAAGGCACTTCCCAGGGCAGCACAGCTCCAGCTGCAGCCCCGTGTCCCGGCTCCCCGCGCACCCGTCCCGCGTGGATCGCCTGATCGCCGAGCAGTCACGGGAACACGCCCGGGTACGCCCGGAGGGGCTGCAATTCCCGCAGTTCTGCTGGGATTTCTTCGTTTATTCATCGCCACTCGGCGGGTTTGGTGCTTTGTCAGGATTCTCTTGGGTAGCTGGAACTGGAGAGGTGAACTTTGGGGTGGCTGTTTTTGGATGGAGCGGTGTGTTGTCATCTTAAATTGGTGATAGCGAGAGGTTAGCTGCTTGGAGTTATCGGTAGAGAATTGGAGGGGTGTCATGTTTTTTGATTGCTTTGTTGATTTTCTTTAGGTTATGAAGTAATCTCTAGGAGTTAGAAGTCATTTTGTGGATGATGAATACAGGGCTGTTTGTGGGTGTGATGTGATTTTTTTTTTTTTTTGTAATTGTTCTTTTAGTATATTTTCAAGGGTACTTAACCTTTATCAAAGAAAAACCTACTGATTAATTTAAATAGGGTTATTCATTTTTCTATGGTAGCTTTAGAATGGTGAATTTTTGACGTGGTCTCCATTAAAGGTTTTGCTCCCCACTGGGACAGTACATCTTTGTTCTATATGGTGAGAAGTTTCTGTATAATGAAGGGATGTACTGTTGCTGTTTGATCTTTGTTGAGGGTATTTACTAAATTTGGGAGAGAGAAAGGGGATTGTGGGAAATAGTAAATGTAAGAAGACTTCCAGAAAGCTGTGAGGCCTCAGAAAGAGCAGAGAACTTAGAGCTACCTGCAGCTGCAAAGTCTGAGAGTAGAAAAGTTGCAGTAGTACAGCAAGCAAGGGCATGAAACAATAGCTTGAGTTTTCTGCCAGGTGCTCGCACTGATAGGAAGAATGGAGAGGCTTTGTGGTGCTCCCCTGCACAGGAACATCTCCAGGACCTTGGAGCTCCACCTGGAAGCCATTCAGGTGACCCAGGCACGTCGGAAGGATGAGATTGGGAATGCTGCAAACCCCCAGAGGCATGGGGGGCCACGCTATAACAACGACAAAGGTAATGCTGCCCCTTCCTGCAGCCCTCAGAGCTTTTTCGGGGGTTTAATTGTGAGTATGTTCCTCTTAAAAATGTAAATTTGCAATATGCAGCAATTGCTGTCACTTCAGCAAAAGGAAGTTTGCAAATAGGCTCTTGTTGCTTTTTAAGACTTTAAATTACTTTGAGTTCTATTGGGTTTTTTTTCCTGTTACAATTTTAAAAAATTGCTATTTTTTCCTCTTGACTAGGAGACAACTGTCTCCTCAGTGACATTATATAATCATAAGAGGTTGTCCTAAAAGCAAAAATGTGCTCGTTTTTAAGCAGGCAGCATTATTTCCTGGTATGGCTAAACTTTCTTTTCTCTTCAGCTTATAAAATAATAAAAAAATTGCCAGCGTTGTGCAAAACAATTGTCTACCTTACCTAAATCACAAACCCACCAGGAATGACATTCCACATTCTGATGAAGTAAATTCTGTTGAAGTAAAGCCAGAATAATCTGTAGCAACAGTAAATGTGGCAGTTTATGGTTTGGGGTTCAAGATGATATTATTTTTCTTCAGAAAATACCTGTGTCTCAGAACAAAAGAGGAATTCACTCCTTAGTGCTGAAGTGAAGTGGACAGTGAGGTTCCTCTGGCTGTGGAATAGCTCTTCTTGTGAGGGAAAGATAAGGTGGAAAGAGAATCAAAATGTTTTGCTTTTGCAGTTCAGGTGTCAAAAATTAAAATATCAAATTTAAATGTCATGCCCTTAAAACAATAGATCTATCTGCAAACGTTGCTTTTAAAATAACTCCTAAATCTTTGATGTGACTTTAACTTCAAGTGTGAGTCAGGAGTAGTAGAAGGAAGGTTCTTGGCCAGGCAGGAGAAGAAGGACACAGTGGTTAAGTGGATGATTATGGTTAGATTTAATGCCAATACAGCATCTAAATATTGCCAATACTGTAAATAACAGCTCTGTTGTCTGTTAAAATGAGTTCTGGCTCCAGCAGGTCCTGATCCCTCCTGCTGAGCCACAGCTTTTGGTGACACCCCCTCCCCTCCTGAATTCCCAGAGAAATGTAGGAGCATCTTGGTCCACTTAGTCCCAGATTTCATCAATGTTTCTGTCTGAAAGGTTGCACTGTCAGCAGTTTTGGCTGGAAATGTGCAGGTTTGCAATCCCTGGCCTTGCAGGATTTGCAGTTGCAAACGAATCCCCTGTGGAGCTGCTTTAAGATTTCATTTCTGTATTTGACCAGATCTTTGTGCCTTTACTCACCCATCCAAAAATCAATGTTGCCTTCTTCCTGCAAAATCAAAAACTGCCTGCAGCCTCAGCAGACCAGTTTGCCCAGTATCCACCAGCATTTTGGAGCCTTTTGCAGCATTTTGGATCCTTTTTGCACAGACAATTCACGTGAGATGTTGCAGCTGTCGTTACTGGTGCAGCTCAGCTGCTCCTTGAGCACGGTTTGCTCAGGACTGTGAGTTGAACAAATTTATGCAATTAAAAAAAAAATTAATAATGTGCTTGAGTTCTGGATGCTGGGAGTTTTAGACTTTCTGTGCTGCCAGGCACTGACCCCCAGGAGAACACTGCGTTGACCTGAGGCCGTGGAGAAGCTTCCAAAATGGAATGACAGAACTGGGATTGTGGGGGTGGAGTTTGGATAGAAGTGTGTGATATCACAGGCTGGGAAACTCAGAGTTTAAGGGTTTAGAATGCAGGAATAGATATAGAGCAAAATGGAGGTTTTAGGGTAGAAGCTGGTCCCTCTTCTTCACCTTCTTCTTCTTCACCTTCTTCTTCTTCACCTTCTTCTTCTTCACCTTCTTCTTCTTCATGGTTTGGGTGGTATTTTGTAATTGGACAGAAAAGTCTGCATTGAGGACTTTGAGTGATCTGTTATTGGGTTAAAAGTGAAAATAATTTAGGTGTCATTTCTTAATTGGGCACTTTAGCCCTAAAAGAACTTGTAACAAGAGGTAGTTAGCCACTTTGTGCCTTGTTAATGAAGGATCTCACTGCTGTGAGGCTGTAACATTGATAAGAAATAACGAACATCTAAGTCTAAACACAAACTCTCATCTCGAGTGCCTTCAATCCCGACCCCGACAGAGGCAGAAAGAGAAACCAAAACCTGGCAATAACGTTTCCAGGCTTGTCCAGTGATGTGTTTTTCCTGTTGTTGCAGATGTGCTGGCCCTGGCCGCTGCCCTGCGAGCCCTGGCTGGTGCCACGCGCAAGGCTCGCACCGCGCTCTGGTGCGCGCTGCAGGCGACCCTGCCAAAATCCCCTCCAGCTGCACCCGAAAATCAACAGCTTCTCCTGCAAGAGCTTCGTTCTTCAAGCACAACCAGCCAGGGAAAAAGCAGCGTGGAGCAGGAAAGCAGAGGAAGTGGAAAAGCAGAGGAAGCGAGGAAGATTTTGGAATAATCGCCGATAATAAACGGAAAGCCGAGGATGGGGAGGGGAGGGCTCAGGTCCTGCCCAGCACCACGAGAGATGGATTTCATAGGATGTCAGGAAGGGGTTCATTAAAAAAAAAAGGGTTAATTAAGGTGCCTGGTCAGTGCTGCAGTTGTGGTACTGTGATTCTGGTGTGGAGAGACACGGCTTGTGCTGGTGTTGCTGCAGTTTTAGCATTTCTGGTGTCTGCTGCTGAGAATTTTAATGTTCAGAGGAGCTGAACAAGAGCTGAGCTTTCCTCCTGTGCTTACCCAAAGCTCTGAGTCCAGCCAGGACCTGAGCAACCAGAGGCTGGTAGAACTTAATTCTCTCTTTTTTTTTTTTTTTTTTTTTTTTTGGTTAATGAGACAATTTAGGATATCTAAAGGTACTTGATAGTCATTCAGGGTTTGTTTTATTTTTATTTTTTGCACCATGTGTAGTTCTTTCCAGAGCCAAAGTGATCACTGAGTAGTTTGCACCCCATCACTGTGTCAGGAGCAATCCACGCTGCTGTGGTGGTGTTTTTTGGGACAGGTTATCTCTGTTTGGCAGGAATAATCAGTGTTCAGTGCTGGTTTTGAGTGACTTTTGTGCTGCCAGTTCAGTTTGCAGCAAAACCAGTGTGAGCGGAGCTTTTCCACAGAATTGTCTACTTTGGTTTTTCCACTAAAAAAGTGGATTTTTGTAGCTTTGCAGTGTGAACTGCGTGGAAGTGCACGTTAGCAGGTGACAGAAAACTTGCTCAGGCTTAGAAATTAGATGTATTGATTCCTCAGTGGGTTTAAAACCAGTAACAATATAACATAGTATGCACTTAATTAAAAAAAACTATTATTTCTTATTAATATATGTTCATGGTACTACAATTTTTTTCAGACACATTCCATATTTATTTCAATGTCTTCATTGAATGTTTATTTAAAAATCTATTTTAGTAATATGAAGTTAAATATTTTGCCAAATCTTCCGAATAATCAGATTTAATGATTTACTCAGGAACTCTGTATATTATTATATAAATATACACATGGCATATAGGGATTTTTTGGGAAAGGGATGTTTGCAAAATATTTACACAAAGCTAATTATTTACTAGGTTACCAAAGCTCTTTCACTGATTATTTTTTTTTTTGGTGTGGAAGGTTTAATATATTTAATTGCTCTTAATTAGTCTCCATTGTGTGGCTTAGACAATCAGAGTGTGGTTGTTCAGGGTGAAAGCTAGTAAAGAATAATTAATTCAAGGTGTGATCTTAGGGCATTTAGGAGTATTTGAATGCTTTAACAACTGTCTTACTGTTACACAATCTCCTAACATGTACTAATAATTAAGGTTCTTGAGTATCAGGATATTAATGAACAGCTTTGGAGAGCAGTTCTTGGGTTAGAAGTGAATTAAGTTGGGGATTTAAGCAAAACTGGAAGGACAAAAGTGAGGATTTTTATGTCATGTGGTGTTTAGTGTCAAACTTGACATTTTTGTGGGTAATTATAGAGCTGTTCACGTATATGTTTGTACTTGCAGAATTGTTCCAAATGCAGTTGTGTAGTTCTGGATCCGTGGATGTTTCTAGAGCAGATTTTGTCACAGTAGTGCCATCCTTAACTCTATTGAGGCGTGGGAATTTGTAGCTAAAATTTTCCCAGGCCTCACTGTAATCCATTGAGTAAAATTTAAAAGCTAAAGTAGATAGAAATCAGATAATTAATATAGCAAAATTATGTTTTTTCCTCCTAAAGAAAGTGAATTCCACTTAAAAGATTATTTCAAGCCTTAGCCTAAAAAAAAAGGTATCAGAGTTGTTTTAGTGTGTTTTCTCTCTGTGTACATGGAATTTATTTGCACAAACTAATTCAAGAAGGTTCAATCTGCATTTGTGAAACTGTGCTCCACAGCTTAAAAATGCAGTTTGCAATATTTCAGTTCGTGGGTGATTTGGGAGTTTAATTAGCCAAATTAAAATTAATTTACCATTGCTGTGCTGACAGGAAATCAGAATTTGAGAGTCTGGATCTTGGGGTTTTTTTTTTTGTTTGCACAGCCAGGGGTTGTTTTGTAGTGGTGAATGTTTAGGGTATAATTGGTTTGTATTGTACTGCTCGTGTGTTAATTAATGATCTTAATTAGTTCATCGTTAATGTGCCTTTAACAATCTCATTTTTCCAGAGTGTTCAAAAGCTGTGTGGTCACTTCTGGCTCCGATTCCAGTTTAGAAATGCCTTTTAAAGGGTTACACGGGACTGCAATCAGCACACGGTTGTTAATTATGTTAATTGCACTCGGAGCTGATCTAGGTCTGGGTTCCTTAAGGAGCTCTGTGGCTCTGGAATTGTCCCCCTGGATCATGTGCCAGGGTCAGGTGCTCCTGGTCATGCCCTGCAAATGCTCCTGTTTCACTTGGCCTCCCTCAGTTTTCTTCACAAAAACTCCAGGTCTTCAAGCAAAAATAAGCTTTTATTTACAAAAATAAGTTTTAATCATTTTTTTTTTTCAGTGCTCTTTTCTTTAAATGAGTTGTTTATGGACAGCATCAGACCTAGAATAAGTTGTGTCTTCAATTCCTAATTTCAGAATGCCCCATTTCTGTTGTTTTATTACAAAACCTTATGGATTTTAAGGGAAAAAAAACCCACTTTATTTTGTAAAACAACACCTGGAGTTGCAGCAGCTCTGTCAGCCAGAACATAATTTTTGCTGCCTCGTGTTTAATCTGGCAGCAAGGTACAAATTCTGCAAGTCTTGCACTGAATTTTTGGTGTGAATAAGCACAAGTACAGTGCTTGTGGCTTTAGGCACTAATTGTGTTCACATTTTACTGACTTCAGGGGAAGCAGAATTGAGGTTTTGGGTCACACTTAAGCCAAAGAGGTGGTTTTGGTTTGGAGTTAGGTTTGATGTTATAGAGGGAAAAAAAAAAAAAAATCCTTCCCTCCCTGGTTTGAGAAGCTATCAGGTAAAATTCAGTTTATTCCCTTTTCTTCCACCTCCACCCTTCCACTCAGCTCTCTCGAGATTGAATTGTTTGGGTTTTTTTTTCCCCTGTTTTGATTTATACTGTTTAAATTGTTGGGGTGGGCTGAAGAAGGTGGCAGAGTTTGTAGCCAGTCCTGGTGGCAGGGACACTGGATTGCTCCACTTTAAATAAAGGGAATGCTCAGTTGTCCCTTTTTGAGTCAGGATTATTATCAGGGTGCTTTTTGATAGTTGGTAGTGAATCTTTAATGCTTTAAAATCCCAAATTGATAGTCCAGTACAACGTAGACTTAAGAATTACAATTATTTCTGTATTCTGTGTGAATAACTGAAGGTTTTTGATGGTTCAACCTTATTAATTCCCAGAAGGGAGGACAGCAGCAGGGAAGAACTCTTTATTTTTTTTTTTTTACTTTATTTATAACTCTTTATTATTTTTATTCCTGGTTATAGGTTTTGTATCTCTGTTTTTCTGTATCCACAGGGTCCCTCTGGCAGTTAAGCTGCTCTGATGCTATTTGTATAAAACTAAAACTCAGAAATTGGTATTAATTTGTTATTTCCATTAGAGCAGCATGCAGGGAGGTTATTTAAGTTCATGCTGCTTGTCTTGCTGTGGCCTTTTCAGGAGTGGGTGACATTTAGTTCCCAAACTGCTGCTATTGCACTTTTATCCTTTCCAAACGGAATTATTTTTATTTTGCTGCTGGAATTTACCACCACTACCAATATCTTTGTCTGTACCTGGGTATGTGAAATTTGGAAATGATTTGCCTTAGTCAGAACTGCTGCTCTAGTTCAGGATAAGTCTCTTATGGTTATTTCTTTTGAAGGAAATCAGTGGTTTAAGGTGGGGATTATGTGACTGAGAGGCTTTGCTGAGGTATTTCTGTTTCCAGAGAAGCGTGGGGATGCCCCAGGTTTTTGCACTTTGCCAGAGGTGACCTGGAAAAGGCATTTTGACCTGCAGCCCTTTTTTTTTTTTGGGGAGGGATCTAAAGGAGGAACAGGGAGCTTCAAGCAGGAAGGAGCCCAAATTCCAGTGGAGAATTCTCTTCTTTTGAAGGCACCAGGAATCTTGGCTCGAATGAAGATTCTTTTCCCCTCTGGATGCTGTCAGGGTGCAGATTTTGGGCAGGGTTGGCTTCTCCCTGCCCTGCTCTGGTGGCCAAGCTTCCTGCCAGGCTTCCATCGAGCAGGACAGGGCTTGGGGACAGCCCAGGGGGTGGAATTGTCCCTCTGGGATCAGGATCAGCTCCTCTCCTGGCAGCTGGCAGGCAAGGGGCTCGGGCAGGATTTAAGCTCAGCTTTTCTAGGCCTGGGAAATGACAAAAAGAGCAAGGAGAGCTGAGCACAGGATGGGTTTGGTTGTGGCTCGTGTCTGCTTTTCCTCCAGTGGCAGAATGCAGCTTGGCTCCCTGGGGTGCTCACACACACACACAATTTACCATCAACTCTTAGCTCTGATTCTGCAGGAAGTTGGATTTTTGTTTGTTTTAAATACTGTAAAAATTATGCAACAAACAGACCTTAAGCCTATATGTTTATTATTATTTTTTTTTAATTCTGTTTTTACCTGCTCTGGAAGCTGGGTATTGGAATTTTTTTTTTTTTTTTTTGCCACATTCTTTGTTTGAGAGCTGCAATTTTCACAAATGCTGCATGGTAGCACAGCCCAAAGCAGTGGGGTTTGGGGATTTTGTTCTTTATATCTTTATTTCTGTTGTAGACTATGTGCTCTCAGCTGCAAAACTAAATGTTAAATTCTTTATGGCCACAGTCTGCTACAGATATATTTATTTATTTTTCCTAATGGAGTCGTTAAAGTGGAAAAACTTTGAGTTATTGATTATTTAGTGTTTGTAGATGGAGCAGGAGCAGGGAGCACTTCCCATCAGTCAATGTGAGGGCAGTTGACTGTGGAATATATATTTTAATGATTGGTTTTGGATAATTGGGCTGCTGAAGGGCTGAGTGTGGTCCTGCTTCCATTGAAGGCACAGCTTTTAAGAGATTTCTGTCTTGATTTGCCTTTGTTGCTTTACCCTGAGTTCAGGAGCTCATTAAACACAAGGTCAATAATTCACCTGGAACATTTATCAAACTCTGGAGGGATGAGCTCCCAGCCTCTTTTATAAGGATTCTTGGAATCAGCCTGGATAA
The DNA here is from genome assembly GCF_024509145.1 of Vidua macroura. Taxonomy (NCBI): domain Eukaryota; kingdom Metazoa; phylum Chordata; class Aves; order Passeriformes; family Viduidae; genus Vidua; species Vidua macroura. The sequence continues at coordinate 2,545,998 of NC_071571.1, forward strand.
TTTTGATTTCTCCTAAAGCTGAGGAATACCTGCTGCAGGAACTGGGGGGTTTCTGGGAATTTTTGCACTTTGTTTTCTCCTGTTCTGCTTCGAGGAAAAGAGAGCCTTAACTATGCTGAGACCTTGATTTATTATTCCCTGTGCAGTTTTTCCATGGCAGTCACCAGCACTTTTTTTTTTTTTAATTTTTTTTTTTTTTGGTTTGTAGCACTTGAGATGTCTGATTTTTATCAATGATTTTTTTGGTAGAGAACTGCTTTGTAATTTTCTAAAATAAAATAATAACTTTGCCTAGCAAATTTATCAGTGATACAGAATGGAAGGTCCTTATTTTTCTTCATTAGCAATACTCTAATCAAAGGTGCAAAATAATGTGTTTAATGTACATGTCTGTCCTGTTAGAGATTGAAAATAGATTGGGTTAGGAGCAACTTCTAAACAAATTGAGGAACTAGAGTTATAAATCCTCTTTGCTTGTTGCCAAATGAGCTTTAAAAATGAAAATATTTGCATATAGTGTATTTAAAAAGTGCACTGGTTAGAGAGAGAATAAGTCAGAGTAAAAATCATTGCCAGACAAAGATTGCTTTGTTTTTTACTGAATAAAACACAACTTGTTTATGCACAATAGTAACTTAATGAGCATAGTTTTTTCACAGAATTAGGCTGTTTCCAATATATAGATGGGAAAAATAAGTTTCCTTTTATTTTTTATGACAGATATACAAAGATGAACAGTGTCTATATTTTAATATTACTGTTTGGTGTCTGAAGTGTATCATTTGCCTGTGTGTTGGTCAAACTCATTTCCTTAAAATATCCCATTTTACACTGCTAGTGAAATATTACTGGAGGAGATTTTGGTTGGGCCCGACAGAAATACGTGAGATTATAACTGAGCTTAAAAAAGTGAAGTGTTGATTATGCAAGATTTTAATCATTAATCAACTTAGGCTTATTTCAGTGTTTCTGTAAAACAACTGTGGATGTTTGAACGCTGCAAAAATCTTACTTCTACCTCTTGTGTAACATCCTTAAAATTCCCCTTCACAGATGTACTCTGATGTACCACGGGGTGTTGTGCACCTTAACTTGGGAATTTCATCTGCTTTTCCTTTTCTTTTCTTTTTTTTTTTTATTGTGGAACACCGGGATGCCTTGTGATGGGATTTGTGTTACATGTGTGAGAGTCTTCAGAAATAGGAGAATTCTGTAGTAAGTCATGGCCAGTGTCATTTCCTGGTATTTTCTATGTGCGTGGTTTGATTCCTTTTATTTAAATAATCACCTGTGTTGTGTGGATGTCCTTAATAAATAGTGACAGCTTGTTCAGATCAACTCACGCTGTTTCTCAGCTGCTGAATTTCAGTTTGGTAATTCTGCCTTGAGAAGACTTGTTACGTGTTCATGACAGAAATTAAAATCCTTTGTGGTTTTTTTTGTGACTGGTTTTATTGCCTTAATTCTGTGCAAGAAAGGGAAGTTTGGGCAGTTGTTGAACTTGGGGTCACACAGAAAATTCAGATTTGCATCAGGTAGTTGAGAATAAAGGGAAGAGTTCAATGAGGACTTCAAGGGATGTTATGGGGGAATTGGGATGAGTTTGGTACTTTTCTCAAAATAAATTGACAAATGTCCCAGATCTGGTTTTGTTGGCAGAGATCTGAAGCACAAGTCAGGAACTGCACAGGTAACAGCAGAATTTGGCTGGTTTGTCCTGTGGAGTTGAGTGTGATGTTCTAAACCTTGACTGGGAAAAGTTCCTTGCTTTAGAGTTTAAAATCTAAGAGCATTTTTTCTTTTCTGGTGACAGGCAGAAAAAATAATTCATATGATTGTTCTTCATTGGTGGAGAAGTTAAAAAACATAAAATGTTACAAAAGTTATAAAATGGTGCTTTGGATAATCTAAGGGTGTAATTCTGGGGTGTTTCCACCATCAGCTGAGCTGTACATGTCAAATATCCCAAATTATCCCTTCTGAGCAGCTTTCTGTTGTTGTTGCTGATTGGACACGTGGTTTATAAATGAGTTTTGGAGACACTGCTGAGAAACCTCCTCTTTTTTCCTCCTTTTGCAGAGAGAAGGGGATTTCCAGAGCAGATCATGAGAGAAACATCCCTTCCCTGAAAGGCATCTCTGCTTTTATTTGGCTGCAGCTTGGTTGCTTTGGTGCTTGTTCCAAAACACCTGTGGTGGAATAAATGCAGCTATTTTAGTGGGACTGTGCTGGCAGCTTGCCAGTGGAGATACTTTGGAAAACAGGCACACAGGGAAATGTGTTCTTCCCAAATCAGACTGATAGCATTCAGTATTTGACATTGATTTTTAAATAATATTGATCAAAAGTGTTTTAAATCCAAGTGTTTGTGTGATAGGCTGGGCTTGGTGAACCCCTGCAATTCAGTGGTGCTGTTCTGATTTGAATAGTAGTGCCATATAAAAAATAAAATCTGTGTTTCCACAGTACCAAATCCCTCCACTTACTGAGGAGACCTTTGATTTGCAGCTGATGAATGAGGTTGCTTAGATAAATATTTAATTTGAGAGTGCTGGGTTGCAAGAGCAGGGAATTTAGATAAATGGAAAAAAAAAAGAAAAGAAATTTCTGCTGTTGCTTGTGGTACAGAATTCCCAGATCTTTATGCCTCGGGTAGGTCATGACTGAAGGAGCTGTGGGGGCATTTTGACTTACAGAGAGAATTTATGATAACACAGGTCTTTAATTTTGTTGACAAATGCTGGTTTTGAGAGATGTAGATGGATTTCAGAGCTGTGAGAAGTCACTTGGTTAAATCCCAGACTGGTTTGGGTTGGGAGGGACCTTAAAGCTCAGCTTGTTCTACCCCTTGGGACACCTTCCACTATTCCAAGTTGCTCCAAGCCCTGTCCAGCCAGGGCTTGGAATATTGATTATTCCTGGCCTGGAATAATCTCATCAATAATTAGAAGATGCAATGTCCTCTGGTGAGCTTTGAATCTCAGGCTCTGTTGCATTCACAGTTCTTCAGCTCATCCTCTTCTATAAATCACAGCTTCCTCCTGTAGGAAATGTGTTTGCAGAGAATTCTCCAAGCCTGACAGAGGCTCACACAGTGTGTGCAAACCTTGAGACAAGAAATGCTGCCTTAGAAATGCCATGGAATAGGACAGACATTGCTGAGAGAGAAATGGAGCTGGAAACAAGTTTCAGAGGATGGCCTTGCAAATAAGACCAGCTACTCTGGAGAAATAGAACTGTGAAAGATGCACTGCAGTAGGACCCACGAGGGGTAATTTCAGATGATTGGCTTTAAGGCATTTTCAGCATGGTGTGGCTAAAGCTGATAGGCCAAGAAACACTGACAGTGTATTGTCATTAGGAAATAGTTGGCTTCTGGTTGTGATGGAGTGAATTATAACATCTGTATTGTCTCACCCTTCTCATGAGACTGAAAATGGAATGAAAGTTTTAAAACACCTCTCAGTTGCCTCACCCCTGGGTCAGAAAAGGGCTCAATCCAACATCCCCCCCTCCCAGGAGCTGTTCCTGATCTCTCTTCCTGCTGTGCTACAGAACCTGTTGAATGACAGAGTTGCTTTTGTTCCTCATGGGTTTCAGGGTGGCTTGTCCATTCTTGAAGCAAATAGGGAAGAACTCAAGGTCTGCTGGAGTTTAATCAATATAATTGTACCAGTGTGACCCTGGAAGCTCGAGGATTCCCCCCAGAACAGGAGGGACTGTAATCACTTAGATTTGAAAAATAAGATGGGTGATGATGTGTCAGAAGTTTAAACAAAAATGAGTGGGTTTGGCTGAATTGGTGGGGTGTTGCTTTCTTAATTCTGGAATCCATAAATCAGTTTTCAACAGATGTCTGACATGTTGTAAAGGAGATTTTAATGGAAAAGATGGATTTGTTATCCTGGTAGATCCCTGGCACTGCAAAGGCTGCAGGCAATTCCATTAAAATTCAATGTCCAGAAGAACAAACAGCTCTTTAAGAGGGATTGAACAGAGGAAGTCACAGCTATTAATGGGGGAAATAAAATCTGTCTGGCTCATGTCAAGGTTTTTTATCAGGGTACTCAGATGAATGGTGTCACCAGGAAGAAACAGGGATGGAGGCGTGTCTGGAATTCACTCTTGGGTGTTGGTTCAGCCTTCACAAACCTTCACAGAGTAAGTTACTCCACTCTTCTTGCAGATCATGGAATCCCAGAATGGTTTGGGTTGGAAGGGACATTAAAAATCATCCTGTTCCACCCTGCCATGGCAGGGACACCTCCCACTGTCCCAGGCTGCTCCAAGCCCCGTCCAACCTGGCCTTGGACACTTCCAGGGATCCAGGGGCAGCCACAGCTTCTCTGGGCACCCTGTGCCAGGGCCTCAGCATCCTCCCAGGGAACAATTCCTTCTGAATATCCCATCTAAACCTGCTCCCTTTCAATCTGGAGCCATTCCCCTTTTTCTGCTTGTCCCAAGTCCCTCTCTCAGCCCTCACAGCAGCATGGGGCACCACCAGCCCTTGGCAATGATGTCCATGATGTTCTTGTCCTGCTTGTGCAGCTGCCTCTGTCCCAGGGTGGGTGCAGCTCAGCTGAGGCCACTGCTAAGCTGAGAGAAAGCTTTTCCCTCTGTTCAGCAGAAGCATCATTTATCATAAGCAAAGTTACATTTTGCTTTAATCAGAATCCCTTCAAAATTCAGGCCGAGTCTCTGAGCTAGATTTTAAAGACAAACTTCTGGCAGCAGTTGTGAAGCAGAGCTGTTCTGGGATGTAAATGTGCTTTCCTGGGTGCTTAATCAGCTTGTAAGTGATTGATTTGTGTTCCAGCTGAGGAACATTTAAGGGCTGAATTCTGTTGTGATGTGCCTTTCTAGGACTATAAATCCATCGAGCAGGCACTTTGTATTTTTCAAGTGTGGATGTGCATCCTGTTGGGATGTAATCACACTAAAGATCTGTAAGTGACACTGAGTACAGCCAATAGATGTATAAATAACGATATAAATATCCATCATTAAATGAATGGGGCCCTTTGAGGAGAGCACACTTGAATAAAAACCTTGGTGCTTGCTCCTTCTCTCTTTCCTGGGGGATCTTTGCCTTCCAGAGGGTAATAAAAAAAAAAAAAAACAACCAACCCAAACAACAAAATATTTATATAAGTTCAAATAATGTAAAAATAATTCAGGCTCATTTTAATGCAAGTAAAATATTTAAGATAGCTTTATTAATGTAAAAAATAATTCAAGGTCCTTTTCATGCAGGTAGAATATTTAAGATAGTTTTGTTAATGTAAAAAATAATTCAAGGTCATTTTCATACAAGTAAAGTATTTAAGATAGTTTTATTAATAAAAACAACCTGGTTGTCAGGCTTTTATCCAAATTTTCCCTTGTGTATCAAGTCTTTATAGCCACTTTGCTGAGAATGTCACATCTCTGACAGATTGAGCTTTTCACAGAGGCACTGCTGGTGCTTGGATTGTACTGGGATGGATCCCTCAGGGGTGCTGGAAGAATTTAGAGCTTAAACATCTCTCTTGGCTTCTCCAGCGTGTCCAAGGTGAGTCACAAACAGGATGTGCACTCGGTTTGGAATTCCCTGGAAAGCAGAACTCGCCCAATAACAATGTGGCCATGAAATCTTTATTTTGAGTAAAGCAGTCACTGCCACTGCTCGTGGGGTATTGGCAAAAAGGGAAATGGTTTCTCTGCTGATTCACAGAGTGACCAGGTGGGAAGAGACCTTCAAGATCATCGAGTCCAACCCAGCCCCAACACCTCAACTCAACCCTGGCACCCAGTGCCACATCCAGGCTTTGTTAAACACACCCAGGGATGGGGACTGCACCACCTCCCCGGGCAGCCATTCCAGAACTTTATCAGCTTTCTGTGAAAAACTTTTTCCTGATATCCAACCTCTATTTCCCTTGGTGCAGCTGGAGGCTGTGTGCTCTGGTTCTGTCAGTTCCTGGAGAAAGAGCCCAAGCCCAGCTGAGCACAGGCACCTTTCAGGAGCTGTGGAGAGTGCTGAGGTCAGCCCTGAGTCTCCTTTTCTCCAGGCTGAGCACCCCCAGCTCCCTCAGCCGCTCCTCATGATGATGATAAAGGGTGAGCTGGAGAGGCAGAAAGAGTGGGATGGGCTGAGTCACTGGGCAAGCTCTGGGGAATGTTTGGGATGAGGGAACGAGCCCGTTTTGTCCCTGCTGACACATCTTCCTTAGCTGGAAGCAGGGAAGAGATGGATGTGTGTGACCGTGGAGCGCCCGTGGTGCTGCTTCAACACCTAAAAATGGACATTCTGTGCAGGCAACTCTCTGAAAGGGATGAAGTTTCTTCAGTAAAAGACATTTCAAAAGGCAAATCAGCTTCAGGCTCGTGCTGTTGGCTGAATGCTTTTTTTTTTTTTTTAGCATGGGGCAGGTTGGATGTGGTTTGGAGCAACCTGGGGTAGTGGAGGGTGGAAAGAAGGGGTGGAAAATGATGTTTTTAGGGTCCTTTCCAACCCAAACCACTCTGGGATTCTCTGGGTTTTTTGTTCTTTTTTAAATTTTGTTTTGGATTGGTTGGTTGGGTTTCTTTGGGTATATTTTTTGTTTTGAGGTGTTTTTTTGGGTATTTTAAAATTTTTTCTGGTGTTTGTTTGGTTTGATTTTTGTTTTCTTTTTTGTTTGTGGGTTTTTGTTTTTTTCTTTTTTCTTGTTTGTGGGTTTTTGTTTGCTTTGTACTGTGATTGTTCATTTGTTTGGGTTTTTTTAATAGAACTATTTCTCAGGTTGTTTGGGTCCTTTCCAACCCCAACCACTCTGGGATTCTCTGTTTGGGTTTTTTTTATTTGATGTTTTGTTTTGGGTTGGTGATTTTTTTGGGTATTTTTTAATTTTCTTGGTGTTTGTTTTAGGGTTTCTGTTTTCTTTTTTGTTTGTTTGTGGGTTTTTGTTTGCCTTGTGTTGTGATTGTTTATTTGTTTGGGTTTTTTAATAGAACTTCTTTGGGTCCTTTCCAACCCAAACCACTCTGGGATTCTCTGTTTGGGTTTTTTGTTTCAGGTTGGTTGGGTTTTTGTTTGCTTTGTGCTGTGAATGTTTATTTTTTTTTTTTTTAATAGAACTATTTCTCAGGTTGCTCAGAGCCCAATCCAACCTGGCCTTGAACCCTTCCAGGGTTGGGGAATCCACATCTGAGCAAAAAAACATTTTTATACCAAGTGTGGGGTTTTTCTATGGCAATTACACTGCCCTCAGTGCAAAAAAAAAGTTATAAAATGTCTATTTCCACCAGCATGATATTTTTTTTCCTCCTGTAGGAAATAAACTTGGCTCTGTGAGAGACCTGTGGACAGTTTGGGATTGTGGTGCAGAGCTTTGTTCACTGTTAAAATGGAATAAATTGAAGGATTGGCCCAACTGAGCCACACAGATTTTGCCATCAGAGCCCTAATTTTACTGAAAATCTGATTTTGGCAGAGTCCCTTGAGGCTTCAGCCAGGCTTAGACTTCCACCATCCCAAAATTCAGGAAATGGTTTTTTAACCTTTCATTTAATGTGTGGGTGGTTTGGGTTTTTTTTGGTTTTTTGTTTGGGTTTTTTTTTTTTTTCTTTTTTTGTTTTGGTTGGGTTTTTTTGGTTGGGTTTTTTTGTTTATTTTGTTTGGTTTTTTTTGTTGGGTTTTTTTGTTTTTTTGGGTTTTTTTTTGTTTGGTTTTTGTTTGGTTTTTTGTTTGCTTGTTTTTGCTTGTTTTTACTTGTTTTTGCTTGTTTGTTTTTTCTTTGTTTTTTCTTTGTTTTTCTTTGTTTTTATTTGTTTTTTGTTTGTTTGGTTTTGTTTGTTTTTGTTTGTTTGTTCTTTGTTTGTTCTTTTTGTTTGTTTGTTTGTTTTTTTGGTTTTTTTTTCCACTCTAGTTCTTAATGCCAGGAAAATGCTGTTCAGGTGCAGCTCTGGGAAGATTTGGGGGTTACTGGGAAGCACAAATGGATTTGGAATCCAGCATCTCCTCAGTTGTTTTGAAACGGGCAAAAATCCATAATGGGATGCACAAATGTGGCCACTTGGCAAACATCTCCAGGCATCCTGACAAAATGTTTGGGATACACAGGGTTAAATCACAGCAGGAATTTTAAAATTTAGGTCTTTTATTAGCAACATAGCAAAAAGTTTAATGTTAAGAGCAGAGAAGCTCAGGAAAGCATAAAATAAAAAGGAACATTTATAAGGTTTTTTGGAAGCCTTGGCAAGATGTGTCACTTCAGCCTTGTTTGTTCAATTTATTCTTTGTCCTGAAATTCTAAAAAAAAAAAAAAAAATGCATTTTAAGAAAAAATTAATCTAGTTAGGAGTTGAAGAAAAATTATCCCAGTCGCTCTGTTCTTTTTCAAATCCATGTAATACTAAATTTGCCTCTATATATTAATTTTCTGTGCCCTCCATGACTTTCCCAATTAACATTGCCTGGTATAAGTAAAATTTTAGGGGAATGTGTTCCCTCATGATAGAAGTGCCTTAGGGAACTTCTTGTGAGGTTTAACTCAGAATTAGGTGCTCTTCCCATCAGAATTAAATGTGGTAGGAAAAAAAATGATCTCATTTTCTGTAACTTATTTCTGTGTAAAGTTTTTATTGATTTTTATTTAATTTTGTTTTTCTGACAATGCTAGACTGGGAGGCAACACAACGGGGTTTTTTAGTTGTAAAATCTAAGTAAACATACTGAGAAATAAATGAGCATCAGCTTTTAAATTCTTGTGCAGTATCACATGGGGGAAAAGTCAAATTAAGTTCTCCCACAGAGAGAAGCAGGAATAATTACTTTTTTTTTACAAAAACTTGCCTTTTTATGCAAAAAAAAATCTCATACTTCAGAGGAGTATTGAAATAAGATGTAGTGCCTCAAGCCTTGCTAGTTATTATAATTCAAATAATTTAAACTGATTTCTTGGAGAAAGCCCAAACACAGCTTGTTTTGGTGCCTGTAAACTCTGGTTAATTCTGTTTCACATCCTTTTATTTCCAACTGAACTGTTGGAAATAACATGGGGCAGGTTTGGAGCTCACAGATATGGTTTTCAAGTGCAAGGAAAGATTTTTCTGTGTTTTAAAACTGCACAAATTTCTGTTTCGAGCACATCTTCCTGATGTTTGTTGTGGGCAGAAAACACACTTATGGAAAAGATCTTATAAATAGATATAGCTTTATATATAAATAAATATAAGAAATAAAATAGCTTTTATTTCAAAGAGGAAGGGACTAGTGTTGTGCCTGATGATATTTTATTTGTCTTCATCCAAATTCAGGTGTTTTTTTTTTTTTCAAGCATTTCACCATTCTCTCTATAAACTGGAACTTTTATTAGCTCATCGTTTTAAGATGCTCCTTTATTTTAAACCCATGACAAGCTGTAGTTCCTGGATAAGTTAATAGCTCATTGGTACTGGAGATATTTCTCTGTTTTTAATTTTTAGTGACTTTTAGGGGTAGCTCAGGCAATCCAACTCATGTCAGGAGAACTAGGGTAAAAAAAAAAAAAAAAAAAAAAAAAAAAAAAGGAGAAAAGGAGGTTTAGGGGGGGATCTTCTGGCTCTGCACAAAACCCTGACAGGAGGGGGCAGCCAGGGGGGTCGGGCTCTGCTCCCAGGGAACAGGGACAGAGTTGTGCCAGGGGAGGTTTAGTTTGAATACTGGGGAAAATTTCATCCCTGAAAGAATTGCCAAGCCCTGGCACAGACTGCCCAGGGCATTGGTGGAGTCTCTTTGCAATTCTGGTACATGCAGGTGGTCCTTTACCAAAAAAACCTCAAGGTGGAGATCATAAAGTCTCTGAGATGTTCCTCAAAGTCACCAAGATGTTAAAGGAAAGGCACTGCTCGCTTGATCCCATAAAAATCTACCTGGTGCCTGTGGGAATTGCATGGGGCAGGGAAATGCAAGCCAGGGAAATGCAAAGAAAATTTGCTCTGGTTTGCTCCAAATGGACACTGGATTATTCCAACATACCAGTTGTGATGCCTTGTGCAGGCTGACCTGGAACAGAGACTGGACAGAGCTAAAGAATAAAGCAGGGATTTATGGAAAGGATCTCCTCCATGGATCCACCTTGGGCAGCACCAGAGCCCAGCCAGGGCTGCACCCAAGATCAACCAAAATGGTCCCAAAATGCACGAGCGCTCCCGGGGGCTCTCACTGGGATCAGCTCTGCTCCATTTGCACCTTGCAGTTCATTGTCCCATTCCAGCTTTAGCCCATGCACTCCCATCCTGCTTGTTTTTCTCTCTCCAGCCCACGCTGTTTGTGCTCCTGGGCCTGAGGTTTGGATCATTTGTCCTTGGTGCCCAGCTGGAGCAGGAATTGTTTTGTCTCCCTGCTCTGTGCACAGAGCTCAGCATCCCCTGATGTGAAGCCCAGACCCACACACTAAAGCAGCACAGAATCTGAAAAATATAAAAGCCAAAACCTGAGGCACCAGCTGGGGACAGACCTTGGAGTCTGCTGATGTTCAGTTTGTGGAGCAGTGCAAATGATCCTGGTCAGAAATCAAATCCTGCTGATTCAAAGAGAATCCTGCTGAGAGCTGTTGCTAACATACCCTGGGCACATTCCTGTGTCTTTGGGAAGTCTCTCTAAGTCCTACAGCTAAAGCTTTAAACCACCTTCAGGAGAGAGGGGAGAATGAGCACAGTGGGCACTGTCTTCAGGAGGGAATGAGTTTTTCACCAAGCTGAACACTGGATAAAACCGCCCACAGGACATTCAGGTAGCACCTTAAATCCTTTTTTCTCCTCAATATTGTAATTTAATTATTCATTTTGGTAGAACCACAGAATAGTTTGGGCTGTGAGGGACCTTAAACCTCATCTCATTCCACCCCCTGCATGGGCAAGGACGCCTCCAACTCTCCCAAATTGCTCCAGGCCCTGTCCAGCCTGGCCTTGGGCAATTCCTGGGGGATGAAACAAGATGATCTTTAAGGTCCCTTCCATGCCACACCATTCTGGGATTCTGCGATTCTCTTCAAGCTCTGCTTTCAAAAATCCCAGCTAAAACTCTGTTTTGCTGCCCTGGTGGTGTTTTTGTGCCCTGAAAAGTGATTTAACACAGCCTATCACTGTGTCTTCAGAGCCTTGGGCTATGCAGCACCTTATCTGCTTTGTTTACTGCCAAAAATAAGCGTATCTTGCAGTTCACTCCTGATATTTGCACAGAGCTGAAGTGGTTCTGGGGGGGCCTGCCGGGCTCTGTTGTAGCTCTTCAACCATTAGCAGAAATCAGCTTTAAATTTAAAGTATTGCAATTGCCAATAAGAATTGGTGCGGACTCCAAGGAAATTGTTTCTAAAAACTAGAAATTTTAGTTGTAAATATAGCAATTATGGTCTCAAGCATCTGAGATGTGATGGATTGGCAGCTCAGGCGATTTTTGCACAGTGTTTGTATTCACGAGGCAAAAAGGTGGGGAATTATATAACCTACATATACACATACATACATACATATATATATATATATATTTTATATATATATATATATATATACAAGGTGAAGGGGCAGAGACACACTTAGGATTAGTAATTTGCTGTTGATTTGCCATTGTAACAGCTCCTGTCTGGGAGGTTATAAATAAACCTATTATTGATCTGATGCCTTTGGGACAGAATTCCTGCCCAGTGTGCGACGCTGATAATTCAGCAGCCGCCCGTTCCCGAGTCCCCACGTCACATTTAGCACCTGGCTGTGGGATGGACCCTTGAGGGACGCTTCTGACCCACCTTGTCCCCACAGCCTGTCCCCCAGCCCACCCAAACACCCACTTCTGATGGGGTTTTTGCCCCCTCCTGTTGCTGGGCTGTGGCAGCGAGTCCCTAAAACGCTGCCCTTTCGCCTCTGTGCTGCAGGAAATTTAATCTCCCCGGTAAATGACACCCAGAGCTATTTTGGAGCTGGGCTGTGGAGGGAAGGAGAAGCACGTCAGCGATTTGACTGGAGGAGGACAACCCAGAGGAGGGTCGGGGAGGGGGGGGTGGCACAGCCTAACCCTGGCCAGCAGAGCCACTGCAGGGGGACTTGGGGGGACCTTCTGCTGCGCGTCCCTGCCGCCGCTGGGGTTTCTGTTTTATTTCCTGGAGGGGAAAGAGGGGGGGAAAGCCAAGCCAACATGGTCTCCCCACGTCCTCTGTTCCCCTCTTCCCTCTTCCCCCTCCTTTCATCTCAGTAGGAATCGGCTTTTTCTTCCTCTGCCCAGAGCTTTGTCCTCCTCAGACTCAGAGAAGACTCCAGGTAAGACCAAAACCTTCAGCTGAGGAGAGGTGGATCTGGGGATGCTGATGTCCAGCAGGAAGTGGAGAAGGTCGTTGGTAGCTGAGGGAGGGGTGAGGTTGTTTTTGTGCCATGCTGGAGGATGTTTTGCTTTATGAAACATATTTGGGGATGGAGCTGAAGGTGCAGGTAGTAAATCCATCCTTCCTTTGCTCTGAGCCAAATGTGGATTGTTCTGCTGAATTATTTCTGAGCAAAGATCAGCCTCCAGAGGAGGAAAGTGAAAAAAGTCAGGTTTAGAGATGTAGACTCAACTCGATACACTTTGTCCCCAAATCTGAGACACCACTGGGCATGTAGAGCCTGGAAAACACATGGAGAGGTGGCAGAAAGGAACGTTCCAAAGAGCTTTATTTCCAGGGCATAATCTCAGTGCAGCTTTTCTCTTCAGCCAGGACTTTTTTTCCCTCTGAGCTCCTCTCTGGTGTCAATGTAGATCCACTCTGCAGCCCCCCACCCTCCTCCCATTTCTCCAAATGGTTCTGAGGGGAGATAGGGAGAGATGGAGCTCGACAGCTGAGGCTATTTTGGGCCCTACAGCTCAATGGGGTGGAGTGACTGTAATGACAATGACGTCCACTTGTTAAAATACAGGGGCTTAGGTCGGAGCCACGGCTGATTGTCACCAAGGGAATTCTTTGTCCATATGGGAGCTGTGATCCTGCAACTCCCTCGTGTAGGAGATCACATGGGCTAAAACAGGAGCATTTCTAGCCTTGAAGATCTATTTTTTTTTTTCCTGGGATTCTGCCACAGTTGCTTCTCTCCAGGCCTGTGTGGAAAGCAAAATGCAGTTGGGTGAAATTTGTGATTAAGTTTCTAGATTTACATTGCTCCTTTTCTGTCTCCTGGGTGGAAACCCTGGAATTTGTGTGTTTTCTCTCCATTTGTCTCCTTTATTCTCAGCCCCACAGAACAGGAGTGAGCATCACAATGTGCCCAGACCTCCCTGGTCCCGTGGCCTTTTGCTATTGTCAGAGCAGCCTTGGGAGGCTCAGGAAAAATAGAAGGAAATGTGGCTGCTGTGGAGTCCTGAGGGGCTGCTCTGTGCAGTTTTAGGCCTCTGAGAGTTTCAGGGGTGGTTTTGTAGCTCCATCAAGGGTGGAATGTGAAGTCCCCATGTTGCAGTAAATCCCTTCCCTGCATGGAGTTTCTTGGAGCTGTTAGTGTGTTGATGGAAAATGGTTTTTGGCCCGGTGGTTGAAAGTGGGATGAGTTTCCTCTGTAAAGAGGAAAGATAAAAAGTGTTTTAACCACATAAATCACCTAAGTGCCTTGAATCTCTCGTGGTTTTTATGAAGTGTCTGCTGCCAACGTGGCTGGGAGGTATCTGACCCTCTTGCCCAGTGACGTGCACAAACCACGTGATTTGTTCTTGCTCCTCGTTGGAATTCTCTAAATGTTTGAACCCTTGTTTGCTACCAATCATTGGGAACATCCAGGTTATTGATAAGGGATTAATAGGGGGAGCATGAGGGGGATGCAGGTCCCTCTGAGGCACTTGGTGCATATTTAGCCCTACCCTGAAGGTCAGAATTGTCTTGAGCTTCTCCTTTCCCCTGAGGGCTGCTCACCGTGTTTAGCACCATGTCAGCCCCTGACCTGCCATGAGCTTTCCCTCAGCATCTCCCATGGATTTTGGCTTAGGATGGAGGCTGTGGATGGGAGGGAATGCAGACAAGCCTTACTCTGAGTCGAGTTAGAAGCTCCTTGCAAAAGGCTTCGTGCGCTGCGGGTTCTCCGCGTCCGACACCTCCAGTGACGGATCCCCCGCAGAAACCTCTCCCCTCTGCTCATCCAGTGACCTTTGGACATGCCAAAATCGCTTCTCCCTCACTGAAGTGGAATTCAGAGTAGCCCAAGCTAAGCCCTGAGCCCAGCTCCTCAGGCACAGATACCGTTCCTGCTCCGGTGGAACGGGACAAATCCCGCCTCCCTGGATTAGAGCGCTGGCGCAAATCCGCGCTGAGCCCCGATTTGGGGGTGTAATGGGCAGGGAGCACTGGTGTGCATTTCACCCCCAGAGCTCCCTGTCTGCTGTGATGGCTCTCAGGCACCCACCAGAGCCCGGCTGATGTCACCCAGCCTGCCGCTGACACCCAACACTTGTGCTATTCCAAAGCTTTCCATTCCCTGGGAGGCTGCTTGGAAGCAAGAGGGCAGCTGGGTTACTGCTGTTTTCCCCCAGCAGAATTTTAAACATCAAAGGAAACCCAAACTTCCCATTAGACAACTCATCGACTTCCCTTCCCACCCACAGATTCCACTTCCTGATGTTTTTAGATGGAACAATACAAGCAGATAAGTCATGTAAACTACAGCAATACCGGCGCTGCCTTGATTTTTATCTGGAGCTTTCATTTCGGTGATGTTCTTTGAAAGCTCAGGATTCAGAGACAGGAGGTTCCCTGTAAATCCTGCCTTTCCTGTCAGGAAAAGGAGTGAGAGGATTAGAATTTAGCATTGCAGAGGAATTTCAGGAAACATAAACTCCAAAGGCAAGAAAAATACCTCAAATCAACGCATTTTTGACTTGGGTAAAGAAAGGGTAAAAGAGGATTGAGGAAATGAGCAAACAGGGTCACAATGAGGCTTAATGTGGTTTGAGAGAAATTCTGAGCTTCTGATCTGTGTTTGGACCTTGGTGATCCCTTAGGTTTAATTATGTCCCCAAAATCTCTAATTTTGCTACTCGTGGCCACCTTTGTCTCGGGAATGTTTTAGGAGATGGACTGTCCTGGTGGACAGGATTCTCTTTCTAATCCTTGAATGGAAAGGCTTGGACAGAGAATAGCCTGTTGCCCCTGTCCTCTCTCACACAAAGAGCTCCATCACAGGCTGCTGACAGCCTGGGGGACAGTTCACCATGGGGGGACCTCTGCCTTCTCAGAGGCTGTAGAAGGTTTTCCAGGCTCAGATCAGCATTGATGAAGCAACGTGAAACCAACCCATCAGCCAGCACTGCACGGTGAATCCCAGGAGGCTGGGATGGAGCCAGGCTGGGAGAGCTGAGGTGGCCAGCCTGGAGGAGAGAAGCTCCAGGGAGAGCTCAGAGCCCCTTGCAGGGCCTAAAGGGGCTCCAGGAGAGCTGGAGAGGGACTTGGGGACAAGGGATGGAGGGACAGGACACAGGGAATGGCTCCCACTGCCAGAGGGCAGGGATGGATGGGAGATTGGGAATTAGAAATTCCTGGCTGGGAGGGTGAGGAGGGGCTGGGATGGAATTCCCAGAGAAGCTGTGGCTGCCCCTGGATCCCTGGCAGTGTCCAAGGCCAGGTTGGACGGGGCTTGGAGCACCCTGGGATAGTGGGAGGTGTCCCTGCCCATGGCAGGGGTGGCACTGGATGATCTTTAAGGTCCCTTCCAACCCAAACCATTCTGGGTTTCGGTGGCACCACTGTTAGGGCTCTCCACCTCCTGATGAGTTCCACTCCCAGGTACTCCAGCAGGAGCTGGACAACTCCATGGTGGTTCCCACTGCCAGGCACTCATCCCCCTGTCCGTGGGAAGCAGGTGTGGGGCAGACAGTGGCAGTGCTGGCACAGGAGTGGGCAGGAGGCCTGGACCAGCTGCGTGTTGGCTCGGGGGCAGTGATCTATTTGCATTATCTGACAGCTCTGTGCAGTTCTGCCTCTTTCCCCAGACACAAACCAGGGAAAATCTGAATGAATAAAGACATAAGCAAAATTATAAGTGCTGCCAGTTTGCCTTTGGCGTGCTCAGAAATGCCCCAGATGGGAATGTGATCTCTGCTGCAAATGATTAATCACAGAGGGATTACATGGGGAAATATGACACTGGCAAATGTCTGAGATTTATTGGAAAGGGCATTTGCATTGACTAGGTTTATTCATGCTTTGTTGCTGGTCCTGTTGCTTCCAAGGGATCTGTCCTGGCACGTGCAGAGAGTTGCTATTATTTTTTTTTTTAAAGCTTCAGAGTTACTGAGCTTTCTTGAAGTTTGACTGAACATGTAAATAATTGAAATCAGAGTAATTATTGAATAAGTTGATTGACAAGTTACACATTAGGAATATTAAATCTTGTCCTTTCAGTACATTCACAAGTCTGTCCTCTCCTGACTCCTAATTCTATTTTTCATCATAATCCAGTGTGATGCACTTTATCCTATCTGAAATTATAAAATGTAATTTATCTTGTGCAGCCTGTCGAACTTGTTAGATGTGTTAGGTACACACACAGCCTCATCCTTGCTGCAGGTTAGGATTTCATGCCTCTTACTGCATTTCATGCTCTCCACACCCCTAAAACAAGATTCCCCCCCTCTTTTTCAGATGGGGACTAAAGATACGAGAACTGAAATGTCTGTCTCATAATTATAAAAGCAAGCCAGCACCAGAGCAAGGAATAAACCCTGTTTTTTCTTTCCATGTTAGAAAAATATCTAAAATAATGATGAGCACGCACTGTTTTCACTGACCCCTGGATTTTCTTCTGGCCTCCTGGCCGTTCATAATGGTGTGAAAACCTTATAGAGTGTGAGGGCACGTGGTGAGAGCTGCTGGAGGCGTGGGTAAGAGCAGGGGATGTGGGTTTTCACCCCACACTAGGAGGTCTGTGGACACAGGATCTTGTATTGGACGGGAGCAAACACCGGATGAGCTTTTGGGAGCCACTGGGAGAGGGAGGCTGGACCTTGAGGCCACTGGGAAGAAGCATCTTGGATGGATTTGCTGCACCAGTTTGGCCCAGGAGCAAAACCAACAGGCATCTGGGGCAGGAGCTTCTCTGTTTTTTGGCCGTTCCTGACTCTCAGAGGTACCAGCTGGGGAACAAGCTCTGTGTGTTTGGGCACAGCTTAGCAGGAAAAGGCAGGGAGAGAAGGATGCACTTTAGGAAGTGAGAGCCAGGCTTTGGGAGCCCTCACCCTGCTCCTCCAGGCACAGAAAGGTGTCCTGGGGCCCAGGGGATGGAAACAGCACACAGGTGGGTTGAGGGAAGCCCCTGGTTGCTGGGAGGTGCCTGGCTGGCTCCCAAGCAGCTCCTCTGGTGTCTCTGTGGCCACCTCAGTGCTCCAGGCACTTGCCCATGCTATGCAGAGCCCAGTTTGATGGAGAAGTGAAGCAACTCTATTGTTGTGCTCTTTTTTGACACTGTGAAGCTGGGAATAAATCAGAGTGATGCATCTACTGGACACAATAGGAACCCAGGAAGGGTGAGACGTGGCAGTGTCTCCTGAAGGTGAACCCAAGTGCTTTGATGGCACAGTGCAGCCTGAAATTCAAGCTAATGGCTGGGAAATGTTAGGACATGAGCTCTGAGTCTGTGCTTTTGATTGTTGGCTCTTAGTTAAAGCAGTGAAGGGTTCTTCTGGGCACTGCAGAGTTGAGCTGAACCTCAGCATCTCCTTCTGAGCATTGAAATGGTCCTTCCCCAAATGAGCAGGAGACTCTGATTGTCAATCAATTGACTTCAGTGGAAATTTCCACTGACTTCAGTGTACTTTGGCTCAAGCCCCAGGCTCCTATCTACCCCTTCTAACCATTCATGCAGCTTCTCTGCTTGCAGCTGCACAAGCATTTATTGAAAACACATTTTAAAGCTCAGCTGAGGGCAGAGCTTGGAGGTGGTAAGAGGGTCCAGAGAAGTTGAAACTAATTCACAGGTTTCTAGACTAGTTTGAGACAAAGAGAAAAAGAGATTTGTGTATTAAAGGTGGCCACTTGTCAGAAAGTCAGTTGGTCTTAGCACTGATGACTGCAAATTAATCATTCTTTACCCTCTTAGCATTTACTAAAAGTAAATTTTCCCTGTTACTTTTTTTTCCCCTCCCAGATTTAATGTTTGAAACTTGTTTCTTTATTTTCTAAAGACTTGTGGCAGAATAATGAAATTTGCTCAATACCAGGAAACAAAAGCAACCAAAATTGAATTAACCTAGAAAGGATCCATCTCATCTAGAAGGAAAAGTCTTTGATTGCTCCTTGTCATTTTGTGGGTTCTTTGGAGTGGGACACACAGGATAGGACAGAGCATGGGGTATATTTTCTGTTAAATGTAGAAGGATTACATTTGGCTTTGCCTTAGATCTGTGACTCAGATGAAGTTTGGCTCAGTGATACCATCTGGAATGATAAAAATGATCACAAAATCATAGGGACCCACAAAGGACCATTGAGTCCAGCTCCTGGCCTTGCTCAGGACAACCCCAAGAATCCCACCCTGTGCCTGAGCCCAAAAGTTTCTTGGGCTCTCATAACAAATACAATTTTGTATTTTTGTGACACTCCTTTTCCAGTGTGTGGAATTAATGGTAACTTGTATTTTTCAATTCCTAGCAGCATAAATTAAATTAAATTTTTAATCTGTTATTAATTTTCATGCACAATTTGTCATTTACCTCAGCAAGTACATTCTCATATATACACTGTACACATAATTATTTGCTAGCCCATCCCTATCTTGATATGAAGAAGTGGGAGGGGAGACAAGAAATTGGGAAAAGAAGAGATTTTTCCCAAGGTCATGAAGCAAGTCGATCCAACCCTCACTCCCTGATGCCATCAGCAATTTGTGCATTAACAAAATGCACTAACAAGAGCTGGAGGAGGATGGAGAAATGGTGATTTAAGAAATTAAAGCAGGGTTTTGGCTTGCTCCTGTTGATTTCTACTGGAGCTGGGGGGGAGATGGTGAGAGCACCTGCCATTGGGTGAGAGAGTGGGTGGATGTGTGGCCAGCAGGGAAGCCAAACTGCTGTAGGATTAAGAAGGATATTTCTGTCTCACTGACTGGGTTTTATTTCCTTTCTGAGTTACAGCACCCAGAGCTCTGGTTCTTCTGCTGCGTGCAGCACTTTGAAGGTGAAAGAGCAGGGATGTGCTCACCTGGAGTAGGACCATTGCCATGGTCAGACAGGAGCTGCCAGGACAGAGGCACCATGAGGCCAAAGAGGTTAAACAGCTTTAAGAGAAATGGTGCACTCAAATCTTCTCAGAAAACCTGGTCTAGGGGGTGACACTCCTACTCGTGGCAGGGAGGTGGAATGAGATGGTCTTCAAGGTCCCTTCCAACCCAAACCATTCTGTGGTGGAGGCAGAATCTTAATGGGCAGACCCACCTCTCAGAATGTGGTGTTCAGTTTATTCCTTGTGGTGGCAGAGCCAGCCCATGAACTCGGTGCTGGTGAGACCACACCTTGAGTGCTGTGTCCAGTTCTGGGCCCTCAGTTTAGGAAGGATATTGAGATGCTTGAGCGCGTCCAGAGGAGGGCAACGAGGCTGGAGAGGGGCTGGGAACACAAGCCCTGTGAGGAACGTTTGAAGGAGCTGGGGTTGTTTAGCCTGGAGAAGAGGAGGCTCAGAGGTGACCTCATTGCTCTCCACAACTCCCTGAAGGGAGGCTGCAGACAGGTGGGGTCGGTCTCTTCCACTGGGCAGCAACTGACAGAACAAGAGGACACAGCCTCAAGCTACATCAGGGAAGGTATAGGTTGGATATTAGGGAAAAAATTTTCACTGAAAGAATAATAAAGCACTGGAATTGTCTTCCCAGGGAGGTGGTGGAATCGCCATCTCTGGATGTGTTTAGAAAAAGACTGGACATGGCGCTTGGTGCTATAGTCTAGTTGAGGTGTTAAGGCATAGGTTGGGCCTGATGATCTTAGAGGTCTCTCCCAACCTCATTATTCTGTGATTCTGTGATTTATGTGTCACACAGCTTTTGTGCAGGCCGCTTTCTGAGTGCCACAGATGAAAGGCATCGTCGTGTTCCTGCTCCTTGAACAGCCCAAAGAGTTCTGTTTGGCCCAGGGGCTCTGTGGGGAAGTGAGCTGCCTTACGCAGCAGTTTATCAGCCTCAAATATAAGAAATCCTCAAAACCAATAATATTTCAAGGCCGTCTCACTGTAATGAGAAGGGCATTGAAAACGTGAGGGTTCCAGGTGACAAACACCCCGATACCACGGGAGTGCAGTGATTCTCTGGCTGCACCCTCTGCCCTGCTCTC
Organism: Vidua macroura; assembly: GCF_024509145.1. Taxonomy (NCBI): domain Eukaryota; kingdom Metazoa; phylum Chordata; class Aves; order Passeriformes; family Viduidae; genus Vidua; species Vidua macroura. The sequence goes on from NC_071571.1 coordinate 2,566,261, forward strand.
TCCTGACCCTTTTCTCTGTCCCCCTGTAGGAAGGAAGCCAGGATGGATTACAGCTCGCTCAGCGGGGTCCCGCGCTTCCTGACCCGGCCCAAAGCGTTTATGGTGTCTGTGGGGAAGGATGCCACCCTGAGCTGCCAGATCGTTGGAAACCCCATCCCAGTGGTGAGCTGGGAAAAGGATAAACTTCCAGTCCAGTCTGGGGGAAGGTTTAAAACCACGGAGGATGGGGATTTGTATCGGCTAACCATCTACGACCTGAACCTGGAGGACAGTGGCCAGTACATCTGCCGGGCCAAGAACACCATCGGGGAGGCTTTTGCTGCTGTCAGCATCAAAGTGGGAGAGGAGACCACAGTCACAGAGTCAGCCCCTTACTTCATCCAGAAACCTTCCAACATCAAAGTAACCTTGGGAGAAGACGCCATGTTCAAATGCAAAGTCCAGGGCAGCCCTCCCCTCTCGGTGAACTGGGAGAAGGATGGGAGATACCTGAGGAACAAGGCAGACGCTGGGCGCTTCCAGATCGAGTCTGCTGGGGAGTCCAACGCTCTCACCATCCAGTGTGCCCAGCTGGGGGACAGCGGCACCTACACCTGCCGGGCAGAGAACCTCATCGGCTCCGCCAGCGCCTCGGCCGCGCTGGTGGTGGAAACGCACGGCTCCTCCAACCCGGGCGTCAGCAGCAACTGGGACAGCAGCTGCGGAAAGACGGCCTCCTTGCTGTCCCACCTGCAGAAGAGGCGGGAGGAGATCAGGAAGACGGACATCTCCCACGGGACTCTGGACGCGGCCTCTGCCCAGTCGTACTCCGCCGTAGAGGGGCTGTCGGGCATCGGCTACAGCCTGTCCCGGGATTACGAGCGGGCGGCGGGACTGACCAAAGGGGCCCGCAACGCCACTTTCGGGGCGCTGACGCGCACCTGCAGCGTGACGGAGGGCAAGCACGCCAAGCTGAGCTGCTACGTGACGGGCGAGCCCAAGCCCGTGATTGTGTGGAAGAAGGACAACGAGGTCATTTTGGAAGGCCGGCGGCACGTCATCTACGAGGACGACCAGGAGAACTTTGTGCTGAAGATCCTCTTCTGCAAGCAGACGGACAACGGGCTGTACACCTGCACGGCCTCCAACCTGGCGGGGCAGACCTACAGCTCTGTGCTTGTCACTGTCAAAGGTGGGTGGCTGTGGTTCTCGCCAGGGTGGCCGTGCCTGCAAGGGCACACCCTTGAATTGGGGTGGGGTGGGTGGTTTGGTTTGAACAGCACTTCTGCCTCCAAACTGCTGCAGGGGAGTGTGTTTAGATGTGAATAAAGCCCCCCTGGTGGAAAGGGCTTGTGCACTTGAATAGATGATGACGTGGGGACAGAGTCCCATTGCTGGTGGTTCTTAGGAAGGGCAGTAAAGAGGTGCCAGGCAGGGGTGGATGGAGAAGAACAGGTTTGAGCTTTTCTGTTTTTCACATTCTGTGCTGCTTTAGTGTGTGGGTCTGAGCTTCATATGAGGGGATGGTGAGCTCTCTGCACAGAGCAGGGAGACAAAACAATTCCTTCTCCAGCTGGGCACCAAGGACAAATGATCCAAATTTCAGGCCCAGGAGCACAAACAAGGTGGGCTGGAGAGAGAAAAACAAGCAGGATGGGAGTGCATGGGCTAAAGCTGGAATGGGACAATTAGCTTCAGTACGCTAATGGACCAAAACTTATAAAAGTGTTAGGCCCTGTGACTGGTCGTGCATTTTGTGACCATTTTAAGTTCACCTGGGGTGCAGCTCTGGCTGGGCTCCTGTGCTGCCCAAGGTGGATCTATTGAAGCCTCCTAATAAATCCCTACTTTATTCCTTAGCTCCATCCAGTCTCTGTTCTAGGTCAGCCTTCTCAAGGCATCAGCTGGTTGTGGGGCAGCTGGGGTGCACCTGACCCCTAAGGCTCCTGTCAGGCCTGGTTTTACAGTGATGTAAGAGACCCATTCTCATGCTCTGGGTCAGTGCCTGCCAATGCCCTGTCTCACCCTCCAGGCTTTAATCACATCTGGGTTTGTGTTCACCATGAGGTTTACTCAGATGTGCCATTTGTAGTAGTAGTGGAAACCTCTCCTTACAAGATGAGCGTGTCAGGCTGCCTTGGATCCCCTGGGAGACCTACTCCAACTCTAATTACAGTCCAGCTCAGTTTTCCTGTACAGTGACCCACCAGCAGCCTGGTTCTTGCCAGGCTCTTCAGCCTTTTCCCAGCTTGAGTTGCTGGGTAGTCTGTGCTCCTTGAATGCTCCTAGAAACCTCCCAGGTCCAGGATGCCTTTGTTTGCCATAGTCAGTGGTGAAGAACTTGCCTTCAGAAAGTCACTCCACACTTGTGAAGGTCGGTCCTAGTTCTTCACAATGGCAGCAAAAGCGTGACACACAGTTTTTATAGAATCCCAGAATGGTTTGAATTAGAAGAGATCTTAAAAATCACCTCATTCCAACCTCCTGCTGCAGGCAGGGACACCTTCCACCAAACCAGGTTGCTCCAAGCCCAATTCAACCTAGCCTTGAACAATCCAGGAAGCTCAAAATTGTCCAGCTGCTCTCCCATTTGGCAAGAGGACAGCAGGCAGTTTTGCAACCCAGGCAGCACCTGTAAACGAGCTGTCAGAGACAAAAGATTTTGCCAAAAAGAGTGGTAAGATTTTGCCACTCGAGTGGTAAAACTGATGATTTTTCACTGGCAGCAAAATAAATTAGGAATCCAGATAAGTAGGAATTATCTATGTTCCATACTCATCTTTGAGACTCTCAGGTGCTATTTGATTTTCTCTTTTTCCTTTTTGGGACATCTCCTTTTACATTCAGAGTCTTTCCCATCAGTGGCTCGGTCCCTGTGTCCATCAGTGACACCTGATCCGTGGAACTCACTGGCACTTGTCCCACCCCTTGCTGTCCCTTGGAGGTGCTGAGTGGTGTGGGGAAGGGCATTTGTCCTGTTCCATAAAGCTGTGATTACCTCATGAGCTGGGGCTCAGAGCTGCAGATCAGCCCTTGGGTGGGTGATCACTTTGAGGATGGATGAAGCTCAGTTCCCTGCCCAACACTTTGCAAAAACAACCCCCCCCTGCTCTGCCTGTGCTTCTCTTATTGCTCTCACGGCTGCAACCTGTTCCAAAGGAGGTGGGGAAAGCAAAGGAAGCAGCCAGGCTGGGAGCAAGCACCATGGGAAAAGGCTATTGATCCGTGTCTGTTGTCCAGAGCTGCCTGTGAGTCAGGAGGCTGAAGTGGAAATGTTTATGGATTGTTTCTTTTTGACGCTGCACCACGTTTGGCTCCCTGTCCAGGCCAAGGCTGCCATGGAAAATCTACGTGTGTGGGTTATTATTAGGCCCTGCTAAATGACTCTCCTTTGTGTCACCAGGAGTTCTTCTCAGCCCTCCCAAGACAGGTCAGAATGATGCAGCAGATGGAAAAAAAAAACTTTTAATTCTGTTGTTTGTGTCACTGGTGATGCCGTTGGTTCATCTGCTATCAGGCTTGGGGAGGGAGATCACATTGGTGTGCAAACTTCTCTTTGCTCAGCCATGTGGGAGAGATTGAATTCTCCAAGGAGCCACCCCATGAATCATAGGATCAGAATGGTTTGGGCTGGGAGGGACCTTAAAGGACATCTGGTTCCAACCCCATGCCACGGGCTGGGATGCCACACACTAGAGCAGGTTGCTCAGGGCCCTGTTCAAGCTGGCCTTGAACACTTCCCGGGATGGAACACCCATAGAAAGCTTCCTATATTCTGTTAATCTAGATCCTAGATACCTAAGGACTCAGAAACCCGTTATTTGTGAACACTTTGCTGAGCCTGTGCCTTAAAGATCACTGAGATGGAGAAAAAAAAATATATTTTTGAGCTGTTCCTAAATGGGATTTAGTGAATCAAATTTAAACAAAGAAAGGCTACAGGGCAGAGAATCACTCTCCTAAATAAGGAAAACTGAAGCTTGATTAGATTCAGAAATGTGTCTGGAACAGAGATAAAATCACAGTCCGTACACTGAGATGTGAGCTGTAAAGGAGTTGGGGAAATTGTGCCCAAGAATAAACCTTTAACAAATCAAGGAGTGGGGAGGATGGGAGGAACATAAATAACCAGTCTGGGCTTCCTGAAGGCTTTGAAGGTTTCCCTAGGCCATGTGTAAAGTTGGTGAGAACAGAGTTCAGGTCTCCACCCTGGGCCAAGCCGTGTTCACTGGAGTCCCTGAATAAAGTAACCAGATACTGGATGAGAAGGTTAAAGGTTGCAAGCCAAACAGGATGGAGATGGGAAAAACACCCAGGTGCTGAGGCCACCTTATTCTCCCTCTGATCAGATGTGATTTTGGATGGTTGCTGTCATGACAGTCACATTGGAGATCTGAAAGAGAATTGCAGCTTGAGAAATGAGGAGGTAGAAGGGGAATTTGGAAAGCACAGTAACTAGGAAAATCAGAGGCTGAAGATGGTGGAAGTTTCTCAATCCACATTTGGCCAGCTCTTACTGGGAGGATTTTCCATATTCTTACCCTTCCTGGATCATTTTCATTAGACAGGGGGAAAACTTGCCTCTGGAATAATAAATGTGAGAATTCCAGCAATAAGAAAGGACGTGTAGGCAAGTGAAAAAGTGAGGTCCGGAGGGCAGATGTGCCTTGATAAGGTTAAGAAAACATTGGGCTTCTTTGCAGGCTGCACCTATTCTTAGCAAAATATGTGTTAGCAGGATTTGCTTTTTAAAAATAACATCCTCTCATTGCCAGTTTGCTTGCCATGGACCAAACAAAAAAGCCTGTGACAGACTGGAGAAATATCTCCTCAGGACAGGCAGCAAAATGAGTCTCTGATCTAAGTTCTTGCAGTTTCCTGCTAATTCCATGAGCTGCTCTTGCTCTGTGCTCCCTCAGTGTGTTGCTCTGCTGTGGCTCTCACATTTTTCCCAGTGGGCAGGTTTTGGCAGCTCTCTTATTTTCTCTCTTTATTTGCACCTCTCTGACCGGGGTGTGGTGCTGGTTATGGGCCAGATGATTTGGGATGCCTGCTCTCAGGAGATCCCTGGTCCTTCTGAGTCCCCTGACCCAAATCAACCCCCTCTGCCTGACCAGGCCCATTCTAGACCTTGTAAAGAGCATGGAGGTGTGCTCAGGAGCAGGAGGAGGAGGCTGCTGTGTTTTGGAACCACTCTGACATCTCCAAAAGCCCTGGGCTGGGTTCATCCCAGGCTTCAATTCAGTTTATCAGCTGCTGTTGCTCCGAAGCTCCATTCAGAGGGAGATAAGACGTGTGTGCACATGTCAGCAGGACGAAAGCAGAGTTGTTTTCAGAGGATATCTGTGACCCCAAGCTGCCAAAGATAGCCCTGCACTGCCTTTCCCTGGCTGGGAGAGCAGTACTGTTACTGCAACAAGCTCCTAAGAGTCAACCAACCCTTCTGTGCTTGAATGTTTAAGAGCTTTTTCCTGGAATAGCTTTTTTTTTTTTTTTTTTTTTTTTTTTTTTTCACTTTAGGTACTGCTTAGTGACTGTAAAGGGAGAGGGGTTAATGATATGGCCAGCTGCTCCAAGTATGGGAGTACACTTGTGTGCTTCTCAGGTGCAGCTTGTGTTTCCTTTTGGCCCTTGTGCAGGTCTGCGTGTTCCCAGTGGCAGCTCCAGCCTCCCTCCTGCCAGAGGGCTGCTTCCTTCTGATCAGAGCTTGCTCGGCCTCACAGAATCCCAGAATGGTTTGGCTTGGAAGAGACCTTAAACCTCATCCCCTTCCAAGCCCCCTGCCATGGGCAGGGACACCTTCCACTATCCCAGGTTGCTCCAAGCCCCATCCAGCCTGGCCTTGGACACTTCCAGGGATCCAGAGGCAGCCACAGCTCCTCTGGGAAACCTGTGCCAGGGCCTTACCATCCTCAGAATAAAGAATTTCATCATAATGTCTTATCTAACCCTGAAAAAAAATCAGGAAAGAAAAGGATAATCACCATCTGGAGTGTGGGCAGAGCAGATCTGTGTAACCACAGCTGAAGGCTTTTCAAGGCAAGACTTTGACTTGCCTTAAACTGAGGTCTACTTAGGCATGACATTAAAAAAAAAAAAAAAAAGACCAGATTGACATGGTGAGTTAGTGTCACCTTCCTGTTCCTGGTCATATTGTGTGGGTTCCCAGCTAGGTTTTGCCCTCAGGATAACAAAAGTAGTCCATAGCATTGCTCCCTCCAGGTGTCCTGTCAAGCCCTTAGAATCTGGTACCTTATTGAAACTGAAAGAGGGGAGGTTTATATCAGAAGAAATTCTTTACTGTGAGGGTGGTGAGGCAGGATGGAGTCACAAAAGCCAGCTGGGAGCTGGCACAGCCATTACTGGGAGGTGAAGGTACATCTCGAGGCACGATCTCTCACAAAGCATGAGCAATGTTTCAGCACTGGCTAATCCAAGAGTGTGACATGGCTGTGGCACCAGTCCCGTGGCCCTGACCGCCGGCTGTCCTCCTCAGTCCAGCTCCCCTTTCCCCACTTTAGGGCTGGGGTATCAGGGTGATGTCACAGCGCAGCTGTTGCTGGAATTCGACATTGTTTCAGCTCATAAAATGACTTCCCTCACTGTCATGCAGCTGCTTTGTGGGTTTGATCTATGCTTGGGTTTGGCCCTCAGCCCCACTGCTGGAGGAGGGCTGAGGCACTTGGGAGGCTGGGGCTTGTTCTCTATTTCTTTTATTGTCGTTGACAAAAGCTGATACAGAGCCTTTAGTGCTGGTGGGGAGAACAGAAAACTCCTCCTTTTGTGCTTTCCCCCACATCTGACTGTGCACAGCCACCTCACAGCTCTCTGTGCCCTTTCAGATCACTCTGCTGAGCTGATTTCTGCTGTAGGACCCTTAAAACTTTGGTTCTTGCACTAGCTCAGCTCTTCACTCTCACCTGGAATTTCTGCCCTGTGCTCTGTCCTGTGACCAGCTTGTTTGTCATTAAGCCAATTCTAGAAGGATTCCTTTGAAGGCCTTTTTCTCCAACCTGGCCTTGACCACTTCCAGGGATGGGGCAGCCACAGCTCCTCTGGGCAATTTGTGTTAGGGCCTCACCACCATCACAGAGAAGAATTTCTTCCTAAACGCCCATCTAAACCTACTCTCATCATAAACTCTTGTTTCTCCTTCCTGTTTTTACCCTCTTTAGAACCCACCATACCCTTCAAGGCAAAACTGAGGGATCTTGAAGTCAGGGAGAAGGAATCTGCCACCTTCCAGTGCGAGGTGCCCGTTCCTGGGACAGAGACCGCTTGGTTCAAGGAGGAGACCAAGCTCCAGCAGAGCAAGAAGTACAACATCGAGGAGGAGGGCACCTACCGCCGGCTCACCGTGCAGAACGTCACCACGGATGACGATGCTGTGTACATCTGTGAGATGAAGGAAGGGAGCAGGACCATTGCAGAGCTGTCTGTCCAAGGTAAGAACGGCTCTTGGTATTTCAGGTTGGCCAAAAGGGTGGGATTCACGTGTGAGGCTCCGGGTTTGTGAGCAGGATTTGCCACGTCCGTGTGGGCGCTGAAGAGGAGCAGAGTCCCTTATGGTGTGAGAGTGTGGTGGGTGGGTCCCTGGGGCTCCTGACAGGGTGTCTTTGGATACAAGGCCACACATCAGGGACAGGCTGTGTTGTACAAGATGTCACCCAGTGGGAGCCCATGCTGAAAGAAGCTTCCTCCAGCTGTAGCCTGACCCTGTAGACTTCTCTTTGACACCTTGGAGTGGCTGCCTGAAATAAGATTAAGAGAATAAAAGTGGGTATTAACTAAAGGCCTTCAGTAGGTTCAGCTTGGGCAGTCAGAAACCTCCAAGAGCAGCTACACCCAGGATGGACAATGGTCATGAGTTTTTCATACAGTTACAAGTTTGGTCCATTTACATACCAGGGGTTAATCCTTCAATTACAGCTTCAGGTAATGAAGTAATTTACTCCAAGTTTTCTCCCCCAATTCACAGAATTCCCAGAATGACCAGGTTGGAAGAGACCTTCAAGATCATCGAGTCCAACCCAGCCCCAACACCTCAACTCAACCCTGGCACCCAGTGCCACATCCAGGCTTTGTTGAACACACCCAGGGATGGGGACTGCACCACCTCCCCGGGCAGCCATTCCAGAACTTTATCACCCTTTCTGTAAAAAACTTTTTCCTGATATCCAACCTAAACTTCTGTTGGTGCAGCTTGAAGGGAATTCACTGTTGTTTACATCTCTCAGGGCCTGAGACAGTCAGGTGTCCCTGAGTTTCAGGCCTAGAGAGGAATAGTTTTTTCTGAATAAAACGCTGACAGGCTATGGAGTTTTAGAGCTGTACATAAAAGCAGTACAGAATGGAAAAAATATAAAATCTGTATCCTAAGACATCACCTTAACATGACCCCAAGCATCAGATGTGTCCCCTGGCAGTGTCACACCCATCTTGTCTGGTGTCCAGTGTAGAGTGATGAATTTTGTCTGGGATTGTGCTGACCACAGTGGAAAGGGGGTTTAGCAGCTGTGGTTTGTGGCCAGGTGTGTGGTGCAGGCTGCAGCCATCACCAGCATGGTTTAGATTGGAAAACACAGCTCCAGATCCCTGGGAGCTGGAGCTGTTCTCTGGAGTTTGGGGAGGGGACAAGGAAAGGACAAAGTCTGGATGGCCATGTCCAAGTGTCCTGAGTCTGGTGGTTCAGACTGAAGTGGGAGTAGGTGTAGTTGGGCATGGTGTGGGTGTCTCTCAGTGAGTAGACACAAACCCCAGAGCTGCAGGCACTGGAGGCTGCCACAGCAACAGGATTAATCTTGTCCTGACACATTTGAGGCCTGAGTATACTCCCAGTGAAACCAGAAGGAGTTCTTCATATATAAATTGCTATATGACAGCTGGGTGATGTGCATCCTCATGCAAATCCCTTTTTGCACCACTGGAAAGAGCTGGGAGTGCACAGAGGTGGATGCAGAAGGGAAAATTTCGTGCAGAGACATGGGAGAGTTCAGACTGACGTATTTTTATTGCACCTTCTATTAGGTCTGGACCAGCTTGCCCCTGTGTGTTTGCTCCCAGTAGGACAGCTGGTATTTTTTTTTTTCACTTTTTTGTGATATAATGGCATGTTCCACCCAAAAGAGAGTGACTGAGCCAGGTGGAGCTTTCTGGAGGGAAAGGAGGCAGAGCCTTCCTGGGAGAGCCTTGTGCCTGCCCTGGGAGGGGATTGGAGAGAGCAAGGTGGGGTGGGACAATGTGAGAGCTTGGCCATAGGTAAAGAGCTGTGGGATGAGGACAGTGCTGAGGGCAGAGAGGTCAAGGGGGAGGATAAGCAGAGAATCAGGTCTTGAATCTTGTGGTGAAACCTGTGCCTGACCTGTTACTTTATGAGGGAGTTCAGCATTGCTGTTCATTAAACAGCTCTGGGTGATCTGCCTGGGCCAACCTCTCAGGGACTGCCCTAGAGCTGGATCCAGTCACCATTGGTCATTGGGGTGGTCTCCTTATGTTTTGTCCAATCTTTTCTGTGAATAATCACATCTTACAACTTTGAGGTTGTCCTAGTAAGTGATGATACTCACAGTCACTTGGGAAGGACATAAATTCATTCCGTGTGAATTTCTGTGTTGATGCTAAGAAGAAACCTGTGATTTTCAGTGTCTTTCTTATTAATTCAGGTAAATTCTGTGTCTGCCATGTTGGTTGTGTGACTTAATTTGACAGAGGTGAAATCCTAGAGGCAGAGCAGAGACCTGTCTGGCTTAAGACTGACCTATTTCAGCCAAGTTTTAATTTGAATTCCCAGCATATGTGGACAATGAAAGCTGTCAAATCTGTTCTCTTGCAAGGCCATATATATTTTGTGTTTACCCAGCAACTGGCTCTGCTTGGTAGACAAGAAACGTGAGTGGCTGCAGTTCAAAAAAGATTTGCTTTTCTCTCTTTGAAGGCCAAAATGAGTCCTTGGGGTCATCTGTTCTGTGTGACTCAGAGCCTTGGAATTTATTTTCAGGTGTCTGCATGGTGTCTATAATATTTTGATTGAGTGTGGGCTAGTCCTGTTTCAGTCTGGACGGTCCAGTGCTGCCAAAGCTTTTAATATCTGCCGTTTGCTGACTATGATTATTTTGTTACCTGAAGGGAACATCATTAAAAAACTCCCACGGAAAACTGCCGTCTTCATCAACGACACGGCCACCTTCTGCGTGGAGCTGGACAACGACTGCCAGAACACCAGGTGGCTGAAGAACAGAGAAGAAGTGAAACCCAGCGACCGAATCTCCATCACGCGCTCTGGCAAGCAGCACACCATGACCATCCGGGAGTGCAAGGTGGAAGATGCTGGTGAGATTGCCTTCCTGGCCGATGAAAGCAGGACTTCCACCCAGTTCACTGTGACCAGTAAGCTTCTCTTTTGTTTGGCCTTGCTGTTGTGTCTTCCCGTTGCTGTTTCCAGTGCCACCGTGATAATTTTGGTCTCCAAAACCAGCTGAAGGTTGGGTGTCTGCCACAAAAAGCCTGACCGTGAGTGTTGTGAGGTGTTTGGAGGGACCCAAACAGAGGGAATATCTGTAGAGTCATGGAATGGGTTGGGTTGGATGGGATCACCTCATTCCACCCCATGCCATGGGCAGGGACACTTTCCATCAGACCAAGATTGTCAGGGCCTTGTCCAGCCTGGCCTTGAACACTTCCAGGGGTGGAGCATCCATGGTTTCTCTGGGTAAAAGCAGTGCTGAGGAAAGAGCATGGCACAAGCTTATCTCACTTGGCAGAACACTAGCAGCAGGTGCAACATCGTCAAGACTGGACCTGAAACAAAATTTTGGTGAAGTTGCCTATTTTTTTTTGCATTATTTTGATGACACTGCATTTCCCAGGTGAAATCTGCTTTATTAAAAAAAAAAAACACATGATTTCTGTCTCTGTTGCAGTTCTGGCTCATATATGAACAAATCACCCACTCCAGTCACAATTTGGGAAGAGTAATTCTTCTTTTGTCCCACCACTGCAATCGGTCAGTGGCAAAAAGGAATCTTTTATTTAACAGCTCTATAACTGCTGTGTTATCTAAACTTGGTTTAGGCATTCTGAAGCCATTGAACTAAAATGAAGAAAAAAAATGAGGAAAGTGTCACATCTGGCTTTGTGACAATTTCTAAGGTATTTGTAAAGTTGTAACATCCAAACAAACACCTATGTAATGGAAATAATAAAGTTCAGCTTGATTTCAGGCTCTGTTGTTTAAATGATGAAGAAAGCGTTGAGTCAAGGAATAGAAACTATAAGAAACTGCCTTCCCACAAACAGGTAATGCTGAAGAAAACATTGCATTACCATTTCTTATGGCAAGGTCAAGAGATCTCGTTCCAGGGCTTAGCATTCAGCTTAATGTTACCCTAATGGGACCTTTGACATCTATCTGTGACCAGCAGTTACTGACAGGCTGGTAACTGTGCACCCCAAACCACTTCTGTGTCTATTTCTGTAAGGAAGGAAAAGCGTATCGCCTTGAGATTTCCTATTTTTACACTTTGTGCATATCGGATTTACTGCTTGGAGAATCCCCTGTACTATGTCCACATCTTTTTCAATTAGCTGGGTGAGATTGGTGGTGGCTCTTCTGATATCTTTTATAATGTACAGGCAATGTTTGTGTATTATTTGTCATCTTGCATTGTTACCATACCCTTTTAAAGATGGGGAAACTGAGGCAGAAAGGAGATCAGTTGTCCCAGAGCTCAGTTTTTAGTTTAGGCTCATCAACAGACTCCATCTACAGTCAGGAATTCTTGAATAGGTCCACTGTGTGATTGTTTCACCCACCTCCTTTAAGCTGCATTAATTGCTCCTGGGTGTGCTGTTCATGGGATCACAGCTGGAGTCTGGCTGACTGACTTAACCCAGACACCTTTCAGATAGCCAAAATTAAATGAAATTAATCCTGTGCCAAGTCAGTAGAGGTGTAACTAGAGCACATCGGATAATTCCTCTTGACCATATAAGTGGCAGCACACAGTGAATAATCCTGATGGGACTTGAGCCTTCTCTAAAGGGTTCAAGAGGAATAAAAGGGTGAAAATAAATATTCATTATGCAAATACCTGCAGGAATATGTGCCATAAAATAGCCACATCTCCTCAATAGTAGGTTCTCATGGTGGGGACACATCTTTATGTCATTTCCTTTTGAAGTTAATTCCCCAGTCCCAAAAGCTGGTTCTGCATAAATTTCTAAAACAAAGATCCCGAACTATGTCACTCTTGGGAGACAAAGTTACAGCTTCTGAGTGAGGGTAGCATAAAATTCAGGAGCAGGACAGATACCCAAATGAAAGAGGCTCCAGGGAACATTCAAACCTGTGTAACAAGCCAGGCTCTCCATAACTCTTAAAAAAATTTGAACAACCTTTGCTGATGGCTTTACCCATCTTCTTCTGAGTGAAAATAAGAAGCTGAGTGTTAGTCTGCTTTGCCCAGGAGCTGTGAGGGGCAGAAATGTGGGTCTGTATCCAGCACTGAAGATTTAAGCCTACATAATGTTTGTTGAGGACTCCCTGATTGTGTTGACAGTTTTAATACTGTGTGTAGAAATCACATAGGTTTAGCTGTGCAATACAAGCATTGGACATCAAAGTTTGGACTGGATCTGGGATGATAATGATTCTGTGATCTTTGTGTAAAACAACCTCAAAGCATCTTCCATCCATTCTCTTGCTTTTCCATCTCATGCCACATTTTACGGAGGTTTATCAAGCAAGATGAGCTTTTAGTCCAGCGCGAGCTATTTTGGCTTTTCCCCTCTGACGTAACTCACTGCTCTGTTTCGTTTCGCTTCTTTCCCTTGCGCAGCTCCCAAAAAACCTCCCACCCAACCCCCAGCTGACCCTGTGGTGAAAAATAAAACAGAAACCTCAGTGACACTGGCATGGTCCCCTCCGAGGATGGAGCGGCCCATTCCAGTCGACGGATACATCGTGGAGCGCAAGAAACTCACCGGCTTCACCTGGGTGAGGTGCCACGAGTCCCACGTCCCCAGCCCCGAGCTCACAGTGAGCAACCTGGCAGAAGAGGCTGACTACCAGTTCAGAGTGTCTGCTGTCAATGCCTACGGACAGAGCCCCTACCTGGAATTCCCTGGGAGCTTGCACCTGGGTGAGCACGAAAACGGCGCAAAATGGGGTGGTCGCACACGCGGACGCTTTGAAAACATTTCCCGTGACTTTGAGGATGGAGCCATAGCCCAGCAAATCCTCTTTGCCTTCGCTGCTGGTTCTCCTGCTTCATGCCAACCACTGGCCTTTCACCAAAGGGAGGAAGGAAAAAGCCCAAAACCACCCCAGTGAGGGTGGTTGGGTTTCTGTGGTGGGGCTGTGGGTGTGTTTATGTTCCACTATCCCACATCAGGCTGTGGGGGAGGCAGGGCTCCCTGCTGTGGACCTTAAACCTGTAAATGCTTCTTCTGCACCTGCAATGAAAAGAAAAATTGAGATGGCCTTATGGCAGAATTTTCAATATATAAGCATGAGATATCGGTCTTGCACCTAGAGAATATTTATGGGCGATCATACCATCATGAAAACCAAGTCTCTCTTTAATCTAAGAATTTCTAGGAAAAATCCCGGGGTTTTGCTTTATTTCTAGGGTGCTGGTGTGCCCATAGAATCATTGGGTGCAATGGGATTTCTTCTTCCTTTGAATCACTGCATTAGAAAATATCTGTACAGATACTGAAGACCCACACAAACTTGGATCATACTGTGTCCTGTGACTGTGTCCTCCTTGTCCCTCGCTGTCTGAACATGCCTGTATTGTCCTAGAATATTTGGAACTGACTTGTTAGGGATATGTAGAAGTCCCTCCTTCTGAAATTTAAGAGTAATATTGGCTATTCAATAAACATCACACTTGTAGGGGACTTAGGTGTTTCTGGCCTATGCCTTTATACATTTTAAGGATTAAAAAAAAAAAAAAAAATCAGTAGAATACGCCTTTTTTTCTAGACCTGCAAAAACAAGACTCCAGAGGTCAGTTACCTGCAGCTGAAGGAAACAAATCCTTTAGACCAACCATGCATTTCCTTCAGTGCATGAGAATTGTATCAGGCTGCATTAATTTATTCTCACATCTTTTTTACCCTGACAATTTTGTTACTAAGATGAGTTATCCTCCAGCGTGACAGTCTTGTTCTCAGAGGTGTGTGTTCTTCTTCCCTAGAACCCGTCCTGGCTGTGAAGAACCCCCTGACAACAGCTGAAGTTGCACCTGGAGGGGATGCCCTGTTCACTGTTGATCTGACCAAGACATGTTCTGGCACTTGGTACCTGAATGGCAAAGTCTTACAGGAAAGTGAGACCTGCGTCATTAACAGAACCCAAACCACTCACAGCCTGGTCATAAAAAATGTCACCAGGAAAGATGATGGGGCAGAAGTGAAATTTGTTGCCAATGACGTTGAGACCAGCACCAAGATGAGAGTGAGAGGTATTTATTGTCATTGCTGTCCATTCTCCTCCCAGTCAGGGGGTGGTTGCTGGGACTTGAGGATTAAAACTGGGGCTGGAGGCTTTCCTTGGTCAGTGGGAAGCACCTGAAATTGTGACATATGATTAATGTGTGTCCTGGGAATGACCTCACAGCTCAGAGTGATTTGATCTGGCCAGCTGGTGGTATCAGAACTAGATTGCTTCACATCAGCTCATGAATTTCTGTCAAATTTATATCATTTACAACCATCTGTCAGTGGATTCTGTCACCAAATCTGCAACTAATTCACCTTAAAGTTGTAATTTCAGCTCTAGCTGACCAGTCTCTTTGACTGTAATAATCTTTCAAAAGTAAAAGAGCATTCATTACTAACAAAACTTTTCTTGTACATTTTTTTGGTCAACCATGTGTGGGATATACAAGTTAATATACTGGAACTTGAATTAAGATCAAAGTTTCCTCTATGAAATGACTGTGACATCTGTACCTACCACATTGCAAGGCAAAACATAGTGAATTCATAATGAATCCTTTATTCTGGAAGGATGTGTTTGGCTTGGGAGAAGATCTCTGCAGAAGCATGTTTAGAGTATTATTTATCAGTAGGAAAAAATGTGTTGTTGTTGGTTTTTTTTTTTTCTTAGTGACTCTGGCAATAAAAACAGATCAAGTTTTCTGAATTGGGAAAGAATGCACAGTATTGACATGAGTGTTGTTACAGTCTCACAAACCATGAGTTCTACAGTACTTTTCTCTAACAAGATAAAAATGGAGCCCCATCTCTCTCTCTACAAGGCCTTTCAAGGATCAACTGTGCAATTAAGAAATGGCACCTAAATTATTTTCATTTTTTACCCAATAGCCAACCACCCGTGCCTGCAATGGGGACTTTTTTATCCAATTACACAAAACCACCCAAACCCATGAAGAAGGAGGTGAAGAAGAAGGAGCAGCCTCTGCCCCAAAACCTCCATCTTGCTTTATATCTATTCCTGTATTCTAAACTCTTAAACTCTGAGTTTCCCAGCCTGTGATATCACACACTTCTATCCAAACTCCACCCCCACAATCCCAGTTCTGTCATTCCATTTTGGAAGCTTCTCCACGGCCTCAGGTCAATGCAGTGTTCTCCTGGGGGTCAGTGCCTGGCAGCACAGAAAGTCCAATATTCTCAGCAGCCAGGGTTCCAGCAGTGGGTGAGGGCAGGAACAGGATCTAATACCTTCAGAGATCTCACAGCCTACAGCAGGCCTGTATCAGGGATCAGTTATCATGATAGAACTCAAAATAACAAAGCCTCTTGTCCTGGCAGGAGCTGCAGTGAGATTCACCAACAAGACCAAAGACATAGAAAAAGTCTCAGCTCGGCTGCGGGAGGAAGCCAAACTCCAGGCTGAGCTTTCAGACACAGAGGCCACTGTGAAGTGGATGAAAGATGGGAAGGAGCTCAAGGCCAGTGAAAAATACGAGTTCCAAACTGTGGGGAAGAGGCACGTCCTGAAAATCCGCAGCACCGCTGAGGAGGATGCTGGAGTCTATGAGTGTGCCTGTGATGGGGATAAAATGCTCTATCAGCTCTCAGTGAAAGGTGAGTGACTGCCTGGGCTGCTCTGCACTAGTGATGCTCCTGCCCTAAAACAGTGGAGCCATCAAGGCACACAGAGGGACGCTCCAGAGGGAGTCTGGTAATTGCCCACCAACATCCAGCCTTGATAATGTGCTCCCACAGCAGACCTGGGGAGCAAATACAGCAACTGGCCAGCTGCTAAGAGCTGTGCTTTCACTCCAGCTGGCATCTTGATATTCCAGGGAATTTGGTGTAATTTGGTGAGGGAGAGTGGTGGGTAGGGAAAAGTGCTCTTGAGATGATGAAATCCAGCCCCAGGGGCAGGACATGACAGAGGATCCCATGTCTGTCCCACACTTGCTGTGTGACATCAGAAGAGAAACTTCAGTTCAGATTGCACAAGATCATCTTGGCATTGTGGGATTTGGTTTTGGTTTTTTTATTATTTGTTTGAGGATATTTGTTTGTTCTTTTCTGTCAGTACTGTGGTGGATAAGAGAAAAGACCTTTTCAGGGCACACTGGATGGATTAACCCCTTCCTGTTTACAAGGTGTTCAGATGTGTAGAAAACCAGCAACGTGGCACTTTATTTTGGTATTTCTTCAACCAGCAGAGTTTTACAGCTGCCCTATATTTTTGGCTGTTCTTCCTTTCATGGCAGTCTCTACCTTTACCCTGAAACCAACAGCATTGAACCTCCTTCTTGCAAACCTTCCCATCTGTGGAAGATTTTATGAACTACAGCAGAGCTGTCTCTGCCTTGAAGGGGAATAGGTTTTGCCTAAAACCCCCAGACTGTTCCTCACATGGATCATCAGATGTCTGCTGAGATTCAGAGCACAAAGTCTTACTCCAGGCCAGTCCAGCCTGTTGTCAGACTGTCACCGAAAGTGAGGGGAAAACAAAAACCCTCCAACAACATTTTTTAGTGTTAGAGAATCAAGGCATCACTTCATTTCTGGCCAGGATGTGCAACAGAAATAATTTCATCCTCACATTGCCCAGGTCATGCAGAGGAAATCATGCCATCACACATGATGTTTACTAGATTTTTCACTTATACTGTCAAAACCCAGAGAAATTAATTGGTTCCATGTTCATTGGTCCCAAATTCTGCAGTTCTTAGTATTTGGTTTCCTATTGGTTATTGATCCATTTGCCTTCAATGTTAATTAGGTTCTTATTCTTCATTCTCTTATTGATCTTTTCTGAGACCAGGTGTCTCTGACCATGCCAGGGGTGATGTCTGATGTTCATTAATGGTCATTATTGGCTGTTATCTTTTTTATATCTCCTGGGGGTGCTACCCCCAGTCTGTTGAGGTGTTAAGCTCATCAGGCCTCAAGTGGTGATACAGTTCTTTGAAAAGAAACTTCAATTCCTTTCCCCCCGGGCAAAGGTGAACAAAACCCCTGACTGAAGTTATAAAAATGTTTAAACTTTGTATCATTTCCAACAAGACTGGAGGGATTTCAGAACCTATTTTTCTTTGAACTGGCAGGTTCACTCTTTAAAGCCGTTTGAGTTCCATGTTTTGTCCCACAGCTCACCCTCACCTTCCTCCCAGGCATGATCACAGTTCCTGCACGGAGTAAGTCTGAGGTGTTTCATCCTCATGTTCTGCTGGCACCTCACCCTCCTTGGTCTCTGTAGAAACAGCAAAGCCTGAGAATATAGTGGGTTTTTTTCTCATTTGACAACTTGTTTGGTCATTTCAAAGAGCAAACTTGAGAGAGCTGAAAAAAAAAAAGAAAATGTGACTAAATCTATATAGAGAGGAATTTCTGTCTACAACTGGCACCTGCTCTTGATTTTGATTTTTTTTTCCCCTCTCTCGCTCTGCCTCTTTAGCATCATTTCTCATGCTGACAGTTCTACCCACATTTACTTGAAGTACCTGATGGATGTTTCCATGTGGTTTTCACGGTGCCGTGCCTATCAAATGAGTGATCAATGTCATTATTTTAAAATCTGCGTTGGCGAGCTGTGATTTAAAGTCTGCTGTTTACAGCTTGATTCCTGGTGAATCACCTTCGGTACCTCCCATCCTCCTGGGATGAGCCTCAAAAATGCTGTATCAACATTTTTTTACCTTCCATCATCAACACCTTTTATGGGCCACAGGGAATCATTTGAGGAGCAGGTCAGCTGTAAATGGCATGTGGGCATCACGTGGCTATTGAGGGGCTGCTGTGCTGGGCCACGGCCACCGTGTCACTGCCTGGGCCTCCTGCCCAAGCCAGCCAGGAATGCACTTGCCACTTGTCACTGCAGTCCCTGCACTGCCCTGAGCTCCACGTGCCAGGCACCTTCTGACACGTGACCTCCCGTGGTGACAAGGGACATCTGAGATGTCTCCTTCAGGCTGCTCTGGTTGTATTTTTCACTCTGGTTTTCTGAGGAAGGGGAAGGTGAATGAATGAACGCGTCTCCCTCTTCTTCCTCCCACAACCTTGAACCTGTGGACTGTTTCACTAGTGCTGGGGAAAGCATGTCTTAGCAGTGCCCTTCCCTTCCCTTCCCTTCCCTTCCCTTCCCTTCCCTTCCCTTCCCTTCCCTTCCCTTCCCTTCCCTTCCCTTCCCTTCCCTTCCCTTCCCTTCCCTTCCCTTCCCTTCCCTTCCCTTCCCTTCCCTTCCCTTCCCTTCCCTTCCCTTCCCTTCCCTTCCCTTCCCTTCCCTTCCCTTCCCTTCCCTTCCCTTCCCTTCCCTTCCCTTCCCTTCCCTTCCCTTCCCTTCCCTTCCCTTCCCTTCCCTTCCCTTCCCTTCCCTTCCCTTCCCTTCCCTTCCCTTCCCTTCCCTTCCCTTCCCTTCCCTTCCCTTCCCTGTGGTTTCAGCTTGGATATTGGTGTGGGTTTGAATCTTTTGCTTTGAGGCAATTAGTGACTCAATTCTTTCACTCCATGTTAATATGATGCCAGATTTATTGTTTCTTTTCTATGCTCCAGTTAATTTCCAGGAATAAATTTCTTTTCATTTTGGTCCTATGGGATATCCATATAGATTATTAATTTTATGTAATTTAATTTATCTAGGTTATATTTTAACCTCTTCTAGAGTCAATTTATTTGTCAGGTGGTTACAATATAATGATTGAATAACCTTCCTGGCTTTACCTCCAGTGTATTTCTTTCTTCACCTTTCTTTAAAATATTATTTTAAAGCTCTGTTTCCTGGAGCTTCTTCTCCTTGACTCAGCCTCTTGTGCCATCTATGTGCTCTGCTTTTTGGACACTGAATAATCAGGAATATAGTTGGAAACTTGTCTGTTTCTGCTTTGCAATCTAGTAATTAGATCCATAATTAAATAAATACATTTTGTCTTATGATAAATGAATACCTAATGTAGATGTCAATGTACATTTTTATTGCTGTGCACAGAATTCTTTACCAGAGCTGTGTCCTTGTTTTGTTTCAGCACTTGCAAACTTTGTAAACAAAGAAAAAACTGGAGGAGTTGTCAAGGCCATCGCTGGGAAACGGGCTGAGTTTGTGTCTGAGACCTCCGAGGCCAACATCATGGTGAAGTGGTACAAAGATGGGAAGGAGATCACAGCCAGCAAGAAATTCACCGTGGAAGACAAAGGAAAACTGCACAAGCTTGTGGCTTCGGCTGTGACAAAAGAAGATGAAGGAACTTATACCTGCAAAATCGGGGATGACACTCTTACTTTTGATTTAAAAGTCTCAGGTAAGTTTGTACTGCAAGTATGGACCAGAGTCTGTGTGAGAAATGCAGGATTTTATTCTTTAGGCTTGTCCTGCCTTACAAATGGACAGATTTTTGGGCCAAGGTTGCACAACACTTTGAGAGTGTTTCTGACCCTTGCTGTGAGATTCTGACCCTTGCTGTGATCCTGGGTGCAAACCCAGAGTATGGGCATATAATATAACCATGCTGTGATTTATCTGAGTCAGCTCAAGCTTCTTCTAGGGCAGGAGCACAGCCCAAACACGGTGCTGGCTGAACAGCTGGCAGCCACATCTGGCCTCTCATTCTTTGAGCTCAGCGTGTGCATCATCTTAGGACCACCTCGGTCAGGGGTTCAGAGCCTTGCTGTGAGAGCCTTGTGCCTTCCTTTGACAAGTTTAATTCCTGATTTTGAGAGTTAAACATCTCCTGCTGTTCCCAGAGGACACTGTGATCTCAGGGGTCGCTCCCTGTGGCGCTGTAAGCGACTCTGTTAGTCCCTGTCACGTGCCCATCACACAAAGCACGTGGTTGTCAGGTCAAACCCAGAAGAGAAATGCTTGTCACCACTGCATTCCAGCCCAGGATGGAGCCAGAGTATAAAATGACACAAGAATTCATCTGTGAAATTCAATATCTGTGAAATTCAACTGATTCGAGTTGCATGTTTGTGGGAACTTTTCCTCTAAATGGGGTTTTCTGGCTTGTGCCTGGAGCCTAATTGTTAACCTGTTCCTAAATTTCAGATTGAAACTCTCCTGGAAGCTTCTCCAGGCATGGCTGCAGTACAATGCAGTTCAAGAGAAGTCACAACTGAATGCTTGTGACCTGTAACAGAATATCCAGGTTACTGTGATGCTGACCATGAGCTAACTAAAGTCTCAGCAAAGCTGATTAATTTAAGACAGCACTTGTCTGCAGGGATTGTTGCAGGATTTAGTGAGCTGGACGGAGAGCTTCCAGCTGGTGCTTGCTCAGATATTTACTCTGCACCTCACCTTCCATTCTCTTCTGAGAATGCAACATCATGCAATTTCTCTTGGAGTGCAATTGCCAGCCCCTGACTTTACCCACTGAAAAAACTGGTCTGAAAGAGCCAACCAGGCTCTGCCCAAACTGACCCCTCAAAAGGCAATTTGTGCAATCTGATTTATACTGTCTGATTAGAGCAAAGATGTCTTTTAGAAGTGTTCTGGTTGTGCTTTTGTCTGAGCACCAGGTACAGAGGATTGCCTGAGCTTGGTATAAACTTTTTCCTGGCCGTGGGCAGGTTGGGTGAATCTCACCTGCAGCTCCTATCACATGGCTGAGGCAAAGTAAAATGGTGTCTGTTAAATCTAGAATCACAGAAAGGTTTGGGTCGGGAGCTTAAAGCTCATCCAGTTCTACCCCCTGCCACGGGCAGGGACACCTTCCACTATCCCAGGTTGCTCCAAGCCCCATCCAACCTTGGACACTTCCAGGGGTACAGGGGCAGCCACAGCTTCTCTGGGCCCTTTGCCAGGGCCTCCCCACCTTCCCAGGAAAGAATTTATTCTTAATACCCATCTAACCCTGCCCTCGGCAGTTTGAGGTTGTTACGCTATGTCCTAGCCCCACAAATTTTTCGGTGAGGAAGGGTTGAGTGACCTGGTGACAACACCTTAGCCAGGGCAGCTTCCTCCTTGTTTCATGTGTCACCATAAACCTTTTCCAGAGTGCTGAGAAGCTGCACTGCACACTCAGGGGGTGGTCTCAGGGCAGGGAATCAGTCTGCCTTGAGGGTAATGAGATACCCCAATAACCCTGAGCAGCAGGATTCTGGGGAGACCCTCCTCCTTTGGTCAGCTCATTGTTGAAAGATATGTCAGTCCTAATGAATGCAAATTTTAATTAAATACGTGCCTGGCATGGCAATTGTCCTTGGGGTACTCGGTGATGGAAAGCAACAGTTGTTGCTGAAGGAAATGCAATACTGAGCTGAGATTGGCTCCAAGTGACAGCCCTCAGCCTGCTCTTCCTTGATGGAGCAAAGGCTCTGAAATACCTGGCATGCCCATCAGATATTGCTCCTTGGCTTAGGGACAAGCTGTGTTGAGGAGGTTTGCTCACATTTTACACCGGGGTCTCTGTCCTCACTTTATTGCCTTCAAAGACAGGCAGTCTTTGATCTTTACCTTTGCAAAGAGTCTTAATTGATAAAAATGTTGAGTTGTTGCTGCCTACATGACAGATACCCTGTGTTTGCACAGCCCTTATCTGTGCTGTCAGCAGGGTTTGAGCTGAGCTATCCATGCAGGAACCTCCACTGAGCTGTGTGAGCAGTTCTGAGTTCTCTGCAGGGAAGATCAGTTTCAGCCAAAAGACATGAGATTATCGACTCGTATATTGATAGAAATATGAAATGGTTTGGGTTGGAAAAGGCCTTAAAAACCATCTCCTTCCAACCCCCTGCCATGGGCAGGGATGTCTTCCACTAGACCAGGTTGCTCAAGCTTTTTCCTAACTTGAAGTTGGAGAATATTTTGTCAGTGAGGTTATCCCACATGTGCCCTGGCCTGGAGAAGAGGTAGTCCAGTAGGATTGGTACTATGAACAAGGAGCTGCAGGAATGGGCTCAGAAACATTTAAAAAAGGCTCCTCAGCACCTCTAAGTAGATTTTCTGAGACTTCCCAGGTCTTTTCAAAGCTGTTTCTGCCCTCAGACATCAACACATATCCCCCAGAGCTTGCTTGACGTCGAAATCAAGGAGTGGTCAATGAAGTGTGAGCAACTTGAGGGCGTCTCCGTTTGATTTGAAAGATCCAGGAGGATGTAGGGCAGATGAAGGGGATTTCACTGTAATTGAGAGCAATTATCTGAAGATCAGAGGGGTTTGCACCATCTGTCAAGAGAGGAATCAAGTGTGTGTGATAATGGAATAACGATCAATAACCGCTGTCTCCTAACTTTGTGCAGATAAACCTGCACCAAGGCATAAACAGTTTTCTCTTTTCCACTCCAGATGAAGCTGTTACTTTTGTCAACAAGCCCAAAACGACTCCAGAAGTATCAGTCGGTCCTTCTGAGAGCCTGGAGCTGGTGTGTGAGGTGTCAGCTGCAGGTGGGACCGTGGTGTGGAGGAAGGATCAGACTGAGGTGAAGCAGGACCAGAGGACAACAATCGTCTGCCAGGGGACACAACGCAAGCTCATCATCAAGAAGGTGACACAGCAAGACCAAGGCAGCTACACCTGTGAGACGAAGGACGACAGAACAACATTCCAAGTCAAAGTCAGAGGTGAGAAAATGCCGGGAATTCCAAAGGTAACAAGGAGAATTACATTTTGAGTGTCTTGCATCCAGAGGATCATCTCACAATCTCCCTGGGGTGAAAGATCTCAGCCATCATACTTGATTTTTTTTTTTTTTTGGCAACTTTCATAACAGTATTTTATACACATGGTTCTGCATCCATGACTGGTTGTGACCACAAAAAAAAAAAAAAAATCATAGGAAAGGATGGAAATTCCTTCTCCTCTCACAATTAGCTGGTGTGTCTGCAGAAAAACTCTCATGGGAAAATAGTGTGAGGGATGGGCAGCAGAGGGATGGATAAAGAGGAAGGGGAAGGTGTTTGAAGAGCTCTGATTAGATCCCATCCCTTAAACATTGGATGGGGCTTGGAGCAACGTGGTCTAGGGGAACCTGCCCATGGCAGGTGGGCTGGGTTGTGATCATCTTCAAGGTCCCTACCAACAAACCATTCCATGATTAGATGGAAAACAATAGAATTATCCCAAATAGGCAAAAAAAAGAGCAACGGTTAATGGACATAAGGATACAGATGCTGTTCCCTTCTGATTCACTGGAATCTTGGAGAGACACAGGGAGAGAAAAAGAGAGAAGAGGGAGGAGGGTTCAGGCAATGCAAGTGGTACTCCAAGTCCTGCATTTAAATCTGTCCTAAAACTGTGAGTTTTTAACATTACCCCAGAATTCCCATCAAATTCCCATTCCTATTCACCTCTTGGCAAGACAGAGATGAAGGTGATTTCTTGCACTAATGGCCCATCATGATATTACCTGTTGGGGCAAGTACAGTGAAATAGGAGGAGCTTGATTAAACAACAGAGACAATGACTGCAAAAAGCTCTGTGTGACTGTTGGGGTTTCCTTACAGAGCCAGAGGTTGTGTTTACAAACAAGGAGAAGGTGCAGAAAGAGGTGAAGGCTGCACTGTCAGAAAATGCCACGCTGAGCTGCGAGGTGGCCCAGGAGAAAACGGAGGTGAAGTGGTACAAGGATGGGAAACTCATCACCTCCAGCAAGAAGTTCAAGGTGGAGTGCGAGGGCAAATCGCGTCGTCTGGTGGTGGGCCAGGTGGAGAAGAAAGATGCAGGGGAGTACACCTGTGAGGCTGCTGGCCAAAAAGTCACCTTCAGGATCAATGTCAAAGGTGGGAGATTGTTCATTCTCATCACAGGAATGTCCCTTAATACTGAAAAATGTGCCACACTTTGGGCTTCAGTTTCTGTGCAGCCGTAAACTTCTTTGAGTAGGGATGGACATCAGCCACCTGTCCACTGTCACACTGATGACAGCTGGACATCTTCATCCATGGGATGGATCAACCTCGGTGCCCCTTGGTGTTTTCTGATTTCCCACTAATGGAAAGATAGACAAGTTTTCATTCTGTTCCATTCTATGCCTTTATAAGGATAAAGGTAAGGTTGTCTCCCAGATATGTAGGAAAAATAAGTCTGGAAGAAGTAGGAAAACGGTCTCCTAGAATGAACAAGGTTTCCATATGGGTCCTGGTGGCAAATGAGATTTGGTATTTATTTATCCATTACATTATGGAACAAAGCAATGGATTTCTTGTGGAGGTGGGAAGAAGCTGAAATCCTGAGGCACTGCATCATTTTTCTCAGAAATGGCTGATGCGCTGTCCTCAGGCACGACAAAGGCCCACATCCTGTATAAGCATAAAAAGATACCAGAGATGTGGAAGTCGTCATGTTTTTTGTTTGGGTTTGATCACTCTGGAAGCATCAACTTGTGTGTGATTTTAAAATCACTTCTCCCACTCCACAGAAGCAGAGGATGCATTTATCAACAAGGACAAAGTGAAGAAAGAGGTGAAGGCTGCACTGTCAGAAAATGCCACGCTGAGCTGCGAGGTGGCCCAGGAGAAAACGGAGGTGAAGTGGTACAAGGATGGGAAACTCATCACCTCCAGCAAGAAGTTCAAGGTGGAGTGCGAGGGCAAATCGCGTCGTCTGGTGGTGGGCCAGGTGGAGAAGAAAGATGCAGGGGAGTACACCTGTGAGGCTGCTGGCCAAAAACTCACCTTCAGGATCGATGTCACAGGTGGGAGACAGATTTTGGGTTGCATTTAATTGGATTTTCTTTGTATCTGGGTGCTTTCCCCCATTTTCTCTGATGGAATATTAGAAAAGCTGTTAAAGTACTTTCTGATGCTGGTGCAAGCTGCTGTTTCAGTGAGGTTGTGTAGGACTGGGCAGATCTGGAGTTGACCTGTTCATATCCTGATGTCAGGTCCTCACTTCCCTATTTATCTCCTTCAGCTGTGGAAGTGAACAAGATTTTTCAATAGTAGGCACTGTGCTCCAAAAATTCTTCCAGTTTGATCACCAGTACTGGTTTTCCTCCTCCTGTTATGGGCATTCTTCTACAGAAATCACTGTTTTCCTTCCTTCTTTTTTTGCAAGTGGTAGGATAAGAGTGAATGGTCACAAGTTCCACCAGAGGTTTAGGTTTGATATTGGAAAAAAAGCTCTTAACCAAAAAGGTTGTCAGGCATTGGAGCAGGCTGCCCAGGGAAGTGGAGGAGTCCCCATCCCTGGAAGGATTTGAAAGCTGTGTGGATGCGGCACTTGGGGACCTGGCAGTGCTGGGGGAGCAGTTGGACTCAATGATCTTCCAAGTTTTTTCCAGCCTAAATGATTCTGTGATTTCTTTGGTCTCAGTACATTTTACAAGATATCTGGTGAATTTTCTCTCAGGCTCCAGGCAGCCGTGGACACCACCTACATTCTGAGTGATCATTTCTGAATTTGATGTTAAGAAAGGGTTTGTTTGTTTTAATATTTTTAGCACTCCACCATCTTTACAGCCAAATCTCTCTTTTTTTAATATTAAAATTCTTGTCTCATATTCAGAGGTGATCAGAACAGGGAAGCGATTTTCACCTCTGTTTTCTTATAGCACCAAACAGAGGTTTGGCATTTTATCAGCAGTGTAGAGGAACAGCTGTGTTGTGAATCTATTGACTCCACTCTGTGTGGGGTACCCGGGCTGTGAGCTGGGGCATTTTGGCTCTTTTTCATTCTTTGTGTAGCTCATTCTTTGGCTGAGGGAGATGCAAGTTTCAGTAGAGGATAGGTAAGGAAAAAAGGACAAGTAAGGATAGATTTGAGAGGTGTCTTCCAGAGAAAATTCAATATGGACGTTGATAGACCATCATAAAAACACAGGTTAATTTGAGTTGGAAGGGACCTTAAAGATCACCTTGTTCCCACCTCCTGCCACGGGCAGGGATGCCTCCCACCATCCCAGTTTTCTCCAAGCCCCGTCCAACCTGGCCTGGAACACTTCCAGGGATGGGGCAGCCACAGCTTCTCCGGGCAAAATTGTTATAAACCAAATTCATCGTTCGCTGCTGACACTGGTTCATGTGCTGCTGCATGAAAACAGAAATTTAGTGTTTTGCACGTGAACTTCTCTGTCTGAGGGAGCTGTCTGCCTCAGGAAGGTTTCCAGCTCTCTCTCCAGCGAGGTGACCTCGTGGTGGCACAGGGTAATGTGACCCCTTGCCCTGTGCCATCAGCCTGCCTTAGCTACCGTTGCTGTATTGCTCATGGGAGCAACTGCAACACGAGGTGCCAGTCCAGCACTGGCTGGAAAATGATCCAGTGTGAAAGTCAGGAGGGATTATGCGTACTCGGAGTGGTTGGCTCTCCTGCAGCAGAAATCCTTCTCTTACTAGTTTATCCCAAAGTGCAGCGGATTTCTGGGTCTTAATTTATCCTGGTGCCTTTGCACTTGGACAGCTTTTCAGGGTTCCTGTACTCCGGGGCTCCACTGGAAGCACAAAGCCTTCCCTGTTTAAGGACAGGTTGAAGGTTAGATGCTCAGTGCTGGGTTTTGGGATGCCACTGTAGTTTTTGGGTTAATATTAAAAAAAAAAAAAAAAAAAAAAAAAAAAAAAAAAAAAAAAAAAAATCAGTTGCTGCACACCTTGGGAATGAATTGGACATGTAGAAAAAGAGCTGATTCTAAAAATGCAGTATTTCAGGATTCAGGGTATGCAGTGGAATCCATATTTTAAATCAGTGAAAGTTTCACATCCTGAAAATATTTTTCCTCATTTCCACTGAATCTTCACTAACCAGTTTCATTTAAGGTTGGAAATGTCATCTTCACTGAATAGTTGCTTAAATTTAAAACGAGTTTCTAAAAGAAATTATTAACTGGTGCAAATCACTTTGGAAGCTGACTATAAGTTTTGGTCACACTTCCTATCAGTATAAAAATGGTTTATATGAAAGGTCAGGAATGCAAAGGACAAGTGATATGAGTCTAGAATATTCCTGCTCTGCTAACCCAGCATTTTAAATACAGCCCTCATCGACACAGGCTTGTTTTATAACCTACTGAATGCACTCTGCATATTCACACTCAAAGTTGTAGATGGGAGTTTAAATATTAATATTTTCGCAATCAGTTTTGAATGCAAAGCTTGGTGTGTGCTCAAGCCCTTTCAGATGTCAAAATGCTGCTGACATGTCCCTTTGAGGAGCTTTGCATCGCCCAGCACAGACCATGTGCCTTCTAAATGACTACAGCATCTCCTCACACCCCTTCTACAGCCAATATAAACAGAGGAGCTCATATTCAGAGCCCCTAAGCTGGATTCCTGCTCTGTGTTGCTCCCTGCAGGACTCCTCTCTTTCTGGGGACTGTGCAATATTCGTAGCAAGGCTGTGATGTGGCCCAGGACCACGCGTGGTGCCACTGTCAGCAGTGGAGGAACTCGACCTGAGCTTGCCCCTTCTCCTCACCCTCCCAGGCAGCTGCTGATGTTCAGAGCACAGATGTGATGGAGAGAAAGTCATCCAGGAGGAGCCAAGGATGGCTCCAGGAGGCTGCAGGGGGTGACTGGGGAGAGGAAGGCAGTAGCACAGGGGATGGAAGTGGCTCAGAATCCCCAAGAGCTTCCCAGGTCACAAAATCATGAGGTTGGAGAAGCCCTCCCAGACCATCAAGTCCCAGCTGTGCCCGACCTTGTCACCCAGCCTGGAGCACTAAATGCCATGTCCAGGTGTTCCTTGGACACCTCCAGGGATGGGGACTCCAAATCTCCCTGGGCAGCTCCTTCCAGTGCCTGACCAGCCTTTCCATGAAGAAATTCCTGCTGATGTCCAGCCTGACCCTCCCCTGGCCCAGCTTGAGGCCATTTCCTCTCATCCTGTCTCTTGTTCTCTGGGAACAGAGCCTGCCTTCCCCATGGCTGCACCCTCCTGTCAGGAGGCCAGTTTGCTGCAAAATCAGATTTTTTTTTTAGGGAATAAAAATAAACTTCAAATTTTATATGCTAGTTTTATGTGTAATATTCATCGAGTGCTTTTCCATAATGAGAATTGTGTCTTTTTCCTGTCTCTGGGATTGGGTTACAAGGTATTTTCTGAGCAGCACCCAATTTTGATCTAAAATACCTGGCAAAATCCTCTGAATAATGTGATAGTGGAGGTGACAACTCACCATTGTGCTGTATTTGGCTCGTTCCAAATGTGAGGAGAAGAAATATCATCAAGACACGAGAGAGAATTTCATCTTTATATTCATTGTAAGAAATGTGCAAATGAGGTGGTTGAGCTGTTCATGAGGACAAGTCAGAGAGAGATGACAATTACCTGGACTATATTTTGAGGGTACATAGCTTTATTTATTAGATAAATAGAACTGCAAAGCCGTGTTACTTACAAGAGTTTAATATCGGATTATTTATGTTGGAAAAGACCTGTAAGATCATCGTGCCCAATGGTAAAACCAGCACTGCAAGGTCCAATATCCTGCCCAACATCTACACCTCATACAAGTAAGAACTTCTTGACACAAGATATTTCCATCTTATAGATCTTCCCAATTATGTTTCCCTCTTTGCAGAGGCAGAAGATGCCTTTGTCCACAAGGAGAAGGTGCAGAAAGAGGTGAAGGCTGCACTGTCAGAAAATGCCACGCTGAGCTGCGAGGTGGCCCAGGAGAAAACGGAGGTGAAGTGGTACAAGGATGGGAAACTCATCACCTCCAGCAAGAAGTTCAAGGTGGAGTGCGAGGGCAAATCGCGTCGTCTGGTGGTGGGCCAGGTGGAGAAGAAAGATGCAGGGGAGTACACCTGTGAGGCTGCTGGCCAAAAACTCACCTTCAGGATCGACGTCAAAGGTGGGAGAATGTGCTGCACCCCTGTTTTACATCCTGAAAAAACGGAAATCCCTGTTTTTCATCCTGAAAAATTGAAGGGCGGGGGAAAGTTACATGGCTTTTCAAACTCCATCTCAACAGGCAGTGACTGAGCCAGCACTTAACTGGTGTTGGTTTACTCATAAAATTTTGTTCAAGCTGTAAGAGCTGTCTTTGTTTTTTAGAAACTAAGCATGCAGTGGATTTCTTTAGTCCCAAACTCAGGTCAGGCTGAAGATCCCTGGGAGATTTCCCTGGGAATCTTGGGGACATGCACTGACAGCAAACAGAGAATGCAGTAATTTCTGGATAAATTAAAGGGCACAGCAGATCTGAGCACAGGCATACTCTTGTGAAAGCTCCTTTCTGAAACATAGTTTATTTTAGAGGAAACCTTTATATTATGGCCTTTATCAACTGGATGGAAATGCCAGATCTGTTCTCAGAAGCCGGAAATGAGGAAACCAGCTCTTTTCACCTTGATACTCAAGACAACTTTTAATCTTGACATCCTTCAGTTGGATGCTGATGAATTTAAAGCAAATTGAAGAGTTCATACATCAGATTTATTTTTGACCATGGCATGGTGCAAATACAATGGAGGCTGGCTAATTTTCATTCATTAGAAAAAAATAATTTAAGGATGACACATCTTGAGGACAGTTGGGAAATAAAGATACAGACACAGAATAGGCTCACACAGTTTGTTTTCCCAACACTATATTTGTTTTGCTGGCAAAGTAAACTGCAACTCTTGGGTTGGTTGGGCAATTTAGTGCTTGTCGTCTTACAGCAAACCTAATTCTGAGAGACCTCATCCACCTTAGTGCTGCTGGATTTTGGGATATGTTACTTTCTTCAGATTTTGAAGAAAGGTCATGGTGGAAATTAAAGCAATTTTGAGGCTGTGCCTTGGACTACCAGAGAATGACTCCTTCACTGGCAGTTGATGTAATTCAAATGTTAAAAATTCAGTAGGTGCTGGCGGCGGGGAATGTGAATGGGAAATTAATTTCAGCACCACAATTGAAAAGGTGATGTGTGCACTTGGGAAGGGATCTGTGAATTTTCAAAGCCTGCCCTTGTACCCTCAATTGCAGAGGCAGAAGATGCGTTCATCAAAAAGGAGAAGGTGCAGAAAGAGGTGAAGGCTGCACTGTCAGAAAATGCCACGCTGAGCTGCGAGGTGGCCCAGGAGAAAACGGAGGTGAAGTGGTACAAGGATGGGAAACTCATCACCTCCAGCAAGAAGTTCAAGGTGGAGTCCGAGGGCAAATCGCGTCGTCTGGTGGTGGGCCAGGTGGAGAAGAAAGATGCAGGGGAGTACACCTGTGAGGCTGCTGGCCAAAAACTCACCTTCAGGATCGATGTCACAGGTGGGAGAAGATTCTTTGGCCCATCAGTCTTATTTCTAGAAGCTTTAGAAAAATTTACATTATTTTATAAGCCTTCTTCATGTTACACTTCAGATTTTTGGAGTACCTCGTTGGCATGGCCTAGGATGGATACAAATGAAAGTTTTCTTCCTATGTTCTTTGTCAAATATTTAAAATTCTTAAAACAGGGAGCTGAATCCCTGGAAAAATTTAGAAGCTACACACTACTGGAGGGAAAGGGCTGTAAAAAAAAAAAGGTACTGATTGTGCATGTCCTTTTTCCCATCTTGGGGCCACGAGAACAAATCTGCACCACAGCTCATTCTCAGTGCAGGGTCATGGTGGAGAGCCTGCCCAATTTCCACACTCCTTTTCTTTACCTTGGAAGTGCTCATTTCAGCCTGAAGGGAGTCATGGAAGTAGGGCCTGATATATATTCAGGTCTTTAAGGTGTTAAGAAAATGGCAAGTAAGGAAAGAAGGTGTCACGGAGACTCATCCCAGTTGTATTTCCCTACTGGGACCATAGAGAGGTAGAATAGATTCAGCTTCCCAGCTCCCTCACAGCTTCCCAATCCAATTCCAAGTGGTGTGGCTGATGTGTCTCTGGAGAACAGGGAGATTTCACCATTTGGATGTGAGATGAGCTGAGCTTTTCCCAAGGTTGCGCTGAGAACAAATAACAGGGTCCTGGACATGTCATTGCTGGTCTAGCACCTTTCTCATTTAACAAAATGACCTGAGAAGAAGCAGAAGAAGCCGCTGAGAATCAAAGAAATCAATTTTATGGGACTATAATGCAGCACAGAACAGCTCCTTCCTCTGAAAATTTGATAGTTTGCAATTAACTTCAAAACATGTCCTGCCTTGACTGGGTCCTGCCTGACAATGTTTTTATGTTTTATGAACCATAGAGAGATTACTGCTGCCAAAAAACATAAAATAGGCAAAAATCCCACCACAAGGTCCTTTGCATGTTCTTCTGATAGACTTAGATGTGGACTGTCATGTCAGAGGGTTTTTTCCAGTGCTACCTGTAGGCCACGATAAGTGGATCGAGGAACATCATATTTTGGAGAAAGTCTGGATTTCTCTCTCTTTCCAGAGCCAGAAGTTGTGTTTACAAACAAGGAGAAGGTGCAGAAAGAGGTGAAGGCTGCACTGTCAGAAAATGCCACGCTGAGCTGCGAGGTGGCCCAGGAGAAAACGGAGGTGAAGTGGTACAAGGATGGGAAACTCATCACCTCCAGCAAGAAGTTCAAGGTGGAGTGCGAGGGCAAATCGCGTCGTCTGGTGGTGGGCCAGGTGGAGAAGAAAGATGCAGGGGAGTACACCTGTGAGGCTGCTGGCCAAAAACTCACCTTCAGGATCGATGTCACAGGTGGGAGAAGATTCTTTGCCAGAATTCAATAGAGGCCAATACAGCAATAATTTAAATAACTATTCCTCCAAGACTCTGTTGCAATAGTACAGATTTCTTGCAGCCTGCAGAGTTCACTTGATTTTCTGTGCTTGGTTACCTGGATTTGTGGAAATGGGAATATTTGGCTTTAGCATGGTACAAGTTCTGTCTCATTATTAGCCAGTCTAACAGTTCTGTTATAAATATAATAGAGATAATTAATGTTCAGATTCCTTCCAAGGGTGATTCTTGTACATTGAACTTCTTGTAAGCAAAGAGCCATTACAGAATCCCTTCCTTGCTAGTCTTGCAATCCTGTTTTGGAAGATTTAGAGGCTGGAATATGTTTTGTCATTTGCAGTATCAGTAGCAGCACATCTCAGGATGGGTTGTAAACAGCATTTTTTCTGAATTTGGGCTGTTGTGTGATTGAGATCTCAGTTTTTTGAGATGTCTTACTATTCCTGCCAGCTGCTAAATGCCCCTTTGCTGTGAAATATTCCAAGAAATTGCTTTATTGTGTCTGAGATCTTAAGTAAAAGGAATTTGGGAGCTAATAGTGATATGCAAGACAGATGTTCTTTGGGAAAGTTTGGATTAAATATTTTTTTACCTGGTGACTTCCAGCTGTAGGGTTGATGCCAAGGCTCCTCTTGGTCCTTTCCATGCCTAGGCTCTTATTTCCCAATTTTCCAAGTGGCAACTCCATCCCACAGAAGGGTAGACACTGCTCAGTGATGGCAATTGGTTTTGGCAAGTGACAACCTAAATATTTTCCAAACCTCTCCACGGAAATCTCTAAGATTAATCCAATTTTAACCCATCAACAATAATTTTCTTCCTTTTCTGTGCTCAGAGCCCAAACCTGCATTTATAAACCAGGAAAAGGTCCAGAAGGAGGTGAAGGCTGTCCTGACAGAAAGTGCCACCCTCACGTGTGAGGTAGCACAGGATGCAACGGAAGTGAAGTGGTACAAGGATGGAAAACTGCTCGTTTCCTCTCGGAAATTCAAAATAGAGACCTTGGGCAAATCCCGGCGCCTGGTGGTAGAGCAGCTGGAGAAGAGGGATGCTGGGGAATATATCTGTGAGGCTGCAGGCCAGAAGCTGACCTTCAAACTGGAACCAACTGGTGAGTGCTCACTTTGTGGTGGGAAGAACCAGACCCTGTGGCTTAGAGGAAAAGTGGATATTCCTGACACAGCAGCATTGGCACAGTCACTGTCTCCCCTGGAGAAACACCAGTGAGGCACATGACACATTAATTCTTAATCTAGCAGTGTAGAGGTGGGAAATTTGGACTTTTTTTGGGGGGGCCTGGAAAGGCTACATAGCTTTTTTGTTTATCTCTTTCACACACCATATCACCCAACCTCTTTCAGTGGTAGGGAGCTGAAAGTAGATGTGGGAAGTTTTGAAGAGCAGCAGTGGAGCCATGGGGAAAAGTGACTCAGAAAACCTGGTCTGCTGCTTGTGTGTGCCCCCAGCATGCCTGATTTTGTGGCAAAGGGTTGTACAAGATAGAAAGGAGGCCAAAAAGAAGGGACTGGAATCACAGAATGGTTTGGGTTGGAAGGAACCTTAAAGGTCAAGTTCCAACCTTCCTGCCAGTGAAGCAAATAGAAAACAGACCATAAATTCAGCCCATTAATGTCTCATCTTAATTTTATCTAAGATCCTAAAAAGGGGAAGGGAAATAATTATTTAGGCAATTTTACTTCCAAGAAACAAGCTTTTTATGGGCAGCAGATAGAATATAAAATTATTTGCATTTCCTTTCCTCTGCTTCTTTTCTAAACAGAAGCTCTGGGTTGCCTGAGAAGACCATTTTCTTTCTTCTTGCTCAGGAAAAGATTATACCAGTCACAAATATTGAGCCATATTCCCTGGTTTATTACAGGTTATGGATGAGCTGTGGGTGGAAGCCCTGAAGAGAAAGCAATATAAAATTGCTGTGTCAAGGATTTGAGCATAAAGTTGTTAATTTTCCTGGTTTATTGTCTTTTCTAGAACCAGAGGCTAAATTTGAAAAGAAAGTTGTCCAGAAAGAGCCTCTCATTGTTCAAGAACACGAAAGCATCACGCTGACAACCTCAGTCACACCTGAAACCGCTGCAGTGAGGTGGTTCAAGGATGGCACAGAAATCAAGGCAAGCAAGAAATGTGTGATAAAAAGTGAAGGGGCGTCCAGGACGCTGACAGTGAACGCAGCTGAGAGCACAGACTCTGCCCTCTACACCTGCCAGACAAAGGATGACAAGCAGGAATTCAGAGTCCAGGTGAAAGGTGAGCAGTGCCCAGGTCACAGCCCAACCCAACCAGCTGCACTTCCCTCATGGTGGGGTGGAGGTGAAATCCAAATTCTTCTGGAAACTGTTCCAACCTCAAGGCTTGTTGCACGTTCTCTGGATGCCCCACCATGGGCCAGTAAAGTTCTCCATCTTCCAAATTTCCAATTTTTGTCTTTTGCTGGCCAGTTTGGAAGCCCAAGACGAGTACTTCTGGTGTATGTTCCCCTCTTGTTTCTGTATCCTCCTATAGAATGACAGGGATTTGAAAATACCATGTCAAAGGAATCTGCCTGAATTTCCATGTTAGTTAGATTTTCTCTCCCCTGAGCCCCGAATACTTAGGGCCATTTTATTTGTTTACTTTTTTATTTCCACAGTTGGGCAGAACCAGTTTCTTAGAACAGGTTTCTTCCCTTTTCCTCCCTCACACTTTTCCCTTCTCCTGGATCTCAGAAATCCCGGTGAAGTTTGCCAAGAAGCTGCAGGCCGTGAAAGCTGAGATCGGTGGCAGCGTGTCCCTGAGCTGTGAGCTGAGCCACGCCAAAGGGAAGGTGACGTGGAGCAGGAATGGTGTGGAGATCAAGCCCAGCAAGCGTTTCCAGATCCGTGAGGAGGGAATCAAACGAACCCTGACGATAACAGGGATCCGGGCTGAGGATGAGGGAGAATATTCCTGCGAGTCCAGGGATGACAAGAGCAGCATCACCATCGTCCCCAAACGTAGGTCTCTAATGGTGGCAGTGTGGAGGGATCCCTGGGTTTTGTCCTCAGCTGTTACAGCCCTGCAAAGATGAATTTGTTCATGTGTCTGGGGTGACTCCCGTGTTGAGAACAAAATACAGAACTCCCCTCTCAGTGTCAGTGGAACCTCTATTTGTGAAAAACGTAATGATTGTGAGACCTGTTGGGCCCAGGTCTCTTCATATTGCATTTGAGGCCGGAATTAATTTTCCCAAATAAAAGATGGGATTTTATTCCCCCTTTTTTTTTGCTTCTCTTTGTCCACAAAATTTACTCAGACATGGGAAATATGATCCACTGTTGTCATCACTTAGTGTAAGTAATCAAATTCCTGCTTCCAGTAAAGTCATGGAAGCTTTTAGCTGTTTGGAGGCATTCATGCCTCAAGGACATGCTCCTGAATGTTTTACCTCTATCCATCAGCTCCCAGAGTGGTGAAATTCGTCACAAGTCTCAACAGCGTGGTGTCTGAGGAAGGAAAAGAGGCCGTGTTCAAGTGCACCGTCTCCCCCAGTGACGCCGTGGTCACCTGGCTCAGGAATGGTGCCAAGATTGAAGCCAGCAAGAAATACGTGATCTCTCAGAAGGACACCGACCACAGCCTCACCATCACTGACCTCACACTGGAAGATGCAGCTGAAATCACCGCCAATGCTGAGGGCGTGGAAAGCACAGCCAACCTCAGAGTCAGAGGTAAGAGGTGGCAGTGCCCCTTTGACTGGCTGGAAATGTCACCCTGCCCACGGCACAGGCTTGGAATTAGGTGGTCTTTAAGGTCCTTTCCAACACAAGCTATTCTATGATGATGTTGTTTTATGTGGCGTTCTCTCTAATTAATTATGTCAGCAGCAGGGAATTTCTGCTTTAGCATCATTAAATAGGAGTGCCCAGAATGCTTTGTGTTTGGAGGTACATGAGCCACTGGTTTAATTTGCTTTCAAAGCCTGTTTTCTGGATCTTCTACATTCCTGCTAATATCTCCTCTCTTGCAGAGGCCTCAA
Organism: Vidua macroura; assembly: GCF_024509145.1. Taxonomy (NCBI): domain Eukaryota; kingdom Metazoa; phylum Chordata; class Aves; order Passeriformes; family Viduidae; genus Vidua; species Vidua macroura. The sequence goes on from NC_071571.1 coordinate 2,602,222, forward strand.
TCTCCTTCACGAAGAAGCTGGAGCCCAAAACAGTTGAAGAGAGGGAGACAGTGACCTTGGAGGTAGAGCTGAACAAGCCTGCAGAGGTGAAGTGGATGAGGAACAGCATTGTGCTGAAGCCCAGTGACAAAATAGAGATCAAAGCTGAGGGAACAAAGCACACCTTGGTGGTCAAAGACATTTCCTTCGCAGACCGGGGCTTCTACTGCTGCGAGAGCCCCGATGACAAGACCCAAGCCAAGATCAATGTGGAAAGTGAGTTCAGTGATCCTCAGTTCTATAAATACCCCAGGCAGGGTTTGGAGATGGATTCTGGTCTCTGCATTAGCATGGGGACACAGGGACAAAGCCATGGGCTTGGCCACCAGTCAAATGACCAAGAGGAGGTGAAAGCTAAGCCATGAACAAAGAATGTCTGACTGGTTCCTGTTGCCTCCATGTCATCCCACCAGCTTTGACCTTTAAGCTGCTTGAAAAATTCTTCTCTTTCCTCTCTTTCTCATTCCCTGATATGCTCTGTGTTTTTCCTTGGTATGATTTTTTTTTACCAAAAATCCCTCTTCAGCCATCCATTACCCTGATTTTTCTCTGCAAAAAAATTCAGAATGTCTCTATTCAGAATGTCTCTATATTCATTCAAGGTCTAAAAAACTACAAAAGCAAATCTTCTGTCTGAGAGTGTTTCACTCTCAGAGTGTAAACTAATGGTGCTTCATCCACCGCCCTGTACTTCTGTCCCTTTCCTACATCTTTTTTGTAATAATTGTCACAGGATAGGTGAAGACAGGATTTAATCACTCGAGGACTGTCTAGTTTTGTCCATAAAGTTCTTGCCACCAACTGGTGCTGGGCTGGTTCTAAATAATAGGTGAGGAAGGACTTGAAAACAGTCTTTAGTTTGATGTCTTACAAAGTGGAAAGGAACAATCTCCATGATGCTAGGAAATAATGGACTTTAAGTGCAGTGAGAAATATCTAGGTTATATTCTAAAAAAGCTTTTTAATGGTCAGATGGCTGAATAGGTTGTCTGGAGAGGTCTTGCAGCCTTCATCATGTTTTTGGTTTTTTTTTTTAGTTGGCAACTTAATTACTTTTAGTGGTGATACAAGTTTAAACACCAAATCCATTTAACCGGATGATAGGGCATGGATGTCTTGTCACAGGAACAGGTAATATCCACCCAAACCATGGCTGTTTTGGCCACCAACCTGTGAGGTGTCAGCATATTTTGCACCAGTCCTGGTTTGGTTTTTTTTCCTTTTACTATACCTTTTTCCTCCCATCCTTGTTTTATCCTGATTGGAGGACTGCACAGTATTGCCATGGACTTATTTGTCCTTCTTTTACTAAAAACTGATAGACCTCGACAGAAAAGGGGCTAGGGACTTATTTGTCCATAGTATTGCCATGGACTTATTTGTCTTTCTTTTACTAAAAACGGATAGACCTCAATAGAAAAGGGGCCAGTGGTGTTTTCCGTGATATTTGGTTGATCTGTTTGTCTCATGAAAGCATCCATTTAAAAAATAACAGCTATGTTAGCAGTGTGGTCATGAACAGGTTTTATTTCCTGTAAAAGTTCTTGTTTAATTGGCACCAGCCAATTGGCAGGTGCATGAACAATGGGGAAATAATCCGTTTTGGAAGTCCTCAGGCTATTTCACAGCTGCCGGTGCGAGATCTCCAACTTTTCCATGTTGTTTTCCAGTGAGGCAGATCAAGCTGGTGAAAGGCCTTCAGCCCCTGGAGGTGGCTGAGAAAGGGACTGTCACCTTTGAGGTGGAGGTGTCCCACGAGGACGTGGAGGGGACCTGGCAGAAGGATGGTGTTCGTCTGAAACCCTCACCCAACATCAGCTTCAGTGTCCTGGGCAAGAAACACTCACTGACTCTCTCCTCGGTGGCTCTGGAAGATGCAGGACTCATCTCCTTCAAAGCAGAGGGCATTAACTCATCAGGGAGGCTCACTGTGACAGGTACACGAGGCTGCTCCAGCCCTGCTTGGGGTGGTGGATGCAATTGTCTTCTCCTGACCTGGAGAGCAGACTTTAGAGGGCAACAAATTTTCCTTGTCGCTGCAAGGGATGTAAAGCACAGTAATGTTTCCTTCTGATGCCAACAGGATCATTGTGGCATCGCTGTCCACAGAATAATGACAAAGTGGGAGGGAATGGTAAAGTGCCCAAACCAAAACAAATTTTATTTATCATGGAAGCCAGGCTCTGCCTACCCATCAGTGCTTGTGTGACCCCATTCCCCACTCACTGGACTTTCTCTTTCCTTCCCAGAATTGCCTGTGAGGATCAGCAAACCTTTGGCAGATGTGAGTGTAACTCAGAAGCTCAAGGCCACGTTCGAGTGTGAGCTGTCCAAACCCAATGCCAATGTGAAGTGGTTCAAGGTACAGCACTTAATGGATTGGGATATTTTAAGTTCTCATGTCTCTGGAAGGGAATGGGAGCCTTTAATTCTACTTCCAGGGAATATGAGCCTGAGCCTTTGCAGTAAAGCTCTTAGCATTGCTCTCTTGTCCTTACGTTCATTTTCTCTCCCAGTTTATCACACTCAGGTTTTTATTTACTGTATTTGTATATTGGATTGAAATCTAAATTTTTCTATTCTTGCACAGAATGTGAGCACTGCTGTTACAGACTTGCAGTCTTGTGCTTCACTCCACACCAAGCAGTATTCACCCAGGATTTACAGCTGTTTTGGGAAATGGGATATAAAGGGAAGCCTCAATTTCCTTTGTCAGTGACAAACCAGTTCCCTTTCCCTTGACACTTATTTTGGGGATCAGCTCTGGCATTTCATGTACTTCCCTTGGGGCTCAGCTGATACCTTCCTTAACTTGGGGTAGCAGCAGTTCTTCAAGGTGGAATTTGGGCTGGAAGAGTCATCTCACTTCCAACCTCCCTCCATGAGCAGGGAGGGACACCTTAAACCAGATCAGATTCCTCAGAGCCCTGTTCAACCTGCTCTTGAATGTTTCCAGGGATGGGGCATCCACCACCCCTCTGGGCTACCTGTGCCAGTGTTTTGCCACCCTCATTGTGAAAAGCTTCTTCCTTATTTCCAGTCTAAAACAGATCCTCTTTTAGTTCAAAAGCATTTATGTCTGAAGGGACTCACTGCCAACTCTGCATGGTGTTTTAAGCCTTCAAAAAAGGTGTCAGAGGTAATCCAAAATTTCTGTGTGTTCTTCAGATATTCCAACTTCCTGAAATCTTTGCCCTGTGATGAATATTCAACACATGTTCCTTTAAGCACAGTTTTCCATTCAGTCCAACAAGAAGGATGAAATAAGCACAGATCTGAATGTCTATTTTGCTTACTGCAGATCTACAGGAGTTGAGGGTGATCTGCTTTGATCTTTTTCCCCTTTTAGGATGGGAAGGAGATCCGGCAAAGTAAAAACATTGGGATTATCTCCCAAGGAAATAAGAGAAGCCTCATTATTCACAAGTGTGAATATGAAGACCAGGGAACCTATACATGTCAAGCAGCTGAAGACAAGACATCAGCTAATCTAAAGGTTCATGGTATGTTTGGCTGAAGTAGGAAAATACACGTACTGGAGCATTTTTGGCTAGACAGCAAGAAATTCTTTGTGGAGTGTTTGTTTTTCACAATTGCTCATTTTGGTTAAGTTTCTCTTCCTGGTGAGAAAATGCTGGCAAAGCTGTCCTGTGCTTGCTCTATCCTTGCAGTATTTTTGGAAGAGGTCCTAACTCAGTTTTCCACTTCTCATAAGTGGAATCTGAATGGTGCTTCTGGATTGGCACGCCAGGAAATACTGGGCATGCTGGCCCGAAGCAGGGGTTCAGTGGCTGGTGCTGATGTGGTTTGGTGGCACCATTGTCACAGGGGGACTTTGCCTGAATAGGGACTGGACAAGCCTTGGGTATGAGCTCAAGAAGTGCCCTCATTTTTAGGTTATAAATGCTAAGGAAAGGGTGGTTATTTCTGCCTGCACCTCTCCTTTATGCTCGAGGCAGTTTTTCCATCTGAGTGTTGCACTGAGCAACTGATGAAGCACCAGGTGTGTTTTGTCACCAGGCTCCGAAGCATCTGAGATAAACTCTGAGATAAAGGCAAATTACTCAACAGACAGCTCTGGTGTGCCCTGACAAATGTTGTTTTCTAAAGGGGCATCTGAAAATCAGATCAGCTCTTTCTTAGTGAAAGACAGAGCATCTTTCTCATGGCTTGCCAGATGCTGTCCTCATGTGGCCGCTTGGGTTCAGCAGTATCTTCATGAAATTCTGCCCCATGGCCCTGTCGGACTCCCCCTTTTCTCCCTGGTTTTGGGGTTGGGATGGGTTGTTGTTTGCATTTCAGCTCTGCTCCTGAGGCTGATCCAAGGTGTATCAAGGCCTTCTCTGTCAAAAACAAAGGGCTGCAGTAGCAGAGATAAATAGATCAGTTCTGGCGAAAGGAGTGCCAAGGTGCAGAGTTAGAGGATTATACTCCGTTCAGGAGACTCTGAAAAAAGATATCTCCCATGTAAAACGGAGGAGAGCATGCAGAGAAGCATGAATGAGGCAAGTTTATAATGACCTAGAATTGTAGACTTTTGTTTAGTTTTTCTTGGTGAATTTGCTTTCATCAATATGTGTATTTCTTTCATTAATACCTGCATGAAGTTCCAGCAGCCATAAAATCCTCTTACACTAAGCTTCAGCCATAAAAAATATTCACTGTGTTGAAGAGAGAAACTACCCAGGAAGTTCCTCATCTAGAATAAAACACAATCCTGTTTTTTTAATCATGTAATTATGCAGAAAGTAAGCACAGTACTCACTTGTGGAGAAACCCCCAAATAAATACTTGTCTTTATGATTTCACAGCCCGGGATGTCAGGATTGTAAAACCACTGGAAGATGTGGAAGTGAACGAATACGAGAGTGCATCTTTCATCTGTGAGATCTCTCACGACGAGGTCGAAACCCAGTGGTACAAAAATGACAACAAGCTGAAGACTTCCGACAACATCAAAATGCGGCAGGATGGTAGGAGGAAAAAAAAGAGGGGATTTTTGTCTGGAATGGGGGTGGGTTGGATGAGAGGCTGGCATGGGAGAGTAGAAAATAAGGTTTTGCTCTGGGACAGCTGAGCTGTGTCTGTTTTTGTGTCTGTTCCCAGGAAAGACCTATTCCCTGACGTACACACGTGTCCAGGTTGAGGATGCGGCTGAGATCAAATTCGTAGCAGAAAAGGCAGAATCTCGTGCTCAGCTGACTGTAAAAGGTAATTCTGCTGTTCGTGCCAGCACTGCTTCTGCTCTCTCACGTTACAAAACAGTTCACTTCCCTCACTTTGCACGTGAAGGTTAAAAAAAGTCCTACAGGGTTCAGAGAAAGAAAAACTGCCTACTTTGCTGCCTGGGAAATATCAGCTAGGAGTTTATTTTGGCTTAATTCCAGTTAAATTGTCTCAGGAGGTTGGATTTGCACCTTTAGAGTTTTTAAATTTAAAGTTGTGTGTGAAATTTGAGGCACAAAAAGCTGTACCTTGACTTTGTCTTGCATTTTCACTTTCTTGTGTATGTATACGAAACCCAGCTTTTTTTTTGTGTGTGTTTAACTAAAACAATGTGATAGAAAGAGAGAAAAGGAAGATGTTTGAATTAACGCACTGCTGAGGAGCTCAGGAAACTGGAGATCAGTCCCTGGTTTTGCCGTAGTACTGCTGTGAGGTGTTGAGGAAAAACCACCTGTTACTTCTGCAGTTCAGCCACTCCAGTGGTAAAATACGGAGGAAAAGTTTCCTTTTGATTAACTCTTACTAATTAAGCTTGTTAAATGAGTGCTCAGCACAGCGGGGATTCCTGTCACCATCCAAATTACTGCACATAAAAGAAATATTGCTGATGAGTTCTTATGGAGGCCGTACTGATTACTCCATTTTCTTTGCCCTCGTAGAGCTGCCCGTAAAAATCGTGAAGCCCTTGCGGGATAAGATCGCCCTGTGGAAGCACCGGGGGTTCCTGGAGTGCCAGGTGTCCCGAGCCAATGCCAAGGTCCGGTGGTTCAAAAAGGACGTGGAAATTCACCCTGGTGAGAAATACGAAATCGTGAGCGAGGGCGTCTATCGGAAACTCGTCATCAACGACGCCGACTACGAAGATGAGGACACGTACACCTGTGATGCCTTCGATGACAAAACCAGCGCTAATTTCTTTGTTGAAGGTAGAAAACCCCTTTTTTTCACCCCTAGAATGCACTGGGAGGAGGACGGGCTGGCTCACTTGTTGTTTACTTTGGAAACGCAATACTGCTTAAAAGTGAATTTTAATTCATGTTATTTATTCTGAAGTCCATCGGTGTTGGATCCTTTTACACACAGGAACATGCTGAAAAATTAATATATGGTATATTCTCCTAAGGAAAATGAGGGAATTCCTATTCCAGGGACATTTACCAAATGTATTGGATAAAGTCTGTTTTTCAGATAAATGTTGCAGCTCCTTCTATCAACGTCTGCATTCCAATGAACCTTTTTTTTTTCCATTTTATTGTATTACATATTTGATATCAGTATAGGAAGGTGACTTTAGAATTAGGACCAGGAATCAAGAGATATAGATTCACTTTCTGGCCTGTGACCAGCAATATCTGCTTGCTTTTATACAGAATAAAAAGATGTTTTAAGGCCTTTTGAGTTCATAAGTGCAGAAAAGATGTCATGAGTGTTCAGGCTGATAATGGAAAAGCTTTCATGGCTCCTAAATCCCTGCTCTCTTGTTCCGTCCAGAGCAAGCCATTAATATTGTAAAAGAATTGTGTGATGAAGATGTGACTGAGCCTGAAGAAGCCAATTTCGAATGTGAGACATCCATTCCATCTGTGAAACCTGCCAAGTGGTTCCTGAAGGGAGCAGCCTTGCAGGCTGGCAGAAACATCATCATGCAGCAGGAAGGCACCATCCACAGGCTGACAATAATAAAAACAAGTGTTGATATGACAGGCACCATCCAGTTCTCCATTGGCAAATCCAAATCCACGGCGAACCTGCTCGTCAGAGGTAATGTGATTTTTAATACATATCATGTGAATCAGGACAAAGATCTTCCCTCTCACAGTACGTGGAAAGTAATTTGCCATAAATATTCTCTATTCTGGGCTGGGTTCCTGGAAATGTGTGTGTACCTGGAAGATCTGTTTAGTTCCCAGCTGCAAGTTGCTGGGAGTGATGCTGGATGCACCAACTAAGCCAGAAATGTCTTAGCAAGGGATCTGATTAAATGACTTTCGTGTCCCTGGTATTCAAATCTATCAAGCTAAAACTGGTTTCTGGTTTATTTTTATCTTCTTATCTTTACCAAGGAGGAGAAAACAGATGAAATTTGCCAGGAGAGTTTATTTTGTCCCATTTCTGAAATAGACAAGTTTGATAGCTCATTTACTTAATTCATTTTGTCGTTGACTTGATGTAGGACAAAGCCTCAAGGCTTTTTATCTTCTGCTGTCACCATGGTAAATCTCTCCAATCACATCCCGAAGTCCTTGGTTTGTCTTTCATTTGCTCTTACTTGAATGAAAACCTCAATTAGAGAGCAATTCAGCAAGCACTGAGCCAGAAGTGGAACATTAATTTGGTGGTTAATATACAGTATTATCTTACAGAAATAAGCTTTCCTTATAGATCATCGTGCTGTTGGAGCTTCAAAGCACATGGGCTTGGTCAGAGACACTTGTAGCAGGACCTGAGCAGTTCACAAAACAGAAAGTCATATATGAAATTAATGGGCATGAAATACAGATTAAAACCTTCCTCTTCTTTAGATTGACCCATTCTTCTTCCCCACCCCTGCTTGGCAGATTACCACATCCAGATCACCAGGAAGCTGGAGGACAAGACCGTCCTGGAGCGACACTCGGTCATCCTGTCCTGTGACTTCAGGCCTTCCCCAAAGCACGTGAAGTGGTTCAAGGGCCAAGTGCTCATTGAGCCCTCAGAGAAGTACAAAATCAAGCGGGACCAGTACTCAGCAGAGCTCAAGATCATGAAGGTAAAGCCCGAGGATGCCGGCGTGTACAAGTGCAAGGCTGGGATCGCTGAGACCGAAGCCACGCTGAGCGTTGAAGGTACGAGAGGTTTGCAGCAGCAGGGCTGGCCTGGTGCTGGTCTTTATGATTCTCTGTTTTACTCAAGGCTCTTCCTCCTGAGGAGAGGTAGATTCCCACAGTTATCTTCTAATTTTATATAAATGCAGTGCCACGAGCAAACTGCTGATTCCACAGTCCTGAAATCCATCTCTTGCTGTGAAGTTGGTAATGTGTGTGGGAGGGCACCAAGTGGGTAAAGCACAAACTAACATTTGTCAAGGCACGTTACTGTGCATTTCACACAAGGAATAAACCTCTGGTGCTTTTAACTAAAAATATCCTTTATGCCAAACTGCTACAGGCCTCTGATTCTGGTGATCTTGGCTGTGGTTTTCATTTCCTGACCGCTGTGTCAGCTTGTCTATCTGCTGTTGTTATACATTTGTATTGTTATACATTTGTCTACCTGCTATAAATATATTTTATAGCTACTATTATATATCTGAGTTATTATTATTCATTGTGATATTCTAGCCCATCTGGGCATGGAACTGTTTTTAGCCAGTTCTTCCCTTCAGGTGACACTGCAAGAAAAGATGTTCACTGTGTCACTTCCAGAAAGACTTGGAGCTGAGCTTCAGAATCATTTCCAAAAGTCCAAGGAGCAGCTCTTGGTAGCAGTTTGGCTTTGCAGAGGTTCTTCATTGAGTGTGTTGTCAGACACTGAAATTAAATACTCAGGGCAGTGGTGATGTCAGCATCTCTGGAGGGACTGAAAAGTTTTGGGGATGTGGTTTCATGGTGACCTTGGCAGTGCTGGGGGAATGGTTGGACTCAGTCTTAGAGGTCTTTTCCAACCTAAATGATTCTGTGACTCCATTCTATCCAAACAAGTATGTATATTAAAAAAAACAAAACAAAACAAAACAAAAAAAAAAAAAAAAAAAAAAAAAACAAAACCAAAAAAAAAACAAAACAAAAAAAAACCAAAAAAACCCCTATTAGTCCCAAACCCTCTTCTAAGTTATCTCATCCTTGAAAACAACATTCCATGAGCAGAGAAGCTGCAAGGAGAATTCTTCACCCAAGGACTGGGAAAGAAAAGAATCAAAACCCTCTTGCTCCCTAAACCTGAGCAACTTGCTTAATCTCTTTGTACTTTGCCTTTGTGGCCAAAATCATTGTCTTCATCTCATCCTCTGTGTCACAGATTCCCTGGAAATGAGGGACAATTTTAGTTAAAATGTGCTTGTGTGTGCAGAGACAAGCACATAGGGATTGGAGCGCTGTGGGATGCTTAGGGTCACTGAAACATCATTTTGGAAAAAAATTACTTATTTTTAAATAAAACATAAACAAAACCTCCAAATTTATTTATATATAAAAAGGGAACTGAGGGTTCTAGACAATTTTAATTAGTCTTTTTAATAGAATTTTTTTTCTGTTGGAGCAAGTGCAGAACCAAGTGAGCGAAACGTGGTGACCAAAGGTGTGCAGGAGACCAGAACAAATCATCTAATAAACTCCATGAAATTGTTTGTGATAACAACTGATTTATGATGATGGTGGTGCCTCTTGGTTTCCCTCAGCCCGCAACGTGGAGGTCCTGAAGCACCTGCAGGACGTGGAGATTGAGGAGGACAGTTCTGCTGTGTTCTCCTGCGAGCTGTCCCACGACGACGAGGACGTGGAGTGGTTCCTCAACGGCACCCTCCTCTACACCAACAACTTCAACGACATCAAGAGCGTTGGCAAGTGCTACACGCTGACCATGAAGCAGGTGAAGCCTGAGGATGCTGGCACGGTGACAATGAAGTCAGACAAGGTGTCAGAGACCGTGCGGCTGAAGGTGATAGGTGGGTCCAGATCGCGCTCCTGAATGAAAATGAGAGATGCAAACGAGCCGTTATTTACCAAATCCATGGGGATTTGCTAAGCAGGATCAAATCCTCCTTAATAGATAAAAAACGTTGAGCTATTAAATATGGGCCATGAGGATGGTGAAGTGTGAGGAGGGGAAGCCTTGAGAGGAGCAGCTGAGGTCACTTGGTTTGGTCAGCTGGAGAAGAGAAGATTGAGGGGAGACCTTGCTGTGGGCTTCAACATCTGCACGTGAGGGGAAGTGGAAGGGCAGGTACTGATCTCTTCACTCTGGTGACCAGTGACAGGACTTGAGGAGACAGCTGGGCCTGAGTCAGGTTTAGGTTGGAATTCAGGAAAAGGTTCTTCCCCCAGAGGGTGGTGGGCACTGGACGGGCTCCTCAGGGTATGATCGTGGTCCCAAGGCTGCCAAAGCTCCAGGAGTGTTTGGACAATGCTCTTGGGGACAGCGTGGGGTTGTTGGGATGTCTGTGCAGGGACAGGTGTTGGACTGAATGATTGTTGTGAGTCCCTTCCAACTCAGGATATTCTGTAATTCTATGGTTTTTAATACATCAGTTCTGGAGCTGGATTCAATCAGCCATGAGAAATCAGTTTCCTGTTGTCCTTCATATGTCCGAAAGCTCAGTCACACAACTGAGTTTTTGTGGTTTAACACGTTCTTGGGCACCCTCAGCAAGAGTGCAGGTGACTACCAGCTGAGTGGGGCAGGTGACTTGCCTGAGGGTTGAGGTGCCATCCAGAGGGACATGGAAACGCTCAAGAAGTGAGACCATGTGAACCTCTTGGGGTCCAGCAAGGCCAGTGTGAGGTGCTGCACCTGGGGCAGGGCAGCCCCTCGTGTCAACACAATCTTGGGATGAAGGGATTTGGAGCAGGATGAAGGATGGAGAGCAGGATGAAGGAATTGGGGGTGCTGGAGGGTGACACTGGTTTAGATTCTGCACTGGTATCAGCAATGTTGCCAAGGGTTTATTAATGTCTCTAAATATTTGATAGCAACTGAAAGTGTCCCAAAAATCCTGGTTGTTCTTTGTTTTGCCTCTTGACCTTCAGAGAAACCTGCTGTCTTCATGAAGTCCTTGGATGATGTTTTCGGTGAGGAGCGAGGTGTGATCAAACTGGAATGCGAAGTCTCCAAAGAGAAGGTCAAACCTGTTTGGAAAAAGGACGGTGTGAAGATCACTTCTAGCAAGAAGTATGAGGAGATACAGTCTGGGAAGACCCTGTGCCTCCTTATCCATGACCTTGAAAAGGCAGATGCGGGGTTATACACCTGTGACATCGGCACTGATGTTGCCAAATCAAAGGTCAGCGTTCAGGGTAAGTGCTGTAGACAGTGGCCTCTCAAGGCGTGTTAAAAATATGGGTGGGCTTGGTCTCTTGGGCTCTCACCTGTTCCTGAACAAATCTCACATAATACTGTGATGTCTGAAGAATCCCTGTTACTTTTGGTGAAAATATATCTGGGGTTTTTAAGTGAAAATCATGTGTCAGGAATGTAGCGACAATATCTTCTTCCTGAACATTCCTAAAGTGCATAAATCCTGCCAGAAAAGCAAAAATCTCTCTCTCAAAAAAAAAAAAATCCCAACTAACAACAAAAAAATTCCCCAAGCAGCCTGTTTCATATTTTGAGCTATTGACTCGGAGTCCATTGTACAAACATGAAAACAGCACAACAATATTCCTGTTGAGGAACCCAACTGTTCAGCCTGTCCTCTAATCCTTGTGTCAGCCTGAAGGACAAAGAATTGTTCATGGCTTCCAAACTCATAATGTTGATGAGAAAAATTTTGAATTTGCCTGGTTTGAACATCAGGTGTAACAAGTAAAAAAACTCAAATGTCCCATTTCTCCTATCAGCATGGAGGAGAAATATGATGTTTGAGTTTCAACTCAAACATCCCATTTCTCCTATCACCCATTGTCCCAGAGGCTTCTTTTCTGACAGCTTTTCTCTTTAACCCATTAAATCTTGAGTCTTCCTCACTGAGCTGTTTTTCATTCAGTCCTTCCTGAGCACAGCCCGAGACTCACATTTCTCTTTTTGTACAACTTTGAGGTGATTCTGAGCCTGAAAAATCCTTCCCATATCGCAGCCATCTGTGAGGCATACAGTGGTGTCCTGCCAATCTAGCAGATTTAACTCTTATGAGTTAAAAAAGCCATTGCTGTACTCATATCTATCATAAAAGCATTTTTAACTTGTATCAATGCAATTTTTGTTCTCCAGAACTGAACATTGGCATCACCAAAAGGCTCAAGAACACTGAAATCCAGGAGGGAGAAGATTGCACATTTGAGTGCATTTTGTCCCATGAAAGCATTGACGACTTCAACTGGACGCTGAATGGGAGAAAAGTGGAAAGTGGGGGGAGATTTAAAGCCTCCAACGCGGGTCGGAAATACACACTGAGCATCAAAAATGTGATTGCTGATGACACTGGGGAAGTCATCTTCACTGCCCGTGGTCTCACCTCCAAGGCTTCCCTGGTTGTGAAAGGTAACGGGCTCAGGAAAGTCCTGGGTGTGTTTTCATAAGGTTTGTCAGCAAACACTTGTTATGTTCTGAGTCAACAGCAGCTTTCCCTGCGAGCCTTGAAGAGCTGAGATTTTTTTTCTTAAAACCAAGTGAAATGCTGAAACTTTTAATAGATATTTGAGAACTGACTACACTAATTGGTGTGTACAGATAGTTACAGCCCAGACTGTGCATCAGAGACAATCACCCAAGGCTCACGGGTGATCAGTGGAGAGAAGAAATTAGTAATTTTCAGATATAGTTCACAATCTGCAGTTAGTCCTTTTCCATAGAATCAGGAAATCCCAGAATAGTTTGGGTTGGAAGGAACTTTCCATCATCTTGTTCCAACCTTGCACAGGATTCCCAGAGCAGCTGTGGCTGCTCCAGGATCCCTGGAAGTGTCCAAGGCCAGGTTGGACAGGGCTTGGAGCAGCCTGGGATAGTGGAAGGCGTCCCTGCCCATGGCAGGGGGTAGCACTGGATGATCTTTGAGATCCCTTCCAATCCAAACCATTCTGGGATTCTATGATTTGAATTGCAAAAAAAACCCAACCATATAGAGATGATTTTCATTCAAAGATCCTTTTTTTTTTTTTTTTTTTAAATCTCCGCAGAAAAACCTACTGAGGTTACAAAACAGCTGGAGGATAAAACATCACCAGCAGGGCAAGACATCAGCCTGAGCTGTGAGTTGTCCAAAGCTGATGTGAGCATCAGGTGGTACAAGGATGGCAAAGCAATCCGGAAAAGCCAGAAATACGACCTGCAGCAAGAGGGGACACGGGCCACTCTCATCATCCGTGACTCCACGCTCAAGGACAGTGGGGAATACACCTGTGAGACAGAGACCTCCAAAACAACAGCCAGGATCACAGTGCAAGGTCAGCTGAAGGGTGCAGAGGAGCTGGCAGGTTCAGAGGTTGGGTGTAAATATCTACAACCATGGGAGGTTTCTTCTCCTCCATCTCCCTGGGCAGGATCAATTTCTAGTTTAAAAAAAAAAACAAAACATCCTTGATTAAAAGCTTAAAAAAAATTAGATATGAAAAAGCACCTTTTGGATGCTGAACAATCTTATGGACTCTGTAACAAGCCAATCAAAACTGGCAATTTCAATTACTCTATTTTGAATATGAGTGATGAAAGCTGTCTGCGAGAGGAGACCTCACCACGGCATTAAACTTCCCTGGAAATATTTCACCTGCTATGCCCTGTGACAGGAGGGGGACCTGGTGATCTTAGAATCATCCCACCTGATGGGATATGAGGAAATGGTCTCAAGTTTTAGATTGGATGTAAGAAGAAATTTCTTTATGGCAAGGGTGGTCAGGCATTGGAAGAGGATGCCCAGGGAAGTGGTGGAGTCACAGCCAGAGGGGGGATTTAAAAGATGTGTAGATGTGGTTATTTGGAATATGGTTTAATTAAGTTAATAGTTGGACTTGGTGATCTTAAGGTCTTTCCATCCTAAATGATTATATGATTATTTTTTTGATGAGTCTATGAGTTGGAGCAGAGAGGATTCCAGATGATTCTGGATGCTCAGGATTAGTTTGAGTGACAAATCTGTTTCTATCCTTATTTTTTTTTTATTTTTTTTATTTCCTTCCAGAAAAACCTAATTATTTTGTCAAGGAACTCTCAGACCTGAAAGTGGACGAAAGTGGAACTGCAGTTTTTGTGTGCCAGAGCGAGAGAGCTGCATCCTCAGTGGTCTGGAGGAAAGGCATCGCTGAGCTCAGGGCTGGCAGGAAATACGAGATCACGCAGAAAGGACAAGTCCTCCAGCTGACCATAAAGAACCTGGAGAAAAGTGACAGTGACACCTACAGTTGTGACATTGGGGATGCCCAGTCCAGAGCCAAGCTAACTGTGCAAGGTATGGATGAGAGGAATGTGATTTGCACCCATTTTCTGCCGTGGGAAACATGCACAGGCAGAGCTGTATCTCAGCAGGGCAGCAGAGCTGCTGATTTCTGGTTCTGTCTCTCTCGTGATGGCAGGAACACGTGGCCAAAAATACAGGAATGTAGAGCTGGACATGCAGAGCAGTTTGGAGCAATTACATCTGGAGTATTTTGGGTGTGATTTAACCCCCCCCCCCCCCAAAAGCTCATGTGAGGGGAGAGATTGGTGCTCCTGTGTGAACATAAAATGGATGTGTTGCACAGTGCCTGATGTTGGATGAGGGAAAATTATCTTGCCTTCAGGCTTTTCTCCAAACCCCTTAATTCTTCTTCCCAGGAAGGTGGTAGAGAAATAGAATGGTCAATAGAATCATGGAATGTGTTGGGTTGGAAGGAACCTTAAAGATCATCCAGTCCCACCCCCTGCCAGGGGCAGGGACACCTTCCACTGTCCCAGGCTGCTCCAAGCCCCATCCAACCTGGCCTTGGACACTTCCAGGGATGCAGGAGCAGCCACAGCTTCCCAGGGCCTCCCCATCCTTAGAGGGAAGAATTCTGTCCCAGTGTCCCATCTAACCCTGCCTCTGGAGAAATGAGTCCAGAATAGGCAGATGGAAGTGCAGCAGCAGCATCCACTTGCTAACTATTGTAGGTTTTAAAGACAATGGGGTAAAGTCAGACTCCTCCTCTGATCATCTGGAACAGCATCCTCAAGAAGCAAAGAAATGTGTTTAATTCCCATCGTCACCTCAGGCTCTGAGCCATCTCAATTCACTCTGAGGTTTTTAACACCAACTTTTCTGAATGGAAAACCCACGAGCATCAAAGTAAAACATCCCTGTGCTGGTTTCATAAGTAGGAGGAACATCAGAGATATTTTTGTATGCAGTGCTAACCTTATTTTATATATATTTATAGTGAGGTTTATCTTAGTGTGTGTGTTTATATTTTTATATTTATTTTTAGTTAGGGATGTATCTATCTATACAGAGAGGTTTTCAGGACAGATGTTTTGGGGTTTTTTTACCAATCCACAGTCAGACATTTTCTCCATTTCCCACTGTGTTTGGGGTTGGGCTGAACTCAAAGAAGATGAGGGATCAGTGGTCCTATCCCATAGAAAGGGAATTATTTTGCTGTAGAAAATCAAGCAGGTTGTCAAGGGAGAGATCATGGTGATGTTTAGAGCTCAGTAATGCTGTCAGAGACTCGTCCTTCCAACTTTTCCAGGGATTTCATTAGGAGAAAATTTACAGCCCTGGATTTGCATTGTACTGGCTACTTGTTGTGCTTTATGTTTTAAAGCTGTCTTTGCCCTATTTTGGTGTGTGTCCTGTATATATTATCTTCCTGTGAGTGGGGTTTTGTGGTCAATATCGGGGGAATTCTGTTTCAATCTTCTCTGCCATGAACTTATTTCTTACTTTAAATGCCCACGGGGGAAACCTTGGGAGTTTTTCCACGTCGATTTTCACGCCAGAAACTGAAGATGCCAGTAATTGATGTATTTATGTTCCTTTCAGGCCAGAAAGTGCTAATAACGGAAGACCTGGAGGATGTCACTGTGTTAGAAGGAGAATCTGCCATGTTCAAGTGCAGAATCTCTCCCGTAGACTATAGCAGAGTGCAGTGGTTTTTGGATAAAACCCCACTCCATACCAATGAACTTAATGAGATCCAGTCCCAGCCTGGTGGATATCACCTGCTAACGCTGAAAAAGCTCTCACTGAAGGACTCGGGGGTCATTACATTTGAAGCTGGTGATAAGAAAACATCTGCCAGTTTGGTTGTTAAAGGTAAATCCATCATCACGACTGCAGGAGAGGAAATGATGAGTAGAAATAAGTGGGGTTAATGTGGGTAGGTGGAGAAAAAAAAGGAGCAAAAATGCTACAAATTTAGCGCCATCATTGTATATCTATAGATGTTCAAGAATAACATTGATTATATATTGAAATTATGGCTGGAGAATGAACTCTTTGCAATCCTGGACAACTCTTGGAGTTTTATTTGATTTAGATGGGAATTTTATAATGCAGTGGTGGTACAGTGGATGCCTTGTTCAGTTTTCCTCAAGCTGATAAGGTGATGATTCATGAGGAGAAATTAATTAATTCAACGGAAAAAAAAAAAGGGCAACCAGTAAGTTTTAAACTCAGTTTTTATTGTTTGAAAGGCAACATTGCATGTGTTCTCTGCTAGTCATTGTTGACAATGGATTGTTTTCTCTGGAGGAGTTAAACTGAGGTAAAACTGCAGTGTTTGGTAACAAAGGCACAAAATAAATGGCAGACAGCCCAAGAATGTGGGATTGGAGAGATGTTTCCTTACTGGAAATATAAATACTTCTCATAGCCCAGAGATGTAAAACACACAGTCTCCACTGTGTCAGATCATAATCTATTTTTTTTTCAGAATAACCACATTTATTTTGAAGAACTTTTCTTTTTAGAAAACTTTTCTTTTTAGAAAAGTTGAAAATTTGCCTGAATTTTAATAAGCTGCAGAAACACAAATGGATTTATTTTTCTTGAGGGGAAAATGAAAGGTTCTATTTGCAAAAGGCTAATATTTATGTTCTTCAGCAGGAATCTTTTCTTCTCAGTTTCTCCCAGACATAATTTAACAGTTAAACAACACTTTAGAGCATCACTGGTGTCTTCCTGAGGGCTTTATAGTTACAAACAGCAAATTATTTGTTACTAACCCTGACCTATAGTTTCCAAATAAGCAATCCTGGATCCAAATCTCACAGATTACCTGTGATCTGAGAATCCACACATCTTCTGAACCATGTCAGATGGTTTTTTTATATGAATCTGGAGAAGCCCTGTGTCTTCACAAAAGAGCTGGTTGATGCTGAAGTCACCGAGGGAGAGGATGTGAGCCTTCAGTGTGAAACCTCCAGTTCAGACAGCCCTGAGGAGTGGTGCAAAGATAGGAAGAGCCTTAGGAATTCTTCCAAATATAACATCAGGCAGTCAGGGTTTGAAGCCAAGCTTGTCATTCACAGGGCAGAAGGAAGAGACAGTGACAGATGTGAGTGTGAGGCTGGAGCAGCCCAAAGTGGTGCAGGTATTACTGTCAAGGCTAAGAACCTAGCACCAAGCCCAGAGTAATTAACTGGAATTAAAAACATGAAACTGCACTGAAAAGGAACCTTGTGGTGTGCACTGAGGTGTTCTCATCAAGTCATCTGGAAGAGCTGCCAGAGAGGTGATAGAATGTGAAACAGGAGAGTCCTTCATCTGACCTGGCTCTAGCTCTGAGAAACTTTAGTGCCTCAGAGAATCATGGAATTCTAGAATACTTTGTGTTGGAAGGTGCATTAAAGAACATCTCATCCCAAACTCCAAAAAGAGAGCAGCAGGAGAACACCCCAGGCTAAGAGATAATCCACAGAAAGGATGGATCACCTCCTGGAGCTGCCTCCAGTGATGGCTCTCCCCAAGGAGGGGACTCACAGCCCCACATTTGTCTGTGCAATTGCTTTAGGCAGACAGATTTATTCAGAGCAATGCACCCAAAGAGAATCACTGGGCAGGAGGAGCTCTCCTGCTTGATAGGAGATAGGGAGATGGTTTAAAGTAAAAGTGGGTTAATTTAATTACATGTAAGGAAGAAGTTTTTTGCAGTGAGGGTGGTAAAGCACTGCAGGAGTTTGCCCAGAGAGGTCAAGATCAGCTTGGATGGGGTTCTGAGCTGCCTGGTCTGGTTGAAGATGTCTGGGGTCATGGCAAGGGGTTGGACTAGTTGAGTTTTAAAGGGCCCAAAGGGTTCTGTGATTCCATGATCTAAAGGACTGCTATCTGAGCTGAGGCAAAAGTTCTCTTAAGTGAGTCTTCCAGCTCTGAGTTTGGTATGGGTTGGGTCTCATCTGGGTCAGAACCAGGCTCACCAAATATCACCCCTGCCTGTCCTGAGTCACTGTCCCAGCCCCAGGCTGAGGAGGAGCTCTGTGTCTGTGAATTAAATCACTCCCCTGGGCAGGTTTGAGCAGGTACAGGGGGGGATTTTTGTCGCACTACGACACGAAATACCTCACGCACTCACACCAAGATCAAAAGAGCAAAAGGAAGTAACTTTCATTTCTGACCTCACAATATATAGAATTCCAAAAGTGGCAGTGGATTGGAGGATGGAATTGCCATTCTCCAACCACACTGGTCAAATCAACAGTCCATCAATTCTCTCCTCCCACAAAGAAGAACACAAAAAATCGTTATTTACATGAACAGTGTGTGAGAACTCCAGTAGAAATACGTAAACATCAGAAGGCATAGAAAACTTTTAAAAGAACTTTAAAACTTTTAAAAGAAGAGGGCGACAGATTTTGCAGGCACAGGCTGTGTTTATCCAGACCAGAGGATGTCCTGTGTGCAGCTGCTGTTACACACTTGGGATGGATTAATCAGAAGCTGCATCTGGATTAGGGAAGTCAGCACGAACAAAAAAAGCATTTGGGTTGCTGGAATGGTCAGCCTGAACCCCAGAGCACCAAGCAGGCGGACAAGCTGCTCACAGGATTTTTCTAGAGCACAAAGAACCAACTTGAGGCTGAAAGAGAAGACCTTGATGATGCAATGAAGAAGAGCTGGCTGTTAATGATTCCAATTTTCTGTCTTTCTGTAGCACAAGGATATTTTCCCAATATCCATTACACACAAAACAAAGATCTGTGTTGACTCCAGTAGGACCTGGATGAACAATTTTCTGTTAGAAAAGAACCATGTTTGTAATGTTCCCACAACAGCCCCGTTTTCCCCCTCACAGAGAAGGGTGTGGATGGATGTAGGATTTAAACCACAGATTCAGGTCAAGGAGTCAAGTCATAAGGATGTCTACAAGGAATTTCATTGTTAGGAAACTTTCCTTTATCTGTCACAGTCACATCAGAACAGCAGAATGCAAAAATAGAAATTCAGTAAAAAAAGAGATTCAATACTCATGTAACACTGAGTATCCCAAACTGGAGGGAAATAGGGTGTAGATTTCCAACAGCCACAGGTTTAGTGCATCACAGGTCAGTAGCTGACTTGCATATTCTTAAGACAGCATAATTCAAGAAGAATTTGTTTTTTTTTTTTCTTATCTGAATGTTTCAGTTGAGTTTATTTTCCCCCCAAAAGTGCCTTCCCTGCACTAGCTCACCTTAAAGCCTTGAACCCCAGGCTGTGACAGAGCCTGCAGGGGAATCTCCACAGGGACCCTGCCACGTTCAGCTGTGCTCCCCTCTCTGTGTTTGCTCTGTGCTGGTTTTAAGTCTGTGTTCATGCTGGATGAAAAAATACACTGTAGGGAGTTTTTATGATGAGAAATCAATATTGCTGGTCACAACAGAAAGTGCTTTGCCGTTCCTCTGTGTGCTCTGTGTTGTGTGTGAGTTGACCTCAGTGAAGTTTTATGGTTTTTGTGCTGGTGGTCCAGCCCTGAGCAACCATCAGCAGCACAGTTTGTGTCATTAACTGCAGTGCAGCATCTGCCACTGATGTTAATAATGAAAGCAGTAAGAGCAGCAGCATCTTCAGCAGTGCAGACAGTGGTTAAAAAGAAAATAAGCATCTGGCCTCAGTTGGTTTGGTTTTTTTTTTTTTTTTTCTGCTGTAAAGTGCTGGCAGCCAGATGTGAGATGTCAGGATCTGTTTACTCTTTGGTAATGCTTTTTCATTCCTGCGGTTTTCTGTCTCAAAAACAAAGTCTGATCCTAAAAGAGAAAAGTAATTTCCAACCTCACGTGTTTCTTTTAACACTTGTGTTACTCCTTTTTACAGAAACACCAGTTCTTTTCAAGCAAGAGCTCCAAAATGAAGAAGCCAAAGAAGGGAAGCAGGTCAGGCTGACCTGTGAGCTCAGCAAACCTGGTACCCCGGTGAAGTGGATGAAGGGAGACACTGTTCTCTATGCCAGTGAGAAGTACGAGTTTAAGCAGCATGGGACTGTGGCAGAGCTCATAATTCGAGATGTGAAATCTGTAGATGCTGGGGACTACACCTGCAGTGCTGGGGAACTGAAAACCACTGCTCGGGTCAAAGTGAATGGTGGGTACAATTTGAGACATTGCCACACTTAATTGAGTGCTTAATTATTAAACAAAACTATTAAACAAAAATCACATAGCACTGCATTAGATCTATTACACAAAAATCACATAGCACTTCATTAGATCTATTAAACAAAAATCACATAGCACTTCATGGGTTTTGTGCCATCTTTAATAAGCCACCTTTAATAAGTAAAATTTAAAGGTAATATTGCACCCTTGTAGGCACCTGGATGTATTTCATTCATGTGATCTCATATTCTGTGTCTGGGGTTTTCAATCTGTAACTGTCCACTGGGGGAAAAAAAAAAAATAAGTGCAGAGGAATAATTTTCTCTGTGGTTAGCTCCTGCCCTATCAGCTGCTTTACATGGCTGTGATTAAAACTGGAGCTGGAGGTGGAGACCAGTAGTACTGGAGCATAAGGATGTGATAAATTCAATCCCTGGAAAATTGAAGATGGTCAAGTAATTAATAGACTCCAGACTTTCCAAGACATCTTTTCAGACTCTTAGGTGCCATCTCCACTCTTCACTGCCCTTAAATAAATACACTGCCTTTAGTAGTGTGTGCTGGAGCAGAAAAAGCAGGAGAAATATAGGATATTAATATTACTTCAGGGCCCTGCAGGAGCAGGGAATTCATTAGGTGATGGTGCCCAGAGGAATCTGAAAAGGTCCTTTTTTAAAATAAAAGAAACTTGCCCCACATTTCTAGGGATCCACAGTGAGATGGTAACATCAGAGGGAGAGATTTATTCCTGCTCCCAGGCAGAGTCTCCTTGTGCCACACAGCCAATGGAGGGCCTAGGGCTGCTCTGCTCATTTGGAAGAGCCTGGATTTAAGAGGTGACAGCTCTCATGGGGGGATTTGATTTTGATTTAACCCCTGGCTCTGTGTTCCAGCTGTGCCTGTGCTTTTCAAACAAGCCCTGGAGAACACGGATGTGGAAGAAGGGAAATCCGTCTCCTTGCGCTGCGAACTCACAAAAGCTGATGCCACCGTGGTGTGGAAGAAGGGAGAAGCCACGCTCCAGGCAAGTGCCAAATATGAAATGAAGCAGAAGGGGACAGTGGCAGAGCTGGTGATTCATAATGCAGAGCCAGAAGATGCGGGAAGATACACCTGTGACACTGGAGACCAGCAGACCACAGCCCGAGTCAAAATCCATGGTAGGAATGAGACACCTGCTTGTGACCATTTGTTGTTGTTCTTGCCATGGTCCTGCTAACCCTGGGCACTTTCAGAGGGTGTTCAGGAGAACAAGGATCAACACAAACAAAAGGCAGCTCTGGCTGGGTCCATAATGTTCTTTGTTCTTTGGGATGATAACTTCATGCTAAAATGTATCAATCAAAGGTACCTGATAAAGTCATATCTTTTCTTCCCTGTGAAATATCTCTTATGCTTTGGATAGAGGTGACTGTCCAAGCTCTAAGCCAAGAGGTAAGAAGGGTCTCAGCTGTGCCTTTTATTAAAGAATATTCCATTCTTCTCTCCATTTTCTCAACAAATTTTTACATGTCTGTGACCAATAATTTTGGGTAGCAGAAGTGCAATTATTTTGGTGTTGCAATTATTGGGAAATAATTGTTCTTTTTTTTATTTGGTCCAAAACTCTTGTTGCTACTGTAAATATCAGCAGACTCCTGGAGGTGCAGGTAGGTCAGAGCTTCTTTGCTGCGTGTGCCAAAAGAATTTGAATTTGTGTTGGCTCTAAGTCCTGTGCGAGGTCACCACGTGGTGACGGTGAAGTAAACTGAGAATGCTTCACTCCTCAGCTGTGTCCGTGCTCTTCAAGGAAGAGCTGAAGCCCGTGGAAGCTGTGGAAGGTGGGACAGCCACCCTGCGGTGCCAGCTGGGCACAGAGGCCCCCGTGGAGTGGAGGAAGGGACAAACTCTTCTCCGGGCCAGTACCAAGTACAAGATGAGGCAGGAGGGCACCGTGGCTGAGCTGCTGATCCACGACCTGGAGCCAAAGGATGCTGGAGACTATTCATGTCTAGTGGGGAGCCAAAAAACCACAGCAGCTTTGTCAGTGAATGGTAAAAAGGCAGAAATAACCTGTGAAACGCTGGAATGTTTTTGTCCACCTCTTTCCTCCTCCTCTCTGTACATTCCCTCACAACAACTTCCTTCATGTCCTGCTTCCACTGCTTTCTTCCAACCACTTGCTCGTGTCACTCCTGTCCCCAGTCTCCATTTCATTATACCCCACGTTGGACGTGTGTGTGTTGTCTTGTCTTCTCACCTTCCCTTGAGTGAAGGATGTTGTCCTGCATGTGTGTTTTCCTGAATTAGCACGGAAACATAAGATTCCTTAGGATTTTCTCTTTCAGAGGGTTCATCGTGTGTAATGATGAGAATGAGTTTGAGCTCAGCCAAAATCATGGTTTTGTTGATTCTCACAGAACGATTCAATAGAGAATTTCTTTTCCCATCCACGAAAAAAGGATGTGCTTAAGGGATAAGGGTGTTGGAGTAAGGCTTAGGTAGACGCGTGACAAATCATGACTCGGCCTCTGAGCGGGGTCTGGGGTGGCAACCCCTTTTCATTCTGCATCTCTCAGCCCTGCCAGTCCATTTCAAGCAAGAGCTGAGGAACGAGGAGGCCACGGAGAGCGGGACGGCGACGCTGCAGTGCGAGCTGAGCCGGCCGGGCGGCTCCGTGCAGTGGAGGAAGGACGGGAAGGTGCTGGTCCCAAACGGGAAGTACAAAACACGGCGGGAAGGGCGCTTCGTCGAGCTGGTTATCCAAGACCTAGACCTGACGGATGCTGGGAGCTACACCTGCGTGTGTGGAGAGCAGGAGAGCACAGCTGCTTTGAGAGTGAATGGTAACCCTCTTACCCACGTTTCTCTTTAGACCCCGAACGCAGCAGTTTTGGCAGCATTCCTGGTCAACCAGAGTGTGATTTCTTAGGGTTTTCACATTCTTGGCTCTGTAGTGCCAGAGAGTCGCGCTATTAGCGAATATTCCCTTGTGCTTTTTTTTTTTTGCCTTGAGACAGCACCTGTATGTTGTATATTGTTTAATTTATTTCTCTCTCCTCTAGGAGGTTTTGCCCCCTTTTTCAATGGTACCCACCTAGAAACAGAGCATTTTTGATTTGAGTGTACACACTGCAGCCCAGTAACTCCAGTTCATTTCATTCTGGTGCTGATTCCTTCTCTGTTGGTGTTGCATCCTTCAGCCTTGCCTATCCTCTTCCAAGAAGAGCTGATGAACAAGGAAGCTACAGAGGGGGAGGCAGTCACTTTGCACTGCAAACTGAGCAAATCAGCCCCAGTTGAGTGGAAAAAGGGGAATATGGTGCTCAAGCCGAGTGAAAAGTACAAAATAGAGCAGGAAGGTCCCTTTGTGGAGCTGACAATCCAGGACTTGGATTTGGCAGATGCTGGGAATTACAGCTGTGTGTGTGGAGACCGACAGACTACGGCTGCTCTGGCAGTAAATGGTAAAAAAGAAATTCTCAGCGCATGTTCCAAGTCAACCTAATTCCAAGATCTCTTCCTCTCTTACTTCTGCTTCCTCTGATCCCTGTGTACTTCCAATCCTCCTTTCTGCTGATTAATTTTCCTATCCTTTCTTCCTTCTCTCTTTTTCTCCTTTCACCTGATACCTTCTTGGTGTGCTCCCAAGGTGTTTTAGTCTAAAGACAAGTGGAGAACAGGTTCCCAACTCATCACAACCTCCCTAGTCCAGAATAGCTTCTTGTTTAGACGTTTTCCCATAGGAACTGACCTAGAAGTGGGAATAATATTCATTTTTCATGACTTAGACCATGGCACTTGTTGCTCCTAAGAGGAACAAGTTTTCCTCAATGTATGGCGCTACACAAGGACAATCTTAATAAAAAATAGGCTTTTAATGCTCCTGCTATTCCCAGCTCTTTTTTACCAACTTTGGCTTAATACAAGCAAATATTTTATTTCTGCAAAAATCTGACAGCATGTTTGCAACTGCTCTGCTTTAAGGGACTCTGGTTTATAGAAATTCAGACAGTGCCATGAATCAGGCCCTTCTGTAGAACTCCTGCTTTTCTCAAGGGAAGCAAAATGCTCTGGGCCTCATATTGAAATACAGCCTCCAGTTTTATGTCTTTGATTTTATGCTGTATGAAGTAAAGGGTAGTTGGCTTGTCAAGTAATTTGCAGATAGACTTGAATTTAAAGGAAGTTTTAAAGGGTGAGGACAGAAAAAAAATTAGACTGAATTATCTTTTGAAGGGTTAACCCTTTTGAAAGGTTAGAGGCTGGAGAAAAATTGTGGAGGAGCTAGATCCTGGAGGAGACCAAGAAGGTCTGGTGGCTCCAGGGAGATAAGAGAGGGATTAAGTCATGGATTCAGGCTTTCTCAGAGTTGATGCCATGTCCGTGTTTGCTCTGCAGTCCTGCCTGCTCTTTTCACCAAGGGACTGACAGACAAAGAAGCCACTGAGGGTAAAAGTGTCTCCCTGAGCTGTGAGCTGAACAAGGCTGCTGCTAACGTGGAGTGGAAGAAGGGCTTCAAGACCCTCAAGCCGAGTGACAAATACAAAATGAAGCGGGAAGGTGTCGTGGCCGAGCTTATAATCCAAAATCTAGACACGGCGGATGCTGGGAATTATTCCTGTGTGTGTGGAGACCAGCAGACCATGGCAGTTTTAACAATTCATGGTAAAACAAACAAAACGAGGCACATCTTGAAAGTAGCTACCCTGATTTCTCTGTTCCTTTGGGCAGACCCCTGGTGACATTCCCATCTCCTTCTTCAGCCAGACCTCTATCCACAGCTCACCAATGCCAGTGAAATGCATCCATTGGCATCCGTGCAGCTGGAATTTGTGGCACAAAGAGGGATATCGGTGTCCAAGCTCAGAGTAAAGCAACCAGGATTGCTGCCACTCTTTTAATTGGGGGCCTCCATTTTGCTTTTCCCTTGAAAGGTCCTTTATTAAACTCCCCGTTATGCTCAAGACAAAAACAGGTTGCTTCAACGGGATTATGTCTTAGGGATTTTAAGGTTTCCTAAAATTCCAAAAAGTTAGGTTATTCCATGGAATCTTATGCTCGTACTCCATTCCTGAGACAACAAAGTGCTTTTATGCTTACAGCCCAGTTGTCGTGGAATTCAGTTGGTGTTCTGTGTAAAACAAGCCCAGAACTTCTAAAGGACAATCATTCTCAGGGAGAACTTTGATTTTTACTGAACCTGACATCCTTGAAAGGGTATGTCAGTTCAGGTGAAAATGCTTGTTTTCCCACCATGTATCGAAATGAACAATTTCATTTCAAACTGACACTTAAAATGAAACGCCAGTGTTTCATTTTTCTAAAATGTAAAATGTCTCCTTGTTTGCTTAAGTATGTGGAAACAGCAAACATCCCCCCCATTGTGGATTAAAATGTCATAAAAGAAAACCATTTTCTTTCCAGAAATTTCAAATTGGTGTTTGTTCTTTTTGATTGAAATTTCACAGGGGAAAAAAAAATGGTGTTTTGACCTCTATTTGTATTGATTTGTGACTAAGTATGTGTAAAATACCTCAATGGATTACTGCAATCATTAAATCCTCTCCTGGTGATGACATTTCTTTCCCAACGCTGATTCCTGGAGACCCATGAGAATCTCTATTCTTGTGTTGATAAATCAGAGGGAAAAGGAAGCTTAAACATAATTTTAACTCTTTGGAGTGCTACATCTCACTGCTGATATTGCTGTCCTTCAGCTTTGCCTGCATTTTTCAAGGAAGGGTTGAAGAACAGGGAAGCCACAGACGGTGCAACAGCCACTCTGCACTGCGAGCTGAGCAAGGTGGGCGTCCCGGTGGAGTGGAAAAAAGGGGACAAGGCACTCAAGCCAAGTGAAAAGTACAGGATGAGACAGGAAGATACAGCTGCAGAGCTGCTGATCCGAGATCTGGAGGTGGAAGACACAGGAGAATACACCTGTGTGTGTGGAGATCAGAAGACCTCGGCTGTCTTGACAGTCCACGGTAAAAAAGCCGTTCTCCGTTGGGATAGCAGTACCTCAAGGACATCCCTTTTCTCTCTCTCCCTCCCACTTGCTTTGGTGTTTTGATTTCTGCAGCATTTTCCTGGTTTGCTGGTGCTGTTTCATCCCATCTCCCCACTGTGTGTCAGTTTGAAACTGATGGCTTTGTATCAGAGTAAAGAAAAGCTGTGAGAATTTCTCATCTCAGGGAGCAAGAGTGAGCAGACCTCCAGCAGAAGATTGTTCTCAGGGGGCTTCTCATTGTGTCTCCCTGACATCAGTGGATTTTCATGCTTAACCTGAAGGAAGGTTCTTTAAATCTGCTGAGCTCAGTCAGTGAGAGGTTTTTCCATTCAGGAATGAGTGACTACCCTCCTCTTCTGCAGGATTGTGGTATATTCTGCTGAGGAAATGGTACTTATATAAACCCCCTCAGCATTATTCTGCAGGTCCTGACTTAGGGAATAATGGGGGAAATTTTGTTCCTGGCTCTGCCATTACATGAATGGTGATGAGCTCTGCTTGCCCCTCCAGAAGGAGCAGTTCATGAACAGCTCCCATAGATGGAAGAACAGCTTTTATTTAAAATAAAAAGCTGCCGAGGGCAAGGGAAAAATGAGGAGGCAAAACTATTCTCCCAGATTTTCTGCACACTTTTGTTTCATCTTCTTTCTCCCAGCTGGAGGAATTTATGTTCCTCCCCTCTTCTGACCTATCATTTTCATCCCTATGCAAGTCGCTTCCATTTTATTTTAGCGGCACATCATAAGACAACTTGTTGAAGGCTGCTAAAAACCGCTGTAATCCTGGTATTATGTTCTTGGAAATCTTGGGTTAAAGGTGCACCTGAAGCTATATTACCAGGGCTTTTTCCTGAACCAGAAATATAAATTATGATGTTAGGAAAGGCAGGGATCTCCAGCAGTGCTGTCACCCTGGCTGATGACTTTTAATCGAAATTCAGGTAAATCAAGATAATTTCAGAGTGAAATAGGTAGAGAGGAGTATTGGAATCAGCTGTGAAGTGGTGAATATGAACAAGTTAATGTTAGAAGCAGGTCATGGTGGAAATTATCCCAGTGGGATCCTGCAGTAGTTTTCTGTTAGAGGCAGATTTCCAGACTGATTTGTTTTCCTGTAATGGTGAACGACTGGCCACAGGCCCCAGCCCTGAGTTCCCCAAGGTGTGGTTAATGGTTTTGATGTCCTCTCTGTTTATGTTGCACCCCATAGCTCTGCCTGCACTGTTCAAAAGAGATCTTGTCAATGTGGAAGGCACAGAAAACAGGACGGCTGTTCTGCAGTGTGAGCTGAGCAAACCCGCCCCGGTGGAGTGGAGGAGGGGGCAGGAGGTGCTCACACCTAGTGAAAAATACAAAATGAGGCTGAAGGACACCACTGCTGAGCTGACAATCCACAGCCTGGAGGAAGGAGATGCAGGAGATTACACCTGTGTGTGTGGAGACAAGACAAGCACAGCTTCCCTGACAGTGCATGGTAAAATATCTGGGTTAATAGGAATTTTCTGCATTGTCATCTGTGATCCTCCTGTGAGATCACAATCTGCTCTTGATCCCTTCTGTTATTTTAAGATGTTGTGGCAGCTGTTCCAACCACTGGGAATATCTCCCACTGAAAGCCCTTCCTTTGGGACTGATAAACAGCATCACAGATTCTTTTCAGCCCCTGTTCTTTCCTGTTGATGGAAGCTGGAAGTGGATAATGAAAAGCTTGGTGAAGTCAGAAGTAGCATTTTGGAGCATTTTTACTCACTAATTTCTTTAGGGTTTATCACTGAGATTTCACTTGATTTTCTTGGATGAAATTGAAAAGTGATGAAATTTTAATTTTAAACAACATGGTGCTCATTTTAATTCTTAATCTGGTTTTGAGAAAGAGCTGTGCATAGTTCCTTGAAATCTTGGGATCATCTTTCTGTTGTTATATCTTAAAATGCTTTTAAAACATACCTCCCAGTACTGATATTTTAGTTTTATAGATTTCCAAATCAGTGAGAGCTCAGGGGCTGAGACTGGTGTGGCTCTCCATGACATGCCATGTCTCGTATCATTTAAAAAACCCTCTGATTTATGAATAAGGTGTTTTCCAGCTGTCCAAACTCACTCTTTTATGGTTCTCAGAGTTGTTATAAATCAACACTGATTTCCAAGTCATTGTGAGATGCTGAGTTCTGTGAATTCTGTGAATGTGGTGTCTTGCAAGGCACAAGTCAGGGATGCCCCCCTGAAATCATTCTTTGCTCTCAAGTTCTGTGCATTCTAAACCATTTCGCAGCGCTTTAATTCAGTGGAGCAGTCAAGGCACGGTGTTTGCTCAATTTTAAAGTGCTCTCTTTCACCTGTGATCTTCAGCCCTCCCTCCTCACTTTAAGAAAGAGCTGAAAAACGTGGAAGGCACAGAAAACGGCGCGGCCACTTTCTGCTGTGAGCTGAGCAAAGCTGGAGCTGCCGTGGCGTGGAGGAAAGGAGACAAAACCCTGGGGACAAGTGACAAGTTCACCATGAGCTGCCAGGGCACGGTGGCTGAGCTGGTGATCCATGATTTAGTCCTGGCAGATGCTGGAGATTACACGTGCTCTTGTGGAGAGCAGGAAACCACGGCTGCGCTCAAAGTGAATGGTAAAAATTAAAAAAAAAAAAGGAAATAGATAATAAGTTAGAGATGGCTTTCAAACATTTTTTTTTTTAAGAGCGTAGGAGTGTCAGCTTTGAAAGTGCAGCTCTGTTTCTGGTGAGTTTGGGAATAAATTCCTGGATGCTTTGGTCAGTGTCAGGCACAGGTTGGAGGTTCGTGGCAAAAATTGCAGATATTCATCCTGGTGCTAACTCATTTTTTTGATCCTTATGGTCAGCAGTAGGTGCTGAGAAGTGGAAAATCACATTAATGTGATGTTGGTTGTAAAGATGTTGCAATCATAAAGTTGAGAAAATTTTTTGATGAGATGTTTTTGAGAGAGTTATCAGTGTTTCAGTATAATTTGATGGTCAAGCACTGCTAGACCACTGTATGAGGTGAAACTAAAGAATAATTTGGGTTGGAAAGGACCTTTTAAAGGTCCCTCATGGAAAAGTGAAACCAATGCCTCTGATATAGGTTAATTTATGAACTTTTTTAGTAACAATTTGTGTTTCCATAGAATTTAGATGCTTTGGTTAGGCTTTATTTTCCATTCTAGCAGGCAATATCCCAGGTAGGTCTCAGTCATGCAGGTTTGAATTGAGGCTGATGGGGTTCTTCACTTCACACCATGGACTTCACCATAAAAAACCCTCTCTGACTTATGAATGAGGTGTTTTCCAGCTTTCCAAAGCCAGTCTCTTATGGTTCTCAGAGTGACCACAATCCTGAGGAGGGATTGGATTAGGAAAGGCTTTGCTTATCACTTGTGGTTGTCAGACCACGTGAAATGGTTACTTGAGCTGCTGCCATGGTCCCACATTCTGCTCCTTTTGACCCCCCCCAGCCCTGCCTGTGCGCTTCCAGAAGGAGATGAGGGATGAAGAAGCCACAGAAGGTGCAACAGCCACTCTGCAGTGCGAGCTGTCCAGGGCTGCCTCCGTGGAGTGGAGAAAGAAACACAAAGTGCTCAAAGCCAGTGAAAAATACACAATGAGGCAGGAGGGCAGCAGAGCCCAGCTGCTGATCCATGCCCTGGAGGTCAGGGATGCTGGGGAATACACCTGTGTGTGTGGAGAGGAGAAGACAACAGCAGCACTGACGGTGCACGGTAAAGAGCACAGAAATGGGACATTTTTGGGTGGTGTTTGTCCCTGCTCCTCTGCAATCCTCACTACTCACACACCACGAGCTCTTTCTCTAATCTTGCCATAATTAATTCTGTTCATAACAGACTTTCTTCTTTTTATTGTGGTTTTTGTCTAATTCTAACCACGATTGTAGTTCCATTGATTTTACTACATTTTTCCCTGTTTATCCTCCTTGCTCTTGTTGGTGCAGGGCTGTATTTCTTTGTAAAGGCTGAAGGATGTCACAGATTTGCTTTTTTTACCTGTTTTACTCACTTTTGACTTGAACATAGACACATGAAGCAGCAGAAACATTCATAGCTCTTTAAAAGAACAATTTTATTTCAAGTTGCATCAGGATTTGACAAGTAATTTTACATAATGAAAAGAAGACTTGGTTCAGTGTAATTTTCTTTATAACTCTGACCAAGAATAATGTTGATTTTTATTCAGGTACTCCAGAATACTCAGCATTAGAGTAGGAGAATATTTCAGAGTCCTCAGCCAAATTAATCTGCAAACTTCCCATGGAAGAGAAGGAAACTTTATTTTCACTATTAACACAGCACAGTCAGAAGTAGTTTCAGCCTCTTTCTCACCTGGAAATCCAGCAAGTCTGAATTCAGGGAGCTGATTTCTTTGATTTTCTGCCCATCTTTGCATTTTCCAATGCAACAAGGATTGCTTCAGTCTTGCACTTCCAATTTAACCATGAAAAATAGAATTGAAATGAACTTGTACAGGTCAGCCCATCCTTGAGCCCCAAGTCACCATCATTACTGCCAGAAAGTTCTTCTCTAGATCAACAAAACTGTTTCTTGAACTGGCTTAAGTAATTACTTCTTATAGAAGCAGAGAAATATTTGTACAAAATTTAAACCAAGAAGTAATGTGACACTCCAAGTTGCACATCTCAATTATGAGGAATTATTTGCATCAGGCTTGAACTTTTTGACTTGAATTTTCTCCACAAACTGTTGTAACCCCAAATCCCTCACTGCAGATCTGCTTCTTCTTGTATTTGTGTTACTGACTGTTCTTAAATATTTTCCATCTGCCCTTGCTGAATTGAAGCCATTGTGAACTGAAGCTATTTTATCACCACTCCTTCATACAAATCTTCTATATCTTAATCCAGTTTAAAGAAATGGTTTTACCCTTCCTCCTTTCCCACCTTGAGATCATCAAAATGAATGAAACTTTGCATTTCATTGTCCAAGTTGCTACAGAAAACGCTGAATAATCCTGAACTCAGACTAGTGAGAAACTCTGCTCGATTCATTCTTTCATTGTGAGTGTAAACCCCAGTTCAATATCCTGTAACTGTGCTTTTCAGATTAGTAGCACTTCCCTTCTGTAATTCCACCTATATCAAAGATAAAACTTTACTGAAATAATAATGTAGAACATATAATATGTCCTTCTGTCAAGGAAGCTTAATCTATACCAAAAAAAAAAAAAATTTACCCTGCTCCACTCCTTCATGAAGAGAAAAGCTCTTGGCAATTCTGGATTTTTCAAAGAATTAAATTGAGATGGCCATAATTCCTCTCTCTGCTCTCTCTCTCTTTATTTTTCTATGACAAGCATTATGAATGGGATTCAGCTTCAAGACTGCAGAGTACTCCCAAATTCCCATTTTTGCCAATGGAGATCTATCAAACTCAGACCAGGGGAATCAGGGAGACCTCCAGCTCATTTTAAAGCAGACATTTTCATTTGGAGCTCTATTGGCTCTACTGACTTTACACAAGTGATTTTTCTTTCTTTACTCTCTGGGATTTTAGAATCTCAGTTTACACAGCAAGAACTAAATGTGTATATTTCAATCTGAAATATATTTTTCATCTCTTAGTTTCTGTTTTTTTCTATGCTTGAGGAACATCAGCCACTCTCTTTAATTTCTTCAGTGTCACTGTCAGTGTCAGAAATTGGTTGTGCCTGCACCTTAAGAATTCCAGGACAAATTCCATCACACCAAGCTGCTTTGAAAATATATTTATTTATATATTCTCTAATACTTTTTTTTTAACTTTTCCAAGCCAGAATTTCTATTACTTCCTTAATTAAAACTAACATTTAGTA
The DNA here is from genome assembly GCF_024509145.1 of Vidua macroura. Taxonomy (NCBI): domain Eukaryota; kingdom Metazoa; phylum Chordata; class Aves; order Passeriformes; family Viduidae; genus Vidua; species Vidua macroura. Next base: position 2,634,457 of record NC_071571.1, read on the forward strand.
ATAATGAAGACAAAGGAATTAAACACTTCAGCTTTCCCCATGTCCACTCATCATCAATTCACATTCCTGAAACAGAGGCAGACCAACATCTCCCCTGTTGTTTTCCTTCCTTCTAAACTATTTACATTAATGTCTGCACAGTTATCCTCCACATCCTTATTCTCAGTTATTTCTTTCTTGCTGGTCAGGTTCAGGAATTGGAGATCATCCTCTCAATTTCTTTTTTAGCTTTTTTAAATCCAAATGTCATTTCCACCCCATTCCAAAGACCTAGTGGATGTCATCCCATCCTATTGCTTCCACATATTGCCACGTTTCCATCCAGTCTTACACTCTGAATAATTCTGTTTGTTGTTCCCAAAGGGATGAGGTGTCAGGAAGCACCTGAATTTCCTGGGGTGAGGGAATTATGGCAGATTTCTGCAGTGGCTACATCATCCTTCTCTTTCCTTTTATTCTTTTTTATTTATTTTTTTTATTTTATTTTCCTTTTTATTCCTACCCAAGCACCTTCAGGATCTCTCTCTGATTCTACTCTTCAGTCTTATCTTAACTCTGGGCTAGGTCTGAAGGCATCCTTAAAATGTAAATTAAAAGGTTATGTTTTTTTTTCCTTTAGTTTTTTTTCTGATCATGGTGTAACCTGTTGTATTAATTTTCTAGGCTGGGTTATACTGAGAAAGTTGCAGTTTTGACCATACATGAAGTTTCCCTGTTTCTGCTGTTTATTTTCCATGCATCTCTAAACCAATCAGCAAATTCATTTAATATTTGCTGAAAGAAATTATGAGACCATTTTTTTTCTATAATACAAATCAGCATTTTCCTTCTGTGAGATGATTTTCATGTCAGCAAAAGGCAGGGATAGATATTGGTGAATATTGTTTATTTTGGTGGTCAAGAGCTGCTTGTCATGAAAACCTTTGCTGCTCTGTTTCTCAGCCCTTCCTGCTCTGTTCAAAGAAGAGTTAAGAGATGAGGAGGCCGAGGAGGGTGAAGCAGTCACTCTGCACTGTGAGCTGACCAAACCTGCCCCAGTGGAGTGGAAAAAGGGACACACAGCCCTCAAACCTAGCGAGAAATACAAAATGAGGCAGAAGGATGTCACTGCAGAGCTGGTGATCCACAGTCTGACCCAGAGTGATGCTGGGGATTACACCTGTGTGTGTGGGGAGGAGCAGTCCACAGCTTCCTTGGCAGTACATGGTAATGGCCAGCTCCATCTGGATGCCATCATTGTTGAGATTCTGGTTTGAATTATTTTTATCACCGTGGTCATTGTTATCTGTGCACAGTTCCTCTGAGTCTGACCTTGCGTGGCATGACCACGAGGATGAATTTTGTGACTTAGGAGTAAAGCTTTTCCCCAGTTCTGTGTACAAAGTGGTTTTAGGACGTCATTCCTGAAGTAGATGTGAGGTCAAGCCTGAAGACACTTCCCCACCTGATGCCTTGTGTAATCTGACCTAGAACAGAGATTAGACAGAGCTAAAGAATAAAGCAAGGATTTATTCAAAGGATCTCCTCCATGGATCCACCTTGGGCAGCACCAGAGCCCAGCCAGGGCTGCACCCAAGATCAACCAAAATGGTCCCAAAATGCACGAGCGCTCCCGGGGGCTCTCACTGGGATCAGCTCTGCTCCATTTGCACCTTGCAGTTCATTGTCCCATTCCAGCTTTAGCCCATGCACTCCCATCCTGCTTGTTTTTCTCTCTCCAGCCCACGCTGTTTGTGCTCCTGGGCCTGAGATTTGGATCATTTGTCCTTGGTGCCCAGCTGGAGCAGGAATTGTTTTGTCTCCCTGCTCTGTGCAGAGAGCTCACCATCCCCTGATGTGAAGCTCAGACCCACACACTAAAGCAGCAGAGAATCTGAAAATATAAAAGCTCAAACCTGAGGCATCACACCCATGCCCTCACCTGCAGGCTGTGTTTGCTGCTCCCTTTAACCCTGTTCCCATTGCCTCCTCAGTGCTGCCTGCAGGCATCCAGGAGAGCCTGAAGGACGAGGAGGTGACCGAGGGTCAAGCGGCCACTCTGAGGTGTGAGCTGACCAAAGCTGCCCCTGTGGAGTGGAGGAAGGGCAGCACTTTGCTCAAAGCCAATGACAAGTACAAAATGAGGCAGGAGGGCACGGTCAGGAAGCTGCTTATCCAGGATGTGGAATTGAAAGATGCTGGAGAGTACACGTGTGTGTGTGGAGAGCAGGAGACAACAGCGGCCTTGATAGTGCATGGTAAAAATAATATACACGTATTTGCATTATTGTGGATTTCTGTGCCAGCTCCTTGATATTGGTTGTGTGTTCAACTGTGGCTGAATTGTTTCTTTAAATCTGTAAACTCTCTGTGAGATCTGCTTGTATCCAGGCTGCTTTTCTCTTTCTGTCTTTTGGTTTGTCCAATGTCCCGGGAATTATGAGAAAAACACCCTGTTTCCACCCTAAAGTGTTCTCTGCTTCTGTACCACCCCACCCCTCCTGTCACCTGTGTGCCACATGTCATTTTTAATGTCCTCTGTGCATTTTGTGACCTTCAGCCCTGCCAGCCCTTTTCAAAGAAGACCTGAAGGACCTGCAAGCCACGGAAAGTCAAACAGCCACTCTGCGCTGTGAGCTGAGCAAGGCTGCAGCTGTGGCGTGGAAGAAAGGGAGCAAAATACTCAGGGCAAGTGAAAAGTACAGCATGAGGCAGGAGGGTGCCCTGGCAGAGCTGGAAATCCGTGACCTGGAGCTGCAGGATGCAGGAGATTACACCTGTGTGTGTGGGGAGCAGCAGAGCACAGCCTCTCTGACAGTGAAGGGTAAATGCAGATGATTGTCCATTTTCTGTTCCTCTGAAACCCCCATGAGGTGTCCAGCTGTTGTTAACTTGTGTCCAGGTCTTGTTCAGGTGTTTACTTTTTGTCTGGTGTTGCTGAAAAGGGAGCTGAGCTCAGGATTGCCTCTCCCTGCAGACACACTGCTGTGTTGTATTTAAGGGAATTGCACCCAGGAAATGTCAGACCAGATGAGGGGTTCTGTCCTGAGATAAATCCTTTGAATTCTACCTTAAATCTTGTCATCTCAGCACTTCTTGTCTTACTGCTGGATTCAGTTTTCCAGATCTTCATAGTGATAACCTCAACCTCCACCCCCTGATTTGGCCAGATTTGAACTTCAGCTGAGAATTCACAATTCACTCTTAGTTCAAATGCACTTTCTACTGGCTTTCCTTTCCCAGCCCTGCCAGTGCTTTTCAAGGAAGAGCTGAAGGATGAAGAAGCCAAAGAAGGAGCATCAGTGACTCTGAGATGTCAATTAACCAAAGGAGCTCCCGTGCAGTGGAAAATAGGGCCCAAAGTGCTCAAAGCAAGTGACAAACATCAAATGAGACAGTCTGGCACCACTGCAGAGCTGGTCATTTGTGACCTAGAAGTAAAAGATGCTGGAGATTACACCTGTGTGTGTGGTGACCAGAAGACAACAGCAACCTTAACAGTTCATGGTAAAAAAGAACTTATTAAAATTGATGACTATCTCTTGAGATAGACATAATTCTGAAATGTAGTAGTTTCTTCCCTGGGTCAGTAGTTTGTTTTTATCCTTTCCTCTTCCTTCATTCTATTTATAACTCATTTCTTCCTGAGAAAGAGTTGCTCATGGTGAATTTTTTGGTCATTATTAATTTGTCTTTTAAAAGGAGAAAATGAGACGTTTCCTTCTGTGCAAGTCTCCTCTTCTTGGATATTTGCATTTTCCAGCTCTGACCCCATAGGTCACTTGAGTCCACCAGAGTTTCTCCAAAACACCCAGCTATGGGCTGTGAGGTGCCTCTTCTCCAGGAACTGGAAAAGGAGCAGTGAGGGTTGGGGCAGCAGAAAGAGGAGGAAATTCTCTGGCCATGGTGGTTTTTTTTTGTGGTTTTTTTTTTTTTTTTTTTTTTTAAGGTTTCAGATTCTTTAAAGAAGTCAGACATGCAGAGTGAGATAAGTGTTATCATTCCAGAGCTTAATTCCCATAGGTTGTTTTGTCTTTGAGTTATGGCTTCCAAAATGAGGAGTAATAAGAATCTAAAATTCTTATTAGGTGTAATGACCCTTCAAACTTCAATTTGAAACTAGGAGCTGTTTTATTTGGATATCTGTCTGCTTTCATGTAGATGGGCTGTGACAGTTTAATAAAAACAAACCAGAAACTAACAACAGCAGCCTCCAAAAAATGACATTTTTTGTGGGTAAAATAGTTCTGTATCCAGCAGCATTATTTGTGAGTGCTGTTGATCTGAGGCCTGGGTCTTTTGGTTTTGCTCTGTCATTATAAATAGCAACAAAAACCCAGGGACATGATCTCTTAGGGTGACTGAAACCACATTACGCTCAAAGAAAGACACTTTCAGAGTTTCTGAACTTGGTTATGGCTTTGAATATCTGTATTAGGCTGAAAAAAAGGCCAGAGGGGAAATAATCTCAAAATAGGAATGAGGGTTTTAATTCTGGTTTTCTGCTGTCCCTTTGTCCGTGTTGCATCCTCCAGCTCTGCCACCACTCTTTAAGGAGGAGCTGAAGGACAAGGAAGCAGAAGAAGGTGGAGAAGTCTCCCTGCTCTGTGAGCTCTCCAAGGCTGCTCCGGTGGAGTGGCGGAAGGACCAGAGGATCCTCAAACCAAGTGGGAAATACAAAATGAGGCAGGAAGGGCTCAAGGCAGAGCTGGTGATCCATGAAATAGCTGAGGAGGATGCAGGAGCCTACAGCTGTGTGTGTGGAGAGCACCAGACTACAGCTGTCTTGACAGTACAGGGTAAAGCCATCCCTGACCTCCTCTTTCCTGACTGGAAACCTCTGTCCTCTACTCCAAGCTGTTCAATTTTCCACATCTGTCTCTTCATCCTTATTAACTGAACTTCCATTAAGTTGAAAATGTTCCCTGCCCCTCTTCACCTGCAGGCTGTGGAAACTGGAAAATACCTGTCTGCATTTCTCTGTGCCATCCTTCCGCCTTTTCCTTTCCTTAAACGCAAGCCTGCTCTCCTTCCTTCTTTCCCTTCTGCCATTCCTTTCCTGCCATGTAACCCCATTGTTCTTTGGTCTTTCCTTTCCTGCATTTACTCTCTAAACCACAAATCTGTTTATTCTTTGCCATTCCTTTCTGGAATTCTCAATACCAACCATTTTAATAGAGGGAATAAGGAGTATCCAGAATTAGGCTCTGTCATAATGTTATCATTTCCTCTGCACTAAGTTATGCCCATTTTGGGTTTTGTGCCCATAATCTCGATGTCCAAAGATAGATTTCCATTCGGAGACTAATTTTTCTAAGGAAAGAATGAATTCTTTCTGTGACCTCCTTCTGGTCTTCCTTTGTTGGAAGAACAATTTGCTGGAGAAACAAGGCTGGTGTTTCAGCTTAACACTGCTGGAATGGGAAATGTGCCAGATCAGGGCTAAGCCTCTTTTCTAGCCTGGATATTTTAACTAAGTCTCTAACACTGGACACTAATTTTGGGATCTGAGATATCCAACCTTGTTAAACAGATGAAATATCCCATTATCCCACCTGGTTAATAGAGGGACACAAATGAAGGTCACCACATTTATTTCAAGGATGCAAGTTGCAATGGGTACAAGAATTATGTTAAATGGGAAAAATGTGTTCTGAGACAAGAACCCAGGCTGGAATTCAGCAGCTGGAGATCTGATTTGGGGCCAAGAAGAATCTGTGAGTCCCGGATGCTCCTCTCCAAGGATATCTCAAGGAAGAAGGAGTGAGGATGAGTAAGGAGCTGTCAACAGGCAGAGCACAGCAGGGCAGCTCTGTGAGTAGGAAAAGAGAGTGCAAAGCCATGAAGTTTGTGGAAGACACCAGTACATGTGAATTGAGGAGCTCAGAGCTGGTGTTGTGCTTTCTTTATGAGGAGGAACCTGGTAGAAAGCAGGTGTAAATCTGTTGAGGACTGTGCAGTTTTGCTGTAGGAAGCCAGGGTAAATCCAAAAGGATTAGGATGTCTGTTCTCACGAGGATATTTTCATTTCTCTTTCCTCTCTTTGTCGCTGATGCTCACCTGCCTTTGACAACTTTCCTCTGTCACAACCTTCACAACTTTCCCCTGTCACTTCCTCACCCCTCCCTGGAGACACCCTCAATTTTTAACACATTTTATCCTTCATCCTTCTCCACCTTGGAGACACCTTCAGTTTGTAACACATTTTACCTGCATCCTTCAGCTGTGCCTCCGTTTTTCCAAGAAGAAATGACGAGCCAGGAAGGGGCAGAAGGTGGAACAGCCACTTTGCACTGTGAGCTGAGCAAGGCCCCTGCCCGTGTGCAGTGGAGGAAGGGCCAGCACATCCTCACCTCGGGCACCAAGTACAGCATGAGGCAGCAGGGACGTGCCGTGGAGCTGGTGGTCCATGACTTGGACCTGAGTGACAGTGGGGATTATTCCTGTGTGTGTGGAGACAAGACCAGCACAGCTGCCTTAACAGTTCATGGTAATGTAATCCTTGGGGTGAACGTCTTCCAAAGCTGCCCAAATCTCTATGGTCTGTTCCTGTCCCTTTCTGTTTGCTTGGGCTTTTGGTTCCTTTGGACTCTCTGTGCTTCCTCCTTTTGTAGAACTGGGAAAAAACATTCCCTGCTGGTGTTTGTCCCCCTCAGCTCTGCTGGTTCATCTCACTTTCCTTGCCTTGATCCAGTGTCTAGGGATGGTGGGGAAGTTTTCCCATTCTGTTCCACTGACCTGGACCAGGGCTTGGTATTGCTCCATGAAACCTCTCCCCCAGGACCTCACCAAGCTGCGTTTTAAGGAACATTCACCCTCTCTGTGGTAACTCTTTTACTCCTCAGTGCTGCCTCCAGAATTCAAGAGAGAGCTGAGAGACCTGGAAGTTGTGGAAAATGGCACAGCTGCTCTGCAATGTGAGCTGACAAAACCTGCTGAGGTGGAGTGGAAGAAAGAGCAGGAGGTGCTCAAAGAGAGCAGAAAATACCAAATGAGTCAGGATGGTGCTGTTGCAAAGCTGATTATCCATGAGCTGGAGGAGGAGGATGCTGGAGTTTACACCTGTGTGTGTGGAGATCAGCAGACAACTGCCACGCTGACAGTCAACGGTAAAAAGCTAAAGGGAAAAGGCTGCAATATTTTCTGAAAACAAAAATAGCAACTGTGGTTTAGTGTTGCTTAAGGAAAAGGTTGTAAATCATGAGGTGTGCAGAATAGCCTGGTCTATGCAGCTCATGGAGTGGATGGGCAGAAAATGGGAATTACAATGCAGAACTAAATGCGTTTTTTCTGTATTTTGCTGTCAGAATAATCAGAATCTCTCCTGTGAATGGCCTGTCTTAAGAGACAATCTGGACCCTTAAAATTCCCTGCCTTAAGAGGGAGTATGAACTCTTGCAAGTCTCTGTATTAGGAGGGAATCTGAACTCTGAAAATTCCCTGCTGATCTTCAGAACACTTCTTCAGTGACCAGGGCAGCACGCTGGCTGCTTTTACAGCAGGAAAACTATGATTCCATTTTTAGATCATAGATTAGGTTCTATACATTTCATGGCAAATGTAACTTCTTGATGTCCATTTCTTCTTGCTCTGCAGATATTCCTATTCTCTGGGGAAATAGCTTCATAGTTTGAATTAGAGCATTGAGGTTTAGAGACATCTGGGAAAAAACAAACAAACAAACAAAAAAAAAACCTCTTTTGGTGCTTTCATTTTCCCACTACTTCCTTTTTCCCAAGCCCCAGCTGCAGCAGGTCCAAGTCATATTTCTATTTTATAGCCCTACCAGCCCTTTTTAAACAAGAGCTGCAGGACACTGAGGCAGAAGAAAGCGGCACGGTGACCCTGAGGTGTGAGCTCACCAAACCCAAGGCTCCAGTGGAGTGGAGGAAAGGGGATGTCACTCTCTACCCTGGTCTGAAATACGAGATGAGGCAGCAGGGCTGTGCTGCTGAATTGGTCATTTCTGACCTGGAACTGGACGATTCAGGAATTTACACCTGCGACTCCGGACACCAGCGGACAACAGCAGTGCTGGCCGTGCATGGTAGGCAGTGGTGACCTCTCAGGGTCTGCTCTGTTGGGATGACCCCAAGATTGTAAAAGTCCTCATTTCCCAGCCGGTGCAGCCAAAGGAGGAGTCTGAAATGTGTAGGATCAGCTTCTCAAGGTTGTTTATTTTTCCTTATCTATAACATTCTTTCTCTGACCTGCCGAGCTCTGGCTAGCAAGGAGGCCACGGCATTCTGCCTGTCACCTCGGGTGGCGTTTCCATTTTATACTAGAAATTACGTGTACTATGTTTACAATAATGTGCCAATATCTGTCATCTATGTTGGAGAGTGTGTCTCTACCTTAAACCAATAGAGAAGTGTCACCATCACACCAAGACATGGAGGGCAAGAAGAAGGAGAAAGAAGGTCAGGAGATGCCCAAATCCCTCCATCTTGTCCCCCTGAACCCCATTCTAAAAACCTACAAAATTCTACTTTTTCACCCTGTGTTAATTCAACTACCACACTACTCAAACCCCTGTGGCTTGTAATTCCTCACACAAAGTTGGCAGCTTTTTCCACAGGCTAAAATCGAATCCACAGGTGCTTTTGACTTCATGCCAAGGTCTCCAAGCCCCCTGCCAGGGTCTTGAGACAGCCAGGGCAGCCAGAGGGATGTCCTGGACTCTGACAGTGACCCTTGGCTCAGCAGGAGTGGAGTGAAAGGAGCTTTTCCTGGTGTTCCCTGCAGCCATTGATTTGTTTCGTTGCTGGTCCATGCCAGAATAAATGTTCTTCTTGGGCATGGCACACAGCAAAGCAGAAAGGTTCTTCTTGCAGTATCTGGAGTGATTAGTGACCATTAAAGCAACTGAATCACAGAATAGTTTGGGTTGGAAGGGACCTTAAAGATCATCCATTTCCATCCCTCTGCCACGGGCAGGGACACCTTCCACTAGACCAGGTTTTTCAGAGCCCCAGCCAACCTGGCTTTGAAGGTTGTCATGATGTAAAAATATGCTGAACCCTGCTGCCCTGAGTGCAGGGAGTGTGGCTGGGTATGGGAATGGGATAAGGGATGCCTAATTGGATGTAATGCCTGCCTGGGATGGTAAGAGAGGCACCAATCAGGGGATAAGGGATTTCTATATATGAATGTGCTGTATTGTTACTGGAGGCTTTGAGCTTCAGGTGCAAATGCTGTCTGCAGACAACTTGAAACCACACCTCTGTTTCAGCCTTAACTGAAATCTGGATTTCCCCTCCCATTTATCTCTTCACTGTGATCTCTTACCAAGAGATCAATACTAACTTGATCTTTTATACATTGATAGAAGCCTTATTTGGGGCAGAAACTCTCTTTAATATTGTAAACTCACAGACCTCTATTAAGGGACAGGGATCTGTCCCTGTAAGAGAGGCCATTCCCAGTGATCTTTGCCTAAAGCATCCATAGCTGTCATGGAAACTCTTCCATAGGAAAGTCTGAATCCTTCAGACACCAAACCAGGCCATTCTGATGACCGCTAAGACCAGATCTTTCCTAGCTTTGCCTGTCTTCAGCTCTTGGTTCCTTTAGTGGTTCAAGAAAGATTCTGCCAAGACAGAGAGCTGCATCCCCAGGATTATGGAATCATTAGAATAAGCCATACCTGAAGGATGATTGTAGGAGTGGATCCTTCTTGCACTAAAACACTCTTGAAACGTTTTCCTCTCAAATTTTACAGCACTGCCCATCACGTTTAAGCAACCTTTACAAAATAAGGAATTTGAGGAAGGAAGCACAGCCACGTTCTGCTGTGAGCTGTCGAAAGCTGGTGCTGCAGTGGAATGGAGGAAAGGAGGCGTGGGGCTGCAGCCCAGCCAGAAATATGAAATGAGGCAGAGGGGATGCCTGGTAGAGCTCTTGATACACAATCTCAGATTAGAAGACACAGGAGAATACAGCTGTGACACGGGGGATCAGGAAACCAGGGCAGCTCTGAATGTGAAAGGTACGTGGTGCGAGCTGACTCCTCAAGGAATAGGTTCCTCCAACAGGCAAAACAACCATTTCAATATGAATATTTTTAAGTGCATTATTCTTATTCTCTATTAATATTTTCTTTTTCATCTGATATGTTAAGATTTTCTTATTTTTAATAAGGAGAGGATGATGCTTTGTTCTTCCAGTGCTGTGTTTGAGTTTTGGGCTCTAATAGGAAATACTTTTAAGCTTTGTGCTTGAGGAGAACTTAAAGAAAAAAGCAATGATTTAACATAACATCTGGACATTTTGCAGGATGTGTTGTTTGAATATTTAAAAAGAATATTTTCTTTCAAATACTCTAAGAAGACAGGCGATTACATCCCTGACCTCTCAAGGCTGTCCACGGAGTTTTGAAGTTCTTTGCTCTTGAGATCATTGTTAGATCAACTCAGGGATAAAATCATTCAATGAATTCACCACTGGGAAGAATTTGAGTGAAGGAACAAAGGAAATAAATGTTATGGGTGCAGATGGCTTCTTCTGATGCAGCAAGATCTCCCAGTTGTGCCAGGAAATTTAGAAAACATGGATCCTACCTAGGAATATCACAGTGAAAAGCAGAGTATCTTGTTCTCCGAGAGTCAGTCTGTGTCAACCAGGCTTCATGAAAAGATCCTGTTGATCCTTTTCTTTTCTCTTTTAGCTCTGCCAGTTCTTTTCCAAAAGCAGCTCAAAGATGAGGAAGCAGAAGAAGGAGCCGTGGTGAAATTCCAGTGTGAGCTGACAAAGGATAACGCAGCCGTGGAGTGGAGGAAAGGCACCATGGAGCTCTTCCCGTGTGCCAAATATCAAATTAAATTAAGTGGGCGCAGAGCTGAGCTTGTGATCCATAATGTAGAGCCAGAGGATGCCTCTGATTACACTTGTGACACGGGAGACCAGCAGAGCACTGCAGTCCTCAGAGTGAATGGTTAGCATTGCACCCACTGGGCTGGAGGAGAAGAGGCGCTGGTGGAACTGTGTGAAAGGGGTTATTTAATCCAAAAGTTAAGATAACAAGGAAAAGAGCTGCCCAGTCGTAAAGCAGAGTACAGAGAAGTGGATCTGGTGGGACAGGGTTCCTGCTTAAGCCTGTAAAGCACAGAGTGCAGTGCACTGACCCCTTCCTCTGATATGATAAAAGCAAGGAATTCTGCGCCATGGGGATTTTGAAACACTAGCAAAACTTGTTTTGGCACTTTGCAATTTTCCTGGCTCACTTGAATCAATAGCAAAGTGGCACATCATTTAAAAAAAGCACTTTGAGGTTGCTATTTTTAATCTCCCCGTGAAGATCCCGAGAATGCTGGGTTTAACCTACCCAGGAATAATGTCTGTGATTGATCACAGAATCACAGAACGGGTCACAGGTCCAACCTCCCTGCTCAAACAGGGCCATCCCAGCACCATCTAGGAAATGTTTATGATTGTCTCAAAGTTGGGTGGAATTTGTGGCTTTGATCTAAGCTATAACCTTTCAAACAATATATTTTTGCTGACTCTGACTCAGAAAGCAGCCACAGGGTCAACTATGGGTGAAAGAGCCCAGTGATTGCTTTACCTGTCTCACAGTAGTGTTTTTACTGGAACCACAGGCACTGAGATTCCTGTTTTTCCAACTGCTCACACACCCCCCATGGATATCCCCTTGTTTCCATCAGTGACAAGCTGTTTTCTGAGCTGTTCCATGATCTACTTGAATAAATGTCCATTTGTGCATCATCTGGAAGGACTCACCGATGATGATCTGGGTCTTGAAAAGACAGCTGAGAAACCAGAAATTAGTTTAAAGCTTTACATTATTTAGCTGTTGAAAACCAGGGGTATTTCTGTAAAAGTCAAAAGATTTACACTGGTTTAGATAGAAAGTGCCAGGTTTTGCTTAGTCAAAACCTTTGTGTGTTGGAGTTTCCAAAATGCTGAGTAGATGCATAAAAGGTGTGATGTGGATGTCCTGGACTTTATAGGATACTTGGGGAACTTTCTGATCCTCTGGATATACACAATATAAGTCTGTTTATTGGAAAAAAAAAAAAGGTTTTATTATCATATCACCACTAATGCAAAGTTGTACTGCAGCACCAGAGCCCGGGTGCCTTGTGCCTGACTTGTGCAGACCTGGCATTCAAGCAAAGAGCTTATGTATTATTTATTTCTCATTTCACAGCCATCAAACCCCAGCTGAAGCAGCAGCTGAGGAACGAGGAAGTGGAAGTGGGAGGAACAGCCAGGCTGCGCTGCGAGGTTTCCATCAGCAAAGCAGAAGTGGAGTGGAGGAAGGATGGAGTCCTGCTGCACTCCAGCTCCAAGTATGAAATGTGGCAGGATGGGACCCTCCGGGAGCTCCGTGTTCACCACCTGGAGCCTGGGGATGCTGGGGAATATTCCTGCAAGGCTGGAGACCAGACGAGCTCTGCCAAACTCACCGTGAAAGGCAAGACCTGTTTATTGGAACAAGATTTCACAACATGGTTGAGTTATATGCAGACACATAAAATGAGTTATTGTGATCAACACGGAGCATAGGAAGGGCATAATAAAAAAAAATCTTGTGGTCAGTGGATGCACCAAAGCAAAGACTGACTTGGTGGACAGGAGAGGATAAGGCAGCTGCAATCTGTGACTCATGGCTTGGAATATTTGCCTGGCATCATGTGCAAGGGACTGAACAGATGGTCCAGCCCCAGCTTCCAGTCACATGGCAGCTGCATCTGGCCTTTATATCATTGCAGAGCTTAGGTTGGACCACTGGTGTGGAACAAACACCCCCAGCATCTCCATGGGCTACCCCACGTCGTAGATCTCCTGCACATCACACCCAGCTGCACCATTTCTCGTGCAGATGGTGACCTCAGTTGTAGGAATATCTGCTGTGCTTGCTCAGAGGGAGACTGGGCTGCTTTTTGAATGGTTTGACCTGATGGCTTTAGAGGTCTTTTCCAGCCTCAGTGATTTTATGATTCCTTTGGTATTCCCCAGTGGGTTTGGGGTATTTACAGCTTCTGCCTGCTGGGGGCTGTCCGTATGATCCTTGCACAGGTGCCCAGCTGTCCTAGAAGCAGGACTCAGGCAAACTGCAGTGCAGAAGCCCTGTGCTCACACTAACCCAGTGAGTCCTGCTGGGAGGACAAAGCCAGCCAGGGCCTCAGCCACTTTGGAGCATCAGCGTGGAGTAAATGCAAGTCTGTTCACAGAAATGCAATAGAGAGGTCAGGCTTTAATGTTATCCTGTGAAGATGGCTGAGTGTAAATGGAACAAATTTCAAAATCCTGATTTTGGCACCAGCATTCATGCCTGTTCACCCAATTTAAAAAAAACCAATATGCAATGTGTCTCTTAGCAAGGACAAGTGGAAAAGCCACTAACCAAAAGCCATTTGTCCTGTTGCCAAGTACATTAAAAGCAGAGTTTGAACTGGGGTTTGAGAGGCTCTGCTGTCTCCACCCTTGAAGGAAAAGGTGCTGAGCAACCTGGGCCTGCTTTGAGCAGTGGTTGGAGCAGGTGACTCCCAGAAGCCCAGTGCAACCTGGGTTATTCATGGTTCCATGATTTGATCCGTGTTTTCCCTTTCATTTCCCGTTTCTGCCTCCTTGCAGAGCCTGACGTGACCATCGTGAGCGGCCTCAAGGACACGGTGGTGGCCGAAGGGGACGATGTCACCTTTCGGTGCCAGGTTTCCCACGAGAACGCCAGGGACGTGGAATGGAAGCTGCAGGATGTGGCTCTGCAGAACAACGAAATGAACGAGATCTCGGTGGAAAAGGGCAGGATCCACACCCTGACCCTGAGGAAGGTGACAGAGCAGGACATTGGCACCGTCACGTTCCGCGTGGGACCCCACACGTCGACAGCAGAGCTCACGGTGAAAGGTGAGGGCTCCCTGTGCTGTGGAACAGGGTCAGTGGGAACAAGGGGTGCTTTGCTTATGCTGGCAGCAAATTCAAGGCCAAAATTCACCCCTCGTGTCTTGGGGGTGCTTGTGCTTCAAAGCATCCGTGGCTGCAATCACCATGGATGAACAGGGGACATTTCACCATCTTCCCGAAGCTCACTGATTCCTGGAGAAATTACTAGCTTGGCTTCGCTACTTGGATGGGTAGACCTGGAATTTTCATTGCTTCCACCACCCCTTTTAGAATTCTAGAATAATTTGGGTTTGGAGGGACTTTTAAAAGCCATCTGGTCCAATCCCTCTACGTCTTCAACCAGATCAGGTTGCTCTGATCTGGTTCTTTCTTTCCTTTCTTCCTTTCTTTCCTTTCTTTTCTTTTCTTTTCTTTTCTTTTCTTTTCTTTTCTTTTCTTTTCTTTTCTTTTCTTTTCTTTTCTTTTCTTTTCTTTTCTTTTCTTTTCTTTTCTTTTCTTTTCTTTTCTTTTCTTTTCTTTTCTTTTCTTTTCTTTTCTTTTCTTTTCTTTTCTTTTCTTTTCTTTTCTTTTCTTTTCTTTTCTTTTCTTTTCTTTTCTTTTCTTTTCTTTTCTTTTCTTTTCTTTTCTTTTCTTTCTTCATTATTTTGGTTAAATTCTCCATCCAAAATCCTTCTCTCTTAGAAGCTTCTTTTAACTCCTCAGTAAATAACACAGAAGTCAGAGGATTTTTTTAATACTCAACCCTTCAGCTGTAGCTTTAACACCAAGACAGAGGAGCCTGAAAAACAAAGCACAGCAAACAAACACTTTGCTTTGTTTGTAATTTCAGTGCCACCTCCAGTCTTTAAGGAGAAACTGCAGAGCAGGGAAGTGCAGGAGGAGGACACAGCTGTCCCCTGCTGCCAGCTCTCCCAGCCCTGTGCTGATGTGAAATGGAAAAAGGGCCCTCCGGTGATCTCCCCAAGCTCCAAGTATGAAATCAGGCAGGAGGGAAGAGTCCATACTTGAAAGATTTATCATTAAAAACCAGAAGGCTCTGGCAAATACACCTGTGACAACAGAAAAGAACAAACAACAGCCACTTTGACTGTTAAAGATGGGGTGTGTTGGGTTTTTTTTAAGATAAGAAACTTGCCCCACTCCCTTAGGCTCTGCCAAGAGAATTTTTTTTTTCTACTGTCCTTGACTTCAGATGTGCTGTGCTGTCAAAAGCAGCTGAGTGCTTTTGCTTTTGGAAGTCCTGTGGTGTCTTAAGCAAAGAAAATGCAGGGACCCAAGTGTGGGAATTACTCCCACACTTTGAGACCCTATGGCCTCTCTCTGGTCACTCAGACAACCAGGGCTGGAGCTAAAATTAAGATAGGACTATTTTTGGTGCTTAATCATCCTCTGAGCTGTAGTTCTGCCTGGAAAAAGTGGTGATCCAGGTGAATTTCTTCAAACTTGGACACAACTCCAGCTAATGAGCAAGGCATCTAAATGCTTCTAGTGCCAAAGGTCTTTAAAATAGATGTGATGTGACAATATGTCTGGTTTTTTTCAAATCTGATTTAATACAAATACAATATCAAGGTGACTTTTTCTGAGACACATGATCAGGAAAAACAAAGATCAGCCAGGATATTGTTATATCCCAACTTTTGAAATATCCCTGGGGGCTCTCCCATGAAGGGCATGCACTGCCTGCAGTCACACTGACTCCACAACTCAGGGACACCAGAATATTGGTGCTGCAAGCAGGTCCTCTGATGGCAAATTTGTGTCTCTCTGTGTAGTCTCAGCCACTCCAGGACTCCTTGAAAAAAATTCCAAACCCAGGAAGCTGAGGAAGCTTGTGCAGTCATACTGTAAATACCAATCCAGCCAATTGGCTGAAAAAGAAAAAACAAATATCTATATCTGTATATATATATATATAGATATCAATACTAGTAAGTGTGGAGCCACTGTGGTTCTTCCAGGGAACTGGGCTTGAGGAGCTAAAGTTCTACATGTGGCACTTCATAAATCCACCCACCAAAACTCCACCTTGACCCACCGGTGATACCATTTGCACAGAGACTGCCAGGGTTCCTTTCTCTGCTGGTCCAGTTTTCAAATAAGAAATATTATAGAAAGATGTTTCTCCATGCTCTGTCTCAAATACACAAGAACTTGGATACCAGGAGCAGGCTTTTGAGGTCAGGTTTTGGTACCCATTTGGAGACAGATGCACTGAGATGCTCAAAACTCTGTGTCCATGACTATTCCTGTGCAAGGAGGAGCATAATCCTTGAGGTGCTCAGTGTATGAGCACTGTGTGCAGTGTCCAGTGATTCTTCAGGAGTGCAGAGTGCTTAGAGCTCCTGGAAATCCAGCGCTGTCAGACAATACCCTTTTCCTGACCCAGAGATAGGGCAGCTGAGAGGTGTTTTAAAAACTTTCATTCCATTTTCAGTCTCATGAGAAGGGTGAGACAATACAGATGTTATAATTCATTCCATCACAATCAGAAGCCAACTATTTCCTAATGACAATACACTGTAAATGTTTCTTGGCCTATCAGCTTTAGCCACACCATGCTGAAAATGCCTTAAAGCCAATCATCTGAAATTACCCCTCGTGGGTCCTACTGCAGTGCATCTTTCACAGTTCTATTTCTCCAGAGTATCTGGTCTTATTTGCAAGGCCATCCTCTGAAACTTGTTTCCAGCTCCATTTCTCTCTCAGCAATGTCTGTCCTATTCCATGGCATTTCTAAGTCAGCATTTCTTGTCTCAAGGTTCGCACACAGATGCACACACTGTGTGGGCCTTCTGTCAGGCCCTGAGAACATTCTAGAAATCCATTTCCCACACAGCACCTTCTCTCATTCCTTGTTTTGCTTTTAAACTAACTTTGGAATTGACTTTGAACCAAATTTAGGATGGCACCAGAGTTTCATCAAACACAAGGCTTAGTTACGCAGTCAGCAATGACACATAATTTTTCCCCCCTCTGATCTTCCTTGATTCAGCTTCTCCAGTCACCTTCACACAGCCACTCCAGAGCCAGCAAGCTGAGGAGGGTGGCACTGTCACTCTGAGCTGTGAGGTCTCCAAATCCAACACCACTGTGCAGTGGAAGAAGGCGGGGACAGTGCTGCGACCTGGTGACAAATACAGGATGCGTCAGGAGGGGGCCCGGGCTGAGCTGACCATTCACAACCTGAGCGAAGCTGATGCTGGGGAGTACACCTGTGACACAGGGGACCAGCAAACCACGGCAGCAGTGCAGCTGAAAGGTGGGGCTTTGCACGGGGAAGGGCTGGGCACAGCTTGGCACCACGGCAGGGGCACAGGATTGAGATATTTGGCAGCTAAACCTTGACCTGTCCTGGAACGGGGATCTCAGAGATGAGAGAGGTTTCACTGGGCTAAGAACTCTGTCAGTTACATCTCTTTGGTAACTGATTCTGTGGTTTAATAATAATTAATTTTCACCCATGGGAATCTTTTGACAATTTTTTTCACAGCACACAGGTTATAATTATACATATATTAAATATTTATTATGCACACAACACGGTATAACTTGCAAACTTTTTAGACTATCGCATATATGTGCATAATACACATGCAGACATGAATTGTGCATCTGTAGCATTGTTATATGTTGCTACGTGCCTGTGTACCAACATTTTCATGAGTTTAGGATCATAGAATCAAAGAATGGTTTGGGTTGGAAGGGATTTCCAAGGTAATTTAGTAATCCAACCCCCTGCCATGGGCAGGGACACCTTCCACTATCCCAGTTGCTCCAAGCTCTGTCCAACCTGGCCTTGGACACTTCCAGGGATCCAGGGGCAGCCACAGCTGCTCTGGGCAACCTGTTCCAGGGCCTCACCATCCTCACAGGGAACAATTTCTTTCTAACATCTAAGCTAACCCTGCCCTCTTTCAGCTTGAAACCATTCCCCTTTTTTCTGTCACTGTCTAACCCTATAAAAAGTCCTTCTTCCTCTTTTTTATAAGCTCCCATAAGCCTTCTCTTCCAAGCTGAACACACATAGATTTATTATTTAGGGCCTCAAATAACAACAACACAGTGCTGCCAAGAAAGAGCCTAACGACATGTTTAACCCAGGAAGCATCACCTGAAAGTAGATCTCAAACTCTGTTGCCCTTTCCATGAAGAACCAGCAGCCACCATCGTGGAGAGGCTGAAGGACGTGGCCGCGTACGAAGGAGAAGACGCGGTGTTCGAGTGCAGGCTGTCCCGGGAAACGGCTCAGGATGCCCAGTGGTTCCTGGGGGATGTTCCCCTGCAATCCAACGAAATGAATGAGATCAGAGTGCAAGGGACACGTCACAGTTTGATCTTGAGGAAGGTGACCCTGGAAGACTGTGGGTCCGTCAGTTTCAAAGTGGGGCAGCACTCGTCAGCAGCGCAGCTGAAGGTGGAAGGTGAGCAGCCTCCCCAGAAGAGGGGTTGAGCAGGTACTGGCAGGCACTGCTTTGACTTCTGGAGAGGTGTATTTGGGATTAGGGAGCCTTGGAAATTTTGGGAGATTCTGCTAATCTAATTTAGCAGTTTAGAGTGGTACATCTGTGCCGTTGTTTTTATTGTACATGGAATGAAGATTAACATCCTTTGATGTTATTTGATATAATCATTATTGTTAACATCCTTTGATGTTATTTGATATAATAATTAACATTAACATCCTTTGAAGACCATCCAACTACGCAGCTGATCACATGTCAGAATCAATGCTGAAGCGTGTCAAGAACATACTCTGGACTAATCTCCTACTTATAATGCTTTCAGATCATATTTTAAAAAAACAAAAAAAGTCTGAAAGCTCTGAAAAACCTTTCTTTTAAGATATGTAGAACAATTTTTGAACGATGGCCCACACCAATGCCTTGTGTTGTTTGTTCCTCTTCGACCTGGTTCCCAATGTAACCACAGACCCCCAGCCCTGCCCTGGGGGCGATGCTGGGTGAGGATGCTGCAGCAGTGCTGGTCCCCTCTCCCCACAGCTGCCCCAGTCACCTTCGTGAAGGCGCTGCACAACCTGGAGCTGCAGGAGGGTGGCACTGCCCACCTGTCCTGCGAGGTGTCCAAGCCTGATGTCCCCGTGGAGTGGAAGAAGGGCACGTCCGTGATCCACTCCAGCCACAAGTGCAGCATCCAGCAGGAGGGGAAGGTGCACACGCTGCTCATCCGCGACCTGAACCGCGCCGACTCCGGGGAGTACAGCTGCCACACGGCTGCTGGCAAGACCACGGCCAGGCTGG
The DNA here is from genome assembly GCF_024509145.1 of Vidua macroura. Classification (NCBI taxonomy): domain Eukaryota; kingdom Metazoa; phylum Chordata; class Aves; order Passeriformes; family Viduidae; genus Vidua; species Vidua macroura. The sequence goes on from NC_071571.1 coordinate 2,653,566, forward strand.
AGGTCAAAGGTAGGGTTTCCTCTGTGCCCAGCAGCGGTGAGAGGAGGGAACATCGATTTTGAGAGCTCTCTATTTCAAGAGAGACACTGATCAGTGGAGCAAGTGCAGCAGAATCCACCAATTTTTTCAGGGGGCTGAAGCACATGAAGTACATGGACAAACCCTGTTGTGACAGGACAAGGGCTGATGGTTTTAAACCAAAAGGGGGACGATTTAGATTAGGTATAAGAAAGATATTTTTTGCAATGAGGATGGTGAGGCCCTGGCACAAGTTCCCAGAGAAGCTGTGGCTGCCCCTGGATCCCTGGAAGTGTCCAAGGCCAGGTTGGACTGGGTTTGGAGCAACCTGGGATAGTGGAAGGTGTCCCTGACAGTGGCAGGGTTTGGAAAAAGATGATAGTACCTTGTAATTTAAACCATTCTGGGATCTAAGTATAAGCAGAGGCGAGGGCAGCTGATTTTGATAACTGAGGAAGAGAAAGTGGAAGGGATACCTCGTTGCTCTCTGCAGCTTCCTAGTGGAGACCTACAGAGGAGAGAGGCACAGAACTTTCTTGGAGGGCTCAGTAAAGAGATGACAGACAACAAGTGCAAGCAGCAGTGAGAAAAATTCAGATTAGAAAAAGCCAGACTTAACATGAAGGGATGGTCAGAGTTTGGAGCTGAGTTCCAGAGGAGTGGAGGAATCCCCATCCATGGGCTCCTCCAGAGGTCCCTGCAAGCCTTAATTATCCTGTAATTGATCTCTGGCTGCAAGATCTGAAGCCTTGGATTGTAACACAGGATTTATATATTCTGTATATGTTATAATATTCTAATATAATCGACCTATATTATTCTCTATATTAATAATATTTTATAAAATATGTCTATAATTCTATTTTGTATATTAGTCTATTATACTAGTCTACATATTCTATATATTCTATATTCTAATATATTCTATGTATTTTAATTTTCTGATATGATCTATATATATTAATATATATATTTATATATATACATGTATGTATATTTTATATTTTTATATTTATTTATATGTTCTTTGAGTGATTTTATCCAGTTTTATGATTTTATTTCAAGGATGGAAAGCTATCTGGCCTTCAGTAATAATTACTGAACTTTGAATTCTTTGTGAAAAGAAGTCTGGGATACGGGGAGAGGAAAAAAGGCTCACATAGAAATCAAATTTTTTTCTTGCTGATTAACTCCCCTTCCTCCTCCTCTGTCTAGGTTTGACTTTGGCATCCTCGGACGCTCTCCTTAGGGAAACCCAGCCAGAATTTCCCACCAGCTTCATGCCTAGCCCTATCCACACCTTAACAATAAAACATCCCTCTGTTTTCCATTTCTGCCTCACCCACCTTTTATTTCCTCTTTGCACCGCCGCCCTTTGCCAGGCCTGCCCGTGCTGTTCAAGCAGTGGCTGAAGAACGAGGAGGTGGAGGAAGGGCGCACGGCCGTGCTGCGCTGCGAGCTGACGCGGCCCCACGCGCGCCTGGAGTGGCGGAAAGGGGACACGGTGCTGCAGCCCGGGGACAAGTACGAGATCCGCCAGGAGGGGACAAGAGCTGAGCTCCTCATCTACGAGGCTGAGGCTCAGGATGCTGGAGAATACACCTGTGACTCGGGGGATCAGCAGACCACGGCTTCGCTGCAGGTCAAAGGTAGGACAAGGCTTGTTTGGGGGTAGGGGAGGTCTGGCTGCGTCCATCCTTCACACGGGGGATCCTGGAATCATCCAGGCCAGGCTGGATGGGGCGCTGAGAGGCCTGGTCTAGTGGAAGGTTCCCTGCTCATGGCAGGAACTGGATCTTTAAGACCCCTTCCAACCCAAACCATTCTCTGATTTAGTTTGAAAAAGGTCTCTGAGATCACTGAGTCCAACCATTAATGCAACATCCCAAGTCCACCACTAAACCATGTCCCCAGGTGCCACATCCACATGGAAATTTTATTGCTGAGTCATCACTGACACTCTGTGAAATCAAACTGCAGTATTTCACCATACCTAGGAGAAGTCCATTTTAAATTGATCCATTGTATGTCTTCGCGCCTGAGAAGCCCATGAATTGTGGCTCTTTGCCTTTCTTAGCGGCTGTGGTTTTGGGTTTTATAATTTTATTCATTTTGTATTAAGAATTCTATTGGTTTGGATTTTACAGTTTTATTCATTTTGTACTAAGAACTCTGTGGATTTGGGATTTTACAGTTCTATTAATTTTGTGCTAAAAATTCTATGTCTTTTAGATTAGATCACACTTGTAGATTGTGGGTTTAGTCACCGTAACAAACTCCTGCTCAGAGCATGTGGTTTCAGAGATTAAACACCCAAAATCTCATGTGCCAGCTGAGGGAACTGGGTTTTTTTAATCTGGAGAAAAGGAGGCTTGGGGGAGATGGTATCACTCTCTGCAACTACCAACAGGAGGTTGTGGTGAGGTAAAGGTTGGTCTATTCCACAAGTGACAAGCAATAGGATGAGAGGAAGTGGCCTCAAGTTGCACCAGGATGGGTTTAGATTTGGTATTAAGAAATAATTCCTCACTGAAAGGGTGGCCAAACATTGGCACAGACTGCCCAGAGAAGCAGTGGAGTCACCATCTCTGGAGATATTTAAAAGATGTGTAGATGTGACACTTGGGGACGTGGTTTAGTGGTGGATTTGGCTGTGCTGGGTTAACGGCTCAACTTGATCTTAAAAGTCTTTTCCAACCTAAAGGGTTCTGGCTCTGTGGTGTGATTGGTGGTGTTGTGCTCTGTGTGCTTCCACTGAGAATGGTGAGTATGGCCATGTGAAGACCTTTAGAGGCCCAGAGCAGCACTGGACACCTCTGCAGCATCGGCAGCTGATTCCATGAGTGGCCAGCAGGCAAACTGTGGTCCCGAAAGAGGGGAGCAGCCCAGCTGCAGAAGTTACAAGCAGGTTTCTCACCTCTGAGCGCCGTCACTGATGCAGTTGCTTCTCCACCGCAGTACTGCCGGTGCTGTTTAACAAAGAGCTGAAAAACGTAGAGACTGAAGAAGGGGGAACGGCAGTTTTGCGCTGTGAGATCTCCAAGCCGGACGCTCCCGTTGAGTGGAGGAAAGGAGGGGTGGTCATTCAGCCCAGTGACAAGTACGAGGTGAAGCTGAAGGGCAGCGTGGCTGAGCTGATCATCCGTGGTGTAGAACCTGATGACTGTGGGGATTATACCTGCAGCACTGGATACGAGATCACCACAGGGTCTGTGTATGTGCAAGGTAAGGCGATGGAACGTGGTGGAAATGCCTGGACCTCTTACTCCAAAATCTTTGACAGTAACTGGCCAAACAGCAGAAAGTCCATTCATTTCTTTCCTGATTCCAGCCAAGATATAAAAACTCACCTCCAGGCTGAGGTTTGACCCATCTTTTTAAGTTAAGCTAGTTTAAAGTACTGACCATACTGTGCTTCAGAACAGATGGTGGTACTGCTGAAAAACTTGGAGCAGTGGTCGTAAAAATACTGAAATTCTTGTTACAGCTGATTGCAGCTTCTATCATTGTTGATAATCTTATTACTCCTTTAAAGCACCCAAGTGAGCATTTAAATCTCTAAGTACCTCTCTGCCTCATACAATTTCTGCAGATGGTCACAACACACAGGAGAGTCAGGCATGACCTGGGCAAGGAGTGGAGTTTCCTCCCAGTGAAATGATGTTTGCAGACACACACACTGCTCCTACAAGCAGCTGGAGGGATGGAAGGTGGTTTCTAACCCTCTTCAAGATGATTTTAGTTCTTTTTTTCCCCTTGGAAAAGCACTACAAGCTTAACTCTGCTGGAGCTGCACTTGGGCTTGGGTTAGTTCTGCAGGGAGCGACTCGTGCGTGTTTGTTTTTGTTTTCCTTTGGCACCTTCTCTTGCTCTGTCACGCAGAAGAGGCAGCAGTGATAGTGTCTGGTTTAAGGAACACAGACGTCTTTGTGGGCGAGTCAGCCACGTTCACCTGCGAGCTCTCGCACCCGGGCGTGAAGAACGTGCAGTGGTGGCTCGATGGGACCCCCCTCCACAACAACCTGGTGACCGAAATCTCTGAGCAGGACGGCAGGATCCACACTCTAACCCTAAATGACGTGGCGTGCCACGACTCAGGCACTGTCACCTTCAGAGCTGGGTCCCTTATATCTTCAGCTAAATTATTAGTCAAAGGTATTTCCCCGTTAGCAAGAAACACGTGGCCACCTCTGGACTTGCTCCATGTGCTGGTGCTTCTGCCTTCCAGGCTACCCTTACTAAATCCCTTCATGGTCCTCCTGTTCCCTGCAACCCTCCCACTCTGCAAGTCACCCACTCTCACCCCAGAGTTCTTCTGTGTACAGCCACACTGATTTTTTTTTTTTTTCCCTTACCCTCAAATGTTTTTGGATTTTATAGATGAGGGAGGGTTGCAGGGTCAGGGCTGCTTCTTTCACCTGATATCAAAGAAGAGATGAATATAAATATCTTGGTAGCACCTGACTTTACATCCCCACTTCAGCTTTTTCTTCCATAATACCACAAAATCTTGCGGGGGTGGTCATTCCCAAATTTCCCACTCTGCTGCTCCACAGCTGGGCTACTGGTGCTGAGCTCAGCACATTCCCAGGACAGGATTTTGGGCTGTTCCTGGGAACCAATGGGTGTGTGACATTCCAGTAGCACAGAGACAAAGCGTGCCTTGTTTTTGAAAGCTCATCCCTGCACTGGCAAAGCTTTCTGGTCTGTTGAATAAATATTTTCCCCATTTGGTAAGGGTAGCCAAAAGCTGCAAATAACACTGAGCTCCAGACTTGATAAAGCAAGCTCCTTCCCACCCACTCCTTTTATAGCCGTGGGGGAGATCTGTTGTTTTTCAGGCAAAATTAAGGCTTATTGTCTGCTTGGAAAAGGGATATATGCAGAGATATCAAGGGCTTTATTCAAATCTACTCCTGTGGGGGAATGGATTTGAATAAAAATAACTGGGCCATAACAGGAATGATCCACAATATGGAATTGTAGTCAGTGGTTGATGTCTCCTTCTCTGCATCATGTGTCCCGTGTACATTCAGAAAATTTGGTTCTCTTCAAAGATAAAATGTGAAATCACTTCTGCAGTGACAACAGAGTGTGCAGACCCAAGTCCCGTGTTAATTTGCATCCATTTTCAGAAACAGAACCTGGTTCTGAGCCCTCCAGGCAAAAAAATCCAGTGGGCCTAAAACATTAAAAATTATAAACGAATGCACTGTTAGGTATTCTGCTCAGTGAATTAACAGTCTCCTGAGATATTTTCACTTCATGGAATCACAGCATCATTGATTTTGGGAGAAATATCTGGAGATCATCCAGTCCAACCCCACAGCTCGTGTAGGTACACACATGTATGTAGATATTTTGTGCTTCCATGAAGCCAAGATTCCTGAATCACAACCCTGAATCACAACTAGCAGTATTTCATAACTGGATTGGGATAACCCTGGCTACACTGTGCTCAGTAACACTTGATTTCATAGGAAAGTGAAACACTTGAAAATTTCCAACCATTCTTGTACTGACAATTTTGTACACTTAATAAAATGTACAAAAGTTTGTACACTTAATAAAGTGTACAAATTTATTGTCCATAAATTTAAGCATAAATCATTGTTTGAAATATATTTCAGTCTATCAAGCCATCCATGGCTTGCTCTTCATCAAGGAGCAAGCTGACTTTGTTCCATGTGCCTCATTCTCCTGGTTTAAGGCGTGTAGGTAATTGGATTTATTCTGTATTCAGCTTTCCATGCTGGGCCTCCACAAGATCACTGCCCTACACCTGCATTCATTCCTTGACCAGGAGTGGTGGTTCACAGGTGATGGGGGAGGATGGAAAAGGGTGAAGGAGCTGCTGCCGTTTTCCAGCTCCTCTGGGCCGGTGAGAATTGCAGGTTCCAGGGCACACGTTGTCACCGTTGAGCAGGATGGGAATGAAAGACTCCAAGTTAGAAGGCAAAGAGAATGAACTCTGATTTATTTCAAATGTACCGCTCTATATATGGAGAACATCGTGTGGACTAATTTAATTGGTCTTAGAGTAAAAACATCTCACACCATTGGCGTGCAGTGAATGATGCACAGTGGCAGAGCATATCTATAAACAATGTGAATAACCAGGTAGATTAGAGAATTATTTACATTCTTTCCCAACTGCTTCCTAGGCTCTCGCCTGGTTAGAAAACCCTTTTCTCTGACTGAGCTGAGAGTATCCACACACGTTGGCTCCTCAGTCCCAAAGAGCTGCACAGGTGAACAGGGGCCACCAAAGTCCTTGCCCTGGCCAATAGCGAGGGGACAGTGGAACCAGGACCTTCTCCAGTACCACGGGTGATATTTGCTGTGAGAAACACATTTCTACATCTTATGGAAGGGGATGAGGTTGTGCTCCCCAGGCACCAGCTTGCTTCTTCAGTCAGCAAAACATCTCCAAGGTCTTCCACTGAGGCCTCCTCTCCATCAACACACCTGGCAGACACTCTGAGTGGCAGAGGGAACCTTAGTGAGTGGGATCAAGCCTTGCAGCAAGTTTCCAAATGCTGTTTGCAAATCTCTCTTTGCTCCCCAAGGTCTGCCAGGAGCATCCCAAAGCCTCAGCCTGCTGCAGCAGTTTCAAGAGGAGCATTCCAGACAGAGATCCTGTGGGGGTTATTCCAGCTGGCTTGTGAGCAGAGCAACTATTTGAAGAATTAGGACATCACAGAATGTCCAGAGCTGGAAGGGTTCCTCAAGGATCATCGTGTCAAGCTCCTGATGATATCCCAGATTTCTCTCTCATCTTTTTATGTCCCTTTGTAGCCCTATCATTTTTTTTAAGTTGACATAATTCTGCTAAGAATGATGTTTCAGAGAGATTTCAATTTTCAGACTGCATTGAGATTTTTCCTTTTGACCTGCATATTGCATGGTAGATGGATGGTCCAGTCTGACATCTCAGGAGGGACCCTTGGCTGCTTTGGGAACTCACAGTATTTTAGGTCAGATATATCTACTGTGCCTTACAGCTGCCTCACAAGAAGCAGAACTTGGGTTTTAGAAGTGTTTAAAAGCAACTTCATGGATCTCAACACCTTCAGAGGAGCTGCATATCCAGCTGCTCTCAGCATTTTATGGGCTCTCAGTCTGAGGTGTCAGGGTTTATGATCTCTCAGTGATCTGTGGATTAAATACTGTCAAGGAAATCCTATTGCTTTTTCTCTAAACCATGTGTTTGCTGCAGAGGAACATGCAAATAATCAAAGCAATATTCATCTGCTCCTGTGGAGTGACCTTTTTTTGTCACAGTTGTCCTGGATATTTGCTCCTCACGTGATTTCTGACAGCCAAAACCACCCCAGGACAGGAATGAGTGTCTGCATTTGAGGACTGTGTTTCTTTCCGACGAGTAGTTATATTTTAGTCACACAAGGAGCTTCCAGTAGGGTTTGTGGTATTTTCCCATTGCTCTGTGAGGTTGAGAGTTGCAGGGAACCACTCCCTGCAGTCCTCTGCATCACACTTCTGCTCCACATTCAGGAAGCAAAAGTGTTTCACATTTTCCAGTGCTTCCCAGCCTGGAAGATCTCAGAAACACTGTAAGAAACACTAAATTGGAGAAGCAGTCCAAATTCAGGACTGTTCCAGCACAAGCCTCAATTCCTGGTGGCCCATTTCCCAGTGTGATGGTCATGTTCTAATGCACCAGTCTGGCTTCCATCCTGCTTGATGCTGACACAGGCACAGACTAAACTGCTAATCCCCCTGCTTGCACTGTCACTCTGCTTGCTCCCCACGGGCTCTGTGCTTGGCAAAAACCCTCCAAGGGGTGATTTCCATGGGGATCCACTAATGCATGTCCTTCCTGACATGTTGGTTAACAGATCCCACCATTGAAGTGGTGAGTCCCATGCAGGACATAACTGTTGATGAAGATGGCCCAGCAGAGTTCATATGCCAATATTCTAGGCCAGTGCACGCCATCTGGAAGAAAAATGATCAGGAAATACATGCAGATGGGCAGCGAGTGATTATCGATCAGGACTGGAATGTGAGCATGCTAAAAATTAACCCCACGGTCCCAGAAGACACTGGCATCTATTCTTGTGAAGCTGAAGGCATTAAAGTGATGGCTACACTTGATGTTCAAGGTGAGGTCTTCCAGCCAGAGAGGAAGACTACCATGGGTTCCAAATAAAAGAGGTAGAAAAATCATGGCAAGGCTTTGCAATAAGGGACACATCAGATACCTGCTCTTGGTGTTTGCTCCAGTGCTGAAAATGAGGATAAAAATAGTTGGGAATTGAATGTGAAACTGCAGTGTTATCTTATTTCTAATTAACACTCACTCGTTACACCACTGAGCCAGCCCACCTCTTCTGCAGTGAGCTGGAATATCAGTGTGATGGGATATGTCCTGCTGGACTGTTGTAAAATCAAAGGTGTATTCTTGGTCCAAAGGAATAATACAAATATTGTTTTGCTATTAAAGAGCAATTTTTACAGCACTTTTTGCATAAAACCAGTAACTAACGGATGGCGTGGAATTCCATTTTACTTTGCTGAGTAAAGGAGCTTGGTAATTTACCTATTTCGAACAGTCATCCCTCAGGAATTACCTCCTCACTCAGCACTCACATTTCTGGAGATCCTCAGGAACAATATATACAAAAATTGACAAAAAAGTTAGGATTTTACATGGAAATTTCTTTTTTTTTCTGCTGCATATGGAATTCCTGGGTTTGGTTGCCAAGTGAATTGGTGTGATCAGCAACAGCAGGTTCTGATTTCTGAACATTTGTGGCTATTTTGCCTTCTTGCTTAACTGGAGTTGGTTGTTAGTGCAGAAGAACAGGGTGTTATTAATTACAATGTTTTCTACATTGATAAGCACTTTCCATTGTAGGGATTTAAAACCATTTTAATTAACATAATTTAAAAGCATCCCAGAGGAGGTAGGGTTAGCAATTGGCTGCTTTCCATAATTAGGGAAACCAGCGCTTCCAAAGTACAAAGATAAACAATTTGGGTTGTTCTAACAAAAATTATACCTTTTCCAAGAATAGTCTGCAACCCCCTCATTGTTCTCCATAAGTATAAATCTTATAAAATTCAGAATATTTTTAGTATTATAGAATAGTTTGGACTGGAAAAGACCTTAAAGGTCATGTAGTTCCAAACCCCCTGCCATGGACAGGAACACCTTCCACTGTCCCAGGTTGTGCTCCAAGCCCCATCCAGCCTGGCTTTGGACACTTCAGGGATGGAGTGATTTTTGGGTATGTTTCTTTGTTTTTACCATTAAATAAATGGCTCAGTTTGGAGGTTTTTTTAACATTTTATTTATTTTTACTAATTTTTTTTTTTTTTGCTGGGCACAGTTCCAAATGATCTGTAGAGATCTAAACTGGGATGTCTCGGGGTCTTGGTATATAACACAAATCACGCTGACCATTTCATGGCATTTGTATAAACTGTATTTACTCCACTGTGTGTCCCCACCTTTGTGCATGTCATTTGTCCCTGTAGCAACAAGAATTATGCCCACGTGCACCAGCCCACATTTGATTTGGCATCGAGCTAATTGTTTGTGTCCAGGTGCCAACTGATGCATGGCTGGAGTGTGGAGGTTTGTGCATGTTTCTGACCCCACAACTCACCACACAGCATGGGAAAATAAACCTAAATGTCACAGACCTTTGCAATAATTCAGAAATTTACTGTTCAAAGTCATCTTGATAGAGATGTTGACTTTGAGTGGTTCCTAGAAGCAGAATTATCTTGGATAATCGTCACTACAGCTTTTTCAGCCATAATATTCTCTTACATTTGCTTTGCAAGAAAAGTCATGAGATTTTATCATGAGTTGTCAGTGGATTCACATCTCCCCAGTCATGATGATAATTGTGTTGTCTGGGAGATCTTTGGGAAACTGTTATAGAACAAAAGGAATTTAGTTGCACTTTATCTTCCTGAGCTATGCCTTCCTATTGACTATGGGCCTGATCCATACAAATATGACCATTTTTTTCTTTATTTATAAAAAAACGGGTTTTTGGAAGAAATCTGGGTGAAATGCTAGAGGTTCTAGATGAAATGCTGGAGGTTCTAAAGGTTATCATTACTTTTAAACTGTCTTTAAATCTTTCTATTGTAATACTTTGTTAGAGCACGGATTGCAATCGACAATTAAACCTACAAGCACAGTTTATAACATCCACATTTTTCCATCAGCTTTGCAGCAGTGGGAATCATCCAGTGCTCCGAGGCTTGCTAATATTCAGAGATATGTGACCAAATAATTAATACACTGTTAATTGTCCTTTTCTAGCCAAGAACAGCATTGTCCAGGGCTTGGAGAACGTGGAGGCTGTGGAAGGAGGGGAAGCCCTGTTCGAGTGTTATCTCTCCAAGCCTGAGACCTACAATTACAACTGGCTGATTGACGATGAACCTGCCAAAACCACAGAAAACACTGAGATGGTTTACTTTGAAAATGGACTCAGGCATATCTTGCTGCTGAAGAATTTAACTCCCCAGGACAGCTGCAGGGTGACTTTCATGTGCAGCGATGCGGTGACCTCAGCCTTCCTCACAGTGAAAGGTAACTCAAGTGCTTGGGCAGGGGAAGCCTTCAATTTCTGGTTGGAAAGGGGAAAGAAACCAGGGAAATATGATGAGTAGCAGCAAGGAAATGTTGCATTTGTTGTTTGTCTCTTATCTAAATGTTCTTCCCGCACAATAAATCATAGAATCATTTAGGTTGGGAAAGATCTCTCAGGTCATCAAGCCCACCACTAACCCACAGAATCACAGAATAGATTGGGTTGGAGAGGACCTTAAAATTCATCCAGTGCCACCCCCTGCCATGGGCAGGGACACCTTCCACCATCCCAGGCTGCTCCAAGCCCCGTCCAGCCTGGCCTTGGGCACTTCCAGGGATCTAGGGGTAGCCACAGCTTCTCTGGGCACCCTGTGCCAGGGCCTCCCCAGCCTCACAGCGAAGAATTTCTTCCTAATATCTCATGTAAACCTATTCTCTGTCCATTTGAATCCATTCCCCCTTGTCCTGTCACTCCATGCTCTTGCAAAATGTCCCTCTCCATCTTTCTCGTCAGCTCCCTTCACTTACTGGAAGGTACAAATTGGATCATCCTAAAGCCTTTGCTTTCCCTGAAAAAATAAAAATCTGAAAAAAATCCAATTCTCTCACCCCTAAATGGATGAGGCTTTACAATTTCCTCATTTTCTTGTTCAGTAGGATGTGACATGGTTTATAAGCAGCACCGGTTGACACTGAATTAGCAGTAAATGACTGTCTCAGAGCTGTCATGATTCTGATGAGCCCGGTTGTGTTTATAGGCACTTCAGGGCTTCAGAGAGGAGGGTTTTATCAGCAACAATATTATCTCTGTAGCCTTTATCCCAGTGGGGACCAGAAACCCCTTCTGTACAAGAAAATAAGACTACAAAAGCAAAGATCAATCCCCACCTATGGATTAGATTGAGTTTGGAGCAACCTGGTCTGGTGGAAGGTGTCCCTGCCAAAGGCAGGGGATGCAACAAAATGAGTTTTAAAGTCCCTCCCAAACCAAACCACTCTGTGATTCTAAACCTTCTCTTCTGGCATTATACATAAACCTTTTAATGATCTCCTTGCTCTCCAAGACCTGCTGTTCAGAGCTTCAGCACAAATATTCACAAAATCTCTTGATTGTTTCTCTACCTGAGGGGTTTGATCACTGATTTTAATCTACAGGGTGGCGCCTGCAGTTCTTGCAGTCCCTCGCGGATGTGGAAGTGTCTCTGGGGGAAAAAGCAACATTTAGCTGTGTCCTGAGTGAAGCTGTGCCAGTTAATGAAGTGGCCTGGTACAGTAATGACATTGAGATCCAGTCGGGTGAGGACTGGGAGGTACAAGCAGATGGAAACAAATACAAACTTATTCTGAAAAAAGCCCAGCTGCATCATTCTGGAGAGGTGACCTTTGCTTCCAGGGAGGCCATTTCATCAGCCAAGCTTTCTGTGATAGGTAAGTGTGTGTTGTTCCAGCCCAGGGGCACTCAAAATCTCAAACTTTGGTATGGAGCTGCAACACTGATTTTCCCAATCTTTGTGCTGATTCTTTTCCATTTTGCCTCACATGTACCAAAACAGTGCTCTTAGTCTGAGAAGATACTACTGACAACTTGTTCTTTGACCAGAAGTAATCCACCTCATCAGAAGAAAAATGTATCAGGCTAGTGATGGTAGAGATGCTCCCCAACTTTCTTTAGCTGCAGTCTTTTGTAAAATGTAACATAAACTCTAACAGAAATCAGTATTCTAAGTTCAACTTCACTCTCAGCAAGCATGGACTTAGGAGGGAACTGAGCTAGAGTCCATGTGGAAAAATTATCCAGAATAGCAGAGGAATCTTTGAAATCTGCTCATTAGCTCAGTTGCAGGGCAAACAGTTTCCCAGATTAATGAGAAGCATATTAAAACCCTCAAGTGGGGGACACCCATGAAGCACACACCTCCTGCTTCAGAGACGCAAGAGCTAATAGTTAAGTAGGGAAGATGATCATTCCCTAATTCCCTCATGGAACAAGTTGGATGATGCCATGCCAGTGTCCATTTCAGCACCCAGGATCTGGCTCCTTCCTGCAGTGGGACAAGTGGGTCACCCAGCAGTGGTCACACAGCACCATCCCAGCAGTGGTTATGAGATAATTAAATGTATTTTAGCTGTAGCTGAGATGTTAAAGAGCCACTGATGGACCATCTATACTTTAAATGACTACAGGCAGCCTCTATCTAAGGATTTCTGAGACTTAAGGGATCTCTGTTAAGCATTCCAGTAATTTTCACCACAATTTTAAAAAAAAGTTTGATGGATTTAAATCAGCTTCTTCTAATTTTGGGTACTTACAGTTAATTACATTTCATTAAATGCTCTTCCTGTTGACAGATTTTTCTGTATGAAATTTGGCTGACAACAGAGAAAAGACTTTATGTTGTTCTTGTGGTGTCCAGAGTTAAAGAACTGGCTGTTGACCATATTTGCCTTTAATTCTTCGGATTGGTGCATCATGGCAGGTCATTTACATCATAAATGTCTTGAACTCAAGACTGAAAGAATTATTTCTGTCTTTTAGGCCAAAGTGTAATGTAAGCAAGGAACATTTTCCAGTGTACTGAGTGGAAGGATTGGGATTATATGATCTTCAAGGTCCCACCCCAAACCATTCTATGATCATGGACAGCAGGACACCAGATCATTCCCATCACATATTTATTTGTTATTGCCTGATGCTGTGACACATACTGCAATTTCACAGAAGTGGAGTGACTCGTTATTAAAATATTTGAGTTATTCTTTAGTCCCATAATAACTTGATTTCAATTAAGGCCAGACCCAAAATAAACACAATCAAGGCTCAAATGTGCTTGAAATTCTCAGTCAAATTCCTTGATAATATGGACTGTGTAGGATTATCTTTATTTTAAGCTTGGTGGGACAAAGTGGTTGATTATATATATAGAAGAGCCTAATTATTTGAGATGAGAGTTGGAAAATGAATGTTTGTCATTGGCAGCATAGATCAGGGCAGACAAGGACAAATCAGTGGTGCACAGGTACTCATGGTTGTGACTTTATGATGACTTTACACTCCACTTTACCACAAGGAGGATACTCAATCCATTGTGCTTCCGTCCCCATGGCTTGCAGAAGGCTCTTGGGTGTTTTAGGGTGAAGGGTTACTGCTCAAACCTTACATCATGTTGTGCCCCCAGCCCTCCCCGAGCCACCCGAAGAGCCAGAAGTTCTAAGTCAGAGCAGCCACTCTGTCACTCTGTCCTGGCACAAGCCGCTGGGTGACGGCGGCCAGGACATCCTGGGCTACAAGGTGGAGAGGAAAATCCTGGGAGTTGGCTGGCAGTCCTGCAGCGAGGGCCTCATCCAGGACACGGAGTTCACAGTGGATGGCCTCACCCCGGGGGAGCCCTACAGATTCCGAGTGTCGGCCATAAATAAAGCCGGGGCCAGCGAGGCGGTGCACTTCCCCCAGATGGTGCGGTTAGGTGAGGATGGACACAGGCTCCAGGGAGGGCTGCCAGCTCCTGCAGACCCCACATTTTGCATGGCATGCCTGCTTCACCCATTCCAGGCACCTCCCAGGGCAATACCTTTCAGTGCTTGGCTGCCAACGCAATAGAGGAGGAAGAGCCCGGGGTTAAAAAGTCGTTCTGGGCTGCTGTGAACAAAACCTGCTGCGTTTTTAGCACTCAGCACTGGTTTCCTCCAAACTGCATCCAGCTGTCTTGCAGCCTGCACTGCATCATCCACGTGCTGGCCCGTCACCATGGGTTTCTTGCATTGCATCCATGTCACCACAACTGTCTTTTCTGGTGGAGCTGGGATGGAATGAGTGCAAAAGGGCATGCTGGAATGTGTTTGGGGTAACCAAGACTGTGACCATGAGTGGGCAATGTTGTCTTCTTCACCCATCTTCTTCCTTTTTTATGTTTTTTATGTGATTTTTTCAAGAATTCCCCCAAAGAAATGCTGGGGGACGCAGTTCCTTTGCTGTCTGATGGTGAAACTTTGGAAGCCTCAGTGGGATGGGGAGTCTCTCTCTTTCAATCTTTCTTTCCTTGCAACTCTTTCTCCGGTACGACTCATCTAAATTCCTCAAAATGAGTATAATGATAAACAAATACTCTTTTGCTTGAAATGCTCTGTTGCATTTTTTTTGCAACAATAACTGCTGCCAGCACTGGACCCTGATGACTCTGCACATGCTGACTTTGTCAACAACAAACCCAAGGCATTTTGGGCAGCAATCCACTCACCCTGGTGAAATGTGCAGAGAGGAAGGTAACCCTGAGGGATGTGCTGCTTTTGGGAACCCAGCACCATCTTTTACATCCCAGTCAACATCTCTGAGTTTAATGTGTTCTTTGAGTTATCTTGGTTCTACAAACAGCATTCCGTTGGTAGACCTCCTTCCAAAGTAAAGAAAATGCAGAGAAATTTTTGGTTTAAATTATTTATGCTTTTTGATAATTTTTACTCTTCCTAGGATAGCATAAAGATATAGATATATTTTTTTTTTTATTTCAAGACAGAGCTGAATGCTGCTTTGAACAATCTCTTTTCATTCTATTTATTGTTTCTTTTTTGTCTCGCATCACAACTCCTTCATCTCAAAACATTTGAGATCTAGAAATCTGTAGAACTTCTTTCATACTGATGATGGGTAAATGAAGACCAGCAAACAAACACAGGAATGTGGAAAATGCAACCACTTCTGCATGTATATGTTTAGATGGAGCTGGTTTAAGCACTGGGAGAGCTTGGAAAATTGTTTTGATATTATCTTTGGAAGTGCATACTTTGGATGCTGACAGTCCTTTCTTATTTTTTTTTTTTCCTTTAGTTGTCTACAACAGCTGAAAAAGTTGTAAAAGATGGATGGGTTGCTTGGATATTTTATAGAATGGAGTGCCTTAAAGCCAGATGATTGTTCTTTGTGCTAATTAATTATATTTTTGTAATTGCAGAGCCTCCAGTTACCATCACCCAACCTTTGGTGGGAGGATCTGTCTCGGAAGGGGGGGTGGCTCGCCTGGAGTGCACATTATCAAGTAAAACTGAGGAGAAAGTGACTTGGTTCAAGGGAAAAGAGCAAATAAAAGCTGGAGGGAGATACGAGATCCTCTCAGATGGAACGAAACAGACACTCATTATCCGTGGATTTAAACCTGAGGATCAGGACAGCTACACCTGCATGGCTTCTCCAGAAGTCAAATCTGTTGCCAGCCTGTGTCTTGAAGGTATGGAGTGTGCATTGCTGGGGTGTTAAATCAGGTCTGGTATGGACATCCAGGGGCATCTCCAGAGTCCAAGCTGTGGATTAATTAATTTTGTTTTGCAAGCTATGATAACAATCCACAAGGAATTGTTATTTTTCCTGTTTGGCATTGCCCAGTATGTTCCTGCATCCCAAATAGTTTTGAGTTGCTCAGGTTAGAGTTTCTGGAGACAGATATTTAAGGTGTGACATTATTGTCTCTACAAGAGTTTTTGGTGCCTTTTGAGATGCTTTAGGGTATTCTGTGGATGTCCCAGACAACCTGGAGCATCTCAAAAGGGACTGGGCAACACATAGAGGCACGTGAGTGTGTCCCAGACACCTTCAGGCACATCCAACCAAGCAGGTGTGTCCATGTGAGATGGGAGTCTCAGCTCCCAGGACAGCTGCTGGAGATCTGTTCAGGACACACAGGGAAGCCCTGTATACCTGGGAGATAGGATGAGCCTGGGTAGCTTTCCACTGGCAGTCTTAACCAGTTCATCAACTGCAACATTAAAAAGGGCAGAAATCAGTTTATTGGGTCCAAATGTGCAAGGAATAAATAAATGTAAAAAAAAAAAAAAAAAAAGTTGTTTGGTAATGTTTTAAGTGCATGCATAGAATCACAGGATTGTTGAGGTTGGACAGACCTCCTGAAGATGGTGTGGTCCATCCTCCTCCTCAAAGCGTGGTCAGCTAGGACAAGTTCACCAGGACCAGACTCAGTTATATCAACTTCCCAGAGAGGGTGTGAAGTCTCCTTCTCTGGAGATATTCAAAATCCATCTGGACACTGAATAATGTGATCTAGGGGAATGTGTGTGAGCAGAGAGGTTGGACTAGATGATATCCAGCGGTCCCTTCCAACCCTCCCCATCCTGTGATTCTGTAAACTCCCATGTTGTTCTCATTGTGATGCTTAGTTAAATGCCTCTGAGACTCTCCTGTAGAACATTTCCATGTGCTTTCTCAAAACTCACAGATATTTAACTTCTCATCTGTTTCATTCCCTGCAGTTCCCACAGTGTCGATGCTGAAGGAGATTGCCAGGGAAGCTCCCCCTGCCAGCCGGGCTGAAGAGCAGGTGGATGGACACATCCAGCCCAGCCTGCCTCCTGAAGCTGCCCAGGAGGGAGATCTTCACCTCCTGTGGGAAGCCCTGGCCAAGAAGCGCCGTATGAGCCGGGAGCCCACCTTGGATTCCATCAGCGAGGTGCCCGAGGAGGATGAGAAGCTTCAGAAGCTGAGGAAGGAGGAAGCAGAGATGTCTCACTACTACTCAGAGGAGTACTCCACATGTGACGAGCTGGCCAGGACAGGAGAGGCAGATTTCTCTTTCACAAGCTCTGATGATGAGTCTAGAGCTGGGACTCCTTCTCTAGTAAACTACCTCAAGAGAGCTGAGAAGAAGAGCACCAGTATTACCAGCAAGGTTCAGTCCACCTCCACAGGAAAACTATGGAAACAGTGGGAGACATCCACCGTGGAGACCACTGTGGCCACCACAGCTGCTCAGCCAGCTGAACCAGAGCTGCCGGATTTAGATGATCCCTCCATGAACAAGGCGGCTGTGAAGATCCAAGCCGCTTTCAAAGGCTACAAAGTCAGGAAAGAGATCAAGCAACAGGAGTGCCCGGTGTTTACTGAGACCTTCAAAGACTTCTCTGGAGAGCCTGGAAGCACCCTGCACCTGGAGTGCGTGGCCCACAGCAAAACCGACATGAACGTCCGGTGGCTGAAGGATGGGAAGGAGCTCTCGGATGGTCGTTACTACCACATAGACAGCTACAGCGACGGCACCTGCTCCTTGATTATCGCTGGCCTGGACAGGAAGGATGCAGGCAAATACACCTGTGAGGCATCCAATAAGTTTGGCAAGGTCTCACACAGCGCTAAGGTGGTGGTTGGCACTCAGGAACCTCAAGTCCTTGCTAAGGAGAAGGGGAGTAAGCAGAGCACTGACAGCGAGACGGAGAGCTCGTCTGGCAGCGAGCTGGACGACGCTTTCCGAAAAGCAGGAAGGAGACTCCACAGACTCTTCAGGGCCAAGATCTCCACGGAGATCTCTGACGTGGAGGAAGAGCTCTTTGTCAGCGCAGATGAAGGGGACATAGACGTGGTTGACCACCAGACGTACCGTGAGGATGACCAGTACATCTACATCAAGTTTGAAATCATGTCTGAGGCCAAAACAGCCGCCACACGGTTCAGAGAGATGTTTGGCGCTCTGGGAATTCCAGTGGAGATCGACATCTTGGAACAAGGCCCGAAAAAAATCGAATTGCGCATTGGGAAGGCGTCACCTCCCACCCTTGGGAAGTTTGCACCTCCGGTAGCGAGACCTCCACCACCTTTGCTGACTTCCGACACAGGTAGGGGAAGAAAATCTTGCCTATTCCTTGGAAAACACAGTGGGAACAGGTCACAATATCATTTTTTCACTCTCAAGCAAGTTCATTTTTTTTTTTTTTAATTTAGTGCAGATATTTTTATGAAAGCTTTATACTTTTAGAAAAAATAATGACATTTTTTATTCTTTTTTTCATTTTGAGGAGAGGAGGCACACCGGTGGGGGCGCTTGCAATGTATTGACTTATCTGTGAAGCCCCTTTTCATGTTAGAAATGTCACCTACTACAACATGACCACAAATACTATGATTATTGTACTTAAATGAATTATGTAGGGTTTAGAATGGTTTGGAGGGAGAAAAGATATTTTGGCAAGGACAGGAGCAGGGGCAATATATAGTTGGGAGCTGTGGTATTGTTGTGCTGATGGAATATCTTCGTAATGCTAGGGAGTTTCTTGATTGTTTTCTAGAGAAAAGATATTACTCTGGAATTAAAAAACTGGAAACCAGAAGTTTGGTCAGAAAAGGCCTAAAATATATCTTTAGATAAAACCAAACTCTTCTTTCTTCTCACCAACCACCCCAACTTTAGCCCCCATGTTCATGACCGAGCTCCAAAACCAAGAGGTCCAGGACGGGTACCCAGTGAGCTTTGACTGCATCGTCATTGGCAAACCCCTGCCCACGGTTCGCTGGTTCAAGGACGGCAAAGCTATCGAAGAAAACGATCACTACATGATCAACGAGGACCAGGAAGGGTGTCACCAGCTGATCATCACCGCCGTGGTGCCCACGGACATGGGCGTCTACCGCTGCCTCGCTGAGAACAACATGGGGGTGGCTTCGACCAAGGCTGAGCTTCGTGTGGACTGTAAGTCTCAAAATCTCTGTAGAAAAAACAATTAAAGGAGTTCTACTGAGACCTGATTATTTTTTTTTTCCCCAAGGAAAGCACCATTTATATTTTAAAGAAAGATGTTTTGGCCACAGAATTTTCACTTGCAAACTTCTTGGGATTCAGCTGGGTTTTGCTAACTCCAAGGCGATGTTCAGAGCAAAGCTTTTGGGGTGAACAGAGGTGTTTTCCATAATCCAGGGACGTGTGGGATCCTGCTGCAGTACAATATAAAATCTATCTGCCAGTCACTCAAATTAGCAAATGAACTAAAATCAGTAAGAACTATTTAAGCAAGAAAACTAATTTCAAAGCTCAGATGATTCAAGACCTATCTTCTTCCATTTAACAGTGACCAGCACGGACTATGAGACAGCAGCAGATGCAACAGAGACGTCATCTTACTACAGTGCCAAGGAATATATTTCAAGGTAAAATATGGAACTGTGGCTCTAACCTCTGACTCGGTGAGATCAATTTGTGTATTTATGTCAGGGCTGGGTTTGCTGTGTCGAGCAGGGCCAGGTTAATGCCATAAAGGAGCATCCAGCCCAGCTGAGATGCAATAACTGCAACAGCTGCGCATTCATCATGGGCAGAATTGCTCCGGAGCCTTCAGGCAAGTCGGGGTATTTCCTCAAGGAATCACTCTGTTACTTTTAATGTCAGATGGTGCTGCGTCTGTTCTCAGGATGCCAAAACCCACGGACTGAATTTACCTAAAATAAGTCATTCGGATTCTGAACTCTTCTTTCTAATTTTCTTCTTTCTGCTTCCAACTGCTGCTTAGCCGAGAACAGGAGGAATCCACCACTGAGGAGGAGCAGTTGCCCCAGATCTTTGATGAGCTGCATGATATTCATGTGGCACCTGGAGCATCGCTGGCTAAATTTCACCTGAAGGTGAAAGGTGAGCGGATCCCATGATATTGTCAATTTTCCAGGTCTGATATCAGGTTGAAGTGCTGGGCAAGGTTTTCCAAGGTGTTCTTCTGCAGCTGTGACCCCGGGCTGAGCAGCTTGCATCACTTTTGCACAAATGTGTTCATGCTGCTGAACAGGGACTGTTGGAGAAGACTCAGGCAGATTAAGCCTCATGTTGTGTCCCTATATCCAGGCATAATGACAGGCACATGCTTCTGAAAACTGAATTCCGGATTTCTCTGAGCACAGGGGCAATAAGGAATAATAATCTTGACATTATTGTTATCATTATTAATAGCTATCATTATATATTACATATATATTTATATAACATAGATAACTATATCTGGTATAATGTATGGCTATTAATCATAATTATGTAATAATATTAATAAAAATGAAGTCAGTCTCCTTCATTCTCTTCAATAAATTAAGCAGTCATGGACTTGCCTTCCCTCATTAAGGGGTTGCTCCTACAATGTAAAAACTGCAAAAACATCCCTCTGGTGTTGACTCTGGTAGGGAGAGGTAGGGATTTTCCTGTTTTCTCCTGTTGCTGTCTATAAAAATGATGAGAATGCATTTGGCTTCACCATTTCTCCCTGTGAACCTTTCAAATCAGAACTAAGCGTTGATTTTTCAACCTCCAAGGTGTTTGCACACGCAGACAATATGGGGAGTGCCAGAAACTGAGGAGAGAGGAAAGAATTTCGACTGATCAATCTAATTTAATGCATTTTAAAGTGTTCCTAATTGGTTAAACCCTTGAAACAGGAGCCCTGTTAAACCCCTGAAACAGCAGAGGATCTGGCAATTTGGAGATGCTCCCAAATCAGTGCTGCCAATGAATTTTGTTCTCTGTGTCTGTAACTGCTCCTCACAGGGTACCCTCAGCCTCGTCTCTATTGGTTCAAAAATGGGCAGCCCCTAAAGGCCTCGGATCGTATCCTGAAGACTGACAGGCAGGAATTCCACTCCCTGGAAATCCGCGATGTCACCAAAGCAGACGCCGGCCAGTACTTGATATTTGTCATCAACTCTGCTGGCTCTGCGTATTCCTCAGCCAGGCTGGTAGTCAAAGGTGGGTGTTGTTCTATTTTGGGCTGTTCCAGAGGTTCTTGCTCTTTTTGTTTAGTTGTTTTGTTTTTTTGGTTTTTTTTTTTTGCTGAGGAAACCTCTCAAGGTAACTCGGGTGAGCTGGGGAAGTCTGTAGGTAAAAGATGATGTGCTTTACTCTTGGTTCTTTATTTATTCACCTGTAAATTTACTGTTTAAGAAGATGATGATGCCACTTCTCTGTGGTCTGACTGTTGTCTCATAAACAGGTATTTTATTCTTGCCCATCCTCATTAACCTTAAAAGTTAATTTCATTAAAACTTAGGGACTTTTACAAATCATACCAATATTTCTGTGTAATATCTCCACTGGAGTCACTTTGGGAGCTTTTTTCTGCAATTCCTGGATTAATACTTATTCATATTTGTCATATTCTTCTTTTTTCTCCTTGTGTTTCAGATCCTTATGAGAAAGAAGAGCCATCCAAAACAGGTGAGAGAAGCCACAGCAGGTGAGAACAGAAGCCCCAGTAATTTTTCAGTCTAAACTCACTGTGCTTCATCAATAATATTATTTCCAGATTCCCATGAGCAGCTGATACCGCCAAGATTCCTCGAAAGATTTACAAATAAGAAGGTGAAAAAGGGTGCAAGCATCACATTATCTGTGAAAGTTGAAGGTAAGTGGGCAGATACCTCATCTCTCTAAATAACACTTGAAATGTGTAACTTCACAACATATTCTTCTCTCTCTGCCCCCAAGTCACTGTAATCTCATTTCCTGTATCTTAAGTCTGGGATTCTACTCCCAGCTTACATTTCTTACAAAGACACTTCACAGTAAAGCACCTTATTTTTCTTCACCTCCATTTTTCTGCATGTAAAAAATGGGGATAATGACACTTTGTAGTATGATGGATGTTGACCATGTATGGTGACTGACAATTTTGGTTTTATGGAAAGATTTAATGTGTTAAAATGGTTTATCCTCCTTTATTGCATATTATGCCTGTTATTGTTGGGAAAGTATCAAAAAATGGATCAAAACAGCATTTTTTCACAGCAAGGCTCATAGTTTTAAGGGAGGAGCACAAACAGGAAGATTAAAGTTTATTGCATCAATTTTCTTTTAGGACATCCACCACCAACAATCACTTGGATGAAAGAAGAGTCTCGGGAAGACATCCTGTGGATCAAACCAGACACTCCTGGGTATAAACTGGCCAGCTCCAACATGCACCACAGCCTGATCCTGTTGGATGTCAAGAAGAAGTACAGTGGAGCTTACACCTGCATTGCCACCAACAAGGCTGGCCAGTCCATCTGCACTGCCAACCTGGAAGTTGCAGATGGTAAATCTTTGCTGCAACACAAACAATTTCTCTATATTTCCCTTTTATGCAATGCCTAAGGGGAAAAAAAAAAAAAAACAAACAAACCAAACCAAACAAACCAAACAAAAAAAAAAAACCAAACAAACAAACAAAAAAAAAAAAAAAAAAAAAAAAAAAAAAAAAAAAAAAACAAAACCAAGTGTGACTGTTAAGGAAATTATCTAATCGCACCCAGAAAAATGCATTTTCTCAAGAGCAGCCATGGTTTTATTTGTCTTGCAAATGGCTACACTCTTCTATGATATTTTAGATTTCTGACTCTGTCTTGTATTAACAGCAGCATCTTTTCAGTACAGACAGAAGGCAAGTCTAAGGAACAACCAAATTAAGCACAAATTAAAAAAAAATGAAAGAAAGGCAATCTAATGTAACTGGGAAAAGTCACCTTTTGAAAAATTATTTTGAGTGCTTCACTCTGCTGAGGTATTTTGGATTGCATTAGACTTATTTGATTTTTGTAGAGCTTTCCAATGCCTCTATTAACAAAATAAGATGAGGGGGAAAACAAATATATACTGGGAATAGGGGCAGAGCTGTGAAGGATTCCATTTTTCTGTTATCTTGCCTTGCATCCCGCACTTTTATTGCACCAAGAGCTGCAGGAGCATAACTTGAGCAGTGTAGAGAAATGGGGCAATTATATATTTTCCATGAACAGGGAGAGGAGGGAAAAAGCATTGCCATCACAGGACTGGGGATATGTATCTCAGGTCAGGAGCTGCTGCAGTGCTCCACATCTAGAAAATGTGCCTAAATAGCTAAAAAAGGACATTCTGTGCCTTCTGTCCTCTAATGACAAACCCCAATCTTGCAGTGAAAGAGGCTGAAGTCCTGACCCAGGAGCGTGTGATGGTGTCAGAAGCCATCATGACCACACTGGGGTAAGTTGGATGCACAGGAGAAGGGAGATTTGTTCCTCATTTAGCTCTCCTTACTGCCCATTTTATTGTAACTTTTAACTCTGCTTTATTTTCTTTTTCAGAACTATTCAGGCCTCTGAAGGTAAGAGAAGCTGTTTTCTCTCTTTTCTTCTTGTCCTCCATATCTACAGCTGAGACTGTCAATGTATTTCATGTCTCCACTTCTTTTTGCCCACTTTTCTTGAAATTGTCTGAAATGCTGGAACTTTTCAGGACTGCTTGCTGTTCAAGGGTGAATTATTTGGATGAGCTGAGAGCAAGCACAGTTTTAAAAACAGGAGAAGGGAAGAAAATTAAACCTTCCTTCCACAGAAGCTTTTATTACTCAAAAAGAGATGAATTTTCAATGACACTCCCAGCTTAATAACAAATTCTCATTTTTCCAGGAGACCTTGAAGCTGGCAGAGAAGGTGTGCCCAAAAGCCCTATTTCATTAGCTGATGTTGGCTCAGAAGAGTTCTTCCAGAAACTCACCTCACGTATTTCAGAAATGGTCTCTGCAAAAATAACTCAGGGTAAGGAATCTGGAAAACACAGTTTAATTATGGTAGGAAAAAAAAAAAAAAGCAATTTCTATTTTCAGGTGGTGTTTAGTTATAAGTGAGATTTATGCAGCAGGTTTTGAGACTGTCGTTCTATATAACCAAATGAACATTTGCCAATGCTTAGGGGTAGGAAATTTAAGTAGGAGTCCATCCAATCTGCACATCTCAGTCTAGAATTTTGAACTAGGAAAAAAGCTATTACAGCAAATTGTAAAAATATAAGTGTACTTTGCATATTTTAGGTATTTTGAGTTCCTCAGATATTCATCATTCCTAAATCAGAAAGCAATCCTGTTTTCTGTACTTCCCACATCTTCAAGTTTTAGCTCACAGTGGAATTTAAAAATCAAATCAAGGCTGAAAACTCTGTGCACAGCTGTGCAGCAATCCAATGATTTGTTGTGTTGAATGAAGAATTCTGGTTTGTGTCTGCCCTGATTATCTTGTAGAAAAGATAAAAAAACATAAAGATAAGATTAAAAAATAAGATAATATAAAATAAAAAATAGAGGCATTAACTCTCCAACAAACATTCTTGCAGTACAGTGGCAATACGTGCAGTAGGCCTGCAGCACCATGCATTAAAACATCCAAATTATTCACTTAATCCTAAATATCAATAGGAAATCACACTAAATATTACTGTGAATGCTCTTCCTAGGAAGAAGAAAAATTGTGATGGATTTGGTTCATGTTCAGATTGGGGATACTTATTAAACACTTTTACTGTTGCTCTGCTTTTCAGCTAAACTTCGAGTACCGGGTGCAGAAAGTGATGATGAGTCAAGAACTCCCTCTGCATCTCCTCGCCATGGACGATCCAGACCTTCATCCATTGCTCAGGAATCCTCCTCTGAATCTGAAGATGGGGATTCCAGAGGGGAGGTATGACATCTCTATGGACTAGCTGGACACAAGGAGAAAACTAAACTTAGAATGACCAGCCTACTATGGTGTAGGGATCTCCATCCTCTTTCGTGACGCAATTGAATTTTGTAGGTGTATTTAGTAGCTAAATGTTGTGTCTGTGATACAGAGCACAGAGAATCAAGTTCTGATGCTCACCCTGTGATCCTGAACGAGTGGTTCAAGTCAACATGGTCAAAACATACCCATGACTTGGCAGCTCTTGCTTTCATGGCTGAACTTCAGGAAGTCAGAACTTGATTTTCTGCGGCCTTGGATAGAGTTGGCCAGAGGAATCTTGTTGGGAACTTCTTCATGAGGGAAATGAAGAGCACAAAGTGACTCTAGTTTCATGCCTGCAGATCTTTGATGTCTACATGGTCACTGCTGACTACGTGCCCGCGGCGCCAGACAAGGAGACCATCACCCTGAAGGAAGGACAATATGTGGAAGTCCTGGATTCAGCTCATCCTCTGAAATGGCTGGTCAGGACTAAACCCACGAAATCGAGTCCCTCTCGACAGGGTTGGGTGTCTCCAGCTTATCTGGACAAGAAATTAAAGGTGACTGATCATGTTTGGTTATTTCTCATTTAAAATTTCTTGTTCCTGCTGCAGTTTAGAGCCATCCCTTTTGCAAGGAGTGATGGCGGAGGAGGTTGAAGGGGTCTGGAACAAGGTTGTACTTTTTCATGTTTTTATTAGACAATATTTCTGGTCTGTGCAGGGGTTTCTGGGTTGGAAAAACCTAAAAACTCCAGTACAAAAAGAAATTTCACACTGGTTTAGTAATTGTTGGACTAAACAGGACTGTGAACACATGAGAGCTATTCCTCAGTATGTATAGATAAAAAGACTGTCCACTTCCAAGAACTATTTTAATTTTTTTTTCCTAATATTGTAGTTGTCACCGGAGTGGGGAACAACAGAAATTCCAGAGTTTCCTGGAGAGTTTGTTTCTGAAGATGAATACAAAAGGAAGCTAAGGTGAGCTCATGTCATTTGGTATTTGCAACTTTGAATTTTCCTGCCTTTTGAACCACTTGTATTTTGTGATTGATTTCAGCTTAGGAGAATTCCAGGCAACCGAGATCACAGAATCATAGAATGGTTTGGGTTGGAAGAGACCTTAAACACCATCTAGTGTCAATGAGTCCCATGGGCAGGGACATCTTCCACTGGCCACATCCAGCCACCCATCCATCCATCCATCCATCCATCCATCATCCATCCATCCATCCATCCATCCATCTATCCAACCATCCAGCCATGTGATGCCCTAAGAGGCTGACCTAGAACAGAGGCTGGACAGTGTTAAAGGAATAAAGTAGGGATTTATTAAAAAGGCCTTCAAAGGATGCACCTGGGGCAGTGCAAGAGCTCAACTGTAGCTCCACCCAAGATGGATGCCGGGTCACGAGTTCTCGCACTTTTATAAGTTTTGGTCCATTTCCATATTGGGGTTAATTGCCCAATTACAGCTTCAGGTTATGCAGTCCCATCCTCCCAGTTTGCTCTCCTCAATTCACTGTTGTTTGCACTTTTTGGGCCTGAAGCTGCAGCAGTGTGCTTGGTTCTCAGGCTGGAAAAGGATTGTTTTGTGTGACTGAACTGTGAGGAGATCTTGCTAACACTTTATATGAAGTTCAGAGTTATATACCAATGCAGTACAGAATCTGGAAAATATGAAAGCTAAAACTTAAGGCATCACATGCATCTATCCATCCCCACAGGGGATCTTTCAACACACCCCAGGAGTCACTTCCTCTGATCATAAATCCATACTTTTTACAGCCTAAAAGCCTCTCAAGGCCAATTGGGATGATTTTTCTGTGATTTCTTTCTGCCTCTCTGTCTCCCCTTCAGTGTTCTCATTCAGGAGCTGTTGATCTCAGAGGAAGATTACATCCAGGATTTACAGTTCCTCCAGACTCATCACCTTAGGTACACTGAGACCTGTCCCAGTGTGCCAGGAGCTGTTGCCAGTCAGAAATCCACCATCTTCAGGAATATTGATGACATTGGTCGCTTCCATTCCAGGTGGGCATTCCCAAGTGCCTTCATTGGAGACCAAAGAGTAGCATTATTATTATTATTATTATTATTATTATTATTATTATTATTACTACTACTACTACTATTATTATTATCACTACTATTCTTAATATTATTCCTGATGTGGAGCACTGGCACTGCTGAGGTGCAAGGGAATTGATGCTCCTTTCAGGAGGGTAAATGATGGCATGACTTAAATCATAGCACAGGGCTAGGACTTCCATAACCCCCTTCAGAGCTTCAAGGCTTCCTGTGTCCAGCTCATTTCTTACTCTTTTAAGTGAATTTAACCGAGAAACAGTGAATTATGTTAAAAAGCAGCAAGACCTTACAGGTGTTTCAGTGGTATCTTCATAGAGATATTAATCCATGTAAAACTGATGTAGCATCTACGAATTTCAGGACACCTTCCACTATCCCAGGTTGCTCCAAGCCCCATCCAACTTGGCCTTGGACACTTCCACGCCACTTCCAGTCACAGCTTCTCTGGGAAATCTGTGCCAGGGCCTCACCACTGGCACAAGGAAGAATTTCTTCCTAATATCCCATCCAACCTAGCCCTCTGTCAGTTTAAAGCCATTCCCCCTTGTCCTGTCCTCCAGGCCCTTATCCAAAGTCCCTGCACAGCCATGCCAGCGAGGAGGAACGGCATTGTGCTGGGTGAAGAGGCACTGAGCAGTTTAACCTAAATGTGGCAACATCCCTTATTTCCCCCCATCATTTCTGCCTTGGTTTGAAAAGACAGGTGTCTGCTAAAGAAGGCAGGAGCCTCCCCTGAAATGGAAAATGTAAATCCCCTCCCTCTGAATTAGTATAATTTTTGAAATTAAGGGGCTCTCAGGCAAAGATATGGGAATAGGAACAACAGTTCTTTACTAGGAAAATTAAAAATACAAATGCAATAGTACAAGCAAAAAAAAGCCCCACTGACAATCAGAACAGGCCCTGGCAGCCTGTGGGTCAGGGTGGTGGCAGCAGTCCTATTCCATGGTGGCTCAGCCCTCCTGCAGTGCCAGCTGTGCTTCTGCTGGAGCAGGGTCCTGGACAAGACTGGAGTTTTCCTCTGAAGCTCCAGGGCTGCTGGAGATGGGCCTGGGCTTCCTCTGGGAATGCAGTGGGGAAGAAAGCTGCTCCTCTGGGAATGCAGTGGGGCAGAAAGCTGCTCCTCTGGGAATGCAGTGGGGCAGAAAGCTGCTCCTCTGGGAATGCAGTGGGCAAAGGCTGCTGTGGTGTCCCAGAATCTCAGATTGTATCCAGGTAGGAATGCTTGGCTCCTCCCCTGGGCAGAGCATCTCCCCATGGGATGATGGAATTTTCTCAGCCATGCAGGGACACTCAGTGGCCATGAACAGAAGATAATTAATAATTAATGGCCCATGAACAGAAGAGATCTCCTGGAGGGAGGATTGGCTGTGGGAGAGACAAAGAAAACTGCCCAATGAACAGCAGAGAACTGCCCCACCTCTCAGAGATAGGAAATAGAATACCCCCAAACCATATCTTACACCCCAGGACAATTTCCCTTTACCTGCGTTCACCTGACATCTCCTGATTCACAGCCTGGCTGCTGGGGCTGTGTTTTTAGCCTCATTCCAGCACCTTCTCCTCAGCTGTCCTGTGCTCCTGTCCCCACAGTGTGTTCCTGCGGAGCTTGCAGGGCTGTGACACTGATGATGACGTGGCCATGTGCTTCATCAAGCACGAAGCTGAGTTTAACAAGTACATCCAGTACCTGGTGGGAAGGATCCAGGCAGAGTCAATTGTTGTCAGCAAAGCTGTCCAGGATTTCTACAAGGTAAGGCAGGAGCCAAAGCACCTGTGGGAAATTCATCCTGTAACTCACTGCATCAAGAAATGTCATTATTAATCATAAGTGTGAACCTCAAAAGTATTTGTAGTATCTTTTGCTAAATATAATTGCAAAATCTTATTAACTTAAAATTAGTTAAACTTTAAAAATTATTAAAACTAATAGTTTTTAATTCACTTTCTAGCTTTTTTCTGGTAAGTATGGCCAATATGGGAACATATTTACATATTTTTGTGCATTTATTAATATTATAAAGATTATACAGACATTAATGTGGCTGTGTTTAGGTAATTGTAATTAAGGGACATTTTAAAGGTCACCACATTATAAGACCAAGAGAACCACATAAATCATAAATATAGATAAACAAATCTTATTTCTCTGCTCCAGCTACTCGGGATTTTTTCTACTGCTCCTTATAACAACCTTTCCTTGTTATTCCATGTATTTTTTTCAGAGATACACAGATGAATTTTTAACTAATGAAGATCCCTCGCAGCCACTTATCCCACCACTGCAGCACTACCTGGAAAAACCCATAAACAGGATCCAGCAGTACCAGACAATAATTAAGGTAAAGAGGTGTGGTTACAGGTTTATGTTCTGCTCTGTGCAGCTTGTGCAGAAAAAGATTATATTTTTATTTCTTATTTCTTGGCTTCCTTCTGATAAAACTACAATTGAAAACTGCTTGAGTAAACAGGAGATTAATCATCACCAGTGGTGGTGTTCTCTAAATAGTTTTGTAAATGTAAATCCAGGTGGAAGTCCACAGATTCCAACCCCATAAAGTTCAGTGAGCTTTATCTTTAAATGTATGTAAAAATATACTCTATTTATAATATAATATATGGTTGCATGGATGACAGGTATGAATTTGCTTCAAACTCAGCCACATTTATGTTATAAAAATAAGTAGTTTCCTTGTCTAAGATAATGACTTACCACTTCTTTTCCTTATATTTTATACTGATGTTCTAGTAAGATGAAATTATTGCTTTCTGAAAATCTTTACTACATTCTAGCACCCTGAAATATTTTGCCTTCCAGGCTTGCATCTGTCCCACCATCTTAGACCATAAGCAAACATTTCAGAGCAGCATTTTTAACAATATTTTCATGGGAAATAGCACTGGGATACTCAGGAAGAAAATAATCATGGCAAAATATTTATGTATTCTAGTGTTGTATAAATGAGCAGCTTGAATATTTTGAAGAACTTTCTGCTTTTGAACACAGTCTTGCACACAAACACCAACATTTTTAAAGGTCTCTTGGAGGAGAAAAGGCACTTTCCATGCCTTCATTGCTGAAAGAGAGGAACAGGAACAAATGTGGGAAGAACAGGGAAAATGCCATTTTACATTTTTTCCAGCCTCTCTTTTTATTAATCTAATGTTGACTCAGCATAGCCACATGAATTCCTTGTTCTCTGCTATTGTGAGGGTAAGCAGAAGAGAAATGCAATGGGTACATTTAGGATCACTTTGGAATTTTTGGTTTTCAACCACCAAAGCATATCTGGTGTTTGTTTCAACTTTATCTTTGCTTGACATCAGCTGATGTAAGGATAAGCCAGACTGGTTAGCCTTTAATACTGCTGAATAGGTAGGAAAAAAAGACTTTGTTATCTAAGCAGTCTGTGGTGAAAAAAATGGGATAAAAGTTGCTGAGATGAAAGCGACAGAGCAGGTATTGAGAAAATCTTTGGCTCTGAAGGAACTGCTTATTTTCTCTCTGATTGTCCATAACATTTTCTTCATTCACCTACAGGAATTAATCCGAAACAAAGCCAGAAACAGCCAGAACTGCACTTTGCTGGAGCAGGCCTATGCCATTGTGTCTGCCCTCACCCGAAGAGCAGAGAACAACCTCCACGTCTCACTCATTGAGAATTATCCAGGGACCTTGGAAAGCCTTGGGGAGCCCATCCGCCAGGTAACTGGAATTTCCCAGTCACTGCTGGTTCCATGTCTGCCTTCACCAGTTTCTAAGGAGCCCTAGTTCTTAGAAGAAAATCCTTTAGAAATGATATCTGAAAGCGATTATTTGCTTATTTCACTTTCTGCTGTCCAGAAATGGGTGTTCTGGCTCCACTAAGGTTTGAAACACCAGAGCATGGATGCTTACGGAATAATTCACGCATAATTCAGTTATTTGCCTTTGTGACCTGCTCATCAAAGAGGAATAAAATTGTTCTGGGCTGCTACATGATCTAAAAGGGTTTTAACTCATTATTGGGAAGCAACACAGGGCAGTTCCTGGAGTTACTGGCATCAAGAGACCCATGTGCTCCCCCAGGTTTATCCCATGAACCAGGTGTGTGGCTTTTTAGGTGACCTAGCTGTTAGGACACTTTAGTCTAGGACTTCCAACACCGTCAGTCAAATTCTTGTTTCTTTATAGATTTACTGTGTTCTACCAGGCAAGTAATTTATTCTGTCTGCATCCAACGTTTTCCATGGGAATTATGGAGTATTGCTGAGTGGGGTTGTAAGGCTAAATTACAGTGATGCTGTGGTGGGCATTCACCTCTCCACATTTAGGCATCCAAAAAGTGTCCAGTCACATCCCTCGAGTGTTTACTTCTCCCTAGAGATGCCAGGGGAAGCCCATGTCACTAGCTGAGCTGTCTGTGTCTGAAGCTATGTGGAATGAATGTCCTGCTCTGGTGAAGGTGACCAAATCACCATACAAAGCATCTGTATACCACACAAAATGCAATTTTCCTTTAATATTTCCAAGACTGTATCTACCTGACAAGGGCTGTCTATTTTTCTGGCAGCAAATAATACCATTTAAATGTCAATGTAATGACAACCACTGGCTGATGAGTCACCTTTAGCATTAGAAACCATCTGCTGTGCTTTAACAAACCAGAGATACATCAGGGGATGATGCAACAGGAAACATTTGTTATCTGGGCACTGAAAAATGATGGTGAGACATAACTGTGGTAATTATTCCAGATGTGTCACTATGTGCTCTTCCTTCTTTTTCCTGTCAGGGCCACTTCATTGTGTGGGAAGGAGCTCCAGGAGCTCGAATGGCATGGAAAGGACACAAAAGACATGTTTTCCTCTTCAAAAATTATATTGTGATCTGCAAACCAAAGCGAGACACAAAGACTGACACCTACAGCTACATCTTCAAGAACATCATGAAGGTCTGATCACTTTATCCTCACATAAAGCATTTCTCTTTCAATTAGAGCTTTACTTTTATATCCAGCTTGAACATTCTTCTAATCCTTCTGAGCTATTTCTTTGCTTCAAAAAGACTTTGAAGCATAAGTAGAATCTACATTTATCCCAAAATATCTATTTTAAACCTCTCAGAAACATGTCGGAAACCACCAGGGTGGACTTTTACCATGCAGCAAGGAGATTACAAGAACAAGCATTTATTTATTTCTGTTCCTTCATTTAATTAACAGCATTAATATATTATATTGATGTGGATTTTGCTGCCTACAATATTTTCTTGCATTTGTAAATCTCTGGTTTTGGCAGTCTGTAGTACTGGGAGTAAATTAGAGGGGATTTTATTTCCTGAATTCCATCAGGTTCTCTCTGCTGGTTATGTCCTTTCCTGACACCAATTCCTGTTCAGAAATGGAAAAATGCAGAGGATTTGACCCACTCATCTTCAGACATTCACGGTTAAAACTGCCATAAATTGAGAAAAGAGTTTTCACAAGGCAGGAGATGCTCAACACCAACAAAAACCAGCCAACCAACTAAAAAAAACATGGAGTTCTCGACTAAGCCCAGCCAGGAGTTTCTGAAAGTCCTTATCTCTGTCCTCATCAATATTCACAGGCAGATTTTATTTTCCAAGAAAAATAAAATGGAAACATTTCCATGCTTTGTCCAGAGACTGCCTGTTCTCTATTTTTTTCTGTGTTGCCTGGGCCCAACCCTTCAGGGACAGTGTGTTCCACCCTTGGGATAACTTTTAATGCTGAACATTGTTTTCCTGAAAATCTAACCCCAGGAAAATGCCAGTTTGGTAACCAGAAAGTCAAATATAGCAGGGAAAATAACTCTCACAGTAGCTCTGATTGCTCTTCATCCAAAGCCAGGTTGCACTGGTCACGCGATCTGAAAAATCTTTGAAGAAAGTGCGAATTAGCCCCTTTGTGCTGTTGGGAATTCTTAAAAAACACAGGATTTATGGTGACTTTCTTGCCCCTTCTGTCGCTCAGCTGAACAACATAGACGTGAACGACCTGGTGGAAGGGGATGACCGGGCCTTTGAGATCTGGCACGAGCGGGAGGACTTGGTGCGCAAGTACCTGCTGCAGGCGCGGACCGTGAACATCAAGAACTCCTGGGTGAAGGAGATCTTGGGCATCCAGCAGAGGATCAGCGAGCCCATCTGGAGTAAGTGTGGTGCCAGACAACCCAAACCTCACCGTGGGTTTTCTTCTTGGATGGTCTCCTTGGGTTGATGCCTTGAGAAGGCTGACCTAGAACAGGGACTGGACAGAGCTAAAGAATCAAGCAGGGATTTATTCAAAGGATCTCCTCCATGGATCCACCTTGGGCAGCACCAGAGCCCAGCCAGGGCTGCACCCAAGATCAACCAAAATGGTCCCAAAATGCACGAGCGCTCCCGGGGCCTCTCACTGGGATCAGCTCTGCTCCATTTGCACCTTGCAGTTCATTGTCCCATTACAGCTTTAGCCCATGCACTCCCATCCTGCTTGTTTTTCTCTCTCCAGCCCACGTTGTTTGTGCTCTTGGGGCTGAGATTTGGATCATTTGTCCTTGGTGCCCAGCTGGAGCAGGAATTGTTTTGTCTCCCTGCTCTGTGAAGGGAGATCACCATCCCCTGATATGAAGCTCAGACCCACACACTAAAGCAGCACAGAAACTGAAAAATAAGAGCTAAAACCTGAGGCATCAGATTCAGGAAATTAATAAAGAGGGAGAGAACCTGTTTGTAGTCATTAAATGAGCAGGTCCAAGGAGGGGATTCTGCCCCTCTGCTCTGCTCTTGTGGGATCCCATCTGCAGTGCTCTGTCCAGCTGTAGCGTCTCCAAAATAAAATGGACATGGAGCTGCTGCAGTGAGTCCAGAAGAGGCCTAGAAGTTAATCTGAGGGTTGAAACTCCTCTCCTGGAGGAAAGGCGGGGAGAGTTGGGGTTGTAGCCTGATCCAGAGTCCCACACAGCCCAGTACAAAAGACCCTGTGACTTTGCTGGGTTCCAGACTCTTTACTCGACTCCTGGCTTACATTGCTCTATCTTTGCCCCTGTGTTTGCTTTGGAATTTTGTCTGGACATTAAGGCTTCATCGTTCTCAGTGTCACTTGAGATTCCACCAATTTTCAATCCATAAAATCTATCAGGAGGGATATTCGATTTTTATTTTCCAAGCATCAGCTACAAATGGTGTCCACTATAGCGTAAGGATATTTGGCATCTTAAAATGCCAGAACAGCATTGGATTTAGTCCATATACACTGAAAACAAGTCTGGGGACTTCATTTCTGTGCCTTTAGTGAAGTGGTTTAGTGAGGAAGACTATCAGAATAATTTTATATGGTTTCATATAGTAGCAATGGGTTAAAATAAAAGTCGCTTAATAAAGGAACAGGTTGCCCAAAGTTGTGGCTGCCCCATCCCTGGAAGTGTCCAAGGCCAGGCTGGATGGGGCTTGGAGCAGCTTGGGAGAGTGGAAGGTGTCCCTGCCCATGGCAGGAGTGGGAACATTTTGATCTTTAAGGTCTCTTCCAACCCAAACCACTCCATGATTCTATGATTCAATGAAAGCATAGATTTTATTGTAAGGACACCAGCAGAGTGCTGGTTTGGATGTCCAGGCTACATTTTATTTGAGGAATTGCCTTAATGGTGACAGATGTGTGGTGTCCGAATAACAGATGTGCTTATTAAAGTCATGGTCTAAAATAATTCCAGATCAGCAACAAATTCCCGTTTTTCCATATGGTCTAACATTATAGGCAACAACAGACTTGTTACAGACTGAATTTAGTCTCAGACAAGCAAGGGGAGCATGTCACCTATTAAGTCTTGAGCTGCTAAAATTTCCTGTTCAGTTTTTCCATTCTGAACCTCACAGATTTGCAAAAATTATTCTTATCTCACTTAGCAGCAGCCGTGCCATGGACAGAGCCCCCTCCTCCAGACTAACGCGCTTCCTCTGATATTTCAGTCCCTCCAGACTTTGAGGAAGAGCTGGCAGACTGCACAGCTGAGCTGGGAGAGACAGTCAAGCTGGCCTGCAAGGTGACAGGAGCTCCCAGGCCATCCATCAGCTGGTACAAAGGTACGAGCAGCAGGGCATGAGATGCACCCTCCAAATGTGCTCCCTGTCCATATTGCTGTGATAATTGGGCGGTGGGTTGATGCCTTAAGGAGCTGGAGCAGAGGCTAGACAGAGTTAAGGGGAATAAAGAGGATATTTACTGAGGTGCCTTCAAAGGCCACACCCTGGCAGTGCCTGGATGGCTCCAAGACAGAAGTAAAAGAGCTTGGTCACAAGATCTAACATTTTTATAAGTTTTAGTCCATTTAGTCCACATAGGAGTTAACTGTCCAGTTAATAACTTTAAATTATAAAGTTTCATCCTCCTTGCTCGCTTGCCTGCCCTCCTCTTTTCATGTTGTTAATGCTTTGGGCTTGAAGTTTGAAGAGATTTTCCTTGAGTCTCCAGCTAAAATAGGATTGTCTTCACCACCCTGTGAAAAGATCCTAGTAACACTTAATGTAAAGCTAAAAGCTGCACACCAAAACAGAACAGAAAAACTTAAAACCTAAGGTACCAGGTAACCCAAGAACTGATCCCCTAAAGATACTCGAGTCTAGAGTTTTTGGGCATTTTGGGTGTGCTCCTTTGACTGGAAAAGCAGAATTACGACTGTACAGAATGTATTCTGGGATAATTTCACTTCTAAATGAGGAGTGGTAATGTATGAGGTCCTTCAACAATGCTTTGCCCTGGATGATGTTTTATAGAAAGCTGGATGAAGATGAAGAGCTGATTCCTCAACTACCAACACTAGCTGCAATAATACAGCTGTCAGCCCTCTCAGGATGAAAAGCTGGATGAAATTCCTAAGGAGGAAACTGTTAGTAAGCGATTTTAAAAGAAATAATTTCTCTTTCAGATGGAAAGCCCGTGGAGGTGGATCCCCACCACATTATAATAGAAGATCCTGATGGCTCCTGCACACTGATCCTGGACAACCTGACAGGGGCTGACACAGGACAGTACATGTGCTTTGCTTCCAGTCCTGCTGGGAATGCCAGTACCTTGGGAAAGATCCTTGTTCAAGGTAAAGTCCTGCACAGATGCAGAGTTTTAAGGGGGTCTGCTATGAAATACCTTAAACTTGTACCAGCCATGGTGTGACCAGCAGGACCAGGGCAGTGACTGTCCCCTGTGCTGGCACTGCTGAGGCACCTCCAGGCTTGGGGTCAGTTTTGAGATTATCATGAGCAGAAGGAAATTGAGGGGCTGGAGGATGTTCAGGGAAGTGAATGGAGCTGGGGAAGGGGTTGGAGAACAAGAAGGGAGCTCTGGGGGCTCAGCCTGGAGAAAAGGGGGGACCTTGTGGCTCCGCACAACTCCTGACAGGAGGGGACAGCTGGGGGTGGTCCTGCTCTGCTCCCAGGGAACAGGGACAGGAGGAGAGGGAACGGCCTCAGGCTGGGCCAGGGGAGGTTTAGATTGGAGATTAGGAAAAATTTCCTCACCAAAAGCGTTGTCAACCACCAGAACAAGCTTCTCAAGGAACTGGTGGAGTCACCATCCCTGGAAGAGCTCAGAAAACATTTAGATGTGGCACCTGGGGACGTGGTTTACTGTTGGCCTTAGCACTGTTAGTGGTTGGTCTCCATGACCCCAGAGGTCTTTTTCAACCTGAATGATTCTATGTTTCTATGATGTTATAAATACCAAGACATTCCAGGGGTTCTATACAACATATACTGGATAATATATTAAAAGAAAAAAAAAAAAAAGTTACATACAGGCAACTTTTTTAAGGTCAAAAAATTTGGTCTTTAGTATCCTTTATACCCAGTGAAAATCACCTGGTCAGGGACATGCCCTTACTATCTGTTCCTATTTCCAGCTACCAGTCACATTTACCTTTGCTTTCTGCAGTGCCCCCACGGTTTGTGAACAAGGTCAGAAATGCTTATCTTGTCGAGGGTGAAGATGTCCAGTTCACCTGCACTGTGGAAGGAGCACCCAGGCCTCAGATCAGGTCAGTCCTGCAGCTCACATGGGAACAAATCCTGCTTTCCCATTGTGCATAGTCAGAAAAGTAATTTGGAATTTATGACCCTTTCTTTACTGTGTCTTCTGTCTTAACCCCATCCCAATGCTGGCTCTTCATGATCCAGACATTCCTGAGGTTCTGAGCAATTAATTCTAGCTAGAATTTGAAAAGAAATACCTACAGATAGACCCTGAGGAGGACTCTGTCCAATCTAAAGCCCTGGAAAATATTTTATTGTTGGTTATCCTCCCTGCCTTACCCCTGACTTGATTTTATCAGGTATTCAGACAAAAAGCTCAGCAAATCTTGTCTTGTCATCATTTAAAACCCTTTTCCAGCACTGACTGAGGAGATCTCTTGGGAAGAATCTCATAAACGTGTGCAGTTTCATACCCAGGTGTGATCGACCCACCTGCAGCCCTCCCTTCCAGGATCCAAATGTTTGTCTAAGGATCAGCTCCGGAGTTGTTTGATGGATGGATCAGTGATCTTGGGGACCTCTTGATGCTGCATAATTTTTCCTGGCTTATGCTCCATGTTTTTCCACTCAGATGGTACAAGGATGGGGTGCTGCTGAAGGACACCAGTAAATACCAGACTTTCAGTGAACCACGGAGTGGCATCGCAGTCTTGGTGGTCAAGAACCCTTCCAACGAAGATATGGGGCACTATGAATGTGAGGTGAGTTCAGAAAGATTTAAATATCCGTCACCTGAAATGATACAGGCAGAAGAATTCATTTTACTATGAGAGACCCGTGGCTGAGTAATTGCTCATAAGAATATTATAGATGGTCTTGAGCTAGATCTGGATTGTGAGTGTCCAAAAGCTTCAGAATATTCTGATCTGACAGTTTGTTGGTACAAATAAAAATTGATGGAGCTTGTTCTGGAGCTTAAAGTCAGATCCAGATCTCTAGAGCAGGCTCTTACAAAATTTGTGACCATTCTGATGTGATATTTTGTTTCTGGACTGTCTTTAAATTATGCCTAAGAAACCCTCCAGAGCCAAAATAAAGAAATTAGGTCTAAATAGAAGGGTTAAGCACTAAAATTCCTGATTTTTTTAGCAAGCATACATGAAAGTAGCTGATAATTTTTTAAAATATAAGACATTGCATGAAAATTAATCACAGTCTATGCATTCACTGTAATAAAATAGTAATAAGTTCTGAGGGCTTGGCAATAAAATAAATCAGCCTTGGTTTAGGAAATCAGCATGGGTCAGCTGCTCCATGGTAAATGGTTCAGCTCACAGAAATATTTAGGAAGTTTGATATACTTTAAAGAATTCTACTGGAATTTTAGCAAAACCAAACTACCTTGCATTTGCCATTGACCAAGATCCTAAGGTCCAGTATTCAGTAATTATTGGATGATAAGCAAAAAAAAAAAAAAAAAAAAAAATCCTATTTAAGGGCCATCTAAGTGTGTGTACAGCAGGAATCTGGGCCTGTTGGTAGAGACAGAGTTACCCCAGGAACAAGTCCCAGGCTGCAGAGCAAACACCCAATAATTAAGTAAATAAGTTTGCAGATGTGCTGTAACTTGTCCGTGTGAATAGTTTTTGCTAAAAGACCATGAACTCCATCTCTAGCAGCAAAGTGTCCCTCCAAACTCCAGCTTGGCACTGGGCTCACACCTTCACCCACTGAATTTTCCAGGGTAGCACAGGCAGGGTTTTATCACGACAAAAAAAAAAAAAAAAAAAAAAACCAAAAACCATCCTGTGTTTCATTTGGCACTGCACCGTTCTCTCCAGCTGATGAACAGATTAGGGTCTGCCAAAAGTGGAGCAGAGCTTTACCACCACAGCGCCGCAGCCCTGACCCAGGAGAGGAGAGGAGACCAAGCCATCACCATTGAAGGTACGACCCTTGCCCAGCTCCGTGCGTACGCCAGCCAGTTGCCCTAAAAACAACAAGATTCCGGTATTTTTTGCCATCTTACCCATGCTGGTTGTTGGTGTCCATGTATCTGTACGTCTTCTGGAGATGTGCATGGGCAGAGGGCAGCTCGGCTCTGCGCCCATCACCATCTGTTGATTTCCAAGCCTGGCAAATCAACTTCATATAATGCTCATGAACGCATTGTATGAAAAAGGAGGAGCGAATGAAGGGTTTGTCACGCCGCCATCTCGTGAAAAAAGAAACGTTGTATATTGTTGGAATGCCTTGGAAATGTGTGTCAGCCTGGCAGAAATGTTACAGGGGCCACTGAGTAAAGGTGGAGGCGTTGTGGGATTGCTCCTGAAATACCACTGAAGGACGTGGGGAAAGCAGAGCTGACAGCAGTGTGTCCTGAGCAATGATTAGTTCATCCATTATTTAGGACTGTCCAGGGATAGTCCTAGTTCCCCTTTTTCCTGCCAGTTTCACCTGGATTGGTAGGGCAATAAGAATTGATTTTACACCCATCCAAAAACGCATCTTTCTTCACAACTTTTAGTCATTACTGCCTAAAGTTCCAGGGATTGCTGCCTATCCCAGGGATTTCCACACGGAATGTGTTACTGCTTGCTGTAAGCTCATCACAGCCCGGTTTAAATCCATGGCTACGTCTCCCCCGGGAGCATTTCCTGGCATAGGGAATTGCTTCTTTGCACATCCTTTAAATGTCCTTGTGTGGCTGAGTGTGAACCAGCCTCTTGAACAGCTCCCAGTGACAGCTCAGGAGGTGATACAGCCAAGGGACCACCTTTAATAGGAAAGGGACAGATTTGGAGGGCAAGAGAGAAGACTGGGTTAGGCACAGGCCTTTCCATGCCAGCAAACCTTGGTTTCAAAGGCCTCTTCCAGATGTGGTTGGTGGAGGCATGGTCAGCAAAAGCCAGAGTTTTGCCAGCAGCTCTAGGACCTTCTTTCCTCAACTTTGGTGTTTCCACACCATCTTGTGATAATAACAGGAGTTCAAGAGTGTGTTTGAAAGGGCATAATTGACATTATCAACATCCACTAAGAGGCAATGTTCTGACTCGTGAAGCTGCTGGAGTCTGGAAAAGTATTCAGGGATAAATGATCCTCTACTTGTATTTTTTCATCATTTTCTACTGTCCTCTGCTGTTTTGAGACAGGACTCTGGTCAGGTTGGACCTTAGGGCCAGCCCTTTGTAGACACAAATGTTGTATTATTACATTAAGAGGATTCATCCACAATAAATTATTAAGATTAGCATCCTGACCGATGAACATTCTTGGCTTCATTTTAAACATGTTTTCCTTTTAGTTCTTTCCCAGAGTCCTATCAAAAAGCATTACAGGGAGGATGGTGTAAGTGTAGAAAACTACACTTAAACTAGAATTTTTTCAGCTATATAAACCTTCAAGTACTTGAATTCTTTGTCTTTTCTATGCCCCAAAGAGAGAAAAATAAGTTGTGTGCAGGATGTAGAGGAACACAAATAAATCTCTGTCAGGGTGGTGTATCTTGATGAAGTTCCTTTCAGGCAGATGCTATAAAAGCAAACAAGAGTTGTATAAAATGTTAGGAGCATTTTCAGCTCTGGGGGTTGCAAGTGTGTATGTTCAGCCCCAAATTTCTCATCTGCTGTTATTCCTGTAATCATAAACAAACAAAAAAAATTGTGAACTTGGTTACAGAAATATAATTGGAGTTTGCCTGGAAGCTTCAGAAATGTCATGAAATAAGTTTGTTCTCTGATGTGCAATTGCTTGAACTTGGTAATAGGGAAGAAAATAGATCCCTGAGTCATCTCCAGGGAGAAACAGAGGGAGATCTGCTTCAGGCCAGTGGAGAAAATAGGCTCATCCATGGAGCAAGAGGACTGTTGTGAGCAGAATGGCACCAGGGATGAATTTGGCATAATGCACTTGACTGAGGAGGGAACTTGTTGTTTTCTTGAGAATCAGTAACCAGCCTTGATCTGCCTGGGGAAAAATCAGGTTCATCTGGCAAAGAACTGGAGGACAGGTGGATCTCATGAAGGCTCTTTCCATCCTCACAATCCTTCCTATTTGTGAAAATGGGATTACTTGTAACTTCACCAAGAGGACAACATTACTGCTCTCACAACAGGAAATAGATACCGTGTCTGCTTCCTGGCTCACCTGCACCCTGGGTCTGAGTTTTACCTGATTTATCTCTGTTCTGTGAAATGACCATTGTCTGGGTCTCATGAGGCACCCAAGGGGCAACTATTTTAGTTTTTATCCTCCTGCCTTTCTGTACTGTTTATTCTGCTGAACCAAACCCAGGGTTTGGGATACCATTAGTCCAGTGGTTCATGAGCCCCTGACCTGCAGCTGGTGATGTTCCACACTCCACTGCCTCTGCATGATCCAATAACAAGAACATGGATACCAAAACCAAAATTCTTTGGTATAAATTCACATTATGGTTTTATTAGGGTGTTTGCAGGTCCCTTGGGTGGACCAAATCCAAAAAGGATGGAAACCACTGGACTAAGGGATCCCTTGTGAGCTGAGATCTGCCTTCAGCCACTCCTGGTCGCTGCACTGAAGTCAATGGAGGGTTGCTTAAAAAAAAATCCTCTTTCTGTGGATATTGGAAGAATTTGAGACACTTTAAAAAAAAGTGTAGCTGAAAGAAGATCCTTCTCTTTGACTTCCAGTTGACTGTGTCTGCTTTGCACCTTGCTGCTTAACCTGCACACGGCAAACATGGGCTGATGTGCTCTGGCATGTTCTGGTGTGATTTATCCATCCAGGCTCACTAACTTGATTATTTGTCAAGGAAAGCAAAGCCCAGTGCCTTGGAAAGGTGTTGCATTTCCATATGGGTGGGCAGGTCAGGACCTAGAACGAGACAGTACAAGGGGAGGAGTCAGGTACAGGAATGGAGACAAAGCCATAAATAAAAATTCCCAAAGCAGCTACAGCCAGGCAACAAGAATTCCTTCACAGCTTTGCCTTAGATTTCATGCAGAGCCTTGGGCAGGTTCTTCAGTTGCCTCGTAGCAGCCACCTTGTTAAAAATCAGCAAAAAATTAAGTTCTTGCAAGGAAGATTTAAAACACAGAGGAGCATCAGATCTCTTAGCGTTACTGAAGAAATAGGGCACGGGAGTTTGCCCCCTGTTTGTTCCCTGATTAGGGTCATGATTAGTGTATTTACCTTGTTATTTTTATTCTCTTATCACCATGGTTTAGTCTCATTTTTGGCCAGGCCACAGGGTTTCCAGTGCAAATTCAGGAGAGCCCCATCTGCCCTTGCAGCCGTGTCAGTCACTGCAGGCATGGAGCCTTTTGGTTGTTTGGGCTTGGGGGTTTTTGTTTTGTTTGTTCAGGTTGTGGTGGGGTATTTTTGAGAGAGATCCCATTTATATAATTTTAAAAAGTCTTATATTCATGAGTTGAGCTGCCAGCCCTGTAGGGATTTCAGATACCTGTAGATGTGGCACTTAGGGACAGGGTTTAAAGTGCCAGTGCTGGCTTAGCAGTTGGATTCAACGATCTTAAGGGTCTTTTCCAACCCCAGGGATTGCATGAATTGCTCATTTTAGGATTAGTTTTAGCAGTTCTTGTCAGGATTTGAAGATTAGTCTCAAAAGTGTAGCAGAAGGAGGTGAAAACAGAGCAGTGCTCCTTTGGTTCATGTCAGCAGCATGAACTGAGCAGCAAAAATAGGTTTAAGCCTCTGTGAGTGGTGAAAAGAGACCTAAAAATTGCAATAAAGGCCACAAATAACCTTCCATCCATCCAGAGCTAGGAGAACTCACTTATCCTCAGTGTCCCATCACTTGTAAGCCAATGTTTAATCTATTAACCAAAGAGATGTCTGGTCCTATAAAAGCACGGGCTGTCCCTAATGCTTACAGCTTTTAACCTGCTTATCAGGGGCTCCTGCTTTGCAAAGCTGTTTGCCTAAAATGCTCTTGAAAAGTTGAAATGA
The DNA here is from genome assembly GCF_024509145.1 of Vidua macroura. Classification (NCBI taxonomy): domain Eukaryota; kingdom Metazoa; phylum Chordata; class Aves; order Passeriformes; family Viduidae; genus Vidua; species Vidua macroura. Next base: position 2,696,384 of record NC_071571.1, read on the forward strand.
TAAATCCGGCGCTAAAAATGGATGCAGAATATTTTCCTCTCGGGGAAAAGCAACAGGAAAAAAAAAAAAAAAAACAAAAAAAAACCAAAAACAAAGCAAAACAAATACCAAAAAAAAAAAAAAAAAAAAAAAAAAAAAAAGAAGAAAAGAAACCCAAATTCTCTCATCCTACTTTCGTGTGGTTCTATCCTTCAATATAGGATTGCTCAAATCCTCCCTCACACCTCGGACAGCACATATACAATTTATTAAATGCCATTTTCAGCTTCCTCATCCCAAGCCTGATAAACTTTTGAATATTGACTCTCTTTGACATCCACTACAAATAGAAATATCACTGTTGGTGTCATTTGGGAGGACTTCCAAGAACAGACATTAATAGAGCAACCATTAAAGAGACTTTTTCATTACAGACATTGTGAGATTTAATTAAATTTATTCAACTATTTTTATATTATTTAATTCTCATCCAAATACACTTGCTGCTAAAATAATTGTAGAAAACACCTATTATCAGGTGTATAATCCAATTAAATAAAATATTTCCATCAAAACTTCAGTATTTTTACTCATATACTCGCTGCATACGGGTTAATCTCATAATATTATTTAATGAGATTTCTAAAAGTTATTTGAAAATTGCAGAATAGTGATTTAAAAATTCAGTGAAAATCTCTAACCTGAGTGTGGTAAATTGTTTGAGCACTCAGTTCATCTGCCATCACTGTATTATTATAATTCCACAATTTAAATCAAGGTTTGAGTTATTGCAAAAAAATATTAATTAAGGATAGGTAAATGGGTTTATTGTAATTGTGTCCAGGGATAAATATTTGAAAATAATTTTGCTCTTTACTTACCCAGTTAGTGTAAACTCAAATCTCCAAACAGATTTTGTTTCAACTCACCCAGTTCTGCAGTAGCTCCTTTGAATCTCTGGGAAATGATTCCAGATTTTTACAGGCATAAACAAGACAAGGCTCTGCAAAAGAAACATGAGCTCTAGGGCAGAAATTAACATCAATATTTGCACAAAATTCTTTTTCATTATGGTCAAATTTGTGTTTTTTACCTGAGGCAGGGAAGAGCCCTTGGAAGTGAAATGGAAGGAAAATTAGGTTAAAGTATTCCATTTAATATTGTAAATGTATTTTTAATTTTCAGTCAATGCAGGTTTGGGGGCACCATTGAAAACATCAGCACTAATCACCAGTTATTAAACAAATAATACAGACACTCCAAATTCCCTGGGCAAGAACTGTTTGTGATTTTATAGATATTTTTAAGAAGCAGTTCACTTAAATTGCACTGGCTGAAAATTACCAGAGCTTATTTATTATAGGCTGGCTGGAAAACTGAAAACCTGGAGATTAAATTATGGGTGGTTTTTTTTAGATATTTTGCTAGTTTATTAAATAAAAAGTGGGGCTTGCTGATGGTTTTTTTTTTCCCTAGATCTCAAATAGGTTCACCAGTTCAGTGTGCTTAGAGCAGTGTTGTTCAAAGAGTGTCTTAATTTTATTCCAGTGGAGAGGATGGGAAACCTGCTGAAAATCTCAGTTAGTTCTTCAAACAGCATCTTTCTACTTTTTAGAAATGTCAGTTTTAAGGAATATTTGCAACACCATGAAATCATAACTTTTGATCTTGATATTCATCAACAGCTTCCAGTTTGTTATGGGAGAAGGGTCAGGAAAAATTGCAAATTAGAGCAGAAAAAAAGAGATGGAGCAGACACAGGGCTCTCCTGAGTTTTCTAGGATTTGGGTTTGGGGTTTTTTTTGATGCTGATTTTCTCTACTGATGATAATGATATTAGTCTTCATATTTACCAGCTTAGATTTTGCATCCAGTCCACAAAAGTCTGACCACAATCCAGTGTTTGGGGGAGCTCTTTTTTTCTAGGAAGGGCAAGCATAGTTTAAAGAATTTCAGCTCTCCAGGATTTTCCAGATTGAGGCATTTTCAGGTTTCTGACACCATCACTACCTTATTATAGGATAAAGAAAAATTAAATAAGGATCTTGTTTTCTAGCTTTGACCTACCAAACAAAAATGCCAAACAAGTTTTTGCCAAATTATTCTCCACAAAATATTTAATTTCAAAGCTAAATGTTCAGAGAGCATTCTGGATTCTCATTCCTGGTCAGAAACACAAAAGATGATGCTGGAAATAACCACAGAAAGCATGGATGGGATGGTACAGTTGGTTATTTTTCACTCCAGTTTATGTTGATGAACTGAGCAAAGATAATTTAATCATTTCAGCTTTTGCCTTTCTTTAACCCCATGCTGTTCATACTGTTCTCTTTGTAGTCACTGAACAAGAGACTAAAGTGCCCAAGAAAACCATCATCATGTAAGTGCTGATTTTTTTTTTTTTTTTTTTTTTTTTTTTTTTGGTAACATTTGTGGTTTTTCTTTGCCTTGCTGCTTCTGCATGATCCAATAACAAGCTTGTGTTCATTGGCCATGCAAGTGTGTTCATTCCCAGCCCACCACGGAATTCTGTGCCATGTGAAGTGATCACCTCAAAAAAGGTCCTTTTGTTCTTTTCCAAAAATAGCAGCACTGGTGTTAGACACAGCCTGGGGCAGTTATTTTATGATATTACACAGGAAAAATATTCCCCCAAATGCTGGTAGAGTTTCACAAGAGCTCGAGAAGGGAGAGTCTGACTCTCAGTGCTGAATGAAAAAAAGAAAACCAATCTGAAAACTGTCTACCTGAAAATATCTACCAACTTAACAAATATCTCAGAGCTTAGAGTGATCTCTTCTGGCTTTGTTTTAAACTTTTCAGGAAAGCCTTGTATGATGAAGCAGAAGGAAAATTAATATTTTTATCCCCTTCTATCTCTATATTTCTAATATAAATTATTGTCCTGATGACTTGGTCTTTTTAGCTACTTTGAGCCTGGTTTATACTGGATGCCTATAAAATACAGGATTAATTCCTGTGAAAAGCAATATTTCCTCAGTCATACACAGCCTAGAAAGCAAGTAGCCAATAAAATCTTAATTTATCTTCTCAAGTACCATAGAGAAATACATAATAAAATTGTTTCACGTGATGGAAGGGGGACACTGACCTGGGACAGGATTTCAGAGCAGCTCCAAGCCACTCCAACCATGTCCTGAGGGCAGGAAGGAGTTATGCAATGGATATTTTGGGGAAACACCTTCCCTCAATCCTCAATAGCTGCACTATTGCTAAAATCAGCCCTTGACTTGGACATGAGGCTTAAGTGGATGTATTTTATTTTTGTTAGACATAAAATTGCAACTGAAGGATGGTTAAGAGTTGCTTACCTTTTATCCTTTTTTTTTTTAATTATTATTGTTTTCTGTGAGGATTATTCCTCCCTTTTGGAGGCAGTGTTTTGTAAGTTTTGTCCCCTCCCAGAAGTTGCAGATAAGCTCAGTTAAATTTCCAGCTGTTAGATGTTTTTCACCCTGCAAAAAAACCAGAAAATAAAGTATTTTTACCTGTACTGCCTCAAGGACCAGGATTCAGACTGGGGCAACTGAAGAGAGAGTTATTTTTTTAGATCACATTCAGAAATATCCAAAAAAAGTCATGAGCAGGAGGGAATCTCAGAGCCAGTCTACATCTAAAACTAGGTAAATCTCATTTAACCACAATTCTGTGCCCGTATCTGGAGCAGCAGTATTAATACTGGTGGATTAAATAATATTCATTAATACAAAACGCCATCAGTTAAGCTGATTTCTAAATTTCTGAGATCTCAGTCCCATAGGCTGTTGTTCAGGACAGCTCCAGAAGGGACTCCTAAATCAAGGGCTGCAGCCCCAAAGGAGTTTGGTAAATTGAGAAGTGGGATCTCAGGGAGAAATTCCCCTCCTTTTGTGGTCATGAACTTTAAATAAGAGTGGACCTCAGCTGAAATTGGGATAGTGATGGGGGAAAATTTGGGAATAATTCTGTAAGGGTAAATTCCAGCTTTTAATCTGTAGCAAGTTGATGAACAGAAGCAGCTTTACAACTACTGTCAGAAAATAACAGATAATTGAGAGATGGGATTGAACCATGTCCATATATGCAAATTCCAGACCCCAAAAAACCCATTTTAACTTTGCAACATAGACCATGATCTGCTGCAAGCACCCGAGGATTCATTGTCACCTAAAATGATTTAATTCTGTGTGATTCAGAAAGGCACCATGGCCAGTAGGAAGGCTCTGCACAGACCTTAAAGGTCTCTGGAAAAACTGCAGAAAACTTAGAGAAAAGAGTAAAAAATGAGCAGTAGAAGAGAGAGCGCTCTGCAAGGAAATAAATCTCCCTGTAGCTGATCCAGTCCTGGACTCCACCATGTCCTCAAAGGGAGAGCTTGATGGTGGAAACAAACCTGATCTCCAGAGGAGAAGGAAGTACAGGTTTTCAAAAATAAGGCCAGAAGATGAGAAAGGCTGAAATAAACCCAAGAGGATTAGTCTTCCATGATGGCTATAAACAGGTTCTCCATTCTCAAGGGCAAAAGTCAGAGCAGAGATGCCTGAGGAGCAGAGGGGGAGACCTTCAGCTCCACGTGGCTGTGACTGGAGAATGGTGAGGAGGAAGAGAGGAATTAAAAAGCTGCTGTCTCTATTCTTAATTTCAGTTCAGGCCACTGTTTGACCCTTCAGTTAATTCTTTGTTTTTAACCCCATTCCTTGGAGGTAGGGACAGAATCTCAACACAGAAACAAAATGAGTTTTCCTGTGATTTCCACTGGAGCAGGTGTGGAGCATTGGCTTCCTTGTGCTTGCCAGGAAAACACTGGCAGAGTACATTTACCTAAAATAAAGGCAAGAAATACCACAGAAAAAAACTGCAGGAAAAACTGCATGCTAAGCATATAAATTAAGAGCACTGGAGCCTGGGTTTAGGCCTTGGGTTAGAAGGGACTTTTAAAGATAATCTATCCCAACCCCTTGCTCTGAGCAGGGACAATTCCACCTTGATCAGGCTACTCAGAGCCCCATCCAGCCTGACCTTGAATGTTTCCAGGGATGAGGCATCTACCACCAGCCCAACTTCAGTCAAAAAATCTAAAGTAAAGCCAGCAGAAATATGCTGAGAAATCATAATTATGCATCCCAATTTGGCTTTGTATTCCTGTGTCTATTGGAGGCAGTAGGATCAGGCTGTGTCTGCACTAATGGTATTATGAATTGTAAAAACAAATTCACTTTGGCATAGATGACTTGTGCAGGAGATGTTCTAACTTTCTTTTCCTGGTCATCTCCACGTTTTAAGGGTTAACCCCTTTCAATGTAACTGTTCTGCATGTGGAAATGCAGATCTCTGGTCTCAAAAGAGGCTGTAATTAAAAAAAAAAAAAAAAAAAAGAGATATGTTGCATTTATTAAATATTATTAAGAAGACACTGACCCTACTGCAATAAAGGGTATTTAGGCATTAAGGTGGATGGAATTGGGATTTTAGCCAAGGATATTGAGGAAAAGGTTAAAGTCTTTAAGTGTTTAAAATTTTGTGTTCCAAAGTAGCAGAGTGGGTGATCAACACAAGCACACGGAATACAGCAGCACCCAGCAGAGCATCTCTCAGCTGGACGTGCTCACACCTGAGGAGGCTCATGGAGCTGGGGTTTTCCCTGGGGAAAAGGGCAATGATCGGGGGTTTTCCCTGGATCGGGAAGTGGAGACGGGCACGTGGGTGTGTGCGCTGCGTGTGTGTCCCTCCCAAAATGACCGCTTCCCCAAAAGCTGGAATGCTCACCCCAAACTAACCCCACGCCGCGCCTTGGCCGACCGCGGCATGTGCTGGTGGAGTGTGGCTCCCCAAAAAGTCTCATCTTCCCACCAATTCCACCCCTTTCTGCTGTCAGAGAGGAGACCATAACCACGGTGGTGAAGAGCCCAAGACAAAGGGGAAGGGTTTCTCCTGCGCGTTCTCCTTCAGGTCATTCTCCTTCCCGCTCCCCACGGGCGGAGCCGGCTCCGGAGCCGGTTTATGTCTCCAAGATCAGGCAGCCTGTCCACAGACACGACCAGGAGGCAGCACCAAAGTCTGCTGCTGTTCCCAGGCTTTATGTCACAGAACACGAGGACATGCAAGGGGCAGCGGCGAGAGACGTCGTTGTGGGGAGCACAGTGGAAGAGAAAAAGCCCAAGTGGGTCGAAGTGGAAGAAATAATTGAATTCAAGGTGAAAAAATCACCAAAGCCCACAAGGAAAAGAGGTTCTTCCCCAGCAAAACAAGAGAAAGATGACTCAGGTGTGTTAACGTTCACTTTTCCCAGCTCAAGGCCGAAGCGCTCCCCAGAAGATGATCCAAACACAAACAACTCCAACAATAAATTGGTGGAACAGTCAAAATCTCTGCCGAATGAGGGTCTCTCTGAAGGTGACATCCAGCCTCTGGTGTACACGACCGAGCAGGAAGGACCTCAAGTCAGCAGCGAAGAGAGAAACTCCCCGTGTGGGTCTGAACAATTAGGAAGTGATTCATTTATGGATTATGGGACTGAAGGAAAGAGCTGCCCTCGGGATCCATGTGCTGACAACGGGTCAGGCGCCACCTCCTCTCTGCTTGCCTGCGGGGGCGAGCCTTTGGTCTTCAGTTTTGGGACAGCTGCTGGAGACCAACACGAAGTTCTGTTCTCCCCGGTGAGTCCAGAGGGTCAGGAAGGGCTCGATGAAGTGGATGTGTCTTGGCCTGTTGGAGAGGAGGCACCCGAAGTGATACAGGACATCCTTCCCGAAGAGGACAACGTCATAGTGGATGAGCCAGAGGAGCTACACGCCGACGACATCAGCACACGGGACCGCAAGATTTTAACCCACAACGGCAAACTCTTAACTCTGGAGGACCTGGAGGATTACGTCCCTCAAGAAGGCGAGACCTACAGGTGCGAGGATCAGAAGCCCGCGGCGGAGAAGCCCCGCGAGATCTCCGTGCTGCAGACGGAGATCAACGAGCCGACCATCGGGAAGCCGGTGCTGCTGAACCTGGTCAGGCCCGTGGTGCCCGAGCCCAGGCAGAGGTTCTTCAGCCAGTACGAGGAGCATGTCCCCGGGGCCGTGTTCGTGTCAGCCTCTCGGGTGGCCGGCGCGCAGTCCGCGGGCCCCTCCAACATCTCCTTCCGCGTGAGCGACGCCCGCGCGGCTCCTCCCGGCCCCTCCTTCACCGTGAAGCCCTCGTTCTGCACCGAGGTCCAGCGCTCGGCAGACAACGGGCAGTCCAGCTTTAAAACTGAAGTTTCCACGAGAACGCTCAGCTACGGGACAGTTGGCGAGCCTGTCACCTTGCACATCAGCACAGAAGACCTCTCCCAGAGCTGAGCGGACACAAGCATGATTTTTAACACCAAAGAAAGCAGCTTTATGTTTAAAAAAAAAAAAAAAAAAATCAGAATTGTTGTAGGCGAGGGGAATTGGTGGCAAAGATTGCGAGGTAACGAGTACAAGGGGAATACCTTAGAGGGAAATGTATTTAAATATGATGTGTCAAGCTTTTCCAGTCTTAAAGGGAACAGTCTGTCAGAACAGTTTGTGACTTTAAAAGCTTTGATCTAGGTGAACATGTATCATTCCATAGTGGAGCAGTGATGGGAGGTTTAGGAAAAGCCTGATTCTTCTACCTATGACAGAAATATAGATGAACAAGTGTGTTTTTTTGTCCATGAACTTAATAATTTTTTCATGTGCCAGTTTTTGGTGTGGCAAGGAGGTGAAAGTATCTCAGCTTTTCAGCATCCTTCAGTAGCCCAGGACAGGAGGTGTCTCTTGTCACGGTGTGGGCCCAAAGGTCATGAAGCTTCACTCTGCTTTGACTCTGCTGTACACTTGTGACACCAATTAGCTCTACCAAAATTTCCTCATAAACCTTTCAACGTGCACAGTCTGGTTGCATCTTTTTAACCTTCTGCCATATAATGAGATATACAGTAGATATGACATATACCAGGGATTCAAAGGGCTGCTCAGGCATTGTTTTGGTTGAAATCCCAGTTTGACACTAGTCAGTGGAGAGAGTCCCACTGTCGTGAGGAAGCAAGAGTTTTGTTGTTCTCTTCTGCTTTAAGTGAAAAAGACTATCTTTTCTAAATGACTGATATTTTCAAATCCACTCCCTAGCTGTCTGATAATGTAGGTTTCATTATTCTGCATTCTAGTGTGGTGGATTTATAAACCATGTCTTTTGAAATATAATTCAGTTAACTGAAAGATTAAAGTGCTGCACAAAATAATTTCTGCATCTGCAATCAAACATTAACAAGGACAAAGAACCACAAACGTGGTCTTCAAAGGACCACAAATGTAGTCTTTGCCAATAAATATGACTGGAAAAGTATTTGTTCTCCTGACTGTGCCAGTGGTGAAACATTCCTGCTAACAGATTGATCCATGATGTCCCTTATACGTGATAAGAGGAATTTACCACTGAGCTATGGCAAAGTAGCAGGAGCACAAAGACAGATAAAAAAAAAAAAGAGAGAGAGAGAGATAAAAAAGAGCTTTACCATAAATATTCAGTTGAAACATAGATCTGTTCCAAATGTATTGGGCTGGCAGTTGCAATTGCATCATATTACTGTAACCAGGAAGGTCGAGATGCCTCGGAGAGGGACTGATCATGGAGTTCCTCTGGAGCTTTGCAGCAGGAATGCTGCATGGGGGGGAGGCTGAGGTGCACTGAGCACAGCCCATCCCTGTTGGCTTCACCAAAAATGGATGTAGCCCAGACCTCCAACAAACTGCTCTGAAAAGAGATGAGCTCCCAGGCCCAAGTCTTGGTGCCAGCTGGAGTCAGATGGAGCTCACTGATCCCAGCAGGACCCTGCACTGGCCCTCTCTGCTGACAGAGATGTGGGGTGAGGATCCCCACACCCTGTCCCAGCTGAGCTCTGTAGAAATGTTCATTTGCGGTTTCATTTGTGGTTTTAGGGAAACCAGAAAAGCTCAGGCACAGCTGAATTTCTAAGCAGCGTGGGGAGAGAGAGTGGAGTGAGTTTCTGCCTTGGGAAGGAATGGATGATGTTGGCTCAGGGTTTCCCAGCCAGGTGGTATTGAGGAGCTTCTTCTGGAGGCTTGGGGCAATATTCCTGCCAGCAGGGAATGAATTCACAAAAGGTGCTTGTAGAAAAGTTGTTTTTTTTCCCTTCTGCAGCTGCACCTTGTGCTGACTAAAATGAACATACTGATTTCACAGCCTTTCACTTTCAACATCCACTCAGGATGTTGTGTGCACTACCTTCATGATATAGGATGCTTTTCCAGTGGTGAAGGAAATCAAGCTTCCTTTATGGTACTATCCCATTTTTTATAACATCTCCTTGGTTTATACTGTTTGTTTTATAATGAAGCAATAAGATGGATATATATATTAGTGCTTTTTCCTATATTGCACTGTACATTGGAAAGTAACAGACACGTAACAGGGAAATGCTTTCAAAGCTAAAAATATTTCTTTTATTTTGAGCCTGATTCTGATCACAGCTATTCCTGTATCAGTCTGGAATAATTCCACAGAAGGAAGTGGATTTTATTCTGATTTACGAAGATACTGCTGAGAAAAAGATTTTGCCCTGTGATTGTCTTCAAAAAGTGTAATATTCAAACAAAAGATAATGAGGATGTGTAAAGGAACATGGAGGTTTCCTCCTGGTGTGGTTGACACTCAGGCTTTTCTAAAGAAGCTCTAAGGCTGCACTTCAGATGGTCATAGAAGAAATAATTATACTTTGATTTATTAGCTCAAAGCAATTAACATCTGTTTACATTTTCTTTTGAAATTTAAGCAAAAGAGTTATCAATTGAAGGGAAATTTTAAAATCCTATGCAGGGCTCTGTTCAAAAAGTGAAAGGTTTATGAAAAGTTCATTACATATACTTTCAAAATATTTTCCTAGAGGTTAAAAATTATGCTTGTAAGTGATTAAACTGTGTAGATAACTAATGAGATGTGTGGGGATTTATTTCCTGTAGATGAAAAGATACAGCTGTATGAAAGATTTTAATACAATGAATGTTTTACTGAAATTCCTGGAGGTAAATGGGTATTAATAAAGTGGAAACTTCAGTTTGCTTGAGATAAAAAAAAAAAAAGAAAAAAAAAAACACACACACACAAAAAAGTCAAGTGCAAGATATGCTGTTAGATGCTGAGTTGAAATCAATAAATGTCTTGCATCAGCTGTCACTGGGCTCATTGGGTTTCTGTGTTCTTGTCACAGCACTTGATATTCCATCAGCTCATCCTCTTCTCCCGCTGACTTCAGCAGGAGCTGGGTTGCAGTCCAAGAATATTCATGCAGTTGGGCTCTGGCTCCTTTTTTATGGACAGTTTCAGGAGTGTTGAAGTGAAAAAACCTGGTTTTAGGGACATTTCCAACTCGGGAATCTTGAATGATTCACATCATCTTGGGTCCTTCTCTAAGATCGAAATGGAGCTTCAAAATATGTGTCAGTCTTGAGTTCCTGGGGATGGGCTGAAGTTGTGGGGTGGAAAGGCTCAAGGCTGAGATTTTAGAGCTGGGAAAGAGGTTGTCCATCACAGGGTGTCATCGCTGTGGTGTTTGTTAGGTCTCTGTATCTTGTGGGATATTAAAGTTCCTCAGCCTGAATCAGTGTCCAAAAGAAGGAAGTGGTGTAATGTCCCCTAGGCAGGGAGGAAAGTGGTGGTGTTGAGGCATGGGAGAGACCAGCGATTATATATGACCTCTAGATCTATGTCTATACCCCTGTGGATATATTTCCTAACTGAATGTTTCATGCCTTTCCAATCAATTCACTCATTGGCAGCTGCCCAGTTCACAGGACAGCGCCAGTTGGCAGAAATCACAGCAGGAACACCAGAGAATCCAGGTATTTCTCTAGGAAAATACTTGATGTCTTCCAGCCAGCCCAGTGCTGATGAACACTGATGGGCAGTCTGGGACATCATGTGAGCAAATCTTGCTTTTTTTTCCATCAATAGATTCAGGAAAGAAATATTTTGTCACCATCATGATTATTGAAAACAAAAATCAAGTGAGAGGTCTTCATCCACACATAGCCTTCAACTTTATTTTCTCAGGTCTACCATGGGAATTGACTTTCTTGAGGCCAGGAAGGAGCAGAATCAAAACCCCTACGGGACATACTCATTAATGTCAATGACATTAAACAAGTCAGAGCTGTTTATTCCAAATGCTCTTTTTTTTTTTTTTTTTTTTTCTCAAACTATGTGATTATTTGAGTTTTCTCTCTTGATTGGTGAGCAACTGCATCATGAACATGATCATTGTCTTCACCTGACCTGCATTCTTTCTGTCTTCATTATTATGTGGGGGCTTCCCTAGGTACACCCATCCCTTTGTTGTGCTTTTTCAGGATTTGTGGGAGGTTTATCAGGAAGGAGATTGGGTGAGATGAGCTCCTGCAGTCTGTGATCCCATCCCAGCCTTCTACATCCAAACCCATCAGAAATATTTAAATACTGTGAAGCAGGACAAACACGTCACCCTAGAGCAAGGAGTGGCTTTTCTGCCAGATTTGGTGAAAAAGAACAGCCCTCCCTTCATTCCCCTGCCCTTCCAGAGCCACTGACAGCTGATTCCTGTTCACTCCTTTTCCTTCCCCGTGAGATAACGTCTTCCTTGCACGTGGGGTCTGTATCAGAGCAGTGGGTTCATTTCATTGGTCTTACCCAGTGGTTGGTTCTTCCTCCAGAGGGTGCTGGGCACTGCCCAGGCTCCCCAGGGGATGGGCACAGCCCCAAAGCTGCCAGAGCTCCCGGAGAGTTTGGATAACACTCCCAGGAACAGGGTGGGATTGTTGGGGTGACTGTGCAGGGCCAGGAGCTAGACTGGATGATCCTTGTGGATCCCTTCCCATTGAGGATATTCTGTGAATCTATGATTAATAAAGGTATTTTTGACAGACCAACCAACGTCAGGTTGAGCTGGGAGATGGATCCTTTCTTCCACTGTCTGGGAACAGGCCAGGTGTTCACATAGGTGGCACAGTGTCCCCAGCCTGCTGAGATACAACTCTCCAAAGCATTTTGTGCCAACTTTCTTATTTTTAACTCTCACCTACACTCCCTCTTGCTGGAATAAGCATTTCTCCATCAACTTTCTTCTCTAGGAAGGGAAAATGATACGGTTGGCAGATATTTCCATGGGTCGGATGGTGCTACTGTTTTTTTTTTTTTTTGCCCTGAAGAGAGAAAAGTTGTTGCTCTTGTCTGTAGGAATGACTTCCCCCCAGTCAGAGACGGAGACGTCTGTGCAGGCCTCGCTGCAGCGCGCTGACCGGGAGATCAAGACAGCCCTGAGGAAGCTCATGGACTCGGCCTCGCTGCTGGTGACTCTTCCCCCGGGCATGAGAGCAGATGGTGGCCTTGGCCTCGGCCCTCCTGGCTCTGCTCCTTCGGAGCGCTCAGGGGCAGCAGCCGGGCCCTCTGTGCTTGTTCATGAAGCCAGCACCCAAACCCAGCCTGCCGGAGGCCATGGTAGGTTTGGCTTGAAGCTGGGAGGTGTCCCCCGGGAGCTGAGAGATGGAAAAATATTGAGCATGCCAGCAATGATGTTTTAAGCCTCGTTTTCCTGTGTTTTGAGCAGATGAAGATTGAGAGAGGGCATTCAGACCCAAAGAAACGTGGAGGGTGGGTTGGGGTTAGGTTGGATCGAAGTTTGGGGCAGATCTTTCTGGAAGCAGGAGGTGTTTGAAAACCATGTCTGAAATAGAGTTTGGTTCATCACCTGCCCAAAATTAAGGAATAGGGGATTTTTTCCACCTTTGGGCTTCTCCCCTGGTCTTGCTTCAAGTTCTTTTGGGGGAGAAGGTGGGGTGAGATCCCTCCTTTACACTCAGAGAAGTAATTTGGGTTGTGATTTGGTGGGGTGGGTAAGGGTGGTTGCTTTTATTTTATTGTTTGCTGTAAACAAGCTGGAAATGTCTTTAATATCCTGGACCAACTGTCAGAGACTTCCAGAGTGTTGGGTGTCTCAAGTTCACCTGCATTTCACTGACCCTGGAGCCTGGACAGACCCCTTGCAGCTTCTGTGTGACTAAAACCAACTGTGTATGTGGCTGTGTCTTGCCAGAACAATTCCTTTGTCTTTCTGTTGTTTTTAAAAAATCATGGATGAGCGACAACCCTTCCACTCTTCCTCTGCTTCTGCCATAGCAACTTGTCTAAGCTGTCTCTGTGTCAAGTCAGAATCACTGTTCTCCACCACTGTTAACTCAAAGGACAATGCCAAGTAACCTTCAGCCCTCAAACTCCAGAAAATTCCTTAAAAAATAAATATTCTTACTTAGGAAGAATAAAAGCTGTTCATGGAATCAGACCCAAAATAACAGCATATAAAAAAATGTCAGGGCTTTAAAAACTTTTTTCCTTTCTAGTCGCAAATCATCTTTGGAAATAATCCTCTGGTGGAGTGGGATGACTCAAAAATCCTATGTAAAATGTCACCGAGCAGATTATTCCCTCAGTCACAGCTAAAGAGAAAATATAGTAATGAATGAGATGGTTTGGCAGGTCTTTCATCTGTGCAAAATGAAACTGGTTATGGGAATTATTTTAATCAGATGGAGACTTGACACCTCTCTCTGTGATCACATGCCTTAAATAAAAAGGAGGTAAATATTTCAGTAAAATATTCCTACCTGCTGGGTAGAAGACTACTCTGGATTTAACCTTTTCTCCTTAAATGAAAAAGGAGATGATGCACTTTATCCTACAGTGTAATTCCAGTGGTCAGTATCAAAAGACAATCAGGTAGTTTTGGAATGTGAGATCAAATCAGGTTTTGAATTTATATCTGATAAAATAATTAATAATAAAAGAAGAAAAATAACTGAAACGGCCATCAAGCTGCACCACTTTTTTGGTTTCATCAAGCCCCAGATGCCAAACCTTGTTCTGGTGTAAATCAGAGCTGTACAAGGATATTTTCCAGTAGAGGTGCAGCAATGCTGATGCTAAAACATCACCAGGTCCTCTGTAAGAGTCCATATTACTTCCATATCAACCATATGGTCAGCCAGGACCTGCTTTGACCACCAGCTGACGTGGATGTGAGCTCACTCATGTCCCTGACGCTGTCTGTGATCACAGCAGTGAGTCAGGAACTGTTCTAATGCAAAGCTGAATGGAAGAATTCATATGGACAAAGCTAACACTGGGTTATTCCCTGGAATGCATTTCAGGGGTGGACCTGGCAGTGCTGGGCTATGGCTAGACTTGTTTGTAAGGGTCTTTTGCAACCTGGATGCTTCTGTGATTCCATGACTTCCTCACAGCCATGAGCCTGTGGCAGGCACATCCTTCTCTCTCTCGGGATTTTTTCATAGAGGTGCACAGAGAGAAGAAAGAAAAAACAATTTATGTTTCTGCTCCTTGCTTTTCCCATGTGGGATGTTTTTGGAGAATTGTTTACCTGGGGTGATTTCTTGGTTGGATTCTGGTGAGGATTGTTTGAGCCTGATGGCCAATCCAACCCACCTGTGGCTGTGTGTGTTTCCTTACAGAACAGTCAGTTTAGCCCAGTCAGCCAAGTGCCACCACGCTGGTGCTGTCCAACCCCTTTGCTTCGTGTGCTCTTTGCAAAAGTACCAAATTCTCCTCTAACCTTCAGTGGCTGCACCCAGCCGAGGTCAGGTGGGCTCAGCTCTGGCACCAGAGATGGCTCCAAAGGTTGGCTCTGGGTTTTGGGTGTGGCCTCATGGGGTGGCGTGTCTAACTTGCCCAATTTCTGCTGCCAGCCAAAGCACAGAGGCAGATTCCAGCTGAAGAGCCAGGGGTGCCAAAGCCCAGCCCTGCTCCTTCCCGGGAAGAGGAGGCTGCTGGAGGGGAAAGCGCTCGGGAACGCGCTGTTCCCATCGACAGGTAAATACCCACCTCCATATATCCAGGATATCCATGTGGATTTCTGACTCTGGTGCAAGAAAAGCAAGTCCTCTGTGGTGGACTCAGTTTCTTGTAGGTTTGTCGTTGTTTTCAGAATCCTGGTGACAATGCTTTGTCAAAGAAGGGCAAAAAAAAAGGTTGGAAAGAAATTAATCCCTCCCCCCACCCAAACCAAAATTATTCCTGTATTAATTTTAAGCAAATAACTCTTTGTCTGCTGGTTAAACAGATCAATGGCAGGGTGTAATCCTGCACTTCTTGTATGTGCCTATGCCATGATCTTTTCTCTTGGGTTTCTTGATAGAACATCCCCAGATGCAGGGGCAGGAGGCTGGTACAGGAGAGAAGGAGACGTGGTCTGGGACGTGCACAGTGAAGTTTATATCGAGACCACAGAAAGAACTCGTGTCTATAAGACTGAGGAGAAGACTCCAACAAGTAAGACCAAACCCTGTTTCCCTTTCCCAATCCCATGATTCTCACTGCCTTCTCTTTTGGAAAAAAACTCCTGACTGTTTTAGTATTCCAAATTTTTGAGTGGTAACTGTTTATTAAACAAAAAGTAATAGGTAAGTGTGAAGATAAGAAGCCTAAAAGTAATGTCAGCATGAAGAACCCCAAATACATTGCTGTTGTACCTCTTGAGTTGACTTTAAACTATTGTTACATCCTATATGGCCTGTCCTATAAATCCCATTGAGTAACTCCAACTCTGTCAGCACGCTGGGAATGAAGTTTCAGTTTCATTTCCATGCAGCAAATGCTCTTTTCTCACCAGGTCCTCCCTACATGCAAGTGACAATAGAGGACGTGCAGGTGAACTCTGGGGAACTTGCCAAATTCCAGGCAGTCATTGAAGGAACCCCTCAGCCCACAGTTTTGTGGTTCAAGGTGAGTGCAGACTCTTCTCTGGCTGAGAGTGAGGACCATAGGAGGGAATGTAGTGCACAATTCCACAGGAATTTTGTCTGCCCTTTCCTCCCTCACCTCTCACACGGACTCTGGATCGTGTCTGCAGAGTTGTGGGACCAGCTGCTCTCACTGAACCACCACCTGTGCATCCCACCCTGTGCTGTCACCGTGTCCCCCTGCAGAGAGGGCAACCAAGATGGTTTTGGGGACCAAAAAGAGCAGGAAGAGAAATTGCTTCTACCTGAGCGCCACTGAGATGTGTGCTGCAGTCTGGGGGCAGCAATGGGACTGAGGGTTGAGTGGTTTATCCCAATTGTTAGTGTGATTCCAGGCTCTGTATTTTTCCTGCAACAACTTAGTAAAATCAATGTGAGTAAGGATAATGAATATTCTGTAGAAGGGAGAGAAATTATTTATTAATCCTTAGAATATTGTTGTCATATCTTGCTAGAGCCTCCCTTGCAGGCTGAAGAGCCCCAGTCTGCTGTCAATTCTCATCTGGAAGCTCTTACAGAGGACACTGATGATGATGTACCAAATAGTGCCACACCATGGGCAAACCAAGCATTTATCAAATGATGCTTTGTGTCTTATCCGTCATTTCTTCCCTAATAATTTCTAGTATCTGGCACCTTTAGCTCCCACCAAGTGCTGGGCTGGTGCTGCTGTGGAGTGATTTACTCTAACTTAAATTTTTGTTACAGTTTTATAAGGAAAACTTCAGAAACAGAGATTTAGGTGGGAAAACGGGATTGCATCACTTCATATTTGTGGTATTATGTGCATATAGGTACATATTGTATTATATATTTTTATCTTGCATTTTACTGTCACAGGGACCTTTTACAAATGCTCACAGTCTGCTCTGTGTCACACACACTCCATCCTGCCCCTTTCTTCATAGCATTTATGAAAAAACAGAATCACAGAAACATTAAGGTTGGAAAGACCTCCAAGATCACTGAGTCCGGCCTCTGACAGACCACACCTTGTCAACCAGACCCACATCCAGTTGTTTCTTGATCACTTCCAGGGATGGTGACTCCACCACTCTCCGGGGCAGCATTTTCTCTGTGAGGTTTGCTCACATAAATAGTGTGTGTTATAGCTCTACTCCCACATTTGCTTCTTGAAATGATGCCTTGTGAAGGCTGACCTAGAACAGAGACCAGACAGAGCTAAAGAATAAATCAGGGATTTATTAAAAGGATCTCCTCCATGGATCCACCTTGGGCAGCACCAGAGCCCAGCCAGGGCTGCACCCAAGATGAACCAAAATGGTCCCAAAATGCACGAGCGCTCCCGGGGGCTCTCACTGGGATCAGCTCTGCTCCATTTGCACCTTGCAGTTCATTGTCCCATTCCAGCTTTAGCCCAGGCACTCCCATCCTGCTTGTTTTTCTCTCTCCAGCCCACGCTGTTTGTGCTCTTGGGCCTGAGATTTGGATCATTTGTCCTTGGTCCCCAGTTGGAGCAGGAATTGTTTTGTCTCCCTGCTCTGTGCACAGAGCTCAGCATCCCCTGATGTGAAGCCCAGACCCACACACTAAAGCAGGACAGAATGTGAAAATAGAAAAGCTCAAACCTGAGGCATCAGAGGAGTGGAAACCTCTGTTTTTTCCATCTTGGCTTTTCCAGTGCCAAAATGTCATTTCCTTCCCTCAGGGCACTTCACTGCTGACAGACAGCGACAGGGTCCATCAGGGGAAGGAAGGAACAACGTATTTCTTGGTTGTGGACAATGCTGCCTTGGAAGATGGTGGTGTTTATACCTGCGTTGCCAAAAATGCAGGAGGGGAGGTTTTGTGCAAAGCAGAGCTCGTTGTACGTGAAGGTAATGCCACCCTCTCACCTGTGAGGGAAATGCCACCCCCTCAGCTGCAGGAGTTGCTTCCACTGCCATAGCAATGAGTAATTTGTTGCAGTGATGTTCTGGTACCTGTATGGAATGCGTTCTGTATTCCTGTGTGGCATTTATATATGACCAGTGTGGCAGGATCCAGGATAAAATCAAATCACAGAATCCCAGAATGGTTCGGGTTGGAAAGAACCTTAAAGATCCTCTAATTCCAACCCCCTGCCATGGGCAGGGATACCTTCTACTATCCCAGGTTCCTCCAAACCCCATCCAACCTGGCCCTGAACACTTCCAGGGATGGGGCAGCCACTCCTCTGGGCAACCCCAAAGTTCATTTTGACACATTCTTCTTATCAAACAACTCCACTTAATTCTCCTTAGAACTTTATAACACCCCTCTAATTTTTTCCTGCCTTAAATTGTCCTGCACATTTCGCACTATTGGCAAGGCATTGTTGTCTGAATATTTGCCCTTTTGTTTTTCATTTCCAAAGCTAAGAAAGATGAAGAAGGAAAGAAAGTGGCCACCAGGAGAAAGCTCCACTCCCATTATGAGGTTAAGCAGGAGATTGGAAGGTAAATGAATTTTCCAACTCTACAGCATCACTGCCAGGGAATATCTCATTGCCCATCTGAGCTGCTGAGGCAGAGGTGGGTCCTGAAAAGTCTGAAAAGGTGCAAGTAAAGGCAGAAGTTGGAGGTCACTCTAAGGTGTGCTGGGGCAGCTCCAAGCAGAAAAAGCATCCAAAGGCTCACAGATTAATGGCTGGATGTGGCTTCTTGACAATGGGAGCATCCCAAGCCCGTCACATCGGGTCTGTCCAAGGGATGCAGGAGCACCAGCATGAGCCTGCATCAACTGCAACAGCTTTTCCCTTGATGGGAACTGTGGATGTCTCGGGGTTCAGAAGGTCGAGGTGACCCCAAGATCGTAAAAGTCCTTGTTCCCCAGCCCGACGCAGCCAAAGGAGTCTGGAATGCGTCCGATTGCGCTTCCAAGGTTGTTTATTTCTCCTTATCTGTAACTTTCTTTCTCTGACCTGCCGAGCTCTGCTTAGCAAGGAGGCCACGGCATTCTGCCCCCTGAGCCTCGGGCACCTCTCACCTTATATACTCAAAACTACGTGTCTGTGTTTACAATTTATTACCAATCCCTATCACCCATGTTAGACTGTGAATCTCTGCCTTGAACCAATAGAAAAGTGCCACCATCACAGCAAGACATGGAGGACAAGAAGAAGGAACAGAAGGCTAGGACATGCCCAATTCCCTCCATCTTGACCCCCTGAATTATATTCTAAAAACCCCAAATTTCTACTTTTCCACCCTGTGTTAGTTCAAATATCACACTACTCAAACCCTTGTGGCTTGTAATTCCTCATACAAAGTTGGCAGCTTTTTCCACGGGCTAAAATCAAAGTCACAGATGTTTTCGACTTCATGCCAGGGTCCCCGAGACCCCTGCCAGGGTCTCAAGACAGCCAGGGCAGCCAGAGGGATGTCCTGGACTCTGGCAGGGAACACGTTGCTTCCCTTTGGAGACAGCCAGGAGAGGGCAACAGCACCTCACACACAGCAAAATGAGCTTCTCGTGCTGGAGAACTGAAGCACCGAGCAGCAGGGAGCTGGCAAAGGCCAGGTGGGGGAAAATCTCTGCCCAAGTCTGATCCGGGCTTGTCCTTTGATTCCTGCACAGGGGCTGCTTCAGCTTTGTGAAACGGGTGGTGCACAAAGGGAACAGGGTGTCCTGTGCTGCCAAATTCATCCCTCTGCGGAGCAAAACCAAGTCTCGAGCTCATCAAGAGAGGGATATTCTTGCCTCTCTGTCCCACGACAGAATTACCAGGCTCCTGGATGAGTTTGAAACACGAAAAACGCTGATTTTGATTCTGGAGTTGTATCCTTTTCTGTGCAGTTGTCTGAAGAGGCTAGGAAGTACTGGGTATTATTATTTATTAAATATCTAAGTAATTAATAATTTTTGTGGTTTTTCCTGAGTCAAAAGGACACATGCAATTCTTCTCTGCACTGCAGGACAGCACAGCTCTGTGAGAGCCCTACTGCAGTCCTCAGCTTCTGCTGGGTGAGAAAAATTACTTGTATATACAAGTGTGAATGAGCTGTTAAGCACCAAAATCATTTCCTGACATATCTGGAAGGTATGAGCTCTGTTTCTGTGAGATCCAATCCAGGTGAGCATGAGGGAAATGCAGAACAGAAACCCCAAAATCAACAGGCAGATTTTAGCAGAAGTGATACAGGGTTTAGACCAGCCCAGTCTCTTCTGCAGCGGAGACTTTCATGATGATCCCATTGCCTGAGATCACCTCCTGAATTCTGCTGTTGGCTGGATGGAAGAGGTGCCAGAGTCAAAATGAGCTTTTCCATGTGGTTCTGTTGTCCCTTAATGCCACTGTCAGGTGCTCCAACGAAGAGCTCCTGGACCGTTTATTCAAGAAGAGCGTGGTCACTGAAGCTGAGGTAATTTCTCATTTGAAAGCCCAGAGCTGGTTCTTTCTGCATTTTCCTTTTGGAATATGAGAAATGTCTTTGAACCAGTGTTATTCTATCAGAGCAGAATCAGCCTTTACCATGTGCTCCTAGCAACTTTCATTGTTAGTTGGGTTTCTTTGGGGAATAACTACAATCAGCCAGGGGGTTTGACCACCAGGATTGCATTCAACCTAAAAAAAAGAGATTATATTTGCTCTCTTGCCATAATTTCTTTGCTATCTGTCATCTGGAGCCCCTATCTCCACATACTTAATACCACTTTATCCCCTTGCAACTGTATTCTATCTACTCCCTTTCTGTCTTTAAAAGAAAAGCTGAAATTATGGTTTCTAAGGGATTTTTTTTACATCCTTGGTGCTAAAAGTTCAAAATGTTTCACATCTCCCATCTAGTAGCTAGGTGTCCAATATTTATTGGTAAAATCAAATTTTTTTTGATAAATTTTCAGAGGGAAACATCATAGAATGGTTTGGATTGGGAGGGACCTTTAAAGATCAAATCTTGATGAAATCAGGGACTCTCCTATTTGTTCTCCCTGATTAATAATTGTTTATTTATTAATTGTTTAATAATGGACTCAATTCTCAGGTCAAACTGTACATCAAGCAAATTTTGGAAGGAATCAAATATCTTCATGACAACAACATCCTTCATTTGGACATCAAGGTAATGAACAATGACCAGTCTGGCTTTTCCCAGCCTTGTGCTGGCCAGTGATTGGGTGTTCTCTCACTCTTACAACGGAAAATACTCCCTGCTCTCAAGAAAAATTCCCCCATTTAGTTATTTTTCATTCAACAGCCATTGAATATCCTCATGGTTTATCCTGAGAGGGAAGACCTGAAGATCTGTGACTTTGGATTTGCCCAGAGGATCACACCCGTGCAGCCTCAGTACAGCAAATACGGCTCTCCAGAGTTTGTTGCCCCAGAAATTGTTTCCCAGTCACCAGTGTCAAAAGCAACTGATATCTGGTAATCTCTCATTTTCCCAAAAAGCTTTTCCAGGCCCTCAATGGCCTGAATTTCCATTAGCTGTTAATTAGTAAATGGAGCAGTGATAATAACACAGGAAACCAAAAGCGAACGCTGACAATCCAAAAGCCATCAAGGCTCTTTAAAGCTCCTTCTGTCTAATTTTTTTCAGCCATAATTGAACTCTGACTGTTAATTAATGCAAAGGAGCATCTTGGAGGAGATGATCTCTATTCCAGGCAGCAACTAGAGGGAATGATCCTAAAGGGCTTTCTAGAAAAGGCAAAAGAAATTTTAAAAAAGAAGTATTTTGAGTCTTTTCCTCTATCTGTGCTTTAAAAATGAAGGATTGCTTGAGAACAATTTTTTAAAAATATTGAAGGGGAAAAATTAATGGAAAAAAAATATTTTGGGATTTATTATTCTTGAAAGATGAGGAGAAGGTGATCTTGCTGTTGCAGGGTGTCTAGTGGTAGGAAGAGGGGCTTGAGAAGGATGGAAAAATAGTGACAAAAATGACATTTGTGTTCCTCTCTCCTCAGGGCTGTCGGAGTCATCACGTATTTAAGGTAAATAAATCTTGGAAACACTCCCTCAATAACCCTTTGTCCATCAGAACCCTCCAGTACTTTCAAGTGAGGGATTTGAGTGGAGCATTCAGTCCTTCCATAATAAGGACAATTTATTTTGTGGTTTCCTCATTTCCTGGTTGCTCCTCATGAATGTTGCAAGTCCCAGGCATGGAGTATTTAAAAAAGTATTTAAAAGTATTTACGAAACCCATGTAAGCATTTGTGCCTCTATCATTTGAACAGAAAATCTAAAACCTGTCTCCTTTCGTTTTATGGTGTTCAATAAATAAGCCTCACGTGCAAGTCTCCATTTGCTGGGGAGAACGACAGGAAAACTCTCCTAAATATCCAGAACGGGGAAATTTCATGGACCATTCCTGATGTTGTTCACTTGAGTGAAGATGCAAAGGACTTCATGAGGGGGATCCTGCAGCAGCACCCCAAGTGAGTGCCCCCCTGTGCTTCCCTCTGTGCAGAGCTGTTGGTGTCTCAGCAGGCAGATCCCAGCTCATCATTTGGTTTGAAAAGCTGAAAGTTGAGTGAGATGTGCTGCATTTTCCCCTAATTCTTCCTTATTATTCCCCATTACCCAACCCACAACTCGGATATTTGCCAAATTGGCCTCTCTCTGGTGTGGTGATGTCCTTGCTCCCTGCCTCCTCCAGGCTGAGGAGTTTCTGGAATGACACAGACGAGTGGGAAGAGCACGGACTGGTACGGAGGGAATTAAATAACATTGACCACATTCATTAAGCAATTTCAAGCACAAAAGTTGGCTTGAAGGCATATTTACAGACATCTGATTTTCATTTAATTCCCACTCTTTCTGCCTGCTGCCAAAGCTATTTTCACTCTGGCAACCCAAAGAGGCAAAGTCACTCCCAGAGCTGCTCTGGACACCCTTGAGACCCTGCAGAGAGCCATGAGCATCTGTGGGGAGTGTCAGACTGAAAAAGGAGGATGTTTTCCCCTCAGGGGAAGGAAACCTTGAGTTGGAAGCTGCTGCTGTCTTTTTTGCTTCTCTGCTCCAAATCAGCATCCCAAGGACACAGCCCTGAGTGTACGTGGGTGTCTGCATGCAGCAGCACCTTCAGGAAGATCAATCATTGCTGTTGGAGGTGATTTCCTACTAAAATGTCAATCTCTTCTCTTACCAGATCCAGGCCAAGTGCTTTGGACTGTCTTTCCCACAAATGGTTCATGGTAAGTTTGTCCTGGACCTTTATTAGACAATTTTCCCTAATATCCAGTCTAAACCTCCCTGGTGCAACCTGAGGCCATTCCCTCTTGTTCTATCATGTCAGTACAGAAAGGAAACTGGCCTTGCAGACCAAAGTTTATATTCCAAAGCCTTAAATCACTAAGGAAAAGAGTCAAAAATTGCCAACAGCAAAAAGGGTTTAATGACAAGTATTGAACAGGTCTTGATTTAATCACTGAAAAGCTGATTTTGTCTGCAATTTAACTATGAAAGGACTGCAGCATTTGATCTGCTGTAACTTTCCTAAATTAAACAACTGTGTAAAGAGAGAATTCTTAAAAAAAAAAAAAAAAAACAACCCAAAAAAAACCACAGAAACGCCTCAAGAAATGAAACCAGGATTTTCTAACCAAAGGTTTTCTTCTCCTTCCACCTGGCAGCACAATGTCCCTCTTGAAGCAGCTCATTTCATTAATACCAAACAGCTCAAATTCATTGTGGCTCGGAGCAAGTGGCAGGTGAGTTGCCCCTAATCTGTGTTGATTCTGTTTAGTTATATCTATTTTTAATTGCTGAATAATTTAATATTATAACTGATGATTTAACATCTGAATCTTTGAAAATCTTTTGGGCTAGGACAGCAAGCACAGCAGAGATCTGAGCATGGCTGGGAGTTGGGAAAAAGCCCAGGATGTGTCAGGAATTAATAATCTAGGCTTTTACTGCCTGGAACCCATGCAGGTGCCTGTAAGACACAAGGTTGTGTCTAAGTTAGGTGCCCTCAGCTGCCTTTGCAATCAGAGCTGAATTACAGACAGGTGCCAAGAAAATGCCTCTTTTCCTGAAGTTCTCTCAAATAATTGGATTGATTCCCTTCTGAACATGCCAGTTTCTCTCTGCTGGCTTGAAGGAGAGGCCCAGCTTCAGCTGAGATGCCCCACATGGCAGAATTTAGAGCAGAGGGATCCCATCTCCTACACTTGGTAGGTCTTCTGCTGGCCTAAGTCACTGTAGGTTGTATTGCAGTCAAAGGGTTTAAATCCATTTACTCCAGCAAGTCTCTCCTCTGATGTTTTCCATCAAAAACTCCTTTCCATCTGCTTTGAGTGGCCAGATTGACTCTGGAAATCTCGAGAAGAGTCCTATTTCCTCCCAGTCACCAAAGCAAGTGTGTTCCCTGAAGCCAATTTAATTTCATGACAGTGAATGAGGGAAGAGGAAGATTTGGAGAGAAAATGAGGCCTGGATTGGTGACACGTGCAGAGGGTGGCAGTGTCTCATCAGACTCATGGGTGTGGTATTTAGGGGTGCAGGAGTTCATTTTGGTGAGCCATACCCTGACCATGTTCCCATCTCCTTTGTGCCGTGTCGTGTTTTCCTTCTCAGCGCTCCCTGATGTGCTACAAATCCATCCTGGTGATGAGGTCCATCCCAGAAATCCTGGAAAAGACCCACGACAACAGCTCCCTGGCCATCTCCCGACACCTCATTGAGGAGAGCACTTCATCCAGCACCAGCGGCTCCTCTTCGGACAACGAGAACTCCAGCTTCCCCAAAAAGAGGCACTTTGGCTCCACCCCCGACCTGCACTTGCCCGTATTTGATGCCCCGAGCCATCCCGAGCCTCTGAAACGTGCAGGTGAACGGGAGCACTCCAAAAGCTCCATCCCTCCAGTAAAACCCATGAGGAGGAAATATGCTTCGATGAAGGCTGAGGTGGGGGACAAATCACCCACAGAAAGCAAAGAGCTCATGGCGAGTATCTTACAGGAGAAAGAGGAGAAGCTCCTTCCCAGCCTTCGGGGAGAGCCATCCCAAAAAAGTGGTGCTGCTGAGCCTTCGTCCCTGAGGGCTTCCACAGAAAGCACATCACTTGTGCATCAGAAAGAAAAGCCAGGCACACCTTTATCTGAAAAGGACAGAGGTGAAGAGGCAGGGGAAGGGACAGAAAAGCCATCTGCCTGTGTTCCCAGGCAGAGCGTCATTAAAAGCACCTTCTACAGCCAAGCAACTGAGCTGCCCGCGAGGCCGCCTTCGTCACCAGGCAGGGACTTCAGAAGGCACCTGGACAGAGCCAGAAGGACTTTCCGGAAGGCTGGGTATTCAAAGGTGCCCCTCAGTGGCCTCCGTGAACCCCTCCTTGAGCAGTTTGAGCTGGAAGAAGAGGAAGAAGGAGGAGACGATCGCAAAGAAAGTCTGCTGGGATCCTTGACCAAATCCGCGTCGTTTGACACTGCCAGGAAGCCACCACACCCTGCCATTGCTGGTGCCAGCCGCAGCCGTTCCCTGGATGACTACAGGCTGAGAGCCTCCAGATCCTTGAGGGAACAAGATATTTTGGAGGAGGACTGCGATGTATTGTCCCAGGAAAGCTGCCCTGAAGGCAGTGATCACTGCGACATTTCCGCAGGGCCTGGCAAGGGATGTTCTGCGGGCACAGCAGAGCAAGGGGACATCAGGAGAGCCAGCAAGGATTGCCCAGGAGAGAAACCCTCTCCCTCCACACACTGTGAGGGGAATGGGTGCCCACCTGCTCTTATACAACAGGTAGAGGGACTTCCAGTGTCACCTCAGAGGAGTGAGAATAGGAAGCGTTTACTGAAGAAGTCAAAAGCCACTGAGATTGAGGAGGACGTTGAATGTTTGGAAGGCAAAAGCCCCATTCCAACTGCCCAGTGCTCAGATGTAACAGCACCATCAGCTCCAAAACGTGAGAGCACGGAGGGTAAATCTGCTCCTGGCTGTGCCTCTGACTCTGCTTTTCGGGAGGGCAAAGAGTCCATTTCAACCCTCACACAGTCAGAGACCACCCCAACATCATCTCCTCTGAGTAAGGGGGGTGTGTGTCTGCCCCAGGAGCCTGCTCCCACTAACACCCACCCAGATCTAACAGGTGGAAGCTTGCTTATCAAAAGGACAGCCCCAGCCCCACCTTGGAAAGACAAAAGGCAGAAACATTCAGATGAAAAGGCTTCTGCTCATGGCACTGCTGAATCTGAACTCATGGAGCATGAGAGCTCTGCTGTTCCAACAGAACAAACAGAAACTGATTCACTTCCAGTATGTAAAGACAAAAGTGGGGAAATTCCTGGGAAAAGTGTTCCAGCAGCAAGTGTCATGCTGGGCAAACAGCCAGGTACCCCCACAGCTGGTGAAGGTGTTCCTCAGAAGCTGAAGATCCATAAAGATGTGACATCTGCTGTCCTGGAAGATGCAGAAGCAGCTGTTACAGGAATCACTCCACCATCAGCCCACGGTGATGAAAGCCAAGCACACAAGAAGGCTCCTCTTCACTTAGACACAGCATCAGCTGTCCTGAAGGCAGAGCAGCTCGCTGTCCCCAAAATCCCACCAGCAGGATCAGTGCCAGCTCTGGTCTCCGCTGGAGCACAGCAGGCTCTCAGCAAGGAGAAACTTGCTGCTCTGAGGGGTAAAAGCTCAGCTGTCACAGGAGTTGTTTCCAGTTTGGCCCATGAAGGAGCTGAACCCCAGAAAGTTCCTGAAGGCCATGGCTCAGAGCCTGCTGCTCTGGAGAGCAGACACCCAGCCAGAGCTGCGTCCCCCCAAAGCACTGTCCTCCCTCAGGTCTGGGAGGGTGAAAATCAAGAACATCCAGAGGTGTCAGTTCACAGGGAGATGAGACCTGTTGTGACAGCAAGTGGAAGCCAAGCAGCTGGACAAGTTCTGGCTGCTCCTTTCCCCGAGGCTGGACACGGAGTGCTTGAGCAGCACAGGGCTGGGATTTCGGATGGTCTGGAGAGTGGCAGTTCAGGTGCATTAACTGCTTCACAACCAGAAGTTGCTCCAGCTTCAGCCTATGAACTGGAATATGAGGAATATCCAGAGGTTTATGGCGAGGGTGGAGGCATTGCCTTAGAAAGTGGAAGATGTGATGCTGGCAAAGCCGTCCCACCGCTGCTCCGCAGGGGTCACGGTCAGGAGCTGTCACACCACAGATCTTCTTTTTACAGTGACGAGGAGTCTGCTGTGCTGGAGGGCTTAGTGGATGAGATGGTTTCCCTTTCTGAGGAGATGAATGTTTGGGCAGAGTCAGTTTCTGGAGAGAAGGGAAGCAGGAAGCACATTTCTCCTCACAGAGAGATGTTCTACAAAGGCAGCCAAGCACACGTGGACACCTCCTTCCCTTCTGTCCAACAGGGTGGAAGAGGAGAAGTCGCTGAGCAGGATGACCTTGCAGAACCCTGCCTTGCTGTGAGTGAGGAGCCAGGAGTCCTGGAAGAGCAGGGAGCACAGACAGTTCCTCATGAATGTGAGCACCTGGAGGACTTGGCATTTGAGACCTCCCCTTCCAGCCCAGAGAGCGTTTCCTCCACAGAGAGCTTGGACACTGCAAGAAGACCCATCCACGTGCCAGTGATCAAGGACACTGGCAGACACCCAGAAGTGTCTCTGGTGAAAATCAAGGACCTGTCAGATGAAACACCCAGCCCTGGCAGTGGCCCCCAAAAATTTGACATCTCGGAAGTGGAGCCTGCCTATTTGAATTTCTCGGATTTGTACGACATCGTCTATTTTCCATTTGAGTTTCTGAGCTATAAGAAGCCTTCGCCCAAACCAGTTCCTAGACGGTTTATGTTTCTTGGTGAAAGGGCAAGGTCCCCTCCTGCAGGACACCTCCATAAGGATAAAAGACTGTGCATCAGGGAACAGGAAGACAAGAACAGGAAGAACCGTTTGGAAATATCCGAGGATTCAAAGGTAGCTAACTTATTAGCCATGGGGAAAGGGGCAGAGAGCCATAAAGAATTGTATAGCTCCCAAAAGGACTCCAGTGGGAAGCAGAAAAGCTCCTCCCACACCAAGCCTGGACTCTTTAAGCCGTATGCAAGGTCTCATTCAGTGGAGCAGTCTGTGGAGCAGAGTCTGAAGAAGAAAGTAAAAGCTTCTGTTGCCCATATTTCAAGAATCCTAAAAGGAAAGACATCTCCTGAGCCAGAGGAAGGTAATTATTTCCCTCTGTTCCTTCACAGATTTGCTGCCATAACTGGGCTCTGCTACAGCTGCCCTTTTCTTTTTCCCCAGCATGTTTGAAGCAGTGGTTAGACTGGAATTGCAAATCTGGCCATGGCAGGCTCTGACATCAGTAGTCTCCACCATCATCTGGCTGGCTTCAGTGCAGAGTCAGCTGGGTTAACCCACTGATGGAAGGGGCTCAGATTCCCTGATTGAGGTTGCACAGAAGCAGATCAGGGCTGGGTGATGCTTTCCTTGCTGCAGTTGTCATCTGACCATGGCAAATCTCTCAGGTTAAAGTGACTGGGAGAAGCTGAAGTCACCCTGGTTACTGGAGATGGGGATCTGTCCTTTCTTCTCTGCCATCCCTGGATATTCCCTGTTCTTCCAGGACACTGTTCTGTTTGCAGCAGCTGTCACTGACTTCCCTGTTAATCAAACTCTGGTTAATAAGGGAACCTGTGACTATTTAAGTGTGAAGGCAGAACTGTCACTGCAAATAGATGCCACGGGGAGAAGGATGGCCTTGAATGACTTCTCATCCTTTCTCACAACAGAGTTTGGTGAGCTGGGAAGTGAGGCAGCAGAAAAGGAGCTGTTAATTGGGGCTGAAGGATCTCTGAAGAGGAAATCAGCACTCCCTTCATTCAAGCTACCAAGCCTCATTCCAAAGGAGAAAGGTATTGCTGTGCCAGGAGTCATTGGTTTGTTTTACCCTCAGAGGGTGATTCAGCAAAGAATTGCTTTTCCCCTGGCAAGTTTCCCCTTGGCTCCATCAGGAGCATTTTCTGAGGTCATGTTACTGTCCCAGCATTCAGCAGAGCCCAGACAAACACTGGGAAGGGCAGCTGTGGCAGGCTGGCAGCCCTTGGCCACTGTGGAGAAAATCCCTGGAGAAACACAGAAGAAAATATGAGTTCCCCCTTTCCCATGGAGATAGGAGCAGATTTGATGCTCTACAGGGTTTTTTCTTCTTCAATATCCATCTTTCATGTCTCCTTCTCTCTTCTTGTGTTGTCTTGATCACAGAATCATTTAGTTGGCAAAGACCTCTAAGTTTACTGAGTCCAGCCATTAACCCAGCACTGCCAAAGCCACCAGTAAACCGTGTCCCCAAGTGCCACACATCTGGTAAATCCCTCCAGGGATGGTGACCCCCATTCCTTGATAACACTTTCCATGAAGATATTTTCCCTAATATCCAAACTAAACCTCACTTGGGGCAACTGGAGGCCATTTCCTCTTGTCCTATTTGATTCCCCTCATCCTTGAAATTCCATAATTCGGTTTTGCCCCCACGTTTAGGTTCGGCCTGAGGAAAACCCTTGCTGTGACAGGGTCTCTCTCTGCTCTGAGCTGTTCTGCTGCTTTAGCTGTACCAGAGCTGGGCAATGCAGCTATTCCCCATGGATTTTCCAAGATCCATCTGGATCTGTCACACTCTCCCCATGGGTGAACAGGGTTCCTTCACCTGTGTGCTCTGTGCCCGGGCGATTCTCCAGACGGTGGTCAAAGGAATGAGACACCATGAACCAGAAAGGTTCTTGACCCCATTAAAAATGCTTTCTGATGTCCTGCAGGGATTTGTTTTCCAGGCAAAGCTCTCCAGGCCATTCTGAATGCCCACTTTCCCCCCTCTCTGCAGCCCCGTCGTTCGTTGAGGAGCTCATGGACCAGGCTGCGGCCGCCGGACAGTGCGTGACGCTCTCGTGCCGGACGGCAGCTCACTCCTCCCTGCACATCAGCTGGTTCAGAGGTGACACTGCCATCCCTCCAGAGAGTCCCTGACCCCCGGGACAGGCCTGCAGCGAGAGCTTTGAACACCTTGGTATAATTTACAGCGTGCTTATCTCTCCCATCTCCTGCTTTGCAGATGGGATTCCTGTCCAGAGCAGCAGCCGGATCCTCATCTCATCCACGCTCAAACACTTCCAGCTGTTAACCATTCTCTCTGTTAATGCTGAGGATTTTGGTATTTACACCTGTGTGGCCACAAATTCTCTGGGCTCAGCATCCACCTCTTGCGTCATAAGAAAAGCAGGTGAGAGAAAGAGTAGCTACAGAAATGGATATTTAAGTAATTTTGTCCCCAGAAATATAACCTATTATAACCTTAATCAATAATATATATATGACCTTAATAAATATATATAACCTTAATAAATATATATAACCTTAATAAATAATAATAAAACCTTAGAGGTGAGATTTCTGCACATAGGTGCAGAGGAAGATCTCTCCCTCGCTGTGGCCCACAGCCTGTGCATGGTTCATTCCCTCTTCTTCACTCTTTATTTTTTTCTCCTGGATTAAGAGCCACACCAAGACAAAATCTTAGTAGTGAGTTTAAATTAGGGATGGCAAAATTGCTGTTCCACTAGCTGTGTGTATATATATGTATACATAAAAAACATATGCAGGTTTTATATATATATTTAAATAATATCTGCAGCTGAGACATGCTGGGTGTAGAGTTTTGTATCACAGCAGTGCTGCTGTTAACACTCATGGGGTTTGTGCCTCCTCTCCACAGAGATTCCCCCCAGCCCTCCACCCCCTGACATCGTGGAGGTCTACAAGGATGGAGTGCAGGTGGTTTGGAAACCTGTGGAAACCAACACCCCTGTGCACTACACTGTCCAGTGCAAGACTGAAGGTAAAGTGCTGTCCTCATGCTTTGCAAGGAACATCTTGGTTTGTGTGATCTCTTCACCAGCTGGATATTTTATTGTTATTCAGAAACAGCCTGATTTAACTCCCCAGTTTAGAGTTAGGAATGGGATTCATACAGCTATCATTTAACCATCTAAAAGTTAGGGGTTGTGCTGGCTAAATCAACCTGGAATTTACATATTCATACCAAGGCTTTGCTAAAGTGTGAATCAAAGAAGGCTGTGTGGAAGATACAACCAAAAAGTGAGCAGCTACAGGAGAAAATGCCTGGTCTGATATGCAGCTCTGAGTAATCTGACAAAATTAGACACTAATGAAACAACATCATCCCAGGCTCAGTCTTGGAGAAAGATGATTTATCAAACAGGCAACTTATCCTCTATTGAACAGCTGTGCTTTCTTTTTCCATTGACTATGGAGGCAGCTTAGGGCAAAGAGCCAGGACAAGATAACCAAAGTTTGACAAAACTGCATCACCCCTTTGATATTCTCTTTTGAGGCTTGGTCCAGAGGCTGATGGAAGTCATGGAATGGTTTGGGTTGGAAGGCACCTTAAAAACCATCTAATTCCAGCCCTCCTGCCATGGGCAGGGACACCTTCCACTGTCCCAGGCTGCTCCAAGCCCCATCCAACCTGGCCTTGGGCACTTCCAGGGATCCAGGGGCAGCCACAGCTGCTCTGGGCACCCTGTGCCAGGACCTCAACACCCTCTGAATAATAAATTCTTCCTGACATCTAATCCAAGTCTCTCACAGTTTAAAGCCATTCCCACTCATCCTTGTCACTATCTGCCCTTGTTAAAAGTGAATGTTTTCCTGTTTAGTTACAAAAG
Source organism: Vidua macroura (assembly GCF_024509145.1). Classification (NCBI taxonomy): domain Eukaryota; kingdom Metazoa; phylum Chordata; class Aves; order Passeriformes; family Viduidae; genus Vidua; species Vidua macroura. The sequence continues at coordinate 2,727,766 of NC_071571.1, forward strand.
CTTTGTATCAAATCCCCAAGGCTGTTCTGCCTCTCTTGGGATGGATTTGCTGTTGTTATTATGAGTGTGGTGTCTGATAGCAATTCCTGCTGCAGCCACACAAACACAGCCTGGATTCAGCTGCTCCATGTGTTCCTTCACTTAATTCTCCAAACAAAACAAGCACACAAACCCTCCCTTCTGGATCAGCATGGGCAGCAGCTTTCTGCCCTTTCCCTCTGGAGCTACTTTGAGTCACTTTGCAAACACTACTTTCTTTATTCCTTTTGACACAACTGTAGGAGAGATTTTGGGGAGGACACAAACACAAGTTCTTCCAATTAGGAAGAAAAATGGGGAACAGCATCTACAGTTTTCCACTGCGTTCTGTGTATTTGGCAGGAACATGCAAAATCCTGCTCTCCTGAACACAGGAAGATTAAAATTAGCAGGAATAAATTCCTTGTTTTATCCATTTTTTTTTTGAAAACGGGCTTTTCTATGCTGCTTCTGCACATATTTTTCTCTATTTCTAAGCTGTATCTGCTCCTTCTTGCACAAACAGCCCCCAGTTCAACCATTACCCTGCAAAATCATTGATACCTTGGGTTTGGGTGGGGAATTGCTGCTTATCCAATGGTTGGAGGCTCTTTGCCAGATTTTATTTGAATGGAAGGATGGGTTTGATCTCAGGCAGTTGCACAGAGCTGGGTTCAGCCTTGAGCACAGCAGCAAAACAGAGAACAGAGCATCATGTGGGAGGAATGCTGATTAAATGTTTACTGGGGATTTTCTCCTTCCTGGCTTAGTCCCATGAATAATGAGTCCAGAACGTACCTACAATTCCAGTTCCATGAGAAATCATCTGAGTTTCATAAAAGCTGGGTAAAAAACCCATGTTTCAAACACTGAGTTTGCTGGGATGGTGTTTGTGGATGGTTCTGTCCAGGAATCCTGCACCTCATGGTCTCAACTGGATTCAAGACAGGGACAACAGGAAAAAAAAAAAAAAGTGATTTATCTTTTGTTTGGAGTTCTTGATGTATGTTTCCAGTAGAGTTTGGTGGCATGAATTAGATAAAGAGAAAAAATACAGGAAAATTTCACCATTCCTCTGTAACAATATTGGCACAACTTGGAATTATCAGATATAAACCAGATGATTTTAGAGAAGAATGAGACAGGTAGAGTCCCAAAGTTGGCCATGGTAAGTTGGTTTCTCCACATTCCCAGCACATAAATAAAGCTGGTGGGGGAAAAAAAAAATCAGCAAAAAATCAGCAAAAAACCCACAACAAAACCCCAAATCTCAAAAAGCCTCCAACCAATTGTGACCATGTTAAAATGAGTCCTGATCTCTTTTCTCTCTTCCCTTGGTTAAGATGGGGAGTGGACAACTCTTGCTTCTGACATCACCGACTGCTGCTACTATGCCAGAGATCTCACCCAGGGCTTCACCTACCACTTCAGGACAGCCTGCACCAGCAAGGCAGGGATGGGCCCCTACAGCGACCCCTCTGCCAAAGTGAAAATTGCTGGGAAGGATCACATGGGTGAGACCAAACACCAAGAAAACTTTGGGATTTTCCTGCATCAAACCCGCTGCATCCTTGTAGGTGTGGGCCCAGAAGCCAAGAGCAAGAGAATCATGGCCAATTCCACTTGGCTCAGGGTTGTTTTGCATCTAAAATTAAATTATTTTCTTATTATTTTCTCGTTCTGGACACAGGGGAATAGGTATAAACATATTTAAAGCCCCAATAAGATAACAACATCATGTAAATACAAACTGTGTGTAACTATATACAATTTAATAATAAAACAGAAACCTGGGAGCTGTAGATTACCTGTTGAAGACACAGTTTTGATTTGAGACTATGAGGAAATGGGTCTTGTACAATAAATATTTTACTGGAGGCATTTATCTACTGCTATAGATCTTACACTGGTGAAAACTCTGGACTTGCTTATATTACGGACTAAATCCTAAATTCAGTAGTAAACTTGTCTATTCTGGAGTTTTCCATTGGGAAATATTGTCCTTCCGTGGTGAATTTTCCAGCTGTATTTTGTCTCTGAAGTATAGAAATCTTGATTTACTGATTTTGTCCCCTGATTGACTACTTTGTACTGCACATATGTTTTTAAAATTAAGAGATCCATGGCCCCGCTGCAAACATATCCTCATGGCAAAGGAAATGTCCTTTCTGTAAAGAAACAGAAGGATGCTCTAGCTGGAATTTCCTCCCAATGGAGAGGATTGCTCTGTAAAAATCAGTTCACAGAGGTGTTTTTAACTCACCCCAAGTCCTCTGCTTTCCTTTTTCTCAGGATTTCTTATCATATCTCAGTGTATTCAGCTTTTCCAAACAGATGCTTTAAAGGGATGCTTTAGTATTTCAGGGAGTGCTTGGACACAACCACACGCCAGAACCAGAGCAACAAATTCCAGCTGCTGCTCTGAAATGCCCAACCACTAGGAGTTTCTAATTTCTTGTCAGTTTTTACCATATCCTGAGGATTTGTTGTGAGAGAAAATAAGAAACAGTGGCTAAGATGTTTGATACCATAGCACACAACATAGAATCCATCTCATTCTGTCTGGAGTGGCCATACCAGGGAATTTTGGGCTGGACAGAGCAGAATCTGTTGCATTCCAATAGCACTGGCAGCCACAGCTGGAGCACAGAGTCACCTGGAGAAAGCTCTGCTTGTCATTGTTCACAGATAGCAGGGGAGGCTCAGAGAGGCTCCAGTTTCCACACAGAGCTGTTTTCCCATGTAAACCCTGTCCCTTTCTCCCTGCAGAGCTTCGTGCTGCCACGCAGGAGTTCCCATCAGCTGCCCCTGAAGAAGAGAGTGAAATGATCACACCTCCTGAGCCCTTCCCAACCTACCAGACCTACGCCTTCCAAACTGAGATCAAAAGGTAGAGAACCCAGCTGAGTTCTTAATGACCCAGAGGGAAATCCCACACGTGATGGAGCAGCTCTCCTACAAAGAAAGGCTGAGAAAATCGAGGTTGTTCAGCCTGCAGAAGAGAAACTTCAGGGTCACATAACTGCACTTTCCAGTACCTGAAGGGAGCCTACAAGAAAGATGGAGAGAGACTTTCCATAAGGGGATTTAGGGACAGGACGAGGGGATGGCTTCAAACTGAGAGTAAGTTTAGATTAGATATTAGGAAAAAATTGTTCCCTGTGAGGGTGGGGAGGCCCTGGCACAGGCTGTCCAGAGAAGCTGTGGCTGTCCCATCCCTGGAAGTGCTCAAGGCCAAGTTGTTTTACCACCCTTACTGTAAAAATGACTTCTTCCTCATATCTGGCCTAAATCAACCCTCTTTTAGTTTAATACCATCCCCCCTTGTCCTGTCACAACATATATGCTGGGCAGGGAGGCAGCCACTTGATTTATCATGAAATGAGCCCAGGGCTAACAAAGTTTCTTGTCCTTGCTGCACCAATCTTTGCAGACACCACTTCAGTCAGGGTGCTGGGATTCAACTTTCTCTGCCTGGAAGAAAGACACTGATTTCTGTTGCCAACAGGGGTGGTTCTCTTGCTCTCTCCTCTCTCTCCAGAGGAGTTAAGTTCTCACTCCCATAATTTCAAGTGACTGTACAGTTTAAAGACGCGGGAGGATGTGCAAACTGTGACAGTAGATGCAATAACTCCCCACCAGGCACAGATGAAAAACACAGCATGGGATCCTGGAGGTTTTAAAGAACGGGAGAGGATTTTAATGTGCCTTTGTGTTCCTTTGCACCAGGGGCCGATTCAGCATCGTCCGGCAGTGCCGGGAGAAGGTGAGCGGCAAGACTTTGGCCGCTAAAATCATCCCGTACTGGCAAGAGGACAAGCAGGCTGTGCTGCTGGAGTACCAGGTGCTGAGGAAGCTCCACCACACTAACATAGCCCAGCTGAAGGGCGCCTACGTCAGCCCCCGGCACTTGGTGCTGATCCAGGAGATGTGTGTGGGGCCAGAGCTGCTCCACTCCTTGGCATTACGGTAAGAACACGAGGGAAGAGTTTTCCAGTCAGGGCTGCTGTTGGGAGGAAGATACCTGTTGTTTTCTCCTGACAAACTGGGTCATCCCTCTCCACCTCTTCCAGTGTGCTGTCATTGCACACAGGATTCATAAAGCATTTGTTCTGCATCTTCTTGTGAGATAAAAAAATTACTTGAGTTCCCTAGAGAGGCACAACTCAGGGCCACCCAGCTGAGATGTTGAAAGCAGTTTACAGTGGTTGATATGAAACTCTATTGATGCCTTGTGAAGGCTGACCTAGAACAGAGGCTGGACAGAGCTAAAGAATCAAGCAGGGATTTATTCAAAGGATCTCCTCCATGGATCCACCTTGGGCAGCACCAGAGCCCAGCCAGGGCTGCACCCAAGATGAACCAAAATGGTCCCAAAATGCACGAGCGCTCCCGGGGGCTCTCACTGGGATCAGCTCTGCTCCATTTGCACCTTGCAGTTCATTGTCCCATTCCAGCTTTAGCCCAGGCACTCCCATCCTGCTTGTTTTTCTCTCTCCAGCCCACGTTGTTTGTGCTCCTGGGCCTGAGATTTGGATCATTTGTCCTTGGTGCCCAGCTGGAGAAGGAATTGTTTTGTCTCCCTGCTCTGTGCACAGAGCTCAGCATCCCCTGATGTGAAGCTCAGACCCACACACTAAAGCAGCAGAGAATCTGAAAATATAAAAGCTGAAACCTGAGGCATCACTACCTCCCATAATGTGATACATGAAGGGTTTCCTTACACCAACACCTCCTAACCCCAACAGCATGGCATGGAGGTTACTGTGGGTGAGGAAGATTCATTGTTGCTCACAGTGGACCAAAAATGGATCTGCTGAAATCCTGTGATTCAAAAAAGAGGGAATTGTGGGCATCAAATCTGCTTTCTCTTTTTCAGCTCTACAACATCCTGTTGTTGCATCTGTAAGCCTGAGTCACAGGATGGACCAGCCTCTCCACACACAGCTGATTTGCTAAACTAGAGTTGTTTCTTCTTAACTCTAAAGGGTCTGATGGGATCAGACGCCCAGGGGAGGGTGATAGTGGGTGTAGAAAGGCATTTCTGGGCATGCAGACAGGACACCTGTGTTTTCTATCCCCTTTCTCTCACCAGGACGTCGTACTCAGAGGTGGAGGTCCGAGACTACCTGTGGCAGATCCTCAGTGCCACCGAGTACCTCCATGCACACAACATCCTGCACCTGGACCTCAGGTCTGAGAACATGATCATCACCGAGCCCAACCTGCTGAAACTCCTGGATTTTGGGAACGCACAGTTCTACACACCAGACAAATTTATTACCATGGACAAATGCTCGGACTATGTGGAAACCATGGGTGAGTAGAGCTCAGTCACAGCGACTTGGGGCTCATCTGCAATCAGTGATAAACAGAAAGACACAAACACTGGTCAAGGCAGCAGGTGGTCGCAGCAAGAAAAGCCTTCCAGGTGCTGCTCTCCAGGGCCAGTGTGAGTTTGTGGGAGCAGTGAGTGGTGACAGCGAGTGTCCCACTGCAGCCCACAGGGGACAGAGCTCACAGCAATGCCACCCTGGCTGGCACCCATGTGCCCATTTATCCCGGGATTAAGCATTGCTGCTGTCTGCCCAGAGGTTCTCATGGTTTCACTGCAATCAGCATCCATGTGGAAGCTCCTTAAGCAGCTCCCTGTCCTGGGAGCTGACTCTTCTTCCCTCTTGGGAAGGCAGCAAAGCATAAAAGCAAAAAAAAACCAAAAAAACCAACACTGCCTTTGTGCTGCTCTCAGTGTGTTGGACAGGAGCTTGCCTCACACAAGTTTGCTTTTCCAGCTCCAGAACTGCTGACAGAGCAAGGAGCCCTTCCCCAGACTGATATTTGGTCCATCGGAATCACAGCCTTCATCATGTGAGTCAGCTGATTGCTCCCCGTGCTGTTACTGGCTTCAAAATCACAGTTTCAGAGAGTTAACCTCAGCTGTGTCCCTCCTTTGGCAATGCCATGGAAAGCTGGGGGATGGAGGGGATAGATGGGTAACCTGTGCCAGGGCCTCAGTGCCCTCACAGGGAAGAATTTCTTCCCAATATCTAATCTAAAGTTCTTCTCTTTTCATTTAAAACTGTTCATCCTTAGGCTTGCCACTACAAGCCCTTATCCAAAGTCCCCCTCCAGCTCTCTTGGAGCCCCTTTATGTACTGGAATGGGCTCTAAGGTGTCCCTGAAGCCTTCTCCAGGATGAACAATCCCAATTCTCTCAGTTTTTCCCCAAAGGAGAGGTGTCCCATCCCTCTCCTAACCTTGGTGGCCTCCTCTGGACTCGCTCCAACAGCTCCACATCCTCCTCATGCTGGGAGCCCCAGAGCTGGAGGCAGCTTCATGTTTTCAATCCTCTTCTCCTGGGGCAGGTTGAGTGCCAACTACCCCATCAGCTCGGATGCACCCTGTGAATTCCTGAGAACAGCCAGGAGGGGAAAACTGAAGCTGACGCGGTGCTACGCGGGGCTCTCCGGGGGAGCAGTGTCCTTCCTCCAGAGCACTCTGTGTGCAAACCCTTGGTAAGAGGCTCTCTGTCCTCCCAGCAGCACAGCTGGGCCACATCCTGGGTATTGCCCCTTCTCTCCATTTGCAAGGAGCCCCCCCGTGCAGCACGGATCCCTGACTGACCCCTCACCTTCGTCTGTCCTAGGGGAAGGCCGTCAGCCTCCGAGTGCCTCCAGAGCCCGTGGCTGCAGGAGACAGGTCTGGACAACAGGCAGCAGGCGCTGGTCACCTTCCCCACCACCAAACTGAGGAATTTCCTCATGGAACGGGAAAAGAAGAGAGGCCTGCTGTGCTCCAAGTACGGCCTCATGATTGCACAGTGACGTGGATGTGGTGACAGGCGGGAATCGCCTCCCTGTGCCCTCCTGCACTGAGTGTTTGGTACCAAAGCCTCCTGCCAAGCTGCTCTCTGCCCGACCCCACTGTGTTTTATCTGTGTGTCCTGCCTGCCACGGGCTGTTTCTGTGTATGTGTGACTCGTGGGGGGAACTGGGACACTGGACAGTGAAGGCAGCAAACCCAACAGTGACCTTGTAACGTGCAGATTTTGTGCCACTAAGAGACTTTGCCACTTTGAAGCTGAGCTGCTCTTCCCTGGGGAGCAGGGACACATCTACCTGGAGATGTGGCAGCAGTGTCCCTGGCAAAGGCTGAGTGTTTTAATTCTTTTTAAAAATCCTGAAATGCCACGTTCCACTTTGACCTTCCTCTTTGACCCTGCTTACCTCTGCAAAGGATGGTGTTGGCTGTGTCATTGCTTTGTACTCATAACTTCAGTGTTCCTTTGAGTTTCTCTGCAGTGATTGATGTGTCTCTCAATTTTCCATGTGAGCAGCAGTAAGAGGAGGCTTTCTCAGAGCTGTGTCTGGCTGTGTTTAGAGAAAGGAGAACAGGAAAACAGTTCCTAATGCATTACAGTTCAATACTAAAAGTGAGGCTGTTTATCCAGGGATGCTCTTTCCCAACAAGTTTAATCCATATTGTTCCAAACCTGAAAGATCATGACTCCTTCTCTTGCTGAGCATGCAGAGCAGGAATTGTGACTGAGAGCAGAGGAGCTTTCCCTGTGCTGTGGAGAGCAGGCACCAACTCAATAGATTGTAAAATTTGGAATGCTGAAGTGATATTGTCTTCACTGTGTGCTACAGGAGAGAAACCCAAGGGCTTAGGGCCAGACTCTGTGCTCAGTTCTCTGGGAGGAGAGGAGAGTTACACGAGACAGACACTGCAATGAGGGCTGTCCCCCCAGGAAACCTTTCAAGATTCTAGATCCCATCCAATTTAACTTCCTTCACAAATCCAGTCAGGTTTTTTGTTGGCACAGGCTGGTTCTTTGCTCTTGCTGGTGCACTTTGGGATGGAAAGGTCAGTGCCAGGAAAAACCTATCTAAACATAAAAAACATTTGTAGATTAACTCATTTGGAGCTTTCATGCTCTTCCATATATGAATTATTTTCTTTTTTGCTTCTCACAATTGCATGCATTTGAGCATGTCTGAGCTCTTTTATAGACTCAACACTGTTTGGTTAAATAAACCATTCTGACAAGCAAATAAAGCCAGATTTTTCTGCTGAATCATTGTTATTACTTTTACATCCCTTCCCCAATCCCAATCCACATTTGTGCACCACCACATGTCCCTCACCCCTCAGCTCTGACCTGAGCTCTTTGTGATAACCTGTATACACTGTCTACTAACTAGGAACCACTTCCATGCAAGACATCCACATGAAAAATCCTTTTCCTAGAGCTTTGGAAGGAGGACGTCACCTGGTCAGGATGTGATGATGGCTCCAAGCTGCCCAGCTACCCCAAGGCATTCCTGGGCATGGTTTGGAGCTTGCATTGACCAGAATGTGAGAAGGGCTTCAGAGGATTGAACCCATGGATGACAAAAAAAAATAGGTGAGACCTGTAGATGGAGCATGGAAGGAGTGAAAAGATGCTGGAATTGCTAATGGAAATATCAGCTGCTGCAGTCAAGCCTTACAGGTAGTTTTTGTTTTCCTTGGTCCTGCCACAACTGCTTGATAGTTTCTGCCTGAATTTCCACCACCACCATGAGGTCAGGGCTAATGACCAATCTGGCAGGCTGGGATAATTTGGCCTTAACATGCAGTTACAACATCACCCTGCCCTTTGAAGGACAAAGCAGGATCTGGATCTGATGTTTGGACACGTGAAAATGTTTGAGTTTCATTCCTCAACCACAGATAATCTCCAAAGTTCAAGGTTAGTGTCAGCATTAAAATCAATCCACTGTTCTCCACACAGGAGAGGCTTGGGTTTAACTTCTGTAAGGAAGTGGTGAGAGTCCTAATTGTTGAAGGGTAATAAAGCAAAGCAGAGCTCGTAGAGCAAAGTTCTATCCTGCACTGATCCAGCAGATAAAACATACGTTTGAGGGCTATAAGATCACAGTGGCTGTAGCCCATAAGGGATTGAGGTTGCTCTCTTTGGAGGCCTCATCAGATACAAGAAGGGAACCATAAACATAAAATTCCCCCAAGGAAATTTTTACATCTCTGGAGAGGATATTTGCTGCTCTCTGACCTTTCAGGGGTTCACCACAAGCTGATGCCATCCTGCCAATGATACTTCATGTGGAAAATAAATTATCAGGTGCAGAGTGTGACCAGACAAGTCTATGGACCAGTCTCCCATTTGCACCCAACCAGCCCTTTTCATCCCCTTACATATCAGTTTTCCTGCCCAAATGACCTAAATCCCTCCTTTATCCCCCTTTGATTCCTCCCCCAAACACTCTAATCTATAAAGTCCTGTGCAGTCCCAAAATGCTCTTCCCCTACACACCATAGGATGTCTCCCCTGCCTTGACACAATCCCCCTTATCCCAGGTGTTGATAAAGAGATGTTTCTGATGACGCATCTCCATGGAAGTCCTGCTGGGACCACGGGGCTGATGCTCTGCTGGAGCAGCCTTAGGAGGAACCTGGGCAAAACCGTTGTTCCTTGGAAGCCCTGAATTTGGGTTCCCACCTGCCAATCTGACCCTGTGCTCCTCCTGGCTTCCAATGGGCTGATGGCCCCCGGGATGGGGCTGGGAGTAGCCTGGCAGGGCACGTTTTGTCTCTGTGTGCAGATTAACCTCTATCCCATAACCAACACAACACGCAGCAGCAGCACGTGAGGAGGAGGTAACAACAAAAGCCATGATAAGCATTGAGCAACCAAGATCATATCGGTGGTGGCACTGCAAGGATCTGATAACCACAGGATCAGACAATTTGTGCCATAGGTGACACCAGAACAAACGACACCAGCAGGACTCCCCAGGTTAAAAGCGTGGCCGGTATCTGAACCGAACGTCGCGGACAGGATGCATGGTCCCGAATCCCCAGCGGCTGGCGTCTATGGCTGGGATCTCCTCCTCCTCACTGACCAGCTCCAGATCAAAGTGACTCAGCATCAAGAACACAAACAATTTCATTTCAGCAGTAGCAAAAAAACGCCCCGGACAGGTGGAAACTCCTGCACCCCAAGGCATGCTGACAAATTTCAGCTTCTTCCCGTTTCTGTAGAAATCTTTCCTGGTGCCGTCTGGGTTTACAAAACGGTTGTACTTAAATTTGTGAGGCTCCTCGTGGATTTCTGGGTTCATCTGCACAGAGATGTGTGGGAACAGAGCCACCCTGTCCCCCCTGCGGAGGGTGAACTCTGTCCCACTGCTTGTCCTCAGGGAGGTGTCCTCGAGGACAGCTCTGACCAGCATTGGGGCTGCCACCAGCCTCAGGGTCTCCTCCAGAGCACTGTCCAGCAGAGGAGTCTGGTTCAGCATGTCCCTAGTGACAGTGACTGGGGGGCTCCCTGCCTTTACTTCCTGCCTACTCTCCCTCAAGACTTTATCCACCTCATCTCTCACAGCCTTCAGAGCCTCTGGATGCTTCAGCAGGTACAAGAGGAGCCAGAAGGCAGTAGGGCCCGTGTTGCCTTGGGATGCCCAGAGGAGCATGAACATGAAACGATCCCGCATGTACTCGGGGACACCGTTTTCTGCCAGAAGTTGCTCTTGATCACTTATCCAGCCACTGATATTGTCCTTCTGCCAGACCTTCTTCACAGACAGCATGTTCCAGAAGTGTCTCTTCAGCCGCTCAGCCTCTCTTTTGTCCTTGGGAGGCAACAGAGCAAAGGCCAGGTGAGGGAAGAGGCGGTCATACTTCCAAAACTCCTGGAAGAGCTGGTTGGAGTGGAGGCGATCCTGCTCTTCAGCTTTCTCCTTGTTCCCTGCCCCTCGGGGTGGCTCGGTGCCATACAGAGCCAGGTACCCAGCTCTGAAGACGATGTTGTAGCAGTAGTGGAAGAGGTTTTCCTCCTGCCACACTCTCCTCTCTCCTGAGCTCAGGTTGAAAAGCAGCAGCTTCCGAAAGCTCTCCATGGTGGCTTGTGTGAGGACAGTGAGGCCATCTCCCGTCAGGTGCTTTGTGCTTGATGCATGAACTACGCTATGAGTGGCTTCGGTGGGCTTGTAGCCAAAAACCTGCACGACCAGCTGAGTTGCACTAGTCCTAAAGTCCAGCTTAGATCGCGATTCCTTCACAATGGTGCCAAAGCAGAAGGGATCCATCACAAAGGTGAAGTAATAGCCACCGATCAGCACCGTGAAAACATCCCCGTGTTTGCTCTGCATCCTTTTGAGAAACTCTGAGCTGTCCTTTCTGAATTCCAGCAGATAGCCCAGCCAGGGAATGGTACCTTTGTCCAGGGGCGGCTCATTGGGTCTCTGTCTCCGAAACACACCCAGGACGTAGAGCCCACCGAGCAGTGATGACACCAAGGTACAGAGGAGAATCACCCAGAGCACCATGAGAGCTCTGTGCCCCTCCAGGAGCTGGGACTAGAGGCAGGTTGGGGTGGGAATGTGCATTTTATCCCCAGCCAACAGCTGATAGGCAGACGCAGAGCTGACAGCCTCTGCCCTCATTGGCTGTGAGTGTTTGCCTCTGGCAGAGCTCTCTGGAGTGAACTTGTCCCCGGATGAACAGAGATTTTTAAGGTGAAAGGTATGTTGGAATCCTGTTGGAGTATCCATGCTGTATTAGGGGGATGGGTTTTGGCATGAGGCAGATTCCCTTCTCTAGGCTGCATGGAGCTCAGACTTTGTAAGGAAAATGTTCAGAGAATCCCACTCTGTGATTTCTGCCTTTAAGACCAGGCTATAGACACCCACTGAAAAAATGAAACCAAGAGTGGATGTCAGAAATGCTACTGGAAATGAGCACAGGACCGAGGGAAGGGGGTCACAGCTGAGCTGATTTGGTCTCAAAAGCCAAGAAAAGGAAAAGTCTCTGACATTTTGGTGATCTCCACAGCACATGGTGTCCCAGGAGTGCTTTGCCAATGAACAGTGCTACTGCTCTGAGTGCAAAGCAAAGCAGCTGAGCTGCCCCACGAGTCAGGAGAACTTGAGCCACTGCATTTGCTCGGCACCAGAGGAGTCCAGAGTTTCCAGATGCTCCACCAGCCCCTGGCTGGGAGCAGTGCCCATAGGGAGCACAGCACTTCTGCTTTACCCACCTTCCCTTCTGCTTCTCGAACTCCCCTGTTACCTCCCTCCAGATGGGGTTTGGGGACAATGTCAGGGACCCCGTATCCCACCTGGCACTGCTCCTCTGGGTGCTGCCACCCTGATCTAGCCAGGCTGCCACCACAGCCTGTCCCAGCCGCTGGTGCTTGGACCTCTTCTCATGCAGGATGGAGAGTGACATTAACTCACCTTTGCTCTTCCCTAGAGCATTCCATCATGAGTTTTCCACAGTCCCAAGCGCCTTCTCTGTCTGGGATCACAATCTTAATCTTTTTAGCTTCCCAGCTGCTGTCCCTTTCCATGTTCCCTCCAGTGACCTGACCCAAGGAGTGAAGGCCACATCATAACATCAGCTAAATATTTATTCTGGCTTTGTTTTTTTAAGGAAAGCTCTTAACCTTACCATTTTGGAAAAATACTGTAGTAATGTTGGGAAGAAAAATAACAGCAGCGATCAACTCAAAGCCCTTCTCAGTCCTGTAATCTTATGTAGTAATAAAATAAATGTGATAAGTGCTTTCTCTTAAATTCATAATTTTATTTGTACAACTCTAGGAAACTTCCAGACTTAGTAGATTTACAGGATGGAAAGGGACCATTTAATGTTCAGGAGCATTTGGGGTGAATAATGCCTTTAAATAAAAGTTAGCAAACTCAGAACCCTGAACTTCAAAGCTGCACTGGGTAATAAGGATTGACCATCAGCTCTCTGTGCTCTTCTGTTCAGGCCATGTTCTCATTCTGTTGTGTTTCAAAGACAGTATTTATGTTACAGGTGGTACCCATGGATCTTTTTTATCTTGTCAAACCAGATCGTGGAAGGCAAATACCTTCACCACTGTTCTGCTGAGCTCCCTTTTTTCTCTTTCTCACTGTTACTGGTCTGGACTTTGTTCTGCTCAAACTGTCCCAAATCAGCTGATGATCAAACTGATCTCTAACCAAGGCTCTGCCCTTTGGAGAGTCACAGTTCCCTGCTCAGCAGGTCCGAGTGTGGCACTGCTCATCATGACAGAGAACAACTCAGCTTAAAGGTGTCCAGTCCTTCCTGTTGTGTCTCCTGGTAGAAAACAAGATTATCCCAGTTAAATCATCTGGCAGATGGTAAGAGCCAGATCCCTTGGCAGTCTTTCTGGCCTGATGGATGAGCATGGAATTCCATCCATGGAAAGCCCATGCCAGGAAGGAGGAGAATCTCTCCTCAAGTCTTAGTTTGCATTTTTTAAGGCACAACATTGAGAAATCTCATCCTTTATTTGCTACTGCCTCCAGATGAGAACTGGGTTTCTTCTGCTAGTGTAAATACAGGACAATCCTTTCATAATAATTCCACTTGCAACAGAAACAGATCCCACATGTACTTTTCCAATCCCAGTGTGGAAAGTCCCCATCTCAAGGCTGTTGCTAGGATGAACTATCTGGTTACACAGTGCTGTGGGCTCACACCAACTCCATCACGGGCAGGGCAGAGGGCTCACACATAATGTAAATAATGTAAATATTTATGATGCATTTGTGATGCTCAACATTTCTATCTCAGCTGCGTATCTGCTGCAAGATGGGCTCGTCTGGGAATCCTGGATGGAAAAGAAAGCGCCTCTCCTGAAAATGGCCTGAGGGATCTTCCACAAATATGCCCTGAACCGCTTCTTCACAAAAGCATAGAGCAAGGGGTTGAGACAGCAGTGGACAAAGGACAAGCTCTCTGTGATCTGCAGGGCATAGTCCAGTTTCCTACTGCTTTCACAGCTCCTGATCACACCGACATCCTGCAGGGAGTGGAGGATGAGCACAACGTTGTAAGGACACCACAGCACAAAGAAGACCCCCACCAGAGTAAGGACTAAGCAGAGAGCTCTCCTGGAGCCAGGTATCTGTGAGGTGTTGAGCACACACGCGATGCGGGAGTAGCAGAAGGTCATGAAGAAGAAGGGGAAAAGGAATCCCAGGATGTTTTGAATCACCCGAAAGACAACTTTCCAAAATAAATGCTCCTGGCCATAATCCTGGGTGCACATGATGGTTTTGTTGTGAATTTGCCTTGTGCTGGTGAAGAGGCCATCAGGAATGGAGAGAGCTATGGAAAGGATCCACATCACCAACAAGACGAGGATGGAATTCCTCCACACCGTGGAGCTGTGAGGAGACCAAGCGTGAACTATCTGCAGATACATGTCCAGGCTCATGCAGCTCACAAAGAAGATGCCACTGTAGAAGTTCAGAGTGTACATGGCATTTAAGAATGGGCACAAGATGTCCCAGGTGACCCACTGAGAAATGTACAGAGCCCAGAGAGGAAGGGTCAGTAGCAGGAAGAAGTCTGAAACCACCAGGTTCAGCAGATACAGCTCAGTCATCTTCTTTTTCTTCTTGATGTACATGAGGAGGACAGCAAACAGGAGGGCATTCCCAGCCATTCCGACCAGGAAGATCACGGTGTAAAATGATGGCAAGAACACCCTGCTGAAGGACAGCACCTCCTCCTTGGTGCAGAGGCCATAGAGCCCATAATCCTCCTCATCCAGGTACTCGTACGGGTACTCACTCGAATTGGCAGCATCCAGCCACGTGCCTGTGGTTGTTGCTGTCACTCCTGAGGTTGTGTTTGACCAGTGGCTGCCTAAAAGCAAGGGAGAGGGATCAAAGTGTTGTTCCAATTCACACAGGAAGCAAAGAGCACATCACAGAGGGAATGTGAAACACATCTTTGAAACACAGAGATGTTTAGTTCATAGAATCACAGAATGGTTTGGGTTGGAAGGGACCTTCAAGATCGTCTTGCTCCAACCCCTGCAATGGGCAGGGACACCTTCCACTATCCCTGATTGCCCCAAGCCCCATCCAACCTGGCCTTGGACACTTCCAGGGATCCAGGGGCAGCCACAGCTTCTCTGGGCATGCTGTGCCAGGGCCTCACAGCAAAAAATGCCTTCTAATATTTGGTCCAAACCTACAGTCTTTCAACTGAAGGACCCATTCCCCCTTGTCCTGTCACTCCATGCTCCTGTACAAAACCCCTCTTCATCTTTCTTGTAGGTTCCATTCAGGTACTGGAATTTCACGGGTTTAAATTTCTGCCACTGTCTGGTGAGTATTTTGTGTCCTGAACAACTTGGCCTTTGCCTGAGCATGGAGATAGCTGTTTACATGTACATATTATTAAAAAAAAAAAATTTAAAAAAATCTGCTTTCCGTACTCAGCACATAAAACTTAAAAATGAATGAGCATGGTTTCCTCTGATGGAAGTCACTACTTCCTCCTGGCACCACCACAAGCTTTTAGCAAAGTTTCTGCTCCAAATTACAGGAAGTCCACCAGCACAGCTCACTGTGAGCTGCTTATATTCACCTGGGTCACTACTGAGAAAGCACCATCTCAATTCTTGGTAAAGAACCTGCCACCAGCACCTCTATGTCAGTGGGGCTGTTCCCAGAGGTGAAATGCTGAACATCTCCCTGCTCCTGGGAGGACACTGAGCCCTCTCCATGCCAGCTCTAGGACAACAAGACATGGATTCTGGTAAAAGGCATTAGTGAGTGGAAAATACAGAATTCACAGGATCCCAGAATGGTTTGGGTTGGAAAGGACCTTGAAGAACATCTTGTTCCAACCCTCCTGCCCAGGGCAGGGACACCTTCCATTATCCCAGGCTGCTCAAAGACTCATCCAAGGTGAGGGCATGTAGGCACCAGAATCCAGTCCTGAATTATGGAGAGAGGGAGAGATTCAGCTGGAAGAACACTGCTGGAATCAATTCTGCATGAGACAATGCATGAGACAACTCCTGCAGTGGTCACTCCCTGGAACTGTGGGTGTCATTGCTTAGATGGCTGCAGCCCAGATTTCAGGAAATGGTGAGTGATTGGGAGCCTCCTACTTTTGGGATCTGATTTTCAGGAAAAAAAGCTGTCACTGAGGAGCTCATTTCACACAGTAAGAGATGGGATTTGCCTGATGCTGTTGGCACTTTGAAGGTTAACGAGGAGTTTAATAATTGAAGTTAATCTTCTGGCAGCAAAACAAAAAACAGTTTTGCAAAAAATCCTGTGAACACGCCTTTACCCTTAAAGCACACATTTTTTCAGCCACGGCCAAAGCTACTCATCTTTTCCCTGGGACTCATTTTCCAGGAATCCCAAACAGGCCTGGCTGTGTAGCTCCAGTCTCTCCTTGAGGATCTGTTTCTCCCTGCAGAGATCTGCAGCCACTCAGAAATGAGAACATGAAGCTGTTGGTCCCTGGCTATGCTGTGCATCCCAACGAGGACATATCCCATGGTGGATCTGCAGGGTTTAGGCTCCCTCCCCACAAACACCCAGGGAAAGGGGTGCCCCTCCACCCCACAGGCTCAGAGTGGGTGTGCAGCTGTAAAGGGTGAAGCTCTGGATGTACCTGCTGTGGTCCCGTGACTGAAATTGCTTAAATACCCATTCCAGGCAGTTCCAGGCAGCTGAAAAGAAAAGAAAAAATGGGTTTGAGTGCACTGAAATGTTTTCATTTCAGCACTTTGGGAAGTGCTGCAGAGCACTTCTGACTGAGCAGTGGGAGAGCAGGGATCTGCCATGGGAAAGTGCCACAAAAAGACTTGTCTGGGAATGAGCTTTTTAAAATTTCTTTTCTGTGTCGTATTTTGGAGGAAATTCACCCTCAGCTGTGACTGCAGGCCCTCGAGAGGAAACCAAAACTGATCACAGCAACACCCGAGACTCATAAACACCTTCCCCCCCACACACCCCCCTCTGCCCACACCAGGACAAACCATTCCCAAAATTTGCATTTGGGGTCTCTTCCAGCCCACTGAGATGCCTTTTCTCCCTCTGCCAGATCCCTCTCCCTCCACATCAGCCCAGCACTGGCATCCACATCCCCATCCCGTACCCCAGAGTGGAAGGGAGGGCTGAGCTCAGGAATTAATCCCAGCCCCAAGCTGGCTACCTTTCAAAAACAAAAGAGAGCCTTGCCAGGTTTCTTGTGTGGCCTGTCTACAAGCAAGAAGCAGAAAAAGCACTTACAGGAGTCTCTTCTCCTCTTTCCATTCTGCCAGATGCTTGAACCAGGCTTTTAGGAAGTTCTTCCTTTTGTGTAAGAGGACAGTCAGGAAATGTGAGCTCAGCATAACCTCCCTGGTTTTGTTTTGTTTTTCCTGCTTTTCATCATTCCCTGGCAGCCCTGGAAGAATGATCTCCACCCTGTGTTTGAACACAACATCTACATCACCTCCCAGGGCTGAGCCCCTGCTGCAAAAATCCATGTGTTTTCCAGGAAATCTGATGCTGCAGGATCCTCAACCCCTGCTGGAGCAGAAATGGCCTCTGCCAAAGATGTTTCTGATGAAGTGGTTTATTGCAGGAGTTTTTGGGCATCAGCATGGGTTAGTGGTCACACTCCTCATTTCCTCATCTCACCATCAAACAGGGCCATGGGAACACCCTGGCTGTGCCAAGGCTTCCCCTGTGCCAATCCTGGTGCATTTTACACACCCCAAACCCCCCTGGTAAAAACAGGAGAGCAGAGCAGCAGTGACAGCCACAGCTCCACATCCACAGAGATTCACAGAGGATTCACAGAGAGAAATGTGTTATTTTTACCCATTTCCATGTTTGCCACCATCAGCTGCTGCTGCATTTAAAATATACCCTGTAATAAATATATATTATTATTATTATATATTATATAATATATTATTAGTATTAGTATTATTAGTATTATTATGTGTGTGCAACACGCACATTAGCAGGGAGCAAGAAGCCACTCGTAGAGCTGAGACACTGGACACACACACAAAGAAGCTGCAGGTGACAGAGGTTTCATTAGGCCAGCAATTAAAATGAAATAAGTTTTTGTTTTTAATTGAGTTTCTGCCCTGAAGCAGAGAATTAAACGTGCCTCTGAGAGTTGCTGGAGAAAGTGGCCCTCACTGTAATTTATTACAAGATTTTAACTCAATTTCAGGGTTGGTAATTGCATCGATTTTTTGTTTCCTTTCAGACTGCAGGGCCCTAATGGCTTTGGCAATTAAGGTAACGAGATTAGGGGTAATGGGCAGCACATTTGGAGAGATGCAGCGCTTGTCTGAGCCACTTTATTTTGTGCTGCCCAAAATGCCACGTGTCGGTGGCAGAGTGATCCTGCAGGTGCAGCAGCTCTGCCTTCCCCCAGCTCGGAGATGAGGAGGTACAAACACCACACAGGAGCACTGGGCTTAGGGACAAAAGGGTTTATCTTTGCTGGTTTTCTCTGACAAGCTGTTCTCAGATTTAGGAGAAGCTTTTTTTTGGGATCCTTGGGATCCCAGTGGATTCTTCTTCCTCTTCCAGAATAGGGTTTAAGTCAGGAGCAATTTCTAGGCTGTCTTTGGGCATCAAAATCCTGGCATAGAGTGGGGGTAAAACAAGGTCTGCTTGAAAGCTGAAATATGGGAAAACATTGTCAATGACACAATTCAGCAGCAAGAAAATCAGACAGAAGCAAAGCCAGAGAAGCTGTGGCTGTCCCATTGCTGGAAGTGCTCCAAGCTGGATGGGGATTGGAGCAACCTGATCTGCTGGAAGATGTCCCTGCCCATGGCAGGGGGTGGAATGGGATGAACTTTCAACCCAAACCATTCCATGATTCTGACATCAGGTGGAAGCTCTTCAGCAAAGGACTAAGTAAGAGCCCAAATTTCACAGAATCTCAGAAGGGTTTGGGCTGGAAGGGACTTTAAAGACCATCTCATCTAATAGGGAAGATGTGTGCTGATGTCTTTACAAGCAATTCCATGGGTGAGGGGATGGTTGTGAACGGCTTTGAAATGGGGCTTAATATCTCAATATTATAAACTTCAAGCAGCAGGTTTGTTACAGAGCCCGGGCAGTTTGACTCCTGAAACAGCCAAATGGGGCCGCACGAGCCTGAGTTCCTAAACTTTGGGGGTAAATAACGTGTTCAAGGGGGGATGTGAGGCAGGCGGGTCGGGAAGGCTGCACCTTCCCGGTACCTGGGCCAGCGGGGGAAGGAAGAGGGCAACGAGCGGCCGGGAGCTTGGGATAAAGGGAGGCTGCGCCCTCCAAAACCTCGAGAGAGAAAACCCCGCGGGGATGTGCCCCAGTGGCCTCGCTCCCTTCACCCGAATAAAGCTGCAGGACTCCTCTGTCTCCTTTATGGACACTGGCTTTTCCCAGTGGGATTTGCTGTACAGTCCCATCCCCACCTTCCATGGGCAGGGACACCTTCCACTGTCCCAGGCTGCTCCAAGCCCCATCCAACCCGGCCTTGGGCACTGCCAGGGATCCAGGGGCAGCCACAGCTTCTCTGGGCACCCTGTGCCAGGGCCTCGCCAACTCCCAGGGAACAATTCCTTTCCAATATCTAATCTGAAGCTCTTCCTTTTTTCTTTAAAACTGCTCGCCATTGTCCTGTCACTCCGCGGTGCTGCCAACAGTCGGTCTCCACCTGACTCCACGTCACAGTGTGACAACACGGGAAGTTTTTGAAGCGAAAAGCAGATAAGCTGCTGCTGAAGCCACCAGCAGCCGTTTTTCCGCCCTGCAGACGATGCCGAAGCCGCTGTTTCGCTGTTCTGGGGCTAACCCAGACTCCGAGCCTCCGCCCGGCCCCCGGTACCGCGAAAGCGCAGGGCGGCACTGAGGAAGGGCCAGTGCACTGAGGAAGGGCCCGTGCACTGAGGAAGGGCCCGTGCACTGAGGAAGGGCCCGTGCACTGAGGCAGGAGCCGGCACTGAGGCACGGCCAGCAC
Organism: Vidua macroura; assembly: GCF_024509145.1. Taxonomy (NCBI): domain Eukaryota; kingdom Metazoa; phylum Chordata; class Aves; order Passeriformes; family Viduidae; genus Vidua; species Vidua macroura. The sequence continues at coordinate 2,747,572 of NC_071571.1, forward strand.
TGAGGCAGGGCCGCACTGAGGCAGGGGCGCACTGAGGCAGGGCAACACTGAGGCACAGCCGGCACTGAGGCAGGACAACACTGAGGCACAGCCGGCACTGAGGCAGGGCCGGTACTCAGACAGGCCGGCACTGAGGCACAGGCGGCACTGAGGCAGGGCCGGTACTCAGACAGGGCCGGCACTGAGGCAGGGTCGGGCCCCGCAGCGCCCCCTGTCGGCCGCCCCACGCCACCGCCTCCCCGCCGCAATGCGGAGCGCCGCGCGCTGACGTCACGCTAGCCCCGCCCCCGCGCCCGTATTAGGAAGCGGTGGTCGCGGCCACACTCTGGATTGGCTGTCGGCGAGCGCGCGGGCGCGGGGCACGCCGGGAGTTGTGGTCCCGGCGGAGGGGCGGGGCGGAAGCCGCCAATAAGAGGCAAGGGCGGGGCCAGGCGCAGCAGACGCCGGCCGGTATCGGAGCAGCGCGGTGAGAGCCGGGTCTGGGGCGGGCGGGACCCGCGGCACAGCCGGGGACACAGCCCGAGACACAGCCCGAGCCCTGCAGGGCGGTGCGGGTGCCTGGGGCTGGAGCGAGGAAGGGCTCCCGTGTCGGGGGAAGTGACTGGGGCAGGAGTGGAGCAGAGGCCCCACTGGGGACCTGGGGCAGAAGGCCGGAGCGCGGTGAAGGTGCCTGGGGCCGAGTCTCCATGAGGGGTGCGGCGGCCTGGGGCTGGAGTGGGGAAGGATTCTCACGTGGAGCTGGGCAGGCGGAAGGCAGCCTGGGGGTACCCCGGGCCTTCCCCCTGCCGGGAGGGATGCTGGGAGCTGTCACCTTCCCACCCATGGTCCACCCTCACTGTCCCCCACGGGTGGCACCGGTCACACCGGTGCCCTGACCTCCCTGTTCGGTGTCGGCAAGGTCAGAGCAGCCGGACCGTGTGTTTCACCCAGTTTCTTCTGCCCTGTGCCCATCTTGGTCTGAGCTGAAGGTCACAGAAACTTCCGTGGTGGGTGAATTGTTTCACTTTTAATATAATTGTCTTGTGTAAATCTCATCTCTGGCTGTCTCCTCCTCTGCTGAGTGATGGAGAGCTCTTGTTCCCTTCTCTGAATGAGTCAGGCTAAAATTATAGCTTACATTTGGCAAATAAGAGTGGTTGTAGCAGGCACAGAGAGACCAAATCCTTTGGCCTTGCAGAGGAAATGGTTTGAGAACCAGTCAATCTGCTCACATGGGTGTGCACAAAATGCTGCATAACCACGGAGCATGGCCACTTTTGAAATGTCTCTTGTGCCTAAGGTTACTGGCACCTGTTTAATGAAATTCTTTTGGTTTATTCTGAGAGCTGGGAGCCTTTCTGTGTGCCCCTGAGCTGTGTTTTGCCGTTGGTGGCAAAGCTGAGCAATAGCAGTAGAGATTTTTCTAGCCGGGCCCTCTGTGGTGTCACCGGCAGAAATTGTCATTGACTGAATGGAGTACTGAGGAGGGAACAGGTCTTGGTGTAATCCATGCAATTCCCAACACAAAAAGCTGGGAAGTTCTGCAGGATGGTCTCACTTTGGTGATGATGGTTCTGTGAGTGAAACCCTTCTCAAGCTGTTGCTGCTTTTTATTTTCCTTGGGGGGAGGTGAGAAATCACCTGTGGATGACTTCTCCTCCTGATGCGATCCCACAGGAGTCTGCACCCATTGAGGGCTTCAAGACTTGCTCAACTGCTCCTCGGTGGTGGCTGTTTCCCATCCCTGTGTTCTCCATCAGGAATTTGGAGTTCTGTTGATGTGGGATAGGCTGTAGTGACTGAGGAGCTGCCAGGCAGGGCTGACCTTGTGCAGCAGCTCGTGCTTCCCAACCCAGCTGCTGTGGCTGCTGCTCTTGGCCGGGAATGAGGGGGGAGAAGTGAACTTTGCTGAGGTCAGAACGGCCATAAAGGACCAGCCTGCGAAAGCCAAGCGGAGTGGTGAGGCATGGAATTCCTAAAAGGAGAGACAGGCAGTGACCAAAGCTTTCTGTGGCTGCCTGTGAGCATGGAGGTGATCACTGGGATCTCTAATGGTGTGAAAACAGATGGCAAAAATCTGTTGCTCTCCTACTTTTTTTTTTTTTTTTTTTTTTTTTTTTTTTTTTTTTTGGTTTTGTTTTGTTTTGTTTTGTTTTTACCTCTCCTGGTAAGCACAGCCCTGCTTCCCAAGGCTTCACTTGAATTTAACCATCTGTCCATGGTGCCTGTTCTTATATCTCTTATATCTCACTACCTGGATATTTGTGACAAGGGATTTTCTTTTCCTAAAGATTCTCTTTATTTGGGGTTTCCAAAACCTGAAGGGAGGTTCTTTGTCTTCACAGCCATAATGTCACCCAGCCAGGAATCTGTTTACCCTGACTATGAGACTGAGACCAGCCAGACCTCAAAGCTGATCAAAAAATTTAAGGAGACGCCATTTGTACCCATTGGTGAGTTCAAAAATGGAGAAATGTGTTTGCACAATCAATGTGGGAAACACCATCACTGTTCACCTTTTTTCTGTAAACAGGAAATTACTTACAAATTACCTCCCATAATAGTTGTCCTAAAAGAAAGAGGGAAATTAATGAGGTCTGTTACCTTAAATAAGAAACTCAAAACCTACAAGTATAAGAAAAAAAACGAAACCAACAAACTCTGAAAGGCTTTTTAGGTGAGGCTAGAAAACATGTGAAGGTGATGCTGTCAAGTGGTTAGGGAGTGTGTTGTGCAGCTGTTCTGGAGCACAGTTCCTGGGAATTATGTGACCACTACAAAATGACTTAAAAGCTATCAAAATACAAGCTAGAAGGATTTAAATTACAGCCTGTCTGGTAAATGTTTCAGCCCTCTGCTGCTATCGCTTAGTTTAAAATACATTTTTTTAGTAATTTTTGTTACCCCAACTTGAGGAAGTTGTTAAAGTTCTCAGCCTCTCTGTTGAGACTCCCAAAAAGCTTCTGAGGAGAGCAGGGATCAGCTTTTGTGTGACACAAGACACGTTTTGATTTCCAGCCACCTTAAATGGAGAGCAGCGGGGTCACTCGGGGTGAACTGTTCCTAGCATTTGCCAGCAGATTTCCGTCACTGCTTCCGTGGTCACTGCACTTTGTCCCCACCTTGCTGGGCTGTACCATGACTCCAGGAGTTCCAGTTCCCTGAAGCAGATTGGCAGAACTCACTTTTGACCTGTGTCAGAGCTGGGCTGATGGCCCTAAAACTCTTAATTGGTATTTAATGAGAGTGAATTAAGTGTTTACAGCTTTCTGGTGGCACTGGTAATGCTCCAGTTCAGGGAAGACAAACTGCCTGTGCTCTGCCCAGTAAAATATACACAGCACTTAAAACTTGGCATGCACCTGTGAACTGTGCAAATAATCCTAAAACTGGAATGAAATAGATGGAACTGGAAATTTTGTGCATTTCTGCTGTGTATTCTGTGAAAGCATCAGCGTTGGAGCTGGCAAAGCTGGGGCTGTTTGTTCTGCTGAAGGACTATCAGTGAATTCTGGCCCTGGGAAAGAGACCTGGTGGAGCCTCCCTCCTCCCAGCTTGGGGACAATAACATGTGACTTGTCCTGTCCTGGTGGCACCTGGCCAAATGTGACAACACCCAAAATAGCAACAGCAGCAGGCCAGTGGATACATCAGGGAGCATCCACACACTGAGAGTCTGAGCATCAGCTGGGTGGGGGTCCTGGCTGGGAGTGTCCATGCAGGAAAGGAGGTCTGAGGAGCCCTGGTTCTGTCTGAAAAATATCCAGGGAATTCTGACCCCTCGAGCTGCTCCTTTGGCATTTTAATGCTGGTGGAAGTCTTTTCTCTTCCCTGCACTGATGTGTGTGTTGAATGAGGCGGCACTGGAGTGAAACCAGAGCTAGGATTTACCACTACACAAAAGTAGAGGAGCCCTGGTTCTGTCTGAAAAATATCCAGGGAATTCTGACCCCTCGAGCTGCTCCTTTGGCATTTTAATGCTGGTGGAAGTCTTTTCCCTGCACTGATGTGTGTGTTGAATGAGGCGGCACTGGAGTGAAACCAGGGTTAGGATTTACCACTACACAAAACCAGTGATTAGACCAAAACAGGCTTATATTAGGATGAGAATGAATGGCCTCAAGTTGTGCCAGGGGAGGTGTAGACTGGATATTAGGACAAATTTATTCAAGGAAAGGGCTGCCCAGGGCAGTGGTGGAATCACTATCCACATAGGGATTGAAAACCTGTATAGATGTGACACAGTTTAGCCTTGGCACTTGTGGGAGGAATGGTTGGACTCGATGATCTTAAGGGTCTTTTCCAACCGGAACAGCTCAGTGGTTCACAGGCTGTTTTGTTTAGGTGGGTCCCCGGTGCTCTGGATCTCCACTCAGAAGGATGCTCTCCTTGCCTTGCAGGGATGGCTGGCTTCACCGCCGTGGTTGCCTACGGGCTGTACAAGCTGAAGCACAGAGGTGACATGAAACTGTCCCTTCACCTGATCCACATGCGCGTGGCAGCCCAGGGCTTCGCCGTGGGAGCCCTGACGTGTGGTACGTATGGAACGGGAGCTGTCCTTGGCAGTGGCAAACCATGGAGAGCCTCCTGGATCACTCCAGTGGATAACAGAGCTGGCACGGCTGGGTGGAAGCATCCAGAACGTTTATTCCAGGATCTCTGTGCTCCTTACTGGTGCTCAGACAGCCTTTCTGGAGTAATCTGATTTTATGTACTTAAGTATTTAATTTCAGAGCAGCAGTTTTGATTATGTCTGGATGTGGAATGTGAGGTTCTGCATCTCTGCCTCTTTCAGGCCAAAAAAAGAAAACATTCATCTGACATTAATATTTTCCTTTGTAAATATGTTGCTATTTCTGCATTTAATGCATTGGAAGATCTACAGCGTGTGTAGACCATGGTATTATATATTTTTTTATGTCTATTTATATGTATATATATTTTTTCAGGACTGGACTAGTGTCTCTAATCTGTATTGTGCCCCTGATCTGTATGTCCCAGGTCTCATCTATGTGTAAATGTACATCCCATAATCACTGTTTGTCCCTACTGCATTCCCAGCAGGAACAACAGAAAAGCTTGACTTTGGCCACAGAATCAACTAGAATTAGCTCAGGATCTGCATTTTCATAAATAGTATATTTTCATACCTGGTTTCTCTGTATAGGAAGAATTTTGTAGTGTGTATTAAAAAAATGCAGCTGAGGAGGAAGGGAAATTCTGTCTTGCTGAGAACTTTTCAGATGTTGAAACCCATTATTTCTAATTTAATGCAGTTCTTTAATTGTGCTTTTTATTTCTGTCTTGCAGGGGTGCTGTATTCCATGTTCCAGGAGTATGTGTTGAAGCCCAAGGAATAGTGGGAAGCTGTCTGAAATCCCTGTCCTGGCGGTGGCCTGTGTACTGCAGCTCCAAACCTCCTATTGAGGGCTTCTTGAGGAAAACAAATAATACATGGCATTAGAGAATTGTTCTATTTTGTGTATGGTACACTGTGCTGAACCTGGCAGCCTCAGAATGTGACCTGGGGGAGCGGGTATGGGGGTCTGGGTCTCTCTGATTGACACCACCACATCCCAGTTTTTAGGGGATATCGTGGAGTGCAATCCCTCTATCTTCTCCTTCAGCTCAGCCCTAAAACTGGTGACTTCTTTTGCTGTTGTTGCCCAAAACCACGATGTCTGAAGTGGCTTCTGTCAGGGAACGTCAGGAGCGCCTTGCTGTCATTTTCTATCCTCCGGCCTCTAAATTTGTAATTTAGAAGCTTCCAGTAGCACTAAAATATTGAGAGCTATATAAACATCTATATTTTTTATTTAAAGCATGAGATAAGTATGTTGCAGCTATTTAAATGTTATATTTATTCATTGTTAACGAAGACACAGGCTCCCTATTTTTGCTATATCAGACCCTTGGATTATGATATTTTGTAACTTTATTTAGGGTGTTCTTCTGAGTAACATCTAAATGTAACATTTAAAATACAGATTGTGAAAACTAAACTTCAATTTGGTGGTTTAATGCTTTTAAAGTGTACTATCTAGCTGACTTCTGCAGTACTGTTCCCCACAGAAAATTTTAAAACATTTAAATCTGAAAAGTCCCCCCATCACCTTTGAGGTATTAAAATCCTTGTCTGTCAGTTATTTTACACTCAATCTCCTTGTACTTCCAACAGCAGTCACGAAAATAAAAGCCAATTTTTTTAAAAAGCACATATTTTCCTGTCAGCTGACATTCCATGGTGACAGTCTCAGATGTTAACGCATACAAGGTACAAACTGCACCTACCTCTCTGTAACCTGTTGTACAGAGCAGGGGGCGGTTAAACACGAATAAAAGAGAGCAGTTGGAGGTAATAATTGTTCGCCTCTGGATTTGTTGGCGGAGGGCTCCCAAACCGCAGCAGAGGGATGGCGTGAGCTCAATAAAAATCCCCTGAGGAGGGTGCAGCGCTCCTGGAAAGGGAATTCCCAACCGCTGCTCTCCTTGAGTCTCAGCCGGTATCACCTTTAGCTGCTCCCACACAGGTGGCGGGAGGGTCGCCGACGCCTTTCCCTGTTCCTACCGCCGCGAAGGGGGGAGAAGGAGCCGGTCCCGTGGGGCCGAGGGGCCGGGATCGCTGCGGGAATGGCGACAGGGAGCGGGCTGTGAGGGAGGAGCCGGTTGTGAGGGGGGAGCCATCATGGCGGCTGCGCTGAGGGGAAGGGCGCGCGCGCGCGCTCCCGTTGCCATGGGCACCGCATCGGGCCCGCAGCGGGGAGCGGGGCCCGCACCGGGAGCCGGGCCCGCGTCTCCGCTCCCGCCGCTGCCCAGCAGGAAACGGGGACAGCCGGGGACACCCTCCCGGTGCCCTCGGGAACGCCGCTCGGGTAGGCCAGAGGTGCGGGCAGGAGTTCCCGCGATGGGGGAAACAGCGCGGCGCTGCCGGGACCTAGCAGGTCCTGGCAGGTCACGGGGGCGAGGCGGGAGGGTGACAATTACAGCTACAGGTGTGCAATTAAAATATATAAAAACGTAAACACGACAAGTTCCGCCTCAAAATGGGTGAGAAAGTCTTTCCGCTGAGGGCGGCAGAGCGCTTGGAGAGGGCTGGCCAGGGAGGGCGTGGAGTCTCCTTCTCTGGGAGCTTTCCAAAGCCACCTGGGTGAGTTCTTGTGTCACCTGCTCCAGGTGGCCCTGCCTTGGAGCCCTCCTGGCTGGAGCCAGGGATGGTTTAGATGAGATATTCGGGAATATTTCATCACTGGGAAGTGTTGAACCCTTCAGCGTGGAACACTTCATCCCTGGAAGTGTTCAAATCCCACGTGGATGTGGCACTTGGGGACAAGGTTTGGTGGCAGTGCTGGGTTAATGGTTGGGTTTGAGGATCTGAGAGGGCTTTTCCATTGTAGCATTGTGTGATTGGAGCTGCACCTGGAGTACCGTGCACATTTCTGGCCTATAGATAAGTAAATCCCTCCAGAAGTTATGAAGTAATAAATTAATCAGCAGTGCAGTCTAAGTAAAAAAAATTCTGAGAAAAATCATGAAGCCTAAAATAGTTACTCTACTAAGAATTCTAGGATATTTTCAGAACAGAGGCAACTACTGTTTGAAGATGTTCTTGCTTATCTTTGCTATCTTTAAGGTCAGTAGCTAAACCTATGAAGAGGTCCAATCTAATTATAAATTTAATTATCAACCCAAAGGTTACTGAAACCAGAAAAGCTGTCTAACTTTTATATCCAGTTTGCTTGAGTAAATGGAATGAACTCCTTATCTTTGCAGGCTTTTTCCAAATCTCAGAATCGGCTTTAATCAATTGAAATTAATTTTCCGACCTCACTGACTCAGTAATTCTTTGATCCCTCATGCCCAGAGCCCTGTGGGCTGTGCAGAGGCACCAGACTCTGCTCCTTGCACCTTGTCCAGGTGACTCTCTGCCCATAAAATACACAAAGGGACACTCTGCCTTTTGGTGCATTAATCAGGATAATTGGATTTCCCTCAGTGTGGGAAAGGCCCTGTGTTAATTACTCAGTGCAGGGCGTGCCTTTGGAGGTATTTATGCATTGGTTTTCCTAGACCAAAGGTGCAATAGGGGGTTTTTGCCCATAATAAATGTCAAAGAGAAGGAGAAAGGGGCTGCAATTTATCAGAAAACTGTCTTTAGTCATCCTAAGAAAATGCTTGGGTAGCAATATTAATATTTTAAAATATCTATTCATAATATGTTATTATGATTAAATATACTTAATAATTAATATATTATTATTTAGTTATTTAATGTCATCACTCAGTGATTAGAAATTCGCAGGAAAAGTGTAAGCCACACTTTTGTCTTGCCCGAAGGGAGAATGAGGAAAGAAATATTTTTCTTTCTCTCTCATTAACCCAAAAATGGGGGGACTTGCACCTTTCCTGGACAGGGGCAGGGAGGCTGGATGGTCCCAGACACTCTGTGCTCCCTTTAGCCAGTGTGACGTGGCTGCCACATTGCCTTGGATTTGGCCCCAACCTGCTCCTCTGTTAAAATGTTTATTTAAACAGGTCTCTTTAGGAACATTTGGAAACGTTGCTTTTTGAATTCTGGAGTGAAAAAGACCCAACTACTTTTTTTTTTTTAAAGGGCTGTTTAAAAGCCATTTATGGGAAAAGGCACTTGAAGCCAGGCTGGAGAGGAGGAGGTGGTGGGAGACTGGGCAGAGGTCAGCGAGGAAAAGCTGCAGAGCAGCTGCCAGAAGAAGGGGATGTTTTTCAGAGCAGTGCTGATCTCTGCTCTCTGTCACTTTTTACTTTCCTCTTGTTATGCTTTTAGTAAACAATGGAGCCAGATGTAAAAGTGAATGAAGATTTCAAAAGCCAGTTCAAGGCTTATCAGGAGCAGCAGCAAAGGCGGCTGCAAAACTTGATGGAGACGAAGAAGGAGAAGCAGGACAGGCAGAAGAACACTGGCGGCACAAAGGAGACTGTAAGAGCCCTGAATGATCTAAACCTGTTTAAAAAAGGACCTCCTGTAAAGGAAGATGCCAGCAAAAGGTAAAGGTCTGGCAGCACCACTCCTTCAGGAAGTCACTGGAGTATATTTCGCTTATGATCTCATGAAACTCAGTATTGTTAAGCTGACAGAACACTTTTGTGTATTCACACACTGGGCTTTCATTATCCTGAGGAGATTCTCCCTGTCCATAATTATCCTCAGGGCATTGTGCTGTGCTCTTTAATATCAGCATTTTACAAATGAAGGGGCAGCCATGTACTACCTGACAAAATCCAGCCTTTTGGGGTCACTGTTCCTGCCAAGGTTTAAGCAAATAGATTCCCTACATGAATAATTTCCAGAGGTGGACAGAGGCAAAGCAGCTAATGGGAGCAAGCCACAGGCCTGCAGTGCAGAAGAGTGTTCCCTGGGATTCCTTTGCAGTATATCCTGATTTGGTTGATCATAAGATTACCAGGATATTGGGCATTTTGTATGGATCTCTCCCTTAATCTTGTGTTTTCTTTTGAGCTGAGTACTGGAGCAGAGATTTAGAGCCCCAGTTCAGATAATTTCTCTTCCTTCCAGGATATAGTCAGCCTTTTCCTCTGACCCAATTAATGCTTCTTTTCCTGACTAGAACAGGTCTGGGGCTGGACACACCCCAAAGGTGTCTGCACTGCTGGCTATGGGAATAAATCACATGGACTCCATTTTCTTCATGGTGGAAAAATCCCATTCTTTATTCACATTAATCCTTTTTATTCAGTTTTACAGACCTCATGTGGTACTCCAATTTGTCAGCAGCTTTCTTGCCAATTACTTATTGGTTATTAACAAGTTGTTATTCTGTATTGATTGGTCACTCAAACCCCCGGGGTGCATGTGCAGGAAAAGTTGTTTGTGAGAGATAACTTTCATTTTTCTATCAGTGTAAAAACAGTTTATACAGGTGCCAGTTGTTTTTCACCCAGCAATTGTTAATGATTTTGTTAAAGATTTTTATGTTAATGAACTGCTCACACCAGGATTGCTTTCACATGGGAACTTGCAAAGTGCCAGCTTTGACAAGGCCAGCCATTGATTTTAACAGAGCAGGCTTGATTTTATGAAGCCTTTCTTTATGATTTTTCTACCTTACTGCAACATCAGCTGTTCAGGGCTTTGCTCTGTGGCTGTGGTGAAGCCAGGTGAAGAAATTCCTTCATGCACTGGTGCCTCACCAGAGCTGTCTGATTTGCCAAGTTAAAGCCCCCAGTCTGACCTCTACCAGCTGTCCTCTTCAGCAGTGTCTTCTGATAATCTGTAGATGATTATTATGGAAATCTGATTTTTAAAAAATTTCTGTGAGGCTGATTCCCATAGTTCAGATGTTTGGCAGAGGAAAGGGATTTAGGTGCTCCCATGGCATAGCATGGGCAGTGTGCAGAGTACAGGAAAGCCCAGTAGTTCTCTCCTATTTAGAGCTGAGGCCTGAGTAATCCCAGATTTTTTATTCACCTCTGTTGCTGTGTCACTGACTGTCAGAAGTCCCCATTTGACATGGCAGGTGTGGCAGATATATCTGGATTGTCCTTTGCTTGTGCACTTTCAGCAGAGGAGTGGTTGTGAGTGATCAAAGCCAGGCAGGGTTTGTTTTTGGAAGGGATTCACCAGGATGTTCTCTGCAATATTCCCATGACAACACATCAGAGGGCTGTTCCAGGATCACAGGACTGCACATGGTCTGCAGTGGCAGTGATTTCAACTTGTCACTGTTGTTTATAGCAGCAATCAGAAAACATTCTCCTCTCAGAAGTCTCCCTTCCTCCGAGCCTTGGGAATTCTTTTTTCCTTCCTCCCATCCTACTCCCCAGTCTTGTTTAGATAAGTGTTTAGCTGATATTTCTGCCTTTCTGTTATGTTCTCTCTGTAACTTTATCCTCCCTTCTCTGTTTGGTGTACTTGAATGTATCTAAGTGACTCTCCCCATCACGTGGAGAATCTCTAACAAGAGTTGGGAAAGACACAATTTGACAAAAGTTAAATTCCTTACTTTTTTTGTACTTTTTTTTGGCCTGAACAGAGCATGCAATTTGGGAAACCACCTGAATTCCAGGCAAAGCCCTGCTCATAAGCTCCATCTGGCTTTGATTCCTTGAAGGAGAGTGAAAAGGGGCACCTTTTGCAACCCGTTCCTTTTGGCTCATTTTCTGTAGCCTCTGTAACAGGGAGAGTCACTCTGGGATGGGGTGGGAAGTTCCTCAGAGAAGACTCCAGCTCTGTGCAGTTGGGATTTCTGTCCATCCTCCTCTAAGTGCTTTCCCTCAAGACTTGGACTCCAGCTCTCAGAAGACTTCACTGCTCAGGTGTGTTAAGAGCTTAAAACCTTTTTTCAGTGTTAATCCCTCAACTGTTCAAAACCTTTTGGTCCAGGTGTCTCTAATTGGATCTGGGTTTTATTGCTCACTTCTCTGAGTGGTTCATGTGGGAATAACTCAGTTCTGCCTCTCCTCTGCTCACATTGCTCCTTGCTTTCTTCTCCTTTGTGAACAGCTGCCTTTGATCTCCCTTTGATTTGCAGCTTTGAAACACAAGTGCATTTCTTAATTATGCATTGTGAATCCTCTCCTAAACTGGCTGTGCTGTTTATGGCAGTGCCTTAAGGGGTTATTTATTCTGACGTGGGCAGATAGAGGGTGCATTTAAAAGCTCCCAGGTGCAATGGGTGCTAAGAGCTTGCTAAAACTTTGGAATAAAAAAATTGAGGTGATTATTGAGACATAGGACTTGCCTGTATCTACAGGTACCTACTGTAACAACTGGGCTTTATCCAAACCACATCTCCAAAGTGTAAACATTTAGGGTTAAATGAGAATCTAGGAGTCAATTCATCCAGCTGATTTAGGTGTCTGGATTACTGAGATGCTGTAGATTATCAGGAACTTCCACATGGAAATCACGGGACACTGGAGACCTGCATCTTCCACCAGCAGCAGGTGGGGTCAAGTGGGCAGCCCAAATGTCACCTGTGAGTGGGTAATTGTATTAAATCCCAGGTTTTCTCAAGGACCCTGTGTCAGGGAGCTCAGATAATTCTGAACTCCCACAATTGAATTGAGCCCCTGAGGCCACAGCTCGTGGATTTTATATTTGAAGGACCCATCAGGACAGTAAAGAGATTAAAGTTATTAATTCCCTGGATGTCTTAGAGACATGAAACCTTTAAATGTTGCTAAATGTCCTGAAGAATAGGAGAAGCAGGTCTGTTTCTTTCCATTCAGAGAGCTTTTTTTGGTATTCTCTGTTTCTAAATGAATTCCAAAAGGCACCATTAACAACACAAACTGATGCTCACCAGGTTCCAAGAGAATCAGCTGAGGACACGGGAAATTGGTCTTTTATGAATTGCTCTAAAACATTGATTTTTAAAAGACTCCAGGGGCAGCTTTGTAGTCAATGCTCTGTTGGCTTCTCTTGGCTTTGTCAAGTATAGAAAAGAAAGCCTGAATGTCCCACATGCAGAATGCTGCCTGATTTCCTCTAAAGAACCAGGTAAGTAAAACTGAGATGACACTATTTGGTAACCTCAATACACCTTCTCTGTGATGTTTTGCCCCAGACAGCTCAAGAAAGTGCAGATTTAATTTTTTTTTTTTTTTTTAAGGAAGATGTTATCTGAATAGATCAGATGATCAGCTTGTGTTTTTATCTGAGGTTTAGGACATTCTGCCTAATTCAATAAACTCAGCCCATCTATCAGGTAGTTGTTCCATTTATTTCTAGGTGCATTATTTGCCATTCTGGTTTATTTTTTTCCCAGTTTGCTTGAGGCTGAGAATGAGCAGCTGCAGGATCAGCTCCGAGAGGTCCGGGATGAGAACTGCAGGCTCTACAGACTGGTGTCAGAGAAAGATTTTGAAATAAAGGAGCTCCAGAAAAGATTACGGGAGGAGAGGTTGGCTCTGTCAGGTAAACACAGCAACTGTGTGTTCTCCTCCTGTTGGTTTGCTTGATGCTGATGACCAAAAAATGTCCCTGAAAAGAATAGTGCTCTTTTAGGGTACACATTGATTTCTGTTCTTCATAAAACTTGCTATTATTGGCACAAAAATAATGGTGTTCCATAGAAATGTTATTTGGGAAACTTCCTGTTAGTGTCAAAGAGCTGTGCTGCAGCTTCCTCTGCTCTGTAGGGTTAAATTTCTTATTCGGGCTCCTTTTTTTTCTGCCTGAACAGGGCACAGGCAGGATGCTGGATGAATGCAAAATTCAGCTTCTAAAGTGATTTTTGGTGTCTTTTGACAACTGAACTGTGCAGGCTGCACCTCCTCCACTGGGTGCCACTGTTGGTCAGGACAGCAGTGATGACCAGGCTTGAAGAGAAGGGGGAAACCAGCAACGAAGAGAACTAAATAACATTAAATTACACCTTAATCCTTGAGAAGCAGCTGTAGTTTGTGTTTAGGAGAGGTGATAATCTCTTCCTAGTCAGGACCAGGAGCCAGATGTGCTGTTGCAGCTTCTCTGGCTGCTGCCAATCCCTAGCCTCTGTTTTCCCTGTGGCAATCCCCACACTGGAAAATGAAAAGCCTTGGGTGAGTGTGTGCAATGCATTTGAAGACCATCCACTTAACATGGAAGCAGCAACCTGGCTTTGGTTAATTTAGTATTTACTGTGATTCTCAGCAGCCATTATTTATCCTGAAAACTGAGGTAAAAGTAGCTCCTAGGTGGGAGGGGTAGCATAAATCACACAAAGGAGTAAGAACAGTGCTTTTAAAAATAATGAATTGATTTTAAGTGCTTTTAAAAAAAAACATTTTAAATGCTTTTAAAATAAATTCCTTTAAAACAATAAATTTTGTTCTTTACAAGTTTTTTTAAGTAGTGGCATTGGAACAAATTCTGTTCTCAGCTGTATTCTGTGTAGTCCCATTAATGTCTCTGGGGCTATATGAGCCTCAGCATTCACTTGTGAGTGATCTCTCACCTCTCCCACCCCAGTTAATGAATATCACAGAGAAGTGATTACTGCAGAGCTCTGAAGGAAGATGAAAGAGTTAAGAGGAATGACAGCAGCCAAGTTCAGTCTTCACCCCCCCCACCAAGGGTTTGTTGTTGCAGGCTCATGTTCCTTGCTGAGCTGGAAGTTTCTGTGGACATTGTTTGCCATGACATTGATTTTGCACAGGTGCAAGAGCTTTTCTTCACCTGTGTGCTTTTAACCAGAGCCAGGTGACACAGCAGCCAGGCCTGGGGTTTGATTTGTTTGTGGCACTAATCAAACCCTCCCTGATGAGGGAGCTGGTGACATGGCTAATTAAAAAAGTCATCCAGTAAAGCTCCCTGTGTTATAACTCCAAGGGAGTTATAAATAGGCACAATGAAATTTCCTGGACCTTGTCCAGGACCCAACTGTAATATTGTGCCTGACCTTTGAGGACTGATGTCTAGAAATGTTCACACCTCTGTTCCAGCAGCTCCTCCAGTAGTAAACAACCAGGCAAAGCAGAGTGTTGCCTTTTTCTGTGATAATGCCAAAAAATCCTCTTCCCAGCAGTGAGCAGGAAACACCACTGCCCTCTCTAGGTAATAATGTTGCTCCGACCACTGTTGTGGCCTTGTGACACGTGGCTGTTGCCACAGTGTGAAATGTGGCCCTGGAGTGCTGCTGAATCAAAGGACCAACCCATCCAGCTGGCACCTCTGACATCTCTTCCCTCACTTGTTCATTTAAGTGCCTGGCACAGCTCAGAGAGGAAGGGATGGGACAATGGAAGTACATTGTGACAGAGAACAAAAGCCTGGTCTGTTCTGAATCCTGCCTGTAAGATGTGCCCTCTGCTTTGATGTGCTCTTTGCAGGGGTGTCTGGTTTAGCTGGAGACGTGGCTGCCACTAAAATCGTTGAGTTGGCCAAAAAGAACCGTGAGGTCACTGCTGAGTTTGAGAGTGAGAGAGCCAAAGTGAAGCAGCTGAATCACAAAGTCAAGGAGCTGGAGAGAGAAGTGAGGCATTTTTCTTGTTCTTTTTGCACAATAAAACATGGCAGTCCAGCCTCTGGGATAGAAAATGGGTTTGATTCATGTTCCCATGTCAAATTTGCTCTTAAATCTGTGTTTGCTTTGGGTTGTGGTCATTTCTGTCCATGATGTGTTCCTTCAGCTGTTTCACCTCTGCAGACAGGAGGAGCTGGGAAAGGATATCCTCAAGTTACAATGAGCCAAGGATTTATCAAATAGAAGTTAGGAATGTTCACTTGTACAAGACCATTGACTTTTCTACCAGTTTGGCAATGCTATTTCTCTTATTATTTATTTTTTGTGAGGAGAAGCAAATTTCACACCTTTATGTCTTACATTCCCACCTCGTTAAGACCAGTCAGTAATTAGTTCTTTATTCTTCTAAGCTTTTGTTATCCCTGTAATGAAAGCTGTTTTCTGGAATAAGTACTTACAGAACTGAGACAACACCAAACTATATCGTGTAAGACAGCAAATCTTCACTCAGGCAGATTAAATTTTCTAGTTTACTGTGACTTTTTGCCAGCATTTTACAGAAGTAATTTTACTCAGGTGGCTGGTGAATTGAAAATGAGATGTCCTGATGTCAATATTTGCTTTGTCCTTTGGCTACTGCTCCTCTTCATTACACAGTATTGGTGATTTTTTAATATAGTTTTAATTTTTTTTCCTGAACTTTGCTGTCTTAGAAGACATCAGTTAAATGAATCAATAATGCTGACAGATGCATTTTGACTCAGTCTTTCACCATCACTTATTATCATGAGTCATGCATCTACCTGAATTGCACCCCAGCTACCTGAAAGATCAAGAAGTCGCAGATTAAATTAAATTTTTGAGAACTCCTGCATAAATCCACAGTGTTCTGGTCACAGGGGTCTTGTCAAACAGTTGGCAGGTTGGCAAACAAGTCTCAGGTGTAGTTTGGGACTTACAAAATCACACAAGTAGTGAAGCAATTCATGAATAATTTAAGGAAAAATCAACTTGGTTCCTCTCCCCTACTGCAGAAGTGTAATGACCATTATTCAAACAAAACCATTAAATATTCTCAGATTTTGGCCCAAAAAGAAAGGAGCACAGACATTTCAGGAAGAAGATGAAGATGTAAATGATGTGTAAAATGAAAGCAGTGTTTGACACTGGGAGGTATCTACCAAAAATGCAGAGTGATAGATAGAAAACACTGTTATTTTACATATTTTTAGCTCTTTCCTTGCATAAAAACTGAAAAATCTGTAAATCATAAATATTTTACCATGATTATGTTCCCTCAAACAAAATGGAAGGTGTGGCCACTGAACAATCACTTGGCAAAGCGTGGGCCACGTAAGCAAAGGGATATTTGCAGAAAATGTCCTCAGGACTGGACCAGCAGCTGCCAGCTCCAGCTGAAATTCCTCATTATCAGTTCCTTGACTACAAAACTTTATGAACTGGATAGAGAGTGACCCTAACCCTTGAGAAAGGGTGAAATTAGAGCTGCCTCTGAGTTTTTCCCCAGATGCCCCTTTAATGAAGGAGCTCTTCTTTAGAGCCTTCTTTAATTCAGGCAAATAATCAAGATTTTCCTCCCACCTCAAAAAATGAAGTCCCAGATTTTTAAAGCAACGCTTCCTGGCCTTTCCAGCCCCAAATTCCTGCTCTCTCATCCATTTAGAAATCTTTGCAACACCAACATAGGGCATGATTCAGAGCAGGAGGGGTTGTATGTCTGTTTTCCTTTGCTGTGGCAAGCAAGAGGAGACAGAGTCTTTATTCCTAAATAATAAATTAAGTTATTTAAAGCAGTTAAAAAATGCTGCTTTAAAGCTCCCAGTTAAAGAAAAAGAGCCTTAACACCATTAAATCTCAGTTATAGGGTGTCAGGTAGATTTCTCCTTTTATATTCCTCTGTTGAGTACTGTTTGCTTCTTATGAAATATTCTGGGCTGGACATGATTTGGATTTATGTATATAAACATTAATTTGAGGTACTTTTGGTGATAAAATGCCTCAGAAGTCTCCATACTTGAAATTTGATCCTCAACTCAGCAAGTCAGAGACATCTTCTGAAGTTACTCTGAAGTTATTCCAGTAAAATGTAACATGATTCTTTGGGAAGCATTTCAGAAAAAAAAATTATGCTTTCCTACTGATTATGTTCAAAACCAAGGGGAAATTAAGAGTTTTTTTTAGAGTACATAAACATCCAAGTTATACTTTTTTGCTAATTAATACTCCACGGAGTGATGCTGTTCTCTGCATCCATTCTACATTAACAATGGGGTTCTTTTCCAGCTACAGGCAGCCACAGGAAAAATCCATTCCCTTGGTGGTGATGCTGCAGGAATCAAGGAATCAACTCTGAAAATGCTGGAAGGAAACTTGGTAGGAATTGTGATTGAAATGAGGAAATCAGCAGCTGATACTCAGCTCATTTGTAGAACAAGGATGCATCCCTGTCACTACTTTTGGGACCAAATTCCCCTGTTCCTCCTCTATGCTCCAAAAATTAGGTCTGGGAGAAAAAAATTTAGTGGTCCTGATGGATCCATGGATGTTAATCACTTCAGTTTTTCCCTGAGGGTTCTGTCCTCACCAAGTGCATTCTTCTCCTCCAAGGCTGAAAATCCAGAGGTGAAAGCACTGCAAGAAAAATTGAGCGCAGCCAACGTAAAAGTGACGGAATACCGGAACCAGCTCCAGAATTTGAAACAGGAACTGAAGCTGACCCAAAAGGTACCACTGCAGGGAGCAGTCTGGGGCTGGGACCACTGCAGGAGGTTCAGGCTTGGGAAATTGGGAGTTTTTTTGCCTTTGGTTGGCTCCCATGAGCTGTTCCAGTGGAGTAGGGAGGTGAGGAAGACACAAGGGATGGGGTTGGAATTGAAATTGTGCTCCTGGGCACAGGGATCTCATGTTTTGCCTCCAACTGTCCATTGGACACAAATCCTTCTGAATTTTAAAGTCCCAGCTCAGCAGAGTTGTTTGTGACATACATCCAGGTTCTTTCCTCTTTTCCCATACATTTAATTATGTATTTACTTTTAATGTAGGTTCCAGTCCCATGGGAATCAATGGGATTAAAGGTCATGCTTGAACTAAAGCATGTGTTTAAAGAGTTTGTTGGAATGACATCCAGAATAACCTTTTCCTCTGATTTATTATGGATTTAAGTGTTATTATGTGCTCTGATTCTCTTTGGATTCCCTACTTTGTGTAGGAGACCTGCAATGCAGATCAGAGTAAAGAATATGGTCCTAAAAATAGAACTCTGCTGACCTTTTTATAAATAATTTAAACGCTCTTCATACTAAGTTTAGCTGTGTCAGAATTTTGCAAGGGAGATTGGTTCAATTCCTGGTGTGTATGAAGACAATATCTCTACTCTGCTCCTGGTTTATTATGGGTAAATATTCATCATATCAAAAATAATTTTGTATATTGAAAACTGCTTGTGTTCCCTGTTAGAGAGAGCTGCTTTTCCTTCCCATCCCCTTTTAACACATCCTTTTAAGCCTTATTGTTGATCCTTTTTCCCAGATTTTAGCCAAAGAAATTGGGGAAGATGTGAATATCCAACGTCTCTTGGCCAATTCTGGCAACTGGCGTGGACGGGCTCAGCAAATTCTTCTTCTCCAAACCAAGGTGAGTTATGACCCTGCAAGGTGCCATTTCAGCTGGAATTCTCTAAGCAGAGATACCACCTCAGTTTAAGGTAAAAGTACTGTTAATTCTTCATGAATTCTTAACATCTCTTTGTTGATGTGTGCACACCATGTTAATGACTCTGCAGCCCTGCAAGCTTTGGTATTTCAGCTGGGAATCTTCCACATCTGTGTCAAAGGAAGGAGTTCAGTGACCTTGGAGAGCTGTGGCAGCCTAGTTCAAGTCCCGGGGTGTTTTGAAGGTGCCTCTCTCCACTGAGAACAGAAGGAGCCCTGTCAGTGTCTGTGCTCTGACTTAGACACCTTTGTTCAGTGCTTGGAGTCAGATGGGAAGAATTGAGGCCAGATCAGGTTTTCAAGTTGTTCCCTCGGGAGCTTCAGTAAAATATTTTAACTCTTGAGTCTTCTGAAGGGCAGAGTTTAGCTGAAATGTCAGCAGGAGGCAGGGAGGCAGTTTTGTCTGCTTCTAAATAAAACTTCTCTCAGGCAATTTGATATGTAATTTTCCTATTTTTCTGCTGTTCAATTATATGCCATCAAACTGTGATCTTTTGCATTCTGACTGAGATGTTTAACCTCTGCTTTCCCTTGAGCAAATTCCATTTCCCCCTGCTTTATCCCTGCCCGGGGTTCATCTGACCACTGTTCCTGCTGTTCTCTGCTCTAATGTACAGATTTCTTTCTGATCCAGACTCCTCAGGCCCCTTCTGTAGTCAGTGGGGATCTTGTAAATCCAGTCACTGGATCAAAAGTGGGGCAGGTTCCTCCAATGCAGGGCAGAGGAACGGAGCTGTGGCAGTGCCCAGTTCCTTCTACTGCCTATGAAAGCAGCCTGCAGTGAGCAGTTGACAAGCTGAGTTCCCTTGGATTCACACAGCAGCAATTCCAATGCTCTGGAGTGTCTGTCTGGCCTCCAAATGTGGCTCCACAAAGGCACAGAGCTCCCACGTGTCCCAGATCTCCATCCTGCACAGATGCCCTAAAATCTGCATGTTTATTAGCAGCTAAATTTCAGTTTGAAAGACCAGACACTGCTAGTGTTAATTAACCATGAAAATATCAAGAAATAATCTGAGCTGCCTTTGGCTGTGTCCTCTTTGCCCTGTACCCCTCGTAAAGCTCTGGGTGAGTTGTCATTGTTGTGCCATAGGTTCAGGAGCTGGAGCATAAACTGAATCAACAAAAGATCAGAGCTTCACTGCTTGAGGTGGATGAGGGATTGCTGGCATTTCGTGATCCAAGGAAGTTGTTAGTCCAAGAGAAGAACTTGCTGAAGATTCGCAGCTTGGAGAAAGAAAAGAAGGAGTCTTTGGAGGTAGAGTCCTGTGAACTGACAGAGTTCTGTTTGGGTGTGGAGCAGTGTGTAATAACTTGTCCTGCCTTCAGGGTGTTTACAGCCTACCTAAAACCATTTCACAAACCCACATGATCTGCTAGGGGAAGCTCTGCCCCACTTCACAGCCAAGCCCTGCTACAGCTGCCTCCAAACCCCTTAGCACCCCTGTCACCCCTTGGCCAGGTGTGCATTCTTCATCCCAAATACAGACATCCCCTCACACCTCCTGTATCTGTAGGGCTCTGGCCTTCTCCATTTGAACAGAATAATGGAGAATCAGAATCCAGAATAATGGGAAATCAACCCAGACCACCTGGATTCCTGAGCAGACAGACCCTTTCTGGATGCTGGCAAGCAGGCAGCAAGTAGCATTTATAATTTCTGCTTCCCTAGGAATAATACAGTATTCCAGTCCCATTTTTTAGAATCTACCAGGTAATGTGTGACTCTTTTTGCTCACCACAGCACCTGGGGCTTGGTGATACATTATAACTTTCATTTCCTTTTACATCACTGCAGAAACTCTCTGAGCAGCACAACACTCTCCAAAAAAACCATGAGGAATTGAAAAAAAAATTTGATGCCTCAAGAGCCAGGAACCAAATGCTGTGTGGAGAAGTGAAGATGCTGAAGGGACAGATTGGAACCTTGCTGGAGAAAGGGAAACACGATGATGAGCTCATAGATGCCTTGCTGGTACACTCTGTGTTGGTCCCAGCCCTGTTTCTATAGGTGATAAAACATGATGTCCTTTCATGGCACACACCACCTTAGGGTGTACGGGAGCCTGATGGATCCAACTGTGACAGCCAGAGGTTTTCCTGTCAGCTGAAGTCCTTCTGCATTTTGGATCAGGTCATGTAAGGGCTGTGAGACAGCACCAGGTGTGACAGTTACAGTCAAGTGGCCCTGAGCTGCAGGGACTGGCAGAAACATTTTGCAGAAGGCCCAAGGTGCTGGCCTGTGTTCTTTGTTCTGCTTTCAGCTGCCCTGGTAGATTTTTTTTTTCCTTAAAATGCCTGCAGTCCTGCAGGATTTTTTTTTTTTGTTTGTAACAAAACTTCCATTTATTTTGTTGCACAGCTCACAACACACAAACTGAACCACGAGCACTAAACCATGAGCACACTCACATGCAGTAGTTGAGAGGATTTGGCCTCTTCAAAACCAAGAGTTTGGTTTTGAAAAAGATCAAAGATGCTGAGAAAGAAATAAATGGCTGCTGTCATTGTCCTGCCATGGTTCTAAGCAGCCTTCCTCAATTAAAGTAGCAAATATAGTAGAGAAAATGCCACCTCCTGGCAGGGTTAATTCTGTGTTTCCTGATCCAACTCCTCACTAGTTTCAAACCACTCAGATTTCCCTGTTGCTATGGGTGGGTTTTAGCTCAGCTGGCATTCACCCTTCTCCCACCAGGCACTGTGGGTGCTGACCAGCAGATTAGGGGAGGCAAGGAACACTTGTCACTTTTTCTGAGTATTCCCACTAAAATTAGTACAGAAAGATGCAAGTTTATTTGGGAAGGGATGGTTAATCTCTTTTATCCCTTCTATCACAAAAGCACTTTACTTGCAGGTTGTTGGCCTGACAGAACAAGCTGCCTGACAGGTATTAGATTTGTCAGTGTGGAAAAAAGCCTCCAAAGCTACTGGTGAAGCAGCCTGGCCTCGTATCTGTCACCCCACAGTACCCTCAGCTTTTAATATCACTATCACATGATCTGATCATGTTCTAATTCCACAAAAAAGCACATTGAAATCTTGAGTTTCATTCAGTTTATGGAAAAAGTCACTTCTTTATCAAAGGCCAGCCTTTCTTGCTCTGTTTTCTGCTACACTGAGCAGCAGAGCTGGCAGCGAATTGGATCTGACCATTGCTCAGATCAACATAACAAATAACATTGCCAAAGTGGCACCAGTGACACCAGTGGAGTGGGCTTGGCAGGGCAGGGGCTAGCCCTACCATTCCTAAATGGATATTTGTCTTGGGGGGGGGGGGGTTTAAAATCATTGTGTACAAAACAAAGATCTCACCTGTTTCTATTTTGCCAGAGCCAGCAGAAGCAAATGCAGGAGATCTTAAAGGGCCTGAGCCAGAAGGAGGATGGGAACAAGGAGTTTCAGCAGATGATGGGGCCATGCTTGGACCCTGAGATTCAGAAACAAGGCACCCTGATAGATGAGCTCAGGGAGCTGGTGGCTGACAGAGAAGCAAAGGTTAAAATGCTTCAGGAGGAGATTGGGCAGCTCACACTTCAGGTAGGCAAACAAATTAATTAGAGGAGCACTCTTGGTAATCACTTTAGATCTGCTCTTCCACTTCCTTGTCCTTTGTTATCTGGGGTGGTTGCTGCCTCCAGACAGCGATCCCTGTCCTGCTGACAGTCTTTCCTGATGGAATGATAAAGCAGGAATTCTCTTTTGTAACTCCTCAGTTCCTTTGTGCATAACTTGAGGCTGTTTCAGCAGCAGCAAACACAGAGATACCAATCACATCCACACGTGGGCCATGTCGGGACTGTCACTGACTGACAGCAGGATTGGGGCTGCACTGGGGACTCCTCAGTGCTCAGCACCCTTGGCTGCTGGAAGGAGGAAGTGTTTGCTTCCACAAATGTGTCACATCAACATCAGCAGCTGCTGCTGTCTCCCAGTCAGGATTTGTGCAGAGTATTTAGGCATCCCATTCTCATTGATCCAAAACCCTCCTGGGCTTATGGTGGGGTTGTGAATCTGCCAGATACCTCAGGAATGGGGGCTGGAGCACTGAAGCCAGGATCAAACCTGGGTTAGGGGCACAAACCCACTGTGCTGGCAGTGATGCTGCTGCACTGTGGGTTATTAATGCACTCTAATTTCACATGAAACTGCCCTTTTTACTGGCTTCTGCTTTGTTTTCATCCTGCAATGGATGGGAATTAAAGCAAAGCTTCTGAGGAGGTCCTGTAAATCAAAAGTTCTGGCTTGCTTGTAGCAATAATCAAAAGCTGCTGATTTGGCACTGGTGCAGCTGTTTTCCTCTGAACTATGTAATTGGTTTTATAACATGCTCCACCATTAACAGAAGAAATCTGCCCATCCATAGGACAAGTCAGGAGCTTCTCATCCACCATGCTCTGAGCACTCAGGATTACCTGAGGGGTCAGGCAGCAGCAAGGCTGGAAGGACAGAATTTGCCTGGTAAGAAGATCAGAAAGTCAATGTTTCAAGTTGTTTGAGTAATCCAGAAGCTTTCCCAGAGAGTTTCATCAAACCACAAGTGCTTTGTGCCAACAGCTGTGGCAGCCTGTTTGCAATATATGGGAATCTCTAATCACATTATCTCTTGGACTTTTGTCCTGGAACTGAGAAGGATGTACAGACTTGCAGACATGACTAGATTTGGCATGGTGGTAGTGCAGCTATTTCTCCTCCTGCAGCTCAGATAATGTTTATGTGGTCAGCTTAAGTGCCTGGGAGTCTTTTCCCTTATGAGACACGGGGCTTCTAACGAGCAGATTTCTGTGAGCAGGGTGGGGAGTGACTGCAAAGTGCCATTTTAGGTAAGCACTAAATCACTGGTGCATTATTTAAATCAATAAATGCTCTTTGAGTAGGATTTACATGCAGAAATGCTGAAAACACACCACATCATTTGTTCTTACCAAACACCCTCTTTAAAGCCTCACTGAGGACTGTGTAAATTGCACTAATCTTAGTGCAGCAATAAATCTGATTTTTGTTTACACTGTTGTGACTCTGGGTCACTCTGGCTGTGTAAAGGGACCAAAGTACCACAGCAAGTTATATCCTTTCCTGTTAAATTGCTGCTGAGTTTGTTGCTAAAGAGTTCATAGTCTAATTGATAGTGAGGATTTGAGACTAGTCTGATGGGGATGGGGGAAATTTTTCATCAAGATAAAGTTACAACTGATCTCTTCTGTGTAATTTCCTACCTCATTACTTTAGACACCCAATTTGGCTTTAAAATCAGCTGAGTATCTCTGGGTCTAAGTAGAGCATTATTATAAAATGTAAGAAGAATTCTGTGGTTTTGAGTTGGAGTTAAAACATCCTTAAATTAAAAGTATCTGCATCCTTCTGACTGTTTTAATCCTCCCCCTTCTAACTCTGCAGAAGTTGTTGTGCTCTCCTGGAGCAAATTTATATTATATCCTTTTTTTTTTTTTTTTTTACCTCACATGTCTGCTGATGGTAAGCAGGAACCAAAGCTGGGTAATGGCTTTATGGAAGCCACTAAGTGCGGTGCATAAATTATTGCTTGTGTACAGGGCCAAGGGCTCTGTAGTGGAAAGAGCTGACGTGTCAGGTGGGCAATGAATGATCCTGAAAAACTCTGAGAGCTGTTAATAACTTGGCCAGCAAGGCTCACTCCTTCCATTAACTTTAATATGCTGATGAACTCTCCATTCTGTTTGGCTGTAGTGAATCATTTTTTCCTATCAGAAAAGGTGAAATGAAAAATGCTATAAATAGATGCTAAACCTTTTGGAGATGGCAGAGTGAAAATCTGCATTTTTAGACTGGGCCAAGGCTGTCAGTATGAACCTTAACTTGATTTTAGGATTAACCACTCCTAGCCCAGAAGGCACATCTGTCACTTCCACAAAACTAAGGCTTTATCCTCTTGTTAGCTACAGCTAAAGTAAGGAAACACAGGGTAAGTCTGCAGGGACTTGGCTTTGGGCAGCTGAATTTGTGTTGAGGAAATGAAGACACACTGAAATGGGGTGTCTCAAACAAATACCTCCTGAAACGGGGTGTCCCAAACAAACACACACACACATCCCCCTAAATGGAGTGTCCCAAACACACACACACCTAAATGGGGTGTCCCAAACACAAACACACACACCTAAATGGGGTGTCCCAAACACACACACACCTAAATGGGGTGTCCCAAACACATCCCCTGAAATGGGGTGTCCCAAACACACACACACCTAAATGGGGTGTCCCAAACACATCCCCTGAAATGGGGTGTCCCAAACACACACACACCTAAATGGGGTGTCCCAAACACACACTGAAATGGGGTGTCCCAAACACACACACACCTAAATGGGGTGTCCCAAACACATCCCCTGAAATGGGGTGTCCCAAACAAACACACACCTAAATGGGGTGTCCCAAACACATCCCCTGAAATGGGGTGTCCCAAACAAACACACACCTAAATGGGGTGTCCCAAACACACACTGAAATGGGGTGTCTCAAACAAATACCTCCTGAAACGGGGTGTCCCAAACAAACACACACACACATCCCCCTAAATGGGATGTCCCAAACACAAACACATCCCCTGAAATGGGGTGTCCCAAACACAGAGCTAACTGGGTTGTCCCAAGCACACATCACTATACATAATACTCATCCAGGCTGGCAGTGATACTCCAGTGTTATCAGCTGGCTCCTCCTCTTACAACAGTGGACCTGACAGATCTTCCTGAGGGTTTTCACAAAGCAGATTTCATAAAGCTGTGTGAAATATATTTTTTAAGGGCATTGGGAAATACAAGTTGTGCCCTGCATTACAGAGCAGGGGTTGTTGCTTTGTTAGGGAAATCTGTGACATGCAAACAGCATCAAAGTGCACAGACAGGGATTGCCTCTCTCAGTGCTGGGTGAAGATGTGAGGTGAGGGAGCTCTTCCCTACAAAACACAGACACTGGGAAAGGACTGGAATTATTCTGGGAAGATTGCCTGTGTGAAGCCCCTAACACAGCTTTCCTCCCCCCAGCACAGTGTCTGCGATGTGCCACCTACTCGTGGAGTCAGCAGCCACAGAGCCTTTCTTCCTCATCTCACTTGGAAGGTGGGTATATGAACTTCATTATCAGCAAGGAAAGTGCTTTGCCATGTTCTGAAAGCTGCTGGAAATCCTTGCTCTGCCTCCCTTGTTTCTGTAATGAAAGCTTCTTGCACCATCCCTCCTACCTGAAGCTAAGAGCTCTCACATCTGATTTCTCTCTTAATTTTGTAATTGACTGCTTGTTTGACACCAGTCTTTTCCATTTTTACTCCCAACCACCAAGATTTCTCCTGCTTTTTTTTTTTTTTTTTTTTGTTCTAAAGAAGGTCTTCCTGAAAGCAGAGAGGTCAGAGCAGTAATGAACTACATAATAATGGGATGCATGGGAAAACTGCCCCTTCCTTTCAGCACATTTTGGACACAAGAACAGCCATTGTGCAAGTGCTGCCTGAAGCCTGTCAGAGGGAGAAAATCAATAGCAGGGCATTTAATAGTTTAGTGTAGCACTTGGGAGATACAATCTCCCTTTACTTTGGCAGTAGCACTGGGAGGAGAGTCAGGGATAATGAATTGATCAGAGGTGGAAGTTTGTTTTCAGGGGTGATGGGAAGGGGAAGAAGCATCCTGGAATCAGCTTTCTAATGATACTCCCTGTGACTTTATAGCCAAATATTTCTGTTCTATTTATTGCAGTCTAGAGATGGGTGCTGGGGGGAGGTAGTGAGCCTGGCTCTGCATCCTGCCTTCACCTTCAGACAAGTGTACTGGAGATAGTGCTCAAAGCCTGCCTTTGTTTCATTCCTTTCATTTCAGGAGTGGGAACCAGACTCTCTGTGCTTGTGCTTTCCTCAGGTCTGCTGGCACGGACAGCTTGAGCTGGGAAGCGCTGCTGGGAGAGATCACAATGCCAAGGGCTCTGTGCCAGGCTGCTCAAGTGGACAGGGAAAAGCTCCTGGAGCTGCTGGCTGTGCTGCAGAAAATCCTTTGTGGGGTGCTGGGATCAGGGGGCACTGCAGAGTCTGGGACGTGCACTACAGTGCATCACACGCTGCCATCCTTGCCTTACATAGGGGGTTTTCAGGTTTTTTCTGCTCAATTTCCCTGCCTGGCTGATGATTCATTCTTTTTATAATTCTTTTAGAACAAAGGGCAGAAAAAAATGGAGCCATCTTCCAGCTTGCTGCACCTAGATAAAACCAGAATTGCTGTATTTATATATGCATGGCCTTATTGAGGCAGCAATATTATTCATCAGTAGTAAATACTATAATTATTGTTATAACATTCTCTTCCAAAGCTTTTCACATTCTTTTTTAAGTTCCATTGTATCCTTTTCTAAATTAATTTATTCTGGTTTAACAGAGGCATAGCAGTGATTTTTTTTTTTTTAATTTGTTTTCTATGATTCAATTTAATGTAAGATGATGTTAAAAGCCAACCATGTTTTAGGAGAAAGGGGAAAGCGAAGTAATTTTTTTTTTTTTGGACACCTTTCAGCTATTGTTTTTTTCCCCAGTATGTGTTATTTGATTCCTAAATCTGTATTCCAATGTTGGAAATATATTCCTGTCCATGTGCTTGTCAATACAATAAGCACTGTTTGCTTGCTTGCTTTAATTTACTACAGTTGTCATTCCCACTTGTATAACTTTTGTCCTGCATGATTAATCACAGTCAGAAAACAACCAGATTTCTTTTATTTTAGAACTGTGGAAAAGGTGCTTTTAAAGCTAAATTCTGGAAATACATGCTGGGAAAAACCTTTTTCATGTTTGTAAGCCCAGTGACTTTAATAGAGCTGTGCAGTCAGATGAGGATGGGGCTGTGAGTGGTAACTGAAGTGTGGCCACCACCAATATGGGATAATGAAAAACAGAGTCAATGAAATGCACAGTTGCTTGTAAAATGTGCCATAAACTGATGATTCAGCAGCTCCACAGTTATCACACATTTATCAAGCAGGTAACATAAATTTTGTGAGACTGTGTGCAATAACTCTTGGAAGACCTCAGGGTAATATAGCACCAGTCAGATTTCAACGTGAATATATTTTTAAAAATCAGATTTTCCTCCTCTTCCCTTCGCTGCTGGGGTGTAACGAAGTTCAGGTAACACAGATAATGCTTAAATCAAGAAAAGAGCCCTGGGAATTGTTATAAGTGGGATTTTTCTACAGCATTTTAGTTTAAATTATTCCTGTTGGCAGATGATTCCATTAAAAAAATCCCCCAGATCTTGCCATTTTTCCTCCAGGTTTTGTGTAAAGTGGATGCCAGAGGAACACCAGGGTCAAATGAAAGTTTAGTGAATGCAGAACCACTGAGAGGAATAAAAAATCCCAGAGCACATCACCAGCCTGGGAATTCACTGCCACAGGAGGTCGAGTCTTGCCTGTAGCTACAATTTTAAGCCAGTGATATCATTTTATTAGAGTTGTAATATATTTTTTTTTTTAGTTATGCCAGCTAGGAGGGAAATAAACTAATCAAGTCTCTTGATTCAGAGAGTAACCAGGTTCCACCTGTGGGGTCAGGAGGGAAATTCTCTTATTCAGTCCAGTCCAGTGAGTCAATCTCTGTTTCTTTTTAGCTTTAAACTCCTTGCAATCACTTGGTGTCAGTCCCCACCCCACTGGCAGCATCTGTGGGTGCACATCAGATTTTTGCACTTAATTTTCTGAGATGTTATTCAGGATGGAGAGAGGCAATTTGCTTTTTTTGTGATGTAACCACCAGTTTCTTTTCCACCCTTTCCCATCCATGGTCGTATCTAATTGCCAAGTTTATGAAAAGCAGAAGTTTCTTTTCTTCCTCTCAGACAACTGACGCAAATGTTAGACTGTGTTTTTATAAACTATTTGCCTTCCAAGCTTTCCCAGAGTGGCTAAAAAATTCAGTTTATTATTCCTGTAATAAAAAATCTCTCCTCAGCAATCTGCAGCTTTCCTGCTCATCTGAGGGGTGAATTCACACGGGGAGCCAGAATTAAGGGATCTGAGCAAACAAACCCGTTGTTTCCAGCTGTACTCATTAGTTAATTCTCTTCTGCATATTTAGAAGATGTCACCTGATACAATTTCACTGGGATTTCTGCCTTTGGATGCATGGAAAGTTCTTTCCCTTCTGTTGGGAGCTCTGCTGGATTCAGTACCAAGATAGATTTGATGTAGACATGACACAAATGAGCTAAACTCTTTTTATTTTTAATTTTTTTTTTTTTTTGCCTGTCAGGGTGGAGGAAAGCAGCGACAAAGTCTTGGAAGCTGAGAAGTTCCAGGAAGAGCAGTGGTGGAGTGACAGCTTGGAACAGGAGCTTGAAAAGCTGCAGGTGGATCCAGGGAGCAGCACAAGGGCACAGGAGCCTGCCCTGAGGAGCAGAAAAGGTGAGGGGAGCCCTCAGCCACAGCCACGTCCCCTGTTTCACCTCTGGGCTTTATAGACAGCGACAGCATTCGGGCTCCACCTGCCAAACCCAGCCCAGTGCTTGACCTTGCACGTGGTGGTGGGACCTGCTCAGAGCCAGGAGCAAGGCAGCAGGCAAAATCCTGGCCCTTCTTCACTGAAGAGGGTTTTCCCCCAGGTCTGAGTGGGACCAGGATTTTGGCAGCGTGTTTCCATGGGATAACTCCAGGAAAAAAGCTTTCCCCTGCTCTGTGCTGCCCCCAGGCCCAGAGCTCCCTTTGCACTCGAGCCTGAGGGATTCAGCTGAAGGTTAAGAGCAGAATTAAAGGACATATCCCAATTTAAGGCCTGTCAGTGCCTATGAAAAACTATTGCTGGTGATGAAGTAATTAGATCTGGTGTAATTTATTATCCCATGAACGTGATAATCTCCTGCTATAAATATGAAAGCCTCCCTGGCATAGTTAAAGAAGAAGAATTCATGGTGGGTGTTAAATTTTTATTTCCCTGATCAGATCCTTTTATTGCTTAAGGACTCTGATTCTGTAAAGTGTCTAAACCAATAAAATGGCACATATTCTTAAGGAAAATTTTCCAGTGGCTTCCCCTTTTTATGTGTATTTTCATAAAGTAAAAAGACTTCAAATGCCAGAAGATGAACAGCAGGGAGGGGAATTTCAATTTGGCAAATGTTGGGGTGGTGTCAGGCTGAATTAGGGTGACCAGAGGGACCACAGGGCTCATCAGAGACCTTGGATGAGCCCTTCAGAGGAACCT
This sequence comes from Vidua macroura, assembly GCF_024509145.1. Taxonomy (NCBI): domain Eukaryota; kingdom Metazoa; phylum Chordata; class Aves; order Passeriformes; family Viduidae; genus Vidua; species Vidua macroura. The sequence goes on from NC_071571.1 coordinate 2,777,433, forward strand.
TTATACTGAATGGGGACTGAATGGGTGCTTCAAACCTCCTCCTCTCTGTAAAACATGGATTTGTTCCTTAGAGCAGGATTGCTGTGTCCTTGGAAGGGGCTCCAGCCCACACTGACTCATTCTCATGTGGTTTTTTATGAGCACTGCTTCTTAGAGTTGTCTCACCTGTGTTAACTGAGAGCAGAAAAATTTAGATCCCAGAAGTGTGGGATCATTTTGGTGCTGTTTTGTACAGAATTTATCTGAGCTGCTGAGGGCTCAGACTTTTACACAACCTGGTGAAGTGCTGATGTGTTCTGTTATCAAATCTTGCCCTTGCAAGCTCCAAGAGAGACAAACTCTCTGGGTTCTGAGGCTTTTTGGTCAAGTTTTGTTGTGCTGTAGTAAAGTTTTAGTAACTCCCCTCTGGTAGCTGGCACTTCAGAGCCAGAGGAAGAAGCTGTTTTCACCAGTGACAGATCCCTTCTCACTAAATATTTAGTTCATTAATCTCCTCTGCTTAAAGACTAAAAGCAAAAGTAGAAAAGGATTGGTAGTAAGGCTAATAAGGAGAAATCCTCTCTAAATCCACCAGATGAGTAGGTAACAATCTATTTCACTCCCCTGCTTTGATGAGAGCTTTGTGATGTGCCAAAACTGGAGTTTGTACAAGAACCAAGTCTACAAGTCTGTAGTACACCTCTTCAGCAGAGCATGGAGGTTATCTCAATGCTTTCACGCTAATGCTTGAGGAAATGAGAAGAAATGAAAAGCTTGAACACAAAATAGAGACTAGGGAACCTGCTAATTAACGTAATATTTTCCTTTCTTTCTGAAAGTACAAAATTGGAGAGAGCTGATCTAATTGCTAGTCTGATGTTGCTGGTCTCTTCAATCCAAGGGAAGTAGATAATGATGCTAAGGAGCTGCAAACAACCCAGTTGTGTTTTTAAATTATTCAAGCTTTTCATTTTCTGTGCTTTTTTTTCTGTTTTATCCAAACTCCAAATTATCAAAGAATAATCCCAGAGGAGGGATAGGTAAGTAACAGCAGGTTTTCCTCAGCCCTGTAAAGCACAGCCTCAAGATCAAAAGCATTTTTTAGCTGCACAATGCAGCCTTTTCTTCTCATTTGTTTTTGTCAGAGTTCAGTGCTCTTCAACCAGATAATTCCACACAGGGAGAATTTAGATTTTTAATACCAAATACCAAATTTAGATTTTTAATACTTATTTGAAGATATTTGATGTTATGAGGGATGTTAATTGGGAAAAGGGATACAGAAATGTGCCAACCTGACAGCTCAAGCACAGACCAACATTGCAATGTTCAGTAGGAGCACAGCACAGATTCCAGCCTGGCTGTTCCCTGTCCTGGTGCTGTATTCCCAGCCAGCTCCAGCCTGTTGTTCTCTTCATTTAGCTGGTTTCTTGATTTTTTATAATTTATTTGGGGCTGAACCACACAAATCCTTCCCTCACATTACCTGACTCCAGGTAGGTAGTGCTGGCTATTGATTATTTTAGAGAAAGGCATTTATTTACATTTACTAAAATGATTCAGCCTTCTATCTACAGCAGAGCTCACCCTGCAGTCCCCCAGGGCTGGGATAAGTTCAGCATCCTCTGCAATAGCTGTGCTCCCTTCCTGCACTCCTTTCTGAGCTCCCTGAACACTCCTCTGGTCCTCCTTCCACTGCAGGGATTCACTGGTCACAGGTTTTGCCTCTCCAGTCCCAGCTGTAAACTTGAATCACATTTTCTCTATAACCCTGAAAAAAGTTTTTGATTTTTTTTTTAATGACTAGACCTGCATGTTTTGGGTAGACCTTCATTTAGGAAAGCATTCCTGAGTTAGAACCTTGATTTGAAGTACACCTTGAAGTACATTTAACCTACATTTTGTTTCTGCTGAGGATCAAAGTGCCTTACAAAAGTTGTTTCAGTGGGTGCCACTTGCAAACTTTGTCCCAGACATTCAGGAAGGCACAGCTGTCATAATCTGAAACACAACTACAAGATTAACATCAAATTAATCCTTTTCAGCTGTTTGTAACCTCTTGTTTTGGTCACTTCAATATTTTGGATTCATTGTTTTCCTCCCTACGTATGTAGACATGTATTTAGCCCTGAAATGCAAATTCATCATGTTTTCATTTTGCTGGAAGGAAATTAAAATAAGTCTGTTATGTATTTATGATATCTTATGGATGTAACATAGAATTTAGGAGATCAAATATTTATTTGAAAGATTAAGTACATTGTTTGAGAGAATAAATTCAGTGGTTTTTGATATTAACTCAACATGCTGCCAGAACTGATTTGCTGTTCCACTAAAACTCCATTCTGTGGTTGAATCTGCAGCCCAGCCCAGCCTCCCCTTGCATGTGAGTGCCAGAGAGGAGCTCTCTGCATCCCTGTCCGAGCTGCCCCTGGAATCTCAGCTGGAGGAGCTGAGCAGGAGGTATGTTCTCCCTTTCTCCATGCTGGGATTGCTCTTTCCTGCCTCAGGGAGAGGAGGAGCAAGTGCTCAGGCTGCTCTGATATCAAACCACCTCAGCTCCTGGGTTTCAGTGTTTCTTCCCCAGAGCAGAGGTGACTGTTCTCAATTTGCTTTGAGGCTCCCCAGCTCACAGGGAGGTTTTTCCTTTTGTTTCCCTGCAGGCTTGGCTTCCAGATGGACGAGAACAAAGGTCTGAAGGCTGCTCTGAAGGTGACTGAGAGAGCCAAAGGAGATGATTTAAAACTGCAACAAGTCATAATGGAGGAAGTGAGGGATAGTTCTCCACAGGCTGTTCAGCACCTTACACCAGAGAAGAGTTAATCCAGATATTCCCAGTCCTTTGGGCTGCAGAGCAGGGAGAGAGCCCAGGCACCAGTGTCATTTTGCAGCCTCAGATCGTGTCATTTCTTTAGCATTTGCAGGAGAGGATGAGAAACAGAGATGAAATACAAAAAAGTGAAGGTTTTATGTGTCAGCAGTTTCTGTCTCTGAGGGTTGACAAGCTGAGCTGGTGGGTGTAGTTTGGGAAGCTGCAGTTCTGCAGGGGGATTTTGGATAAAGCCTTCCAGGTTTCAGCACAGTGTTCCCTGGGAGGGCTCGATATTCAATCTGCTGCTGCCTTTATCAGCTCAGGAAGGAATTTACTGTACAAAAGTTAGGCCAGCCCCCTTCCTTAGAGCAAAACAAGCTCTGTTTTCATCCCCACACTGCTACCTGCCTGTCTCAGGCTTTCTGTAGCACTTCAGTGCTGAGGCACAGGATTAGCCTGACCTGGGACTATCTGCAATCAGCTTTGGGTGGGCTCCTCTCATCATTCCTACCTCTTTTCTTTGCTTGAACATACTGACAGGAGTTTTTCTGAAACTCCAGTGAGTTTCCACTGAAAAGCTGTGCAGATTACCCCTGCAATGAGTCAACCTACCTTAAATTCAGCTCATTCCATAGAAAACTTGCCATCCAGGTTATGAATTCCCTGTTTCTGGGTCTCTGCATTCGTCCATCAGGCAGATCTTGTTCTCCCTGGGAAGAAATGCTACAAAATGCAGGCAGGTCTTCACTGCAGCAGTGCTGGGACTTTTGGAGCTGCTGCAAACCCTGCCAGCCCTGTCCTTCTCTCCTGCAGCACAGTGAGGACACAGAGTGCAAGCTAATCAGGCATTGCCATGCAGCCTGCCAGTGCAGAGCAGCCTTGGGGATTCCAGGCAAATGGAGAGCCAGGCATTTTTGTACAGTGCTGCTTTGTTTCTCACTTGAAAGTCTTGAAAGCTTTTCTTTTTCTCCTTTGCTTTGTCAGCCTCTTTTTATGAGCCTGAAATTTGTCAGGCTTTAACCCCAGCCAGCACCACCAGTGCAAAGTGGATTTTTGGGCATGAAAACCACTGCTCCCTTCCCCAGCATGGGGATTTCATCCTGACTCCCCTGTGCAGAGTGGAAAAAAGCAGAGCAGGAGTCACTCCAGATGTGTTGTCCCTGTCTTTTTTTTCCTGCTTACGTTCAGAAATGTCTCTCTTCAAGAAATGTCTCTTCTCAAACAGTTCCTGTAGTCCCTGATGGAGGAAGTCAGGGAGCTGGGGATAAGCTCAGCACCTGGGAGTTAGCAGGGAATTAACTCTCCCTGTGCTCACGAGGCTGCTCCACTCCCCCAGCACTGCCCTGGAGCCCAGCCCAGCTCTCAGGGGCCTCTCAGAAAAAGCAGGACCATCCACTGCAATATTTTCCCTGCCAGTTGCACCAGAGGAAAAAGCATCTTGTAACCCTCAGTCATCTCTGGACAACTTGAGGAATAAATCCTGGGTTGAGAGGAGCCATAACTTTGCTTTCAGCTCCATCCTGATGCCTCTGTAGAGGGGAGGATCCTCTGGTAGGGATTTTAAGGACCTGCAGGAGTGAGCAGATCCCTTGGAAAAGCTGCAGGAGCAGGGCTGTGGGGACTGTGCTGTGCAGTGGCTGCTAAATTCAGGCTGTAACTTGGAGCTGCAGGTTCTGATTTCACTTACACAGGAGTGTGAATCAATAATATTTTCCCAGGAGCAGAGCAGAGGCATCTGCTGCCCTTCCTTGTGCCCTGTCCCAGGGAAGCTGTGAAGATCAAACCTCTCTCCAGGAAAAGGGCTCTGAGTCAGCCCCTGAAGCACAGGGAAGAAACTGGGATGTCACAGAACACACATGGCTCTCCTGCAAACCCCTTCTCAAGTGCTGCAACACTCATTTCTTTAACCTTGTGCTTGTTTGGGGCTGCACAGAAGCACTTTCTCCTTTTTTTTCTGCACCACTGGATGCCTTATCAAAGAAATAATCCAACCACTATAAAGCAGTTTATTTAGGCAGCCTGTACCTGTAAGCAGCTGCTGCTCATGGAAATGTGCAATCTGTCTCCTGTCAGAGTGGAGAATGTCCAGGGCTTCTCAGCATTTTGAAATACACTTCCCCAGAGTGACCTGGCTTGAATTCTCCCCATGCTGGCTCTTGCTGGTTCCCAGGTTTCAAAGGATGAGACCAATTTTCTCACAGCATTTTGCTAAATATAAAAAACCCTGGCAGACCTTGGGAGCAGCAGCCCCCTGCACCCCAACCCATCACTCAGAGAACAAAATCAATGACAATATTCTTCTCTCAGCCTGAAAAATCCCCACACTGCAGATCCTCAGCCCCAGGATCTCCCCAGCACACTCGTGCATTTCTTTCAGGGATACAGCTGATATGAAATCACCACAACCCCCTGCTTCCCTTGGAACTTTCAGTGTTTTGTTTTGTTTTTTTTTTTCCCTCATGGATAAACACCAGCCTGTTAAAATCCTGTGTTTCAATTCTAGTTAAAATTTCCCTGGCTCTAGTTTGCAGCCAGCCATTGCTTTGCCTCTCAGATAAAAGCACTGTGAGTCCCCAGCATTTCCTCACTGGGACAACCCTCATCCAGTGAGAAGTTGTTTCCCAGGCAGCTTTTTGATAAGCTCTGAGTTTTTTCAGCCTCTGACTGCAGCTGATGGTGGTGACAGGCTAAAGGTGACATCTCTGGCACAGGCTGGTGGGTACAGTTAAGGTTAATTCTGCTGCCAGTATTTAGTTATGGGCACTCCTTGTTAGGATTTAGCCAGTTCTCACCTCCAAATAGGAGTTCTCCAAACACTTGGGCTGAGCCAAAATCTGTCTCCTGCCCTGGAGCTGGGCAGAGCTCTTCCGTGGAGCAGCCATAAAGTGCCTGATGGATGCATCCCATTTTAAAGTACAGCTGAACTGCTGGGAATAAATGATCTTTGATGAATTGTCCTCCTTTCCTTTGGGCCTGTTGCCAGAGTTTACCTGCAAAGAGCTTTCCAAAGTGGCTGTAACATGAATTAAGTTGCACTAGGGTGATTAAACTAGACAGTATTGACACAAGAGAGCTCTCCCTGCCCTGGGATCTGCTTGGACAAGGGGCACAGGATCAGCTGGGGAGGGTCAAAGCCCATCCCTGGGAATTTAGAGCTGTGGACTGGGGCTGTGGGTGGCTCCTGCCCTCTCTGAGGCTACAAAGCAGGACAGGGATGGCAGGAGGAGATGGATTTCAGTCCTTTATGTGGGAGAAATGGGGAAGCAGCTGGTGGCAAAGGGGAACTGAGTTGGAAACTGCTTTGCTGCCCCCCCCTGCAGCAGTCCCAGCCATCAGCTGCCACTGCCCTGCAAGGCACAGAGCAGGACAAAAGGGAAGAGGTTCAGCTTTAAATGGAAAAACACTCTGGCAGAGCCCCTGTGCTCTAAATTAAGCCAGGGCAGAGCCAAGAGGGGTATTGGGTTTCTCGTTTCTCCCTTCATCCTCTCCCCTCCAGGCCCAGCTCCTGAGCTGGCTGCTCGCATGGGACAGGCTGGCCTCACTCAACAAATGCCACCCAAATCCCTGGGATCTCCACTTACAGCTCCAAAACCATCCCAGGCAGGGCTGAGTCCTGGGCTCAGAGCAGCTCGTTGGTCAGGGAGCAGAGGGATCTGTGGGGTGCAGTGTGGCAGCAAGGAATTGAGGGGCTGTTCCAGCCTGTCACCGACCTGTGAGGGGCACGTCTGGGGAATGGGAGGGCAGGAGCTGGAGGCTGTGGGGTTTGACCTGGTGCTGGGTGAGGGGAGGTGGTGGGAGCCTCCTTCAGAGCCTGTCCCTGGGGTGGCTGGAGCTCTGGGGGCTGGGATGGGGTCAGTGGGTGCCATGGGGGGTGGGCAGAGCCATTCTGGGGGTGCTGAGAGGGGTCCTGGAGGTGGGGATGGATGGATGGATGGATGATGGATGGATGGATGGATGGATGGATGGATGGATGGATGGATGGATGGATGATGGATGGATGGATGATGGATGGATGGATGGATGATGGATGGATGATGGATGGATGGATGGATGGATGGATGGATGGATGGATGGATGGATGGATGATGGATGGATGGATGGATGATGGATGGATGGATGGATGACGGATGGATGGATAAGGGATGGATGGATGATGGATGGATGATGGATGGATGGATGGGTGGATGAGGGATGGAGGGATGGATGGATGGATACATGGATGGATAGATACATGGATGGATGGATACATGGATGGACAGACGGATGGATACATGGATGGATGTCACATCCCTCTCTCCTGAGCCATCCTGGTGGGATTGGCATGTTCCCAGAGATGTTTGCATGAGGAACCCAATAAATAATCCATGTGAGGCCTGTGAGAACATGAGAGGGACAAGGGCATGGAGTGTAGGAAAAGGGGGAATGGCTTTAAACTGACAGAAGGGAATAGATTTAGAAGGAATATTGGGAAAAAATTCCTGGCTGTGAGAGTGGTGAGGCCTGGCATAGGCTCCCAGAGAAGCTGTGGCTGCCCCTGGATCCCTGGAAGTGTCCAAGGCCAGGCTGAAGGGGCTTGGATCACTCTGGGTCTGTGGAAGGTGTCCCTGCCCATGGCAGGGGGTGGGATTAGAGGAACTTTAATGTCCCTCCCAACCCAAACCATTCTGGGATTCTATGATGAAAAACTTCTGTGCTTCCCATTCAAATTTCTGCTCCAGCAGCAGGAGCCCAGCAGACAGGGACTTTGTTTGGTGTCCCCATTAATGTCCCCAGTTTGTCCCAAGCCTCCCTGAGACAGAGCCAAGAACCTTTCCTGGAACCCACCACCTTTCTCAGGCACTAAAGAGGGTCCTGGCCTCAAATCCTGTGCCACAACTTCCAGCAACCCCCCAAATATTTGAAAAAAATATCACTTGAAGAAGCTTAAAGCTGTAAACACTGGGGCAGTAAAACACAGAATTGTCCCAGTGCTGAGGAAGACACCCTGGTCACATTAAAAATAAATCTTATTATAGTAGAAATCATGAGCGAGGGGGGTTTTAATTTTTAAAAATATCTATAAATTAAAGCTCAATTATTTTTATCACCACAGCTCCCAGAACCTCATGAAAAACCACTGCTTGGCCCTTCACCTGTGTTGCCCTTTGAATTCAGCAGGATCACAGATTTCTCAGGATAAAAAAAAAAAAAAAAAAAAAAGGTGAAAATCTCTGGATGCCAGTGCCCAGGGGGAGAAGCACCATTGGGCTGTGACCAAAAAAAAAAAAAAAATTATTTGAGGGCTTCTTTTGCTTTCTGCATGGATTGGGATGGGGAGTGAGTGGGTTTGGGAGCCAGGGGCGTGACATTGATCTGCCTTTCCTCATTGCCCCCCTGCACATCCCCACCACCACCCCGAGCCCACGTCCATCTGTGCCCTCAGATTTATTTTCCCTCCTGCTGAGGCTCCTTGCTGCCCATAAACCTCTGCCTGCCACAGGCGCCGGGAGATTGAGGAATTGTGAGGAATTCTGAGGAATTGTGTCCCGTGCTTGTCTGTGCTGATCTCTTAATTAGCCAGTCAATGACAGCGAGGTCTGGGAGCAGAGTCCCGGGCAGGGATGGAGCTGCAGCAGCAGGATCAGGGCTGGCCCATCCAGATTGTTGTAAATAAATATTATAATATTGGCCTTTTGTGGAAACCCAGGGCACCGGGAATATTTCTCTGTCTGCTCTGGGGTGTCCTGACCCCCAGGGGAGCACTGACTCTGACCCTCATTCATGGAGAAAACTTCTAAAGCCTCAAGGTAAATGAGAAACCACAAAAGTGTGAAATAGATTGTAAAAATTATAGATAGTAGTGTAGCATATCACATGAGTAAAAACTTTAAGTTTTTTAGTATGTTATAAATAAGTTCAAAATAAAAAATATAGTGTTGTCTTAACTTCCTTTCTTCTTTCTTCTTCTTCCTCTTTCTTCTTAAGTAATATCTTGTAATTAAGTAGGAAAATCCACATTACAAGTCTTTAAAGATCAGTTATTAAGTAAAAAAAAATAATTTAGGTGCCACTTCTTAAGTAACTTAGTTTTTAATTAAATTTAAAAAGCTTTATAACAAAAGATTTTTACACTGTTTTTCATACACACAAAGTCTAATACAGAAAGTGTGCTGAAGTTTTAATAAAATAACAATAAAACAAAAACCTAAAGACCAAAAAAATCCTATACATCTACTTTTCCTAACAAAAAACTACTTCAGGGGAGCCCTCAAAGAGTTACCCAACACAAAGCCCACAACCTCACAGATATTAAAATGTGTGCTATATGCATAAAGTTAAAGTAACTTTGCTATAAAAATATAGTTTTTATTTCTGTTCGACACAGCAGTGAAATAACTGATACGAGTATACTTGTGTTAAAATTCCTGCTTGGTTGAGATAACATTCAATGAGCACATGAAGAGGAGCCCTACTACTGATATGCCAACTACCAGACTTGCCATCAGTAGAAAATTCAGACCAAAGCCCAAACTAAAGGTGATAACAAGAACGGGCTAAAACCACAACCAAGAAATACTCTAAGAAGGCAGACCCGAGGAGGAGCCATGCTAAACATGTGAACTAGTTTGGGGGAAAGTTTTAATGTGCATAATTGTTTATGAATATGTAACAGGCTGATGCAATAGAGATGGGATATAAAGGGTGTTTCCAAAAGAGCAGGTGTGCTCTTGGCTGAATGCCAAGCACACAGCCATAAATCATAAATCTTTGCTTTATTGTCTTTTTCTCCTGTTGTCCTTTTTTAAACTTTTAAATTTTTTTACAGGATAGTGAACCTTGTTTTTCATGAGATTAAAGCACCTTGTTAGGTGCTAGAAGTGTCACCACACAGCTCTGGCCGGGGAGAGCCTCTCTGTGTGCACCAGGTGAAAAACAAAACCGTGCTAAAAAGCCTTTTTGTTCAGAGCAGTGCAACAGCAGAGCTGGGCTGATCCCAGGGCTGCAGATCCTCCCTGCGGAGCCCAGAGCACAGCATCTCACCCCAAAACAAACCAGCCACGGAGGGATGTATAAAATCCAGCTTTATAAAGTATAAAATTATTTAACTGTAACACTTGTATAAAATCTCTGCCGTGCTGACCCCTCAGGCAGCCCAGGGATGCTCAGGGAGCCAGCCCCAGGGTGAGCTGTGCCCAGATGTCACAGGGGCTTGGTGACAGATGTGGGCACGGGGCACAGGCCTGGCCCTGAGGCTGTGCTGGCTTTTCCTCTTGGCTGAGCTGTGTTTGCCCACCCTGAGATAACAGAGGCCACAACCCAACCCTGCCCCTTCCTGTCCCCTGCTGGGGATGCTGGAAGGCCACCAGAGGTTATTTGTAGAGATCCCAGGATCGTTAAGGTTGGAAAGGAGCTCTGAGATCAAATCCAAGTGCTAACCCAGCACTGCCAAACCCAGCACTAAAGCATGTCCCCAAAGTGCCACATCTACGGGATCTTTGGGACACTTCAGGGGTGGTGATGCCACCACTTCCCTGCACAGCCTGTTCCAGTGCCTGACAACACTTTCAGTGAAGAGCTTTTCAATAATATCTAACTTAAATCTCCTCTGGCACATCTTGAGGCCGTTTCCTCTTGTCCTGACACTTCTTACCTGACAGCTGCAGCCTCCGAGCCTCACTTACATTTAAACACTGCCCAAGCTGAGTAGGAACGACACTTCCTTTTGTCTCCGTGCCTCAGTTTCCCCATCCCCACGCAATGATATCTTCCTTTGGAACAAGGTGATGAGGGCAACCCCCTCCCTTCCAGGGCTAAAAGTGGGGACCCAAACCACCCCCCCTCCCCGGGATGGAGCCGGTCCCTGCCTGGGGCTGCCGTGCCCCGGAGCTCCCAGGGCCGGCTCCCCTGGCTCGGGGTGAGCTTTGGCAGCCAGCACGGGTCCTCTCAGCAGCTGCCGTGACAGACAGCTCCCGAGCCACCCCCCCTCTGCAGTGCTGCTCTAAAATAAAAATACCTCCCGCCTGCTCCGCTCCACTCCCAGCCAAACTTCCTCCAGGGGCAAGGTGGGGGACGGCAGCCCAAAAATACCCCCGCCCCCCCCGCCGCCCCAAGCCGGCCTCAGAGATGCTGTAGGGCAAATCAGCGGCCCCCAAAGCCTCGGCACTTGCCCCCTCTCCCTCGTCCCCCTCCTGCCCCCATCGCGCTGCCGGACGCTGGATCCCCGACCCTCGCCCGCCTCCCCCCGCGGCCCCGGGGCTCAAGGTCAGTAGCGGGGAGCGATGCGGGGCTGGGGGGGGGGGGGGGGGGGCACGCTGCGGGTGGTGACACGCTGCTCCCGCACCTCCGGGGCTTTTTGTCACCTCTGCGTGTCCCCAGCGCCCGGCCGGAGTCCGGGGAGGGGAGCGGGGGGGATGAGGATGGTGAGGATGCTGCGGCCGCTCGGAGCTGCGGGGGGCTCTGCTGGGACCCCCCCCCCGAGCCTCCCCAGCCTGCCCGGGAGCGATCAGGGGTTAAAAGTGACCGAGGGGTCCCCGCCAGCCCCCTCGCCCCCCACCCAGGGTTGGTCACCGCCTGCCACCCGCTCCTTTGCGGGGTGGCCTCGGCCGCTCCCTCGCCAAAGAAGAAAAAAAAAAAGATAAATTAAATAAAAAGAAGCTTTGGAAAGCGTGGAAAGGAGGAAGAAAAGCTTTTTACAGGCACCTCCGTGCGCGCCCTCCCGCCGCAGGGGCACCGCAGCGCGGTGGCAGCGCCCGCCCGCAGCGGCCCCGCACCGGGAGTGACCGCGGGGCGACCCCCGAAATTCCCCCCGGATGAACCCGAAATTCCGCCTGGGGTGAACCCGAAATTCCACCCGGGATGAACCCGAAATTCCACCCGGGTTGAATCCGAAATTCCACCCGGGATGAACCCAAAATTCCCCCCGGGAAACGCGTTTGGTCCACGCCGGGGGGAGATGGGGTCACCCCACATCGCTGCCAAGGACCTCCTCCACCCCCCACTTAAAAACCTCGGCGACCAAACAAAAAAAATATAAACGCTTAAAATGAAAACGGTAATCTTAATATTATTTTAATTTCTATATGGAGTGATTCAAATAACCGCAGAAGCTTTGCAACGCGGGTGCCAGAGCAGAGGGTGACCGGGCGCCTTTTACGCCCTAATCCCTTCAGCGCTCTCAGGGATGGTGGCGGGGGGGTGCCAGCACCGGGGGTGTCCCTGTCCCCTGTCGCTGTCCCTGTCCCCCGCATCCCGCCTGCTCCAGCCCTGAGCCGCCTCTTGGCAGCTGCCGGCCACTCCGTCGGGGAGGCTGCGGAGCTGCAGGGCACGTCGCGCCGAGGCTAATTAACCTCGGCAGGAGTAATTAGCCCTAGGGCTAATTGCGGGGCTGGGTGTCGCCGTCCTCCGCGCGCTGCTGATGCCGCCGGGGGTGGGGAGGGGGGGGGGCTCAGCCGTGTCTGCGCGGTCCTAAAGGCTCCTGACAGGGGAAATTTGGGATCACGGGGCTTTGGGAGCCCCACCAGGAGCAGGAGGTTGGGCAAGGTGAGCGTGGAGGTGGAGAAAGCCATCACATCCCCTCCACCAGCGGTGTCACCGTGCTCCATCCTGGATCCCCTCCACGGATCCAGCTAGGAATTAGAGGTGGGGACGCGCTGGAGAACGCCCATCCTGGAGCAGCTCTGAACATCGGCATAGATGGGAAGAGCCGCTCATCAGGAGCACCTGGCCCCAAATCCTGGCTCCCGGGTGGGGTTTGCAGGAACCTCTGTGCACCTGAGTTGTGCCCCGGGGCTCAGCCCCAGGTGCGACCCTCTTCTCCTTCCCTTCAGCCTCCAGGGAAGCCCATAAAGCAGAGCTGGGAGGAGCAGCAGCAGGGATTTAGGGTGTTTGAGGGACAGGAGGGCAGCTGAGCTCTCATCCCCGGTTTTCCTCCCTCTCCTCTTTCCCTTTCCCAGGTGTGGATCCCTCCCCCGTGCCGGCCGGGGCTGTGACCTCCCACCATGGGGGTTAAGGCGATGCTCCCCAGCTACGAGCTGGGTTTTTATGCCCTCGTGGTGACCTGTGCCGTGCTCTACAGCGGCAGCGGCATCTTGGAGGCATCCAGAGGTAACGCTGCCACCGCATCCCCTGGGAGGCGGGGTGGGTGTCAGGTGCCTGCTTTTACAGCTGTTTGATGCCAGCGGCAGATCCCCGGCTTCAACTTTTGCAGAAAACAGCTTGGAACTCCTTCCTAAAGGGATTTTTTTGCCTGGTTGTCTCTTTGGCTCGATCTCCACTGCTCAGGGCAAGAGGCTATGGGATGTCACAGGTCCCCAGGTAGTGCCACACCAGGCAACCACCACCACCCTGCCCATGCAGGGCTGATTCCCTTTTTTTGTTTGTTTGTTTTGGTTTGGGATTTTTTTGTTGGTTTGGTGCTTTTTGGTTTCCTTTTGCTTTTTTTGTGTTTGTTTGGTTTTGTTTTTTGTTTGGAAGCCCACAAATCCAAAAACTTTATGGGATCAAGACAGGGAATGTGAAATGAGAAAAAGGCTTTGCTGAAAATTCCTGCAGAAACCTGCTGCCGCTGACTCTTTTGGTTGTCCATGGCACTTTTGGGATGGGGTATTTGAGCCCTGGTGGCTCATTATCACAATGATGAAGGTTCTGGGCCTGGCTTGAACCTGGATCCTGTTTCCCAGAGCTGTTTCTCTCGCTGTAACTCTGGTTCTTTTGCAGACAGCATGAACAGAAAGGCCTTTCGGGATGGCATAAAGCCAGGCTGGCACTACTTTGGCAGGAAGATGGTGAGTGAGGAAGGGCTTGGGCTTTTCTAGCTATGGACAACCTGGTCAGTGGAGAAACAGAGCTGGTTTTTTCTGCTACTGACACACTTTTGCAAAGTCCACCTGACTTGTATTTTCCTCCCTAATGTAGTGGGGAATATACCAGCCCTGCTGATGCCTTGTGCAAACTGACCTCGAACAGAGGCTGGACAGAGTTAAAGAATAAAGCAGGGATTTATTAAAAGGCCTCAATAAAAAGGATCTACCTGGGGCAGCACAAGAGCCCAGCCAGGGCTGCACCCAAGAGGAACCAAAATGGTCCCAAAATGCACGAGCGCTCCCGGGGGCTCTCACTGGGATCAGCTCTGCTCCATTTGCACCTTGCAGTTCATTGTCCCATTCCAGCTTTAGCCCATGCACTCCCATCCTGCTTGTTTTTCTCTCTCCAGCCCACACTGTTTGTGCTCCTGGGCCTGAGATTTGGATCATTTGTCCTTGGTGCCCAGCTGGAGAAGGAATTGTTTTGTTTCCCTGCTCTGTGAAGAGAGCTCACCATCCCCTGATGTGAAACTCAGACCCACACACTAAAGCAGCACAGAATGTGAAAATATAAAAGCTAAAACCTGAGGCACCACTGTGGGGCTGTGGATGCTTCACTTCGTGTGCTCCAGGACGAGTGACCTCTGCACGTCCCTCCTGGGGTTTTATGTCTGAGCTAAAGTGCTCGGGAGCCTTTGGGTGGAAAATGGGAAGAAAAAGCTCTAAGAGTTGTGGGGCTGGGGGCAGTAAAGTGCCTGGTGCTGCTCCTGCAGGATGTGGCTGATTTTGAGTGGGTGATGTGGTTCACCTCGTTCAGGAACGTCATCATCTTCGCCCTCTCAGGACACGTCCTCTTCGGCAAGATCTGCTCCATGACTGTGCCACAGGTGAGCAGGGGTGTGGTGGCATCGATTTGAGAGCTCCAGGGGTAGCCTGGGACCTGTGGAAGAGGTTTTGGGGGATGCTCTGGGTTTGAGGCTTTCACCGCGCTGACCACAGCCGCTCTCTCCCCAGCACCGGGCTGTGATGTACATGATCTACGGGGTCCTGGCTGTGCTGGGCAGCATGGGGCTGGTCTACCTGATGATCATCCTCTCCCACTGCCTGCTCCTCTACTCGGTGGCCCTGGCCAAGCAGAAGTGGCTCTGCTACGTGGCCGGGCTCTGCTGCCTCGCCTCCTTCAAGGTGGAGCCCTTTGGCTCGTGGCAGGTGGGTGCTGTCCTGGCCTTGTGTCTGCCTCGTTGCCACCAGATTGGGGTGACCCCCGGAGGTGGTAAAGTCTCTCCTCCAACCCAAGTCTTCAAAGAAAGACTCAGTAGTCTTCAGTAGTCCGGTCTCAAGGCAGTTCATTGCACGTTATCTCAAGGCACACACACTCCCTGGCATTCTCTCTGACTCCTTCTCCCTCTGCGTCTCTCTCTGCGTCTCTCTCTGTCTCTCTCGCCCAAGGGCTGGTGCCATCTTTTATATCACACATTATGTATTATATGTTTATAGTTTTTCCCCAATGCCTATCACCTATACTGAACAGTGGCTTTCTACTCTAAACCAATCTGTGAGTGCCAACATCACCAAGAACATGGAGGTTAGGAAAGAGAAAGAAGGAGGACAGGGCACGCCCAAATCCCTCCATCTTAGAACCTCTGACCCCCATGTACAAAACTCAGACCCCTCTGTACAAGGCCTAAATCCCCCCTGTACAGCACTCAAAAATCCTACCTTTCACTTTGTGACTACTTCTGTTATAACATCTAAACTTTTGTGATTTCTTGTTCTTCCTGCAAGGTTGGTAAATTGTTCCATGGGTCAGATTCAAAACCACAGGGGTTTCTGGCTGCCTGCCAGGGTCTCAGATGCTTCTGACCTGGGCCCAGAACATCCAAGAGTGTCTGAGGGACACCTTGGGTTCCGACACCAGCCCACTGGTGTCCATCTCCTCGGGGTTACCCCCAGGGAGGGCTCCTGGGGCAGCCCCGGGCCCTGGCCATTTCTCCTGGCTGCATCAGAGCTCTCACAGCATTTTAGAGGGAAGGGACTGTTGAGGTGTGAGCTTGGGAATAATCCCACAGTGCTTATGTCGTGTTTTGGTGGCTTCATGCTGTTCCAGAACAAAGGACGTCTGAGTCCTTCTTGCTGCTCAGGCAGCAATTTGTCAGCCTGTTGCTGCCCTGTGCCTCAGTTTCCCCAGCTATAACACAGAGCTGAGATGGATTCAGGGATGCCCATCTCTTAGGTCACAGCCTAGCTAAGATTTTATCTCACTGGTGGGTGGAGAGAAGCCCAGGAAGGACTTTATCAAAATATTCAGTCCCTCAGCAAGACATTGCTGTCTCTCCCTGCCTCCAAAGACGTGTTCACTCCCTCTCCATCAACCCCCTGCTGGCTCTGCTTTACTCTGTGGGGACACCTGTGACAGGGTGACATTGCCACCCAAACCAAAGCTGTGTGACCAACAGCTGCTTGGTGATGTGGCCAAGAGGATCTACCACTTCCTGGCTGCTCTGAGCTGCAGGAGCCAGCTGGGAAATCGAGCCCCAGTTTTCTCTTTCCAGCTCATTAACTTCAGAGACAATTTGTGTCAGAGCATAATTAGAGATTTTTCCTTGAACTGAAAACTAAACTGGTAGAGGTCAGGGTTAGAGGAGATGTCAGGAAAAAATTCCTCACTGTGAGGGTGGAAAGGGGGCCCAGCAAAGCTGTGGCTGCCCCTGGATCCCTGGAAGTGCCCAAGGCCAGGTTGGATGGGGCTTGGAGCACCCTGGGGTAGTGGAAGGTGGCCCTGCCATGGCAAGGGTGGGACTGGCTGGGCTTTAAGATCCCCCCAGCCCACACAATTCTCTGCTGCCCCAGGAGTGGTGTTGCCCACAAAGCGAGGCAGCACAGAAGTGGCACCACGTTCCTGGTGGTAACTCTCTGTTTCTTGCCCAGAGCGGGTTTGTGACGGGAGCTTTTGATCTCCAAGACGTCCTTTTCTACGGAGGATGCACCTTCACCATCATGCGCTGCATGAGCTTTGCCCTCGAGAGCTCCGAGAAGGAAGAGGGCATCTACTCCATCTTCGACCTCCTCAAGTACAACTTCTACCTCCCATTCTTCTTCTTCGGGCCTGTCATGACGTTTGACCAGTTCCACGCCCAGGTGAGTGACCCTGAGGCCAGGCTGGAGCAGGATTTCTCCCCAGAATTTATTTGCTTGGGGTCAATGTCTACAAAAACCCCAACTTTTGCCTCAGTGAAGATGCAAATGGTTGCAGAACTTCTCGTGGTCACCTCTAGTCTGTGGCTGTGCATTTTTGTGGGGAAGGGCATAACTGATGGATTTTAACCTTCTTTTTTGGTTTTTAGTTGGTTTTTTTTGTTTTTTTTTTTTTTTTTGCCATTTTCACTGACCAATTCACAATGGAAGATCTTGCTGTGATGTCCTTGCTCCCTGGGCATCTGCACTGCTTGGTGCCTCAGTTTCCTTGTGTTGTCATTCCAGCACCTTCATAATGAGGGCCACAGATGTAGAGCCCAGCCATGGGACCTCTGCATGCTGTGACAGCAAACACATTTCTGTCTCTCATTTCTATCCAGCTGCTTCACCCAGAGAGCAGGAGCTTCCAGGCGTGGCTTGTGTGTCTTTAGATCAAGTTATTTCTCAGGAAACAAATAAGATTGGGTGGAAGGCTGAGCTCCAGCAATCAGGGGCTCCATGAAATTCCCTGATGCCCCAAGTCTTTGCCTGCTCCACACAACCAAGGGAGCTTTTGGATGAGCAGACTTCAAACAGAACTGGAAAACATCAGCAGAAGCCTGGGCTGGGACCTCTGGAGCAGCTCTACAGTCCAAGATCAAGGAAACCAGCAGTGCTGTGTCCCCCCTCACTCTTCCCATCTCAACCTCCTCCTGCACCAAGGGTCAGCCTTGGCCACCAAAGCAAACTGGTGATGCTGGCAAAGGGAGGTGTTTGGTCAGCAGTGATGCTGTGGAGGATTCCCACCACCACCCCCAGTTCCTTTTGCAGAAGAACAGCTACACTGGGATTTTGGACCCAAATTAATGCCTGGGTACAGGAATGATTCGGAAAAACATTTGTGGGTTCAGAAGAAAAACCAGCCCAGGGCAGGGGAGAGCAGCCAGAGCCTCGTGGTGAGAAGACCAAAGGCCCAGCACCTTCTGTCACACGTGGGGCTGGTTCTGGCTGCCTAAGAAAGGGTTTGCACTGGGATGTTTCCCCCAGGATGGGCCATGATCCCAGTCCTGCTCCGTGCCTGCTCTTCACCTGTGGAATTAACAACTTCATGATGCCTTTTAAAAGGAACAAGAGTCCTTGGGTCTTACTGGGTGTATTAAAAATGACTTTTTAGAGCATTGGACCCTGAAGATCATAAGGTCAGCTCTGGTGTCCCTGTTAAGGATGCAGCCAGGTACCTACAAATGGGGACATGAAACTCCTCATGTCTCCAGCGCCTGAACTCCCACTGCTCCTGCAGAGCCGCATCCAGGGGGAGTTTTATTTCCTGCTCCTTGGCACAACCCCAAACCAGGATGTCTAAAGCCACTTAATGAGCAATTCCCCTCTCTGCTGCTTCAAACCCCAAAGGAACAAGGATTAAGTCCCCAGCCCCTTTCCCCTGCCCTGGCCAGGGGTCCTGGCTTGGCCTGGCCACCACTGCCATCTCCTGGCTACATCCCCCCTGCACTGCCCGAGCTGCGGCTGGCTGCAGAGGTGAATTCTTAATTGCCCAAGAGCAATTAGGGCAGGAGGCAGATAGAACCCTTCCCCAGGGCGGGATGCATGGCCCCGTTAGAGATCAGATCTGTTCCTTTGGATCCTACTGGTCCTACATCCTGGTGGAGCTCTTGCAACCCTATGTGAGATGGGAACTCATCTGTACCAGGGCTTGGCCAGCCAAATTTGGGTGGAGAAGCACCTTTCTTACTGAGATCAAGGGAGTAAATCCCCTTCTCTAGGGTTGGGAGTGTCGGTGACACAGCCCTGATCCCAAGGAGGTGGTGGCCAAGTGCTGGCACCACACACAGATGTGAGGACAAGAGGAAACCACCTCGAGTTGCACCAGGGGAGGTTTAGACAGGATAACAGGAATAATTTCTTCAAGGAAATGGTTGTTAAGCTTTGGAACAGGCTCTCCGGGGCAGTGATAGTCGCCATCCCCAGAGGTATTTCAAAAATTTGTAGATGTGGCACTTGGGGACAGGGTTTAGTGATGGGCTTGGCAGTGCTGGGTTAATGGATGGACTCAATGGCCTTAATGGATTTTTCCAGCCTAAACCATTCTGTGATTCCATGGAAGGAGGGTTCTGTGTCCCCCTGCATATCTCCATGCCAGACCCTGTCCTCCCTCAGCTCAGGGTACAGCGACCTCTTTGTATCCTCAAAGCACCTGGTACTTAACAGACACAAAAAAAAAAATCTGGCAAAGGCTTTAATTCTCAGGAATCATCTGGATTTGACAACAGGGCTGGTGCAGCAGCCTGTGGATTATGCAGGGAGAGCTCCCACCTCTCGCAGGGAATAAAGGGGAAGTAATAAACATAAGAGGATTTTGAATACAGCAGCAATTTTGCGGCGACGCGGGGAAGCAAGGACATCGCTCTGCCCCGTGTAATCCTGAGAGCTCACTCTGGTCGTGTTTATGTGACAGCGAGCAGAGATGTGACAGCTCCTGGAGGCAAACCCCATACCCTGTTTGTGCAGGACAGAGCAGAGATGAAATCCCCGTCAATCAGGTCTCACCAGTTCAGGATGGCCCCTCGAGCAAGTCTCCCTCTCGTTTACAGCAGGAGTCTGCAGCAGAAGCCTCAGACATCATCAGTCCTCCTCTTCCTCCCAGATGACCCTGGACAAAAATACACCAGGCCCTGGCAGAGCTGTCAGGTTGGGATTCCGACCCTGGAATCCGTCCTGGAGATGCGATGGGTGCAAGAACTTGCTCCCTCTTAGTGTCTTTTGGAAAGGGTTGTCCTTAAGCAAAGTTGATTTGCTGAGCACATCGCTGCAGAAAGAGCATTGAAATTCTGGGAGCTCCCTGGTTAAAGGGGATTTCACCCCACCTGGAGTCCCTGAGTGCAGCCAGGCCTTTGTCTGACCACGTCCCTGCTCTGCTGGGAGCAGCAGGATGATGCAGCAGAGACATCCCTGCTGCTGTGGGTGGGGACATATCCTGTTCCTTGTGGATGTGCTCACTTGAGCCAGCCCTTGGGTCTTCCTTAATCGTGGAAATTTGGGCCACATAATCCATGCAGTGACCTCTAAAGGACAATGATGAATCAATCCCTACTTGGACCTTGGCTATCCTTCTGGATGAAGGAACAATGCCCATCCTGTCCCTGGGCTCAGCCCTGCCCATTTGTCCCTCCCTGCAGGTGAGCACGCGAGAGCTGAGGCGCAAGGACGACGAGATGAAGAGCATCCGTGTCAATGCCCTGCTCCACGTGGGGGCCATCGTGGCTGTGGACATCTTCTTCCACTTCTTCTACATCCTCACCCTCCCTTCTGACCTGAAGTTCGTGAACCGCCTCTCGGACTGGTCCTTGGGTGAGTGGCCGTGCCTGGGCACGTTCACCCCTGTACTCAGCTCCAAGGCAGTGGTGAGTGATCCAGATCTCCACCCACCCCCCCTTGAGAGGCTTTGGGAATGTCTGTGTTGGACAGGTTTGAGTAAAAACCCCTCATCCTCACGCTGGCCATGCACAGAGCTGGGGTTGGGCAGCCCTGGAAAGCACCTGGTGCTGGTCTGACGTTTCCACGGGGTGAATTGTTTAGTTTGGGCTTTAGGAAGCTGAGCACCAAGATATTTTTGTTACCTTTTGGACTGGAAGGGAGCTCAGCACCTCTAAAAAATCAGCAGGACACAGCAAGCCACATCCAGCAATGCAAAGCCTGATTGCATGTAAGGAAAGTTGTCCACAGAGTGGTCAAACATTGGGAAAGGTGCCCAGAGAGGTTATGGATTGTCCCAAAAGAGTCCATTCAACACCTAAAGGGACAATGTCCAGGGCAACGTAATCTCTACCTAAAGGTGGGTGTTCCCCAAGCGTGGCTGGGCTAGAGACCTCCAGAAGGCAAATTCCCAGGATAAGTGATGGAAGCAGCACTGGCATTCAGCTGGCAGCTGGATGGAGGGTTCCAGATGATCAAATCCATGTCTGATGGCAGCATTTCAGACACCACCACAGAGCAGAGGCCAAGCAGGGGCTGGAGGAGCCTCGTGTCTCTCCAGAGTGGCAGCTCGAGGCCAGGACAAAATCCTAATGCAGCTGGAGTGGCACTAACATGGATTTAGGGTGTCCCAAGAGCCCTGGCTAGATGGATCCCGTGTTACTCCAGAGGGAGCTGAGCTCTTCTGGCTGTACTGACCACGGTGGGAGCATCCCTTAATCTGGGAGCTGGATCCCACCAAGATGGTGACGTTTTATCAGCTCTTTGCAGAAGCAGTTGAAATCTTTAGTAGCTGTCCCTGCAGGGTTTGTTTCCCAGTGTCAGACACCTCTTTAAGTCAGAGGTTCTGACCCTGGCTCTGCTGTAGCATGGATGTTACACCCGTGGCCAGAGGGAGCTGGGGTGGGGGGAATTTTGATGGAGGTGCCAATAAAAGCTCAGAAGGCAGAGCTGCTTAACAAGCCTCAGAGGGAAGGCACAATGATGGAATAAATTACTGTACAAACATAATTTCTTGGACTACTAAGGCCAATAAGCATTTTGCTCCCCAATACCCTGAGAAGAAATTGTCCTTTGGTTCAAGCCTCTTTAAAAACTTAGTTTTAAAATATTTGCTCTGCAGAAATCCTGATGCATTCCATGTTCCTTTTTCCCCCTTTGACTCCCATTTTTGCTCCAGCTGGCCTGGCCTACTCCAATCTGGTCTATGACTGGGTGAAGGCTGCTGTCATGTTTGGGGTCATCAACACCATCGCCAGACTGGACCACCTGGACCCACCCCAGCCCCCAAAATGCATCACCATGCTCTACATCTTTGCCGAAACGTGAGTACCCTGAGAGCATGAATGAAGAGTGTTTGAGCTGGACAGGACCTGCAGGGAGGGGGGGACACCTGGGCTGTCCTGGGCAGCTGGCCTGTGAGTTGGAGACCACCTGAAACCATGGGCTAGACCTGGCCAGAACCCAGGGAAATACTCTTAGGTGGGGAGAAATAGATAAGGAGAAAAGTTAAACCATGTCTCCAGTGGCATCTGTCCAAGGAAGGAGCCTGGAGGATTTCTGTGAGCAAGGTCCAAGATGTGCCTTGACAGGGGAATTGGGTGTTTTCTCTGTTTCAACACGTTTTTATTGTCATTGTGTGCTTTAACGTGTTCTTATCATCTTATTTTTAGGCATTTTGACAGAGGGATTAATGACTGGCTGTGCAAGTAAGTGTCCAGTTGACCACCTCTAGTCTGGTTCAGGGTGCTCTTCCATCCCAGAACAATGAACATCACATGCTCTTCATCCCAAGGCTGAGGTGTCCTCTCTTCTGGATAAATCCTACTATTTGCTCTCTTTAGCCCCAAACCCATTGAATTAATTGCACAAAGAACAGCCCCCTCCTCCAAAGGTGGGAATAAGAGTGCTGTCCCAAAATCCCTTTAAGTCTGGTGGGGTTAGGGTTCCCTCAGAGGAGGAAGAACCAGCTTTACAACTCTCCAGGAGGAAAGGGGAACTGAGTACTGTAGCTCCATCTGCATTTTCCTCTCTTCACCTCCCTTCATCCAGGAGTTCACACCAGCAAACCTCTGCTGAGGGGGGTGGTGGCTGCTTTGTGATAAAATCCTGAGCACCAGCAAGGCTCTCTGAGAGAGCCTCCAGCTCTAGATACCCCAAGTTTTACCTGCCAGAGGGGGAAAGGTGGATATTTTGTCCTTGAGTATTTATAAGGTTGTAGGAACACAAATCCCAAGCGGTTGGGGCACAGCAAAAATCAGTTTATTGCCAGAACATCCTTCCCGTTTCACTGGGATGCTCTGGGCTGACCTGTCTGTGAGGAGCTGGGGAAGAGAAACCCCAGAGGGGTCTCCTGCACTACAGGGAGCACCAACCACCTTCCCTGGCTTTTAGGTACGTGTATGACCACATTGGAGAGAACCACGACAACATCCTGAAGGAGCTGGTGGCCAGCATCAGCACCTTTGCCATCACCACGCTGTGGCTGGGGCCCTGCCAGGTCGTTTACATCTGGTCCCTCGTCAACTGCTTCGGCCTCAACTTCGAGCTCTGGGTGCAGAAGTTCTTCCAGCTGGGGCCCTTTGCCAAGCTGGAGGTGAGGAGCTGGGCTGCAGAGGGGATGGGGAGAAGTCAAGGGGGGCTGGGGTGAGCTCTGGTGCTGGGAAATATCTGTGCCTGGGGGGAGTTCACGCTGGTTTGTAAGAGTTGGATTTTTGGTTGAGGCGGAATGCCGATGTCTGATCTCTACGGCTGGTGTTCTGATGGTCCTGCCTCGGGTCTTTTGAGCTTGTGCCCACTTGGACTCGTGCCAGCACACCCAGTGGGATGCCAGTTGTTGATTTCTCTCAGGGTTCTGAAGGTCTGTGTGGCCCCAAGAGATCATAAAGAGTCTTTGCTTCCCCAGCCCGACGCAGCCAAAGGAGTCTGGAATGCGTCCGATTGTGCTTCCAAGGTTGTTTATTTCTCCTTATCTGTAACTTTCTTTCTCTGACCTGCTGAGCTCTGCCTAGCAAGGAGACCACGGCATTCTGCCCCCTGAGCCTCGGGCACCTCTCACCTTATATACTCAAAACTATGTGTCTGTGTTTACAATTTATTACCAATTCCCATCACCCATGTGTTAGACTGTGAATCTCTGCCTTGAACCAATAGAAAAGTGCCACCATCACACCAAGATATGGAGGGCAAGAAGAAGGAACAGAAGGCTAGGACACGCCCAATTCCCTCCATCTTGACCCCCTGAATTATATTCTAAAAACCCCAAATTTCTACTTTTCCACCCTGTGTTAGTTCAACTATTACACTACTCAAACCCTTGTGGCTTGTAATTCCTCATACAATTTGGCAGCTTTTTCTACAGGCTAAAATCGAAGTCACAGCTGTTTTTGACTTCATGCCAGGGTCCCAGAGCCCCCTGCCAGGGTCTCGAGACAGCCAGGGCAGCCAGAGGGATGTCTTGGACTCTGACAGCGGAAGAGCAGAATCCTGAGGATGCCGTGGGGGCTCCATGGCCTGGCCTCCTGCCTGGAGACCTGAAGGTCTTTCCTGTGGCCTTTAAAATCGTGGAATCATAAAGGCTGGGAAAGACCATCCAGTCCAGCTGTCTAGCCAGCACCACCACCATGTCCACCACTAAATAATCCTTCAGTGCTGTATCCACACGGGTTTTTTTTGAACATTCCCAGGGATGGTGACAATCCTTGGGGTCAGCTACTGAGCTGTGCAAGGGAAGCACAGTCCTGGTGCTCTGTGTCCCTTCATTTCATGCACTTTGTCACCCACCCAGAGCAAACAAACTCCTGCCCCTGTGCTGCTTCGCAGGGAATTTAGATTGGGGTGGAAATTCCAGAGGGAAAACAGAGGTCCAAGAGAAGCAGGAATGCATCTCCAATGAGGCATCAAAGTGCCACAGGTGGACACAAAATATGAGGTCTGTCCATGGGAATACATCTACACATATGGGGAATATTCTATGGGGAATATCCAGATTCTGTGATCCTATGGGGAAATGTTTCTATATTTCCTTATGGGATTAATTTGTTCTTCTTGTTCCACAGAGCATCTTGGCATTCTCAGTGGTTTTGATCTGATTTCTTTTAAAAGCAAGGATTTGTATGTTAGAAGAAATTATTTTTAAAACACTCCAAAGCTTCGTGCCCTTTGCTTGGGACCAAGGTGTCTCAGGGACATACTGGAAAAAAAAAATCTTTAAAACTTCCACTCTGGAAACAATTATCTTCCTGTTAGAATCCGAAATGCAAGAAACTCTCAGAAATTTAAACCTGTAAACTCAAGCTTAGAATTAAACACAAGATTCAATCTAAAATCTTTTTAAAAACTTCCAACCTTAAATACTAAAACCAAAAAATATAAATTTATAATTTAAAACAAAACCAAGTTAAACTAAATTTTAAAATTTTAAACTTTTAAAATATAAAAACTTAAAATAACTACAAAAATAAACAAAAAATTAAAATACAATGCTATAAATTTATATATCATAATATAATTAACTTTAAAAAACTTGCACTATAATCATAAATTCATAAAACAAAATATTTTAAAATTAAATAAAAGACATAAATATCCTTATTAACAATATTTTATTAAGCAATAACTCCTTAAACAATCTTATAACTAAAAATATTATAACCTTCTAAATCATACTATAACAATATAAACCAAATTTACCCTTCCTACCTATAAAAAATTAAATATAAATATAAAATATATAAACCCCATAAATATAAAAATATATTTTTAAAAACCACATCATCAAAAGAAAATAAAAATAAATATAATAATAAAATATAAATAAATATAGAAAATATAAACCACATATAAAAATACTAAAAAATAATCCACATCATCAAAACCAATTCAAAAATCCCATCTCAAATTCCTTCCAAGATTCCCCACAAATAAATGATCACATCTTCCTTATTTCTCTTTCCCAATTTAAATTCTGGAGGTCCTAAATTAGTTAAGGATCTATTTTGCATAAAAACCGTGGAGAGCAATCCTCCCGTTTGCTCTCCCCGTTGAGCTCCTAATCAGATTAAGGCTCTCCCAGGCAGTGAAATCTCCTTCCCTGCAGCACCACAATGCCCAGCACTGAGCAGCCCGGGGGCTCACCGTGCTGTAAACTCCTTCCCTGCTCCACTCACAGCAGCTGATCCCGGGGATTATGTGCCACTGACAATTCCACTCTGCTGCTGTCATCGGTTTTTGAGCTTCTTTTCTTTTTTTTTTTTTTTTTTTAATTCCTAAGAAACTATTTTTTACCAGGAGCCAGGAGTGATTTGCATGTAGGGCTAATAATAATCCTGGGATACAACAGATTGTTCTGCCTTGAGGAGTGGCTTACCCAAGGCAAGAGGTGGGGAAAGCAGGACTCAACCATTTCATTTGAAAGAGGATCTGAGAGAGCTGGAGAAGGATTTGTGACAAGGATGTGGAGGGACAGGACAAGGAGTAATGGATTTAAACTGACAGAGGGCAGGGTTAGATGGGGTCATGGGAAGGAATTCTTCCCTGTGAGGGTGGGGGGGGCTCTGGCAGAGGTGCCCAGAGAAGCTGTGGCTGCCCCTGGATCCCTGGAAGTGTCCAAGGCCAGGCTGGATGGGGCTTGGAGCAGCCTGGGAGGGTGGAAGGTGTCCCTGCCCAAGGCAGGGGGTGGAATGGCTGACCCTTAAGATCCCTTCCAACCCAAACCCTTCCATGTGTCTGTGATTCTACAACCATCATGAAACTGTGTCTAATATCTTGCCCCTACCCGTGGGACCCAGCCCAGAGTCCCTAAAGCAGCAGAGCAGTTTGGCCTGACATTTCATTTCTTCATTCCAGAGGCACTAAAAGCTGCTCTGATTTTTGCCTCCTCTCTGGGATCCCAGCTGGAGTTTGCTGGGGTTGCACCAGTCACCCCCCTTTTCCTTACAGACCCTTTTCCCTCTGCTCCTCTCTCCTCCACAGGCCAAGCTGTCAGGGGCCATGTCTCGGCGGATCAGGGCAGCTTTTGGGGCGGTGAACTTCTGGGCCATCGTCCTCTACAACATCCTGGCCCTCAACAGCCTGGAGT
Organism: Vidua macroura; assembly: GCF_024509145.1. Taxonomy (NCBI): domain Eukaryota; kingdom Metazoa; phylum Chordata; class Aves; order Passeriformes; family Viduidae; genus Vidua; species Vidua macroura. The sequence continues at coordinate 2,803,747 of NC_071571.1, forward strand.
TTGCACTGCTGGTGACCAAGAGACTCCTCGTGATGGGTAAGGTTCTGCCAGCCTTCCCCACTGAGACACCCCTGTCTTAACTGCTATGGGAGCTGAGGACTGGGATTTGGAATCCTTTTGGGTCCAAACTGGCCACTGGCTTGTGAATTGGCTGCTCAAAATGTCCTTAATTCTTCTGCAAAAAGTGCAGGCAGTGGTTTCTTAGCCCCCCCCTCGCTCCTCACTGAGAGTTCTGGGGTACCAGCTGCCTTCCAGGTGTGCTTGTACAGCTCCTGGCACAGCCTGACCCTGGTTTAGCCTCCCTGGAGCACTGCAGAGGTCATGTTCACCTCACCAAGCAGGGCTGAGTCCCTGCCTGTGAAACGGTCCCCTTGCTGGAGAAAGGGATTGACTCCTCCTGCCTCCTTTCCTCTGCTCCAGCAGACGTTCCTGCATCATCCCGAAGGTGGCAGGTACAAATCCTCACCCTGCAGTCTGTACGTTTCTGACCAGTGGGTCGTGGCACTGTTTTGAAGCCTTCCTGAGCTGCCCAGGGTATAAATAGCCATCAGGAGCCGGCGTCCTGCAGCCCTCTCCGGGATGGATAATGTCACACTCGGTGTGCCAGGAGTGCCTGCCCGCTGAGCTCGCTGGCTTTTGCTGGTTGCATTATTCATTGCAGAGCTCCTGTTTTAGCAGGAACAAACCCTGGATCCACCCCTCTGCTGTGGATACCAGATTTGTGATTGCCAACACCGTCAGACCCTTCCAAAGAGGAGGGAGAGCTCCAGGCTCTGTCGCTGACGTAGGTGACAAAAATATGTATTTTCCTGGGCGGACACTGTGTCCCCACTAAGTGCAGGACAAGGCTGAGGTTGATCCTCAGCATCAGTGGGGTCCAAAGCTTCCAGAAGGTCACAGTGTTGAGCAGTGATAAATGTGGGCAGGTTGAAAGTCAACCATGATTTCTGAACTTGGGGAGCAGAAGGATTTTTGGGGGTTAAGAGGGGCTCAAAACCCCTTCAGCATGTCCCAGCTTATCTGCAGTCCACTGTGCCTTGGTGGGCTCAGGCACAGCTTCACCTAAAATATAATCCTGAGGATTTCCCTCTTGTCTTGGTGAAGCCACAAGGCTGGATCTATGACGAAGAACATCACCGGCCACCGTGACCTTGTGGGACCTCCCAAACCCACCTGGGGGGCAGCTGTGCTGGTGAACAACTGGCCTTGTCAGGCGAGCAGCCACAGCTGGGTGACCACATCTCCCTCCCTGCTCTAGGTTTCCCTGTGAGCACCTTGTCCATCTGGTTCATCACGTACTGCGGCGTGCAGCTGATCAAGGAGCGCGAGCGCGTCCTGGCCGTCCGGGAGGAGGAGAAGGGTGACAAGGCAAAGGTGGAGTAGGGGAGGCACCGCAGGCTTGTCCTGAAGCCTCGTCTCCCTTCCAGCCACTGCTGCCAGGCCAGCCACTGGCCAGGGCTCTCCAAGCCCTCCTGACCATCGGACTGCTGTAGCTCATCCACGTAGAAGTCACCTGGAAGGCACAGGTCACCCCCTTGCTGCAGGAAAGATTTTTCCATCGGGCACAGCGGGCGTTTCGCAGTCTCCCCAGGCGTGGCAGGATGCTGAGGCAGCTCCCAGGACATTTCTTCCACGCCAGAGCCATCCCCGTTGTTTTTCTGACCCTCTGACAGCGTGCAGGCCCAGAGATTTCACTCCCTGCTTGGTGCACCAGCGCTGGGCTCCCCCTCAGCCCATGCCTCCCACAGGAGTCTCTCCAGGCCCCATGGCTGGAGGTTTCGGGAGACTCTCCAGGCCCCATGGCTGGAGGTTTTGGGAGACTCTCCAGGCCCCATGGTTGGAGGTTTTAGGGCCCTGCACTGCTGGATCCAAGACTGAGGTGGCCACCACGACCACCCTGCTGCGACACGTGTCCTGAGACTCAAGCCAAACCCCACCTCAGTTTTTTTTTACATGCCGTGGACAAAGGTCTAAGCTCACATTCCTGCCCATGGCTGAGGGACAGAACGTGCTCTGGCCACCCCTTGCTCATCTCCAGCCACCCTTCCCTTTCCTCAGCTGCCTTTGGAGTGCACAGCCCACAGCTGTAGGGATGAGTGAGCACACGGCTGAATGCAATCAAGGGAGGAAAACCCCAGGTGAAGGGCAGGGATCAGGGCTGGGGGGTGGAGGGAAAGCCCATGGGAGACTCCTCGGAGAATTAGACTTTGGGAGTGTGTGAAACACGGTGCCTTGGGGGAAAGGTGGGTTTGTGACACAGAAATAGCTCTGTCTCTCTTGCACTTTAGAGTAACTCTCAGTGGCCTTATCTCTGATTTGTGTGGCTGTCTGGGGGCAGGATCCACACCACACCCCTCTGCAACAGGGGTTGAGACGCTTGGTGCATCCCTGTGGGTGAAGCAGGAATGGGTTCCTAGCCAGCTTTCAGCTCTGCCAAAGTAATTTGTGAAGTCCCTGGTAAATGTCTCTTATTTATGTAGCCAATAAATGTTGGATAACTCTGGCACCTGCTGCTCATCCCTGTTAATGCTGCTGGCTGCAGGTGACACCCCTGGCAACACCTGGCCACCAGAGCTGAGAGGACAAGGATCTGTTTGCAGGTCCTCACCTGCCCCCCCAAAGAGTGACACAAGACATTTTTGACTTCAGCAGACACCCACTTGGGTGTCATCACCAGCCTGGAGGTTGGGCTGCAGCTGGATTCATATTCACCTTTAGTTTGACTCTGCTTTTTTTTCATATCTGTGGCCAGCAAAGTGTCACCCATGTGAGTTTTGGGTGAAAAGCCAGGTTGGTTTTACTTTTGGGAGTCTGACCAACAATGCTGGGAGTAAGGGGCAGGTATTGTGTGTGCCTTGGTGGTGTTGCTGTTGGACACGAAGTAAGTGTAGAAACGCTTGGTAAGTTCAAAGGTCAAAAAAGAGAGCGTTTTATTTGAGTATTTGATATTTATCGAATTCTAGAGGTGACTGTGGATTGGAGGATGGAATTACCACCTCTCCAACTACACTGGTTAAACTAACAGTCTATCAACTCTCTTTTCCTACAAAGAATGTAAAACAATCATTATTTACATGAACAGTGTGTGAGAACTCCAGTAGAAATATGTAAACAGATCAGAAGTTTGAAGAAGTTTCATGAGGACTTTAAAACTTTTAAAAGAACTATAAAAGAAAACACTTTTAAAAATCAGGGTAACATTGGTGGCATCTTGTCACATCCCTTTTTGACACATCTGTCACTGCTGGACTTTTCGTAGGTGTTTCTTGGCATCTCCATTGTTTCAGATTTACTTTTTCCATCAAACCAGCTCTGCCATCGTGTGCTTCCTGCAGGGTTACATTCATCTCTTGCCCTCCATGGGGATGTCCTTGCACAGGTGGCACCACCCTGAGGTGCTGGCACCAAGGGCTCTGTCACCGGGGTGGCTCAGCTCGGGTCTGTGGCTGCCTGGCAGGACAGAGTCACCTCCCAGTGTTGAAGTGGGTGACTCACATGGCAAAGCCCAGTGACTCTGCACTGCCCTCCTGACTTGGATACTTCAGGAGAGAAAATAGCCCATTCACTAAGAGTCTATATTTACCCAGCAGATGCATCTGCTGAAGCTGCCAGAAGGAGCTAATCTTAGACACCAACCCAGCCAGTGATCTGTTAGAGACAGTTCATGGAGAAATTGGGCTCTGCCCTCCTTTTCCAGGCATTATCCCTTCAGCTTTTGCTTCTCTGACAAGCCCAGGAGGTCTGGTGGGCCAGACTGTCTCAACCAGCTCAGCCTTGCACAGGACACCCTCAGCTTCACTGAATGCCTCTGTAGGATGGGATTTACCCACTGCTCATCTCTCTGGAGAAGAGCATCTCATCTGCTCTGGTTATTGCCTGCCCCTTCATAAAACTCCTACCAAGAAGCCAAGAAAAGCAATTTTCTAGTGTAATTACAAATCCCAGTTAATAGCCTTACACTGGACACTTTCTTGTTCAGCCTGACGTGGCTAAAATTCCTTTTTGTTGTAACATTTTGTATGGGTGGGAGGGATCCTGCAGCACTGCACCCCTTTAGGATGCATCCGTGTGTCCTCACTGTTGTGGTTTAATCCCACACAGTTTCTCTCTCACTTTCTCATTCACTCCCCCTCACCCCATAAGGAGGAGAATCAGAAAGAAAAGGTAAATCTGTTGAGATAAGAACAGTTTAACATTTGAAACAAAACATAATGATGATAATAATAATAACAAGGAGAGGAGAAAGAGCAGCAGAACCCAAGAGGAACAAGTGATGCACAACACAATTGCTCATAACCCACTGGCTGATGCCCAGCCTTTCTCCAAACAGCAAATTGGCTCCCTCCTGGGTAATTTCCACAGTTTATATCCTGGAAATGATGTTCTGTGGTATGGAATATCCCTCTGGCCAGCTCAGCTCATCTCTCCTGGCCACGTTGCTTCCCAGCTTCTGGTGCAGCTCCTCACTGGCAGAGCGTGGGACATGGAAAATCCTTGATTCAGGGTGAGAATGACAGCAGGAGCCAAGATATGGGTGAGTTATCAGCATTATCCTCATCCTAAATCAGGAAAAACACAGCACTGTAGGAGGAAATTTAACTCTGCCAGACAAAACCAGGACCTTCACCCACTCCCATGTCCTGGGGGAGTATTGCCCACTTGGGGACACATTGAATGACTGTGGGACTCCACTGGTCATTGGAAATCCCTGCCTGTGGCCCTGTCAGATCTGGGGGACAGTGCAGCCAGGCTCTTGGAAAACCAGGGCTGCTTCCCCAAACCTTGGAGCTGCTCCAGCTGCTGGGCAAAGCCACTGAAGCCCTTGGAGCCCCCAGGGCAGGTTTGGGACCAGCACAGGACCCTTTCCCTGAGTGAGCCACCAACCTGGGAGATGCCAGAGACCCACCAGGTCCCAGAGCTCCTCTGGGAAGGGTAGTGGCTGAATTTTAGCAGTGGCATCTCATGGGGTGGGGGATAAGGAAGCAAAACTCTGATGGCAGCACGAGAAAAAGGAAAACAAGGCAGGGCTCAGGGGAGATTAAAGGCAGAGGGGGAGGAAATCCCAGCTGGTGGCACAACAGCACAGGATTACACTTGGGGTGGCACAGAGCTGCTGCAGAGGGAGCAGAGAGGGGAGGCTGGGGGTGTCCAGCCCCAGATGTCAGGGAGCAAAGATTCCTGAAGTCTGACCCAGTTCAAAGATCAGCACTCGGAGCTTGATCTCATCACAGATGAGCAGCACAGAAGAGCTTATGATGTGAGCTCTGAAAACAGCTGGTGATTATTTCCCTGCTGTATTGGTGCTTCCCAGATGCTGCTGGAACTGCACCAGTACAGAAGGACTTCAAACTGGTACAGCTCCCTCCCTCTTCCCACTTTGAGATAACCATCATGGCAATTTTTACAAACACATCCCTGCCAGGGTAAGGGGATGTGTGCCTTTAAATACACCAAGAATTATGGCTAATATTTTTTCATAGACTTAATTAAACCGTTAATTAAATCTGTGCCATCACTGAGTGTCAGACAGCCCAGAGGGTCCCCAGCAAGAGATAAAACAGATTCATGCACAAGTTTTACTATGGGTATAAATAATTATAGCTACTCTGCTCGCCCATGTCTGTCAAAACTAATTTGCTTCTTTGTGAGCTCTGTGGGAATAGCTGGACCTGGACTGGCCATTTGAGAGCCCAGGGGACTTCCTAGACATCCATGGGTAGGCAAGCAGGACACAAGAGCTGCTGGAGAGCTCAGCCACCTTGGAACATCAGCTCCAGGCCAGGCAGGTTGTCCTGCTGTGGCTCTAGACTTCATCCAGAGGGGAGTGATGAACCAGAAGGCTTGAGCAGGAGACCTTCAATTTACTAGAAGGTATTTGTGTTTAGATGTCTTAATCTGTGAGCTGAAGCCCACTATTGCATTTCCTTTATTTCTATTCTGCCTCAGACACTCTCTCTGTCACCAGGATCTGGAAAGGATGAATTTATTGGTGCCAAGGTGCCCAGAGACTGTGCCACTGGGGTCCATTTGCACGCATGACAGAGTCACAGAATCAGTGAGGCTGGGAAAGAGCTCTGGGATTGACTCCAACCTGTGGTTGAACCAGACCATGGCCCTGAGTGCTATGTCCAGTCTTTCCTTAACGCCTCCAGGGATGCTGACTCCACCACCTACTGCAAGGAAAAAGAGCCAGCCCCCTCCCACAGATCTCAAATCCTCAGGTCCTCAAATATAATAATATTTGAAAAATACTTGAAAAAATAATGAAAATATTTGAAAAATAATCCCCCTGCTTTAATGAGGATTTTAAAGGAGCTTCCAGCACAGATCTCATATCCTGTAGAGGGCTGTAAATAAACAGCTCTATCTCCATTTCTCACCCTTTCCAGGCCCCTGAAAAGTGACTCCAGAGGAGAATAAAGGACAAACCTGCGCAGCAAAGCAGGCCTGTGTGGGAGCTGGCTGGAGCTGGGGATGCCACAAAGCCCACACAAGACCCTCCCTTAGCACATCTTTCCAGCTTTGACTTCATGGCCTGTTTTTAGCACAGCTAAAAGGTCCAGCACTTTCAGAGCAGCCCATTCAGCATCATCAGGAGGAAGTCCCAGCCTCGCCACCCATGACCCAAAAGGCAGATTGGGCTGTTAGATTCACCCGGAGGCCTCTCCCCAAGCCCGTGGGTCGCACGTGTCCCCCATGGTGTCACTGCAGCCAAACCTCCTGCTCTCCCTGCGGTGACTCATGAGCTGACAGACCCTTCCTGAATTACTGAGGCTGGAATTACAGCTGTTCCCCCGGCCCCCTCCCTTCCTCCTTGTCCAATGTGTCATATTAAAGGGTGATCGGCTTACACATGCTGCAGTATGGATTCCTTAAGCTCTGCAGTGCTGTGTCTATATATAAAGCCCCGAGCTGGAAACTGAAGTGCACGGACAGCTGGGAGCGTAGCGAGCGTTTCACATTCCCGGTGTGCCAGAGGTCTGGAAGCCCGCGAGGCTGTGAGCTCTGCTTTGAGCAAGTTTCTTTACTCAGGTTTGGGTATAGCCACCGATATTTACCCATAAAAGAAGGACTGGGGCAAAGGACAGCGGTTTACTCATCACCATGGGTTTGCCTCTCGATCAAGTGGAAGAATTGCGTCTCTACCAGCAAACTCTTCTCCAGGACGGACTCAAAGATATGTTGGACCACAATAAGTTTCTGGACTGTGTCTTAAAAGTGAAAGGGAAGGAGTTTCCCTGCCATCGGCTGGTGCTGGCGGCCTGCAGCCCGTATTTCCGGGCCATGTTCCTCTCAGACATGGAAGAGAGCAAGAAGAGGGAGGTCAGCTTGGAAGATGTCGATCCAGACGTCATGGGCAAGATCCTCCATTACATCTACACCTCCGAGCTGGAGATCACCGAGCAGAACGTGCAGGACATCTTCTCTGTGGCCAACATGTTCCAGATCCCCTCCATCTTCACCGTGTGCGTGTCCTTCCTGCAGAAGAGGCTCTGCCTCAGCAACTGCCTGGCCATCTTCCGGCTGGGATTGATGCTGGATTGCGCCCGGCTGGCCGTGGCTGCCCGGGATTTCATCTGTGACCGCTTTGCGCTGATCTCCCGGGACGAGGAGTTCTACCAGCTCTCCCCTGACGAGCTGATTGCCATCATCTCCAGCGACTCCCTCAACGTCGAGAAGGAGGAGAGTGTCTTTGAGGTGGTGATGAAGTGGGTGGGGACCAAGGACCGCGAGAGCCGGCAGAAGGCCTTGCCTGTCGTCTTCGAAAGCATCCGCTTCCGCCTCATGCCCAACGACTACATCAAGGACCACGTGGAGAAGCACGCCATGGTCAAGTCCAGCCCGGAGCTGCTCAAGAAGCTGCAGATGGTGAAGGACGCCCAGAAAGGGAAATTCACCGTGGTGAAGAAGAAGAAAGTGAAGAAGAACAGTGAGAATCAAGCAAAGGAGAACGTTGTCAATGGAGCGGTAGATGAAGGGGAAGATACGGACGAGGATGCTCTCCCTGGGATCTTGAATGACACGATGCGCTTTGGGATGTTCCTCCAGGACCTTATTTTCATGGTGAGCGACAGTGGAGCAGTGGCCTATGACCCCAATGCCAACGAGTGCTATTTTGCCTCCCTGTCTACTCAAATCCCAAAGAACCATGTCAGTCTGGTGACCAAAGAGAATCAGATCTTCATAGTTGGAGGGCTGTACTACAACGAGGACAACAAAGAGGATCCCATGAGCTCCTACTTCCTACAGGTACTACCTTTTTTTTCATTTTGTTTCTTTGACACTTGGGAACATCACCAAGCTTTAGCTTGCATGCAAAGCCCATAATATTTGTTGTCACGTGATGTGAAAGTTGTAAACAAAGGAGAATGATCTGGGTTGCTTTACTGGAGATTCTTCTCCCTTTATTTTTAAGGCAGATGCCACTGAGGGGTGGTTGTGGTAGTTGAGGTAGGAGGTTTGAAGGAGTAGGAAATAGGAATGGTCCAAATCCTGAAGAGAGGATTGTTTAGAACAGTGAATTTGGCCCAGCCCTGGCTGCCATAGGATTCACAAACTGGGAGGTTCGTGGCATCAGACCCAGCTTCTGCTTTGCATCCCCTGCCTTCCCTGGTTATGATCCCCAGGAAAACCCAAGGGTGACACTGTCAGGTGCCGAAAAAGGAGCAGCAGCAGCTGCAGCCACAGAGCAAACACCCCAAGGACACAGGGCATGTCCCTGCCTCCCAACATGTGCCCCATTCCTAGTGCTGCTCCTGCCCCTGAGATGGGCTTGGACCAGCTCAGAGTCTTTGCCTCAGCCATTTCCATCCTGAGAGGGGGAAACCGCCACGAGCTGTCTTTGGGGATACTCCTCAGGGAAAGTGGCTGTTCTAACTCAGCAGTGACCCAGCTGTGACTGGATTGAGCCATGCAGACAATCTGAGCCCCAGCCAGGGCTGCAGCCCAGATTTCTTTCTCTGTAGACAGCTAACACAAGGCGCCTGCCCTTCCTGCCGACCCCAAGGAATCCAGTAAGTCCCCTGTTCTTCCTCCCATACCCAGAAATCCTTTTTTTGTTCCTCTCCATGGCTCAAATCTTCTGGGAAGGAGCAATAACGTGTCTCAGGCTCACATCTTCTGGGGAAAACAATAACATCTCCAGGCAGAAAGGATAAAATGAGGGTGGTTGCCAAGCTGAGACATAGAGCCCTGATCCGTGCCTTGACTCGTTGCCCTCATCAGTAGGGCTGCACATCATGCAGGGACCATCCTCACCTAGAAAGGGGCAGGGGCTTGTCCAGGGAATGAGAAGCCAGGAGGAAGAAACCCCCAGCCCTATATAGCAGGAGGGAGTGGGAAAGCTGAGGAAGTGCTGGGGGTGTCCTGACTGAGATGCAGCCTTTCACACTGGACAATCCATGATGACAGAGGTGTGGGCAACCCCATCAGTTACCTGTGAAGAGCAGGCCAATGCCTTCAGCCCTAACCTGTGCCTAAAGATCAATCTTCCCAGCAGAGGTGGAGCAGGATCCAGAGAGGTCAGAGCACCTCCACAGAATCATAGAATGGCCTGGGTTGAGAGGGGCCTTGAAGATCACCCAGTTCCAAACCCCCTGCCATGAGCAGGGACACCTTCCACTGGACCAGGCTGCTCAGAGCTCCATCCAACTTGGCCTTGAACACTTTCAGGGGTGGGGCAGCCTCCTTGGAAGAATTCATTATTTGACCTCACAAAGCCCTGGGAAACTGCTCTAACTCCAAACCTGTGCCCTTTGAACACGTGGGTTGGATGAAAAACGTTTGGTGGTCCTTCCCCACAAGGTACTCTGTGGTTCTAAGCTGCAAACAGCAAGATTTCTCTATTCAGCTCCCAGTTTGCCACTAACTCAATGTGAAATGCTTTGAGCATCGTGGGGCCAGTTTCAGCTCTTCCCCACAAGAAGGGTCTCGTCACACATCACCATATCACTTGTGCTTGGGAGAATCAGGCAAACCCTGGGACTGGAGAGTGCCGTCAGTTTGCAGATGTTTAATTTATTACATCAGTGTCATTATGTAGCTCACAGTTGCTGAATGAGCAAGAGAGGTTTTGAGCCCTTTTTTTCAGCTCAAACGACATATTTAGACATGCAGCTTTATGACAAGCCACTGTGCCACAGCTCCCTACACCTTCTGACTCTTTCTATCCCCCCCCAAATTTCACATTTCCCCTGCTGAAGCCAGGTGCATTAGGTCAAGGATAATTTAGATTTAAGGACAGGCACCAAAATATAAAAATGCTGATAAATCCCAGGGGCCTTGCAGATTTTGGCAGGAGCAAAATGATCCCATTGACATTTCAGATGGAAAAGGGTATCCTTTCTTTGTCACTTGCAAGATTTATGACTTGAAAACAATGCTGAATCAATCAAGAAGCAGGAACTACCCTAATGACTGAGCTGCTCAGGGTTGCACTATAAATAACACATGTGTGGACCACAGTTTACAAAGAGACAAAAACCACAGGCACCCAGCTGAGGGTGAGATTTGAAGCCAACCCATCAGGCTGAAGCTCCTTGGCCTGAGCCCATGGCAAACAATGCTCCAGGCAGTGCTGCGTCACAGCTTCATCCTGCAGTCCCACAAAACTGGCTGCAAGACATCCCTCCCTCCTCTATCAAGCTATATTATTTTTTTTTTCACCAGTTCCCATTAAGCCACAGTGCTCAGAGTCTCCAGTCTAAGAATTTTTTTTTTTTTTTTTTTTCCTGGTGGGAGATGAGGCAATGCCTTGATCTACAGATGTCCAAGGATTTGGTGATCTGAACCAGCAGCTTGCTCATCTCTCAGACGGGTCTGGCACACTTTACCTGTGTAGCCAACATTGCTGGCAGCACCCTGTTACCTGGCAGAGATGGAAAATGCCAGGATGAAATACTGTGAGGTGTTCTATGCATGAAAAGGTTCAGGAAAATGTCTAGGACTGAAATGCTTCCATTCCTGCAGTCCCAGGAATGATCCATGTTAAGTGCAGCAAGAAGTCTTTCACCCAAAGATGACCAAGCTCATTCCAAGTTAGAAGAGGAGACTCAAGAGAGAGCTTATCACTCTACAACTCCCTGAAAGAAGGCTGGAGCCAGGTGGGGTTGGCCTCTTCTCCCAAGCAACCAGTGACAGGATGAGAGGACAAAGCCTCAAGCTGCACCAAGGGAGGTTCAGGTTGGATGTCATGGAGAGGTTTTTTACTGAAAAGGTGGTCAGGCATTGAGACAGGCTGCTCAGGGAAGTGGTGCAGTCACCATCCCTGGTGGTGTTCAAGAAATGAGCTGATGTGGCACTCAGTGCCATGGAATTGACAAGGAGGTGACTGGTCAAAGGTTGGACCCAATGATCTCAGAGGTATTTCCCAACTTTAATGTGATTCTGTAAGGTCCAGACTTTGATGAATAGAGCAGAACGTGTTGCTGCAGACCCGTCTCTGCTCTTATGCCTTATCACAAAAGGTCTATGATACAAACTGTGACTTGGGTTTGCTCTCAGATCTCCCATCCAGCTGACAAAGGCACAGCCACAGGAGCATTGCAGAGAGTGCTGCTGGGGTGACCAAGCTGCACATGGGAACAGACTTTGTCCTCCACCTCTGCACCCTGACTTTTGCTAAACAAATGGGCACAGGCTAACGACCATACGTTCCCTTCCAGTACGACCATCTGGACGCAGACTGGCTGGGGATGCCCCCCCTGCCCTCCCCTCGCTGTCTCTTCGGCCTGGGGGAGGCAGAAAACTCCATTTTTGTGGTTGGAGGGAAGGAACTGAAGGAGGGAGAGAAGACCTTGGATTCAGTCCTGTGCTACGACCGGCTGTGAGTGTTCAGTGCGAGTCTGGGGTGGAGGGGGATTGGAGGAGGAGGTGGAGCAGCTGCCATACAAAGTGACTCCAGATCTCCAGGGGTCAAAAAGGTTTGGAGAGAACCAAACCTTGGGAGAAGAGCTTGAGCTCTGTGTGTGGATGCTGGCACTGTCCTCGAACTGTGCCCTGGGGCTCTGAACTGCCTCACTCCAGCTGCTCCCTTTATTGAGCCTCCTGGAGAGGGAAGCCTTTATGGGGATATTTTGTTATCTGGGACTGCTGTTAGTAAATGTTCATGTGAGACATGTACAGAGTTTTTTGTTTTTTTTTTTTTTTTTTTCTTCTGCTAAATCTTCTGCTCTTGCCCATTGATTAAAGGATCAGTGACATTCACTGTGGTCTCACCAAAAGAGGTTTGAACAGAAAAGCTTGTTTTTAAAGTTTTCAGATGTGTCACAGAATGGCTTATCCTGATTGATATCAGGCTTAATATCCAATTATTTTTTGGACAATGGGCTCTGACCCATGCTAGCTCATGAGCTTTATTAAAAGGCACCATCCTGTTTTTCTCTCAGGAGACAGAAACTTCCAAAGCCTGCTGCTCTCTGCCCCAAAGAGACAGAGCAGCAGGCATCCACAAGCCTTTGCTTGGTCTATATTTAGATGTGTGTGCTTCCAAGTCTGTTTTATAGGCAGAGATTTGAAACCAGTTCCCTTCCCACAGAGTGGGGCATTTATCTGCCCCTGCAGACTCTGGGAAAGAATTTGTCTACCCCCACTAAGTGCTTGGGGGTGGTTTGAGTATCAGTTTGGAGCTGGTAGAGATGTGAGCAGCACCACTCTGTCTCTGGTTTTATTTGGTTGATATTACTCTGACTGACATGGCTGAGCACGAGCCAGCCGTGTGCCCAGGTGGCCAAGAGGGCCAGTGGCATCCAGGATGTATCAGCAGGACCAGGGAAATGTTTCTTCCTTTGTGCTGGGCACTGTGAGGCTGCACCTCAAATCCTGCATCCAGTTTTGGGCCTTTCATGACAAGAAGGACATTGAGGGGCTGGAGTGAGCCCCAAGAAGGGAACAGAGCTGAGGAAGGTTCTGGAGCACCAGGAGCAGCTGAAAAAACTTGGGAGGCTCAGCTTGGAGAAAAGGAGGTTCAAGGGGTCATTATTGCTCCCTATACCTACCTGAAGACCTCAAGAAAATAATGGATATTAGCATAAATATTCTGTTTATTTTACTGTCCTCCTTTTTTAGGATCACAACATTTACTGTCTGAGCCTCTCTCATTGCAGACCTTGTCTTTCTGAGATTGAGTCCAGCCTCTAGGTCTGGAAAATGCCACGGCCTCTAGGTGTCATCCAGCAAGTTACAAATCCTTTTGCTTCCCATCTTTTTCTGACCCAGGTCCTTCAAGTGGGGTGAGGCCGATCCCCTTCCCTACGCAGTCTATGGCCACGCAGTGGTATCACACAAGGATCTTGTCTACGTCATCGGGGGCAAGGGAAGTGACAAGTAAGTCAAAAAGCAGGAGAAAATCAAGGAGGCAATCCCCCAAACCAGTGGGAGTGCAGAGGTGGTACCTCCTCAGCCTGGTTTAAGGAGGGCTGGATGGGATAGGACATGTGGATCCTTCCCTCTCCACTGACCTTTGTGCCTGCAGCTCTTTCCAAAACCTCAGGAGGCCAACAGGGACACCAGGAAGATGGCAGTGTCCTTACAGGAGAGAGAATGTATTGCCCCATCCCTGGAAGCAGGCTGGAGGGGGCTTTGAGGGAAACTGGTCTAGTGGAAGGTGGCCCTGCCCATGGGGGGTTGGAATGGGATGCTCTTTAAAGATCCTTCCAAATCAAGCCATTCTCTGATCCCCTTTGCTCACAAAAAAAAAAAAAAAAAAAAAAAAAAAAAAAAGTCACACAGATTGGGAGAGGCATGAAGAGCCAGAAGCCCCTTAACTTTTAGGGTGTCCTGTCTTGGACTTGTGGAGCAGAGTGGTCACCACAGTCAAATCCAGACGTGTATTTGCAACAGGAGGGGAAAACCTCATCCACCCTGACCCCATCCCGCCCTCCTGCAGAAGATGAACTCAGCAGGAAAATCCTCTCTCAGGAGCATCACACTGGCTGCCTTGCAGGGCACAAATGTGACTGCAGAGCAAACATTCCACAGTCCAGCAAGGATTGGTCCTGCTGGGGAAGGGTTTTGGTCTGAAGGGTGTGAACATCCTCACACTGCCCACCTGGCCACAGGAACGCCACTGAGGATATTTTGCAGCACCACGGTGGATCAGGAGCAATAAGACAATGCCTTGGTGGCTGTGAGAGGTCCAGGTTGGCTGTCTGGACCTGTTTCCAGGTGTGTGAGCACCAAGCTGAGCTCTCAGGACTCCTATCCAAAGCGGGCACAGCAGGAGGGGATGTGTTACACACACAAACGGTGACTCCAGGCAGGGACATCCTTGGGTGCACACCCAACAAAGGGTGTGGGTTCCTCCACTCATGCCGATGTGAAGGAGGAAAATCCTCCCTAGAGACCCCACCTTCTTCCCAGCAGACACCCCCAAACCCCAGGAGTGCAAAACCACCCCTTGGCAGGTGATCGAGGCTCCTTTTCCCTCTCATTTTTCTCCAGGAAGTGCCTGAAGAAGATGTGTGTCTACAACCCAGCCAAGTTTGAGTGGAAGGAAATGGCTCCCATGAAAACCGCCCGCTCCTTGTTCGGAGCCACCGTGCACAGGGACAAAATCTACGTGGCAGCTGGTGTCACCGACTCCGGTTTGACCAACTCGGTGGAGGTCTACGACATCGCCACCAACAAGTATGTCCTGAGTTGTGGTTACACAAGGAGTAGGTTCACTCAGCTCAGCAACTTCCAACCATCCTGGAGTCTGTTTGTGACTCCTGATGTCAGTTCCTCCAGTTTATATGCCCGTGGCTGGGGAGCTGGAACTGGATGATCTTTGAGGTCCCTTCCAACCCAAGCCATTCTCGGGTTCTGTGGTTCATCAGAGAGCTGGGCATCACCAAAGTCACTGTGGTTGGGCTGTGGATCATCTCAGGCTGGCCCTCAAAGTGGTTTCACCCACTGTGCCATCCTTGGGTTCTCTGGAGCTTCACCCAGCACAATAAACCCTCTGAGTTTGGGTGTCTCTTGCAGCTGCAGTCCCAGCACTGGGACATACTGGTCCATGCACCCAAAGCAAAACAAAGCTGAACAACGATGGTGGGAACAGTTTCCCTAAAAAGAGCCAGGGAACGATCCCATCCCACCTAGACCTGCACAAGTGGATGTGTCACTAGCGAGCTCAGTTGTTGAATCCTGATTTGAGGCCATCCTCAGTGTGGGGGTGGCCAGGATGCTCTAACTTGTCCCCTCTCTCATGTGGCAGGTGGGACACCTTCACTGAGTTCCCTCAGGAGCGCAGCTCTGCCAGCCTGGTCAGCCTGTCCGGGGTGCTCTACCTGCTCGGGGGGTTCGCCACGGTGGAGACGGAGTCGGGAGAGCTGGTGCCGACGGAGCTGAACGATGTTTGGAGGTGACAACCTTCCCCAGGGCTGTCCAAGGGAGCATGGGAGGGATGTTAGTAATGAAATAGATAATTTCTGTCTTTTTTTGTGCCATCAGTGAGAGATGGAGGTTGTCACCCCAGCACGAGGCTGCAGGCTCAGCACTCGGTGTCTGGGAAGTTTGCCCTGCGCTGTGCTGGAGGGCACATTGGTGCCTCAGTGATCTCTCCCAGCCTCACACAGCAACAGGCCAGGGAAAGCTTGCTCCTTTGGCTTTGCTGTGCGTTGACATTTTGCCTGGAGCTGGTTCCAGCCTCCCCTTTGGTGTGGAGCAGCATCTGTGCGATGCTTCCTCTCCCTGGGAACAGCCAGTGCTCGGGGTGGGAAGCAGATAGTCTTACATGCAAGAGGAGTGGGCAGAAAGCACTTAGTGACAGCTGCTAGTGCAGCATTGGCTGCTCCTGTCCCTCATGTCAGTGCTCTGGCACCCTCAGCAGGATCCTGCTGTCCTTCACCATGGATGTTGCACCTTGGTGCCATCAACCCAATTCCCAGAAGAAAAAATATCCCCTCCCCTGCAAGGCCACGTGCTGATATCCACATCCCCCAAACCAGAGCACTCCAGGCCTGAAAGTCCCCATTCAAATTCCTGTGGCCAAATGACTCCTGTGGGCTCCCACCTCTATGGAGAGCAGCTGGAGGGAGGGAGAGGAGGCCTTTCCTCACCATTGTCTGCCTCTCCCCAGGTATGATGAGGAGCAGAAGAAGTGGGAAGGGGTCCTCCGGGAGATCCAGTACGCCTCCGGTGCCACGTTCCTGCCCGTGCGCCTCAATGTTCTGCGCCTGACGAAGATGTAGTCAGGAGTGATGGGTCCTCTTTCCACGGGGTGCTGGGGCAAGGAGGGATGGGGAGATGCTTCTCAGAGATGTGGCATCTGGGCACTGCCCAGGACATTGCATCTGTGATTGGTACTTTTTTGGATAAATGGGAAAGAGGGGAGAGTATCTGGAAAACCTCCGGGAACTTGAAGGTGATCACAAGGTAATTAGAGAGGGGATCTGGAGCCTGCAAGGAGCTGGGGAAGACTGAGAAGCACAGAAAAATTAATTATTCCAGTCTCAGGAGACAGGACAAATAGATCATATATTTTTTAAACTTCTTTCTCCATGTTTTCCCCCATCTTTTCAACTGCTGTTGGACCTCTCCAACAAACAGCAGATGCAGAAAGTGAGGACTAAGATGACATTCCCCAGAGAAAGGCATCCACAAAGTATTTCCCAGCCTAAGGTGTCTGTGAGCACAGTGTTCCTTGGAGAGGAGAAGGAAGGGTTAAAGTCAAGTGGTACAGGAGAGACTTGGTAGAATTTGATGAATTCCTGAGTGAAGAGGGTTGTTGGGATGAGACAGTTAAAAGGGAAGCTCATGTGAGCAGCAGAAGCACTTTGGAAGTTGTAATGAAAAGCAAAAAATCTTATTTCTTTGCCTCCACCTTGACTTTGGAGTGATGAGAGGCCGGGAGCTGAGTCTCAGGAAGGGAGGAGTCATGGAAGTTGTAGGGTGGGAAGGGAGGATGCCACGTGTGGTCATCTCCAGCCTTTTGGGCTCCTCACCTTCAATCACAGATCACAATGTCCTCACCTTTGGATGTACAAATGCTGGGGTTTAGAGAAAGGTTTTATATCTCTGCTGTTTTTCTTATTTTTCATGTTCAGATTTTTTTTAAAGAGTATCTTACTTTGCTAAGATCTCAGATGTGTTTGGTTCAAAGAGAGCTTCTGAGAGAAAAAAATGAATATTTATTTTAAACTTGTCAACAATGAAGTTTTGATAGAGACATGACTGTACTGGCAGCAGGAAAAAAAGATCTGTTAGAGCAAAAATCTCCTGATGCCCACACCATCTGACCAGTGGTTTATTTAAAAATAAATGTGATTATTCCAAAAGAAATCCCCTGTGTTTGCACATTGCTAGAGCTGAAACTGATCCTTCACAGCAACCAAAAACAAGGACTGAGCACAAATTGTGATGGACACATGCAGCAAAACAGCCCCAAGGAGAGCCCCACCTTTTCTTGTTATTTTCCACCATTTGAGAGCTGAAATTTTAGGATCTGTATCCTTACAGCTCTTCCCTATGGATACCACAATTAGGACTAGAAGGAAGCTGGATGCCTACACTGATAGGGTGAGAGGAAACAGCCTCAAATTGTGCCAGGGGAGGTTTAGATTGGATATTAGGGTGAGGTTTTTCATGGAAGGGATTATAAAGCATTGGGAAAGGCAGTGGAGTTCCAGTGATGGAGTCACCATCCCTGGAAGTGTTCAAAAAATATGGATGTGGCAGTTAGGAAGATGGTGGTGGTGCTGGGTTGGTGGTTGGACTCGATGAGATTAAAGGTCTTTTTCCATGATTCTGTGATGTCATGGTACCATTAACAGGGTTGATAATCAATAATAATTCAAAAAAAAAGAACAAAAACAAACCTTGTAAAATAATTGCCTCAAAGTGGTATGAAAATTCTGGTATCAAAAATCTGGGTCAAAATGCAGTTGTGGCGAAACTGAAATATGTTTGAAAGGAAAAAGAATTCAAGGGAAGTAAAGGAACCAGAGTCTTGTCCTGGTTTCATTTGAAGGATTTAGGAAGTTACAGGATAAGCTCCTTAGAGGACAATCACATCAGAACAGTAATGAAATATTTCAAAAGAAAAATAAATCCAAGGTGACTGGCTGTCACAAAGTAGCTTAAAAAAAAAAAGGGGGAACAAAAATCTTTGAAACAATCAAATGTGTGAAAAATGCATGGAAAAGAAATAAACACCTTCTGCCTAGCTCTGCAGAAATTAATGTAGACAATTCCCAAGCTAATGAAAGATGAATCTTCCAAATAGCTTCTGGCAGAAAAAAAAAAAAAAAAAAGAGAAGAATTCAGAAAAAAAAATTACAAAAAAAAAAAAAAATCCCAGATAGAATAATAATTTTTAAAAAGTCATTTATTGCAGTGTCAGGATCCCACCTCCTGCTGCCTCCAGCAACACCATCCCTGGAAGTGTTTCAAGGAATGAGTGGAAGTTGCACTCAGTGCTCTGGTCTGGTTGACAAGGTGGTGATTGCTCAAAGGTCGACTCAATGATCTGGCATTTTCCAGCATTTTCCAGCCTTAACGATTCTGGGATTCCATGACCTTTGCTTCAGCTCTTCTTGCTGAATGCAGGCTGGGAAATTGTTGATGATCCTAATAGAGGTTTAATCCCCACTCACCTCCGCCACATTTCTTGGCTCTCCTGGAGGAATTCTGGGCTTTTTGAAGCCAGCAGGAGAATGTTGCTGACCTTCCATGAGTTGTTGTGATGTGGTCCCTGATAAAGGCTCAAGATATTTCAAATAAACTGGAGTTCTGTGCTCACGTGTGGTTCACGTCCATTATAGAGCTGTGGAGAAGCCACCACTGGCACAGGGCAGGAAACTATAAAAGGAAAAATAGCTGTTGTATAAAAATGCCCAGAAAAACTTGAAATATCCCACTGCTTGAGCAACAAGAGGCAAATCTCAGCACATGCTGGGCCGAGGAAGGAGGCAAAGTTGGACATCTCCAAGTGAAGGTGTGGCCTGGGCATGTTCCTCCACATCTCCGAGAGGTTGTGCCAGTTTAAAGACCACCACAGACAAGAAATGCCACCAGGAATGCTCAGAGAGACATCACTCTTCCCTGCTGCCTGGTGTCTTCCTGGCTCAGATACAACAGCTTCAGTGGCACAGGTCCCCC
This sequence comes from Vidua macroura, assembly GCF_024509145.1. Lineage (NCBI taxonomy): Eukaryota > Metazoa > Chordata > Aves > Passeriformes > Viduidae > Vidua > Vidua macroura. The sequence goes on from NC_071571.1 coordinate 2,822,827, forward strand.
TGCAGATAACGACAGTGGCAAAGACTACATCCAAAGGCTGAGGGAAAACCATCTCTTCTTCCATTTTCTTCCCATTATCCATGCTGATATTGTTGGCGAGGTTCCCCCTGCTCCACTTTAAATTAATAAAGGCATTGGTTGCTTTTGGATGTGCTCCTTGGTCTCTCCACAGCCAACAGGGACCAGAGAGCTCCTTCTCAGAGTTCACACTGGCCTGATTGAGCCAGTAGGACCAGGTGCTCAGTCCTTACCCCAGGGCTGTAAGCACAGAATTCCTTCTTCTCGTCACTCATCACCCTTCCCTGAAAAGCTCTTTTTTGTTGGCCCCACAGCAGTCAATTTGTCTCACACACACGCACACACCTCCCACCAAACCCAACACAGAGCCTGTATATGTGAAGCAGTGGCAGCAGTCAACATTCCACAGGATTCCTCACCCTCCCCATCTCTGACTGCTCACACAGTTGCCTGAAAAAAGCCCTTTTAAAAGAAAAGAAAAAAAAAAAAGGGGGGGGGGGGAAGAAAAAGATAAAGCAAAATTAAAGTAACAAAGAAAGTGGTGGAGCTGTTGGTTTTCTTTTATAAAAGACAGATCGTTTATTGATTCAGTCCTTCCACTTGCAACCTCTTTGGTAACAGTCATAACACTTCCAGACTGGGAGAACGCAGTGGAAAGGCCCGGTTCTGACTTCTCACCAATTTCAGAGCTCAGCAAGCCCTGACGTGCCTTGGTGAGAGGCCAAAAGCAGATTTCAAAGCATGGCCAAGGACCTGGCCTCGAGGGACAACCCAAACCAGCCTCCCTACCGTGACTTTTTGCACTCGTGGGCGGCTCAAAGAGCAGCCCCAGCACCCCCAGGCAGAAGATGGCTCGGGGTGGGGATGTCTGACTGGGAGCTGTGCCCTGGGAGGTGGCTTTGATGAACCTCTTGGGACCTCCTGGACACTGGCCAACGGGACCATCGACGAAGCAAGACTCACCCGTTCCTGCGGTAGACAATGACTTGCCTCAGTTGGCCCCACGGGGATGGACTAATCCAACCATCTCAGCCTCCCCCTCCTCACACCATCCCAAAGAGAGTAACTGCTGTACTTGGAGTTAAAGATAAACATATATTGATTACACATGGTCATAAAAAAAAAAAAAAGTAATAATAATAATAATACATTTCCTAGAACATTACTTAAGACGCTTCCGAAAAGCATCCAAGCTTCCCCTCCCCTCCCCGCCTTCCCTTAATCTATACAGAATAAAGTGCTTTGTTTAGTTTGTTCACACTTGTAGAGCCACCAATACACTCTTAACTTGGCATGTTTGGGCAACCGATACTGAATGCCGTAAAATAATTCAGAGCCGAACACCAGGCATGAGAAACTAGTTTGGAGGCAAGTGCTTGGGGTTTCATTCATCTCCTTCAAGTTCCATGCTACAGAGGTTGTTCTTATTCCTATTTTTTTTTTCTTCTCCTTTTTTAAAAATTATTATTTTCTTCCTTTGTAAGTTCAACCCAACTCCCGTCGTGGTTCCGTGTCTCTAGGCAGGGCTGCGTGTGGGGAAGCTCTCGCCGTCCGTGTGAACAAAGGGCGTCTGTCCGTCTGTCCTTCCCTCCTGACTTCGGGCAAACCAAGAGTCACCTCAGAGGAGTTGTCTAGCAGCGGATGCTCGTCTCTATTGCACTGTCACAGCCACTCCCACCCATCCGTCCATCCATCCATCACCTTCCCACCGCGCCAGGGTTATGGCTGTGGTCCGAAGGGCCAGCTGTGCCTCATGGATACGTGAGGCGAACTGGTCTGTGCTACCAGGCTCCTGGGATATATAAACCAAAAATGACCCTCCCCACATGATTCCCTCCCTCCCCAAAGTTCAAATGAAGGGTGGAGTGGGGGGGGGGAAAGAAATTTCCGACCCAGACAGGTCTGGGGTTTAGGTGTGTGGGAAGAGCTGTCAGCTGAAGGTTGCGCTATGGCGTATTCAGGAACTGCGTAATGGAAATCAAGCCCCTCTCCACCCTCGCGGTCTGTCAAAGAAGGGATGTGAGAGATTAAGGTGCAAGAGTTAAAAAAAAAAAAGAATTAAAAAAAAAAATTAAAGTAAAACATAAAAAGCTTGAAAACAACGGACCCAGCTCTCCTGCCCTGTCTAACCCCAAGGGGTGCAACAGTGCCAGCCGGGACGGGTCCGGGATGGACGAGGCACTGCGGGAGCGACTCGTCTGAGCTCTTAGTACGCCAACGAAAACCAGACATGGAGACACACTTGGGGCTGAGTCAGGGTGTAGACAAAAGGGCTCGGAGGCCTTGTAGGACTCCTGGGAACTACGCAGGCCTTGGAGAGGGGAGGGAGCAGCAGGGATCTGGTTCTCCAAAGTGCTGTGTGCATGGTCACATCTCAATGTCTCCAAGTGGCTCTACGAGCAGGCTCTCGAAGGGGATCGGACGTGGCTGGGATCGGTCACTGGGCTTTCCGCTGGGCTTCCAGCCTCAAGGAAGTGCTCTCATCTCACAGAGATGTCCAAGGGGGGCAGGTCCTCACTGGGAGAGGATGAACTGGGACAGGAAAAGGGAAAGCCACTTCCAGGAGAGTGGAATAAGGGAGCACAATGTCGGCATGGATGTTTACAGGGGGGGAAGTCTATCGGCTGATGGGCTCCATCACAGAAGACCTTAAAAGTAAGGTGAGCCCTCCTCAGGGCACAGCACTCCCATCCTGTCTCAAGGCTGAACATGAGGGAAAAGGAGCACAAGGAAACCCAAGGGGATGGGATCTGGGAGGCAGCAGAGGAGGACACAGCATGGACCACTCTAGCACCTCCACGGGTTTCACAGAATGCTTCTCTAAAGCAAACATCTTCCAGTATGGGTCATGGTCCCTTCAGACAGCCAATGGCCCCAAGAGCCCTCACACCTCACAGGTGTGTTTGAGGCTTTGCACCATCCCACAAGCCCCAGGGTCATGGAGGGGGGCAGCAGAGAAGCCTTTGGAACCCACCTGAGAAGATCAATAAGGTGAGGCAGCTCTGCCATAGCAACCTCCTCGTGCTCGGAGCAAACGGAGATGGGGGTGAGCTCACTGGTACTGAGAGCCACGCTGGGGATCCACAGGATCCCAGCCAGCACAAAGATGGAAAGGACTTTGTGGCTCCAAAATGCTAACATCAGTCAGCTTTCCCAAGATGCTGGGCACCAGTGGGGCACCACTCAGCAGGAGGTGACACCAGTCACCTCAAAGAGCACTCAGGAGAACAGCAGATGCTCCCCAGTCCTGTCCCTGTCAGACTCCTCATGTCCCCAGTCAGCAAAGCCCCTGAATCCTCCCATGTCTGCAGGACAGCCTCAATGCTGCCCAAGTGCTTTGCTGATTTGGTCCAGGAGACGAAGCACCAAGACTTTTCACAGTGCCAGATGTGGCTCCCTGTCCCCAGCATTCTGCTGTCACCCAGCACAAGCTGCATATGAGAAAAGGCTCCTGCAGCCCACTCAGTGACCTCTTTCCTTCTTACCTACCAACAGTGCTTCCACCACCTCCTCCATGACCTGGCCCACAGGTGACCTCAACACCAGCTTTAGAAGCACAGGATCAGCTGGAACACCCCCCACCTCTTGCCAGCCCTTCTCTGCCCATGCTGGGTGCTCTCTGACTCCACAGGGGACACTTTCCCCAGTAGGGACCCCACAGCCATGGTCAGGACAATGCATGGCACTCTGGGGCAGAGCACAGCAGTGAGAGACCCTGCTGGGACCTCAATGCCCAACAAAAAGGTGACAGCAAAGCCTTCCTCTTCTCCTCCTCCTCAGCATGAAGCCAGCCATATTATTTTAAGTGAAAACAAAGACCAGCTCGACTTGAACATCTTCAACAAGCACTAAGTAACACCACAGGGCATCACCAAAACAACCACAACTCTCACTGGTCCCCTCTGGTCACCCCAAACCAGGACAGGGCAACAGATACCAGCACCACAAGGAGAAGTGAAGCTTGGGAGACCAAAGCAGGCAACAAACTGGAGACTGGGACATCATCATTCTCAGGATGAACATGGTCCTGCTTTAGCTCTGAACCTTGCAGTGAGACCAACCTGGAGCTCACCTGTCCCTCAGGGGTTTGTTCAGATTGTTAAGGCACTATTCTGGGCCGATTCTGTCAAGAAACAGAAGCGTCCTGCTCCTCTGTCCCAGGCTGCCCTCCTGCCAGTCCCAAAGGTACCTGAGCTCTCCCAGGAACAGCTCCCTGACTCCAGAGCATCCCCAGGAGCCCAGCTCCTCCTGGGATCAGCAGAAAGGGCACATCAGAGCCCAGCTCCCTTAGGGCACCCCAGAACTGAACCGACAGCGAGTTGCCCCGAGATGCAAGGTGGGTGTTTGTGCTTTTGCCTGTGGAGGAGGAAAACCCGTTAGAGGGAAGACGTGTCGAGGGCTGCTAACGAGAGCGTGCTAATGGCTTTCCAGTGGGGACATCTGCTCGCTCGCCACGGGCCACCGGGGCTGGCAGTGGCGGGCTCCCCTGGCGTGCCCACCTTTCAACCCCGTGGGTGAAGAGCCTGACTTGAAAGACCAGCTTTACAGTACAGGGATTCAAGCACCACTAACTAGAATTCGGCTTCGAAATATTGATGCACCGGCCAGCAAGCTCAAGCCCGGATATCCTGCTCCTCCCAGCCTCACCAGCATCCCAGCAGGAAGATGAAACTGAGAGTGACACCTTTTACCTACACCCTTATGGACGGACGGCGGTTTCCCCCCCAACACCCACGCTCCTCGACGGGGAGGGCTTCCTCCTGCTCCCCCTCTCTGCGGAGAATGACTGGTGAGAAAAAGGAATAAAAACCCAAAACAGCCCCAAAATGAGGAGGAAAGGGGGGTAGAGAGCAAGCAAAGCCTTGGCTCCCCGGGGGAAAGGCGTTCCCGAAGGGCAGAGCAGTCCGTGCGGGCGCGTGGCCGGGGTGGCAGGGGGCACCTAATTGTTGTTTGAATTTATCCTCCCCGCGGGAAACAGGGGAGGGGGTGGTGGTAGGTGAGGAGGAGGAGGGAGGGTCTGTGGAAGAGGATGGAGCAGCGGCAGGGGCAGGGGGGAGACGCCGGGGCCGGGGGGCAGCGGAGCCGGGCTGGTGGCGGGTTGGGGGACGGCCGTGTCCGAAGCCAAGGGGTTGCTGACGCGGAAACATTTCTCCTTGTGGGCTTTGAGCATGTTGGAGAAGCGGAAGCGCTGGCCGCAGACGTCGCAGGGGTACGGCTTCTCCCCGGTGTGGGTCCGGCGGTGCCGCTTCATGTTGGGGCGGCTGGTGAAGCTCTTCCCGCAGATCTCACAGATGTAGGGCTTCTCCCCTGAGGGTGGGAGAAGAGGGGCGAGAAGCTGCTGGTTAGGCCAGGTGTCAGAGACTGGGAAGATTTGATGAGACAATTCGGGGTGCATGCGTGTGCCTTGCCCTCGTGAGGCAGTGAACGGCCCCACATCCCAGCCCTAGAGCCTGTATCCCAGCCTGGCAGTGTCTGTCGATCATGGCACATGGTGAGGCAATGCTCCTCTCTCTCCTAATCCACCTCCTGAGGGCCAAATAACCAGAATTCCCATGTGGGAGAAAAACCAAGGGGTATTTAAAGCCTAACACCAGGCCATCCCATTCATCTAGACCCTACCTTTGTCTTGGAAGTTCTGTTTGAACCCAGGAGTTGGTAGCTATATATATGTGATTTTCTGTATCTTTTCTGTCTTTCTCTCTTTCCTCTTCTTCTAATTTCCTCTCCTTGGAATATTTTGAGTACCTTAAGATCGAATGTGTTTAAAGTTTGCTAAGTTGAACGGGCCAAGTTTAATGCTGTGAGAAGTGTTTTATGTTGGTTGGATGCTGTACTAAACCTTTTGCCAAAGTTCCCTGATTTTCCTCAAGTTTGCCAGCAAATTTTGTTTTGACCTCTTGAGAAGACCTTGTTGGTATTTCTCCTGAGTGTGAGATGAACCACAGTAAGCCTTTCCAAAAGTCATAGAAGGAGTTGACTGGGGCCTTATCAGTGCCCCACAAAACCCCATCCTGCCACCCACCCAAAGATATTACCCCCATCCCATCACTCTTTCCAGGGAGAGCCTGACCGCAGGGATCTGGGGCCAGGCAAGGGGCGGGTCTCACCCGTGTGCGTCTTCATGTGCTCATCGAAGTACTGCTTCATGTTGAAGTCCTTGCCACACCACTGGCACATGAACTGCTTGTGGCCAATGTGGATGCTCATGTGGGAGCGCAGCTGGTACTTGTACTGGAAGCGCTCGTTGCAGTTCTGTGGGGGCGAGGAGTTGTTGATGAGCACCCAAAATATCCCCACATTCCCCTCAAATCATCATCAGCAAGGAAATCCTGTTTTTTCCCCCCAAGAAGCCCCCCAAAACAGGCTTTTTGGGACATACCCAGCCAGGTTTGCAGGCTGGATGGGCTTGGGGTGGGTGCAAAGTCCAGGCACTTGGGAACAGATCCTGGCATTGGACAAGTTTCATCATAAATTTGGCGGGACTTTCAAACCAGGAGGCGATGCAAAGTTTGGAAAAGCGTGGGATCAACCCTACAGCTGCACTGGCACAAAGCGCAGTGGAAGCCCCAGGGAGTGGAAGATCTCTCCCCAGATCAGTGTTTTGGCCCTCGTTTGCCTTACCTCACATTTGAAAGGCTTCTCCCCGGAGTGCTGGAGCGAGTGGACCTTGAGGGACATGCTGCGCTTGAAGGACTTCCCGCAGGTCTCGCAGGTGAAGGGCATGTCCTTGGTGTGTGCTGGTGGGGACAGGGGCAGGTCAGCAGCCTCCACACACCTCCACCATCCACCTCCCCACACCCCAGCTCTGGCTCCCAACCCCACCAAACCCAAAGCATCTCTGGAAGATCAGTGGCAGCAACGTTTCAAGCATTTCCCTTCCAAACGCCCATTCTTCCTTGGTGGCTCCAAGGCCCAGGGACAATCACCGTTGTCATATGCAATTTGCTTTTCAAAGCCCAGCACTGGTGTGGTCTGGTCTTTTTACACTGGTTACACTTCAAACCTTCCTCTGATCACTTCTGACCAACATAAAATAAGTGGAATTCCCCAGCACCACGTCCAAACCCAGCACTGAGCAGACATTGGTTCAGCATCGAATATCAGGTCAAATTTCAAGATGGGGATGTGAGAAAATTCACCCAAGAGTAAGCCCAGCCCTGAAGACCCAACATGACAGCAAAAGAAAACACCTCTGATTGCCAAACTGATGGACCAACACCCCCAAGATCTCCCCGTGGTGCCTCCCACACTCACCAACCATGTGTTTGCGCACGTGGGCCATGGTGTAGAACTTCTTCTCGCAGATCTCGCAGGAGAACTTCTTCTCTGCATAGCCATGGACAATCTTGTTGTGCTCATGGAGAGACCAGAGCTTCTTGAACCCCTTCCCGCATGTCACGCACTGCAAGGACACAGGAGATGGTCAGGGAAGCAGGAAAGGGAAACATGGAAAAGGAATATCATGGTGAAAGCTACAGCTGATATCAAAAATCATAACAACCAGCAAGCCTGATTTAGACCTTGTCACTTCAAAACCTCCAAACTTCATATTTCTATCCATGGGATGAGCAAGGGGGAATGACCTTCCAGGGAAGGATGTGGAATCTCCATCAATGGCTGTATCAGGACTTGGATAAGCAACAGCTCATGTCCTATTTCCAGCTAGGAATTTTATTACTAAAAGATTTTATGTAAAATATCCCAACCCTCTGTGCATTGGAAATTTGCAAAAAAATATGAAAACAAGGAGAATCCCTATCCAGGGCAGTACAACTTCAGTCTTCAGCAGATATTATGGATACTTCACCACTAAATTAGTTTTCCAAACAGATCTACGATTCCATGATATCCAAAAGGACCAAAATGGACCCAAACCACCAGTCCATCAGCACAAGGAGAACAATGTGACATGGAAGGTCTTCCCCAAAGAGTTAAGGTAGAGAATCACTTCAGCTTCAACAGCTTCAGTGTTCTTCCTCTGGAAGTTCCCAGGAAAAGCTCCAGCTTCTGTGTGAGACCTCTTGGAGGCATGTGAGACCAGTCCAATGCTCAGGGAAACACAGGAGAGAGATATCCACCAAGGAAACCATGCCAGGAGCCAAGGGTCAACTCCTTCCCCTTTACCTTTCCATGGCTCACGTTCCTCTTGGTCAACAGGGTTAAAACCATCCCTTCTCTCCTTGCAGATTTGTTGAGAAAATAATTCATGCCTTGAAGGCTGAATTGCACCTGTGAACCTGGGGAGGGATTCCTTTACTTCACCTCCTTCCCAGAGGAACAGATGCTCCTTGGTGGGTTTCAACCAAATTTTGCTGTGATACGGTGGAAAACACAACATCATGCTGTGAAGTCACTCTATTTTTCTATATGCATTTATATTTAGGTGCCCCAAAGGAAAAATTAGGGTCACAGAGCCATTCCCAAGCCTCATCATCTTCATCTTGCCATGCTCAAATGTCAACATGAGCACTCCTCCAATTCCTACTGTTCCCAAGTATGTATTTCCATGGATCAGAACAGCTTTATCTCTGTCTTAAGGGATATTTCAAGGCAAATTCAGTACTAGAGCCTAATATCAAAGACACATCAATATCCATTTTCTCCATTTAATATGAAAGAGGCAGGGGAAATTCAAAATGAAAGGCAGAGGGAAAGCAGCAGAGGTAGAAAAACCCCCAGGGCTGGGCCCAAACACCCTGGAGAACCGAGCTCTGTGTCCTCACTTAGTGCTGAAAATCATCACTCAAAAATATGGAAGTAATGTCCAAATGAGGGGAAAAAATGAGGATATAAATTCTTGCAGGTTAAAAGGAAAACCATACTGAAGCTGGCAATAAAAAGAATTTGAGGGACAACTCAATAAAGCAAAGGATGAATCATTTTTCAGATGGTAGAGGTAGGATGCACATTATGGAGATGGGGAATGAACACAGGGAGCAGGATGATGCTTAAATCCTAAAGCTTTACGGATGAAATCTAGGGACAAAACAAAGAAAGAAAGCAGCAGAGCAAACTGAGAAAAGGTGGATAGTCCATCCATGGATCTGATTAAAACACAAGAAATAAAAAAATGTTATAGGAAGAGTGCCGAAAAAAAATCCTTTTCCATCCAGACATAATTCTATGAGATGTTGATAAAGTTATTAAATATTATCAGAGCAAATGGGGTGGATTTGGCTATTTGTAAAATTAAAAATGCTTAATTAAGTGGGAGACAATGATCCCTTTTTCTGCAGAAGGAGGTCACTATACAGACAGTTGTGGTTCTTCCTATTCCAAAATGATTTGGAAAAGGGATAAAAAGGAGGGGGCAAAACAAAAAACAAGCAATGAGGTGACAGCCCCATGTTATCCACCTGGAAAGCAGATGAAGCTGAATAAACATTCCGGTAAAACTCCTTTTTAACTGCCCAGGTTTCATGCTAGGCCCTGAAATAGCCACCACCACTCAGGTATTGGAGCTACACTCATCCATTCTGGGAAAAAGCATCCAAAAAAAGCAACTTCAGCGCTGTGAATTCACCAGGAAGATGCACCAAAGGGTCAGTGACTGCTTCACCTATGAGCCAAGACCATTCCTGCTTCCGTGTTCCCTGCTTGCCAAGATCTGCCTCATTCCCTGTTTTATTTGGGATGCCATCAGTGGAGGGCTCCAGTAGCACTTGGGTCGTGTTACCTTCATCAAGGAGATGAATTCAAAATCTGGTCACTGGTGGGAAGGGTGATGGGAGAAGCTCTCCATAAATTGGTATATTTGTAATTATTAGCAGCAGCTGTAAAAACAGCTCATCAGGAATTAGGAGATGGGAATTTGGAGGGATCTTCAGTGTTTGCTGCTCTGATTGGGTGCCTCCCTATCCCCCCAAAACTGCAGTGATTTAACAAAGCCAATTTGCCAACACAGGGATGTGCTAATGACCACACCAAGCCCGAGCCATGCATGGATGTCAAACACACTCAGAAATTTGCTAATACGCACAAAAAAAGCACAAAAGGCAGATTAAAACCATTTTAACTCCTGTCAGCAAATCTTCAAATTAAGCTAAAATAGGTTCAGCCCATGTAGGAATGCTGGAGTGTCTCTCCATCAAGGGCTCACAGTGTTTTATCCAGATTAACTGAATAAACTCAAAAGAAAAATTACTCCTCAAAAATTAACTCGGTGTTTCCACAAAGGTAGTCAAGGGGAAGCCACAGCCCTGTGGCACAAATCCTCTGATTCCAGGCCACTGTGGGATCCTCCTGAGTCTGAATACAAGTCATGGGTGAAGGAAGGTTCCCTCCCAGCTGCCATGTTCTGCTGGTTTTGCGTATAGAAGAAAAATCTCATATCTCAAATTCTCAAAATCTCAAATTAACAACCAAAACCACTACACGTGTGCCAACTGCAACATCAGTATTATCTGAGCACGAGCCCATCCCATGGTGGAGCTGGATGGGACGACCTCCACGGTGCTTGGGATGCCCTTCCCTCACTGGGATGTCCCACAGTGGTGGGATGTCCCCCCCTTGGTGGGACATCCATGCACTTTGGTGGGGTATTTCCGCCTTGGTGGGACATCCACCTCTAGCGGGATGCTCCACCCCGGGGTAAGGCATTCCCCCCTTGGTGGGATGTTCACCCCGGGGGGATCCACGCCCTGGATGGATCCATTCTCACCTGGATGTTCTTCTCACAGTCGGTCTGGTGGTGCAGCAGGAGCTCGCTCTCCAGCAGGAAGCGCTTCCCGCACTTGTCGCAGATCTGCATCCGGCTGTGCGTGACGTTCATGTGCTTCTCCAGGTACCAGCGGTTGTTGAAGATCCGGGGACACTTCTTGCATGGATAATGCTGCTTCTCCTCCAGCTTCACCTTCTGGCCCAAGCCATCTTGCTCCTTCTTTCTCTTCCTTCCCCTCTGGCCTTCTTCTTCCTCCTCCTCCTCCTCTTCCACCTTGGCCATCTCCTGGGACCTGGTTGCCATGGCAGGTTTAGTGGCTTTGGGTGCCCGGCTGCCCCTGCGGGGCTGCCCGCTCTTTTCCCTTTTCATCTCTGAGGCATCTTCATCATCATCGTCCTCTTCTTCCGTCGTCTCCTCCAGGTCTTCCTCCTCGCTGCGCTCCTCCTCCTCCTCCTCCCCCACCTCCGCATCCTCCTCCTCTTCCTCCTCCTCCTCCCCTTCCTCATTCTCCTCCTCCCCGTCCTCCTCCGTGTCGCGCCCATCCCCGTCCGGCCGCCCCATCACGGCCGCCTCGCTGGCGGCCGCCTTCCCCTCCGTGCCCTTGGAGACGTTGAGGGTCTGGTTGTTGAGGTTCACCTCCACGATGATCTGCTCCCGGTTGTAGGAGCCCTGGCTGTCCAGGTCCTCCTCGGACTCCTCGCCCTCCATCTTACAGACAGCGCCGGGACCTCCGTCCTTCTCCTCCTTGTAGTACTGCTTGGCCGGGCCGGGGGGGAGCGTCCCACTGCCCGTCCCATCCTCCACCCGCACCGAGAAGGGGTCGTTGCCCTCCCGGGCGTAGATTTTGGGGTGGGGGGCGTCCACCTCCTGCTTGATCTCGCAGTAGTAGGGCGGGGGTCCGGCGCAGCCCTCGGCGGGCAGGGCCATGTCGGTGGCCAGGCTGAGCGAGCGGGTGTCCAGCAGGTCCTGGCAGGAGGACGCGATGTTGTTCATCTGCAGCACGGCGGCCGCGTTCAGCACGTCCTGCACATTGCAGGAGTTGACGAGCAGCTTGGAGGTGTAGATGAAGTTGAGGATCTGCTGGAGGCCCTGCGAGGTGAGGGCCTCCAGAGAGAGCTCCACGCGCTGCAGCTGCTTGTTCTGGGTGAAGAGGGAGTGGAAGAACTGGCTGTAGGCTGCCAGGACCCCCTTGTGCGCCGGGAAGATGCTCTTGTGCTGCACCAGCACGATGTCCACGTCGCACAGGTCCGGCTGAAAGAGGCGCTGCTCGTTCAGTCTGTCCATCAAACACGTGAAGTGGAGGGCTACATCCTCCACCAGGGAGTACTCAGCCGAAGGGTAGTCAGTCGTTTTTTCGACTATCAGCTGTGGGGAGGAAAGAAATAGAATCATTCAGGGCTCTTTCCCTGCAAAAAAAACACCCTTCTGGCCATGCCATCCATCCTTCTCCATGCATCCCCAAGTCAGAGGTGCCACCTGAGAGACTCTACTGCCAGCCCCAGCTTGGAGGTGCCAACCAAAACGTTCTGTCACCAATCCCAGCTTGGAGACACTAACCATGAAGTTCTGCCACCAGCCCCAGCTTGCAGATACCAACCAAAATGCTCCATCACCAACCCCAGTTTGGAGATATCAGCCAAGAAATTCCATCACCAACCCCAGTGTGGAGAAATCAGCCAAGAAACTCCATCACCAACCCCAGTTTGGAGATACCAACCAAAACATTCCATCACCAACCCCAGTTTGGAGATACCGACCAAAACATTCCATCACCAACCCCAGTTTAGAGATATCAGCCAAGAAATTCTATCACCAACCCCAGTTTGGAGATGCCAGCCAAGAAACTCCATCACCAGCCCCAGCTTGGACATGTCAACCAAAATGCTCTACCACCAGTCCCAGCTTTGGAACACCACAAAACTCCACCACCAGGCCCACCTGAAGACACCAACCAAGAAGCTCCATCACCAGCTTGAGTCCAGGAGACTCAACCAAGGAGAAGAAGCCCCAGCGAAAGGGCAGGTCAGGGCCACACTAGCAGCCACCGATAGCCCTTCAAGGTGGGTAGGAGGCACCATGGCCACCAAGGAGGTCCAAAGGCAGGCTCAGGTGGCCACACTCACTCAGAGATGTCACACAGGAGAGGGGATGCCTTGACCTCTTGAATAAGATGGAGATCCAGGTGGATATTTGCCCCAAGCAGGAAGCCAATTTTAGGCACCTGCTGAGATGTAACCCCCTAAACAAAAGGAAATTAGGAGTTTATAGCTCCCTGCTTCTGCAGATAATAACATAAAGCCCAATATCCCCTGATATTTCTGAATTACGCCGCGTGCTCTCGCTCACAACAGCAGCTCACTCACAGCTGGATTCATTGGGATGATTTATGCACTTTTTAATGCTCATTTTCCATTGCCTGGGGAAAGGCACTACCTGGAAAAATTCAAATCAGGGAGAAGCACAACTGAGGCTGGGAAATGCTGCACTGCCAACCCTCCCCAGGCTGAGTTTTCTGGGTATTTAATCCAACTCCCACGTATTTCACATGGTCCAGACCATCCCTGGTGTTCATCCCCTCTCCTGGTCATACCTCAGCCCCAGGATGAGTCTGCCTGCTCCACCCCAAATCCAAGGGATATCCCACGCCCTAAAACCTGTGTCCTGTATTAAAAGAAGGTGGGACACACCCTTTCCCTTGGCTTCCTTTGCTGAACACCCAAATCCTCAATGGAGACACATCCAGACCCCATAACACCCTCTTTCCTGACCAAGGACATGGTGCAGAACAGTGGCAGAGAGGGGAGGTTCTACCTGCCAGGTTTATCCTGCACCTCCTGCTCCAAAAAGAGATTTTCAACACCCATTTTTTCTGGAACAAATGGCAGCTCTTGATCAACACACAAATTCCAGCAAGACATGTTCTGTTTGTCTTCTTTTTTTTTTTTTTTTTTTTTTTGTCTGGTGAGCCAAAGGCAAAAGACAAAAATGTTTAAATAATAAAAAAGGGTGTTTTCGTCTCTGTTTTCCCAACAAGCAAAAAACCTCTTCCTCCTCCCTGCCAAATTTTTTCATTTTCATTGGATTTGTGCTCCACAACCAACCCATCCAACCAGTAGGGTTTTGCATGGTCCTGATAGCCCTGGAGAATCCCAGCAAGTGCTGGCACCCAGGAAAAACATGGAAAAACCAGTTCTGCTCCAAATTCTTGGCTCTGCAGCCTGGAGCAAGGCAGAGAGGTAGGAAAAGGGTTGGGTACTTATATATTTTATATTCTTTTTATTGTTTATATATATTAATTTTTCAATATTTTATACATCCATGCTTATGTATGGTTAAACTACTTATATATAAAAATACATACATGTATAAATTTATAAACATTCTTTATATATGTATTTGTTACAAAATGCTGCATCCCAGCTGGAACATCCATCCACCTCACCATTTTCCGAGCCTCTCGCGACTGCCAAGAACATTTTGATGAGATCTTGGATGGTTCAGCCCGCCCCCAAGACACGTAGAAAATAATTAAGGATATAATAAATATCAAAAACTGAAGAGACAGCAGGAATTCAGCGCAGCAGTTTGCTGTTTGCCAGGTTCTCTCTTGAAAAAAACCCTCCGGGGATCCATCTCATTCTTCATTTAGGATACCCCAAGCTTGGTGTAGGGACATCCACGAAGGAATGGGTGCAAAATAGGGGAAAACGGGTCTGTGGGGCGGCATCGCCCCGCCTGGGAAAAAAAAAAAGCCGGCTTTTTTTGCCCTCCGGATCGAGGATTTTTGGCAAAGGGGGCTGATCCCTCACCCAGCGGCGCTCCTCGCCAGGCGGCTCTAATCAGTCCCAGCAGCGGCGAGGACAATGCGTGTCTTGGCCGCGTCCCGCCGGTGACTTCAGCCCGGGCTTGTCAGCGGGAGCCTTTTGCTCTTTATTGCTCTCAGATGCTTTTCGTGAGCTTGCCCGGAGCCAGAGCCCCGGCCGAGACAAGAGGCGCCTGCCGGGGTGAGATTCCCCAGAAAGACCCCAACTTGCCCCAAAATGCCCCTCCGGCAGCTCCCGTCCCTGCAGCTCCAGCGGAGCGGAGAAGCCTGACTAATGGGCGACTAATGGGAGGGTTAAATCCGGTGCTCTTCCTCTGGGAAAATGCAAATATTTGAAATATATATCCCTTTTAATATTTCTTGTATTAAAAATACATATTCAGAAAAAGGAAAAAAAAGAAGAATCACGAGTTTTGCTCTTTTCCACCATCACCACCCGGCCCCGCTGGCTCTGTTTAGGGCCAGGAGCAGGTCAGCCATCCCATCTCCATCCCCTGCTGCACCTGGGCAGCTCACTGCATGCACTAAACCCTAAAACTGCGGGGCCCCACCACACACTGCCAACCTCTAAGCAAAAGTTCTGGCATCATCAGCGCAGAAAAACACCCCGAAAAATTATTAGAAAGCAGCGTGGCCACGAATTCCACACGCCGAGGCGCCTCCAGCCAGCCCTCCCCGCCCTGACGCTGCCCTCCAGCTCTATTTTAAGAGAGTTTTCACGTGGTGCTGCCAAAGTCCCATCCCAAAACAGCTGCTGGGGCAAGAGGACGGCCAGAGGATGGGGAGGATGCTCGGGGAGAGGGATGGGGGTTGGATGAGCCCCGATGGCAGGGGATGGAAGGGAAGGATGAGTAAGGAACGGTGGTGGAAGGAGATGCTGATGGTCACTGGGGCAGGGCAGCCTCTCTCCAGCCAAACCACCAAAAATCCCACCACAGGAGGTGGAGCCCAAGCTCCATTTCCACCTGTACCCTGCCATGTGCCTCAGTTTCCCTAAACAGACCCACCAACACCTGCCCACCTGCCCTGAAAGGTGTTTGCTGCTGGATTTAAATCAATGTACTATGACAAAAAGCACTTTCTCTTAGCAGCTATTGAGAACGAGATCCCGAAATGTTCCTGCAGCTCTAAACCTCCCCAAAGGACCAGAAGGTTGGGCCACTCTGGATATATTTAAATACTCAAATCCTCAGTCCCCCAGAAGACCATCTCTGACATTCACCAGCCTCTTATTTAATTAATTTTTTTTTTAATTTCTTGTGCCCTCATCACCACAGCACTGAGGACCATGAGCAATTCTTTCCCACATAAACACAAGGACAAGGGGTTTTAGGGCATAAAATTCACATTTAAGTGGTGACAAGACCAGCTGCCTGTGAACCACTTTCCATTCAGCACAAAAATTGGGGATTTCTTTAAATTTTTCACCCTCAAGATGTACAAAAAAAAAAAAAAAAAAAAAGCAATCTGCTTTTCTGTACCATTTCCAACCACCAAAGCATTCATAGTTGACCTTCAGTATTAAATTGCATTAAAGAAAAGTGCTTTAATAAGGAGCTAAATACAATGTCAGCACTTGCTCCTCAAAAAAAAGTCCCCCATGCCCTCTTCTCAATTTGGACATTGCTGCGCTTCAGGACAAAAGAGCTGGGCTGGAACTATTTAATGTCAAAACTTGACTTTTGTTTAAGAAAGAAATAACATTAAACCCCCATTTTTACAGATTAGCTCGGACGACACAAAGGGGCATCGTTACAAATCCCAAACACTCGCGCTTTCGGTTTTAATCCTCGGCTTCCTACAACTTGCCCTCTGCCTTCCAGACCCTTGCATGAAACCTTCAGCCTTTTCTCCCTAGTTTTGAGGCCATCAGAAGATTTTTCCCGAAGTGATGCGACGCTCGTGTCTTCCCACAGCTCCCCAAACCAGAACACGCCGGCCCAGAACGAGCAGCGCTGCCTTGGACCAGGCACATCCCACTGCCCAACCAGCCATTCCCGGAGCTGGGAACCTGGCAGAGGGATAACCCACATCCCAAAGCGCCTGTCCCTCGCCTGTCGCCTACCTTCACCGCTCTGCTGTCCCCTCCCTCCCCGGGGAGCTCTCCGTGGGTGCTTTCGGCACGGGACCGCGCTGGGGGTGGGGTCTGCTCGCTCCTCCGACGGGTGTTTTTATTTAATTACGAGAGGGTTGTCCGGAAAAACAAGCAGGAAGGGAAAACAATAGCCCGGCCACAGCCCCGCCTGGCGAGGCGCCGGGTGCCGGCCCCGAGCGCCCACCGCCGGCATCCTGCCCGCCGGGACGTGCCCGTCCCGCTGCGGAGACCTCAGGGATGCTGCTGACACCATCCCAAGCGGTGATTTGTTTTTTCCTCTCTGTGTTGTCTAAAAGGCTTAAGGGTGCCCAAAGCAGAGTCAAGTGCAGCCACAGCGAGAGCAGGAGAGGGGAAGGGGCCCGGCTCATCTCGGGGGGTTGGGCACCCCAAAAAACATCTCCCAGCCTCTGCTGGGTGAAGAAGAGCATCAATCCAGCTGTGGGACAGCCAGATGCTTCACAGGCTTTTTTTTTTTTTTTTTTTTCCTCCCTTTTGGTTGTTCCTAGTTTCTTATTAATGATATCCAGCATTTACAGGCTTTGGCTCAAGGATGCTTTTCCCAGGGTAGCAGCACCAGGCCCACCAGTGCAATGGAACAGGGACAGCTCCTTCCCCCATCCCTGTCTCCCTGCAACCAAGAGGACACCTTTGCAAAGGGGAAAAGGTTCATTTGGGCTTTTTTTTTGGAAGTGCCATGGCCACCAGCAGCGTGGGGAGAGGAGCAGGATGAGGTGGGATGAGCAACACCCACTGGGAGCAGGCACTGCCTTCCCAACAGCACAGCCCACAGAGGGTTAATGGCTTTGTGCTTTTTTTTTTTTTTTTAATCTCACATTAAAAAAAATATAATAAAAATTAAACCCTATCAGCAGCTCTGGGTGCTTTTCTCCTTTCCTTTTGCACACCGAGCTGCAAAGCCACTGTGACCCTTCCCAGGATGGATGGATCAACCCCACTGTCACACCCCATCCCCAAATCGTCCCAGTGAGGTGATGCTGCTCCTGGGGGATGCCACCACCATGATGGCATCGAGGACACTGCCCCTCTGTTCCACCAGGGTGACAGTGAGGGCAGTGCCATGCCCTGGGAGCCCATCCTGACACGTGGGAAGTCGAGCGCTGTCCCCTGCTCAGACACAGCCTCTGCTGCAAAAATACAGAGGCTTCAGCAATGCTGCATTATTTAATCCCAGGACAAATCCCAATCCCTGCAGGAGAGCAGAGGCACCAAAACCTGGATGGGAGCACCTTTCTGCGTGTCCCTGTCCCCTCGGTCAGGGCTGAAAGAGGTGTGGCTCAGTCAGACCCAACACGTGGTGCAAAAGCCCTGCGGGTGATTCCAGAGCTAGGTCTGGGGGTTAAATCCCGATGGGATGCTGGTGGATTCCAACAGAGCTGGCACGGCCCTGGCAAACGCTGAGGGCACACAGGACAGCCAGGCCATGGGGGCCCCGCCAGCGCCTGGCACAGCCAGTGACAGCTGGCTGATGGAGATGTCCCTGAGCCACCATGGGATGGGATGGGATGGGATGGGATGGGATGGGATGGGATGGGATGATGGGATGCTGCCCTCCATCTGTGGGATGCAGGACTGCCCACAGAGTCACTGCCAGGCTGGAAGAGCCCGGGGGACACACACACACACACACACACACACACACACACACGCGGGGGACACGCGCACACACACACACACACAAAGCCACTGTCCCCTCCCTCTCCTGCCCGAGAAAAACAAGCGGAGGGAAGGCTGAGGGAGGAAACGAGGACAAAACCCAAGGCTGACCTCCCCAGCCGGGCTGTCGGCCAAGTGGCTGTAGCCAGGGGCCAGCTCCGGACCACTGCCCAGCCCGGAGTGCCACGCCAGCCCAGGGGAGGCATCACCCCCAGCGAGCCCCGGGATGTCCTCACTGCCACTGAGGGAGGGCGTGGATGCAACAGGACAGGCAGTGCTCAGAGCCCCCCAGAGCTCCCAGGATCCCCCCCAGGAACCCCAAATTCAGTGCTGGGAGCAGGGATGGCTGCAGGAGCAGGGATGGCTGCAGGAGCAGGGATGGCTGCAGCGGGGCAGCCACCACATCACTTGTGCAGAGCAAAAGGCATCGTAACCCCGAGCCACCCCACTGCCATGTGCAGCCAGGGATGCAGGAAGGGGCTGGGATCCCCAGCAGGATGGATGGATGGGTGGATGGATGGATGGATGGATGGATGGATGGATGGATGGATGGATGGATGAGGGATGGATGGATGGATGGATGGATGGATGGATGGATGGATGGATGATGGATGGATGGATGATGGATGGATGATGGATGGATGGTGGATGGATGGTGGATGGATGGATGATGGAAGGATGGATGGATGGATGGATGGATGGATGGATGGATGGATGGATGGATGGGTGGGTGGATGGATGGGTGGATGGGGTGGATGGATGGATGGATGGATGGATGGATGGATGGATGGATGGATGGGTGGATGGATGGATGGATGGATGGGTGGATGGATGGATGGATGGATGGATGGATGGATGGATGGATGGATGGATGGATGGATGGATGGGGTGGATGGAGCCTCCTCCCAGGCACTGCTGAATGAGGTTTCCATCAAAGGGCAGCATCCCCTGCCTGGCACCACAGTGCCCATCCCTGGGGCAGCCACCACGACCTTCCAGGTGGATCCCAGGTGGTTGGATGTGACACCTCCAGGGCTTGTCCCACACTCAGTAAAGCCTAAAACCACAGCATTTCCTAACCCAGCCACAAACTTGCCAGAGAGATCCAAGATTCAACCTGTCCCAGCATGCTGGGCAGGACTTTCCATCCCAGAGCATTTCTCCAAACCCTGGCTCTGACCCCTGGGATGGTCCCCATCTCCAGTTCCATCCTAACCCAGCCTTGACCAGGGCTCTTTGGGTAGCACCAGCCATGCTCCTCTAATCCAGCCATAGAATGGTTTGGGCTGGATGGGACCCTAAAGATCATCTTGTGCCAACTTTCCTGCCATGGGCCATCTTCCTTTAGACCCAGTTGCCCAGATCAAGGATCTGGATGCACCAGATCCTTCCTGCCCAACACTTTTAACATTTTTATGAACATGCATTATTTTTACCCTTATTTTTATCACCATTTTCTCTGTAGCTCGGGGAGCAGAGCTTTAACTCAGACAGGGTGTCAGCAGCCCTGGCTCCAGGCAAAAGATGTAATCATAAAAACAATAATAAAAAAAGACAGTTTGTTGTAATTAAGTCTCCTACCCATCACATCTGCGCCACCATGGCCAGTCTTTCCCCATATCCAAAGGCATCCCAGTTTTTACCTTCAGGAGAGGGGGATGAACACTGAGTGGGCTGCAGAGGGGACAGCAACCCCAGAGGACACGGGGACAAGTCCTCAGGTATCCCCATGCAGGAAACCCAATGGGGCCATCCCTGCCCTGCACAAACCACCCTAACAGCACAACCCATTTCCCTTAGAAGTAAGGGAAAATTAAGGACAGGAGGCACAGAGCTCATCCTGCCCACCAACAGCCACTCCTCCAGTTTTACAGGGACCCATGGAATGTCAGGGGACATCTGGGATGCAAACCACCTAGAGGATCTAGATGTCCACGTTTTTGGGGCCAGGCAAACGTGGCGGCAAATGAAAAACTTCATCCCTTGCTCTTCCTGGAGAGTCACTTTGTCACGGCCAGCACCAGGTCCCCTCTATAAAGGCTGAAATGCAGCAGCGTGGGAGAGCCCTCAGTTTTCTCCTCCAGCTGGAGCACGGAGGGAGAACTGAAAACCAGCAATTCCCCCAAAACCTTCAACGACCCTCTGAGGTTTTGACACATTCAGTTCATCCGCAAAAGGTTTGGGTTGTTGTTTTTTTTTTTTTTTTTCCCCTCCTCATTTTTCCACGAGCAGAAAAATCTGCATCTTAAAAATAACCAATATTTTATCAACTCGCGGGCAACCGACCTCCCAGTTTCTCCCTGTCTTTTCCAAAGGATCCATCTCCAAAGGCGGCAGCGGGTTATTTTTGCGGAGGGGGGTGGCAATGCCTCTGCTCCAGACGCGAGACACGAACACAGGGCCGTTTATCTCGCCTGCTGATAACCGAGCGCTCCGTTAATTCCTCCCGGGGAGAACAAAGCTCCGCCGTCATTCCAAGCCCAGGTGGCAAAGGGGACCCTCCGGCCACCCCGGGAAAAGCCCCCGGAGCGGTGCCGAGCCCAGCCAGCATCCTCAGGGAAACTCTGCAGTTGGAGGCAGAACGTTTGCACCCAGCGAGATTTCACCATAGATCCAGGGGAAAAAAAAAAAAAAAAAAAAATTAAAAAATAATAAATCCCTTAGTGTCTTTCCAAGGAGGAATTTTGCTTTGTAAAGCAAATCTTCCTCTGGTTCTTGCCGAGGCAGGGCGTGGAAGGAAGGCTGAATTCCCAACTTTTCCCCGTCTTGCTCGCTGGGCTGCTCGCTCGGGTGGGCTCTGGGTGTCTCCATCTCCACCTCGGGGCATGAAAGGCTCCCCAAAACACCCCGGAGTGTCCCCCGGTCCCTCAGCATCTCCTCTGGGAAGGGATGCAGGCGCGGTTTCAGCAGGGATTTCAGAGGCCGAGCGTGACTGCCCAGCGTGACCCCAAACCCAGTCCCGACCAGTTTAACCCCAGTATGGCGCTCGGGGAGGGGGGGAGGTGCCGAGCCCCATCCCACCATCCCATCCAGCATCGTTTCCTTATTTTTCCAAGCTTGCACTTTCTTCCCCTTCCCAAAAATCCACTCGGACGCTTCCCGGGGCGTTAGGACGGGCACGGAGCCAGCGCTGGGGCAACCACAAGCCCGCACTTTTTGGGATGGGGGAGGCTCCGAGGCACCGGGAGCCGCGATCCCAGCACATCCCAGCGGGATTTCCCGTGGATCTTCCCAGCTCAGGCCTGTCCTCCGCAACTCCAACTAAACCCCCCCCCACCAAAACTCCACCGGCCGATAAAATAGGTCACTGCTGCAGGCGAGAGCCACAGCTCTGGTGTTATTGTTATTATTATTATTATTATTATTATTATTATTATTATTATTATTATTATTTAAGAGCAGCACTGGAAAATCCCTTTTCGTGGCGGGGGGGGGGGGGAGGGGATGCTGCGCCCTCCCTGCAGCTTTGCTCCTCCGGGATGTCGGGGAGCGCCCAAGACCCCCCAGATCCCCCGGGAAAAGGGGGCCCACGAGGGGAACCAGCCATGGAGGGGCGGGGGGGAAGGCGGGCAGGAATTGGCAAAAGGATGGAGTCATCCGGGGAATGGGAATGGCCGAGGAAGCGGCGGCTCGTGCGCCCCCCCCCCCCTCTCCCAGCGAATCCTCCGGCCTGGGGGCTCCAAAAGTGTGCGCGTCCCCCCAGATCCTCCCAGGGACCCCCGAGCTGGGCTGGGGTCCTCCCAAGGGAGGGCTCAGACCCCTCCTCACGGCCCTTCCGCACCCCCATCCCCCTCTAAGGCACCCCAAAGGTGCTGGAGGGGGGGGGGGGGGCGTTTTTAAAGCCATTTTCAGCAAACACAGCCCATTCTCGCCTTGCGGGAAGGGGGGACCCCCATGCAGCCCCCGCCCCCGGCAGAGCAGCACCGGCCCCAAACCCGGCCGGGCTGTGCTTTTTGTACCTCCCCCCCAAAAAAAAAAAAAAAAAAAAGCAACCAAAATCCACGGCCCCCTCCCCTTCACCCCCCCCCCCCCCACGCGTGGATGCAGCATCGCCCATGCAACCTCCCCCTCCCGCATCCACCTCGGCCGCCCTGGCCGCGATTTGGGCAAGTTTCGAGGCCTTTGGGAAGTCGGCAAAGCCCCGGGAGCGGCGGAGGAAGGAAGGGGAAGGGAGAGGGGAAAATAAAAGCGAGGAGAAAAGGGAGAAGGGGGGGGTGGGGTGGGGGGGGGTTCAGGCTCTACCATTTTGATGCAAAGGTCTCCGCGCTGAGGAGTCCCGGTCCTCCTCCGCTGGCCTGGGGTTTGTGCTCTCCATGAAAAAAACAAGGAATTGGTGGGTTGGGTGGGTTGCTGGTTTGGTGGCTTTTTTTTTTTTTTTTTCCTTTCTTTTTTTTCTTTTGGCTGCCTTATTTCTGCTTTTTTTTCCTTTTTTTTTTTTCGCCTTTTGGAGGATGAGGGGGGGGAGGAAATCACCGCGCCAGCGCTGCTTGCATCCCCGTCCCTCTTTTCCTTTTTTCCCCCTATATTTCCCTTTTCTCAATTTTCCTCTCTCCCTGTTTTATCTTTTGGGTTTTTTTCTTTTCTTTTCCTTTCCTTTTTTTTTTTTTTTTTTTTTTTTAAATTTTATGTTTTCCTCCTCCTCCTCTTCTTCACCTCATCCTGCCCATCGCCATGTTCGCCCCTTTTGGGAAGCCGGAGGAATGCGGAGCGGCGGCGGCTCCGGCTGCCAAGAGCCCCGGGGCCGCTGATTGGAGCCGCCGCATCAGCTGGGGCCGCGGCTGCCCCTTTAAAGCGACAGCAGCCACCGCCACCCCCACGGGGACACCCCCCCTGTCCCCTGTCCCCGCACCCCAACCCCTCCGCCACAGCCGCCTCTGCAGCGCAGCATCCCCCGGGGAGCATCCCCTGGATCCCGCTGGGGCGGGGAAACTGAGGCACGCGCAGCCCCCGCCCGACCTCATCAAAACACCCGCCAGGGTTTTTTTTTTTTGGAGGGGGGACAGTAAAACCTCGATTTGGGGTGTCGTGGAGTGACGTCCATCCGATTAAAGTGGGGTTTTGGGGGTGTTTTCCCGCTGTTTGGATGAAATGGGGATGCCCCCACCTGGAAGTGTTTAAGGCACATTTGGAGCATTAATTGGGAGCATCCCCTGGATCCTGCTATGGAGGGGGAAACTGAGGCACACAGCTCCTTACCCCTCCCCAGATGCAATAAAAAGACCTCAAGGCTTTTGTGGGGCATAAAACCTCAATGTGAGCTGTTGTGGAGTAACAGCAATTTATTTAAAGTGGGATTTTTGGGGTTGTCTCCCACTGTTTGGAGGAAATGGGGATCTCCCCACCTGGATGTGTTAAGGCAGATTAAACACATCCTCTGGATCCTGCTATGGTTGGGGAAACTGAGGCACATCACCCTCCTCACCCCCTCCCCAAACCCAATAAAAAGACCCCAAGGCTTTTTGGGGCATAAAACCTCAGTTTGGGGTGTAATGAATTAAGGTTGGTTTATTTAAAAATGGGATTTTGGGGTGTTCTCCCGCTGTTTGGAGGAAATGAGGATCCTCCACTGGGAGGGTGTTTAAGATACATTTGGTTCTTGGGAGCACCCTCTGGATCTTGCTGTGGAGGGGGAAACTGAGGCACACAACCCCTCACCCCCTCCCAAAACCCAGCAATAAGACCTGAACGTTTTTTGGGGCTTAAAACCCCAACTGGAGGAATCATGAGTCAACATTAATTATTACAAAAGGGGATTTTTGTTCTCCCACTGTTCAGAGGAAATGGGGACCCCTCTGGGATGGTGTTTAAGGAACATTTCCTGCCGGCAGAGGGATTCCCCCAAACCCCCTCAGGGCCTGGGACAGGACCTGTGGGACACACCCAACCCCCAAAACCCTCCAAAACAAAGCAAAGCTTCATCATTTCACCCCCAGCTCTGCTCGGCTCTCCCTGATGCTGAGCCAGGGGTGGATTTTATCACCCCAACACCCCCAGCCTCACCCAGGAGCTGGGTACCCCAAAATCCTCGTTCTGGGCGCCGAGGGGGCAAAGCTGGAGCAGCTCCAGGGTGTCTGTGGTGGCCTCGTGCACCAGGACAGGCTCTGCCCCTCGGCAGGAAAAGCCCCAGGAGGTGCTCAGAGAACCTCAAAGGGATGGTGACCACCCCCCAAAACCCATTTGTGCTCCCAACCCTCCTGCAGACACTACCCAAAATAGCACACCACCCTAAAAGCAGAGCAGCACAGCAGCTCTGAAGGGCACTGGGGGCATCCCCAGAGCCCCGGGGATTTTCATCCCACCTTCCCAGCTCCCCTGGTTCCCCCAGCCGCTCCCAGCTGCCGACATCCACGCGGGAACGTCCTGCACTTGTTTAGGCTCAGCCCTGGTTGCCGTGCTCAGTAACTTCTTCCAGATGTGAGCAGCTCTTTGCATAACGTCCCCGTGGCCACGTCCTGCCCGCGCCGGCTTCATTTCAGAGCTTTCCTAATTGTTTTTTTCTTTTTTTTTTCCTTTTTTTTTCTTTTTTTTTTTTTTTTTTTTTTAATGCTCCTTCTTGCTCTCAACCCTGCACTGCTCTACAGGAAAAAATTCCTGGCCAGTGCCACCAGAACATCTTCCCTGTCAGAAAGCTTTTTGTGAGATGAGTGTTTGGCCTGTCCGACATCTCTCCTACCCTGGAAACTTTTCCAAAAAGCTACATAAGCTCCTGGAAATGCAGCCAGTGCTGGGGGTGAGGGTGAGATGAGGCTGGAGGTGGGAGACAGGGATTTAAGCTCTGCTCCAGGACCCAAATCCCTGTGGCCTTTGCATGGAGGTGGCACAGGGGACCAAGGAGGTCCAGGATCTGGAGTCCTCATAGCTTTGGAATATGAAGACCTGCAGGGGTGGCCAAAGCCCTGATGCCTCTCTGAGGGGCTCACCAAGAGGTCCTGGCTTTTTGCAAGAAGCTGAGCCCACCTCTCACCTGGAGATCTGCTCTTTGCCAGGTGCAGTTTTTCCTTCCTGGCGAGGGAGAAGCTGTTCCTGCAGGGGCCTCCAAGACAAGGGGAAAAACCTTGGAAGGCAATGAGACACTTGTGTGAAACCCTTCATTTGAGCACAGTGGCCACAGCAACGCTCCTGAGAGACCAGCAGGTGGTTTGTTGGCCACAGCCACCCAGGGGCTACGTGGGGTTTGCTGAAACAACTTCCTGAAGCTCCCTGCAAATCCCACCCCACGCAGTTTGGTGAGATCCCACCCAGCCTGCCTCGGGGGCTTTGTTGTGTTGGTTAATGGGGCATGTGGGGCACTGATCCCTCGCTGGAGCTTCTTCAGCTGCTGGGATTTCTGGCTGAGGGTAACTCCAAGCTCTTGGTGCCTTCATACAAAGTTCTGGAAGTTCTGGTGTCTTCCTGGAGGGCTGCGGGCTGGGAAATGCCTCTGGCATACCTTGTACAGCATCACTGCCTGTGAAAAATGATCAAGGAAAGGGTAACAGGGTCCACAGAGGGATCTGAAGGTCCAGAGTTCAGTTCAGGTGCTGAACAGGGAACAGGTTCTCCAGGAAGGCAAAGTTCTGGAGAAACTGGCAACAAGGGGCACATGGAGCAAGCCTGTTGACACAGAAGTGTTGTGTCTCCTCCCTGGGGCTTTCCAGCAGAGTGGTGGCCACAAAAGGGACATCTCCTGCAGCTTTACCTCTTCCTTTCTCCCCCCAGGCCATGAGATGGCAACTGCAAGGTCACAGAGGGTCTTAAATGAAAGATCAGCCACAACAACACAGAGGAAAATGTTTGGGGAAACCAGGAGAGGTTCCTGTTTCCTTGGTTTGACTGACAACTGGTGTTTCCATTTGCATTTTCATGGTTTCAGACTTCCCCAAAGGAAGTGCCATTAAGGAGAAGGGACGAGAAGAAAGCTGAGACCCTGTAAGATCTCAGGGAGCTTTGGGTTTGTGAGGAACCACGGAAGAACCTGGAGGTGTTTGTGTGGATGGGGCGCCTGGGGACAGAGTTTGGTGGTGGATGTGGCAGTGCTTGGCAGTTAATGGTCGGACTTGATGATCTTGAGGGTTCTTTCCAACCTAAATGATTCTGTGAAGAGCCAAGTGGACCTGGACTGATGAATTCCGAGGTGGAGCCATGGCTCTGCCTGCCCAGGATTCCCTGTTTTTACAGCTGTGCTCTGCTGAGCATCTCCTCTAGGCTGGAATTCCCATGGAGAGGTGTTCCAGGAGATGGTGAGAGGAGGTTCTGTGGTGTGCCCCCTTCCTGAGCAGGTCAGGGCTTGGGCAGAGCAGGAGGGAAGAGCCCTCCAGATTCCCTTGGGACACAGGATGGAGGCTGGGAATGTGGTCAGCCCTTTAGGGAAATATCCTGGGCTTGGCCAGAGGTTTTCACTCAGCAGCTGGTTTTCTGAGCGGGATCATGGAAAAGAAGGGATCAAATCAGGCCAAGGGAGGGAGAAAGAAAGAATAAAAAATAGGGGAAGCAAGAACATTCCTGGAGGCTCTCTGGCCTCTGTCCCTCCAACCTCCTGAGAGGAGCAGGAGGAGGAGACAGACAAAACAAAAGGCACAAGAAAAGAAGGGGCCAAAATAACACAAACACGAGGGTTGTGAGGTCCAAAGCAAGCAGTGCCGGGGCAGGCCCCTTCCCAAAAACCCGTCAGCTTTCGGAGGATCCGGGGGTCCTGCAGAAAACGCTGCCCTTTTATGGCCAGGCGAGGAGGGCTGAGCACAGGATCCTGCCCTACTAAGGGAAAACATCTCCTGCTCAGTGTTTGCAAGGAGAACACCCACAGTGAGTATAGACAAGCTCTCAAAGGACGACTGAAATACTGCTGCTCGTGTTGACCCCGATTCTTCTCTTCTTTTTTCCTTTTTTTTTTTTTTTTTTTTCCTCTTTGAGTTCTCACTTCTGCTCCAAACCAGGGAGGAGGGGGGTTGGAAAAAAAAAAAAAAAAAAAAAGACATTTAAAAAGAAAAGTGATGATCCAGGCAGGGCTGGCTGGGTCCAGGTGAAACCCTCCCATCATGGGGTGGGGAGCAGGTTCAGGAGGGTTGGCTGGGGAGGTGGGTGAAGCCCCCTGAGCTGCTCCCCTTCCAGCAGTGGCTGTGCTGGTGTTTATCATGCCCTGGGCCGGTGTTTATCCTGCCCTGGGCCGTGGAAGGGCTGTGATCCAAGCAGGGAAGACGTTGTTACTCCATCTCAAGCACGACGTCTGTGCCAAGCCCATCCATCCACCGCTGCAATTCCCTGCCCCAGCTGACCCAGAATTTTGCTGCCTGGGAGGGAACCACCAGCTCCCAATGCTGCAAAAGCCACTCTATCCCATGGCAGGTGGTATTGTCACCAGGAATAACTTTTTGCCTCTGCTTGGCTGAGGCAAGGAGAGGAATCCACACTGCAAGTCAGACCCTGACTCATGGATACCCCACTGAATTTGTATTTTTCTCTATTTTTCATGCACCCAAGAATTTATCCACCCACGGGTATCTTCTGGATCTGCCAGCAGCCAGGTTTTAATTCTCAGAGGAGCTCATATTGGATTCTAGGTCTTTTTTCCTACCAATTTTGTAATCACCAGGTTTAATTTTATGTTTGGCAACACCAATACTAGGAAGTTTTAACCTTTGAGTTAGCGCACAGCAATAAGAAGATCCAAGAATTAATGAACAAATGCTTGGATGAATGAATTTGGTTTGGTGGCTGGGTTTTGGTGGTGGGGGGCTACAGGGGTGGCTTCTGTGAGAAGCTGCTGGAAGCCTCCCCCATGTCCAGCAGAGCCAATTCCAGCCAGCCCCAGGACTGACCAAGTGCTGGCCAATGCCAAACCCATCAGAGATGGGGGCAGCCCCTCTGGGGAAAACAGATTGAGGAAGTGGGAAAAAAAATCCCTGCAGCTGCAGACAGAGTGATGCCTAAGGTTCAGCTTTTATATTTTTCAGATTCTGTGCTGCTTTAGTGTGTGGGTCTGGGTTTCATATCAGGGGATGGTGAGCTCTGTGCACAGAGCAGGGAGACAAAACAATTCCTGCTCCAGCTGGGCACCAAGGACAAATGATCCAAATCTCAGGCCCAGGAGCACAAACACCGTGGGCTGGAGAGGGAAAAACAAGCAGGATGGGAGTGCATGGGCTAAAGCTGGAATGGGACAATGAACTGCAAGGTGCAAATGGAGCAGAGCTGATCCCAGTGAGAGCCCCCGGGAGCGCTCGTGCATTTTGGGACCATTTTGGTTGATCTTGGGTGCAGCCCTGGCTGGGCTCTGGTGCTGCCCAAGGTGGATCCATGGAGGAGATCCTTTGAATAAATCCCTGCTTTATTCTTTAGCTCTGTCCAGCTTCTGTTCTAGGTCAGCCTTCACAAGGGATCACGAGGAGTGAGGATCTGTGAGAGGAACAGCCCTGCAGACCCCCAGGTCAGTGCAGGAGGGGGGGCAGGAGCTGCTGCAGGCGCCAGAGCTGCGATTCCCCCGAGATTCCACGGTGCAGCTGTGGAGAGGCAGTGGTGTCTCTGCAGCCCATGGATCCTCCTGCAGGACATGGGAAGAGGCCATGCTGGAGCTGGGGGATGCTCAAAGCACCTTCTGACCCTGTGGAGAGCCCAGGCTGGAGCAGGCTCCTGGCCCACGCTGGAGCTGCATCCATCACAGCCCAAACATCTGCCCAGCTGTTGGACTTCAAGAAGTACTTCTTGGCTACCAGAGCTGGAGCCAGGTGAGGCTGTGCTGTGTCTCTTCACGCTGCCTGACTCAGCGTGGCTTCAGCGTCTGTGCATCCCTGGCTGTGTTGATGCTGGCAGACATCGACTCGTTAGCAGCGAGACTCATTAGAACTGGGGCCTTGGGGGATGTTTTCATGGAATTCTAGAATGATTTGGGCTGGAAGGAACCTTAAAGATCATTCATTTGCAACCCCCTGCCATGGGCAGGGACACCTTCCACTATCCCAGGCTGCTCCAAGCCCCATCCAGCCTGGCCTTGGACACTTCCAGGGATTCAGGTCACCTAAATGTGATACAAGTGAGGAGATCACAGACCAGCTGCCATGACCCTGCTTTTGGAGCTGGCTCTGCTCATCCCTTTGGGTGAGTTACAGCAGAGCATTGCCAGGTCTTCATTTTGGGTGGAAAATGGCTTATTTGAGAATTATTTAAGAGCAGGTTTTACAACCAAGGTCTGTGCTCTGCGTGCACCGAGCAAGCCGAGCTGAGCCAAGCCAAGCAGCCCAAGCCAAGCTGTCCTCACTGCTGTTGTGTTGGAGGAACAATCTCTATTAACAACTTGACTTGGCAGTTTCAACATTTTGGGGAAAGAATTATTTTTATTCTCCCACCAGGCCTTTCTCCAGCCATTATTGGCTACTGCTTTCCTGCACGAACAATTTAACCCCTGTGATGTCCAGGACAAAAGTAAATCTAGTAAAATTTAACCTTTTCCTGATAAAGCACATGGATTCTATGATCTAGGTGGGAAAACCACAGGATTTTACTTATTTTTTTTAAAGCCCTTCACAATACAATTAAAGAAATATATTGCCACATGACTGGAGAAAAGGTCCTTTTGTTGCTTGAAAACTGGTGAAAAACACAGAAAGCAAGAAGTTTCAATGATCATTTCTTGGGATGGAAATGAGTCCAGGGTGTGGTAGAGCAGAGATTGAGTCCAGGGTTTTTCAACATCCTCATCCACAACCTGCAGGAGCAAGAGCAGCCCCCCATCTCCATTTCTGCAGGAGAGATCTTCTGAGGGCACCCAGTGCCACACTGAGGGCAAGAAACTCCAAAAGGCTCTCGAGAAATGGAAAAGCTAAGAAGAAATTTCAAATAAGCTTTGATGTAGGAATAGATAAAGTAAAGCATCTGGAGAAAAAAAGAAATTGAGCAATTCTCGTGCTCTGCCAAGGCTGGGACTGGCACCGCGAGCTGAGATCTTGGACTGCCCCCAGAAATCACTGGCTCAGCGTGTGGCCAAGGAGTGTTCAAGGTGGCAGCTGAAAAGAGACAAGAAATTGTTATTTCTCAGCTTTCCCTGTGCACATCCAGTGCTCAAGGCATCGCTTTGCTGCTGCAGGAAACCCCGATGCGTCCCCGTTTCGATAGCTCTGCAGCCCTGATCTCCGAGGGGAGCCTGGTGGTGTTGGAGAAGAAGAAAGAACAATTAAATGACCACTGGGATGGGGCAGGTGCTTTGCAAGGTGAGATGGCAGCTCAGGATCGTTCAGCCTGGAGGAGGGGAGGCTCCTGGGAGCTTATGAATGAGGGGCAGCAAATCCTGAAGGTGGTGAGGTCAGTGAACGTGAGATTGTTATAAATTATAGAGATCGTAGAATCCCACGTTTTGGGTTGGAAGGGACCTTAAGGCTCATCCCATTCCACCCCCTGCCATGGGCAGGGACACCTCCCACTAGACCAGGCTGCTGCAAACCTGGTCTTGGAGTGTTACCTCCTTTTGCTTCTGGAAAAGACCAACAGTTTTGATAAACTCACAGAAAAATGGGGCAGTCACTGGAGCAGACTTTTCCAAACGCAGCGAGATGCACTTGGATCACTGCTCAGCACCTGCAGGCTTCACCAATAAATAAACAACAAACTTAAATGAGCAATCAACTTCATCCCTCACCCAATACGCAGTCCAAAGGTGGATTAAGCAGTTCCTGTGTGCAAAGTTAAGGATGGAATTCCTGTGACAGCTCCCAAGGGCGTTGGTGTCACCCCTGGGTTTGCCAGGTGTGGATCTGCATGGTCTGCCCAGCACGGGGCTGGCAGCTCAAAGGCAGCTTTGCATATCAAAGGAGAATGCGGTAAGAAGCAGCTTTTCATTAGTCAGGAAGTCATAAATTGATACCTTGATTGAAATAATTATCAAGAATTACAGGAAATACCCAGAGATGCATTTAAATTCAAGAGAGTCTCCAGGGAGTTGGGGGAAACTTTGCCCCAAATAGGAGTTTCTGTTCAGGGATGCAGCTCTGCAAAATGGAGCCCCACCTTTCAAACCCCCCATTATCAGTCCTGCCTTTTGCCTGTCTTCTTAGAACAGATTCTTGCTTTTTCTTCTTTAGATAATCCTGATTTTTAAGGCTGCTGTGGAAGTGCTGGAGTTTCAAAGCTGATACATAGGAACTGCAATAATTTCACTGCCCCTTCTCTCCCCTCTGGCTTTTGGGTCCCTGGAATCCACAGGGAACTACCCATCATAACAGGAGGATCCAGAGCAGCTGTGGCTGCCCCTGGATCCCTGGAAGTGTCCAAGGCCAGGCTGGACAGGGCTTGGAGCAGCCTGGGACAGTGGAAGGTGTCCCTGCCCACGGCAGGGAGTTGGAATGGGATGAACTTTAAGTTTCCTTCCAACCCAAACCATTCTGGGATTCTGTGAAATCGGTAACGTGAAAGACAAGAAACCATCTTACTCTGGAAATATTCATATACAGGAAATATCCAGTGAGTTTTCCTCCCCTGCCTAAGCCATGTTAGATAATGTCCCAAAAAAAATACCAACCAACCAACCAAAAAAAAAAAAAAAAAGAAAAAAAAAAAAAAAAAAAAGAAACCAAAAAAAACCCACCAAAACCCCAAAACCCACACAGAAAAAAAAAAAATCCAGAAAAACAAATAAACAAACAAACAAAAAAACAACACCAAAAAAAAAACAAACAAAAAATCAAAAGAAGAAAAAATCCGGGATGAAGATCACACAGAAATAGTCTGATTTATATTAGTGCCAAAAAAAAACCATTAACTGCTGGTATTTGTGCTGAAATATTCAGCAGAGAAGGTTCCCTGCCCATGGCAGGGGGGCAGGAGTAAATGACCTTTTAGGGTCCTTTCCTACACAAGGTTTTCCGTAATTCTATGATCCTAAGGACACAGGGGTGAAGTGAAGGCCTCACAGAGGTGTCTCAGGGTAGAAATTTATCTTTTCAAGGATAAATTTACAGGGTGGGGGTTAGAATCACCAAGGCTCCAAGGGCTGGGTATGGAAAACAAACCACGGGCACCTTCAGCCACGGCTTTGTAAGACCCAAATCCAGAAGCTGAAGTTCAAATTAAATTAAGACAGCAGCCAGCCCCTGCTCACATCCCTGCAGCTCCAGCACAGCTGGAAGAGGGAAGATGGCAGGGAAAGATGACACGGAGCTGGAGGAAAGCAGTGCTGGAAGGAGGGAACATTGCTCACAGGAGTTATTTATGATCCGCCGGGAAAGCGAGGAGATACACAGCCCGGGACTCCCTGGGGATCTGTCCCAGGCCTGGTACTGCTCAAAATATTTTTTTAATAATTACTTGCATGAATAGGAAATTTGCTCCTTACAGCTGCGAATGATACCGAGCCGGGGAGGGACTCGAAGCGCTTTGGAGGATGGGCTGGGACTTCAAAACAATCCTGATGCAGTAGAGAATTAGCCTGGAAAAACAAAATAGTCTGCAATTTAGGAGAAACAAAGGGAAAATGCTGCTTGTATAAGAGGAGCTGGGCTGCAGAGCACGGCCTGGGAAGGGAATGGGGGAGCAGGGATGTGGCAGAGGCGTCACATCCCTGCCCAGGATGGGCAGCCCTCCTTGTCCTGAGGGAAAAGCAGCAAAGCAGAGGCAAGGACAGGTGGATGTTTCTTGTGGGACACGTGGAGGGGTGATTTAGATCCATGTGGATCCATGGATCCTCACCAGGAGTGGGTTGTCTGCACAGACGTGGGAATTTGGGGAGGCTGTGGGCTGGTGCTGGAGTTCAGGGGTTGATCAATCACAGAAGCTGGAAGAAGAAATCAAACTCACTCAAATTCCAAAAATCCCACAAGCTCCCCCAAAATAATCAAAGGACTTGGAGTTACTTATTGCAGAGAAGATCAGGTTTGGGCAAGAGCTACCTTGCTACCTTAGACTTCTACAAATATTTAAGGCAGTCTGTTCCCTTCTATTTAAATATTTACAGGGGTCTGGAGCGATAGGAACAAAGGGGAATGGAATCCCACTGCCAGAGGTCAGGGATGGATGGGATTTTGGGAAGGAATTGTTCCCTGTGAGGGTGCTGAGGGGTTGAAATAGAATTCCCAGAGATGCTGTGGCTGCCCCTGGATCTCTGGAAGTGTCCAAGGCCAGGCTGGACAGGGCTTGGAGCAGCCTGGGACAGTGGGAGGTGTCCCTGCCCATGGCAAGGGTGGCACTGGATGAGCTTTAAGGTCCCTCCCAACCCAAACCATTTTGACATTCTCTGATTTTATTAGAAGGAAATAAGTTGTTCCTGTCCTCTCTGTGACCAGCAGTGGTGGGCTTATGCAACAGAAAAGGAGCTTCAATTTAGAAAAAAAAAAAACAAAAAACAAAAAACAAAACAAAAAAAAAAAAAAACCAATAAAAAAGTGGGGGGTTTTGTCTTGGATGATTTTTGTTGTTCTTTTTGGTTTTGTTTTGTTTTTTTTTTTTTTTTTTTTGTTTTGTTTTGGTTTGGTTTTTTTTTTTTTTTAATTTATTATTTAGTTTTTTTAATAGAGTGCGTTACTTCAGGCAAATTTTGGTTTTGGCAGTCCAAATCAATATCAGCCCTGCTCAATATCAGCCCTGAACATTTTTTTGTAGATTGGTTGGATAAGAACTGCTGTGATTTATACAGCTGGAGTTGATCCTGACTCTGCAAAGGAGGAAACTGTGCAGAGCTGAAAAGGCCCCTTTTTGCCATGTTCTCTGGCACAAACTCCTTGTGAAAGGTGTCAGCTCAGAGCTATTCATGGAAATGTAAGATGAGCATGGAATCTATGCAGCTTCCTGCAGAAAGTCAGCAGGAAATCCATGGCTGAAGTTGGATTTACCCATCAATATTGGGGTTTATTACAGAAAGTGGTTTTGATAAAACAGATGTTTGCTTTTTTTTTTTTTTTTTTTTTTTTCCTTTGTTTTCCCTCCTGGTTTCATAGAAGAGTGGTGTATTGCTTCAATCCTGAAATCAAAAATCACACCAGAGACACAAGCAGGCAGCCTGGGTTCCAGGTGATGTGAGCTCATATTCCCAAATTCTGTACTGCTGACCAAATTTTCCTTAGACAGCTCTCACTTCTGTAATAACCAACCCTGCCAAGCCCAGAAGGGAATCCCATCTTCACAGCAACTTGTGAGCTCTCAGGAGCAGAGAATTGTCCCAGATGATATCCCGTGCCTTTGGTGGCACAGGGAAACCAAAATGCACCTCAAAGTCTTTGCACGGGCTCCCACTCACCCACCCTGCTTCCCACAGACGAGAACACCGAGTCCTTGATATCCTCCCTCTCTCTTGGGCTTCTTTTATGGTTTTTCATTTTGAAAATGAACAATTGTTTGTCACAAGGGGAAGATCAGATCTTTGAAGAAGGGAGAGATAAAGCCCAGGGTCTAAAGCCCACAGGCTCAGGGTGATTGCTGTTTAGCCAGAGGTGAAGGACGTGTAGGTGTGTGGAGTATGAGATTTCCAACATGTTCCCTAAAATCATCACAGAATCACAGAATGATTTGGGTTGGAAGGGATCTAAAAATTCATCCAGTTCCACCCCCTGCCATGGGCAGGGACACCTTCCACTGTCCCAGGCTGCTCCAAGCCCTGTCCAGCCTGGGCTTGGACACTTTCAGAGATCCAGGGGCAGCCACAGCTTCTCTAGGAAACTTTTTCCAGGGCCTCACCACCCTCACAGCCAAGACTTTATTACTAATATCCAATCTAAACCTATTCTCTCTCAGTTTGAAGCCATTCCCTCTTGTCCTGTTGATGCCTCAGGTTTGAGCTTTTCTATTTTTCAGATTCTGTGCTGCTTTAGTGTGTGGGTCTGGGTTTCATATTATGGGATGGTGAGCTCTCTTCACAGAGCAGGGAGACAAAACAATTCCTGCTCCAGCTGGGCACCAAGGACAAATGATCCAAATCTCAGGCCCAAGAGCACAAACAAGGTGGGCTGGAGAGAGAAAAACAAGCAGGATGGGAGTGCATGGGCTAAAGCTGGAATGGGACAATGAACTGCAAGGTGCAAATGGAGCAGAGCTGATCCCAGTGAGAGCCCCCGGGAGCGCTCGTGCATTTTGGGACCATTTTGGTTCATCTTGGGTGCAGCCCTGGCTGGGCTCTGGTGCTGCCCAAGGTGGATCCATGGAGGAGATCCTTTGAATAAATCCCTGCTTTATTTAGCTCTGTCCAGCCTCTGTTCTAGGTCAGCCTTCACAAGGCATCACTGTCACTCCAGGCCCTTGAAAAGTCTCTCTCCATGGTTCCTGCAGCTCCTCCAGGCACTGGAAGGTCACCATGAGGTCACCCTGGAGCTTCTCCCCTCCAGGCTGAACAATCCCAGTGCTGGGTGCCAAACAGCAGTGCCACTTGGGGAGCAGCAGCTGCTCTGTGCCGGTGACACCGGCTGACACCAGCAGCTCATGGGGACACCCTTGGGCAGCCCCGATCACAGGACACCAGAGACTGATCTGTCCCTTCAGGAGAGACATGGGGAATAAAGGAAATGAAGTGACAGGGGGAATAATATATACAATTGACTTTGCTTCACAAAGTTTGTTTTTAAAAATCTTGCTTTATGCTGAAACATGCATCCCTCTCAATGGAACGGGTTCGTTCTCATTCTTTATCAAATCTCATTCTTCTGAAGGCCCACAAAGCTCTGCTGACTGATTCACATCACATTCACAACAGCAGTGTTTCTTCTGGAAGTGCAGAAATTCTTGCCCTCTCCCCTTTACAAGGACCTTCCCAAACTTCCTCAAGCTTTTTTGGTGCCTTGTCAAGGTTGACTTAGAACAGAGGCTGGACAGAGCTAAAGAATAAAGCAGGGATTTATTCAAAGGATCTCCTCCATGGATCCACCTTGGGCAGCACCAGAGCCCAGCCAGGGCTGCACCCAAGAGGAACCAAAATGGTCCCAAAATGCACGAGCGCTCCCGGGGGCTCTCACTGGGATCAGCTCTGCTCCATTTGCACCTTGCAGTTCATTGTCCCATTCCAGCTTTAGCCCATGCACTCCCATCCTGCTTGTTTTTCTCTCTCCAGCCCACGCTGTTTGTGCTCCTGGGCCTGAGATTTGGATCATTTGTCCTTGGTGCCCAGCTGGAGCAGGAATTGTTTTGTCTCCCTGCTCTGTGCAGAGAGCTCACCATCCCCTGATAAGAAGCTCAGACCCACACACTAAAGCAGAACAAAATCTGAAAATATAAAAGCTCAAACCTGAGGCAGCATGTTCATTTACCAAAATTCATTGGGGTAAAGTAATGTGGATGCTGCCCTAGTGGGTGGCCAAGGCACCAAGGAGAGGGGATGGATCCTCCTCATCCTCCCTCACAGGGTGCACCATGAGCTGGAAGAAAAAGCAACCCCAAGAGGGAGGGCAGCCCCTTCCTGTCTGCAGGAATTAATTAAGGAATTTTGCAGCCTGAGGCCAGGACAGGGACATAATGGCAGAGGGGGAGCTACAAGTGTTCACAAGCTGTGTTGAGCTCAGAACTCTCCGTGCCAGAATCACAAAATCCTTAAGGCTGGAAAAGAGCTCCAAGAACGAGTCCAACCATTACCGCAACACTGCCGTGTTCACCACAAACCCCATCCCCAAGTGCCACATCCACACGTTTTTTGAGTGCTTCCAGGGATGGTGACTCCACCACTGCTCTGGGCAGCCTCTTCCAATGCCTCACCACCCTTTCAGTGAAGAAATTTTTCCTGATACCAAACCCAAACCTCCCCTGGCTCAGCTTGAAGCTGTTCCCTCTCCTGTCCCTGTTCCCTGTGAGCAGAGCCTGACCCCCCCCGGCTGTCCCCTCCTGTCAGGAGCTGTGCAGAGCCACAAGGTCCCCCCTGATCCCCCTTTTCTCCAAACTGAGCCCCTTTCCAGCTCCCTCAGCCTCTCCTGGTGCTCCAGACGCTTCCCAGCTCTGTTCCCTTCCCTGGACATGCTCCAGCCCCTCAATGTTTCTTGTGGTGAGGGGCCCAACATCGCACACAGAATTCCAGGTGCAAAGTCAGAGGATCCCTGGGATAAGGACATCACTTTCCCTGGGCTGCACCCCATTCTTGCAAGGACAGATACACAGCAGAAATATCAATTAATCCCAAATTAATGCAAATCCCTTCTTTGTGCATCCACCATGCACAAATTTATTACCTTCATTAAAAACCCTCCCCAAACCTGCCACAGGCCCTCTGATTTCACTCATGCAATCCCATCCACTTCCCAGGGATTACATGGATATGATGAAATTCAGGCCTGGGTCCCTTTAATTGTTCAGATGATTTGTAAGCAGTTTTAATGTACCACGTGGAAAATCGTTCCTGTTTCACCACCACCTAAAAAAGAATTATTTACATGGATGTGAAGCAGGGGTGGGGCAGGCAGAGCTTGATCTCCTCCTGATTTAAATCCCAGGCAGCGTTCCGTTTGGGAATGACAGCAGATGGGGTTCCAGGGTGCAGCCCAAGGTCATCCAAACACGGTGCTCTGCTCTGAACTGTGAGTGGGATCATCAGGAACCACACAAAGCCAGAACAGAAATTTAATCCACTGCCACAGACCCAAGGATCCTCGGGAAGAGGATTGGGAATGCTCCTTCCCCTTGAGTTCAAGGACAAGTAGCCCTTGTTTGGAAGTGATAGAGTGGGAAGGGAATCTCTTGGCACATAGAGAGTGCAGGGAAAGTGTGTTTATGCTGTGCCTTTGTAAATCTGTGATTTATTAAGTAGTTGTTGGAGAGGCAGATGGTTCATTTAATGTTGTCATATTTGAGACAAGGCACTCACCTGCAGCTGGAGACAGAGCCACTCCACAATACCCTGTGGAAAACCTATTCCCAAAACAACCCCAGACCTGCACACCAAACTTTGCTTAGAACTTTTATTAATGAAATCACTCCTAACTGAGCACTAATTTCACTTCATTGCAGGATTTCAGAGCTGTTTCAATCCTGAGCAATCCATGCCCGGGTGTCACCACTCTATTTTTACCCAGCACTGCTCCAGCCCCGCTGTCAGAGCCAGCTCAAGGTGACAGCGTGACCTCCACAGCAGCAGCACCTGAGAGCAGCCCTGGGATCCCCAGGACTGATTCCTGCAGGGAACACAGCTCTGGAAGCATCAAAATCATTGTGCTCTTGAAGGAAAGGTTGGTGACTACTTCTGAGACCCTGCTGGGGAGGGGATTGTGCCCCTTCACCCCACCCTGCTGTGCTCTGTCCAGCTCTGGGGTCACCGTGCAGGAAGGACCTGGAGCTGCAGAAGCAGGGCCAGAGGAGGCCATGGGAACGTTTCAAGGGATGGAGCCAGGCTGGGAGAGCTGGGAATGTTCACCTGGAAAAGAGAAGTCTCCAGGGAGAGCTCAGAGCTCCTTGCAGGGCTTAAAGGGGCTCCAGGAGAGTTGGAGTGGACAAGGGATGGAGGGACAGGATGCAGGGATGCTTGGAACTGGAAGAGGACTGGGTTAGAGGAGACAAGAGGAAGAAATTCACAATTTTCTGTGCAATGGCACAGGTCTCCTAGAGAAGCTGTGGCTGCCCCTGGATCCCTGGCAGTGTCCAAGGCCAGGCTGGACAGGGCTTGGAGCAGCCTGGGACAGTGGGAGGTGTCCCTGCCCATGGCAGGGGTGGCACTGGATGGGCTTTAAAGTCCCTTTTAGGTCCCTTCCAACCAAGTCGTTCCATGACAAGCTGGTTGATGCTGCCCTGTGACACAAGAGCTTCTCCAACACTCACTGTTTTATCTGCTCTGTGGTGGTGCCACTCCCTCTCCAAGGTCAGCCAGGTTATCCAGATCACACTGAAGACCTCACCAAACACCAAGGAACCACCTCCCCCCATCCTCTTCCCCTCATGCCAAAGCCAGTATTTCCACTGGAATCCAGTTTCTGTGGAACAGAAGGTCTGAAGGACTAATGGGTCAGCCTGCAAGCCCCCACATCTGCTGCCATGGGCTAAGAGCACATTTCCAATATGCTGAGGAAATGATTTGGGAACGTGGATTTGGGAAAGAAGATTTAGCAGAGTGGATTAGCTCAGCCCATTCCCAGATTTCCGTGGAGATCTGTTAAGTGCTTCTTTTCACCAAGGAGAGGAACCTTTTATAGATCTTGAGGAAATGGTGAGACCTCAAATCACTTGGAAATTTCAAAATATTTGTTCCTCCAATGACTATTATGTAAACCCAGAGTCCTGCTGAGGAATCGTTCCCCTATGTAGGTCAAGAAAAGGAAAAGCAACTTTGTGTCTGAGTCCTGCAAGGGACAAAAGCGGATTCTGAAAGTGTATTTTTAAGTTTCCTGCCTGTTTCCTTCAAGCAGCACCACGGATTTTTCCAGATAGAGAAAACAGCATTTGCAGATATGTACAAAAGTTTATTTTACAAACAGCAACTACTTTGGAATAACAAAATTGCAAAAACATAGAGCAGCGTTAGAAAACCAGCTCAGGGGACATTTTCCATCTGAAGCACAATTTAACAGATTTCACTAAGTAAAAATACCCCCAACCCTTCCCTCAACCCCTCCCCAACCTTTCTCCACCTGATGGAATTTCTTTATAAACCTTTGACTATAGATATGAAAGACTTTAGTGACAGTGCAGTAATTTTTGATAACTACAGTTAACTGTTTCACTGTATTTCTATCACCTTTTCCTGGCCTTAAAAAGTCAAATCAGATTTGAAATACAATAAAAATCTCATCCTGGAGCAATATTTTCATTAATAGGTATTGAAAGTAATGGTTATATTTGTGTATTTTGTAACACCATGAACCCTCTAGTTCTATTTTCTTAATAAGGGAAAAAAAAACAAGTTACAGTTGTAGTGAAAATGATGAAACTACAACAACTATCACTGAAATATTTGCTCAGGACTCTGAGATGGCTGCTGCTGTTAGAAACATGTTTGTCAACGTATCCTGACTTGGGTATTAAGTGTATTTAATGCTAAAAAGCATAAGAAGTTCCCCAAAGGGTGGAAAGGTTGCGTGCACACACTTTGTCACTAAACTCTTAAGTAGGAAAGGGGTAAGAGCAGAGTTTTGGGTACTTCTAGAAGAGTGAAAAACCTCCATGGCCAATTCAATTTCAGGAATGTGCTGTGGGAGGACAGAAATGGAGGGAATCATCACCATCTCCCTTTGAACTTGCCTTTCATAAATGTACCAAAAAAATCATCAAATTTGGGGGAGCTTAATTCAATCAAAGAGAGAAGAAATGGATGCCTCAGCGAGAAATTATTGCTTTTCATTTTCAAAGCTACTGGGTCCTGGTGAGATAAAGAAAAATAATTTCCAATATTTGAAAATAAGCAAAAGAAAAGCATCTCCAGATATTACAGAAAATCAATAATGGAAACTTGTTATGGTACAACAGTGCTCGTTAGCCCTAATCAAATCACATTTGTTTTGTCACCACAGACCTCAATTTTCAGGTTACATTATGCCATTAAAAAAAATCTGTTTTTTCCTCAGTATGCAACTTTCTAAACTTCCCCCCAAAAATTTACAGATTATTTGAAATCAACTCAGTCAGAATATTGCAAGAATTACTCAATGGTCTTCAGCTTGAACCTATTTATTTTTTTTTTTTGCAAGCCATTTACCTGTAACCTAAGAGTAATTTTGGTACTAAATTTTACTTTCAAATGTATTGTCCATGCTCTTTATGAGGAATCCCAGTATTTTTCTAGTCCTGCTTTAACAAGATATAGTTCAATATCTGCAATATCAGTATCTGATATTCCCTATGGTGAATGGGATGAAGAGCTTTCATAAAGGAATCTTTATGGCTGGTTTTCTAAAAAAATCATCATCATTTCAGTGTTTGAAAGAGTGCTTTGGACAAAGTCATGATACACTCATGGTTTACAACATTCAAAATGTTTTGAAAGATGCCAAGCACTGTAATAGGAACTGAAATCAAAATTAGGAAGTGTTTAGAAACACTTTTTTTAGTCTCTGAAAGACATTGCTGTTTATCACAAAATTCCTCTTTTAAAAATAAAAAGTTTAGACAAGTTGGATATTAAGCTCCAAACTCATTCATCACACTTTTGCTCACTGCTTGTCAGTTTGACAATTCCCACTGGGCATCAGCTCACCTCTTCCAGCAGAATTCCAGAACATCACAGTTCAGGAGGGATTAAGACAGAGTGGCAGGCTTTGTTTTCCTCACCTATATCCTGTACAGAATGCAATAATCAACAATCAAGACAGAATGGAAACAGCTTCAGCAATAAAAAAGCATTTTCAACTAGAAATGGCAGCCTTTTCAAGAAATTGACTTCACAGTTTAATAGTTGCTAGCACATCTTTCCTAAGGTGTTTATAAACAGACTTGAAGACAGTCCTGACTGTTGCACCCAAAATGTGGCAGCAGCAATTCACCTAAGTGTAATTCATGGCTTGGAAAAGCTGATTCAAGGAAACCAAACTGGGTTTTTTTATTATTATTTTGTAAAAGTTGCATTTGACATAAAAAAAAATAAAAAATAACATCAGCTGTCGAGCTCAGTCCTTCTCTCTGTAAGCAGAGCTGAGTTCACTGTTCAACGGGAAAGTTTCAGCTAATTCAGCAAACAACCTTCACTTGTGACACTTGCAGAAGAGTTTTTTTTGAATATAATACTGAAAAAAAATTCTGGAATGGAGTTTCCATCCTCAAAGGAACGTTCTCAGCTGTATCTGCTGCTCTCACTGGGGCTCCTGTTGTTGGAGTAGCTGCGATCGCTGTCGCTGTCGGAGCCGTAGGACCTGCCAGGAGAAAAAAAGATTTAAATGCCCCAAAGCTGCTCAAATTTGAATTTGAGCTTCGAATTTAAAATCGCATCATGTCAAAAAATTGTCACAGATAAGAAAACACACCAGTCTTTTACAGGATTTTATTTCTTGTAAGTGAAGGATTCATTAAAGGATACTCAAAATGGAAATAATCATTAAATTCCTGTGATGAAAACTCTGTGTAACTCAAGTCAAACTGTTTGTAACATCTTGCTTTCTCTGTTACAGCTAAAAACCATCCAAAATTTATGTTTTGATAAAAGCTAATTGAGCTGAGTGAGAAGTGTGTTTTAACAAGTGGAATTTTACACTGCAAGCATTTCTCAACTAGGATAATTTCACCAATCCTTGATTCACATGTTTTATTTTCTTGTTTGAAGGAGGGTCTTAAAACTTAGGCCCCTATAACCACAACAGAAGTGTGTTTGTGTGTCTGCAGTGTGGAAATTGTATTTAAAATGTTTTGGCTCCTCCAGACAAATTCCAAGCTCAGCACCTGGCCAAATATCAACACAGAGCCCAGATGGTTTCAGACAAGCCACAGGACACGTTCAAATTACACAGAACAAGCTTTCAGAGATTTTCCAGCCTCCTGCCTGTAAGGGAAGCTTTCTAAGTGAAAGGTGAGCATTTCCTAATCCCACACTGAAGCGCCTCAACATAAAAAAGCAATGATTTTTAAGTTTATTTCCACATTCTTCATTAAATCTCATTAACTTTCACTCTGACACAAGATAAAAGTTGTCTTGTGCAAATGGGTGAGAGCAAAGTCCATTAAAAGTTAGTATAAAACTGTGAAAAAATTCCTATGAAGAGAGGATGAAAATGTACAGTAGTCTTAGAAACCTGATTTATTACTAATAGGGGGCATATTAGAAGGTATAAAACAAATCATCAGTGATATTAAATGTACCTACAACTCTCCATATCTCTGATCTCCTTGAAATGTGCTCACTTACACTTCTATAAATCCCCTGGACTGAGGAAAATAAAACTTATTCTACACTCATCAGATCTGCAAGTAAAAATATTCTTTCAAAATACATTCTATGAAGTTAAAAATTAAATCTAGATTTCAGCAAAACTTTTAGTTTCCCTTCGAAATTGTTTTAGATCCACTTCTGCAGCATAACCAGAAAGAATTTACCATCCACTGGAATTCTCTGCATACCAAGCAGCTTTTAATCCATAACAGAGCACTTGAGTTAAATCTTGTGAGCTATGTGGGTTTTAAGAAACACTTGATATTATTAAAAAAATGTAATAAATCAAATCATAGAATCATTAAGGTTGGCAAAGACCTTTGAGATCACCGAGTTAACCCAGCCTCACT
Source organism: Vidua macroura (assembly GCF_024509145.1). Classification (NCBI taxonomy): domain Eukaryota; kingdom Metazoa; phylum Chordata; class Aves; order Passeriformes; family Viduidae; genus Vidua; species Vidua macroura. Next base: position 2,866,153 of record NC_071571.1, read on the forward strand.
GTCTCCACTATTAAACCATGTCCTTAATGCCATTTCCACAAGTTTTTAACACTTCCAGGGATGGGACTTCATCATTTCCCTGGGAAAAGGTGCTAACTTTGAATGCATGGATACAATGAACTGGAAATCAACTTTTCCTTATCCTGGTTGCTTCCCCATCCACGTATTTGGAGTGTCAGAACTTCCACCTTCCTCGCTCACACGCACGCTCTCATTTTCATTAGAATTTGGTTTGAATCATTACTTTTCCTGAGTGTACTTTTCCTGAGTGTATTTCTTATTCTTATGGGGAAAAAGCAGCACTCTGGCCTTGTTAAACATCCTCTGTTTGTGTTCAGGAAATCTTTGTGCACCAAAGCAGGGTCAGACCCACCTGGATCTCCGGTCGTAGCTCCGAGATCGCCGGTAGCTGTCGCTCCTCTTGCTCCTGCTCCGACTCCTGCTGTAGTAACTGTCATAGCTGTAGGACCTGCTTTAAAGGGGGGAAAAGTAATACTGAATTCACCATTTCTGGTCTAAAATGCTGTTTTATATGCTGGTTTCAAGGATATTTATAGAGATATATGAGGGGCTGTATAGAAAGGACTGTCAAGGATGTGGCAAACAATTCCACGCTTTATAAAGGTTTCAACACAACAATCTTCAAAATAACAGTAAAAATCTCAAATTTTATTAGGAAGGACATACTAAGCATTTATAAAGTTTTGTGTTGTCTCTTTTTTTTCCTTGTAAAATTCTTGTTTGCTGATACTTCTGAAAGCAAGTCAAGTGATTCCATTTATCACTCAATTTTATTTTAAGAAAACAAAAGCAAATGTGTTCACTACTACTTACAGCATTACCTACAACTGTAACGCCAGGATGGTTTGGTTATTTTCAGCTTTTGAAAGTGTCTTGGGCTCATTTTGCTTTGATCCAAGCTGCCATCATGACACTGTAGTAATAGTTTTAAGCACTACAGATCCCTGGAAGTGTCCAAGGCCAGGCTGGAAGGGGCTTGGAGCACCCTGGTCTAGGGAAGGGTGCTGGATCACCTTTAAGGTTCTGTCTAACCCAAACCATTCTGGGGTTCTATGAGATAAAAGGAATCTTAAAAAGTAATTTTATAATTAAGTATGTATATAGATATGCATTTGTATTACAGTATGTATAATAAAATAGGTAGTATGTATGAGCTATAATAGTATCATATACAATAATTATATAATAAAGTCTATTTTAAAGAAATGTAAATGAAAGACTTAAACTAAGATGATTTGATGGGCAGCACATTTCTTGCAGAGGTTGTATAAAAGGACAATCTGACGCCTCAGGTTTTAGTTGTTATATTTTTCAGATTCTGTGCTGCTTTAGTGTGCAGTTCTGAGCTTCATATGAGGGGATGCTGAGCTCTGTGCACAGAGCAGGGAGACAAAACAATTCCTGCTCCAGCTGGGCACCAAGGACAAATGATCCAAATCTCAGGCCCAAGAGCACAAACAGCGTGGGCTGGAGAGAGAAAAACAAGCAGGATGGGAGTGCATGGGCTAAAGCTGGAATGGGACAATGAACTGCAAGGTGCAAATGGAGCAGAGCTGATCCCAGTGAGAGCCCCCGGGAGCGCTCGTGCATTTTGGGACCATTTTGGTTGATCTTGGGTGCAGCCCTGGCTGGGCTCTGGTGCTGCCCAAGGTGGATCCATGGAGGAGATCCTTTGAATAAATCCCTGCTTTATTCTTTAGCTCTGTCCAGCCTCTGTTCTAGGTCAGCCTTCACAAGGCATCAAATCCATACCTGGATCGACTGCGGTGACCATAGGAACTGCTCCTGGATCGGCTCCTGCTGTAGCTCCGACTGACAAAATCAAAGCCACAGAGGGGTTTTTAGTCAAGAGAAACCAAAATGCTGAAGAGGGCAGGGGGAGAGGGGGAACAAGAGGAGGAAAACACGTTTGGCTGAACTCACCTACGGCTCTTGTAACTGTGGTAGGAACTACTCCGGCTCCTGGAGCGATCTCTGCTGTACCAGCCCCGGCTCCGGCTCCTTGAGTAGCTCCTGGACCTACAGCCAAGGACACCAAGAGAGAACACAGCTGAGGAGAAGAGCAGCAGAAAATGGGAACCAGAAGAAGTTATGAATCTTTAGCTTTCTAGCTAAATATTTATTCCATACTTGCTAGGTGATACAGCCACTGAGTTAATGCAAGGGCTGGAGCCCCTGTGCTCTGGAACCAGGCTGGGAGAGCTGGGAATGTTCACCTGGAGAGGAAAATGCTCCAGGGAGAGCTCAGAGCCCCTTCCAGGACCTAAAGGGGATCCAGGAGAGCTGGAAAGGGACTGGGGACAAGGGATGGAGGGACAGGACAAGGAGGACACTTCACACTGACACAGGTTGCCCAGTGAAGCTGTGGCTGCCCCTGGATCACTGGCAGTGTCCAAGGCCAGGCTGGATGGGACTTGGAGCACCCTGGGATAGTAGAAAGTGTCCCAGCCCATGGCAGGGGGTGGAACTGATTTAGTTCTTTAGGTCTTTAGGGTCTTTAGGGTCCCTTCCAACCCGAAGCGCTCTGTGGTTCTGTAACACAGGGCTGTTAAAAAACAAAAAACACAACCTGAAAAGCATTCCTTGAAATGATAAGAACATTCAATTTAGCAGGGCTGGCTGTGGGAGCAGCACAGGCTTCTCACCTATATGAATATGTAGAACTTCGGGATCGACTTCTCGAGTGACTGTAGGATATGGACCTTGTTCTGTGTCTGGATTTAGACTCAGATTTACTTCGTGACCTGCTGAGACTCCTGGAAGGGCTGTTGTCATCTCTGCTTGGAGATTCCTCCTCACTGGAGCTTTCTTGGTTCCTTGGCCGACGATTTAGCCGGGCTGTTTTCCTCACCTCATCAAAGAGAGACCCAGGCCTTACTTTATTTTTTGCTTTTATTTCAATTCTTAAACCTGCTGGTTTAGGCTCTGGTGCTGATGCTACATTTTTAACCTCTGTGGTCGTACTGATTGTTGCTGGTTTCAAGTTACCAACACCTTGCAAAGGCTTCCATTTATTGTCTATCATATTGCTTGGTGTAGTTTCAGAAATTTCACTTTTTAAACTACAGTCTTTAGCACCAGACACAGGAGCAGAGTTATTTTCTTGCCTTCCCGTTTCTTTTTCTTCTTTAATATTAATAAAGTCTCTTATGTTGTTTCCTAGTTTGACAGCATCTTGCTCAGGGGTCTCAACCTGTAACTCTTTTTTTACACCAGCACTTAAAGGTTTAGCAGTGAGAATGACAGGAGACAAAACATCCACATCCACCTTCCCCGGCGAGTTACGATCCGGAGTACAAATCTCCATGTTGTCATCTGTCTGAATAACATCTTCCAGCCCATTTTGGTTATTTTCTTCAGCTTGTTTAATCTCACTCTTGCAGGCAGCCACGTTTATTCCTGAGTTTAAAATACCAGCTGAAGTGCTTGTTTCAATGGGCTCTTTATTAAGGTTGCTGCGATCCGGCGAGGCCCCACATGTGGTGTTTTTATCTAAAAGGTTTTCATTCACACATGACTTTTCACCATTTCCCATTTTATCTGTGACTATTTCATCCTTTTCATAAACTTGTTTTTTATCCTTTATGTCCCTGCTAAGCTGCTTTTCTTTTTTATCATCCTTGGTAACCGGCTTTTCATTTATCTCATCATCCTCTTCTTCCCCAAACTCAAGGGGGGGCTGCCAATGAAACATTTCTTTTCTTTTCTGGACTTTGTGTTTTTTCTCCTTTTTCCCTTTTGATTTTTCTTTTGCTTTTTTGGAATGTGATTTTTTAGGAGTCTTTTTCCACCCATGTTTATGTTTTTTCAACTTGCCTCGAGTGTCTGCTGAGCTGGAACAAGAACTCTCAGACTCAGAAGATGACAACTGTTTGCTTGTCTTCCACGTGCAGTCAGAACCCAAAAAGCCCTCTGAAGAATTGGATTGTTTTTTTATCCTTTTGGTAACACTAAGCTCCGTGTCAGACCCTGAGGTGGCCTCTCCTTCTTCTTTCCCAGAGGAGGGTCTGGAATCACCCCTTTTATGCTTTGCCTCTCCTCTTTCAGAGTTTGACTCTGAGTCCCATTTGCTACCTGAGTAGGATTTGCGCTTCATTTTTGCACCACCTCCGGACTGCTCCGAGCATTTCTCCTTAGCTGCTTTCTTTTTGGAGTGATCAGAATCCCGCTCACCCTTGGCTTTCTCCTCCCCTCTCTCAGAACTTAAGCTATTTTTATCCTGTTTCTCAGCATCCCCTTCTAATGGAAAGCGGCCTTCTTTTTCTTGGACCGCTTTGGCTTTGGCAGAGCGTTCGCTGTCGGAGGAGAAGTCTGAGGATGACAAACTGTCACTCTCCTTCAACCCTTGGGAAGACTCGTCGTAGTCCTTTGGATGCGTGTAAGGCAAAGTGCTTTCAGAGCTCGTTTCCTGCCTCAGTTTGAGGCCCCGAGCTTTGGGATCGCTGGATGTGGATTTCCTTTTGCTCCTGTGCCTGTCCTCATCGCTGAGGGAATAGTCGGACGTGGACTCGCTGTAGCCCGACCTGTCACTGCGGTATTTACTCGGGGATGGTGACCTGCCAGAGGAAGGAGATTTTGTCCTCGAGCTCGATGGGCTTCTAGACCTTGAGTAAGATCTTGAGTATGAGCGGCTTCGAGAGGACCTGCTCCTGGACCTCGGCCAGCTCTCCGAGCTCCTGTCGCTGCGGCCTTTGGAATAACCGCTCCGATCGCTCTCGGAGCTCCTCTCCTGCTTGCGATAGGAGGAGGAAGTGTTGGCCTCCTTAACGACCACTAAATTGTAATTAGTTTGGGTGGGAATTAAGTGGGTTGTTTTAGCTTTCATCTCCTGAATTCGCTCATACGATGGCTTCCAAGGTTTCTGCCCAGGTTTCCACCTTGAAGGTGGGGGACTGTCGCTTAAGGGTATGACAGGGAGGCTTTCTGGGACAACTGGTGGCACGATAACCTTGTCACTGGGCAGTATCACTGCTCGGACAGGCTCAGCAGTCTTGGTCAGCTTAGTGTCATTTAACCGTGCTGAAATATTTCGTGGAGAATTGGGAACAGTCTTTTGCTGCCTGGGGTTAGAACTTGACCGTGACCTACTTCGAGATCGCGATGATTTAGAGGCTGATCTTGATCTAGAACTTCTTCTGGAGTAAGATCTTGATTTAGATCTAGACCTGGATCTGGACCTGTAGTACGATCGAGACCCTCTGCTTGATGAAGATGACAAGCTCTGGTCTTCCTTATCAGATTTAGACCAGTCTCTCCTGGATGAACGTCTGGAAGACAATGAGGAAGAACGAGATTTCCTCTCACGATCACAAGATGATTTTGTCCTCCTGTGGAAGGAATGAGAGGAATCTACATCTGATGAGGCTGATGTTTTCTTTTTCTTTGTTTGCTTGTGCTTCTTGAAATGCTTCTGCTTTTTAGATTTCTTTTTATGCTTCACCTTCTTCTTCTCTTTCCTGTGCTTCTTGTGATGGCTGGAGTATCTCACAGTGCTTAGATCAGCATAACCGTTATGGGACCAAGACCTGGATCTCCGGGATGCACTTCTCTCATCCCATCTGCTGGTACAGGGGTCACTCAACCTGGAAAACAAACAAAGAAACCCCAGACTAAGTGCAAAGTCTTTAAAAACCTTACAATAAATTAGGTATTTTTAAACTTAATTTTAAGTAAGTTTACACAAACCCTAGCACGCACACTTTATTACCAGAAAATTGCTTTGAGTTCCTTACACTCATTTTAAGACATAAAATTGTATCATTGTCAAGAGCTACTTCTCCCCAAGAAATAAATCAGCCAACACAAGCAAGTTTTGCATATTTTAGTACCCATGTAAAGAGATTTAAGGTTTTAATTACCTCAAAGTCTGCAGGACTTTGACCTCTACAAAACAGGATCCTTAACCCACACTTAAATACAAGTTTAAAAACATCTAAGTACATAAAAAAGAATAATCAGAAACATTTGCAATTATGCCCTACTAGCTACATATAATATTTTTAAGTTTTCCTTATAAGATTAATCTCCTGTAATTTGATAGAATATATTCTCATATTTATAAAATACTAAATACTTGTATTTAGTATCAAGCCATCAGGAATTCTGGAGAGCTGACTTCCATCCATCACACAGTTTGCAACTGCTGAAAGAACATACAACTAAAACAATAAAGACTTAGTGGATTTGATTGTTTTACTCCAAAGAAAACATGTAATCCACTTTGAGGAAAAGGAAGTCACTGAATACTTAAGGTTGAAAAAAAAACCTTTAAGATCACCAAGCCCAACCACCAGCACCACCTTGTTCAGCATTAAACCATGTCCTCAGGTGCCACATCCACATGTTTTCTGAACACTTCTAGGGATGGTGGCTTCACACTTCCCTGGGCAGCCTGCTCCAGTGCTTTCTGTGAAAAAAAAACTAATATCCAGTCTAAACCTCCCCTGGCACAACTTGAGGCCGTTTCCTCTCATCCTGGTACTGCTGTGGTACAGCTTCACAAGCACTGAGGGTTTGCCAAAGGTCTCAAAGCTGTGGTGAGGCTCTTACTTGTCTCCTTTGCTCCACTTCTCCCCGCTGGGCGCTCGGTACGTCCGCAGCCTCTGCATCTCCTCCTTCCAGTGGGGAGGGGTCTCGCTGCTCTCCTCATCGTCCGACTCGGAGCAGGAGCGCGACCGCGGCGGGGTGTGATAGCGCTGGGACAGCAAACACACACAGCTGCAGGAAGGCTTCCTTACACAACCACTTTTATACTTTTTATAGAGCAAACTGCAAAGCCTGAGAGAGGCCAGCAGCTCGCCCAGCTTTTGGAAATACGAAAGGAAGAATCAAGGGAGAGGCCATGGATTCCCTTTTGGAATAACACAATTACTGCAGATAACCACCCTCGTTTTTAAAGCACAGATGTTTCACATCAGTCAGACACTTCACGGTTTGAGGGAGCAAACACAAACCCCGTTTCAAAAGTTACTGCTGTTCAGCTCTTCAGAAATGGGAATCCAGATTAAGTCGCTTTAAAGCAATTAAAAAAATAAAAAATTGAACACAAAAAGTCACAAAAAAACCCCAAACTCTTTCACAAAAAAGGGCTATGAAACTTCACTTAATTTAAAAAATTATTCTTAGGCAGAGCATTTAAGTAGGCAACAAGAGCTACTTGTGCAGCAGAGAAAGAAGAACTCTGCTATTGCTAACTCATTATTTTCCATTACCCAGTGGGATACACACTTAGGTAAATTCTGTGAGGAAATCAGATGCTCTTTGACTCAATAAAAGCACATCTGGATTTGACTCAATTATTTTAAGCCACTTATGAAAGCAATAAAATGGGGGGGGGAAAGTGTTGTCCCTCAGAATAAAATCACAAAGATGCATGTATTTATTTATCCAGGTAATTACAGAAGGCTTTAAGACATCCTTCTTATATAAAAAAAACAAAATCAAGATAACCTGAGCTTCCCTATTGTTTCAGCTGAAGCAATGACTACTTAAAAAACAGCTTTTACAAAAGAATGGCCTAAAAGATTGCAGGGTGTCATGGACCTCCCTAATTCTCACATTTTATACTCTGGAGTCTCATGGAACCTACAAACAAGTATTTTGAAAAACATCAACAAGCTTCACCTGGACAGAAGCTGTGCTAATAAAAACTGTAACAGATGGAAGAAAGATGTGTTTCTCCAACTGCCAGCCCTAAATGACATCTTTTTTTCATTCTTAATTTTGCTGAGAGGGTGCCAAAATGATGAAAAAAATACAGAAACCCCAATATCTGGCAGAAGCCAATGCTACTCCACTTTAAGTTATTTTTCCTCAAGTCTTTATTTACATAAGCATTCCCAAACGTTCCATTTAGGCATTTTTTTTCTCCGAACAATCTTTAAGTTAAAAGATAGTAACAGAAGGATGGAAAAGAAGTGTTATAAAATCAACTAACTGACAAGGTTTCAATGCTTTCTACACAGGATCCTACAACATGTAAATAAAGTGTCATACAAAGCCCTCCAGGGAAATTCAAAGCTCAAAGTCAGGGATGTTCCTCTGGGTGAGAGGAAATAAAGAAATAAATAAAATTGTCACATACTATTGTGCCTCTTCCTTTAATTTTTCGTCCAGATTTAGAGACTGATGGTTTCTGGTCAGTCAGAACTGGCGCAGCATCAAGAAGCTTCCTACATAAATTAATAAAGTATGAAGTTACACAGCAAAAAAAAAAAAACCAATTAACTTACAATTAATTTAAGTTAAAAATGAGAAATATTCATCATGTTATTCATTTTCAGACAGAATTCAGTGTTTTTTTCCAAGAAACAAAGCAAGAGAGTTCTGCAACAAAAGGCAAATCAACATGTATTTGTTTTCAACCAAATGTGCAGCTTGATCTCTTGACACAGGAATTAATGCTAACAATGAACTTGCAAAACAGGTTAACTTGTGTTTGGGGCACAAATCCTGAATACAGTATGGGCAGAAGAGTTTCAGGATCTCAGTTCAGCATAGCTCACAGGTTCTAAAGCTTTGCTTCTTTCAGCCTATGGAATATCCCCAAAAGCAGTGAGTAAATCTTTGGGAACCTGAGTGATGTTCCAAGAAAAGACTTACAGGAGACCATTAAGGGAAAATAAAAACCCAACACCAAACAAAGCCAACACTGATTTTAGAGATAATCCACTATAAGGGATTAGCTCAGTCACAAAAGCAATGAAATGTGACAGTGGAGGTAAAATACATTGAAAGTATCTCGTGAATTTGTGACTTCCTTTGTAGCAAAGGAAGGACTTCCTTTGTATTTTCTCTTATTCTCAAACACTGCTAAGTCATGAAATTCCAGGTGATTGATTCTGAACCAAAGTTTCTTCATCAGTCTAAGAAAGACAAAAAAATCACCTCTCCCAATCCCACGTTTCCCTTGCAATCAAGGTGGTTTGCATAGCGTGATTACTCTGAAATTATTCATTAATTGTTTTTAATTGAGTTTAACACCTTAAAGACCAATGAAATCATCTCGAGATCTCAGTGAAAACCCCTGGCAGAGGTCACAAGGAAAAGAAACTGTAAAAAGGACAAAGAAATGACCTCATGCAGCATTTCTGACACTGCAGTCAGCAGCCCCAGGAAGAGAATGTTAACAGGAATATTTCATGCACAGTTTTCAGCAAGTCAGAATAAAAAGCTCGGAGTTCCTTACGGTTCAGGCTCTATATTGACAACAGGCACATCTCTTCTGAGCAAAAATCTATTTTCAGGCACTGGGGGGATTTCTTCAGGACGTACCACGGGCTTGTCCCGCTTTGTGCTAAGGTCGACTTTGTCTGCGACATCGCTCTTGTCAGAAAGGCTGCTAAGGGAAAGAGCAGCGTGAGACATCACAGTTAGCTGGAAAAATCCCTTGTCCAACTGGATTCCAAGACAAGATGCATCAAACTTAAAGCTGGCTTACCAACCAAAATGTGTTCCACAACCCATTTTAGGCTAAAGGGAGGATGGGCCACTATTACTGGAGAGAAAGTTCAGTTCTTGCTTTACAGCAAGTAATTCTGCTTTTCATTTAGAGCTTGTGAGATATTTAAAAAATATAATCAAATATATGTACAAAGATCTGCAATTTGCCTAAAGTCTCACTTTTACACAGGTGTGCTTAGCCCTGAAGAGTTTCACATGCTGGAATTTAGTCATTTCAACATCACTCTTGCTTCTATCTACAAAGATCTTCCATTTAATGGAAAACTCAACAAGCTCAGCTTTAGGGTTTTTTGTTTGTTTATAAAATCATGCACCAACCCCCAAACTTAAAAGCATTCTCATATTTACTGCTTGAGCACTTCATGAAAACACAGCAGAATTCCCCACATTTTACCGCAATTGTTAAATTTTAAAGAACAGTCACCGTCTTTGGCTTGAGGTTCGCTTGCACCTTGGATCCTCCTTCTTCCTCTCCTCCTTCCTTCGTTTCCTGGACTGTTTGGTTTTAGCTCTTCTTTTCCTCTTTTTCCTCCTGCTCCTTTCATTCTCAGCCTCACTCTCAGATGAGGATTCAGAAGAGCTGGATGCACTGGAAGAGGACTCTGAGGCTTCTGAGTCAGAGCAAACTTTCTTCTTCTTCTCCAAAGCTTGAACAGATATTGTCAATTGACACTGTGCACATGTGAGTGCATGTAAAAGCACAAAGCACACAATTTTATAGATTTATAAATATACAAATGGGCTATTTTAGAGAAGCTCTGTGAACTTTTTCTCAATATCGAAGAATCAAAATAAAAATTCACCTAAATCCATGTTGGTATTATACAAATAATTTCCAGCAAAGACAGAACACACAGTAAGTAAAGACCACTTATAGTAAAAAAAATCGGGTGCTTTTGGAAACAACACCCAGGCTGCAAATCAAAGATTAAAAAGAAATGAGTTGCTGGCCCAGCTGTGTAATTTTTATTCTTAAAACTTTGTTATTTTCTCTTTTTTGCATCCTCACACTTTTACACTAGAGCTCCTCTTGACTTTCTCTAAAGAACATAAATAACCATCTTATCCTTAAGGAAAATCAGAAATTAGGTAGAAAATGCACGAATTCACATAGACTGTCCAAACATATATTTAAAATCGTTTATTGTCTATGAATCTTCATGAGAAGGAAAATAAGCTTGACCACATATATTGCATATATTAACTTCATAGAATCTTAAAATAAACCTTTGGAAAGTGCACAAACTCCAACTTTAAGAGAAGCGCCTTCGTGTCTCCTTCTTTCAATCACAGAAAAGTACACTTTTGATTCCTTTCAGTTTGTCCTGTCAACCTCTAACATGAACAGGGGACAAATGTTGAGGGCAGAAAATATTTTTTTTTTTTTTGCTGTGCCCTCCTCTCCTACACCAAGATTTACATTTTACAGGCTCACAAGAATTAAGATTCTACACGTCTACCATAATGATTTTTAGCTGTTGGTGGAACTGTTGTACTCTGAGAACATGAGTGTTGGATTAAACCCTTTTCTGACCCACTCATTTTTGTTTAAACTTCTGATGCATCATCACCTGTCTTACTTTTCAAATCTAAGTGATTAAAGTCCCTCCTGTTCTAGGGGAAATCCTTGGGTCACACTGGTACAATTATATTGATTAAACTCCAGGAGACCTTGAGTTCTTCCCTATTTGCTTCAAGAATGGACAAGCCACCCTGAAACCCATGAAGAACAAAAGGAACTCTGTCATTCAACAGGTTCTGTAGCACAGCAGGAAGAGAGATCAGGAACAGCTCCTGGGAGGGGGGGATGTTGGATTGAGCCCTTTTCTGACCCAGAGGTGAGCCAACTGAGAGGTGTTTTAAAACTTTCATTCCATTTTCAGTCTCATGAGAAGGGTGAGACAATACAGATGTTATAATTCACTCCATCACAACCAGAAGCCAACTATTTCCTAATGACAATACACTGTCAGTGTTTCTTGGCCTATCAGCTTTAGCCACACCATGCTGAAAATGCCTTAAAGCCAATCATCTGAAATTACCCCTCGTGGGTCCTACTGCAGTGCATCTTTCACAGTTCTGTTTCTCCAGAGTATCTGGTCTTATTTGCAAGGCCATCCTCTGAAACTTGTTTCCAGCTCCATTTCTCTCTCAGCAATGTCTGTCCTATTCCATTGCATTTCTAAGTCAGCATTTCTTGTCTCAAGGTTTGCACACACTGTGTGAGCCTCCTGTCAGGCTTGGAGAATTCTCTGCAAATTTCCCCACACATGAACCTCACTAATTTTGGGAATGTTGAATTAAAGCTAATGAAGAATTCTGGGAACTCACCATCTTTAGCTGATCTGGTGACCAGCACCCCGCAGTCAATGACTCGGACGTCTGCGTAGGGCCTGCTCGCTGTATCGGTTTTGAGATTTTCTATCTGTTCTATGACTTCAAACCCAGAAATAACCAGCCCAAAGACAACGTGCACACTGCAGGAAGGAAGTATTTACGAAGTACAAGACATCTGTGAATCACTGTGATGATTTTGCAATTAATTTCACATTCAAAAAGTCTGTCTGAGATAGAAACATTGAGCTGTTAATGCATTAAATAAGTTTTTTTTAAGGCTTTTAACATTAACAATGCTAAGATTTTATGCAATGTGAAACAAAGATCCACTCTGACATCAAGTATTTCCCTCAAACTGAAGCAGTCTCATCTCCTCTACAAGGGCAGGGTAAACAGATTAAAATTCCTACCCACCCTTCTATTTTTGCAGTTTTGTGCAATAGAGATCAAGAGCCCATCTATAAACATGACAGAACTCCTCCCCAGAGAAGAATTTATAGATCTCTACAAACCCAGGACACAATTCCCCCCTGGCATTGCAGGGACAGTTAAAATAAAGGAATCCTTGGTTTTGTTCTATGGTACCACATTTCTCTTTCTCTCTTCCATGTGCCCCATAAATTTTAGGGATAAAAACATGCCCCAAAAGAGATGACTGCTCAAATATATTAAATTCGGCAATTCAACTCCCAGATTTATGGGCTGAGGGCAGCAAGCAGTTTCAAAGAAGTAATTCTAGGATTTAAGACAATTCCAAGTTTTTGTCCAGCTTTAGGAAATAAGTTGCGAGTTGAAACTTTTATAGATCTGAAACTTTTGTTTTCCATCTCATCCCATTGTATAATCTTCCACAGAATTAAGGATTTGTTTCCCCATTGTTGCCTACTTTCAACATAACCCTCAAACTTCAGCAATCATTTGAGAAAATGGAAAGGAATCTTACCCATCGAGATGAGGAGCAGGTTTTGTTGTTCTGTTGGACAAACAGCAAGATGGGAAGATGGTAAAATAAAATAAAATCAGGGATTCAGATGAAGTAAGAGGAGAATGACACAGAAAAAAAAAAAAAAAAGAGGTGAAGGTAAGACAAAAATAGTGAAAAAATACAGTTAAATACATGGAATTAACAAATTAAAATTACAGATTATACACACAGGCTTTCTTAAACTTTTACATGGTATTTGTTTGAAGTTTAGCTAAGTGTGCATACTGAAAGCTGTACCAAGTATCACTTCATGCATGCAGTAAACAATTTCCAAGTAAGTCTTTAAATACACGTTTAATGTAACTTTATGATTTTTAATCACAGAGAAGATACAATTTGGTGATAAATATTAGGTGACCAGTGGGATTTAAATGTTTCTGAGCTTGTTAGCTTCTTAGATTGCAAGGTCACTTTAAAGACAGTTTATTTTAATAAAGAAGAGTTATGACATATGAAGGATTCTCTGCTTCCCCTCACCTCCCACCACTTCTCACTCCCCATTTACCTGTTGGCCTCCTGACTCAGAACACAAAGCAATATTTCTGTCTTAAATCATCAAACACTTCAGCTCAAAAACTCACAGGCTTCCCAAAATCAACAGCAGACATTCTGTGTCACCTACACTTCACTGATAAATGCAGATTTCCTCCCTATTTTTCAGCTTCTCACATTAAGCCTGAATGGAAACTGCAACTGCCTTTTGTACAAATCTTTTGGATTCTAATGCTGTGAATCTCTTTCCAAAAGTAAACTAAAATTACTTCTCCAAGTGAGCCTGAATTTCTGCTGCACAGGGGATCCTACTATGCAGGAATATTGAGTAAAGAACATCAGAACCCGCTCAAATACTGGGGGAGAAATCACTTCTGAAACATTCTTTCTCCTCCCAAGCACTATTGTGCTTTTAAAGCCTTCTTCCAATGAACTCCCTCTCTCAAATAATCCATCACAGGTGATTTTTCTGGATTTACAATAACACAGATGTGGTATGAAGAAGTCAGTTTTTCACTACTAGAATAAAATATTACTTCTTAAACACTTCTCTTCCCTCGAGTTTTGAACTATTAGGTCACAAAACCCTGCAGTGCTGAACACATCCCAAAAGGTGGAACTGTGAATCAGGAGTGCTTACACTCATGATATTTTTTTTTTAAGTTCCAAATGTCAACCAGCCCACCCACTTCTGTAATACTGAATGATACAGAAAGCTTCCTTGGGTTAACACAGGGGAATAAATGCTATTAACACAACATTAAATTTCTCAATAGCAGTGGGTGTTCTTTGATTTTTCCTTGCTAACACAGCATATTGCTACAAAAAGAAAAATCCTTATGGCTTTTGAAGCTCTTGAAGCAAGAGTTAACTGCATTAACAACCCGCTGTTAAGTAAACAGTTTAAGTGGCTTTAATTATGAAGCTGATTTAAAGGGGTGAAAAAAACAGAAGTGGGTCGTCACTTCAATGAAACCAGCAGTAGTGAAGACAGTGTTTAGAATTAGCTGGAAACAGCAAATGGCTCAAAACCAGGGCTGGGGAGGCTGCAGGTGTTCCTGCCATGCTGCAGCAGCATTGGAGACTAATTAAGCAAATTACCTAAGCAGGAGCTGCCTTTGGACTGGTGCTTATTGAGCAGAGGAAGGGGTGGTTGGTGCATTAAAACCCGTGCAGAGGCTGCCCCACTGCCCTGGCAGTTTGAGAGCTCAAATGGACAGGGTTTCTGTCCTTGTTCACTAAGAGAGAACACCAGGAGAAGCTTTGTCCCACAGGGAAACCTTTCAGATGCACCACAAGGACTTGGGTGACTGAACAACTTCCCATGGGAAGCAGAGCCCCAAATCCTTGTGGTGCCTTTGAAAGTTTTCACACCTCCGAGTCAGGGCTGTAATCTGACATTTATTCTGCAAAGGTGCACTTTAAAAAAGCATTTCAAGGTTTTCTGCATCAATCCTTGAATATTTGATTTGGCTTCAGAACTTAACCAGAAGCAAACCTACCTCCTGTCTTGGCAGTATGGAAACCTAAAGTCATGATGAGTTTACCCCCCCAAAATAATATTTTATTAGAACATTTCTATATAGAGCTGTCATCATTTAAACCATTCAAAATCTGCCTTTTAATAGACACTGTTATGCAGGTTATTTACAGAAGGACAAATACCTTTCTTCACTCAAGTTTAAATTGGTTTAAGATACTGCTGAAGAGAAAATAATCTTTTTGATAAAAGCACGTTCTCACCCACCCCCCCCAAAGAACCTCAGGCCTAAGAAAGGGTTCAATGCACATAACAATATGATCAGAAAAACAAGAAAGAGAAAAACAGAAAGAAAAGGAAAGGACACAGCCTTAGAGGAATGAGACATTACCTTTGGAGCGCACGATGTAACACTGTTTCTGTAAATTTTACACAAAAATGGCAGAAATAAATTGTAATACATTTTCAGACAAAACTGAGTCTATGTTTTATTAAATACAAGTTTAAAATTATTATTAATCAAGTTGTATGCAAAAAAAAAGGATGCCTAAAAGAGGGCTCTAAATTTTCTTTAGAATACACTTTGAAAACTAAAGTTCTCCTTAAAACCAAAAAGAAAACTCGAGACAAAACCTGCTTGCAAAACTACTGCAAAAACAAACAGTTAGAGAATGCCCCCACTCCCCTCTAAGTCTCATTCCAGCAAAAAAAGCCCAACTTGAAGCAGGTGAATAACCAATTTCTGTGGGTTTATTCACATGCTTGCAGCTCCACAGGGGTTCAAAGGTTCTGCTGAATCCATTCCTAAGCAGAAACTCCCCAGGCTGGCACACAAATGTTTGGACTCACAAAGGAAATCTGTACAGCCAGGAAGTTCACAGCTTCAGATATTTCACTGATAGCTAACATCCTCCTCCTACTATGAAGCTTTTCTACAAGTGAGAAAAATCAGTGCATTCTCTAAAATATGTGCATTGATTGCTTCTGCTCAGAATTTTAGAACAAAAACCACACTGCAGGTGCAAAAAAGCCCAAACAGCTGCAGCAGCTGGTACTGGATTTTACCCTGGTGTAATTCTGAGCAGCAGCAATGTTTGAAAACTGCACTATCAGCTGAGCTCACCCACAGCCCTCCCCCACCCCCAACAAACTATCAGTGATTAATTATCTCTGCACAGTCAAGTGCTAAAATGATCTTTTTGTTATTGATTATGCATTAAAGTATCCTGGGAATGTTTTCATTTTTCCATAAACTTTTGATCAAGCCAATGGGACCTGCCTGTGTGGGAAGTGCACATGTACCAATAATGCTCAAAGATAATGCAACATCAGCCCCTTCCATTTGACATTTTTTCATTTTTGTATTAGTCAACTGTTCAATAATTAGCTCAAAGGTATTTCATTCACAATAACAACAACAAAAAAGGAAATTATTAACTGTTGATTAGGAAAATACCTGGTTTGGGAGACCAAAAAGATATGAACTACTTCTAATGAGCTGGTAACATTCAGAAACAATTTGTAAAATCAAAACAAGAGTACTCCCAAATTATTTTATCATTCATTTAGCAGATCAAAGTGGTTCCTTTGTTTCAGTTTATGAACTGGGCATGGCACCACGCATTAAAACATTTTTAAACCAAAAAATCCTATTTAGTTCTGAGCAAGAAAGCAGAGCTTGAGAGACACATTAAACCAACAACACCCTCAATAAGGAAAAAAAAAATCTGTCAGTAATAGGAAATCAGACTCCAGTTTTAAAAGCTGTGGAACAGAGAGGCATTTGAACTGGTAAGGAACAGAATCCAGGACTCCTCTTTAGGTTGCACTAAGGGCTTACTCCTGAACTAGAATAAAATAATTATGACACAAAACTTCCCTCTTTTCACAAAGAGGTTACTTTGTTTTGCTTCCTATTGTTGCTTTACTCTTCCTTCAGCAGGGGCACTTGTGCTTTGCTACAAATGTAGCTTGGCAGATTTGGTGTGAGAGGGGAAACAGAGCTGAGCAGTGGGAGATCAGGAGTCTCAGTAATGTAATGCTCCTTTATTCCCTCATTTTCACCAGAGCTGCACTCACTCTTCTGTACTGTGAATTCCTCACTGGCACGTGGGGGATGGCCACAGGAATGATGGAATGGCTCTAAAGAGACAAGATATTTACAGAGAAAGAGAAAGGGAGCACATGGCTCCAGAACATCACCCAAAGGAATCCAGCCACTGAGCTGGAATATCCAGAAGAGCCCTGGGTACCAATGAGCTCTGTTTGTGCTCCCCCAGGAACTGCTGCTGATGTTGGCAGCAGCAATTCAAAGCAGCTACTGGAGATACAGAAAAAGAAAAGATGATTCTGGAGCAGTTCCTGCCAATCTCTGCCCCATCCTAGGGACTCCTAGCTCAGGACCCACATGGAAACAGTTACAGATCTACATCCCCAGATGGGTTTAGCACACTTGTAAAATCACTGAGGGTTCTACAGGAAGTTATTAAAAAAAAAAAAAAAAAAAAAAAAAAAAAAATCAGAGTGGGGCTCCCTGAAAACACCAATTTCTAAACTAATGCCTTTCAAACTCTCTTCAACACAAGCCTGCAATGAACTGCTACAAACCTTTGGGTAAAGAAAACTGAAATTGCAGTATTTTACAAATCTAGAGGGATTCCCTCTGGATCCTTTCTGCTGGACTGCAAAATGCTGTGCTCCTCCAGAGCAGGAAATGTTTCTCAGGCACATGAGAAGAGACTTGGCCTATTTACAGCACATGTGCATGGAACTCACAATCCTCCTTCAGCTACACTTTCTCCTTCCCACCCAACTGTTGCTCCTACTCAATTAAGGGGGGAAAAAAAAAAGGGGGGGAATTAGTCTACAAACATTAAACCCAGCACTTCTGATACTACACAGACAATTCTGACTCCTTCCACCTCTGCACTGTGCCACTCTCCAGAACTCTTTGATTTCAGTCCATGCTTTTCCCTGAAGCTTCCCAATATCACTTCCACTGCCTTTTCCATGCCCATAAACCCTCCAAGCTCTTTCATGCCAGAGAAATCCCTGACTACTCCAAGGAAGCTGATGATTTTTTAGGATGGCTCAGGTGCCTGTTTACATTAAGATGAGTCTGGAGATTCTATTTCAAGTAAAACTGTCCACTTTAAATCAACTTTTAGGCATTGCAGAGTCTTCTTGTGCCTGGTTTGCTGGTGCAATATGCCAAAGAGACATTTGCTGTCTGATTATTTCCTGTAAAGACTTATTATTCCAAATACAACTTTTCTCTGGAGACAGGGAATTCTGATGAATTAACAGAACTCTTATAGTCAGGATCCTTGCTATTATTTTCGCCCTACTTGGACAAACTGTTATAGAAAAGAAAATCACTTATTTGTACTCCTTATCTGCTACATTATATGTGTACAAAATACAGAGTTCTCATCCCTGAAAACAAATGCAGAGCTCTAAAGAAGCTCAGGTGAATTATCTCCCTTTCTATAAATTTAATAAATGAAATGAAATATATACAAATATTAAAAAGAAAAATCTGAAGGCTAACACTGAATATTGCCTTTCACACACATTTCAGGTTAAACATTTGAATAATATTTTTCCTAATGATAAACTACAGAGAAACTGAGCATTACTGGGAGTATAAAAAAACACATTTTAATTTCAGCTTAAAGTGTAAAGGAAGAAAGTATTTTACTAAAGAAAAGCTCTATAGATGCACTGCACATTCCCTAAAGCAATCAGACAAATGCCACCCAGCAAGACTAACTGCTTTAATAAACTGCATTTTGAAGTGAAGGCACAAACTGCCTAGATAAAACCTTTAGGAGCTGTTTCCCACTTGCAATCCTGATTCTCTTCCCTGGCTCCAGGGCAGGCTGGTGACTTTTCAGACACTAGAGATAGCCCAGAAATCTGCATGGGAAGGCAAGAGCTCCAGAGCATCCTCATCCTGAAGGCCACAGAGGACACCCCAGGAGCCTAAACCTAAGCCTAACCAGAGCTAAATCCAGCTCTGGCTTCCTGCAGGAAGCTCAGGTGAATCCAGCTCATGTGGGAATTTTTAGGTCTCTTACTCTGCCCCAATTCCCACTGAACTCACACTTCTCCTTCGAGTGATTATATGAAAAAAAAACCCTGAATTTTTCAAGGAATCTGCATCTTTCAAAACACTTCAGTATTTGATGAAAGTGCTTTTAAACAATCTTCATTTATTGTCCTGTATTAATTATAATTTAGTATCCAACACAACCTTGGGTTGTTTTGGTGTATGGGGAAAGACAAGGTGCTTAAATCTACTTGAACAAGCTGAGCCTACCAAGCATCAGGGAAAGAAGATGACTTTGGAATCAAATGCAGGAGAGAAAAGAAACTTTAGAGCCCTCAAATGACAGCTGCTTGACTGATGTGACATCATTAGGTTTTCACTTTTAATGTTCAGATAAGCTTAAAAATGGAAAATTAAGGCAAGAGAACCCAAAGGCAAGTCATCAAGTAAAAAATAATGAAGCAATGCCTTCAGAGAGCTTATTAAGCCATGGAGTTGTATTTATGTAAACTTTTCCATATTAATGTGCACACATATCCTTTCAGATTTATTGTAATGAAGCACAACATCTGAAATTTCCTTTGAAGGGAACAGAAAACAAGCTTTTGAAACAATTTTATCTCTATGGAATGTCTAAACAGTGCTAAGTGTGAGACTTTCTTTTAGGTTCCTATGCATCTTCCATTTTCAGGACATTTTTTAGGAAAAGACCTAAAAATGTTTCTTATCTGAACGACATCATATCATACTGAAGATCTTTTTCAGGCAAAGAAAAAAACCCAAGATTCTTGAGGACAATTTACTCCTTTACTGAAGACAGGGAAGCGCCATTCACTCTTATCCCCCAAGAAAGATGGCAAAGAAGACTTTTTCTAGTTAAGTAACTATGCTAAAATTTACTTTTCAAACCCCAGTGTTGTTCCACAAAGTGTTTCTAGACTAAAGTTATCAACCTGCTCTTTCCAAATACAAACTGGTAAACATTAACAGGAGGCAATTTTGAAAAGGGAGTTAACAAAAGAAATAATCACATCAAAGTTTGCAAGCTTGAAAAAAATGATACTCAACCTAAAATACACCTGCTTTGACCAGGAAACCCTCAATTATCACACCTGAGTGTTTTATTTATGAGTAAAGGTTATTGTGCTTTCTGTAATTTCTATAATTTAATAGAATGTGGTTACTAGAATGGCATTTTTTAAAGGTAATGAAGGAAAAATCTGGTTATCAGCACATAATTCTACATAGTGTTGGTATATGCACAAGTTAACAGAATTATGCAGAATATGTATTAAAAAAGCAAGTCAGGAATAAACACTCAAAAAAAAATTACTAATTATCACAATAATCAAATAAAAATCCCCACTCATTCTCCTCCTGAAAACACAACAAAACACCCCCCCAAAAGTTAATCATAAATCACCATTTTTTAAAGAGCAAAACCATACAAACCACCTCTATATCTCACTCCCCCTTACATAAAACGCTCATCATTGTCTTTTGCAGATAAACTGATGAGATTTGTGCACCCAAAAAGGCAAAGAATCTATTTTCTGGCCACTAAGAACTGAACATAAATCGTATTTTTTAGGGAAAAAAGTCACAAAGGAAGAACATTCATGGAGCACCAGCTTTAATCTAAATGAATGCCACAAGGAAATAGTGATCTCTAACAATTCCTCCTGCAGGTGCCACTCACTCCTAGCCAGGATCAGATGGAGAACATGGATATGGATAATTTAGCAATACCATCTTTCTCATGAACAGCGCTTCTCTGTGTAAGAAAAGCTCCACTGTGGGATCACATCTACTCACATGAAAAATTGGGAACCATTGGTATGTTTCCCTCGGTTTGCCATTGACAAAAGGAACGCTCTGTCATGTTTGAGAATAAAGTTTTCATCTGTTTGAAGAAAAAATATGTTTGTCAGATTTTCCCTGGCAAGGGAGGCAGGTTGTTTTCTTAGTAACTTATGGATGGTCTAAGGAGAAATTCTGCTGCTGCTGGAGAAATGGGAACAGGTTGGAGGAAAAACAACAATCAGGTTTAAACAAGTCTCTTCAAATTACAGTTGAGACAAAGCTATGTTTCTTAAAATGATGCAGATACAGTGCAAACATTCCTAATTAAAAATAATTCAAGTCATTATGAGTGTCTTCAATAAACATTAGATAATGGATTTAAACACTGAGTTATTTGGGTAAGAACAAGGTTGGCAGAATTATTGACATTCTCAAACAATAATTAACATACATGATGCTGTTATTTACACTCCAGGTGGAAAGATCAGGAGAAAAAGCTGTTTATTTTCCTGGTATGCCACCTCTATACTCAAAACTGGAAGTCTCAAAGCATAGAAGAAAAAAACCTCTCTGTATCTGAATCTAATTAGAAAAGCCATTAAGAGTAAACTGAACATGCATTTTATATTGCAGTGAATTAAAAAGGAGTTCTGGTTGTACAGCAGAATATAAAACCAGATCTTCTCCAGGTCATTTCCAAAGATAAAAATACTAATTTGAATGTACAAAGCTATTAATTTTTAGATCACATATCAAAACACAATCCTGCATATGTAGCACTCACCATGCGAAACAAACCCTGAGTAACTTCTTAGTAAATGGATCTGTTCAAGCCTTTCCTTGACTAAAAACTTCAATAGTCCCACATCAAACCATGTCTCTTTTTTAAAAAAAACTTAGTTTCATGCATCTAACCGGAGCTACTTGCAACACACACAGAACCAGAGGCTGTAAATAAATATAATCACTGTCTTAACAATTGAGTATCAGAGTAACCACCTGTTTTTTTTAAAGAAATAATTGTATGTCTTTAAACAAATAATTTAAAAACTCACCATTTTCCTTCCAAAAGATTTTTACAAGAGGTAATTGTACATTTATTTACCAATTCTTTGCAAGGAAAATGACTTGTGTAGCATATAAATAAAGTCAGGAATGAACCCTAAGCATACAAACCTTGAGTAGGGAAGGGGAGGAAAAGGGACATTAACAAAAGAAGAAATCACTGTTTAGAGTTGGAATTATGTGGATTCTCTCTGAGAATAAGTCATTAACCCTCAGAAAGGTTAGATACAAACTCTTCATTTCTCCAAGCAACACAGATATCCATCTACAAAGGGATTTAGCAGTTGTCTATATATTTACTAGGGAGGGGACAAGGGAACAGAGTTTGAATTTGTGTTACTGAGCTTTTGTCTCTTACCTTTTCATTTTGCAAAAGACCACATTCTCTATAAACAAAAGAATATGTTGACAGTTTTAGGCAGGAAGATAGGAGTTTATTCATGAATAAAGTTGCCTAGCCTCCATGCTGAAAGTCATGTTTAACCAATTATGTTAGCCTTAATTAATTGTCAATTTAAGTTAAATATTAACAAAAAATTATCCGAAAGTCATGCATATAAAAGGAATTCTCATGCAACATTAGTTTCATGCAAAAGGTGATCTATGAGTGAACCTGTTTTCATTAAGTAGTTTGGGAATCAAGACTTATTTATCTCAGAACTGAATAGAGGATCTGCAAAGACATATTTGCTCTTACCTTTAAAATAGCCACCATAAATAGATTCACCTCCTTTTCCATTACCTACACATTAAAAAGCATCAATTAAAACTTTTTGTTTCATTTATACAAAAGCTGTGCAAAACATTCTACCAGCACTTGACTCTCAAAATAGGATATTCCCTCCTCAGGCTCTTTTGGTCAGCCCTAGGATTTCAGGACACAGTGAAAACAAACATTTTGGTAAAGACAGGTATTTCAGGAAAGGAACAAAAAAATCCAGGAAAATTCCTGGAGATTTTAAAAACATTTCTTGCTCATTCAATATTTTATTATTATTTTTAAACTTATTCAAACAGTTACATTCCTGTACCAATAGAACATCACCAGTGCTGCCTCTGCTGCAGACCCAGAAGTGAAAAGCAGTTCAGACTAGAGTCTGCATTTGAATTGTTTTAATAAGATGGAATATCATAAAACCCTCCAGTGAGGAGTTTTTAACACACTTTTCCAAACAAATATTACATCAGTTGAAACATTTTAGAACTTCAAAAATTAACAATGAAATGTGTGATCTATGCTATACTACACAGCAAATGAAGGATTTTTATGGCACTGTAATACTTTCATGGTACTTTCTGAAGTTATGAACACATAAATGATAACATTTCTGTTCCATTTCAAACCTGGCAGTTTTAAAAGCCCATTTTACCTTCACTGAAGTCCCCACCCTGAATCATGAAGTTCTTAACCACACGATGGAATGTGGTGCCTTTGTAGCACAGCTTCTTCCCAGTAGTTTTGCCAATTCCTTTTTCACCTGCAAGAAGATGAGACAAAAAGAATCTACAGATTGTCACTGAAGAAATTCCAAGGGTTTTCCCTCCCTAGTTCTAATGGACATGGAAGCCATAACTAAAAGATAACACAGTCCTACCTGATGGCTTTTCACCATCCAGAAGGGGGATCTTTACAAGGGGACTCTGAGGTGAAAATTAAGTTGTTTCTTAAAAAAAAAAATCCCTTCCCCCTTCAAGAAGGAGTGTGTAAATCTACTCAGGATAATTTATAAAAAAATAAGAGTTCAGGATAATAGTGGGTTAACTATTTTCTGTGGGTACAGCTACACTCCAATGCAGGTCACAGTATCCTTTTCAAACCACTCACACATCTGGATGTGCCAGATGATTCCCAAGAGAAAAGCCAGGAAAACAGGTTTCAACTCAGTTTCAATGTGATCCACACTTGGAAAAGTGTGACTGAGCTACTCCAAGCTTCCACACCTTCCCCAATCCATGCACAGTGTCTGGCCACCCCTTAACACCAGCTGCAGATCAGGTGGGCTGGTGATTTTTAGTGGTCCCACAACCTCAAGTTTCATTAGCACATCTTCCAAAATTCAGAAGAGAAGCTGCCCTGGGCTTGTTGAAGAGGTCACAATGACTGGCAGGGCTGAGGTTCTAGGCAGTAGATCCAGGAGGGATTTATACTGGTTAAGAGACACTGACTTGAGCTTCCCAGAGGAGGGGAGCTGGCAGAATGTGGCAATTAACAGTAAAAGGTTATAATAACAATATTATACACTGTGCAACAGTTAAAACCCCACATTACCCACATGTACAGGAGATGCTGGGTACTGGAACATAAATCAACAGGATAAATAACAGGACAAATAACCTAATGTTCAGTTCCACCCCATCACTGGTTATGGAATAGGTATTTGACACTGGGTTAGAGGACATTTCACCAAACATTCTGCACTCTCAGAAATGCAGGTACACTCATTACCCAGAGCCAACACTCCCCTGCTGCAATCTCTTAGTCTGCCACCCTAAATTACTCTGCCAGCTCAGTCACCCCAAGTTTGCCATTCCAAGCCCATCACTGCCAGGATGAGGCCAAAGGGCAGTTTGTGGCACAAAGCCCACTCAGGGCGTTGCTGTTTATCATCCTTCACTCATGGAATACAAGTTATTTACCTGCCTCTCCACACCCATAATCCCAATCCACGCCTCCTCCTACCCCAGTTTTGTTTTCCACATGAGTTATGCAAGCAAAGCTGTTTATTACAGGGATGGACACACCCCTCCCCAAAACGTACCCCTCTGTGCTACAGCACTGAAAAACTGGAAACCTCTCATCAAACAACACCATGGAATATCTGCCTGCATGTTTGGTCATGTTCCAGGATGTCCCTCAGGGCTATGGAAAATCCCTTAGAGAATGGGATCCTGCATGGCACTTGAGCTGGTACAGTTACATTCCTCTACCAACAGAACATCACCAGTGCTGCCTCTGCTGCAGACCCAGAAGTGAAAAGCAGTTCAGACTAGAGTCTGCATTTGAATTGTTTTAATAAGATGGAATATCCTAAAACCCTCCAGTGAGGAGCTTTTAACACACTTTTCCAAACAAATATTGCATAAGTTGAAACATTTTAGAACTTCAAAAATTAGCAATGAAATGTGTGATCTATGCTATACTTCACACAAATGAAGTATTTTTATGGCATTGCAATACTTCCATGGTATTTTCTGAAGTTATATATTATGAACACATAAATGATAACATTTCTGTTCCATTTAAAACTTAAAGCTCTTAAACAGAGCTGGTACACTGAGATGGGAGCTTTGGCCGTGGCCACAAGTCCCAGTCCCTTTTCTCACTCCCCTTTAGAGTACTGCCAGTGCTTTCCCAGTCAGGTAAAAGACACAGCAGCTGTTCCACTGGCAAGAGCTGCAGCACCTCCCCAGGCTCAGACACTTTCACACAACAGCCAATACACTGCTCTTGAGCTCAGCTTCTCTTTTGTTTCAGGCCAAACACCAGCCTTGTCCTTTTTGCTCTAGACATGCACGAATTTTGTGAGGGAAAAGAATAATCATTAAGCAGCTC
The DNA here is from genome assembly GCF_024509145.1 of Vidua macroura. NCBI lineage: Eukaryota > Metazoa > Chordata > Aves > Passeriformes > Viduidae > Vidua > Vidua macroura. The sequence continues at coordinate 2,891,402 of NC_071571.1, forward strand.
TTTCCACGCCCTGCAAACCCCTTGGAAATGGGATGGCAGAGGAGAACTGGCTGCCCTGTTAGCACCTGGAGTGGCAGCTCAGTGTGACCCACTGTGAATCAGGTGCCAGGCGGTGCCTGTTTGAGATCAGAAGGGAATCAGCTCCTGACAAAGCACCACAGCAGATGGGCCTGTGTTTGTTCCATAGGTGGGCAGCATCTGCAAGGCCAGCTGCTGGAATTTCAAAGCCTCTCTCTCTCTGGGCAGAAAGGACCTTTCCAGGGGCCAAATCTACTTCTGACAGCAATGCCACTATCACCCTGTCCTCCCCCATCTGCCAAAAATACCCTGGCTTGATGATGGCTTTCTGCACATCCTGTGGTCCAGAATGGGACAGCATCCCCTCTCCATTATAATTTACCTCCTCAGGTGGGCACAGGCCTTGCATATGGCAGGGGTTTGTACTAGTATAAACAAATCATTATTAACAATAAAAATTACTATTAACAATAAAAATGTTATTCATTAACAATAAAATTTTGAAAAATCAGCTACGTACCCGAGCACAAGCAAAGGAAGTTCTTACAAGTCTTTGGACAAATGTCTGAGAAGAGCTGAAACATAATTCGACCAACTAGAAAATAATTTTTAAAAATAATTAGAGTTTTAGAACTGTCTGGAATAAGATAATCTGCATATAAATCAATCTGTATGTTCTAAAAATGTGATTTTCTGAGTAAAGGTTATTTTATCAAGCAGGATAAGAAAACATCTTAAGTATGCATATATTAAAACATACAGCAAGAAATAAGAATAACATAATTGTAAAAAAAAAAGACATAAATTGGATGGAATAATACTACTTAATCAGAAGTCCTAGAGATTCCACTGTGATTTGAACCTGGAAAGCCAAGCTGATTTACTAAAATAGTTTAATCATGTCAGATCTTTTCCATCTTGAAAATGATTTCCCATAAATACAGGTCCTCAGAGAGCTGGAGCAATTCCCTCCCCAATTACTGTGTTTATACAAATACATTAATAATCACATTTCCACAGTTTTCCCTGTGATCATTACCTACAAAGTCCAACTGGCTTAGCTCCATATTGTGCTGAGGATTACAGCTGCATTGGCACTCTTGGCCTAAAATCCTTCAGTTTAAAAAAAACCCAGATGAATCAAACAGGGAAGATGAAAGGCAGGCAGGACTAATGCTCCACTTACCAGGTATTATTATAAACCAAATATTTTCTCTTTGTTACTAGTGGTAACTGTGCTATGCACCCTCCAAATCTATTAAAATACTGCTGAAAAGAGGTTGAATATAAATAAAACTGTTTTAAAACTGATTCCATTTTCTATTTTATTTTCCAAGATATTGGGATGTACAGTACTAAAAAACCTGCAACAAATTGCTCCCAAATGTATGAAATCTTTAAAAAATACATAATTAATAAAGAAAAAATTGGCATCTCTGCAGATTGTAAAATAATCCATAGAAGTCTCACTGTTGGGCAGAATTACAAGGAGACCAGTAATAATCTGTCAATGAGCACTACACTCTAGTGGTGCACACTGGTAAGACTTCATCATTTAAAAAAGTAACTACTCCAGGAATAATTTCTCTTTTCTTTCCTTTAAAGAAAAAAAAAAAAAGAAGTTCAAATGTATTTCATTCAATACTTAGTTACCAAAAAAACTTTTGAGAGGCTCCTAAGAAACTACATTCAATTTTAAGGCTTTGTCCAAATATATGCAATTGTGAATTGCATGGTTCAGAAAGGAAGAAATAAAATAACAGCACTAGTACTTGATAATCTTAGATAAAAATTCAAGATGCCTTGAGCTGTTGAAAGGTCTGTATCTCATTAACTGCAGCAAGAATGTTCTCTAAGCATTTATCACTACATAGGAAAATCCAAAGGGAATGGGTAGGGAGAGCATCCAAAGAATGAAGAAATAGGGATTATTCAAAGACCCCCATCAAACAGCAGTTCTGTAACTACCACTATGACAGGGTGGCTATTTGCAAGTGAACAAACCATTCTAAGCTGTGAGGATTGAAGATTCCTACAAGGAACACAACAGACAAGACAGTTTAGCTGAAGAGTTATCCATTTTCATTATACAGGAATTCAGGAGAACACAAATCCCATTTCCATTCCTCTGCTGCACAAGCACCAAACTGGGCAGGACCCAGTGCTTCAGAGAGCCACATCCAGGTTCTGCAGAACCATGGAAGACAATCCCACAATGGGTTGGGTTGGAAGGGACTTGAAAGTTCATCCAGTCCCAGCTCTACTGCCATGGGCAGGGACACCTTCCACCATCCCAGGTTGCTCCCAGCCCTGACCAACCTGGCCTTGAGCACTTCCAGGGATCCAAGGGCAGCCACAGCTGCTCTGGGCACCCTGTGCCAGGGTCCCAGCACCCTCACAGGGAGGAATTTCTACCTAATATCTTATATAAACCCATCCTCCCTTCAGTTTAACACCTTGTCCCATTGCTCCATGCCCATGTGAGTCCCCCTCCAGCTCTCCTGGGGCCCCTCTAGGTCCTGGAAGAGACTCTAAGGTCTCTCTGGAGCCTTCTCTTCTCCAGGCTGAACAGCCCCAACTCTTTCTCTGCAGGAGAGGGTTCCTCTTGCATTCACTGTGTGAAATAACACACGACACTTTCCAGGGATAAAACTGTCACTACCCCCATTCTGCTCTGCAGCCCAGCTGCTGCTTCACCAAGGCACCAGCTGCCAAGGAACTGAGGGCTGTTAGTCCCTGCAGGCTCCAGAAGGGGCTTTTACTCTGAGGCATAAATTGTAGAAGGATTTTGCTGCAAACCCTACTTACAAACCCAGCACATTTAGCACCTGAAGCAGCAGACACCACCACTGCGTTGTTCCAGTGGAAGAACTCTCTTATGTTCTTGCAGATGACAAGGCAGAAGATGGAAGGAGACATCCATAACCAAGGTATCAGTTTCAGCAGTATTTTTCACCAGTGCTTTGTCAATAACAAAGTCTGCCAGGTGCTCATAAAATCACAGAGTGTTTCCTGCTGGAAGGGACCTTAAATCATCCAGTTCCATGTGCAGGGATACCTTCCACTAGAGATCAGGTTACTCCATGCCCATCCAGCCTGATCTTTTTATGCCCTTTAATCCTACAAATCGTAATGCACATACATCCAAGATCCAAAGATGACAGATCCAGTTTATAAGATGAGGGCTGTCTCCTCCATAAAACCTGGAGCACTGCTTACCCAGCTCCATCCAGCCACAGAAAACGCTGCTGTCTGCTCCTGAGACACAAACCACACACTGTGAATCCATCTGCTGGGTTACTGGCTGCATTTTACTGCAACTGCATGAATACCATTATCACTGAAAGGTTGTATTTTCCACTGACAAACAGGCAATGAAATCTGCCAGAGAAAGATCAAACCCATTTTCACACCTTGGTCAAAGATGCAAGAAAGAACAGCTGCTAATAAAAAAATGAATAGAAGTATGTCTGATTAGCACCTATGAATCCTTCTCTTGCCTCATCCCTCACAAAAAAAAGAAAAATCTCATTTTAAACTTGGAGCTGAGGTATATGCTGATATAGCACAGATAAAAAAAGCATTTGAGATGCTACTTATTTCCCCAGATTTAGACACCTCTCCTCTGAAATGATCACCCTCACTGCAGACCATTTCCAATGCTTTCTTCAGCTTCATTTCCCCAATGCAAAGGTTAAGTGACCTGATCAGGGAACAAGCTCTCTGTGACTAACCATAATATTTGAACAGTAAATTAAAATAAACAAACAAATAACTAAAAAAGAGTCAGTCAAGTAAGCAAAAGCTGCTCACAAACGGATGCAAAGGTTAAGTGATCTGTTCAGGGAACAAGCTCTCTGTGACTAACCATAATATTTGAACAGTAAATTAAAATAAACAAACAAAAATCGCTAAAAAGAGTCAGTCAAGTAAGCAAAAGCTGCTCACAAACTTATCCAGTCCTCAGTTGGCTTTAACCAAGAAATGGGCCTGCACAGACACCTCAACTCCAGGCTAAAGTAAAAACTGCTGAGATTGCATTTGCCTATTATTTATGAAACAATAATTTGATAAAGTATTATTTGTAAGCAGGCTTTGAACTTGTTTTTTTAAGAATCAGAGTAAGTGGTGAAAGAAATATGTACATTACATACAGCAAGTGATGCCTATATAACATCTAAGCTGTTTGGAAATTTGATGAAGTGCTCTCTGCAGCTAATGAGCTGTACCAATTAGGGAAACCAGAAGGCAGAATGACCAAAAATAATCCAATTTCACAACTCTGTCTTCAAACTAAAGATGAATTTTTTTTTCTTTTGTTTTTGAACTCCTTAACAATTTCCAGCTGAGGAAGAGCTAGTACTTGATTCAAATTAAGTGGTAGAAACATCCATGCTATACTGAAATAAGGGCTCCTGCTAGCAAAGTTTATTAAAATAATTATTGATTTCAAATATTTATTGTTTCAAAGGTAATTCCCCCAATCTAGCTGCTTAACTTTTTGGAAAAAAACCTTGGGAGCCAAACACACATTGTTTCAAGTTATTTTCCAAGTAATGTGAACTCTTTTGCTAGATTTTATGTTTGAACCACACAGGTATCAAGTTCAGCTACACACTCCCAAAACAAACCTGATTTTTCAAAACTGTATCTACAGGATTTTATCTTTTCTCAATTTCTTAAGAGTAAACCACACAAGAGGTATTTTTCCCAGCCTATCAGCAGGAATAGCCTGCTGAAGGAGAAAGCAGGGATTACAACCAGTGAGACAATGATGCACAGCCCAGGATGGCTGCCAAGGGCCCAAAGGCTCAGACAGATTTGCATACAAGTTTAAACAACAGCTCACTAAAAGGACACTATTTGAATTTTATTAATTTGTTTATCCCTAAATCTGCCAATGCTAAGGCACATGAATTTTAAAAAAAACTGCTTCAAAGTAGAAATGTGGCTACAGTTTTCAAGGAAGTAAAACCTCAGTGTGGAACAAGAATAGATTTTATTTAAAATAGGAGTTTCAAGAATGGATGCCCCAGTTGCCCTGAGCAGGGATCTGTAGCCCTGACACATCAACACTTTGTTCACACCTTGGTGCCCCACCTGCACTCTTGGCAAGGAAAACCTCCATAAACTTCTCTCCCTGGCTCTCTAAGTCCATTCTTCCACAAACACCACCTGAAGTTCCCTCCATTCTCCACAAAACCAAACTTCTTTCAGTCCTGCACACATCAAACACTCGCTGGGTTCAGTTTCCCAGGCATGTGGAAGTGAGAGGCAGCACTTGGCCTTCTGGCAGAAGAGGCTGATCAGTTTTTCTTTTATTTACTGATCCAACTTGTTCCAGACCTCAAGGTGAGACTTCAGGGTATTTCATCCTGCACTGACAACAATTCCACATGATTATTCTGAATAATTTTTTTATTGAATCAATTCCTTTCAAATCTCCATCTTACCACCCCTGAGAAGGGTTTTCTCCATATGGGATCTCCCTTGGCTCCTGCTGTCCCACGCACAGTGGTTGCCCATGGGATCATGGACAGACAAAGTTCTGGGTTCTATTTTCTGCCAATATACAACTTTTTCCCTTCTAAAGACTAAAAGTTAATGTGGAACCAGCTGACAACAGCTTCTGTCTTTAGGAAAGATAACAAAAACCCCACAAGGCGTCACTGGGTCTATTCCTGGAGGCACAAGAGAATGACTCTTGCAAAGGTGCTCCTTTCACATGAATTCATAACAGCTGAAATCCCAAAATACACCAAGCTTCAGGCTCAAGTGACTAGAAAGAGAGAAGGAAGGAAAGAGGCTGACTTTTATGGGAAGGGACACATCCCAGGAATGAAAGAAACTCAAGTGGAACAAATCAATGAGCCAGGGGTCAAACAGTAATAGAAAACAGGAGGAAAAAAAAATGATTAATTGATAAATTATTCTATGAATAAGAATGAAACAAAGCAAAACTGAGTAAATTTACCAAACTTCATGATGGATGAAACCAGTCAGGGGGTGGGGTGAGATGTGGGAAAAAGACCTTGGATGGCCACAGGAGCTGCTAGAGCAGCCGACTGCATCGGTGACATCCTAGTGGGACATCTGTTCCAATTACCACGGTACCTGAAAGGCTGCAGCTTCACACACATTCTGCCTCACAGAGTAAAGACAGAATTATTTAAATAGGCATCTGCTGCCACCCCAAAATTCTTTGGAATACTGTAAGCAGTTTAATCCTGTGTGCACACTCAATGTGCCCAAATTCACTGGTGGGGGGCCCAAAAGAAGGGAGAAGCACTGTTTGTGCCAGTATCGAAATAAATTATTCTTCCTGATTTGTCTTCCGTTTGCCCTTTAAAAATTATGAGCCACAACCTGCATTCATTAAAAAAAAATGCTTAACAGGCAACTTATTTAAAAGCAGACTAAATTTAGCTCTAAAAAACACCAAGCCAACAAAGTTTGCCCCAGTGCAAGAGGCAAGTACAAGCTGGCACTGAGTTTTATTCCAAGATTCTGTAGCTATAATAAAATATGGACACAAAAGCTGTAATAAAGCTTCTGGAAGCACAGCCAAAACAGAGATTCACTCCTGCACATTCCAAGGGATCTTATTAGAGTAAAACTGACCTGACTTTTAATTGCTACAGGTATCCTGGCACACCCTGGGCAAGCAAAGCCTGGAAGGGCAGAGCCAAGATTTGGCAGCTGCGTTGGGGGAATGTTTTTGGACTCACAGCAAGCTACAGTGTAAAAAAGGAGACAGTTTTGTGTTCTGCAGGCAGAAAGATGCTTCCAGTGCTGCAAGAGGCACATCCCCTTCTCTCTGCATTTTGTGGAGATGTTGGTTCAGCTTTTCAGTGCACACAAGGTATGGGCAAGGCCTTTTTTCTTGGCTAGCAACAAAATGCAGGGTTGTTCTGCTCCCCACTTCTCCTAAAATGTAATAAGCATATCAGCTTATTTACTGAAATCAAAATAAGCAAAATGTTCGTTTGGAAATCTGCTGGCAGCTTAGAAGTTAAAATGAATACCTCACTAATGCCAGCAGGAGAGCACATCTCTCAGAGTTAGTGCTTGGTGTCATCTGGAAGCACTGATTTACCACTTGATTCAGCTTTTGAAGGTCATCTTAGAGCTAAGAGAGCAATGTTAAAGCTTTTTAAATATATCCTTAAATCCTGAGACAGAGCTGCATGGTGAATTAATAAACAGGCACCAGAATAAAGCAGCATGACCAGACAGCACACAAGTCCCAACACCAATTTTACAAACTGGCATTTTTCCTGCAAAAATCCAAGCCATGAGTCAGGTGCAATGAAACCAGCAGAGCTCCAAGTTTGATGTGCAGCTGGGAGATTCCTGTTACTTCCAAGAGAAAATAAATGCAGACAGCCACAAACAGAGCCAAAGCCCTGGGTCTGCTCCAGGTAACCCAAGCTCTGCACCACCAAGAACACCAACGCTGCAATTCCTCCCTGACAGCTCTATCAGTCACCAAACCCAAGGAGGTCTGGGGGAAAACAAGGTAATCCACTTTCACTCGAGGTGCACAGCTCAAGGCTGAGGAGGGGACGAGGCAGGAGGAGAGATTATGAAATGGGAGCAGCAACCTGTGCAGGGAGAGCAGAGAAAACAGTGCAGGGAGAGATCCTTCAGGTGGAGTCAGAACAACAAAAAACGAAAAAAAAACAAACCCACACTAAACCTAAAAAGATTAACAGCAAATGAGATTGAGAATGAAATGTCTTTGCTCTAAATCAATCCCATCAAACTACCATTCCTAAGTGGAAACCCACCCAACCTGAAACAGCTCTAGTTGTCTCATTCCATAGCAAATTTCACCTGAAATTAAAGCAACAGAACGTGTTAAAACTCCATTTACATCATCACTTATCTCCTCACTGGAAGTATTCAGAAACCACAGTGCCAATCAAAATAACTCAGAGAGGAGTTACAACAACAACAGATTTATAGATATGCTCTATCAGGTCTCTGAAGTTCGAACAGAACCTCTCTTCTGAAACTGCGGTGAAAACAAAACGCTAAGAAGGGTTTCAGTTGCATCTGAACAAGGCTGAAATTTGGAATCTCTGAGATATAAGCTCTTAATTCAAAGGTTTTCAGAGAAACATTGAAGCAGAAAATGAAAGCGAAAGCCTAATGAAGCCATCACATACATTCATTTTTCTAGAGACAAGTGGCAGCAAGATAAAGCACGGAGTATGTGTGAGACAACTAATATGCATTGATAAATGCTTGTTCAAAGAGACGGGTGAGAAAAATCTCCACTCCCATCTTTACAGAGAGGGGGGAAAACACAAGAGGGAACCAAGCTGCTGTTCAGCATTAAAACTCACAGCCTACAGCTTCTGGGCATTACACTTGTATAGGGACAATATGAGTTAAAAGATGGATTTATTTTAATTACTGGGGTTTTTTTAACAGGCCAGCTGGTGAGGTGTTCTGTGCTTCCTATGGTTGAATGCCCAGTTCTTCCTTAACATTCAGAAGATGCATTTTGAGCAGGACAAGGAAAGATTTAGCCCAGATGACCTCCTAAGTTCCTTCCCAGTTTTAATTCCTGTATCATTAAATATACTTATAGGAGTAAATATCCAGTCTCCTCACAGCCTGCCCCGATTTTCCACAGTTTACAGAAGTGCTATAACAAAGATATAATAGAAACGGTAGAATACATCACCGGACGGCTTTTTACCTTCAGAACAGCGTTTATCAACCCTGCCGAACCTTTATATCCACGTGTGGAAACAAAAATCGATCTCAAGGGGGAATGAGGAGCACCCAGAACCCCAGAAAACATCCGAAGTTATTAAAAAGTAACTCAGAAATAACACATCAATGGCCAAACTCGCTGCCAGCGGCTTGGGCCCATTATGCAAGCAAAAACGTGATTTAAAAGCCCCAAACACAGCCTTACCTGGCTCCCTGTTGATCTCTATCTCGAAGAAGCACTGGGGCCGGTCCTGCACCCCCATGGCCGCCCCTCGGCCTCGCCACCTGGACACAAAGCAGAGAAGGAGCCCCCGCGGTCCCTCCCTCCGTCCGTCCCTCCCTCCTCACCCAGGGGTTCAATTACAGCGGGGCGGCTCCGCCTCAGCCCCGACCCCGGCGGCGGGGGAAACTCGCTCTGAGGGGAAGCGGTTCCTGCCGCGAACACGCAGCCGGGCTCGGCGCCGTCAGCGCGGCCCACCCCCCTCCTTCCAGCCGCTTCCCAGCCCGCCCCATCGCTCCCTTCCCCCGGGGGTTTTACCTGGCGGCTCCGGCGCTTTGTCCCCTCACGGCGCGGCCCCCGCGGCCCCCGCTGCCGCCCCGCCCCGCCGCCAGGCGGCGCCGCCGCCCCCCGCCGCCATTACCCGCCCGGCCTCAATGGCCGCGCCAGGCCACGCCCCCTGCCCGCCCTGCCCGCCGCGCTTTCCCGCCCTCTGCGTGAGGGGCCCGCGGGGGCGGTGCCGTGAGGGACGGCGTGAGCGGCCTCCCCCGTGCCGCGTTTGAAATGAGGAATGTTTAAATATTAATAATAATAATAATAATAATAGTGTGAAAAATAAATCCGGCTCTTAACACATGCTTTGCCGCGGTGGGCGGGAAAGGGAGTGGCGCCATGAGGGGAAGGGGGCTCCGCTCCCTGCTAGACATGGCGTGACCGAGCTTCCTCGTTGCCGCGTTTAAAACGACGAATGTTAAAAAAATTAAAAAACCCAACTCTTAACTCGTGCTTTCCCCCTATGGGAAGTGTAATTGCCTATAAGTGGTGGGCTGTGAGTTTGAATCCTGGAAATAGCGGCTCGATTCCCTCCGGTGTTTTCCTCTCTGTACAAACGGGAGTGGGAATTTGCTTGCCCAGCTCTTTGAACGCGGCTCGGGGAGGAGGAAGGAAGGCTTTACAGAATACATAACGAGAATAAATAGCATCATAAATAACCTTTGCGGAATAAATACAGTGAATTAATAACAGAATAAATAACCTTTACAGACTTAACTGCCATGGTGGGGGTATCTCGCTGCCCTGACCCCTCACCCTTATGCCTGTGCTGAGGGACCCCCCAAGTTCTTTCACCCCACGTGTCTAAGACAACTCTCCATGAAAGAAAAAGATTTTTGCGAGTATAAATAAGCCCTCAGAAGATTATGGATGGAAAATGTTTGCTGCAATGAATTCCTGATTCCCCCTCAGGATGAGAACGTGGCTGCTGCCAACCCAGGATCATCCTGCCTCCTGCTCTGCCTCAGTCTTAAAAACTCAAAAAAATTTAAACCAAATACATTTTAATGATTGCAGCAGGCCAGAGGTTATTTATTTTGCCTTGCAGATGTTGGACCGTGCTGGAGTGCGGAAATGGCAACAAAAAATTGAAGCATCAAACTGTTTAGGAAGGAGAATTAAATCAGTAAATCCTCAGCCTAATGCATCCTTCAGGCAAAGTTGCTTCACACCAAGGATATCCAGAAGATTAAAACACTTTGGTTTATTAATTTAATTTATATGAATACTCTTGTAACAGTACCTGTAGTAATTCCAGAAAGAAGTTTTGTTTCTTTCTAAGCAGGAAGGACACTTAGTCCTCACACTCAGAAAGCAAATTATTTCCAATGTTTCCCAAAAGTTGTACAAACCAGAACTCTGCAGTAATTTTACCTGGCAGCAGTATCTGCAATTATGTCCTTGTCTGAGGAGAAATTCAGAGGTTTTAGATGAAAAAAAAAAAAACCAAAAAAAAAAAAAAAAAAAAAACCAAAAAAACCCACTGAGAATAAAGTAGCAGTGCTGAAATCACAGGATGTTTTAGCAGTTGGGAATGCAGCAAAGTGGGATTGTTCTAGGTGTAATTTATCTATAGTTTAATGGTTGCTGTCACGATAGTGTTTGAGGATCTCTTGAAGTTTTAACAGCCAGATTCTGTCATTCTTTATTAGGTCTAATAATATATGATTGTGCAAGTGGTCCCTCAGGAATCCTGTCACTGGAGTTGTCACGCTGGTTTGCAGGGTAAGCTGTCAAAAAATGTGGAAAAAAAAAAAAAAAAAAAAAAGGAGCAAGTCTGGTCCTCAATTATTTGACTGTGAAATGCTCTTATAAAGCAGAAGGGTGTTATTTGCCTCACTTTTCCATGGGAGCTGAGAAACAAAGCTACTGAGAGGTTGATTTGCAGGAAGTCTGCAGGAATTCCTTGCCAGAATTAAAATTTGAAACCACATCTCCTTGATTTCCTTAATCTTCAAATAGATTATTGATTCTCTTTCACCTGCAGTTTCTTGCTTTTCTGTCCTCATAAATGAACTTGCTAGAGGCAGATGAGCAAATAAATAAGCAGAAAGTCTCAAAAAAGGCATGAAAATGTGCTGCTTGCTCATGATGAAAATAGCAAAGATTGTGAGCAATAAAAAAAAAAAAAAAAAGAAGTTGATTCCAAGCCCTGATTATTTTAATAAAAAACCAAATTGGAAAGAAGTTCTGATCGCTTGGGAGATAAGCTCCTAAGATCATGTCTAGGACTGGAGCTGATAAATATGCAGCTTGGTGGAAGAAAGAGATACCCAAAAGAAGAGTTTCCGAAGCACATCTGAAGCTGATCTTTTGAAAGAAGAAACACTGAGTTACAAATTAAGATTTTCTTTTTCCCTCGTGCTCCTCTCTGGGAGCTGCTGCAGATGCTGCTCTGGTCACATCCTGTGTCCATTGAAAGCAGTGACAAAGTCCCCTTTGATGGCAGTGGCTCTGGGTGCAGGCTGTGTGAGGGGCATCACACTCAGCACGGTTATGAATAATTGCTTCTGTGTCATTCTCATTTTTGATAAGCCATAAGTTTGTGAAACACCCTCCTTTTATAGGCTAGAATTTTCCTGGTTATTTTCCAGTCCAAGACAGAAGTTCTGTGTGCACTGAGATCTGCAGATCCAACTTTATCCTACCTTTTGAGATTTCTTGGTGGTACAATTCATGCCTAAGAATGCATGTTGACAAATCTTGGCTGGAAGCTGCATTCTTTCCTGAGACAGAGCCCTCTTGGTCTGCAAGGTTGAAAAGTAGGAGGCTGCAAAGCTACAGAGCCTGCGGTCACTTTGGGGTAAAACTGCTCGAATGGGGCACAGACTTTAATTTCCAAACAGTCTTTGATTGCCTTAATGACTATGAGTCTCCATGTGGCCATGAAAGCTTGAACTAAGCAGCTTTTGTTTAGGTATTTGTTGAGGCTTTTCCTTATCTTTTTTTTTGCAAATCCCATGCCTGGAACCTGAGACTGCAATGGGAAACGAGGTTTTTTTTCTGAGCAATGAGTTATTGGTAGAGGGCCTAGTGCCTGAAAAACCTCTGCTCTACTCCTTGGTGCTGAGTATTTTCCTACCTAGTTTGGTACTCAAGGAGGAGAAGGAATTTCCAACAAAGCTTTTCATTATCTGGGTCATTTGAGTTCAGGGGCTGGAGCTCAGAATACTTTGGTGAGACAAATTCATGGCTGCTTGTTCAAAATCTCACTCTTCACTGCTCCATGCAGATTTTGCTCCAGGAGGGATGCAAAGAGTTGACACCAGGAGAAGAACTGTCTCAGAGCTGTTCACGGGGGTCACTGAGGTTTTGAGCATTGAAAGATAAAAAAAGAGCCGGAAAATTCTACATTTAAATTTTAAAGAACTTGTTACTGAAGAACAGACGAGCACCTGGAGTGTTTCCTTCAGTCAGTCAGTCATGCAAAGCCATTTCTTTGGTATTTGTTACAAAAAGTAAATATTGCAATCCAGAATAATTTAAAAGGGGCTTTAATTACGCCAGGCCTCAGTGCTGAGCACACACAAAATTAAAAGTGAAAGGCTGGTAGGCAGTTTATCTGTTGAACAAATGGAAACAGCAAAAAGGGGCTTCATTAAAAAATCCCCAGGTCAGCATTTGAGTATGGAGAGCTAAAGGGGAGGAAATAGCACATCTCAAGCAAAACCTTTATCCCAGGACTTTTTCTGGGAAGGAGCACTGATGTGGGGACACACTTGGACAGGGTACAGGGCTATCTGTAACCTCAGACATCCCAACGCTGCCTGTGGTTCTCTTCACTCAGGCTTCCCTTTGCCCTGGGATTTCCTGTGAACCCACTCAATACCTGAACCACTAACACACTTCCTGAAGGATTACTGAGCATCCCCCCATCCTGCCCTGGAGCTTTAGGAGTGTTTCCATCCCTGGCACGAGTAGGTGGCCCCATCTGCTATCCAGGCAGTAAACAGAATTTGTTAATGACTGCCCCAGCGTGATAGAAATATCAGCAAGTCATTAATCCATTATGTGTGAATTGCTTAATGGGGCAGGGAATATTCCTGTGCTTGTGGCTTCTTCAGGCCTTGAAACCCACATTTCATCCAAGCTGCTGCAGGGTGATCTCTACCTCCACAACCTTCCTGTCTGCCAACATGCTTATTTGCTCCCCTGCCTGCATTAGTATGAGTTCTCCCCAAATAATTTTACAAAAACATCTCCATTTTTAAAATATTCTACTGTGTGTAGATAAAGGGGTTGATGCTTTTATATCTCCTTAACTAATAAATGCCTGATGTGTGGGTCGGTGTCTTGGGAATGTCTCAAGATCACACTTGGCCTGATCCCAACCCCAAAGTGATTTTTTTTTTTTTCATTTACTTCAGGGTGTTATAATTCAGAATTATGAAAAAAATTCCCACCCTGATGTCTTGCTAGCACTGAAAACTATTCTTTATGCAAAGGCAGAAATGTATTCCCTCATATCAGACACGATTTACCCACTCAGTAACACTCAAACTAGGTCAAAAACAAGAGGTTCGTTTCTACAGCGTATAATTAACCAGTGAATTTGGGAGATTGTGGAGGTTAACGATGCCATGTCTGGTTCTGCATGTGGAGTCTTACGTGGAAAGCCAGTAAGTGGGACACGCTGCAGAACAGCAGCACAAGGGAGTTTTTACCCTTTCCAATAAAATTAGACTGTTTGTGCTACTGTGTTCTTGCCATATCCCATCTGTCTCCCTGCGCCTCTTGTCTCTCGTATTGAATCCTGAGCTCTCGGAGTGGGTGACAACGGAGAGCTTTTGGTAGGGACTTTGACAACCTCTATCGGTCTGCTGTCGGGAAAAGGGATAAGGCAATTTTGCCTAAAAGCCTGCTCTTGTTCAGAAGTGACACCAAGGCAGAGATTAGAAATAAAAAATGGTACTGAGCAAGTAGGAAAAGAAAATTCATGTGTATTGCTGGAGGCAACCACACAACCCTGTAAGATGCTGTAATATCCCCAGGATCACTCCGATTGGAACTAATATTTAATTAATACCTTTTTGAGGGGAACATGGCACGATGATTCCTCTCCCCTAGATTTTTCCTTTTATTTTTTCCCCTTAAGTTTAATTTACCTTTTTGCCTTTGCATTATTAAAGACGTGTAAATCCAGCTCGATATTCTCACCCAGCACCATCTGAGAACACTCTGTTATGCAGCTTGAAGCACTTGAATCTGAGTCAGCTCAGGTGCTTCAGAGCTTGTTAGCTTTAGCTCAGACAGCTTCTGCAGCCCAGTGCCAGCGCCATGGCTCGCAGGAGGGATTGTTAATTAGCTGAGATGCAAATATAGGCAGAGATTCGGGGCCCTGCCTGTGCTGGGGACCATTAAAGCAGCTCTGCAGAGCGGCAGAGATTCATCACTTTGCTGTGCTGAGCCAGAGGTGACTTCACGGAGTGCTGGTGGGACACCTTGTCACTGCTGTCCCAAACTTCCTGCTCCAGGGGTGTGACATGTAGCACAGAGAGGCTGGAGCTGGCTCCAAGCAGAACCAGCTGAGCTCTGCATCGCTCCGAGACCCAAATTGGCTCCGGAACAAGTGCAGCTCCATTTGTATGCACTGCTGGTCCTGAACCATTTGATCATATGGAAACCACGCTGACTCCACACAAAGCCATGTTGGGGATGGATAAATCCATACAGCTGCCAGGGCTTTAAAAATAAAGAATTCAGGGCACAGCGCGAAGGGAACTGGGTGAAATGTAGTGGCCCCTGTGAGCTGGGAGGTCAAACTAATTGATACAGTGCTTTGTTCTGGTGTTAAATCAGTGAATCTGCAGCTGAGGCTCCAGAGCAGAGTGATAATAACAGCAAGAGCAGTGCCAGGAAGGAAAAGCCGAGCAGTTGGCAGAGCCACAGCTGCAGCGAGCTGGGGAATTCACAGAGGATCTGAGTAGGCAAAAGGGAGCAGCTCCCTGCTCTTGAACCTGAGGAATGAACAGAGAAACCTGGTAACAGGTGAGGGCACAGAAAAATTCAGGTCAGCAGGTCAAGGGAGGTGATTCTGCCCCTCTACTCTGTCTTCATGAGACCCCACCTGGGGGTGCCCTGTCCAGCTCTGGAGTCCTCAGTGCAAGACAGACATGGATCTGCTAAAGCTGGTCCAGAGGAGGCCATGGAGATGCTCCAAGGGCTGGAACACCTCTTGTCTGGAGCCAGGCTGAGAGAGCTGGGGGTGTTCACCTGGAGAAGAGAAGAGTCTGGGGACGTGTCAGAGCCCCTTTCAGTCCCTAAAGGGGCTCCAGGAGAGCTGGAGAAGGAATTTGTCACTCCTGGAGTGACAGCAGTAGGGGGAATGGCTTCAAACTGAGAGAGGGCAGGGTTAGGTGGGATATTGGGAATAAATTCTTCCCTGTGAGGGTGGTGAGGCCCTGGCACAGGGTGCCCAGAGAAGCTGTAGCTGCCCCTGGATCCCTGGAAGTGTCCAAGGCCAGGATGGACAGGGCTTGGAGCAGCCTGGGATAGTGGGAGGTGTCCCTGCCCATGGCAGGAGATTTGGAAGATGATGATCTTTCAGATCCCTTCCTTCCCAAATAATTCTGTGATTCTATGACCCTGTGAAATTCTGGCTTGTGGGCACAGGCAGGATGGATTCCTGCAGGGAGTTCTGGCAAAGAAGGGGGCGGTTTCTATCGGGGGAATGAAGGATTGCCAGAAGTCCTGGACTGGCACAGTGCCTTTAGAGAACAGCAGTAATAAAACACTCGGTGCCTCCTGGTAGCAGTGCTGGTAAAACCCATCCAGATGAATATTGATGTTGATATAAATAAAGCTCTATGCAATTACAATCAGCTAAGGTTATGAAGATATTAGATTTCCGGATTGAACAATTAAATGCAGTATGTGCACTTATGGATAGAGCAGGTTGGAAGAAGGGAAGGATTTATATTGTCTTCTGAAACATTCAGCACTGGCCACTGTCAGAGACAGGAAACTGCATCGATCTGTTTGGGAATGACAATTTCTCTTTCCTGCAGCAGCAGCAAAATATCTGTGCTGGGAGTTCAGTGCCTCACTTAATTTGATACTAAAAGATATCTTGGTGGACAGAGATATATAAAACTCTGGCATGATGTAGTGAAAATCTTATTTATGCCTCTGCATAGCAAGGTTTTGCCTTATGGTAAAACAGGAGCCTAAAGTAAAACCTGAATTCAAACATGTAAATAAAATGTGAATCAGGAAGCAGCCAAACTCCAGCCTGCTTACTTCCAGTGCATGCCAAAACTTCCCTCCCAGCACGAGAAATTAGGATTGGCTGTGTGAGAAACCACATGGCCAAGATCATCTTTTGCAGGTGTCATGTAGGTGAGATATCCTGTACCTGCAGCTTGGATGTCCTAATCAAATCATGTGTTGTTGGTCAAAGACAAATAAATGTTGCTTTTGATGGAGGATTATGGATCAGGGAAATAATTTCCCTGACATTCTGCATCACCCTGTTAGATTTAGTCCCGGTGCTCAAATCTGCCTAGTGTTTGTCCAGGGGATCTGCCTGGCCTTTGGGACAGTAATAATGAATAACTAAGCCTTTTACCATCACAATAATAATGAAGCTTTAATGGTGAATTAAGGAACAGAATGAGGGAAAATCCAGCCATGAAGCTGTTGCTGCCAGTTGGTATCTAACTAGACAGTCAGATGTGGAAGTGTTAATGGAGGTGGGTAAATGAAGGAGTGATAAAATCACACAATGTCTTTGAACATAAATCAGGATCAATACAAGAGTGGCTGCACAGATTCAGCCTCAGATTCTGAGGCAAGAAACAGCTGTAAACCTACACATAGGTTTGTATGTAAACCCCATGGAACTGGGGGTTCCAGGGAAAAGGAGGCTCAGAGATGCTTTTGATCTCTACAATTCCCTGATGGGAGGGTGCAGCCAGTTGGAGTTTGATGACTTCGCCCAGGGAACAGTGACAGAAGGAGAGGAAATGGCCTCAAGTTGCACCAGGGCAAGTTTAGATTGGATATTAGGGAAGATTTCTTCATTTGAAGGGTAGTCAGGCATTGGAAGTAGGACAGTCACCATTCCTGGAAGGATTTAAAAGATGTGTAGATGTAGCACTTAGAGACATGGTTTAGTGGTGGCCTTGGCAGTGTTAATGGTTAATTTTGATTTCAGAAGACCTTAGCAACCTAAACAGTTCTGTGATTCCATTCTGTGACTCTTTCTGCCTAGGCTGTTAGATCCTGGCTACGCTAGAAAGTCTTTCTCCCACATTCTGTAAAGTGCTGGCCACTTCAGTGCTGCTGACCAACATCCGCAGAGCTGACCAAACTGAAACCCACAGAATAGAAAAAGGTTTTGAGTATCATTTCTTACCCAAACACTGGATGCACCTGGGTCTAGCTAGAACATATGAGCCAAGGAAAATAATTGGAAAACTTCCTTAAAGGGTATTTAATCAAATCTCCATGGCCACGTTTTCTCCTGCATCCCTGCTGGCACTGACAAGTAAGGTGTGGCTGAAACTCTTCTGGTGCTATAAATGGGAGTAATGTGTCCCTTAATTCTGAGGTGAAAACAATTCATTTCTTGAAGTAAAACTGTGTCTCTGCCTTAATTTTTCTCCTGTTTTCCTGCCAGAGCACCACATCAATCATTTTCCTTCTCTAAAGTCAACCTCAGCCATTGACTTGTCTCAAACAATTGTAGGATGAACCCGCTGTCAGAACCACCTTCTGCTGCTTGGCCTGACTGAGCTGCCACTGACCCCTGGCAGGAACTCACTCACACCCTCTCTACACCTTTTATTTGCTGTTCTACTTACAGGGAAACGAAGAGGAAAACCATAAAAATAACGAGCATGTAAACAACTCTGCCGGGGAGCAGACAGCTCCGAGGAAGAGCCGTGAAAAATCACACAGAGCAGAGAAAGTCTCTGGAGATAAATGGGACTATTTAGGGCAGCCAGACAGTAATTGCAGCATTTGCAAAAGTCAGCATGAATATGCCACATTATTCCCAGCAAACATCATGTTTGAGGGACACAGCTCATTTTCTGTTCCTGAGGCCGGTGATTTTCTTTTGGTTTGTTCTCTCCCTAATGGAGCAGACTTTCTGAATAATTTTCCCGTTGCTTTGGTGTCTCCCTTGCAGTTTTATGGGCTGTTACCAGCACTGGTGGTACCTGATGTGTGAAAACTGAGACAAGTTAATTTGGATTAAATGTAACTGGAATGCTGTAGTGCCACGGTTGGATAAGCTTTGTCCTAGAAGGGAGGTTTCTGGGAGAAACAATATTTGTGAGCAAAGGCATCATTTGCTGAGAGCAGTGAAATGTGGGCTCTTGGGAGGAAAATTGAGAAAACAACATTGAAACCACCTGTAAGGCTGAGCCTGCCTCCCTGACTTCTGGGATTTGTGCAAATGCGAGCACACTGTCATTTTCTACATCCTTCCCTGCTTAATACCCACCAAATATTTGTGCTGCAGGCTGCAAGAGATTGCTCAGGAAGCAGCTCTAGATCAGGCTGCAATGAGGTCTTAAAGGACGTGGCAGCAAGATGGGAAAGTTTCTGGCCCTGGCACAGGTTGTCCATGGAAGCTGTGGCTGCTCCACCCCTGGGAGTGTCCAAGGTCGGGTTGGACGGGGCTTGGAGCAGCCTGGGAAGATGTCCCTGCCATGGCACAGTTTCTCTTATCTCCAGATGCTCATCCCCCAAGTCCAACCCCAAAGGATCATAAACCCGAATTAAAGCCTCTAAGAATTTTAAAGCAAAGACAGCTGGGATGCTTTAAAAACAAAAAAAATGTTTGCAGGGATTCATATTTTTGTTCTAATCTCCTGTTATGATACCTACAAAGTACCTTCGCTGTGGAAAGGATTTTCCTTGGTTTCTCATTATCCCAGAATTTTGAACCTTAAAACCTCATATTTTACATATTGTAGTAAAATACTTCCCTGAAAGTGCTCAAAAAATGGGTGGATGTGGCACTTGGGGACATGGTTTGCTGGTTAATGGTAGGACTTGACGATCTTAGAGATCTTTTCCAATCGAAATGATTCAGTGAATCCATGAGACATCTCAAAGGTTGCATCCCTGTGGACAGGGACATGAAGCAGGGGTGGAGGGAGCAGTAATTCCACTGCTCCTCTCTCTTGGGATGAGCAGGGTGTGCTATTTCAGTAGTGTCACTCACTGCAGGTGCCACAGTTCCTCCTGTCATCTGGATTCATTAAGCAGCAGCATTTTAGAGGGGCTGTGAGCTCCGGTGCTCCTGGGTGCTGCTTCCAGACCTCAATTCCCCCTCTAATTATCCCTGGCCACTTTTGATAAGCTTTTTTAAAATGTTCACCTCTCCAGTGCTGTGTATTCAGCATGAAGGTGCTCCAGCAGGGTGTGTTTGTGTGGTGGATGATGTTGTTACTCTAAATCACTAATTCTAAGAATCCCCAGGGGGGGAAAAAAGGTTCTTTGAACATTATAAAACTGCATATTTGCCTACTGCTAATCAGTCAAACATAACCTGCAGTCTGAATCTTCTTGGAGACTGGGAAGAATAAAAATACCCTGAGAGCAGGTGGGGAAGGGTTAACAAAGGAAACTCAGGCTGTGAAATTGAAGAATTCCTTCTGGCTTGGAGAAAGCAAGAGCACTCATCAAGCACAGAGGCTCTTTATCTGGTGTCTGACAGTGCCACAGGGGACAGGAGATGCTGCAAAGCAAGGTCGGTGCTGCCTCTCTGAAGTGATGCATTCCTACATGCTGGCACTGAGGGAAAAGCTGGACCCCCAGCCCAGCCAGGCTGGTCAGTGACACAGGCCAGGCAAAAAAAAACAAAGCTGGAAAAGGCAGAAGGATCAGCCTTGTGACCCAAGTCCTCAGATACTGAGAGCTAAAAGGGATGAGGGGATTGTTCTGTCTGACATCACTTGGGATAGGATTTTTCCACAAGTATTTCTCCACATAGTCTGTAACTTGTCGTGTAAGAGGGGGGAGTAAAAGTCAGCAACTTGTGGATGGCAGGTACATTGAAACTCTCCCTTTTTGAGTTGGGAATCAGAGGAGAAAATGAGACTGTTTTTAGGATCAAATCTTACTTTAATTATTTTATTCCTAAAGAATTAATTACATGTCCACCCCAGGGACTACATGGACACCTACAAACCAGTGAAGAAGGTCAGACACTGGTGTGGACACTTGTCTGTGGCTGTACTGTGCAGATGGTGGCATTGCTTTGGGATGCTGTTGGCATCTCCTGACTGACTCAGGCTCTGAGAGAGCCATGGACCAGCAGAAGGAAGGAGCCAGCCTGTCCTGGGGGGAGATCAGGAGCACAGTTCAGCTGCATCAACAGGAGCCCTGCTCTCAGGTCAGAGGATGAACCCTGACCTTTATTTACAGGTAGAGATACTGTCAATTAGCTTATTTGTGGGGCAGAAAAATGGCTGAGCTTTTAAACCATGTCCTGTCAGTGCTTTCAGCTGCCACAGCACCTCCTGAGGAGGAGGAAGAGCAGCAGTGATGGAAGAGCTGTCATAACATTTATTCTGAATGACCTGTTAGTTCCCAAGAAACACCAAAGCTCTCCAGTATGAAGCAGTTGACAATTTTTAAAGCCCGAAGGTGCTGTGAATTACAGGAGGAAAGGGAACAGAGAGAGGGAGGCTCTGTTTTAGGGAGCACAAAGCTGCAAACAGCTCCCTCACAGTTCCAGTCGGCTGGAGAGGCTCCTGGCCTATGTCTGGTCTTAAATGTTAATGCAGCGTGACAAGAGGATGTACAGGGAGAGAGGAGACCTCATCAGAGCCTTGCATGCACCACTGAGCTCTACAGCCTCCTCTCTTCCCTGGGATTGTGGCTGCCTGTGCTGGGGACAGCTCTGACAAGGTTCAGCCATGGCCTTGGGTCCTTCTGCTGAGCTCTGAGTGTGTGGAGGGACCTGCCTGGGGTCTCTTTCCTGTGTTTCAGGAGCTGCACTGAAGCTCATTCCCTTGCCTGAGGGATGCTGAGGTCTCTCTGTGCCCTGCCTTGTGCCTTGCTGATCCTGACCTGCTCCTGGCTTCCTGGACCTGCCTCCATGCTGTGCATTTGTCTGGCATCTGCTGGACTCTTGGCCACTCTCACTGGACCTGCTGTGCTCCCTTGCCCAGGTGCTGTGGGACCAAGGCCATGCTGGGAGGCTCTCAGGGGTTGTCACCTGCATTTCCATTCCCCTCCAGGTCACTGCCCCACCTGAGTGCTCTGGCTCTGTCCTGCCCTGGCCTGCACTCTCAGGATTAGGTCTCTGCCTTGCTCACAGGATTGTCCCCTTCATTCTCAGCCACAGTCCCAGATGAATGAAGTGACTGCCAACATCTTTCATAAAATCTGAGAGTGGCCTGGGCTGGAAGGGATCGTCCAGTTCCACCCCCTGCCATGGCAGGGACACTTTCCACTATCCCAGGGTGCTCCAAGCCTGTCCAGCCTGGCCTTGGGCACTTCCAGGGATCCAGAACAGGCACAGCTTCTCTGGGCACCCTGTGCCAGGGCCTCAGCACCCTCAGAGCCAAGAATTCCTTCCCAATATCCCATCCATCCCTGCCCTCTGGCAGTGGGAAGCCCCCTTGTCCTGTCACTCCAGGCTCTTGTCCCAAGTCCCTCTCCAGCTCTCTTGGAGCCCCTTTAGCTACTGGGAATTGCTTTAAGGTCTCCCTGGAGCCTTCAGTTCTCCAAGTCTCTCAGCCTGACTCTAGAGCAGAAGTGCCCCAGCCCTCAGAACATCTTTGTGGTCCTTTGAGAGGGGACAGCAGGGGACAGAAGCCCTGACACTTCCTTGAAGGGGACAGAAGCCCTGCCACATCACTGCCCCATCTGTGATCCCAGCAGAGCAAAGCCTGTTGGGAGCATCCACAGAGCTTTGCACCCCAACCTGGTGTCCCCTGGACACCCTGGGGTGAATCTGGCCTCGGAGGGACGGTATCTGTGCACCAAGCATTTCACACCTGCTTCTCCAAAGCGGGACCTTTGTAACACGTGGGGACAAACAGGGATGGGAAAGGAGGTGACTGTCACAGCCCTGAGTGCACCAACAGGTTCTGCAGCCCCTTCCCTGCCCCTCCCAGGCTCTTCTGTAGCTGCAGGTGCTCGGGGTCAGCTGGTGCAGGGCAGCTGGAACGTGGGATCAGGCTGCTGTGGAAACCCGAGAATTCCTGCTTGGAGTTTTTGCCCATGAACCTTGTGAAAAACGCTAATCACTTGTTTTTTTGTTTTTTTTTTTTTTTTTTTTTTTAATCTTAAAAGTTTATTAGTAATAAAATAGTTATGAAAAAAATAGTAATAAAATTGGAGTAATAAAAATTTGGACAGTGAGGATTAGGACACTATGAGACAATAAAAAGCAAAGAATTACGGACGTTTTTACTGGATGTTTTTGGGCACTGAGCTGCCAAAATCATGCCTTGGGAACAAAGGAATAACCCCTAAAAGCAACAGCCTGTTGGATATTCATATATCTCATACATGGTGCATAAAGTCCTTGCAAATTAAGAATTTTTCTGGTTTTTGTCAACTTCTTCCCCTTAATCCTGGTGGTTCCATGAAGATGGAGAGAAGGTGGAAGAATGTTTGTCTTTTCTGGTAAGGAGACTGTAACTCTTTGTGTGTCCTGTCGCTGTTATCTCTGTGCAAAGAGTTTCATTATTATCTTATCCCTTTTCTTGAGCTAGGAAAAAATATCTTACATCGTAGAGTTTCTATTTTAACATTATGTTATAACCTAAAACTATATTTAACACACTACTTAAGAGAATTAATATAATTCTAACATTACACATATAACATTCATTGTAATATTTACGAAAAGTCAATCATAAAATATGCATTTTTTCACAAACCTGCAGCCCTGGGCTTGAGAGCTCTGTTTCAGCACCATGCCTTGCCCCTGGTCCTTGCCTGAGCCGGGCTGCAGATCTGGCTCTGCCTGCCCTGCTTTGCCAAGCAGCTCTTCCTGGCAGAGGGAAGTAGGAAATAATAGAATAAAATCAAAGCTTATTCCCATTCTGGTCACTTATGTATTACAGTGGTGGGATTATTTGCCGGTATAAACATGTAATTGATTATTAATTCCCTTTCCAGAGGCATCGTGCCCTCTAGTCCCCGTTTCACATGGACTGCAAATGGACACAGAGTGAAGCCTCGGTGATGGGGCTGAATTTAGCAGACAGAAAGCACATCTGGTTTATTGCTTATGCTGTCCAGGCTTTTAAAAGTCAAAGTACTCGGGGCTCCCTGCTGATAAAAATATTCCGAGCTGCTGCTTGACTCCGGAGTGAACGTAACGTGAAACCTCCTCAAAGCTCAGAACACTCTCACCTCCTCCTGAACTGCTCCTTTGGTTGCACCGCCTGCCCCGGGGCTCCGAGCACGGAGCTGGCAGAGCTCACACGGAGGAGTGGGTGAATCTCCTCTTTTTTTCTGCCTTCATTCTCTGATCTGCCCTCACCAAAACCATCGTGCCAGAGCGGGACAGGGATGAGCAGCAGGGTGTCAGAAGACTTCAAGCCCGTTGTGTCAGTTGTAGCACCTGTAAAACCTGGGCAGAAAGTGAAAAGCTGCTGGGAGCTGCTTTCTTTGTCCTTGGAGCGTGAGCCAAGGAGTGGAAGAGGAAACCCAGAGGCTCCGGGTTTGCTCAGCGTTCATGGGACAGGGACAGCAGGAGCAATGGAAATTATCTGTATGTAAGCCATGATAACATGGCAAAGACACGAGAACTCAGGGTAAATTCATCATTAAAAAAAAAACCAACCAAAAAAAACCCCAAAAACAAACAAACAAACAAACAAACAAAAAAAACCAAACAAAAAAAACACCCAAAAAAAACCCAAAAAACCAAACAAAAAACCAAACCCAAACAACAAACACAGAAATAAGGTCAGCGTGGATTTGCATATTTCAATATTAATACAGGGGAAGAAGAGATGTCTCCTCATGCTGTGGGCAGATGAACCTTAGAACTCCTTGCCAGAGGTTGTGAATGGAGAAAGCTTTCCTGGCTTAAAAAGGAAATTAAGTCGGGACTTTAGAGAGTCCTGCTGAGCATTACCAAGTAGAAAAACCACATAAGGTTCACAGAATTCTCTGGGATGAAAGTAGTTGGAAGCTCTAGTTCATGTGGGAAATATCACTTATCTTTTCTTTGACATGTGCTTCTAGATACTTTTGAAAACTACTTACACATTCCATCGGAATCAGTATCCTGTGCCTTTTTATATATTAACAAGAAACTATTAACATGAATATTAAAAAGCAGAATAATTATTCAGTGATTCTTCCCATTTTAAGTTTTAAACAAACCCTATATCCTGAACACATTTAAGCAAGCCACAATTGCATTTCTTAAAGGCATGGATGCATTCAGTTCAGGGAGAGCAGTCAGACAAATAAACCTCCCACGTGCTCATCAAATGCTCACAAGACTGAGGATTTGAATTACAAAATATGACATGTTCTTCTGCAATAATGTACAGCAAATAAAAGGATTTACCTCCTGCTAAAGTATTAAATCAGTTGTTCTAGAGGTTAAGAAATCTGGTTCCCAAATTCTTAGGAAATGGAAATTTAAGGCTTTATGTCCTAAGTTACTCCATCATGGTTATTTTGGGAAGAAATGACTTGAGCATTGTGATGTGATTTGGAGACTGTCATTCCTGTGTGAATGTCGAGCTCAGCCAGGGTCTTACACTGATGTGTTGGTGACACAAAATGTTTAATGACATCTCTGGTGACATCCTGTCACCCTTCTGACAGTGTGAGACAGAAATGTGCCTGAAGGTGCTGAGCTACCTGGTCTTGCCAGCCACTGTCACAGGAGTGAATGATCCACTCTTGTGGGTAAGACATCAAACCTCCACTCAGAAAGTGACTGATAGCTCCTCCTGCACCTTTTCATGGAGGCCCTGCTTCCTGGACAGGTGTAAAATTGAGTGTGCTGAGGTTTTAATCTTACACTCCTCCCCCACTTTGCAATGTTTTGTGTTCCCTGGTTGCATATCTAAGGTCACAGAATCCCAGAATAGTTTGGGTTGGAAGGGACACTAAAGCTCATCCCATTCCACCCCCTTCCATGGGCAGGAACACCTTCCACTGTCCCAGGCTGCTCCAAGCCCTGTCCAGCCTGGTCTTGGATACTTCCAGGGATCCAGAGGCAGCCACAGCTTCCCTGGGCACCCTGTGCCAGGGCCTTCCACCCTCACAGGGAAGAATTTCTTCCCAATATCCCATCTAAACCTTCAGATACACAGCAGTGGTTTAACTCCACTACTCAGACACCCACAAGGTGCATCCACATAACCATAAATAAACATTTGTGAAAGGCGTAAAGCCTGCCAGAGCTTTGTCTGTCAGACCAGGGTGTACCTTTCCTTTCAGGCAGAGCTGTGTGCTATCACTTGAGTAATTCACAATTATTTACCTTGGAACCAGCACTGTGGCCTTTTAAACCCAGGATTAGTGTCCAGCCCTCCTGCTCACTCAGGAAGTGGTGGTGAAGACATTTGAGCTCTAACAAGCCATTCTGTCTATTTTAACACAACCACCAAATGCCAACTTGTGTTCATCCAGAGAGCTGTCAAGGGTTTTGCATGTCAGTGTGTTCTCTTCTGGTTTAATTTAAATTTTTTAGGGAAAGTTATAGTATTTGACATGCTCTGTTCTTTCCCAGTCATGGCTAGGATCATTAAATCCTAAAAAAAAAAATCCCAAAGGCAAGCAATCTAATAAACCAGTCTTTAGTTCTGAGGCTGGCAAGATAATTCAAACAGGAGGTCAGTCAAAAAATCACACTCTCCTGAGTGCTGTGGGGAGCTGAGTAGATGAGTGCCCTGCCTCTTTTTAACCCCCATGCCATGGCAAGAAGTGAATTTGCATTTAATACAGCCTAAAAACCCATTCAGTGAAATAACTGCAAGGTATTTTCACAGCAAGGCCCTACTCATGTTGGCTGGCACTTCCCCAGCTCCCTGGGGACTTAGAGAATAATGCCTGAGTTTGTGTGATCCCCTTGGCTGGGCTGCCTGACCCTGCATGTGCCATTTCTAAAGTGTGCTGACCCTACTCCATAGCACCCTGAGGAAGGAAACCTTCAAATATATTCCTATTTTATATGCATAAACCATGCTGCCATTTCAGAATGTGCCCTGGGTTCAGTTGTTTTGTGGTTTTCTTGTTTGTTTGTTGTGTTTAACACAGAAAAATTCTCCCAACACTCCAGTATTTAGGTTTATTTTTATGCCTTTTGCCCCAAATACTCAGTCCATGCTTTTCTCTACAGTTTTTTTTTCTTTGACATAAGGATTTTCTGCTTAAAAATGGAACCAAAGATTGGCTTCAAATTCCCTGGCAAAGCTTCTCATGTGGGGTACAGATTGTGTCAGCTTATCTGGCTCAAGCCTGTCTGCATGTAAACTTATTTTCTTTGGAACTTCAGTGGTGCTCTGTGCCTCATTGTTCACATTCTTACAGCTGAGGTTGTGGCAAAGGAAAAATCAGCTTTTTGTTTCTCTCCTGCGCCACTGGGTAGATCATTGCTGGTGTGTAGATGAAAATATTTTTTTTTCCTTATAAATGTTTAGACTCTGCAATCAAACTGGAAATGTTCAAAGCCAGGCTGGACAGGGCTTGGAGCAACCTGGGCTAGTGGGATGTGTTCAAAGCAGCAACCCTCAGCAGGGATGGTCAGACTGTGAAGCAAGGCAGACCTGCAGCAGTGGGATGTGCTCGTGGGGAGTGGAAGCTGTCAGAGGAACAGCAGAACACCAGTGGTTACTCACTGCACGTGGTGCTGAGCAGGGCTGCTACTGCTTAGAGACAGCAACACCTCAGATAGCAGCTCCACATCATGGTTTTTGAGTTCAGAGCTCCCTTGTTCAGGAATGATTTCTTGTTTACTCTTTTTATTCTGCTGTTTTTTTTTCAGATGAATGTCCTGTGAGAGCAGTCTGTGTTGTGCTACTGTTGCAACACCTGCAATGCGAAACACAGAATGGTTTGGGTTTGGGAAGATTATTAAAGGTTATCCAGTCCCACCCCTGTTGGAACCATGGTTACTGAGAATTTCAGACTTTCTGTGCTGACAGGCACTGACCCCCGAGAGAACACTGCATTGACCTGAGGCTGTAAAGACTTCCAAAATTGAATGATAAAACTGAGATTATAAGTGTATAGTTTGAATAGAAGTGTGTAATATCACATAGTAGAAAACTTAAAGGTTTTAGAATATAATAATATATATAAAGCAGATAAAAATTTTAGGACAGAGACTAATCCTTCTTATTCACCTTCTTCTTCATCGGTTTAGGTGGTATTAGATAAAATCCACATTACAAGCCATGGGTAATTAGTTGTTAGGTTAAAAGTAAAAATAATTTAAGTGTCATTTCTTAATTAGACAGTTTATCTTTAAAAAAACCTTGCAGAGAAAGAGATAAGACTCCATTTTTAGTTTGTCAGAGTGAAGTGCTGTAGAACTCATAGTCTGTGAGATTGTAACATAGATAAAAACTAATAAACATCTAAGTCCAAACAAAAAATACCGTCTTGGGTATTTAATCCCAACCCTGCACCCATCCCTATTCCCACACTACATCCTCATCTCCAGCCTCATCCCCATCCCTACACCCTGTCCCCATTCCCATTTTCATCCCCAACCCCATTCCTGATAGGGAAGATGTGTGCTGATGTCTTTACAAGCAATTCCATGGGTGAGGGGATGGTTGTGAACGGCTTTGAAATGGGGCTCAATATCTCAATATTATAAACTTCAAGCAGCAAATTTGTTACAGAGCCCGGGCAGTTTGACTCCTGACACAGCCAAATGGGGCCGCACGAGCCTGAGTTCCTAAACTTTGGGGGTAAATAACGTGTTCAAGGGGGGATGTGAGGCAGGCGGGTCGGGAAGGCTGCACCTTCCCGGTACCTCGGCCAGCGGGGGAAGGAAGAGGGCAACGAGCGGCCGGGAGTTTGGGATAAAGGGAGGCTGCGCCCTCCGAAACCTCGAGAGAGAAAACCCCGCGGGGATGTGCCCCAGTGGCCTCGCTCCCTTCACCCGAATAAAGCTGCAGGACTCCTCTGTCTCCTTTATGGACACTGGCTTTTCCCAGCGGGATTTCCCCACACGCCATCGCCATCCCGAGGCACCCCCAGTCCCGGTCCCATCCCCGCTCCCAGTTCCCACTCCCGTTCCCAGCTCGCTCTCCATGGTCCCATCCCGGTTCCCAGCCCGTTTCCCAGTCCCGGTCCCAGTCCTGTTCCCAGCCCGGTTCCCAGCCCGGTTCCCAGCCCCGTTCCCCAGCCCGTTTCCCAGTCCCGGTCCCAGTCCTGTTCCCAGCCCGGTTCCCAGCCCGGTTCCCAGCCCCGTTCCCCAGCCCGGTTCCCAGTCCCGGTCCCAGTCCGGTTCTCAGCCCCGTTCTCAGCCCGGTTCCCAGCCCGCTCTCCCCGGCCCCAGCCCCGTTCCCACCGCTCTCCCTGGTCCCAGTCCCGGTCCCAGCCCGCTCTCCCCGGTCCCAGCCCGTTGTCCCCGTTCCCAACCCCGTTCCCAGTTCGCTCTCCCCGTTCCCAGTCCCATTCCCATCCCGCTCTCCCCGTTCCCAGCCCCGTTCCCAGCCCGTTCTCCCCGTTCCCATCTCGCTCTCCCCGTTCCCAGCCCCGTTCCCAGCCCGCTCTCCCCGTTCCCAGTCCCGTTCCCAGCCCGCTCTCCCCGTTCCCAGTCCCATTCCCAGCCCGCTCTCCCCGTTCCCAGCCCGGTTCCCATCCCGCTCTCCCCGTTCCCAGTCCGCTCTCCCCGTTCCCAGCCCGGTTCCCATCCCGCTCTCCCCGTTCCCAGCCCGCTCTCCCCGTTCCCAGCCCGGTTCCCAGCCCGCTCTCCCCGGTCCCAGCCCCGTTATCCCCGTTCCCAGCCCCGTTCCCAGCCCGCTCTCCCGGTCCTCCCGGCGCTGTCCCGGCGCTCCCCGCGCGGCCGCTCCCGCCGCTCCTCGCTGGTGATGCGGGCGGGGCCGGCGGCGGGCGGAGCGGGGAGCGAGGCCGCGGGGCCGCCGGGGGAAGGGAGGTGAGCGGCGGCGGGTCCCGGCTGGGCAGGGGGACACTGACCCTGCTCCGGAGGGTCCCGGCTGGGCAGGGGGACACTGACCCCGCTCCTCATCCTCCTCCTGTGCCCCCGTCCCCTGCGCGTCCCCGGGGCGGGGCGGTCCGGGATGTGTTGGGGGAGCGAACCGGGAAGAGACGGGGGTTAACTTGGGGTTTGGGGGTGTCTGGGGGAGTTGGGATGCTTGGGAAGGCGATGAGGGGAGTTTGGGGATGTGGGGAGCACGGGGATGTGTGTGTTGGGATATAGGATATAGGGTTTGGGGGTTCCTTGGGGTGCTTGAGGGGTAGAGGAGGAGGAGGAGGCGTGGGGTGGGTTGGGGATGGCTTTGGGGTGAGCAGGGATAACGGGAGGGTTTGGGAGCTGCGGGATGGGGGTAAGGTTTTGGGGTGTCTGTGTGCTTGATGTGTGGAAGGCCTTGTTGGCACAAAGCAGAGCCCCGAGTGGGGGCACGGGTGTGTTTGCTTTAAGGTGCCCGGGTTTATTGAAGAGTGTGGGACGGGGGTTATTTTGGGGATTTTAGGATGCTTAATGCGGGGGTGGAGAGGTGTGAGTGGGGGGTAGTTCCGTACAATGGAACAGGATGGAGGTGGGATGGGTCCTTAGTGAGGTGGGCTGGTGAAGGCACAGGGTGAGCTGCTGGACTGTGGAGGTGTCAGGATTCAGGCGGATGGGGTGGGTGAATATTTGGGAACAGGTGAAGTGGCTGGTGTTTCTTAGAGATGAAGGTGGGGCAGAGCCTCAGAGCATCACAGAGTTGTTGCAGTGTGGTTTGGAGGATTGTCTGTTGGAATAGTGGGATTGATGTGGGAGCTGGGTGCTGGGGTTGGAGGTTTGTGTGTGCTTTATTGCTGGTAATCCACAGGAGTGTGTGCAGACAGATTTGTGATGGTAAGGGTTTTTTCCACATGCTTCCCCTTGGGGATAAGAGTAAGCCTGTAGGATTTATGGGAGCCTAAAAGCTCTGGATATGCACAAATCCTGTGTTAAATTTTGAGATAGCAGCACGTTTTCAAATTGCTTTTATTCAGTGCTCAGTCTGGAGAGTGGGTCTGGGGTGTCTGTAGCTGCTCAGCACTGCTGGGGGCCTGGAGGGAGATCAGCTGGGAAGGATCAGGTGGATACTGGTGCAGTCGTAGAAAATGAGAAATTTAACAGTGTTCTGGATTTGATTTTTTTAATATATCTGAGAAGAAGATAAAATCCACTTTGTGATCCCTCAGGGATGTGATAAATCTCCCGCATGAGCCACATCCTTGTTGGGTGAGCCCCAAAGCAGCACTGGAGCTGCAGCTCAGGTTTTGTGTTTGATGAGTCAACCTGAATCTCTTTCATGTTCATCCCACCTGGAGCTGTCCAGGACTCCCTCTGGAGATCACCTGCCCGAGGAAAGATGCTTTAGTGCAATAGTTGTGGTCATATGTCATGTGTCCAAAGCTGTCATGTGTCCAAAAAACTTCATATTCTGCTTCAGGGCTGTGGGAACATCTAAAGCTTTTGGCTCTTCCTTCAGCAGGAAGGTGAGAACTGGACAAAGCAGATGGGGTTGAAGCTGGACACCTCTAGAGAGCAGGAAAATATGTCTGAACAGGGAGAGACAGCGAATTCTTGAGAGAAATCCTGGTCAGATATTTTGGGAGCAGGGTGCCATTCTTGGAATGAAACCTGCTTTTGATGGTGAGATAATTTCTGAAAGAAGCAAGTTTTTGTTATAATCTCCCTTATGAAGTCTCAGCTGGTTTGCATTTGCTTTCACAGCCTTTTGAGCAGATTGTTTTCTAAGTCCAGCCAATACAGCAGGAGTTTGTTGAGCATTTGGGGAAGTGTGGCCTGCTGAGTTGGGTGTAATCTTCTTATCCAGAAGAGCTTGTGTAACACGCAGTGAAGTGCAGGAGGTCTGATTGAGGCTGCCTTGATAATCCCTACTCAGCCAGGGCAGAGTTGGCTGCTCCCTGAGAAGTGAGGGAAGGGGGAATTGTGCTCCAGGTCACTTAGATACACCGAGGAATTGTTTATTCTGAGGTTGGGGCTGTTACTGTGTGTCTTGCACTAGGCAGTTTTACTCTGAAGCATTGTTGCACGTACAGGTGCTTCAGGAAATGAAAAAAAAAACAACTTTGTTTCCTTCAGTTCTAAATTAGAACTTGTTCATCTGAAATAATTGCTTGAAATGCTTCCCAAGGCTCTGCTTTGTGCCAGGTGCTGCCATGATGTTATCACTTGTGAACTCTGCAAGACTCAAATGCAGAGCCTTGAGTTCATTGTCCAAGTTCAGAGCCAAGGTCAAAGAGCTGCCACGTCCAGGCGGTGCCAGATCTTTGGGCTGCTGATGGCTGTGCAAACAGAGAGACTGCAGGAGGAAAGGGCAGGCAGGGTGACACAGTGACAGCACCGTGCCTACGTGCACACCTTGGTCAGCTGTGACACTCTGTGCTTGGTCACAGGTGACGTGGCAAAACCGCCTTGCGAGTAGTTAAAATTCCAAGGGCAGTGCCAATGGTGGCTGTCACTTGCCAAAACAGCACAGCTCTGAACATCATCTGATGGGAGAGTAGCAAGGGCTGGGCCAAAGCAAAAGGAAAACCCAACCCTCTTTTTTCTGAGGAAGGAGAGTGGACTCCCTTCTCCAGTGAAGTCTGGCATTTAATTTGGAAGTTTTCCTGGTGGACACCTGATCTTTCTTTCCCAGACCAAAGGATCCCTGTGATGGGCAGCTGACAGCATTAGGCACTGCAGCAGGAAGGTTTGTACGTCTTGGAAAGTTGGAAAACTCTCTATGTGCAGTTGGTTAACTGTAGGTGATGTTATCCTTGGTGATTAGTAACAAATATAGATATTTAAATTTAAACTCTTGCTGTTAGTGGCATAGGGAGCTGAATAATTTCATGGGCTGGGTACGTTTTAGGAAATGTCTTTGATTTCTCAGTTTGGTGCTTTTTCATTGTCCTGATCATCTTCTGGCTGTTTTGGAGTTATTTTGGAGCTAAACTTCATCAGCATTACCAACCCTTCACTCTAAAACTGCAATTCTGAGCAACTGTGCTTAGAATTTGGCTGTGTTAAAGTTAATATTTCTGTTAAGTTCACATTTTTTGGGTTTATTTAACTTTCATGTGAAAATTTTCTGCACTGTTATATCAATGGTTATGGGCACGTTGAAGATTGATGGGATCTTTCAAACTGATTTATTACAATCACAATTATTGTGATTTCTGATGCGTGTTGGAGTTTGTGAGCTTAGTTTGCTTTTACAACTTAAATGACAGCTGGAAGAGAACTGTGAGAGGGATTGTGGAAAAAAAAAATCACATCTAACTCTTCAATCTCCATTTAAAAAGTTCAAGATAACACTTCTCAAGAGATGTCTGATCTTCTGTGGTTTTAATCTGCTTTTCTAAGGAAACAAGTTTTGTGCCATTGTGCTTTCTGCTAATTCCTCTGATGATTGTCCTCTGATAATTGCAGTTGCTTTTATGTGCTGGCACCTTGGACAGAGGGATGGTTCCCACAGTTTCTGTGGGAATGGTTCCTGTGGGGTAGAAATGAGACCCTCTTAGTGCTGCCTGTGGCAAGAACTCAGCCCTTATCAGACATCAGGAGAGTTTGTGGTGCCTGACTTAGAAAAGGTTTTGCTCTCTGGACTTCTCAGACAAGAAAAGCTCGTCCTGATGAGCCACATTTCAAAGACACTTTGAGCATCCTAATGAATTGTGTGATACAGGGCTGGTCAAAGCAGTTGTTTTCTCTATCAAAAGTTTGAGTTCACAAAGTGTTTTTTTCCCTTCTTTTTATTTCCTCAATGCTTTATTTAGGTAGTTTGCCAGAAGCCAAGTAAATGCCTTTGGTTTTCCTTTTTTCCTTTTTTTTTTTAAATTCCTTGAATTGTTTGTGATAATTCCTTAAAACCTGCTGATTTAGAACTGCTCTTTTACGGATATAACTTTAAAAAATTATGATTGGGGCATCATAAATATTTTGCATATCATTCCACAGCATCTTTGAATGAGTCTGGAAATGAATATATTGGATACGAAAATGAGTTGTTTGTTTTCCTTCAGGCAAAACACTTCCTAGGATATGTTTTCCCACTTCACAGGGGATCCGACAGTAAATATGCATGTAAATGCAGGTAATTAATTAAGTTTTTAAACTAATTTTTAATTAGTTCATTCTGATTCTCTTTCAGAGATGATTGGAAGTGCTGTTAATCCTCTGACACCGTGCCCTGGATCCTCATGGTATGTCTGAAGGACACATCTCTGCATGTTCTGACTATGCCAGGTGAAGCCCAAGAATAACTTTCCACAGGAGTTTGTGACCTCTTAAAGAGGAAGAAGTCAAGAGAGGGCAACTTTTATTCTGTATTTAGCCCTAGGTGAGTCTGTAAAAAGAACCTGAGGGGCTCTAGCCTAAAATTTATTTTTGGATTTGTGTGTTACACTAGAAAATGGAGAAGTGCCATGCTCAGGCAGCTTTTTGGAGCTCCAGTGGAGGTGCAGCACATCAGTGGGGCTGAGCAGCTTCCACAAACACCTGTGAGAACTTTACTCAGCCTTTCTGATGCTTTGGGCAGAGCAGCAGGGAAAACAGGAATATTTTTCAGGTGGATAATTGCCCTATCAAATCTTCTGCCTCACCTTTTAATCTCAGAGGCAAGAATTGGGCACAGTTTTGAGAACAGTTTGGTTGCCTTGCAGTGGCAGAGGTGTCACCAGAGGTGCTGTTCAGCTCCAGTGGTGAATTCACTCTCACCCTGCCTGGAATTTCACAGTGAGCTGACTTAAACCTTTCCTTTCCAGGTTGTCCTCATGAATACTCCCGTGGAGAATGTCCATGATCTTCTTTGCCTGCGTGGTGAGGGTGAGGGATGGGCTTCCCCTCTCAGCCTCCACAGATTTCCATCTCAACCAGGACTTTCTGGAGTGCAGGAAGAGGCTGAAGGCGTTGTCCTCCATCCTGGCGCGGTACCCCAGTCGGGGCACGGCGAAAGGACGTAACCTGAGCATCCAGTGAGTCCCTGCTCTGCCTTGCTGGGGGGTTTTTATGGCTTTAATTTCTAAAATATTGCTCTTGGGGGTCGGGATTATATTGAAATAATACCCTGGGTGTGGTCTGCAGTGCCTGATTGCAGTGTGAAATCCCACATTGCTTGTCTAGGGTGTGAATTCCAATGATTTTGAAGCCTCATTCCTCAGTTCCTGCTCAGTGTAGTGAGCATGTGCTTAGTTATATATTTGTATATTTTTGTATGTTCATATATTGTATTTTGTATGTTAATTTATATAAATACACTTACATAACTGTTACTTGTTTTATACTGTATTATATTTACATAGATTTCATTTACACTTATTTATACATATAAATACACATACATTTATACATATTTACATATACATACACAAAAACAATATTTATACACATTTAGTTATATATTTATAGATATATACACAATATTTATACACATTTAGTTATATATTTATAGATATATACACAATATTTATATACAGTTATATATTTATAGATATATACACAATATTTATACATGTTTTGTTATACATTTATAGATATATTCACAATATTTATATATATTTTGTTATATATTTATACATATATACAGAATATTTATACATATTTTGTTATATATTTATAGATATATACACAATATTCACACACATTTAGTTGCATGTTTATAGATACATGCACAATATTTTTACATATTTAGCTATATATTTATATTTATTATTTATATATGTTTTGCTCATGTTAATTTTCATTTCGTGTGGCAAAAATGGGCAGTGCTTGTTACTCTTAGCAGTTGGAGAATCATGGATTTCTACAAATCCCTTTAAGAAAGCATCCAAGTGCTTTGGAATGATTTTAGTTTAGGAGAAGAAATTTATTAAAGACATTACAGAGAAAGAAGTGAAGAAATCTGTTTGAACTCATTTAACAAGTGAATTTTAGCTTGTCATTGCATTTCTGGTGAGCAAATGGAAGAAAACTTTAAGTGACCCTAAGCATCCCTTTCTGTGGTAGTTTAAAAACACATGAATTTACACGGAGACAGTCAGAAAAGCAGAGATTTTCATCTCAATTCCTTTTCACTCAAAGCAAACTTGTGCCCTTTGATGCCAGCAAGTCCTGCTGCTTTTAATCTGCTGTGGTCTGCCTCTGGAATGAGAGCAGTGCAATTGGATCCGTGGCAAAAAGGCCATAAATTATGGACAACTTGGAAAAGGTGCTTTTAGGCAGGCATGGTGTTGATCTCAGCTGGGAAGCAGCAGGAATTTGGGGAAGCTCCCCAGTGGAACTGGGGCTGGCAGAGCCAAGCAAAACTGTAAATCCCAAGTCCGCAGTACAGCAAATAAATAAAAATGCGCTGAAATGGAAACTGTGAGAGGGAAATGAAGTTGGGGTAAAATATAGGAACAGGAGGAAGGAGACAAACTGTTCAGTTTCAAAACTTGGGTGTTAAACTGATTTCCTGCTGACAAATGGCTGCAAGGGAAGATATCCCTGAGAAATCTCCTGGAAGGATTGGACCATCTGCAAGTGGAAATTTTTATATAAATAAAAGTTTATTTCTATATACATAAAAGTTTATTTATATATAAAATGAAAGTTTTATTTATATTAATAAAATATGGATTCAGTGTCAGAGGAGCCCCTTTTAGAGTAGAATTTTTATTGTGATGTAGCAGGAAGTGTTTGCAAATCTTGGGTTGTGCAAATCTGCAAATATTTCTTGCTGTTAATATGATGTTGCCATGTTCAAGGGAAGCAAGGAGTCCCATCTGCTTCTTGGGAACAAACTTCCTTGCTTTTACTTTTTTTTTTTCTGCATTTTCTTTCAAAATTAGTTTTCTGACCACCTTGGTTTTTATTAAGGTGACTTAAAGCCAGCCTGGGAAAAGAATGTCCTCGATTTGTACTGATGTACCAATTTAATAAAGTCTGTGTTGTGCTTTTCACTGTGCTCAGGCATCGTGGATGAGTTAAGAATAAATAATTGTGTAAGAAAAAATAGATCTGCAGGGATTGCAGGACTTTGACAACAACAAAAATCCCTTTTTTTTTTTTTTTGCAGTCTGCTCTCTCAGCTCAGTCTGTACATTTTGTTCTGACAGACAGCACAGCTTCATCCTCACGTTCAGCAGGACTTTCACCTTTTTATGTTGATGTGATTGATTTTTTTTTTTTTTTTTAATTTCTATTTCAGTTTCCTTTCTTCTGGGGATATTGCCTGCATGGCAATCTGTTCCAGCAGCTACTCAACCATCATGGCCTTCTGCTTCCTGGAAGAGCTTCGCTGGGAATTTGCTGCTTCCTACAACACAAGGAGCATCAATTCAGCTTCCAGACCATATGCTTTTATTGAATTTGGTTTGTAACTTTGCTCTCTAATAGTAAAAATCCTCTCTCTGCCAAATTGATGGTGTTCAACAACATCTCCTGGCTAAAGGCTGATGATAAAAGTGACTCTGGGTGTGCCTTTGCCTGCATGTGAGGAGGAGGGGGAGATCTTAATGCCCTAAACTATTGAAATATTTGGTTTGGAGTTCCTGGGAGTTCATCTATTATGAACAAAATGCTGTGGTGATTGATGAACAAGCAGAGAAGAAAAAAGAAATTGATATCTCAGACACTTTCTAATTTAATTAAAAAATCTGACAAGCAGGGACAGATGACTACAGGAAGAAAGGGAGACAGAATAGATTTTTGTGGGCAGCTTTATTTCTGGAATGACTTGGAGTCAGAATACTTCAGAACCATGCCCAGTGATTCTTTTTTCACCTGAAATAATTGGTTTTCTTGCCAAGCAGCAGCTGCTCTACTGAACCTCAGACCTTTGAATGACACAATTCCCTTGCAGTGAGAAACTTTTCTGGGAAAGAATAATACCCTGCAGTGTGTTTGCACTGTTCAGTCCAGATTTCAGTAACAGTGTTAAACTCAGTCTTAAAAACTTGAGAAATCCATTAGGAAAGCTCCTTCTAGAGCCATCTTGGATTTTGGGTGGATTCCCTGCAGGGCAAGTTACAGCCAGGATGTAATTTCATATTGAGAATCACATTGCTCCTTTTTTTTTTTTTTTTTTTTTTTTAACTTGAGTAGGGGAATTGGAGTTGGGGAATTTCTCTTTTAATTGCATAGAGCTCATTTTTCAAAGAAAAAATACATTTTAAAAATAATTTTTACTATTCATTAAGTTACTGAGTGCCTAATATTGCTGTGTGGTTATTTATTTATTTATTAATTTAATCATCTTCTTTCCTGTGTTTGGATCTAAGATGCTCTTGATGCTCAAGATTTTAATGTTTTGTTTGGTAGCTATAGATTATTTTTATTATTTTTTTAGAGTGGTTATTAGAAGAAATTCTTTCCTGTGAGGGTGGGGAGGCACAGGGTGCCCAGATAAGCTGTGGCTGCCCCTGGATCCCTGGAAGTGCCCAAGGCCAGGCTGGACAGGGCTTGGAGCAGCCTGGGATAATGGAAGGTGTCCCTGCACGTGGCAGTGGGTAGCATTGGATAATCCTTAAGGTCCCCTCCATCCCAAACCTTTCTGTGCTGTAAAAGACCTAAAAAAAAGTATTTTTGTTCCCTAGCCAGCAGTGGAATGTCATGCCTGAACCCAGTAAGAAATGAAACAAAGAAATGAAAACAATCGAAGAGAACGCCGTGATACAATAAAATACCACCACAATTAAGGTTTTAACAACGCTAAGGACTAATTAAGCAGTCTTTCAGAGGTGACTTGAGCAGCTTTTCCTGTTGTTTCAGATAACACCATCCAGAAGGTGAAGCACCATTTCAACAGCAGCCGTGGCTCCCGGGCCAGGGCCAGCTGGGAGAGGGTGGAGGAGGAGCTGAAGCTGCAGCCCCCAGTGCAGCTGCAGCTGGAGGCCACGGAGCTGCTGAACGGGCTGAGCAATGGAGGGCACGCAGGAGGCCATGTGGAGGTTGGTAAGTTACTTCTCCACCAGGTGACAGGAGATTTCCTCACCCTGCACATTGTTGCCAGGTGGCAGGGTGGTAGATGTGAAAAAAGGCGCTCGCTCCTGTGAAAATGGAAAAGGTTTAATGAAGGGCAGTAGGAGACAAGGAGCATAGAGCAAATGTTATCACAGCCAGGGGCATCTTGGCACTGAAACTGTTGGGATCTGTGATATTTAAATGCTCCTGAGATTGTAGAAAGTCTCTGTCTTTCAGCCCCGCTGCCAAAGAAGGAGTTGTAATTTGTCTGTGCTGGTTTTCAAGGTTGTTTATTTCTTCTTGTCTAAAATATTTTCTCTCTGACCTGCAGCAGGTCTGTCCTGCAGGGCAGCGTGGGGGCTCTGCCCCTCAGTGGGGTGTTACAAACATTCTAGACTAGAAAATACATGTGCTGTATTCACAATAACGTGCCAAATCCATCACCCATGTTGAACAGTGTGTCCCCAGCCCAAACCAACAGAAAAATGCCAACACCACAGTGAGACATGGAGGGCCTGAAGGAGAAGAAAGAGGACAAGGCACGCCCAATTTTCCTCCATCTTGCCCCCTTTGAACCCTTATCTAGAATCCTAAAATTCTACTTTTGCACCCGTGCCACACTAATTACTACTTATAGCAAACACTCAGAGCTTGTAATTCATCCTGTAAGAATGAAAACTCTTTTCCATGGGCAGAGATCAGAGGCAGTGTCTCTCGGGGCTCTGTACAGGGGGGCTCCTGACCCCCTGCCAGGGTCCCAGACCTTCCAGGGCAGCCACAGGGATGCCCTGGATTCCCACATGAACCAAGAGCACCCTGTTATCTTTGGGGATACCCCTTAAATGCCTTTTAATTACATCAACCTGTTGCATATTCATAGATCCTTATGCATAGGAAGCTTTTCCCCAAACTAGTTTACATGTTCCAAGAGCTGTTTAGCCTGGCTTCTTCTTGGGTTCACATTTTTAGAGCATGCACATTCTTTGGTTGTGGTTTTAGTCCATTTTTTCACCTCCAGTTTTTGGGCCTTAGTGCACACTGTCTTCAGAGGGTGAGTGCTGATGGTTGGCAGATCTGTAGCAGTGTCTTCATCCTGTGTTCATTGGGTGTTATCCCATGCCAGCAGGCATTTTAACACAAGCAGAGCTATTTCACTACTGTGTCTAAGCTTAATTAACAACAGAAATAAAAACTATATAATGGTAACAAAGTTACTTTAGCATTACACATATAAAATCTATTTTAATATTTGCAAAAAGCCAATACTGTAATGTTTATCTATAACAGTAGAAATGCTGCAACCTCCCTGGAAGCATCTCCTTCAGAAGGCACTCAGAGGAAGGCCACCAGAGCAGCCATTTCAAGTCCATGCACACACACACACCACAGAGAGCTCAGGGGAAGAAGGACAGGAAGGGTTTTTGTGTGATGTATTCCAGCAAAGGTTTATTGCATCCACCACGCCAAAGGGATCAGGGACAAAGACCCAACCATGTGCTGTGGGGTGGGGTCAGTGACTTGAGGGTACAGGGATGGTGCAAAGGGCAGCAACCTGTAGAGGGAATGAGGGATGAACAATTGGGGTGAGCAGGGTGAACTGGCCAATGGGGGAATTGAAATAAAATTAGAATAATTCAGAGGGAGGGGGCTTTACATTTTTCCATTTCAGGGGATGCTTCTGCCTTCCTGAGGCAGTTTTGTCCTTTCAAACCGAGACAGATTTCTAATGTAGATTGGCAATAGCGCTGCAGAGCACCATGGGGGAAGTCCTCTCTTTCAGCCTAGGTGGGGAAAACTCTCTGGTAGGTTTTTCCAGGGCAAAGCCTGGTTTATTACGTTCCCACAACTCCCCTGTTTTTTCCTACTATGAAGACTTCCCCAATGGATTTTTGTAGATACTTAACTAAACAGGAAAACATGAGTAAAATGATAAAAACAATGATTACAACCTACAAAATCTGTTTCCATCTTGTCAACCCCATTGTCTGAAAAGTTCATTGATATCTGAGTTCTTCTCAACTTTTAAGCCCTTTGCTTTCTCCTTCAGCCTCTGGATGTGGATGGATGTTGAGTGTGAAGAAAGGTTGAAGCAGCACATCCTTTCAAAGTCTTGGCAGCTATGTCCACGGGCAAGCAGTGAAAAGTCTGTTGCTGCTTGGTTTTATAGTGTTACATGCTTGGTGTTATTAGCATTTGTTGGCAGCTCACTCAGTGCTAAGGATGTAGCACTGCTTTGCTTACTTAGCTAGCACTTTCAATTCTCCTAGCATTTTTTAAGTTTTTGCAGCAGCAACCCCAGGGGCCAACACTGAGGCTGCTATTTTCTTTTTTCTACTTCAAAAGCCAATTTTGTTTTGGCAGGCAGATTTAAATCGATGGACAAATCTGCTGTGCTTCATTTTTTGGTCACGAATTATGGCCCACAGCACGTGGCAGAAAAACACGTGGGGGTTCCTTGTGTACCAAGAAATGTTTATTTACATCGTGTGTGTGAAACCAAAAAAGGCTTTTTCCATCATAGTAAACAACATATGGGCTTTACATTGCAGCAGGTATGCAGCAGAGCTTTGGGGACTGCTGTGGAGTCTTTTTCCAGCCTTACAGCTTCTTCTCTGTATGGAAAACATAGGCTGGGCTTGATATTTTCCATGTGGAATTCTCTTCTCTTCAAATCCTTGTTTGTTCAAATTTCTAAAGAAGCTCTGGTGATTCATTGCTTGTTGCAAACTCATTATGAAAGATCTGTAGTTACAGTCTGAATGAGTTTCTTCAGCCTTGAGAGAAAAGAAGATGAGAAAAATATGAGCTGAGGGTAACCTCTTGTTCCTGCATTGTCTGGCTTGAGCTGTTCTCCCCTCTTTGCTTTTTCCTTTTACCTTATTTTTTCAGAAATTTAATCCATTTGACTAAAGTTCTGAAAGAGGCTTTGTGTATCTGTATAAATATCACAGAGGCCTTTTTTATAACAAAACCTGATGTTTTACTTGCTTTTGAAGTACCAACCTCTAATTCTTTATAAAATGGTACCTCTTACTTGTGTTTCAGTTGCACAGTCAAGGTCCTGCCTACCTCCTCCACAAATGGAATCATAGAATTATTTAGGTTGGAGAAGACCTTTCAGATCATTGAGTCCTACCAGAAACCAAACCCTGCCAAGTCCACCACTAAACCATTCTCTATTTTAATCCTATTAGCATGGTGGTTTAAATGCAGCTGGAGTGTCATGAGCTTGTATTTTCTTTTTTTTTTTTTTTTTGTTGTTGTTGTTCTTGGCTTATGAAAGACTAATAAAATTAAGTTCCAGTTGCTCAATCTTACTGTTTCTGATAGATGAGCTGGAATCTAATTTGACATAGGTATTTTAAATTAGAGTATGGAAGGGCACTGGCCAGGAGGAATTAAAAATAGAATGGAAACCACTTTATTTGCCAGTCCGATTTGTGAGTGCTCCTCAGAACTGTGCTTGAAGGTTAAATCTTTTCATGTTTTGACAGGGCTTAGAAATTCTTTGCACTTTTTCTTTTAAATTTTCAACAGCTTCAGTGCCAGTAAATATTTGTGATCTAGTCTGTGTCCACAGATCAGAAATATATTTTCACTTCCCTCTTATTCCTAATTGCTTTCCTTTACTTTCCATCTGGCTTTTTATTTCTGGCTGTTCTCTCTGGTCTAACCCAAATACTCTCACAGATTGTTCTGCCTTTATTTTAAGGATCATGTTTATGATCATCTGTTTGCCTCCACTGGAGTCAGCTTTCCTGGCTTGTGTCTCTCTCCTCTCATCATCCCCTCCCAGCTGAATCCCACTTTGCTGCTCTAAGTTTAGCTGTGTGCATAGTGTTTGTTCCATATTAATGTTATTTATGTGATGGCTCTGCTCTACAAGAGGCTGTTGGAAATGCTGTGGCTGCAGGAGAGCAGGATTGAATTGTGACTGCACTCCCTGGTGCAGATTGATGGATCCAGGGATGATCCAAACATCCCTTCCTCACGTGGCTGGAGCTGCTCCTGACCTCTTTGGAGCTGGGTGAGCTCATCCTCTGGCCCTTCAGTTTGCTGTGAAAAGGGCCAGAAAAGTCAGGGCAGCTTTGTCCTTGTTAGTATTCATGAGAACAAGAGATTTTTCCCTTCTTACTTCCGTTCTTTCTGCTGTTTGTTCTTTCCTTTTGTTGACTAAACCCAGCCCAACTCTGGCTACAAAAACCCTTCCCTTGTACCCTCGATCAGCACCCCCACAGCCCTGGCTGCTGCTCAGAGCCTCTCTGGTGCCAGTGTGGGCACAGCTGGTGCTGCTCAGAGGACTTGGGGCTGTGTGCAGGGCACAGGGGGCTCTGAGGAGCTCTCTGTGGGCAAGGGGGAGTTTGCACATCACAGCTGCCTCTGGGAAGCAGCAGAACAACTTGTGCCGCTGGTGTTGTGAGAGAGCTGGTGAATCCTGCAGCTCCCCTTGGTGAGTGTTCTTCATCCTCCACAGGCACACAGGGAGTCCTTCAGAGGCCTTTTGAAGGGGCTGTTTTTGAAGCTGTCTCACTCTCTGCCTTTTGTGTGCTTGTATCTGAGTTTAGGCTGGTGCAGTGCGATTTCATTTCTCACTCCTGGCGCTCTTTCTGCAGAGCTCGGAGCGAGTGACTCAGTGTCCAACCTTGTGCTGTGCCTGCAGGAGGCACATCCAAGCTGCTGCACACTCTGGTGTCTCCTTCCAGTGAAACAGCCACGGGCCTCTGCCAGAAAATCTTTTATGGGCAGAGGTTTTAATTTCTTCACTGTGTGAGGGTGTTTGCAGTTATCCTGCACGTGTTCAAACCTGCTGGAGCATCACCCACAGCTCCCAGAACGTTTCTCTGGGTCTTGTGCTCTGAAGTGCACAACTTCTATGCTTGAAGAGTCAGATCATTGTGAAGCCTAATTAGTGTTTATTTGTGCTTGTGCAGAGTGGTGCTGTCTTGGACTGAGTGTTTTTTCTCTTATTTTCCCTTATTTAACATAATAGGCCATTCCAGTATGAAATTCTCTTTATAAAAATATGACTGACTTCACCCAAGGAAATGAAATAATTTTCCCTTAGCAGGACCCATCTCACTTCTCTGTGCAATTTCAGTTTGTGAGTTAAACCTCAGAATTTAACAGCACAAATAAATCTCTGCAGCAAATCATTTCAAGGCAAGTTTTCACAGAATCTGAACCCTGAGCAACTGGATGTTTTAATCTCCCTTGCATCTGTGACAGCAATTCTTTTTATCCTCCTGGACTAAAAAAATGTAACTTTTACATAATATTTCATGCTGCAGAAGCAATATATTGAGACCTACATTGTTCTTCCCTAGGGACTGGGAACTCTTGGCACGTGTAGTTTGCAGGGTTCTGCTCAATGAATGACATTTGTATTTGATAATTATAATTTGTTTGAGAGACATTTATACCTCTGAAGTAAACCTTAGAATTTGAGCAACAGTCTTTATTAGGAAATATCTGTGGGAGAGTTACACACATATATAGCTGCAACATTATTTAATTAATCAAAAGCAGGAAGTAAGAATAGCAGGAAAAAATAGAAGGAAACTGAATTCTGGGGTCAGTGAATGAATAAAGATGCTGCTGCAAGTTCTTTGTAAATGTCACTGTGTAGCAGAAGAAAAGGCAAATTGCCTTGGAGTGACAGAGTTACACCATTCTGTCTGTAATATCCAGTAATGCTCCCTAAAGTGACACACATCAAATTGAGTTGATCCAGTTCCTTTGGAGCTGAAATTATGGGTGTGTGAGAGCATGCCAGACAAATTAATTACAGGGACATGGATGAAAGGTGCTTTACATCCCTCTGTTAATTTGGCAGCAGAGTTTTTTGCATCCATCTATCAAAATCGGGCTTGAAGGAGAAGGCAGAGGTGTTTTCCTCTCTGAAACCTTGTGGTGGCTGTTGTGGTGTTCCATCTGTCACTCTAAAGGAAGCCAGGGGTGCAGTTTATCTGTAATAGGCAGGATAGGGAGAAGATCCTGAGGGCTGGATGGTTTTTTTTTTTTTTGGAGGGCTCATTCATTCTCTCCTGTGTCTTGGGTACAGGAGAAGATCTGGATTTGATATCTGAGCTGCAAATTATCATTTTTGATTAAACTGACAGTGTCCTACTTGTGGTGATCCAAGGGCAGGGATGAAATGTGGGTGAGGATCAAGGTGTGGAATCTGTTGTTGAACAAGTGCAGGAAAACTGGAGGTGTGCTCTTGGCCAAGCCTGAATTAAAGGCAGCAGATTCCAAAGCTAAACACACATTTATGGTAATTACTTTGACCTTAATTAGGGATGTATCAATGAGATTATCCTGCAGAATTGCTGTTCAGCAGTGTGGGTGTTAAGCAGTAGCAGAGAAGGTGAGAAAGGAAGGAGGCAGATAATTCACTACCTGTGCAATGGGGGCAGCCTGAACCCTCAAGCTGCCAGTGGGAAGAAATGTTTAATTGCTGGTTAAGGA
Organism: Vidua macroura; assembly: GCF_024509145.1. Lineage (NCBI taxonomy): Eukaryota > Metazoa > Chordata > Aves > Passeriformes > Viduidae > Vidua > Vidua macroura. Next base: position 2,936,236 of record NC_071571.1, read on the forward strand.
GGAGATGAATTGCTGCCTTGCTCTGATGGGTGGCTGAAATCTAAGCTCTTCCCCAGACCTTTGGGTGGTGAAAGCCTCTGGCTTTTCTGCTGACCTGTGAGGAGTGCTGAGCATCCTCATCTGCTGGAATAAACAAAGAATTATCTATGTTCACCATAGTAGAAGGCATTGATGCCAAATAGGTCAAGAAAAATCTGTTGCTGACCTGTTTAAAAATGCTTCAGAGCTCTTGATGATTTCTGGATGTGTGAAGAACTGAATACTGCAATGCAACAACAACAAAAAAAAAGGAGTTTCTGTTCATAATCAGTCTTCCCTGGAGCAAGCATGAAAGGTTTTGAAAGTGTTAAAAACCCACACAAGGTAATTGTGGTGTTTTCTATTAAAAGATTGAAAGTAAAAGTGCAAACTTCCACTAATGTCTGGTTTTCATTTCATTTCAAGTCCCTACTTACAGAATGCAGCCTGTGACCGCCCTGGGGATTCTGTCACTTGTTCTGAACATCATGTGTGGAGCTCTGAACCTCATCCGAGGAGTTCACCTGGCAGAATATTCCTTTCAGGTAACCCTGATTGCTCCCAGACCTGAGAGTCAGTGAAAGGCAGAGAGGTTTTGGGTACCCACTTCCAGGGTGGCTGTTCTGCCCCTTAGCTGTGCACACATCTTTCCACAAGAAGAGTTTTGATTCTCCAGGGAATGTGCAGTTGGTTGCTCACCTGCTACACCTTCTGTATTTTGCTGTACACATCCCAGTATTCTGCATTTTATTCTGTTCTAGAGAAGTTTAAATTTTGAGAAGTATTTTATTCTTACCAGGCTGCCTGGATTTTTTTTTTTCTCCATTCTTGCATTTTATTTTAGATCCTCTTCTGTATTTTTTTAAATAAACATGAGTCTGTAAACAACTTTAAAAAAAGGGGGAAAAAAAGTGTCCTGATTGTATCCTGACACAGTTTTATTTAGCAGGAACTGTCACATAAGCCTCAGTTCTTGGTGTCTTATCCAATGATATTGATCTTGGTGTTTAACACTGTTACAGTCAATCAACATAAACTGGGCTAAGAGGTTCTTTTCTATATTTATAATGTTCTCAAATATCAAGCAGCACTTGCTAAAAGCTCTGCCTGACGTACTTGTCACTTCTTTAATCCCAACAGGAGGACCATGAAGGCATTGGAAATGTGATAGCTTTTTTTCTACCTTTTCTAGCCTGTGTTTTTCAGGTATGTTAACTGCAAATAAAATTTTTTTTTGCTGATTATTTTGCTGTTACAATTCACAAGACAGACTAACTTCTAGCTAAGCAGAGGTTTTTAATATCCTACCTAGGTCATTCCACTGATTTATTCCAGTGAAGTGGCACAAAAGCAGCTCAAGGCACATTTTGACCCTTGGAGAATTGCATTTGCAGGCTTTTTCAGTGCTTCCATGTTCTGACAAGTCAGGGGGGGCTGGGTGTGATGGATAAATGCCATCCCAAAGATGGTTTCTTCCCAAAGGGATGGACACATCTCCCTGTCAGTGTCAGACTTCGTGATGGGCTTTTGCAGCACAACCACCTTGAGGACTCAGCAAATATTGGACAGCAGCATTATTGAAAATGCTGTAATTTACATGAAAAATCACATTGAATCCTGGTGGTTCCTTAGATTTTTTCCATAATGGGGTTATTTTCTCTGACCTTACACAGAAGAGTTTGAATGAGGAAAACACAACATGTTGCAAATTGGTTTTTCTTGAAAGGCTCCTTGAATTCCTAAAAAATTCCACAGCCTTTAACTTGAGGGCAATATATGCTGGAAAATCTTCAACTTTTAGCCTGGCATTGCAGAAAGGTGCTGCAGTTTTGTTTCTAGGAATAACTGGTGCCTACAGTGTATTCATTACCTTTGTTGCACTTGGACCATGGTTTGGGCACCACTATCTGCAGACTTTGATGTCTTTATGGGATTATTTGTTGTATTATGATACAATTTAGTGTCTTTTGGCTTCTTTGCACCTTTGCTCGTGGTAGGGCTTTGGGATGAATAGATTTATTTAGATTTAATAGATTTGTTTCAATCTAATAGATTTGTTTCAATCTAATAGATTTATTTCAATCTAATAGATGAATTTAGATCTAATAGATGAATTTAGATCTAATAGATGAATTTAGATTTAAGTACCTGATGCAAGCTGTTTTTCACAAAGAAAGGCTGTGTGCTGCCTCTTTCCCTGTAAGTACCTGAAGCCAGGGAAGCTGAATAAAGGAGAGTTCTCTCTTCTCCTTTTGATTTACAGCAGCTTCTTCCCAAAGTGCCTGTGCACAACCTGCAGCGCTTTCCACGTGCTGACCTCTGCCTGTGGCATCAGCACAGTTGGAAATCGTGACCTGAGCTGATCTGTCACTGCCTGAGGGGAAAAAGTGACTCCTCAGTCAGCAGTGGGAGCTTTTCATGTTCTCCTGGGAGGGTTTTGCCCTTCACATGCTCAGCAGATGGGTCCCAGGCAGCAATTCCCAGCTGGATCCTTGGTTTTTTGCAGGGTTCAGTGCTAACTCTCCCTCTCTGCTCCTTTTGCAGTGTTACCTGTACCTCTTCTACAGCTCAGCCAGGAAGGTGAAGACATTTGTGCTCCTTTTCTGTGTCTGCTCATGCAACATCTACTTGTATGGATTGAGGAACCTCTGGCAAATCTCCTTCCACATAGGAGTGGCTTCTCTTTCCTCTTATCAGATCCTGACAAGGCAGCTCCTGGAGAAGCAGCCTGACTGTGGCGTATGAAAAAAACCAAAACTTGGGGTTTGCTACTCTGTTTTTACAACTCCTTTTTTTTTTTTTGTATTCACCTGGCCAAAAGTAGCTCAGAGCGTTTTTTAGTCATCCATGGCAATGGTTATTGCAAGGAGAACAGTTCCAAGCAACTTGGGATAAGCAGGATCCTGTAATTGTGTCCAGCACCCAGCAAGGGGTGCAGCTGGATTTCACATGGTGCATGGTGGAGCTTGTCAGGTGTCACCACAGATGGAAGTTCTTACCATCAGCAGGCTTTTCCTCCTTGGCTGCCACCATCCAGGCAGCATTTTGCCATTTGTCTCACTGGCTCTGTGACAGCTTGGCAGGTCAGTCTTGCCCTGCTGCTTCAAATACTCAAATTGTGTAGTAAAACAAAGGTAAAGTGATGGGCAACATTTTTGTCTCTAGATTGTCTTGGTAAATATGAGTAAAGGGGTTGTTTGCTGTAATTAGGTGAGTGCAGTATCAGTGGGAAAATGCTGAGGGTGAGCTTCAGGATCATTTTTCTAAGTTTGGAAGGACAGGGAAAAGCTGTGGCTCTTTTATAAACCATAAAGTCTATAAATATCTCCTTGGCTGAACAGCACATTGCAGTTACGTGTGTGCTCATGGGTTAATTGCAAATATGCTTGGGGCAGCAGAAAATAATCCAAGTGGGTGTAAGTGATCTGTCAGCTCTTGTGGCCTTTGTTTCCTTGGCTAAGGTCACTTTTAGGATAAGGGCAATTCCATCTTTGCTTGGCCTGTATGGATAATAAATCTTCCAAGCCTATTTATGACAGGCCACTGACTCCTTCACCTTTTTTTAACAAAATGAGTAGCTGGTGAGTAGAAAGCCATTTCCAGGAATGGAAAGCAAGAGCAGGTTCTCTTTGTTCTGTAAAACACCTGTGGGTAATGGAGGTGAATTCTTACACTCAGATGAGTTTCTGGGTGTGCACTTTGGGGTAGGGGACTGGAATTCCCAACCTCTGCTGCACTGGCTGTTCTGCTCTGTCATGGATCCAGGTGCACAGGGGCATTTTAGGGCATAGATGAATAATTTAGGCTGGCTGTTAAAAAAATGCATAGCAGTTTGATGCAGCTGTCCTTGAGGGGTTGTAGAGATTCAATCTGAGATGTAGAGAAGTGTGGGTATGTTATTGTGGAATTACAGTCCTAAAGTTTCCATTTTTTTTTTTTTTTTCTTTTCTGGTCATCCCCATTTCTTTCACCAAAGATTTCTTTTTCCTCTCACATAGTCTCTACCTCTGGTTGCAAAGAGATTAACATGCAGCAGAGTTGTCTTTTTTTTTTATCTCAGTGAGTTTCCCTGGAATCTCAGGGAAATCAAACACGAGGATCAGACCAGAAATTTGTGGTGCTGGAGCTTGGAAGCACTTCTGGATGCAGCTGGCTGCAGCAGCAGCATCCTTGGGCAGCCCATTACAACATTCTAGGACATCAGGGGACTTAGTGCCAGAGCTTTTCCCAGGAGGAAAATGCAGGGATTTCTTTTTCTCTGCACTTACTGTAACAGCAACGTGATAAAAACCTCCAAACTCTAAGGAATAGTCTGGTAGGGATGATGGAGGAATATTTTCGCCAGGCATTTTAAGGACACAGCTCGAGCTGTGTGCCATAAGGGAAAGGTTTTCTGTTATGAGGGAGGGGATTCAAGTTTGTCTGTCATTATCCCAGTTTTCTGTCAGAGTGGAAGTGGAGAAATGGAGCCACAATTCAACCACTGTCCCTGAGACACCAAGGTGACCCCACAGATGTGAGGGTTTTTTTTGTGCTGCTCTTAATTTTCATCCTGTTCACTCCCAGTTTTCCCTGGTAAAAACTTCTGGAGACTGCAGGGAACTCATGAGTTTGGATTACAAGTTAAAAAAAAATTTAAAAAAAAAAAAATCTGAAAAATGAACACCCCAAAAATCTGACACTAGAAACTTAACACTTTAAGGATCATGGATCTGGTGACTGGTGGTGTTTTCCAGGAGGATAAATTGGATATCAACCCACTGGATTCCTGTGGGGAAAGGATGAAGCATTTTGTACTACAGACAGACAAATCTTCATGAAAAGGACTTCAGGACAGGAGCCAACTCCCTGCTCCTGCCTTTTTATCCTAAAGAGTCCAAAAGAGCTTTTCCTGTTTCTCCTGGGCTTGGTTAAAGCCAGCCCTGCTCTAGCCTGAGGCACACAGAGCATTTCCTGAGGGCATTCCTCAGAGCTGATGGGAAAAGTTGTGACATTCCTGATGCTTCCCCAGCATCCAGCTGCTCTGTCCTGAAACAGATCCATCCCTGAGCCAGGGGATGGCAGCCACAGCTCTGCAAAGCAGTGCTAGCACAGCGTGTCTGGATAATTGTGCAATTAACAGAGAGTGGAGAAAGGTTAAATTCAGCTTTCTTTGGATTGGTTTTCCTAAAAACGTTTCAGTAGAATCAAACCAGATCAGTTGGTTCAATTCTGCCTTTGCCTAAACTTCTAGTTTTCTGCTTTGTGGATTTTTGGGGAATGTGGCTGAATCTTCAGGTGTTTTCTGCCCAGTGACAAAGCTCTGTTTTGGTGCTGGTCTTAATCCATTTGCAACCTTCTATTTTCCTGTAATAGGCGTAAACCATATTAAGGAATCTACATGGATTTGTCTGTGTACACTTCATAGATTTGAGTTGGGGTTCCAGGGTGAGGCAGAGCACACTGAATTTGACCTATTTTTATTTTTAATTTGGTATTTATCCCATGTTCACACAGTAGTTATACAGTTAAAACATTTTCTCCTGGCAAAACAGCAAGAGGAATAGAATAGTTTACATTGATCTCAGTGCTTTAAGATTTGATAAAAAAGAATGACTTGCAGTTTGAGAAGATAAAATCTGACTCATAATGTGGAATTTTTCCTGTATTGAATCAAATCCCCAAAGAGAAATCCATCCCTTTTTTCAGCTTTAAACTGGTTAATGTGGTTTGAATTGCATCTTCTTCATTCTGTCACTTTGCAAGATAAGTCTTTTGGAAACTCCTCTCACCCAGCAGCTCAGCACAAGCAAATTGGCAAAGAATAAACTTCAATAATTTCCAGATTTGCTTAGTCAGTGCTTAGTCACTTTATGAAGCTGGTAATTCTGTTTTGTTTTTTTTTTTTTTTTTCCCTTTTCTCCCAAAGACCTGTTGAGTTTGTAGAAGGTGGGCTGGTACCTTTTTAGACATTTTTGCACTGTATTAATAATTGAACCTGTGTAAATGTGTATAAAATAATTTTGCATGTATATGTATATATGTACATAAATCTAATAAATGGCTTTTTTTTTTTTTTGTAATGGTTGCCTTCATTCAGTGTTTGGAATTTATTGATTATAGGAGAAACAAGGTTGATCAATCATGTCATTTCTGCAGGCACCTCCAGTGATCCCTGTGGCCAATTCATCAGCTGAAGTGTAGAAACATATTTATAAATACATGTATAGAAATTTAGTTATCCAAGCAGGGGATTGCAGGAGGCTGGGATAGAATCTCCTTGTGGCTTTAAGAAGCTTGCTCTTTAATTTCAGGGACTCTCAGAGGCTTTTCCTGCAAAACCTGTGTGCTGAAGTGGTGAAATGAGATGTGACACATCCCAAAGGTGCCTTTCCAGCAGCCTGGCAGGGAGTAGTGGGGATGTGGCAGTTTGCAGGTGCATTTTTAGCCTTAATGAAAACAGGCCTGTTAATTAGTCTGTCCCTACTAAGAACTTGTGGACTTTTTTGGGGGGAATTTGAGCCACCTTTGCCAATGGCTCTGAAGACACCAATTCATCAGCTTTAAAGCAATGAAGGGGTTAATGTGACAGAAAATTCAGCTTTTCCATCGCTGGAATGGGATGGGGGAGATGTTTTGTGGGACAGGACTCAGAGGATTCTGCTCAATCAGGAACCAGAAAATGAAGCAAAAATCAAAGAGCTGGAAGAAATCAGGCTTGTGGAACTTACTGGTTTCTTCACATTTTTCTGCTCCCTGCTTCTCCACAGGATATCTAATGGCTTCAAAGTGACAGAGGGCAGGGTTAGATTAAATATTAGGAAAATTCCTCATTCTGATGGTGGGGAGGCCCTGGCACAGGCTGCCCAGAGGAGCTCTGGCTGCCCCTGGATCCCTGGGAGTGCCCGAGGCCAGGTTGGGAGCAGCCTGGGACAGTGGGAGCTGTCCCTGCCCATGGCAGGGGTGGCACTGGAGGAGCTTCAAGGTCCCTTCCAAGCCAAACCACCCTGGGGTTCTGTGGCAAAATCAAAACAAAGCTCAGAGAGAGGGAGAAGCCCCTGGAATGAGGAGAGAGGCAGAGCAGGGGGTGGGAGTGAGGAGGAGAGAGCCTCATTCTTCTGAACTGCTCTGCCCTTTGAAATCCAGATGTTATTTTTGTTCTGTAAATAAATGATTGCTCAAAGCATGTTTCTTCTAAGGATGCCAGTGGAGGGGAACAGCAGCCTCTCCCTTGCTTCTGTGGTGAGGGGAGAAAGCAATTATAACTCCCTTTCTCTTTTGAAGATGCTGATAAAAGGAGGTGGGAGGATCAGAGGGTCCCTGTGCCAAAAGAGAAACAACTCCTGAGGTGATAGAAATACATGTTTTTATTTTAAACAAAGTAACTCCACTTCTGCTGACTTTCAAAGGTGACCCAGTTGCATGGAAAAACTGTTTGTGAAGGGGGGAAGGAAACCATGGCCACAAAAGCAGGGGCAGGCAGGAGCTGGGGACAGGTGAAGTGTCCCTCCCAAGGGGTCGTGGCTTTCAAAGCCCTGGGCCACTTGTCCTAAGCTCAGGCCAGGGCTTGGATCAGCCTGGGATAGTGGGAGGTGTCCCTGCCCATGGCAGGGGGTGGAATGAGATGATCTTTAAGTCCATTCCAACCCAAACCATTCTGGGATTCTGGGATTCCTTTGGGCCACTTTTCTCTAGCCCTTGGAAGAATCCTTTGCAAAGTAATTAAATGGCAACACCAAACAAAGAGCCCTAAAAAGTCTTTGCTCCCTGCTGCCACTTAAAGTACACGGTAAGCAAAACACAAAATGACTTTAAAAGTCCCTTTGGTGGAATAAATGTCTTTTGATGTAAGAATGGTAAGGAAGGCTTGAAATAATGACCATTAAAAGGTAAAACACCAGTCAGTGCAGCATGGAAGGCTGAGATTATTCCTTTCATTATGCAGGGGAAGACATTAACTGTTGGAAGCCTGGCTGCTGAGAATTTTGGGCTTTCTGTGCTGCCAGGCACTGACCCCCAGGAGAACACTGCATTGACCTGAGGCCGTGGAGAAGCTTCCAAAATGGAATGACAGAGCTGGGATTGTGGGGGTGGAGTTTGGATAGAAGTGTGTGATATCACAGGGTGGGAAACTCACAGTTTAAGGGTTTAGAATACAGGAATAGATATAGAGCAAGATGGAGGTTTTGGGGTAGAGGCTGCTCCTTCTTCACCTTCTTCTCTTTCTCCTTCTCCATGGGTTTGGGTGGTTTTGTGTAATTGGATAAAAAAGTCCCCATTGTGGGCATGGGTGGTTGGTTATTGGGTTAAAAGTGAAAATAATTTAGGTGTCATTTCTTAATTGGACAGTTGATCCTTAAAAGGCCTTGCAGAGAGAGAGATGGGGCTCCATTTTTAGTTTGTTGGAGTGAAGTGCTGCAGAACTCAGGGTTTGTGAGGCTGTGACAGAGATGAGAACTGATAAACATCTGAGTCCCAAGAAGAAACACTGTCTTGCACATTAAATTCCAACCTTGGCAAAAAGGAAGCAAAGACTCCACAATTAACAACCCAAATCCCTTATTTCATGGGCTCTTGTAGGGAAATAATAGACAAATTAGGCAGAAAGTTCAGCCTTGAAATTCTTTAGTCCCCACCAGAGGGCAAATGTGTCCTGGGTGCTGCTCAGAGGATGTGACAGTGCAACCACAGCTGCTGAGGTGACAGGGGCTGGGCCAGTGGCAGTGCCTCACCCTGGCACTGCTGTCTCTGCTTTAGCTCTGACCCAGGTTTATGTACAAGTGGTTACCTTTGCCAGGTAAGGGACAGGACCAGAGGAAATGGCCTCAAGTTGTGCCAAGTTCTCCTTCAGCCAGGGGAGAGTTGGGTGAGATTTTAGGAGGATTTTTTTTTTTACAGAAAGGGTGGGCAGGCACTGGAACTGGCTGCCCAGTGGTGGTTGAGAAATACTCAGATGATCCAGAGTGGGAACATCTGGTGCTTGAGGCATCCCAGAGCTGGCAGCTGAGTTTTTGGTTTGGACTCAGAAGCCAAAATCCCCCTGATGAGTCACAATCACAGAATCAATGAGGCTGGAAAAGCCCTCCAAGGACTGAGTCCAACATTCTCAACTCCACCACTAAATCGTGTCCCAAAGAGCCACACCCACACGTTTTTTGAACACTTCCAGGGATGGCACCCTGTGCTGGTGGTACTGAAGCTTCTGCTTTGTGTCTGGCCCATGTTTAAGTAATAAAACCACTTTTCTCCTCTTACAAACTTCTTCCTGGTTTGTTCTGTGGCTGGAGGGGGCAGATGGGGAGCAGCAGCACTTTGTGGTTGATACTCTAAACCCAGCAGGGAGAAGCCTTGTTCCCCCCATTCCCAGGGCTCCTTGGCTGTTCCCTGAGCTCACACAGGATTTCCTGATTTCCCCCAAGCATGAACAGGTACAGAACATTCCCCTACACAGGTACAAACACATTCCCCTGTACCTGGCACAGGTGAGGGCACACCTCGAGTGCCGTGCCCAGCTCTGTCCACTGAGTTTGGGAAGAAGAGGCAACGAGGCTGGAGAGGGGCTGGGAGCACAAACCCTGTGAGGAACGGCTGAGGGAGCTGGGGGTGCTCAGCCTGGAGAAAAGGAGACTCAGGGCTGACCTCAGCACTCTCCACAGCTCCTGAAAGGTGGCTGTGCTCAGCTGGGCTTGGGATCTTTCTCCAGGAACTGACAGAACCAGAGCACACAGCCTCCAGCTGCACCAAGGGAAATTCAGGTTGGATATCAGGAAAAAAGTTTTTTACAGAAAGGTGATAAAGTTCTGGAATGGCTGCCCGGGGAGGTGGTGCAGTCACCATCCCTGGGTGTGTTTAACAAAGGCTGGATGTGGCACTGGGTGCCAGGGTTGAGTTGAGGTGTTGGGGCTGGGTTGGACTCTTGGTCTCTTCCAACCTGGTCATTCTGTGATTCTGTGAATTACACTTCCCTGGAGGTGCTCAAGGCCAGGTTGGATGGGCCTCCCAGCAGTGGAAGGTGTCCCTGCCTCGGAACTTGATGATCACAAAGGTTTTCCCCAAGCCAAACTATTCTCAGATTCTGTGATTCCATGATAGCAAGGAATACTTTGATTTAAAATGAAAAATACTGAAACAATCTTCAATTTTTCCGAGCTTTCTGCTTCTCCCTTTTCCAGGCACTGGGAGGCACCAGTGCACAAGGCTGGGAAGGAAGCTGAGGGGAACCTGCCAAATCTCCTACCTGCTCCTAAAAACGCTACACTTTTCCTGGCAGATTTTGCTGTAGGATTCCTGAAATGGAGATCAAACACCCTGGAGACTGTAGGATGATCACTTCGGGGCTGCAAATCTGCTTAATTGTCAGGGCTGGAACCAGTTTGTCAGAAGCAAAAAGTCACTGCAGCTTTTATTTTTTGGTTTTGCTTGTCTTTAAGGAACAAAGCCTCGCTCTTTGTGCTGAATAGTGGCGCTCCAGGTCTGAACCCTGGGGTTTTGTTCTCAGCCTGAGGGATTCAGGAAGGGACTGGAGGGTTTCTGAGGCACACATCCATACATTCCTGGCCCTTAATCCATCTGCAGAAACTGCCTGGAAAGTTGAGTTTTGGAAAGGGACTCGAGGCAAAGCCGTGGTTCCAAACCTGCTGATAAATGGGCAAGGGGTGATGCTGCCCTTGCAGCCTGTGCCTTGGCAAGAGGAGGGGGCACAGAGTGCCAGGAACAGGCAAACAGGATGGATTTTCCCCAGCTTCATCCCACAGTAAATTTGCTGCTGTTGAGGAGTGAAGAGGAGGAGAGTCCTGTACAAGAAGTTGCCTACTTCTGGTATCACCTGCGGTTGGGAAAAAAAAAATTCCCAATTCCCAGCCACAATTTTAGGGATTTCTTTCAGCAATTTCTTTCCCTATAGTGTTTTTTTTTTTTGTTGTTGTTTTTTTTTTTTTTTGTTGTTTTTTTTTTTTTTTTGTTTGTTTGTTTGTTTTTGTTTCTGGTTTTCTTTTAAATCTCTTCCTGATCGTTGCATGGAGAGTGCTGAGCTGTCATGTACCACATCTTCACTGGCAAAGAGCGAAGGACTGCTGGGGCACCTCCAGTCCTGGGGTCAGTTTTGGGAAAAAGGACATTGAGGGGCTGAAGCATGTCCAGGGAAGGGAATGGGGTTGGGAAAGGGGCTGGAGCAGCTGAGGGAGCTGGGAAAGGGGCTCAGCCTGGAGAAAAGGAGGTTCAGGGGCGACCCTGTGGCTCTGCACAGCTCCTGACAGGAGGGGACAGCCAGTTCAGGCTCTGCCACCAGGGAACAGGAACAGGAGGAGAAGGAATGGCCTCAAATAGTGTCAGGGGAGGTTTAGGTTGGACATTAGGGGAAATTTCTTCATGGAAAGGGTTTTCAGGCATTGGAACAGTATTGTAAAAAAGGCAACCCCGACTGGGAAGAAATGCTGATGTCTGGCTCCAGCTCAGAAGGCTGAAGGATAGCTTTATTAAAACTATACTATATTACATTAATATACTATTTAAAGAGATACTATACTATTCTACATACTTACTTCTTACTTCCCTATCAACTAACAAACAAACTCGTGACTCTGCTGAGCATCTGAGCCACAGCTGGATCCCATTGGTCACTGAACCCAAACAACCTTCACCAGAATCCAACCCAGCAATCCCTGCAGGTGAACAATCTCCACGCCACATTCCACATGGGGAAAACAAAGGAGCAGAGATAGAGATTGTTTTCTCCTCTTCTCTCAGTGCTTCTCCTGAGAGACAGAATTGTGTCTGTCTGTCCAGAGAATGGGAATGCCACAGAACAGGCTGTCCAGGGAGGAGCTGGAATCACCATCCCTGGAAGTGCTCAAAGCCGTGTGGATGTGGCACCTGGGGACAGGGTTTGGTGGTGAACATGACAGTGCTGGGTTAAGGCTGGACCTCAGAAATCTCTGTGTGGCTCTGTGATTCTGTGACTGCAATTGGCAGGTCCAGGCTGGATGCTGGATACCAATTCCACCAGGAGGGAAGTGAAGCCCTGGAACAGCTCCCACAGGCTGGGGTTTCTCTATGCCCAGCCTGACCCATCGTGGGGCAGAGCTGATGTGCCCCAGTGCTGGTGTCAGTCCTGCCCCGAGCCAAAGCTTGCACTCCTTGTCCCTTCCAGCCACATCTCCCTGATTTAATGCCCCTTCCAACCACACCCCTGTGGTTTGACAAACCCGTGGCACCCTGTGATTTAATGTCCCTGCCCACCAGCATCTCTGGCACTTCACCATCCTGTGATTGAGGGTTCTGGGTGCTGCTCAGCTGCTTCACAGCACTCAGGTCCTAAATTAGCACAGCATTCAAAAAATCCCCACCAATAACCCCAAATCAAATTTTTCTCCCTGAAGGCTCTCTGGATAGAAATCAAACATCAATAGAATTTAGAAAACCTTTTATTTTTCCCCAGTTATCAGCAATCTGACTCAATAAACTTTCAATTTACAAGTTTCTGATAGGTTTATGGGAGAGGTAGAATGACCTGACACCACCAGTGCCTTCCAAAGCAGTCAGGAAGTCTGCTGGGGATAGAAATGTGGTGTTGTTCCCATATCTTAAGGCAATTAACTTTTCTGATGATTGAGATACATCAGCCTCAAAAAAAGACCTAAAATTACCTTTTACTGCAGATTTGCATGACTGTATCTCCCCATTCCTGGAAATATCCAAGGCCAGGTTGGACAGAGCTTGGACTAACTTTGGATAGTGGAAGTTGTCCCTGCCCATGACAGGGGATTGGAATCATGATCAGATGATCACTAAGGTCCCATCCAACCCAAACCATTCTGGGATTTCTGGTGTTTCAGCCACAAACAGAAAAATCCAAACTTGTCTTTAAGAAAAACAAACTTCAAACGCTGCAATTTTCGTTCAAACTGATACTTCCCTGTCAGCCTCAAATCTCGATAAAAGTAAAAAAGAAAACATCCTGAAAATGAAATATTTTGTTCAACTCAAGAGAGTTTTTGTCCAGAAAAGCCTAGAAACAGCAACAGTGGGCTCTGATCAAAGAGTTTAATCACATAAAGATTTTAAAGGCAGGCTATAACTGCTCTCAGCCCTTGTTCTGACAATCTTGAGTCATTAAAATTCACTGCTCAGTTTTGTGGAGACCCCATTGCCTTTTAAGACTGACTTAAAAATTTAAGTGCTTAATAAATTAATGATTGCAAATTAAGTCATCCTTTGGTGCCTGGTCAGCTGTGTAGTCCCCAAATCCATTGATGTACTGAGGAATTATGGGCTTCAGTTGTTTCATTATGGCACCTCCTGCTGCTTTAGGCACACTTGGGCATGTGGGCAAGAAAGGAAAAGGCCTTTGAGAATATTTTTGACCCAGGTTATTAAGCAGCTCTTCCCCCTGCATCGGATCTTTCCATCCATCACTGCCTGGGAGGCAAATCAATCCTTTTTACAGCAATGAGCATATTCAATAATGCAAAAGGTCACAGCATTAAACACGGTGTGGAGGTGTCTCCAGTGAGTGATGGGCTTTGCCTTTTCAAACTGCACAGCCCCACTGCACTTCGGCAGCTGGGGCACCTCCTGCACACCCACCTCCCTCAGGATGGCCAAAAAAACCCTGGTGTGAGGACTCCCTTGTTACTTTGATTTTTAAAAGTGTTTTCTTTTATAGTTCTTTCGAAAGCTTTAAAGTTCTCGTAAAACTTCTTTAGCTTTCTAATAATGTTGACGTATTTTTACTCCAGATGTTGTTATTGGACACAAAATGAGTGTACAGAAGCTTGGTGAGTTTAAGAGAGAAAAAGAGTTAATTTTATTTCTGATTTTGTAATATATAGAATTCTAAAAGTGACAGTGGATTGGAGGATGAAATTGCCACTTCTCCCACCACACTGTCAAACTAAGAGTTTATCAATTATTTCTTCTCACAAAGAAGAATGTAAAACTATTATTACTTACATGAACAGTGTGTGAGAATTCTACTAGAAATATGTAAACGTTATTAGAAGGCTAAAGAAGTTTTATGAGAACTGTAAAACTTTCAAAAGAACTATAAAAGAAAACACTTTCCAAAACCAGGGTAGCACTCCCTTCCCAGAGGAACCCTCTCTATTCACATGGAGAATTGGCCAGGAGGGACTGAATCCCCAGAGAAGATGTGGCTGCCCCATCCCTGCAAGTGTCCAAGGCCAGGTTGGAGCAACCTGGGATAGTGAAAAGTGTCCCAGCCCATGGCAGGGAGTTGGAACAGGAAGATTTTTAAGATCCCTTCCAACTGAACCCATTCTGGAATTTTCCAGCTCCCAGCTGGGTGTTTGCAGTGGAACAGGTTTTGGTGTGGTGGGTGCAGAGATTTATGCACAACTGAAAGATCAAAGAGTTCCTGAGAGCAGCTTCTGAGGTGGCTGTGAAGGGCTCAGTGAAAATGATCCCATCTGTGACCTGTGACGTTCCATGAGTTACAGACAGGGGGAAAAGGGCATGCTTGGCATGTGCCAAAGGTTTTCTGTTGGTTCTTTATCTTCTTTTCTGCCTTGGTCAGGGTTGGGATTGAAAGTGCTTGAGATGGAATTTCATATTCAGACTCAGATGTTTATCAGTTCTTATCTCTGTCACAGCCTCACAAACCCTGAGTTCTGCAGCACTTCACTCCAACAAACTAAAAATGGAGCCCCAGCTCTCTCTCTAAAGGCCTTTTAAGGATCAACTGTCCCATTGAGAAATGACACCTGAATTATTTTTACTTTTAACCCAATAACCAGCCACCTGTGCCTGCAAAGGGGACTTTTTATCCAATTACACAAAACCACCCAAACCCATGGAGAAGAAGGGGAAGAAGAAGGAGAAGAAGGAGGAGGAGGAGGAGGAGGAGGAGGATAAAAAAGAAGAAGGAGAAAAAGAAGATGAAGAAGATGAAGAAGATGAAGAAGAAAGAAGAAAGAAGGAGAAGGAGAAGGTGAAGAAGATGAAGATGGTGAAGATAAAGAAGAAAGAAGGAGAAGAAGGAGAAGGAGAAGAAGAAGAAGAAGAAGAAGAAGAAGAAGAAGAAGAAGAAGAAGAAGGAGAAGAAAGAAGAAGGAGAAGAAAGAAGAAGGAAAATAAGAAAGAAGAGGAAAGAAGAGGAAAGAAGAGGAAAGAAGAAGAAAGAAGAAAAAAGAAGGAGAAGAAGAAGGAGAAGGAAAAGAAGAAAGAAGAAGAAAGAAGAAGAAGAAAAAAAGAAGAAAGAAGAAGAAAGAAGAAGAAGGAGCAGCCTCTACCCCAAAACATCCATCTTGCTCTATATCTATTCCTGTATTCTAAACACTTAAACTCTGAGTTTCCACCCTGTGATGTCACACACTTCTATCCAAACTCCACCCCCACAATCCCAGTTCTGTCATTCCATTTTGGAAGCTTCTCCACGGCCTCAGGTCAATGCAGTGTTCTTTTGGGGGTCAGTGCCTGGCAGCACAGAAAGCCCAAAATTTTCAGTAATCAGGGTTCCAAGAGTTTTCCTTGGCCTGTGGCTGCTGAATGCAGCAGTAACTTTGGAGTGCAAACAATTCCTGCCAGGGATCAGTGAGCCCTGTTGATGAGAATGTTTGAGAGCTCAGTAAAATCAGGAGAAAAAGGAAAAGTGCAGGTCCCAGGTGGCCTTTGGCTGCTGGGGGTGCTGATCTCTGCTTACAACAGTGGGAGAGAAATGAGGATGTAAATGTGGGGAAGAGGGAAGGAAAGGTAAAGCCTGAGGAACTTCAAAAGAGGAGCTGGAGTCAGGTTAGGAGATATTGATGTGTTGGGTGATATATATGGAGATATCAGGACACACTGAGCTGCAGGAATGATTCCAGAGCACCTCTGAGAATTCACCTGTAGTAAATATAGATGGGGTTTTTTTTAGGATTTTTCATAGAGGTGCACAGAGAGAAAGAAAAACAATTTGTATTTCTACTCCTTGTTTTTTTCCATGTGGAATGTGTTTGGAGAATTGTTTACCTGGGGTGATTGCTTGATTGGATTCTGGTGAGGATTGTTTGAGCCTGATGGCCAATCCAACCCACCTGTGGCTGCACTCTCAGAGAGGGTCACGAGTTGTGAGTGAGTTAGATATGGTAGTTAGAAAAGTAGGTTTGTAGTTTTAGTATCTCCTTTAAATAGTATATGAATGTATTATATCATAGTTATAATAAAGAAATCATTCAACCTTCTGAAATAGAGTTGAACATCATCATTTCTTCCCATTAGGTTTGCCTGCATTTTACAATATTCACCTCCTTCCTTTAATTAGATTTTGAGACAGATTTCTAAAATTCATCCCACTGAACCCAGCTTACAGCATAACTCAGTTTGACAGTGCTTTTCCAAATGGGAGACTTCAACTGTTCCTATTTTGGAGTGAGCACCCCAGGGATCGCTGGAGAGTTCCATGAACCAAAGGGGTTGCCAGGCTCTGACACAGCTGAAGGGACCTGGGATCAATTCCTGCTCTCCAGGAATTCCCTGTGTGACTCCAGACAGATTTAGGGTCATGCAGAAATCAGGTTTTGTGGCCAGCCAGTGTTTCTGAGCTCAGGGAAGTGAATTGGAGCATCTGCTGTCCAGGATCAAATTCCCTTGGGATCCACAGATCCCACACCAACGTGAGGCTCTTGTCATCCCCGCTCAGGATATGGGGATTTCTCACTTTCTCTGTGCCTCACTTCCTCCTGCATCAAACAGCTGCAGAACCTTTTTTGTTGAACTGTTCTCTTCCAAAGAAAAATTCATTCTCTTCAACAGAAAAATTCTGTTCTCTTCCAAAGAAAAATTCAGAAAAAATTAAAATGCCCATTTTGATGAAATTTCACTTGAAATTACGAGACAGCATTTTGAAACTTCCAGTGAAAGAAAAGTGAACGTTTTCCTACAGCATTCCCCTTCATTACTCTGTGATCAATTAAACAGCCCTCAGTAGAATTTATTTAAAAACCCAATAAACAAACCACCTTAGCTTTTTTTTTTTTTTTACTTCTTTTATGTCTTAACAATATTTTTGCAGGCACACCTGAACAGAAAGGAATAACCTGATCTCCAAGCTGATATTCCTCTCTTCTGCATTTAAAGCAGGACTTTCAGGAGTGCCTTTGAGCTGTGTGACCTTAGGCCAGGTAAGTTTTTATGGCACATTTGCCCAGAGAGAGGCCACCCTTTGTGGCTGCAGCCTGCAAGCTGCGACTGCAGAGTGGATGGGGCAGTGTTTCAGTGCCCAAATGCCTGAGGGCAAAATCCACAGCTGGTGAGGCAGCAGATGTGGTTGTTCAGCCTCTTCCCAGGGGAGCATCCAGTTGTTCCTGCCATAAAATGAACTTTACACGGGCAGGGAGTGATGGGACAAGGAGAGACAGTTTTAAACTAAAAGAGAATGTGTTTAGAAGAGATGTTTGGCTGAAATTCTTTACTTAGAGAGCAGTGAGGCATTGGAACAGGTTAATCAGAGAAAATGTGGCTGCCCCTGGATCCCTGGAAGTGTCCAAGGCCGGGTTGGACGGGGCTTGGAGCAGCCTGGGATAGTGGAGGGTGTCCCTGCCATGGCAGGGGTGGGGCTGGATGTTCCTTAAGGTCCCTTCCAACCCAAACCATTCTGTGATTCCATGATTCCCTGAATTTGCCATTCTAGCAGTATCAAAGTGGGTAGATCCACTGGAGGGAATTCATTCCACAGCTGATCCTGATTTTCACCAGTTTAGGACTTAGGTGATCTCCTTTAACCCATGAGAATCAAGTTAAGCTGGAATTTCTCTTAATTTCTTCTCTCCCTTTTTATTGTTTAATATAAAATATTGCTGGGCTGCATTTCCCTCACCATCACCCCCCCCCCAGCAGAGGAGTAATTACATTTATTGGAAACACTTCCTGATCACATATTCATTTACCAGCTGCTAAAGGAAAATGAACTGGGCAAAGTGCCACTGGAGACTTGGATTCACAAGCTGGGGAAAGCAAATGAAAGAACTGCTCAGTGTGCATTTGCTTTCCCTCTCCAGCAATTCATTATCCTCCTGTTCAGCTGATTTAGGAAGTTAAAAGGCAGTCAGGCTGGCAGCATGTGATACTTTCCAGCACGAGCACGGCTTTGGGGTTGCCAGATTTACCTTTGGCTGCACTTTAAAGGGCACTAAAAATATTCCAACTTTACATCTTGAATATGATGCAATAAATAAAACTTAAACCACTACATTCTTATTTGCTCTCAGTCACTCTCATTGGTGTTGTCATTAACCCATTTTCATTCTTCTTGTCCTTCTTCTCTCTCCCTCTATCCCAATGTGGCAAGCACATTCTCTCAGGATTTTTTCATGGAGGAGCACAGAGTGAAGAAAGAGAAAACAGTTCCTGTTTCTGCTCCTTGTTTTTCCCATGTGGAATGTGTTTGGAGAATTTTTTTACCTGGGGTGATTGCTTGGCTGGATTCTGGTGAGGATTGTTTGAGCCTGATGGCCAATCCAACCCACCTGTGGCTGCACTCTCACAGAGGGTCACGAGTTGTGAGTTAGAAAAGTAGGTTTGTAGTTTTAGTATCTCCTTTAAATAGTATATGAATGTATTATAGCATAGTTATAATAAAGAAATCATTCAGCCTTCTGAACTGGAGTCAGACATCAGCATTTCTTCCCACCAGGTTCACCTGCATTTACAATATCCCAGTATCTCCTTTCTGTTTTCTGGACCCCACAATCAGCATGAAAAACAACCAGCCCCAAAACACCACACGCAGAAACCCCCCACAGGTCACAGAGACGCCTCTGACACCTCCAAACCCACCATGGAATGGTTTGGGTTGGAAAGGAACTCAAAGATAATTTTGTTCCAACCCCCTTCCACTATCCCAGGCTGCTCCAAGCCCTGTCCAGCCTGGCATTGGGCACTTCCAGGGATCCAGGGGCAGGCACAGCTTCTGAACCAAATTCCAAGCTTATCTGTAGGTATCCATAAGAAATGTATTAGTACAAGACTGCCCAGACCCACTAAGTCCTGGACAAAGAGAGAGGTTTCATTCCAAGCACTGCCAGAGAGCCCAGGAACATGAAAAAACCCAGCCACAATGAGCAAAATAGTCAAAATAATACAGTCAGAAACCCTCCAGTGCCCAGCTGAGAATATTTTTTGCAGGCTTCACCCTTTTGTGTCTGCTCAGTCATGTTCACCACCAGGGAAGACCAATAAAATCTGTTGGAACATGAGCCTTTTGAGTCAAATAGATCAACCTACTGGATGTGGAAAATCGATGGGCATTGATTTTATGATATTTTACATTGCCCCCTCCCCATGCTGTGCTCATTCCCCCCAGGCAGTGGCAGGCAATAAATGACTAATTAATTTGATTCCCAGGACTTCCCCATCCCATTATTTTGTGTCTCAGGAGGTCTGATAAACTTTTAACCCTGCCTGAGTTCTGCAGGTGCGAACTACTTGCTACTTGCAAGGTGCCTAAATGTCTGGTGTCATTAGATTTGGGGTATTTCCCTCTTATTTTATTTTTGCCTTCAGTATTTGTGGTTTTATTTCAGCCTGAAGGTTTGAGCTCACCCTCTTTGGACTTATTTAACACATGAAGGGAAGGAACTGGTTAAAAACCTGGTCTAGTGGAAGGTGTCCCTGCCCAGGGCAGGGGATTAGAACTGGGTGAGCTTTAAGGTCCCTTCCATCCCAAACCACCCTATAACTCTGTGATATTTGTAAAGAACACGGGAGACTTCTCTGATTTTAAATTTAGAAGTTACTTGGTAGTCTTTCCATCATTTTGCACCTCGGGTGCTCTTTGGCAGTGTGGATGCAATGTGGTTTTTATCCAGAAATTCAGACAAAACCTGTATGTCTGAAAATGGGTTATAAAACTCATACAATGCAAACGGAGTGTGTAGTACACATCCTAGACAAGCAGACACTGGGACTGGATGAAAAAGGCTCAAATTACTTGAAGAGAGCTTAGCATAATTGCTGGTTTTCTTCTGCAAAGAGATTTCTACAAAGCACACAAAAGCAGCTCTTAAAGAGGAATGATTTGTGGCATAAGGGTGTGATAAACATCTGAATATTAATGTGGTTCTGGTGAAGAGCCCTGTGAACGTGTGTCTTTGAATGTTTATGTTCCTTAAGTGCACAGGGACACTCAGCTGTTTGGATATCCATTTTTGGTTTTTTTGGGGTCTCTTGTTTGAGGTCTCTTGTTTGGCCCCGTGGTCCAAACCCAGGAGGTTTGGATCTCCTGTAGGTTGTGTTCCAGTCCTGTGTGCACATCTCAGGTGTCCCAACATGGAATCATGGAACCACAGCAGCCCAGAACTGCCTGGGGCTGAAGGAACCTTTAACATCATCCAGCCATGGGCAGGGACACCTTCCACCATCCCAGGTTGCTCCCAGCCCTGTCCAACCTGGCCTTGGACACTTCCAGGGATCCAGGGGCAGCCACAGCTGCTCTGGGCACCCTGAGGCCTTGTACTGGCCTCATCCTTTCATGTTTATTGCAAATGTGATTTATTTCTTGAATCACCACTTTGCCAAATCGGTCAGTGTCTCACAAACGGGACGGGACCCTGACTGGTGCAGACTTAGGATTTATTATCTGTCTGTATCACACAAGCAAAAAGCAAGAGACACAGGGAAATAACAACATCCATGCAAATCCAGATCAGAGGCAAGATGGCAGCTTATGCAAACCCTTTTTCTACATATTCTTTGAACCAATAGCATAAAAGAAAAGGTGTAAAATCATTATACTCTAACCAATAAGAAAAGGACCCATGTGGGTTTAACATTAACAAAAGGACTTCTATGAACCTCAAATGATATACAAAAATTCATCATTGAAGACTGAAAATTCTTCTATCTTTGCAAAGTGTATATCTAGGACTTTTCACATCTTGAGCTATCAATAAGTTCTTGTTCTTTCTTTTTCCTTATGATAAATATAAATGTATTCACTTGGTTCTTAACTTCCTAGCTTCCCATGAGAAGGCTTAGAAATTTCCCAGCCTTTCCTAGCTTTATGTCTACTTTCTGGGGCCTTTTTGCACTTTCTAAAGTCTTTTACCTTTTTATATTCCTACACACCGCATGCAATAAAGCATCTCAGAACACAGAGCTCCCTTTGTCCCAGGCATGCAGACATCAGTGAGCACCCACCCAGCTGGGGAGTGGGGGCTGATGATGGGGTTAATCCTGCCCAGCTCCTCTTGGATCTGCTGGATGGCTCTGCTTCAATCATCTGCTCTCCTATTTTATCCAGATTTCCTGGTCTAGGCGGTCACCGTGGTGTAAAGCCAGTCCAGCTCAGCTGTGGCTTGTCCTCTGTAAGTGAAGTGATTTCTTTACTTTTCTATTTTCCATTGCTTCATTTTGTGTTTACCTTGAATTTATTTGGGGTAAATTTACCTTTTTCCAAGTCGAGTCACTGGAGACAGCTGCAACCCTGGTTCGAATGGGAGCACCAGGTGACAGTGGGGTCATTCCTGATTCCAAGGCTTCAATCAAGGCCCTTGGCTTGCTAATTCTCTCTATATTCTTGCACAATTTCAACGTCTGAAGCTTTAGGAAAACCACAGGTGCCACAAGACTGACACATACTCCTGAGCTGGCAGCAAGGGTGAGTGATGTAAATCTTCTGTGATGATGAAAATCTTTGTGCCTCTGTGTTTGGACAGAACGGCTGAGGTCGGAAAGGACCTCCAGAGTCACCAGGTCCAACCCCCACCTAAATCAGGCTGCCCAACACCATTCCCCCTTCAACAAGCTGGATTTGCTTCTGAAGTACAACTTTTGCCTCTAGAGCTTGGCTGGATCCTTTAAGCAGAGTGATGAAACCCATTTATCTCTGCAGAGGGAGGTTTGCCCAGAGCACCCCTGCCCTGTCTTGTACAGGGGGCTTTTGCTTTGTTCTGAGGTGAGTTATGCCTGTGATCATGTTAAAAGACTGCAAATGGGCTGCAGGAAACAAAGCAGACAGTCAGGGTGTAAAATACCTTCCATCCCAAAATTGTATTCAGTCTCAAGGATCCCTCTCATCCATTAAGTATTGATTTGAGGGGAGGACACAGAACACAGCTCCCAGCTGGCCCCGATGTGTTTGGGAGGCACAAACCCAGAGCAGCTTCTCGGGAATCGATGAAATCCCATCGATTCAGAAATGCTGCAATTAAATGAGCTAATGCATGAGGGTTTGGGGGAGGGAGCTGAGTGACAGTGAGAGGATCAGCCTGGCCAGGTGGCAGAAGAGGTGAACTCAACACCTTAGACCATGAGGGGGTTTGGGCATGGGTTTTTTTTTTTTTTTTTTTTTTTTTGGGGTGTGTTAATTTGTTGTGTGTGTCCCCTGGGTGCGGCCAGGACCCCAGGGTGGGACATTGCTCTGTTAGCAGTGATGTGAGCTGGTCTGGAAAAACTTTCCATCGTGGGAAACAGAAGACTCTTCACATTTCAAAATAAAAGAGCCAGAGGTTGATCTCAGGTGCCAAAGGCTGGGTCATACTCACTTATAAATTGCCTGTTTTACCTACAGCTGCACCTTTCCAATAAGGAGGGATGGTGGCCAGTAGTTGAGGGGCTGACTGTCTTAGGTTGGAAATGCAAGATGTGGCAGGGGGTGTGTGTTCTATCCCCATCTATCAGAGGTGGGGCAGTTCTCTGCTGTTCACTGGGCAGTTTTCTTTATCTCTCCCACAGCCAATCCTCCCTCCAGGAGATCTCTTCTGTTCATGGCCACTGAGTGTCCCTGCATGGCTGAGAAAATTCCGTCATCCCATGGGGAGATGCTGCGCCCAGGGGAGGAGCCAAGCATTCCTACCTGGATACAATCTGACTCCTGCAACACCACAGCAGCCTTTGCCCACTGCATTCCCAGAGGAGCAGCTTTCTTCCCCACTGCATTCCCAGAGGAGCAGCTTTCTTCCCCACTGCATTCCCAGAGGAAGCCCAGGCCCATCTCCAGCAGCCCTGGAGCTTCAGAGGAAAACTCCAGCCTTGTCCAGGATCCTGCTCCAGCAGAAGCACAGCTGGCACTGCAGGAGGGCTGAGCCCCCATGGAATGGGACTGCTGCCACCACCCTGACCTACAGGGGGTCAATTCATGTTCTGACTCTGTGTTTTGTATTACTGCATTTTTAATTTTCCTGTTATAGGACTGTTATTCCTACTTCCATATCTTTGCCTGAAAGCCTTTTAATTTCAAAATTATAATAATTTAGAGGGAGGGGGTTTACATTCTCTATTTCAAGGGAGGCTCCTGCCTTCCTTAGCAGACACCTGGCTTTTCATACCAAGACAATGATTCTCCCTCTCTACTCCACTCTCACGAGCCCCCACCTGCAGTGTCACAGGCCTGGGGTCCCAGCATCAGGATGTGGAGCTGCTGGGGTGGGTCCAGAAAAAGCCACGGAGATGCTCCAGGAGCTGGAGCCCTCTGCTCTGGAGCCAGGCTGGGGAGCTGAACAAGTTCAGTTCTGTTGTTCAGTGTTGGGAGAGAGAGCTGAGGGGATTTTATTATCTTTGAGCAAGTGAAGGGAATAAACTCTTTCCCATCTCCAAAGGGAAAGGTACAGAAATCGTAGAATTATGCTACAACAGGGGATTTTTAGTTAACTGTTAGGAAAAGCTTCCTCATGTGAGGCTGGTTCAAAATATGAGGGGATTTGGGAGAAGTGTAGTTGTCCCTGGAGGAAGGAAACCTAGAAAAACATTTTCACAACCATTAAGTATCATCAGGATGGTTTAGGCAGAACTAACAGCTGATTTCAGTACCTATTCAATCATTTCTCCAAGGAGAAAGCAGGGACAGGAGCAGAGACAAAACCCTGTTTCTAAGAGGGGTGGGAAAGAAGATGAACTTAGAAAAAGCTCAGGAGAAATGGGATTAATTCCTTGCCCTGCTGTAGAATTCCTGGGTTTTAGCCTTTCCTTGCCTTGACTTCCTGCCCATGGGAATGGCATTATTATTTAGCATTATTCATTTTTTTTATGCTAGTAAATGTTTTGTGTGTTAAAGAGGGGTTTTTTTCCCCACTTTTCTCCAAAGAAATCTTTTCCCAAACCAACGGGGGGAATGACCACTTAGATTTGCTTTCTAGAGGACCCCAGTTCAGAGGTGTCATCCAAAATTTGCCCTAAACCAGAACAAACACAGGCAGTAAGGACGTAGCTGTCAGAGGAGCTCAGGCACAAGGACAGGAGGATTTAAGGGCAGGGCAGTGACATTGTGGGCTGGCTCATGCTGTCCCAGAAGAACACAAAGTCTCCTTTTCCATCCAGAAGAAAGTTTTGGGTCTAGCACTGAATGTCTGAGACTTGGAGGAAAGAGTTGAAAAAACACCTTTCTCTATGTTGTGTCTTGCCTAAATCACAGAATCCCAGAATGGTTTGGGTTGGAAGGGACCTTAAAGATCACCCAGTGCCACCCCCTGCCATGGGCAGGGACACCTCCACTGTTCAGGCTGCTCCAAACCCTGTCCAGCCTGGCCTTGGACACTTCCAGGGATCCAGGGGCAGTCACAGCTTCCTTTAATTTAGTTTAATTAGGCTGTCATGAGGCATTTAACTGTTTTTAAGCTCAGGCCTGCCTTGTACTTTATTTTCCTGAGTGTGGCTGCTTTGCTCATCAGAAGTCAGGTAGGACTGGAAGACTTTGGATGCCCCAGAGCTGGGGCACCTGAGAGGTGTTTTAAAAACTTTCATTCCATTTTCAGTCTCATGAGAAGGGTGAGACAATACAGATGTTATAATTCACTCCATCACAACCAGAAGCCAACTATTTCCTAATGACAATACACTGTCAGTGTTTCTTGGCCTATCAGCTTTAGCCACACCATGCTGAAAATGCCTTAAAGCCAATCATCTGAAATTACCCCTCGTGGGTCCTACTGCAATGCATCTTTCCTAG
Organism: Vidua macroura; assembly: GCF_024509145.1. Taxonomy (NCBI): domain Eukaryota; kingdom Metazoa; phylum Chordata; class Aves; order Passeriformes; family Viduidae; genus Vidua; species Vidua macroura. Next base: position 2,961,110 of record NC_071571.1, read on the forward strand.
TTCTATTTCTCCAGAGTATCTGGTCTTATTTGCAAGGCCATCCTCTGAAACTTGTTTCCAGCTCCATTTCTCTCTCAGCAATGTCTGTCCTATTCCATGGCATTTCTAAGCCAGCATTTCTTGTCTCAAGGTTTGCACACACTGTGTGAGCCTCTGTCAGGCTTGGAGAATTCTCTACAAACCCATTTCCCACATTTGGGCACTTGCCTGAGGTGTCTGGCCATGCCCTGGGGTGCACAGAGCCCCCTGGGAAGGATTTTTGGAGATCTCCAGTCCATGCCCACTGCTGAAACCAGTCAAGGAAGGCAGGATGTGCAGCCTTGGGTTTGGAATATCTCCAAGGATGGAAATTCCTCGACGTTTCTGGGCAGCCTGCTCCATGCTTTGATCCTGAATAAGCTTTTCCTTATGTTTAAGTGGAATTTCCCCTTCTCTGGGTTGAGCCTCTTGCCTCTTATCCTTTGAGTGAGCATCACTGAGAAGAATCTGGCTCCATCTTCTTCCCTCATCAGGAATTTGAAGGAATTAATAAAACCCCCGGAGCTTTCTCTTATTAAGGCTGAACAAACTCAGCATTTTCAGCAGAGGATTAATTTTACTTAACATGTAAAAATTAAATTTCCAGTCTAAACCTGTCACCCAGGAGTCCTTTTCTAGGAGAACAAAAGACACCAGTGGCCCAGAATTCAGCTCCCTGATCCTGCAGACCTCAGGTGTGACTCAGTTCCCCCACACAGCTGCCAAATACCATTTGGGATGGCATCTGAGACATTCTTATGGGACTGGCAGGTGTCAGAGAGCATTTATGAGGGACCAGCATTCTCCTGAAAAGGCAGCTGGAGGCCAGGAGGGATATCTGGGGGGTCCAGAATGGATTTAGGAGGGCAGAGCCTGCCCTAGGATCAGAGTTCCTGTTGAGGGAGGGTTCAGGATCCCACGTGTGAGCCTGGCTTAGCTGTGGGATTCCCAGAGCTGGAGTGAGGATCCCAGTGCCACTGGGGAGAGCAGGAGTGCCACACCAAACCCTCACCTCATCCACCAGGTGTTCCTCCTCCCCAGCCTGCCTGGTTGGGATCAGCTGAACCCCAAGCCCCGTGGCCCAGCAGTCCTTTGGGGAGCTTTGCAGGCAGCTAAAAACAAAAACAACCCAGAAAAAGGCTTAAATTATGCCAGCCTGTGCAAAGTTTGGTGAGGGGAGGTGTCAATTCACACTTGGACACTGCAGAGCTGAGCTAAAACACAGTGGGAGCTGAGGTGGCTGAAATTCGTGTGCATTAGCAAACAGAAAGGTGGTGGTTTGCCTCTTTATTTTCCCTGCTGGTTCTGTCTGTACAAAGGGGATAGAAAAGGTCTCAGGGTGCTGGTGCCTTCCTCTTTGCTCTGCAGCAGGACCTGGACAGGTTTTATGTGGCCAAGGTAAATGTGGTGCTTGTTTTCCTGCCAGGAGAGAGGCAAATGCCCACGTCAGCCAGCAGGGAGAACCTGCTCCTTCCCCCTCCTGTCAAACACAGGGACTTGTCATTCCAGCTCCTGGAGAAAAGGCAGCCAGAGCTGTGAAACTGGGTGTGAGGAGAAAGCAAATTTAACCCTGGGTGTGGGTGGTGGAGCAGAGCCCTCTTCTTCAGCAAGCTTGGTACGAAGTGGCATAAATAATTTTAGTGAATAAACAAGGTAAGATTTCTCTTGCTGGAGATGTAGAGAGGTTGGAAGAAAAGCAGACGCCTTTCCCTGAAGTATCACAGAGTCATTAAGGTTGGAAAAGAACTACAAGACCTTGGAGTCCAAGCTGTGACTGATCCCCACAGTGTCACCAGCCCAGAGCACTGAGTGCCACCTCCAGGCCTTCCTTGGGCACCTCCAGGGATGGGGACTCCAACACCTCCCCTTTCAACGCTGACCACCCTTTCAGTGTGAAATTTCCCCTAAAATCCAATCTAAACCTCCCCTGGCACAGCTTGAGGCCGTTTCCTCTGGTCCTGCCCCTGTTCCCTGGAAGCAGAGCCTGACACCCACCCAGCTGCCCCCTCCTGTCAGGGAGTTTTAGGGTGAGAAGGTCCCCCCTGAGCCTCCTTTTCTCCAGATCAAACACTCCCAGGAGTGTGAAATGAAGTTCTATTGGGGGAAGCCACACCACTGCTGCTTTCTTCCTCCTGCAGCAGCAGCTGGGGATCCTGAGTGGAGCAGGATTGTGATGGGAGGCTCCTGACCCTCCATGAAGGATGATTTCCCTCCTTGGAGACCTGGGATGAGGCTCAGCTGTAGCAAAGCAAACCCCCTCCCTGTGTTTCACCTTTCAACACATTCCTGACATAACATAACATATAACATAACATAACATAACATATCCTGATTTTTCCCTTGCCTTGCCAGTGGTTTTCAGCTCTGGCAGCATCTTTTTGTTGTACCTGGCAGTTCAAAAAGAATTTTTTTTGGTTTAAAACCAGGGAAATGTTTAAGCCTGGGTGATCTTTGGAGGGGAGATGCTTTAAAGAGTATGGAGATAAATCTCAGTGTCTCTTTTTGTCTCATTGCTAACCCAGGCAGGCTGTGTGGTTTTAAAATTTCACTGAAGTGTCTCATTAAATAATTAAACCCCTAAATACCTCCTGGCACCAAAAATCCCGAGCCCAAATGCAGGATTTATCCATACATTGCATGTTGGAGGTCACATAAACCACGAAGCATCACACTGCTGTGCAGGAAAATGTCAGAAAAATCGGTGGCTTTGCTTTGGTGTGAGGGGGAGGCAGAATTTAAATTGTCCTGTGCCATTTATAACTGTTACAAATCCATTTGGAAGGGCCTGGCTGTGCTGAGCAGTCCTGGACTGGCCCAGAGCACCAGGTACAGGCTCACATGGAGCAGGGAAGGAGCTCTGGGTGCTTCTGGGATGACAGAGAACCCGAGTTCTTTGACAGGCAAAGATTCTAAGGTGATTTACCTGCCCTTGAAAACAGGCATGGCAAAACTCAGAGGATTTGCAAATTGCATTACTGAACTTCTCAGGTGTTTGTTCTATTCAATTTCCAGATCACCGGCTTAATTCTTAATTAATTCTTAATTCCTTCTCTCTCTGCATTTCCTCCACTCTTTGATCCTTTTGTCCTTTTTGGGCCTCAGTTTCCTATGTGAAATGGACAAATTAAATTTTTAGAGGCTGAGCTGTGTCCCTGGGAAGGGCTGCTGTGCCCGTGCAGTGGTGGGGCAGGATTAATTCGGGATATTTTGGCAGGGGTTGCTCTGAGCAGCAAATCCAAAGTGACAGAGCTGCCCACCAAGTCCTGGGTGTGCCTCACCTGCTCCACAGAATTCACGGGGATCCAGGTGCTGTTTTCTCTCATGCCATTAGGTGGTGGTGGAGGAAGCAGGATAGACGCGATCCCCAGAGTTCCAACCCAGGAAAATCAGAAAATTCCTTCAACTTCTCACAAGGGAAACATTTCTTTGCTGTGTGCTCAAAGGAACGAGAAACAGGCAGGGGAGGGTGATCCCACAGGTGAGGGATTGCAGAGCAAACCCAGCCCCCTGCTCTTGGAGAGGACAGGGAGCACACAAACCTCAGGCTTGGGGCTTTGGAATCCCACGGAGTGAAGCTCTGCAGATTTTCTCCCCGGTGAAAATCTGGGAAGGAAGGTGGGAAGACAGCACTGGAGGGGGATGAGGGAGGTGTGGGAGCCAAGCAGGGTCCTGGCAGCTTGATCTGGGGAACAAACCCTTCCTCTTGAGAGTTGATGTGTGAAAACTCAGACTTGGAGAGGAACAGGAAAGGGGGGAAAAATAAGACAACTCAGAATAAGCAACCGACCACACACACAAAAATCCCTGCTTTGCTCTCCATGCCTTTGATTGACTCTGAGGGGCTGGTTTGGAAAAATAGAATCATTCTGGCTGGGAAAGTCCTCTGAGATTGAGTCCACACTTAAAATGATGTCTTGTCTTCAGTGTCCTTGTGCTGTCACCTCAGCAGCACCAGGAACACCCCACAGCGAATTTGTCTTGCTGTGTAAAACATTTGTGCCCTCCCCGGTGCCAGGAATGAGGGACTAGAGCCTGAACACTCCCCTTTTTGCCCCTAAACTCAGCCTAAAGCAGCAGCCAGGATTTGTGTTGCTTTTCACCCCTTTTATGGGTTTTACGTCCGTGCTGTGACCCAGCAGGGCTGGATTTCACTCTCTGGCTAAATGAAGTGCATGGAGGGGCTGCACACACCTAATGGATGAGGAGCTCTGAATCCATGGGTTCCTGCAAAACCCTGACCTGAAATTGTGCTTTCTGAGCTAAATTGGTGGTGGGTGGGATTGAGCCCGTGTCACAACACTGCAGGAACTCTGCAAGGACAAACCTCCAAGGAGAGAAGGAAACCACAGCAACCAGGATGTCCCACATCCTTGCCTGAGCCTTCACCAGTGAAAAACTGAATTAAAGCCTGAAAACTTCAAATGTTTTAATATGAAAAGCTTCTAGTCCTTCAGAGGAGAATTTCCTCTCAGATATTTCCTTTTGGATGCCCTTCTCCAGCTCCCAGCAGGGAATATCCAGTGGGATATCTCTCACATCCTGGGTGCCAGCATGCTGTGTTTTCCTTTTTTTTAAGGGTTTTTTTTTTAAGCTTACTGAGGCAATAACAGCGTTTCTCATGTGAAGGACACAGTTTGGTTTCCAGCCTGCCCTGGGGATTTGGAAGCTGCTCTGTCTCAGAGTGAAGTGCCCTCAGAGCTGGGTGAGAACCCTTGAATGCTGAGACCAAACTCAGCTGAATGGGGCACCAGAGAGCTGAAAGGAACAAAATACATCAGATTCCTGGAAAGAACCTTCAGGATCACCCAGTTCCAAGCCCTTGCCATGTGCAGGGACACCTTCCACTTGACCAGGCTGCTTGGGTCCCACCCAGCCTGGCCCTGGACACTTTCCCCTGTTCCCTGAGGTGTTGAAAACAGCAGCACTGGGCCCTCAGCCTGGAGGAGCTGCTGATTTTGGCCAGTTTGAACCCAGAAATGCCCACATTTAGTTTAAACTGTTCTCTCTGAGACCTGTGTAATTGCAAGGACTCTCGTGTCCAACCTGGCTCTTGCTTTTCAGAGACATGGGTGTTTCTGCTTGGGCCAGCCTGGATCTTTCTCCCTCAGCATTATAAAACTTATTTGGAGAAACATTTGGTCACACCAGGCTCTGAGAAGATCTCAAATCCATCGCCATTTCATTTCTGACATGGTTTTACTGATTTTTTTCCTCCCCAAAAAGGACAAATGGATGCCTTTGAAATACCAGCAGTCACCATGCACAGCTGTGTGTGTATTTGTGTGTTTTGTATTTGAGTTTCTGGATTTAATATTTGCCTCAGCAGGGCTTTAGCAGGGCTTGAATTTGCTGACCTTGAGGCTGAGACCAAGCTGTGACCATCACCCCATTTCCCTGATTACTCCTGGAAGTCTGCATGGCTTAATTGAGCAGAAATGGTGCCACCAGCACCATCAGGGATAAATTCTGTCCCTGTGCTGCTCTGGTGGCCAGAGAAAGCTCAGGAGTCACATATTTCACCAGCTGCCACTGGGCTAATCAGGATTTGCTCACATCTGGAGAACGGGGACCAGTTTGTGGTGCTTTTCCCCAGAGGAAGGGCACAAGGAAACAGATCAGTCAGGTGGGGCATCTCTGCACTGAGTAAATTCACCACCTCACTCCTTTTTCCTTCCCTGTTTTGTAGGGAATCTCTCCAGCATGAAACACAATTGACCTGGTTTCTTATGAAAAGTATAAAATAGGAATTCAAGCTGCCCAAAGCCATCAAACCCCCAATTTTGTGCTCTTACAGCATAAGTGACACTGCAGTGGCCCATTGTACATCCTGCTGTAGGGGCTCCCCACGGCCAGGGACAAAGCTGCTGCACCTAAGTGTGGGCTGTTTAAAGACAGTGAAATGTTCTTTGGAGAATGGTTTGGGACTTTAGGATCTCACCTTAGATGGGTGAGATCAGGGATGCTACCACCAAGATCAGGTTGTTCAAATCTTGCAAAGGATTTTCTCACATCTATTAATCATCCTTGTGGTTATCTTCTCAATCTTCTCCTGTTTTATTTCTTTTTTTTTTCTCTAGAAGTGTTTTAAACATCTGCATCACTGACCTCTGTCTGCAAATTGTGTTCTTCAGGCCATGTAAATGACTTCTTAGAGGGATCTGTGTTCCCTTTGCATGTTTGTAGTGATTTTTCCTCCTTCAAGCAAAATAAGAAGTAGCCCAGATTGCCAGGATGTGCCTCCTCCTGGTCACTTGGGAGAACTGGTCTTGGCTTTTCTGGAGTCTGAACTGAGTTTCATCACTGTGATAATGAATGGCAGCATTTTCACCTCCTTGGGAGGAAACTCAGAAGCTCCCCCTTGGCAAAGCAAGCCCAAAAGGAGGAGTGTGGTTACTTCACTGGCCTGAAGTACACAGAAAATGCCCAGTTATTTGTAATCTAATAAAAAAACCTGTCAGTTTTCCTTGTGCTGTTACCCTGCTCTGCAAAAGCCACCTGTTAGATCAAACAGTTTATAAACAGTGACTGTGAAGGAAGGGAATCAGATTCCAGCCTGAAGAGGAGCTGTCATGCCTTGCTGCTTACTGAGTGTGGGTTCTCTCCCTGCCTGCCCTCAGCAAAGCCAAAGTTGTCACTTCTGCACAGCCTGAGAGGGGAAGGAGGAGGAGGAGCTGTCTAAAAGTTCGTGCTGATTGACCACAGCTTATAGATCATGTCCAGAGTGTCGTGGCTTGGAGGCATTCACTGCTGGCAGGGGAAAAGCACTTGTCCTCAGCACTTTGGGCTCTGGAAATGATTTAATCTGTCAGACTTTGCTGCAGACTGTGTGGACTGCTCTGCACTGAAGAGGAGGAGGATTTACTTAGCTTTGGAACCCTGGAGAGAAGCCTGGATTTCAGCTTGTCTGGTTGGGAATTGTCCTGGGTTGCCAGATGTGGCTGGGGGTGTGTGTTCTATTTACCATCTGTTAGAGGGGGGCAGTTCTCTGCTGTTCATGGGGCAGTTTTGTTTATCTCTCCCACAGCCAGTCCTCCCTCCAGGAGATCTCTTCTGTTCATGGCCACTGAGTGTCCCTGCATGGCTGAGAAAATTCCATCATCCCATGGGGAGATGCTGCACCCAGGGGAGGAGCCAAGCATTCCTACCTGGGTACAATCTGACTCCTGCAACACCACAGCAGCCTTTGCCCACTGCATTCCTAGAGGAGCAGCTTTCTTCCCCACTGCATTCCCAGGGGAGCAGCTTTCTTCCCCACTGCATTCCCAGAGGGAGCCCAGGCCCATCTCCAGCAGCCCTGGAGCTCCAGAGGAAAACTCCAGCCTTGTCCAGGATCCTGCTCCAGCAGAAGCACAGCTGGCACTGCAGGAGGGCTGAGCCCCCATGGAATGGGACTGCTGCCACCACCCTGACCCACAGGCTGCCAGGGCCGGCTCTGACTCTGCCAGTGGTTTGGTTTATTATTTGTACAATTGCATTCCTATTTTTAATTTTCCTTTTAAAGAACTGTTATTCCTCCTCCCATATATTTGCCCGAAAGCCTTTTAATTTCAAAATGGTAATAATTTGGAGAGAGGGGGTTTATATTTTCCATTTCAAGGAAGGCTCCTGCCTTCCTTAGCAGACACCTGTCTGTTCAAACCAAGATAGAAATTCAGAGATCAGCAAATGGCTGAGGGACAGCTCTCTGCAGGGCTCTGCTGATGACATTAAATGGCTGTGGCCAAAAGATAAATCCTCATTTCTTGGATTTCTGGAAAGCTCTGTGACCCACATCAGAGGAGCAGCAGCACAAGGGTTTGGTGCTGGGTTCCTTCCCATGAAGGGATGCAGGGTTGTAGGGCCAGGAATGTCATTAGTTTTGTCCTCGGGGATCTGATCTGTCTCTGCCCCAGGTTTTTGGGTGGTTCCTTTATACCCATGCTGTGTAAGGAGCTCTGACAAGAATCACAGAATATCCCAAATTGGAAGGGACCCTCAAGGACCATCGAGTCCAGCTCCAGCCCCTGCACAGACCCAGCCCCAATGAAGCTGCTGCTCCTTCTGCTCTCATACTCAGCCTTCATTTGAGCATTTTTTTAAATTTTCTTGGTCCCATTTGAAAGAGAAGACATTTCCACTATCTTTGCTGGGTGGATTCCACAAACTGAGCTGATGTAACCACTCCCCTTGGTACCTCTGAGCTCCTTTCCTTACCCTTCTCTCCCCCTTTTTGTTACAGTGATACAGGAAAAGGGACAAAAGATTAATGCAGAAAGCTACTGAAAATCCCGATTTTTGCATCATCCGAGTCTTTAATAATTCCTGGTAATATTTCATTTATATGGCACTTTTCATGCTGAAGTGTATCCCAAATTCCATAAATAAGTGCAAAGCTGTGCTAACGAGGTCTCAGCTCTGCCAAGGATGCGCCTCAGGCTCTGTAATTGCAGGTATTTCTCATCAAAATCTCTTTGGTTTTTCTCTCACCTTTATCCTGCAACCAAGTGCTTACAAGGCTGCCTTGAACAAAGCTGGATGATCCATGGTTGGGTCAGTCACAGAATGGTTTGGGTTGGAAGAGACCCTAAAAATTCCCCAGTTCCAAGCCCCTTCCATGGGCAGGGACACCTTCCACTAAAAAAGGTTGCTCAGAGCTTGTTGCTTGCCTGAGATAGAGGAAAAGGGCTGAGTTGAACTGAGGGATTGAGGAAAGATGCTGCAGTGAGAAAGAAATGCCTCAATCAACCCTTGGGATTAAATTGTGCCTCTCAGGGTCAGTGGAAGCAGAAGGGACCAAAAAAAACCAGGGTTGGCCTCTATGAACATGGAAAAGGAGGAAAAAAAAGGGGCTGAGGAGATGGGGGAGGTCCCTAAGGGTGACTATGGGATGGACAGGCAGAGTCATTAACTCCTTCTATTTATAGATGTAAATTTATCAGCCCCAGATCCAGAGAAGAGGAACAGGCTGCCCAGGGAAGCTGGGGCTGCTCCATCCCTGGAAGTGTCCAAGGCCAGGCTGGAGCAGCCTGGGATAGTGGAAGGTGTCCCTGCCCATGGCAGGGGTGGCACTGGATTCTCTTTAAGGTCTCTTCCTACCCAAACCTTTCTGGGATTTTATGATGTGGGAAGTGGGCATTTCCCTCATTGGATCATTTTAGGGATCAGTTCCCACGGACCATCACAAACCCCAGTGATGGGACCACCTGCAAATTGTCATAAAGAGCAAAGGAATGAGAGAGGCTGAGCTGCAGCAGTGAGAGTTTCTCATTTAAAATAATGGTGGATTAGAAATCAAAATGTTATTGCTGCTGTAAAGCTGATACATCCCCCTTGCAGTTTACTCTCTCTTTTAAAAGCTGACATTCACAGGAGCTGGAGTGGTAATAGCAGCAGCTTCCCACTTATTAGGAGCTCTCAAAAGGATCTCAGTGAGCCAAGCAACCGTGATTTTTATTAGCACTGATGGTGTGTGTCAGTGGTTGGCCTCTCTTTATGCCAGCATTAACAAGAGTTGGGAGAAAATTGTGCTGTCAAGCGCAAGCCAAGCAGAAATAATGGCACTTGAATTCTTTCTCTGCACCCACAAAGTGACAGCATTTGTGGTCTTTAGCATCTATTTCATGTTTGTGTGTCACAGGCAAATCTGGGCCTTGCAATATCCTGAGTTCTCTAGTAAGGGTTCAGTGTTGTCCTCTGTAAAGTTGTTTCTGGGGTTAAGAGCTCATTGTTTGCAGCCTCTTTCCCAACATGTAAAATCTGGCCTCCAAGCCACAGCTGGACTGCAGAGATGCCACAAAGGTTTCTCTATCCTGCTCTTCCAGGTAAGTCCCACCGTGTTAGAGAGACTCAGCTGATGTGAGCTGCATTTTCAAAGCAGGGATGTTCATGTTTCCTGGCTGTGCTGTGACTGCAAAGAGGGATTTACTCCAGGTTTCAGGAGTTCAGCACATTTCAGGAGATCTTGATTTACTCCCATGTCCTGCCAAACCTCCCTAAGTGACCCTGGGGGAATTGTACACTCCATCTGTGCCTCACTTCCCAGTCTATAAAAGAACACGTTCATCTCAATTTTTCTGTCTTATATTTGGATTTGGACACTTTTGCAGCAGGAATTGTCTGTTTCTTTGTGCAGTTTGTGCCCGCATCAGTGACACCTGCTCCAGAGTCTGCAGGCAAGTGTCAGTGCCTGGGGGATCTGCCTGGCAGATCACAGCAGTTCTGGAGGAGCTGGTGGCTCCTTTCAGGAGGAGCTGGTGGCTTTGAGGCCCTTTCCTGACAAAATGTCACACACCAGCACAGCAGCATCCCTGGTAATGCTGGAAAACCTCCTTCAGGATGAAACTGCAGAAGCCACAGTCGACTTCTTGCCCTAATCAATGACCACAAGAAGCACAGAATTTTTAGTTCCGTTAATTTGTCTTTTCTCCTTAGTTAACTTGAAAACCCAAGGTTTTTCAATGAAGCTCTCCTCAGTTATTCACCCCTTGCTGTCATTCCCTGGAGAATGAGCACAGCAGAGCCCTCACTTCAGTTCTGACTATGTTTGAAATCCATCATGGCCAAGCTCTAAAATCCCTTTTTCATGTCCAGCTGCCTGGCTGTGTGTCTGTCCAGACAGCTTGTACCTCCCAATGCATGTCTGGTGAGTTAAAGGCCCTCAGTACAACGATTTCATGCCCAGGAAATCAGAGCTCCATCCATCCTGCTGAACGAGGATAATTTGTCACAGAGGGAGGAGCTTTGCTGCCTGCTGTCAGGTCGCTCCTGCCTTGGGGGCTTTTCTTGAGGTAGTGGCAGCACAATTTCTTCACCAGATGTGAATGCAGAGCATTGGGGTGTCCCCCTGGGTGACTCTGGAGTGACAGGGAGGTGCATCCAAACCTTGATGGGGGGAAGCCAGGGACCTCTGCATGCTGTGTTCCTCTCAGGAGGAAAAAAGAGCCTGTGCCCTCCACATGGGGCTGGGGATGTCCTGGCTGTGCCACGTCTGGTGAGATTATCTTGGCCTGTAAACCACGAGCACCACGTAGGGTTCCGGAGGGGAATCTCCACCTCTATCCAGGAACGTTGGGACATGAGAACTTTAAACCAGATCCTCACATAACATTTGGCACCCATAAAACCACCTAGGTTAGCACGTAGTGGTTTTGTAAACATAAAAATTTATAGGCTGAATGGTGGCACAAAGAGAACTTGGCTCTCCCTAGTCAGTGAGGAAAACACTGGCAGTGTTTCCAGACCATTCCCTGCCTGTGGAATCCTGGTTAGCATCAGCTCATCTGAGCTGCCTTGTGAAGGCTGACCTGGAACAGAGGCTAGGCAGGGTTAAAGAATAAAGTAGAAATGATGCCTCAGGTTTTAGCTTTTCTATTTTTCAGATTCTGTGCTGCTTTAGTGTGCAGTTCTGAGCTTCATAATGGGGGACGGTGAGCTCTCTTCACAGAGCAGGGAGACAAAACAATTCCTCTCCAGCTGGGCACCAAGGACAAATGATCCAAATCTCAGGCCCAAGAGCACAAACAGCGTGGGCTGGAGAGAGAAAAACAAGCAGGATGGGAGTGCATGGGCTAAAGCTGGAATGGGACAATGAACTGCAAGGTGCAAATGGAGCAGAGCTGATCCCAGTGAGAGCCCCCGGGAGCGCTCGTGCATTTTGGGACCATTTTGGTTGATCTTGGGTGCAGCTCTGGCTGGGCTCCTGTGCTGCCCAAGGGGGATCCATTGAGGCCTTCTAATAAATACCTGTTGCCTTGTGAAGGCTGACCTAGAACAGAGACTAGACAGAGCTAAAGAATAAAGCAGGGATTTATGTGCCAGGGCCTCACCACCCTCACAGGGAAGAGTTTCTTCCTCACATCTACTCTAAATCAATCCTCTCTCAGTTTAGAGCCATTCCTCCTCATCCTATCACCACAAACTCTTGTAAAATGTCACACCTCAGTCAACAGCCTGAGATGGAGGAGTGACATTTAAATTTGCACTTCTGGGTTTAAAATTATTCATCTCAATCATGCTGCCATCATTAGGGCTCATAAGAATGAGCTACTTTACATGCTCATAGCTACATTCCTGTGCCTGAACAGGCAGAAGGAAGGGGTTTAATTAAGGGTATTTAATTACTTTCAATGCCCATTGCACAACATTTGTGCTGGACCCATGGACAAGTTGCCATTGCTCAGCTGAGTGACAGTGACTTGTCACAGGGGAGCTCTCAGCAGCAGGAAATTGTGGAGCAAGGAAAGAGAGGAAGAACAACTCACACTGGCCCAAGCCAAGAACACATCCATTAACCAGGGACTGATGGCTCGTTCCATAACTTGTCACCCATTAAAATATTGCAGCTATATTGATGCTGATGTACTGCCAGCTGCACTAAAAATAGGCCAAGTGTGCAGCTTTTAGTGCCCCAGGAAAAAAAAAGAAAAAGTTTTTGTGCATTTAAAACACTTCACCATGACTCACATTCCTTGCTTGGCTTTTCCGTGCCCTCTGATGGAACATTTTGCCAGAGGTGTCTGGTGCACCCTGAAAGCAGCCTCTGCAAAATGGAATGAAAAAGCACTGTTCATCAAAGCCCTGTGATGTGAGATCCCATTCAGGCAGGGAGTCCCAGGAGGGGAGGGCAGGATGTGAGGGTGTCCTGGGTTGCAATATGTGGCAGGGGGTGCTCATTCTATTTCCCATCTGTCAGAGCTGGGGCAGTTCTCTTCTGTTCATGGGGCAGTTTTGTTTATCTTTCCCACAGCCAATCCTCCCTCCAGGAGATCTCTTCTGTTCATGGGCCATTAATTATTAATTATCTCCTGTTCATGGCCAGTGAGTGTCCCTGCATGGCTGAGAAAATTCCATCATCCCATGGGGTGAGGCTGCGCCCAGGGGAGGAGCCAAGCATTCCTACCTGGATACAATCTGACTCCTGCAACACCACAGCAGCCTTTGCCCACTGCATTCCCAGAGGAGCAGCTTTCTGCCCCACTGCATTCCCAGAGGAGCAGCTTTCTTCCCCACTGCATTCCCAGAGGAGCAGCTTTCTGCCCCACTGCATTCCCAGAGGAAGCCCAGGCCCATCTCCAGCAGCCCTGGAGCTTCAGAGGAAAACTCCAGCCTTGTCCAGGATCCTGCTCCAGCAGAAGCACAGCTGGCACTGCAGGAGGGCTGAGCCCCCATGGAATGGCACTGCTGCCACCACCCTGACCCACAGGCTGTCAGGCATGTTCTGACTCTGGCAGCAGTTTTTTGTACAACTGCATTCGTATTTTTAATTTTCCTGTCATAGGACTGTTATTCCTACTCCCGTATCTTTGCCTGAGAGCCCATTAATTTCAAAATGATAATAATTCTTAGGGAGGGAGTTTACATTTTCTATTTACAAGGGAGGCTCCTGCCTTCCTTAGACACACCTGGCTTTTCAAACCAAGGCAGAGGTGTTGTCATTCTGATGCTGAGGAGCCTGGGGACAGCAGGGCCATCGTGGGCTGCTCCTGTGGCCCTGAGAGGGTGACAGGGGCTGGCAGGAGGTGACTACAAGGGTTTGCTGGGAGTGGACATCCTGTGGAACTGGCAGCTTGAACAGCTGGAGGTTGATGTGGTGCCTGCTGGGGAGGGTCAGGCTGGGAGAAAGATGATTTTTATCCTCCTTTGGACCCATTTATTGGCACATAAGGAAGTAGAGGGTTCTTTGGAGAAGAGTGGTCTCATCAGTCTTGCAAACACACAGGAAAGACCTGTCTGGTGAGGGGAGGCTTGATTTTGAAGCCAAATGGTAGAACCATGGAAGAATCTAGGTTGGAAGGGATCTCTAAAGGTGATCTAACCCAACGCCCCTGCAATGAGCAGGCACATCTTCAAATGAACAATGTTTCATTAAGACAAAAACAAACGCAAAATGTCAGAACATCAGCGAGGGGCTCACCCTGCTTAGCTCAGGAGTCCAAGCAGCAGCCTCTGTACCAGGGCCATCATTTCCTCTGCCCATCCTCTTTTACCTACTGAAACAAGAGGGGAAGAGCAGTTTTTGTCTAGTATCAGATGTTTAAAAGATAACAGACAATTTCAAATTACTCACCCAGGCTCTTTCTATATCAGACACGAGAAGCAGAAACTTCCAGAGGCCAGCTCATTTTCTGATGACATTTTTTAGGCAATTATGTGGCATTCAGCCATGAATCAGTAGGTTTGTGACCTTCACATAGAATTCAAAGCAATAAACAGAATATTTTGCAGATCACTGACCAGTTACTTTACATCTTTATTTTTAAATTTTCTCTTTTTTTTTTTTTTCTTTTCAGAGCAGCTAACACTGTTTTCTCCTCTGCTCCCAAGGTGCTGGTGCAGTTCCCTCATTCCTTGGTGACATTTGCCACCTGTGCCCTGCTAAATAGTGCCCTGATGTGTCCCAGGAGCTCATTTATTCCCCTCACCAAGCTCTTTGCCATGTTCATTAACATAATTACTTCCCTGCATTAGCTTATGCCTGTAATAAAATCTCTGCTTCTCCTGTTGGAAGCCACAGAGGTTGAAAGCTTGGTAATAAAAACAATCAGTGACTTAACAAATTACTTTCCCCTCATCTCTTTGGCTGGTTTGGCAGAGCTCCCTTTCCCTCTGCTGAGTTTTTCCCACTGAGGTTTTTTTTTTTTTTTTTCCTTAGAGGCACTAAAAATCTCTTTTATTAGTGAGCTCACCTTGATTGCGATGGCCAAGAGCAGATGTAAGGTAACAGGAAATTCCCTGAATTGCATGGAATAATATCCATTCCTAAAAGCAAGGACAACACTCAGTTCTGGAAATGATGCCAGCAAGAACCTGAAATTTATTTTAAGAAGACTTTTTTACAATTCCAGGTCCTGTGAGTTCTGTGCTTTGCCTGCGATTGAATTATCTTTAAGAAACAGCTTCTGTTCAAATTTATTTTTGCCCTGCTCTGCCTCTTTCTGCCTCCAATGGGAATTATTTCACAATCTTGCAGTAAGACCTCCCAAACACTCTGTCCAGAGGGGGATTGATTGCTGTCTTTAAAAGGACATCACTGACAGGGAGGGGTTGGATGCTAAATGGGCTCTTTAATCTATTCAACAACACAACAAAGAAAGGAAAAAAAAAACATGAAAAGTGAGAGCAGTTCACTTATTAGAGCAAACTCTTCAGAGAATTATGGTTTTCTCTGTCTCTTGAAGTTTGTGATCGGCTCTAAACACGTGTTTGGTATCTTTTCACATAGTCTGGGGTATTTTAAATATGTGTATGGGACAGGAAGGATGCACAGGGTGCTCAGTGCCTGCTGAAGTGGCAGCTGAGCACACAGTGGAGTCCCATGGCTCTCAAATACCATTAGGAGCCTGATTTTAGGCAAATAAATTCTATCCCTGGGCTCTGATAATGGATTAAGGGAAGAAGCTGGTGCTTTTAGGGAGCAAAATGCTTGACCTATTTATGTATCCTCTTAAAGATGAGGTGAATTGTCCCCTTGACCAATTTCATGTGGGCTGAGGAGCTCAGGGAGAGGCATCCAAACCTCAGGGAAAGCCTAAGGGAAGAGCTGGAATTAACCCCTGACTCTCACGCCCAGCTCCATTGCCTGTCTCTCAAAAGCAGCCAAAACAGAACCAGAATTTTGGGTTTCTCCTGTATGGGAAGTCATGGTGACCTCTGTGCCTCAGCTGTGACTTGCCCATTTGTCACCTCCTGTGCCAGGCAGGCAAATTGCCCTGACTCTGCAATCAGGGTAATTAGGGAAAGCAGTGTTTTGAGCTAGTGCAACCCTCAGAATAAAACATTTCATTTGAATCAAAGTGCTCTGATCAAAGTTGGAGAATTAAGATAACAAAAGAGCAATTAGGGAAATTTTCCAAATGAACAACTCGTGTGGGTGGAAATAGGTTCTTTCAAAAATGTCATCAAAACATCTGAACTCTTTAAGAATGCTTCTTTTCCTTTTATTTGGAAATGGCTCATTTCGGAGAACAACACAGGAACACGGGTGTGTCATAGGCTGGTGTCACTTGTTCTTCTCCACTTTTCTTCTCCTGAGGAGTGTCCCACATCCCAAGGTGATGGGGACAGCTCTGTGTCCCAGATGTGTGACCCAGATCAGGGTCTGACTGCTGAAATATTCACAGAAATGCCCAGAGCACTTCTGGGGACAAATGCACTCCAGCTGTTGTACAGCAAAGACTGTTCCCTCAGGCTCTCACTCCTTTCTGAGGATCAGGGACTCTTGGAGTTTGGGGGTGATGCCTCAGGTTTGAGCTTTTATATTTTCAGATTCTGTGCTGCTTTAGTGTGTGGGTCTGAGCTTCACATGAGGGGATGGTGAGCTCTCTGCACAGAGCAGGGAGACAAAACAATTCCTGCTCCAGCTGGGCACCAAGGACAAATGATCCAAATCTCAGGCCCAGGAGCACAAACAGCGTGGGCTGGAGAGAGAAAAACAAGCAGGATGGGAGTGCATGGGCTAAAGCTGGAATGGGACAATGAACTGCCAGGTGCAAATGGAGCAGAGCTGATCCCAGTGAGAGCCCCCGGGAGCGCTCGTGCATTTTGGGACCATTTTGGTTGATCTTGGGTGCAGCCCTGGCTGGGCTTTTGTGCTGCCCAAGGTGGATCCATGGAGGAGATCCTTTGAATAAATCCCTGCTTTATTCTTTAGCTCTGTCCAGCCTCTGTTCTAGGGCAGCCTGCACAAGGCATCAGGGCTGTCTGTGGATGAGGAGCTGGACAAGCCCCAGCCCTGTGGATTTCCAGGCCTGGGAGCCAACTGTGCCCTGGGGTGCATCAAAAACACGTGGGCACTTTGAGGGAGGGGATTCTGCTGCTCTGCTCTGGTGAGATCCCACCTGCCCTGCTGTGTCCAGCCCTGGGGTCTCCGTTGCAGGATGGACCTGGAGTGAATCCAGGGGAGGCTGTGGGGAGGCTCCCGGGCTGGAGCCCCTCTGGAACCAGGCTGGGAGAGCTGGGAATGTTCACCTGGAGAGGAGAAGGCTCCAGGGAGAGCTCAGAGCCCCTTCCAGGGCCTAAAGGGGATCCAGGAGAGCTGGAGAAGGACTGGGGACAAGGGATGGAAGGACAGGACACAGGGAATGGCTTCAAACTGACAAAGGACAGGGTTAGGCGGGATATTGGGAAGGAATTCTTGGCTGTGAAGATGGAGAGGCCCTATCACAGGTTTCCCAGAAGAGCTGTGGCTACCCCTGGATCCCTGGAAGTGCCCAAGGCCAGGTTGGACAGGGCTTGGAGAAACCTGGGACAGTGGAAGATGTCCCTGCCCATGGTAGGGGGTGGCACTGGATGATCTTTCCTGACCCTTCCAACTCAAACAATTTTGTGATTAAAAAATAAATAAATGTGGCAAGGCTCACAGGGCCTGGGAAGTTCCCTGATGGGCTCTGGCAGAGTGTGCATTGTCCCACTTTGCAGTGCTGCTTTGTGAAAAAAAGAACCTGAGGGTAGAAAACAAAGCAAACCAAGTCTGGAAAAACAGTGCAGGCTGCACCTTGAGCAGGCAGAGGGATTTGCTCTGCCAGACACCTCTCTCGGGCTGATCAAAAGGCCTCTGTCTCTCTGACAAGTGAAGTGATTTTCCTGGTAGTGGAAAAAGAGATGAGCTTTCAGTGAGTGTCTCTGAGCACAGAGTGCAGAGCACGGGAGTCGCTCTGGCTCTGATGAGTGAAGCTCAGGCTGAAGTTGTCCCCTGCAAGGACAGGGACCCAGAGCTGCCACTGCTGGCATGCTGCAGCAGGAAGCAGCTCTTTGGAATGTGATTTAACCAAGATCATCTTCTTATGCGCTTGAGATGACCTTACAAACCTGTTCCTGGTTGGGAAGGAGAAGCACACCTGGAACATCCAGGAAACCCTGGATTCTGTCCTCTGCTCTGTGAGTGAGGGCTGTGGAGTGGCCTTGGGAAGCCCCACTTGCTTCAGTGAGGTGAACTGGTGGGATAATCAGGCTCAGATTTCCCAGGAAGATAATTTTCTCCCAAAAAACCTTGACATTGTGCTTTTTTTGCTGTAGCTGAGCACCCGTCCTCAGCACACAGATGTTGGTTTCTCCCTCAGCCCCGAGGAGTGGGAGAGGTCCTGATATTCCCTTCAGAGATGAAAAAGGAGAGTTCCTTTCCCCTCATCCCAGTCCTGTGGTGTGGAGGGGCAGTGATGTGGAAGAGGAGGGGCTGGTCCCTTCACGTGGTGTGGTGGGGAGGGACAGGGACCTGATTCAGGGCGAGGGTTTTATCTTCATTTCATGCATCTGGAAGTCAGATGAGTTCCTCCACCTGGATTCCTCATCCTGGGATCCCTTTCTAACCCACAGTGTAGGAATGTGCCCCCTTTTGATGGAGTGACCAAATTATCCTTTGTCTCCTTAAAAAGGAAAAAAAGCCCAGAAGTTTCTCTCCTCAATTTGGTGAAAAGACACCTTATAGGACCTTGGGGACTTCACCTCAAACTTAAGGATAGCCAATTGGACAGAAGCCAAAAAGTCCTGCCTAAGCAATTCCCTAGAAAAAGAAGAGAACAAAAGAACTAATTGCTTTTGTGAAATGTTTTAGCAGGAGCAAGAACCTCTTGCCCTGGCTTGGGTTTTCTCTGTAAAAAGCTTTGTTATTTTGCCTTTTATTAAAACTTTTCTGTTTCCAGCACTGTCACAGGAGCCATCCTGCTTCTTTTATGCCACCTGAGGTAGCTGAGCTATCTCGGGTGTGATACTTTTCTCTGAGAGCTTCTGAGACCTGGCTCGAAGAGATCAAGTATCACCACAGCTCTACCAAAGGCTCTTGGTCAGACTGACCTTGGTTTCCTATTTTAAGGTGAGGTGAATTCCCCTCTGGATGGGACCATTTATCTCTCTTGACTACAGAAGGAAAACGGGGGAAAAATCTCAGGCTGAAATATCTGCATTTTAGCCAGGAGGAGGTCCCACCCTCACCTCCCTCAGGCTTTCAGGAGAGCCATAACTGCAGAGAATTTGGTCCACAGCACACTGCAGGATCCAAAATACCCACTGCATCTTTAATCTTTTGTATGCTAATGCACGTCTAGACAAACCAGGGCAGCTTGTGCTGAGCTCAGCTCCCTGCTGCTCCTCTGGGATACTGAAAATTACATGAGCAGCAGTGAAGAGGATTTTATTTCATTTTATTTTGTGCTGGAAAGTTTTCTGAATTTTTAACACCAGGCTTTCAACTTGGCAAAAGAAAATATACCTGGAATAGGTGAGGGACTCATCTGAGAGAGACTCTGTCATTATTGATTATGTACAAACATATTCTACATCCACAAAAAATGAAAGTTAAATAGACAAAACAAAATGAGTGAGCAATGAGTGCTCATGCACCTTGGGATGGAGGTACAATGTTCATATTCTTTCTTCCCTGTCCTCCTTTTATCCTTATTTTCTCATTGGTGGAGATAAAATGGGAAAAGAAAAAAGTAAGAGGAAACCAAACTGCTGAATAAGCTGCAGGCAGTTCCCCTCTGAGACCTGTAATCAGAAAAAGGGATTTAATAGTCCCCATCCAGTCCTTCTCTGCCTGCATTTGGAAATTGTGATTATACCACCAGCACATGTCACAGTGATGCAGATCAATCATCAAATGCCCTCCTCTGCTGGGAACACAGGATGGGTTTATCCATCTTCATCAAAATAAATCAAGAGCCTTTGTAAAGAAGATTTCCAGCCATAGGTCACCACATTGCCTGGAAGCTGCAATTTAGGAAGAAAAATGTGATTAAACTTCTCTCAGTTTCTGACATGGGGGTATGTGGCAGAGTGTTTAAAGCTGTGGAGTTACACACGGCCTCAAAATGCCTTGAGGGAATGCTGTGTGTTCCCAGAGGAGAGGCAATAAAGCCAATTCAGTTGCTCCCCTGCTAATTGCATTAGGATTTGGTGAAATTCGCTGAACCAACGTCACTAACAGTGATCAGAGACTCCTCAGCAGTGGTACCCAGGAGCTGGGAAAGCTGGGAAGGCCTCCTGGGCTGCTCCTTTCATTGCATAAGGATGAGATGTCAGGGCAGAAACGGAGCTGAAGGAGACATCACAGCTCTGATTTATTATTGAGACGTTACGATGTTGGAGCTGAAATTTCACAGAGAAAATGAGGCTTCCTTGGATTAGGGCAGCTCTCTGGAGCTGTCTGGAGCAGCTGTTTGAGCACCACTAAGAGAAAAGGAACAAACTCCTGTAGGGCACTGTGGAGACTCAGACCAAGCAAAGAAAAGCTGAGATGTTCCTGCCAGGAAAAAGAGGCTGCCAGCTCCTTACCTAAGAAACACCTGGCTCACACCAACCTAGCTGAGTCCTACCCAGTGATGGAGAGAGACTGTGCCTTGGTTTGAAAAGCCAGGTGTCTGCTAAGGAAGGCAGAAGCCTCCCTTGAAATGGAAAATGTAAACTCTCTCCCTCCAAATTATTATCATTTTGAAATTAAGGGGCTCTCAGGCAAAGATATGGGAGTAGGAATAACAGTCCTATAACAGGAAAAAAAAATTAAAAAATGCAGTAATACAGAACAACACTGCCAGAATCAGAACATGAAATGACCCCCTGTGGGTCAGGGGGGTGGCAGCAGTCCCATTCCATGGGGGCTCAGCCCTCCTGCAGTGCCAGCTCTGCTTCTGCTGGAGCAGGGATCCTGGACAAGGCTGGAGTTTTCCTCTGAAGCTCCAGGGCTGCTGGAGATGGGCCTGGGCTTCCTCTGGGAATGCAGTGGGGAAGAAAGCTGCTCCTCTGGGAATGCAGTGGGCAAAGGCTGCTGTGGTGTCCCAGAATCTCAGATTGTATCCAGGTAGGAATGCTTGGCTCCTCCCCTGGGCGCAGCATCTCCCCATGGGATGATGGAATTTTCTCAGCCATGCAGGGACACTCACTGGCCCTTCTACAGGATTCCTGCTCCAGCAGAAGCACAGCTGGCACTGCAGGGGGGCTGCAGCCAGCATTGAATGGGACTGCTGCCACCACCCTGACCCACAGGCTGTACGCTCCTGTTCTGACTCTGGCAGTGTTGCTTTGTATTGCTGTATTTTTATTTTTATATTTTATTTTTTTTTTCCTAACAAAGAACTGTAATTCCTATTTCCATATCTTTACCTGAGTGCTCCTTAATTTCAAATTTATAATAATTTGGAGAGAGGGGCTTGACATTTTCCATTTCAGGGGAGGCTCCTGCCTTCCTTAGCAGACACCAGTCTTTTCAAACCAAGACAACAGGGCATTCATTTATCTCTGTTTTCTCACCAAAAGGGTTGTGGGGAATGTGTCGATACAAAGCTGAGCAATGTTCTGCAGATTTTGGGGACAGTTACTATGACAAATACACAAGGCTTGTTCAGATGGAAAGTGCTGCTTGTAGAGATGCTGTCACAAGAATGGATAAGTGCATTGCCTGATCCTCTTTCCCACTTGTTGTGGAGTGCCAGGATTCTTGGGCTTCCAGTCACAAGTTTTAGGGTTTTTTCCATATCAGCCTCCCCTTTTTGTCTAGGTTAGCAACCCTGGAGCCCCTCTGAATTTCCCCACATTTCCAGTAATCTCTAAAGTCAAAATCTCAGTGCCAGGTTTGGGATTTTGGGGGCAGCTGAAGAATGAAAGTAGATGTGAAGATGAAAACTGAATGTGTTAAGTGGCACCAGAGAGCCAGCCGGGTGTCTTGTCCTTCTCAGAAGTTTGCTGTGGGTAAATTTAAATGGGATTTTGGGTAGGAATTATTCCCTGTGAGGGTGGTGAGGCCCTGGCACAGGGTGCCCAAGGAAGTCGTGGCTGCCCCTGGATCCCTGGAAGTGTCCAAAGCCAGGTTGGACAGGTCTTGGAGCAAGCTGGGACAGTGGAAGATGTCCCTGCCGTGGCAAAGATAGAACGAGATTTTTAAGGTCCCTTCCAACCCAAACTGTTTGGGGGCTCAATGATTTCCCTCAGTGGATCTGAGTGCAGACTGCACTAAAATGTGCTTGAAAATATTTCAAATTTGCAG
The DNA here is from genome assembly GCF_024509145.1 of Vidua macroura. NCBI lineage: Eukaryota > Metazoa > Chordata > Aves > Passeriformes > Viduidae > Vidua > Vidua macroura. Next base: position 2,983,077 of record NC_071571.1, read on the forward strand.
CCCAGGTTCAGCCATCGCTGCTGAAAACACCAGGGAAGCAGCGGATGCAGCAGTGGATTTTTAGGCTTCTGCATCTTACTGCACTCCCCAGATTGATACAGCAGCACAGAGAGTTCAAGCAATCCCTCAGAGAAAAAGGGTCTCTGAAACAAACAGGAAAGAAATGAATTTTTGCTTAAAATGCTAAACATGCCCTAATTAGTAAATAAAGTGTAATTCAAATAAGGATTAAGAATTCCTGCCTGACACTGTTATGCCACTTGTGATATTTGTGTAGTAGGAGAGATGAAAAACCCCACAAAATAGATGAAAATCAATGCAAAGGGAAATATAGCTTTAGATTAAAGATGGAGATTCAGATTCAACTCTTTATTTGAAGATCCTTTGCAATCAGCAGAAAATAAATCTCCCCAAACTTAATAAAATTCAGTCTCCCAAGAGCAGGGTTTTTTTACAGGTAGGAGCTTAAGCATGGACACAGCCACAGCAACAAACCCTCTTTTATTATCACAAATACAAAATGACATGAACCTATTAAAGACAATTGTAGGAACGCCACACAACCTTCACCTCTGGGCAGCAGATCCCCAGGACTCTTTACAGCACTGACTTATCTCAGTTTGTGTAAGCCAGGCTGTTAATCATTTATTTGATTCCATTTTCTGATGTGTGACCAAGCAAAGTCTGTGGCACAGTTTTCACTCCTGAGCCTTTTACCCCTTGCTGACCCTTTTCTGCTGACATTATTGAAGTCAAGTGGAGGTTGTCTATTTTCACTTATTTGTTCTCCAGTGTGTGTTGCTCTCTGAAGCTCTGGTGCATTAATAAATGTACTGCCAATCTTAATGTACCCCATGCTGGTCATGAGGCACAGCATGGCCTTGGTGAGAGCTTCTCCTCCACAGACAACATAAAGCCAATTTATATCTCTCCAGGTGACTTTTCACCCCTTATTGCTGGGAGGAAAATCAGAATCTTGACTGTCTTAGGTTACATGATGTGGCTGGGGGTGTGTATTCTATTTCCCATCTGTTAGAGGGGGGCAGTTCTCTCCTGTTCATTGGGCAGTTTTTCTTTATCTCTCCCACAGCCAATCCTCCCTCCAGGAGATCTCTTCTGTTCATGGCCACTGAGTGTCCCTGCATGGCTGAGAAAATTCCATCATCCCATGGGGAGATGCTGCGCCCAGGGGAGGAGCCAAGCATTCCTACCTGGATACAATCTGAGATTCTGGGACACCACAGCAGCCTTTGCCCACTGCATTCCCAGAGGAGCAGCTTTCTTCCCCACTGCATTCCCAGAGGAGCAGCTTTCTGCCCCACTGCATTCCCAGAGGAGCAGCTTTCTTCCCCACTGCATTCCCAGAGGAAGCCCAGGCCCATCTCCAGCAGCCCTGGAGCTTCAGAGGAAAACTCCAGCCTTGTCCAGGATCCCTGCTCCAGCAGAAGCACAGCTGGCACTGCAGGAGGGCTGAGCCCCCATGGAATGGGACTGTGCCACCACCCTGACCCACAGGCTGCCAGGGCCTGCTCTGACTCTGGCAGTGGTTTGGTTTATTATTAGTACAATTGCATTTATATTTTTAATTTTCCTGTTAAAAACTGCTATTCCTATTTCCATATCTTTTCCTGAGAGCCCCTTAATTTCAAAATGATAATAATTCTTAGGGAGGGAGTTTACATTTTCTATTTCAAGGAAGGCTTCTGCCTTCCTCAGCAGACACCTGTCTTTTCAAACACAGACACTTACGGCTATTGGAAAGAGGTCATGCTGGAAAGGGTGGTCAGGGACAGAGATTGGTGTGAACTGAAAGAGGGGAAATTTAGGCTAAATATTGGATAGAAATTCTTCCCATTCTTCCCTGTGAGGTTGGTGAGGCCTTAGCAGAGGTTGCCCAGAGAAGTTATGGCTGTTCCATCCCGGGAAGTGTCCAAGGCCAGGCTGGATTGGGCTTGGAGCAGCCTGGGTTAGTGGAAGGTGCCCTGTAGGTTAAAACTGAATTAAGTTCTCTTCCAACCCAAACCATTCCATTCTGTAATTTCATGTCTCAAGGTCTCCAAGGGTTATGCGGTGCTTTCATCCATGGATTCTCAGGCGTGTGGGAGGCACTCCTGAAGGTTTCTCCCACACCTGCACTTCCCAGTCTGTGTACAACAAATTGCTGTGACACCATTCTGACAGTGTGGCCCTTGTTCTGTGACACCACGAGAGCCTGGATGGGCCCAGGGGGACATCACAGGCTGGGCAGGACAGGCAGGAAGAGCACATCCAGCCCTGGATTTCTGTGCTGTCATTTATTTGGGCCACGTCTGCCCCCCAAGGGGTCCCTGCTGTCTCAGGTGATGCTCTGTGCTGCAGTGGGAAGGGAAGCACTGAACAAGCCACAGGGACTCCTAAATTAACTTCTCCCACATCATTTCCAGGGATTTTTCTCCTCCAGTTTCAGTCCACATCTTAAGAGTTTTATTATTTATGAATTGCTATCAGCTGTAGGGAAGCAGATCATGTTTTATTGATGTCCTTTCAGATTGAACACAGGCTGGATGGCTCTTGGAGCATTTCCAGTCCCTCTACTTTGTCAGGGATTGCAAGGCTTGTACCTGCCCTCCCCATTGCAGAAAATCCTGCAGATTTCCAGAGTTTTAGCTGGAAGTTACTATCAAGACATTTCCTTTTTAAGGGGAAAAAAATCACAAAAACCAACGACATTTTTTCCTCTCTCTCTTTTTTTTTTTTTTTTTTAATAGAAGCTGATAAATACACACACATAAAAAAGGAAGATTAAAAAATGACAAAAAATAAGTGGCCTCAATTTGTCACAGATCCCTTTTACTCCCTCATTTTTTTGTGTGTACTGTTACACTGCACGTGATCTTTGAATTTGCATGTCTAATGTGTTACTCCCCTACCTTTAATCAAGGGAATAATTGGCAAATCGGGGGAAAATCACACTGGGAGATGCTCTGGGGCATTTTGGGCTTTAAGAACATTTTGTAAAAGCAGTTGTAAACTCAGGTACTTGCCTTGTACTTTGTCTTTATAAAAGTGAGGCTGTTGCTCTGGCTGTATTAAGCAAGAAATGGTGAAATGTGTAAGAAAACAGCTCCAAATTATTCCAAGTGCTCCAGTTTCTTTGAGGCTGCTGCATGACTGATACACAGAATTCCAGGCATATATTTTGAGCTTATTAACATGCAGAAAGCAGCAGCTTCTGCTCTTTTCCTTGGAATCCTGCTCTCCGGACCCAGCAAACTGCACACGGCTGCAGTGGGAAGCTCCAGGCTCCCGGAATTCCCAGGCAGGAGCAGCAGGATCTGCTGGCTCACAGGGAATTCCTGTGCTGCAGATGCTGTCCTCAGGGGCAGGCACTGCCTGCAAACCCACAGTGCTAAGGGGGGAATAAATCCCATTTCCTGGGAAATTTGCAGCATCAGGAGCTGCCTTCCTGATATTTTTTTTTTTTCAGACTGACAGCAGAAGTTAAGCATGGAGATGGTGTGCCTGTGGCTGCCCTAGTTTTTGGCAGCTTCAGGAAAATCTGGACAATAGAGGAGAGATGGTTTTGCTGTGCCTCATCCCAGCCCTGCTTTTTATGGAGTTGAGGGTGGGATTGCTCAGCATGGGTTCAGCTCTAGGGAGGGTCCCCGAAGTCTCTGCAGCTGTGTGGATGAGAGAATAAGAGGTGTGGGCAGCAGATTTTTGCTCAAGGGGAAGGTGCCAAAATTCCTGGCAGGTCTTGGTGCCTTGTGAAGGCTGACCTAGAACAGAGGCTGGACAGAGCTAAAGAATAAAGCAGGGATTTATTAGAAGGCCTCAATGGATCCACCTTGGGCAGCACAAGAGCCCAGCCAGGGCTGCACCCAAGATCAACCAAAATGGTCCCAAAATGCACGAGCGCTCCCGGGGGCTCTCACTGGGATCAGCTCTGCTCCATTTGCACCTTGCAGTTCATTGTCCCATTCCAGCTTTAGCCCATACAGTCCCATCCTGCTTGTTTTTCTCTCTCCAGCCCACGTTGTTTGTGCTCCTGGGCCTGAGATTTGGATCATTTGTCCTTGGTGCCCAGCTGGAGAAGGAATTGTTTTGTCTCCCTGCTCTGTGCAGAGAGCTCAGCATCCCATAATATGAAGCTCAGAATTACACACTAAAGCAGCACAGAATCTGAAAATATAAAAGCTAAAACCTGAGGCATCATTTCCCACCAGCCTGGAGCAGCTGGACATCAGTGTTAGAGGGAGTGGAGAGGTGGTGGGAGCTGCAATGGGTACAGCCAGACATCAAACCTTCATCCTGAGGCTCTGCCTGACCCAAAAATATCAGCTCTGTGGGTCAAAGAAGATAAAAAATTTCTCCATCCAGAGCCTGGCCTCATCCTGGGCACAGCTCCAGCAGTAGGAGCTGTTCAGGGAGCTGGGAAGGTCTCTCAGGAGGGCTGGTGTATCCACTCCAAGCTTCCCCTCTTTTCTCCTGCAAGGACAAAGCTTTCTGGTCCCTGCTGCTTGCAGGTCTGCCCAGTCTCACGTGTTGAAGGAGAACTGGCCTGACCCTGTCCCTCAGGGAGGGTGGCACCTCCGCCTGGTTCCTGGGCCACGAGAGCCACAGCTGAGCTGCCCATGGTGCCAGCAGTGCTGGGAAGGGCACAGAGGGGCTTGAGAAAGTGGGACTGAGTCACAGATGGAATGAATCCACAAACTGAGTGATTTGGGATGGAAAGAATCTTAAAGCCCATCCCATCCCACCCCCTGCCATGGGCAGGGACACCTTCTGCTGCCCCAGGCTGCTCCAAGCCCCATCCAACCTGGCCTTGGAAACTTCCAGGGATCCAGGGGCAGCCACAGCTTCTCTGGGCACCTGTGCCAGGGCCTCAGCACCCTCACAGGGAAGGATTCCTCCCTAATATCCCATCTAAATCTACTTCCTTCAGCTTAAATTTGTTATGGTTAAGACTGTGCATGGTGCTTACAGCTCCTCTCTCTCCCTATGGCCACCTGTGCTTCATCCCAAAAACACCTCTTGGAAGACACATCCTGTGGGGATCTTCTAATCTCAGGTCAGGAGGGTTTCATGCTCACTGCTGAGAAACCAGCTCTGGGATTAGGAAAATAACCAACCTGACCAACTCCCTGACTATTTCTGTGGTTCTTTAAGCTCCATGTGCCTCCAGGAGGTCCCGTCTTAGAAGGAGTTTGCAGTTCTAACCCAAGGCTCCTCTAACACTCTCCAGTTCAGGGAAGGTTGATCTCCTGGAGGGGAACCTGCCTTTGTGCTGAGCTGTGGAGAAAATCCCTGGCTTTGTTAAAAGCTGGAGTTTGTATGAAGTGAGCCCAGCTCTGGGATTTTCCCAGGCACACCCAGCACTCACTCTGACTTTGATCAGCCAAGAGAAGTCATCTCAGGAGGGTGTTTATTTTTTTTTATCTTGGGTTAGGGCTCCAATGTCTTTGGTAGGCATCTTCAAAAGCTGCCCTGGCCCCAGCTGCTGTGCAGATAACAACGAGCTGCTCTTTGAAGCTGGGATCTGTGTGCCTGGTGTGTCAGGCCTTTGTAGCACTGAGCATCCTTGCTTTTGGATCAAGGACACCTCTGCCTCTGTTAAATTTCCTGTCAGACATGAAGCTGTTTCCCTTGGACTGGAAACAAGAGAGGCTGACCAGCTTGGACAAGCAAAGTCCACAAAAATGAAGAGGAAACTGGGGCTCGTTATTTTGTGTCCTGATTTTGGCTGGGACAGGGTTAATTTTCTCCCCAGCAGCTGGTACGGAGCTGTGTTTTGGATTTATCATGGGGATAATGTTGATACCACACTGATTTTCTGGTTGTTGCTAAACTGTGCTCACAATAAGTCAAGGAATTTTCAGCATCTGCCCGGGAGGACAAGAAGCCATTAGAATGTATTTGTTATAAATATTCATTATATTAATTGAAAACATGCTGGTCCCCCAGTTTATTTGTCTGGTCTCAGAGGTGGTGTGCTGGATCTTAGAGCTGTGCTGTGTGACACTTGCAGGGTGTGTTCCCTGATGTGCTGTTTGTCACCTGTGGGAACTGGGATAAGGTTATCCCATTGTTGACTTTGTAGCACTGACAGGATGGAATTGCTGGTTGTGGAAATAATCTGGTGTTTGTGCTCGTTGTTCCCATCCTGACTTTGTGAGCCATCTGTTGGTACTTACTGATTGTTGTAACTTTTATCTTTTCCCTTCAGAGACTCAATCCATGGGTATGACACCTCCCTTTGCCCTCACCTTCTCCTCCAGGCTAACTACAAATTTTGAATATCCTTGGGATGTTCAAACCATCATGTTCCCATTGCTGTAACTTCTGAATGTGATCCAGGCCTCCGGCTTGAACAACTATTTCAAACTTCCATGCAGAGATCTGCTCCAGGGCTGAATAATTCCAGTGGCAGGATGTGTGGGATGGGCTTAGGACAGTGGGCACCTCCAGCGTTGTGGAATTTTACCTCTGAATGAGAGCAGAATCTGGCCAAAATTATTACCCTGGAAGAATAGAAGGGGCAACCCCATTAATGTCTTTTTACCTGAGGTATTTTGGTTTCTCGCTGGGGTGGGGTAAATGGCCAAGCTTCCTGTTGGAATAATTTTAAGGTTCTGCAGAGCTCTTACCAGGAACAGTTGTGACCTGCTTCTCCACACCTCCTTCCAAACAATGCCTGGTTTTCTGGAGCCCTTTTCACACTCATGCTTTCTGCACAGATGGAGCTGGATTAAGAAAAGAAGCATCTCCTGGATGCCCTTTATCCATTCCTGATGGTGCAGGCCATGCCCTTTTCCTCCCAGAACTCATCCAGCCCACCCTGTAGTAGTTCTGTGGTACCAATGCCACCCCTGTAGCTGTGGGGGAGTATCGGCGATGATGAGAGAGACGGGGAGACTCCGAGAGATGGTCAGAAGAATCCAAATTTATTGTGGACTACATATACTTATATACTCTTCTAGGAAGGCTACTAATTTTTTACTGCAATGATTGAGTTAATCATTACACAAATAAACTTATACATTTTACAACATCTCTTGCTTGCAGAAATTTTGATGTAATTTTCTTTTCTGGTAAATCTTGATGTAATTTTCTTTTCCGGTAAATCTTGATGTAATATTCAGCTAGTCTTGATTCAGTCCTCAAAGTTCTCTTTGCTCTTGCCAAGGCATCCTCATTATCAAATCTCTTATGCTAACCAGGTCTTGTGTGTCCCAATAGGGTAGCAGTGTTGGATTTTGGAGCCTTTGTATCTGGAAAGAAGGAAAAGTGTGAGTATCGTGTGAAGAGCTCCATGTTCAAGTACGGCCAACAGAAACGTCCATCATCCCAATCTGAAAATGCTTCAGTTCTGAAAATCCAGGCCTAAACCCCTGCAGGCATCAACCAGCACAGCTCCAGAGGTTCCTCTCTGAGGTTCTTAATGATGCCACCACAGTTTCACTAAAGTTCCAGTTTCAGTTTTGGAAAAGATGAAGGGTGTGAAGAGTGGATGCATGTAGCAGAGGAAAATCATAGAATCATGGAGTTGCAGGGTGGTTTGGGTTGGGTTGGAAGGGACCTTTACGGTCATCTTGTTCCAAATCCGTGCAGGGACTCCTTCCACCATCCTAGGTTGCTCCAAGCCCTGTCCAGCCTGCCCTTGGACACTTCCAGGGATCCAGGGACAGCCACAGCTGATCTGGGCACCCTGTGCCAGGGCCTCAGGGAGGAATTTCTTCCTTATATCTAATCCAAACCTGCCTTCCATCAGCTTAAAGTCATTTCCCTTGTCCTGTCACTCCACGCCCTTGTGAAAAGTCCTTCTCCAACAGTGCTGCCTTGATGAGGTTAATAGCTTATTTGTGATCCTTCAGCCTTGCAGAAGGGGCAAAATTATTTTTCTACCAGCCAGATACTGGAAGATTTAGAACAAATCCTCATCAGTCTTTAGTGCTGGTAAAGAGCTCTACTCAAGCACTCTTAAAGCTGAGAGGAGCTGAGCTGGTTCCTCCTTCTCTGTGAGATTCCCTGCTCTTCCTGTGCCACAGCTGCAGGCATACCTTGGTGCATTGGTTATTCTGAGCACCTGTGAGTGTTGAGACAGAGTAAAAATTTAATAAGGTAGAAATCCATTTAGTTTTAGGTAAAATGTACTGCTTTGAGCTTACTAGTATAAGTAAAATATGCTGTTTAGTCTAGTAACTTTACAACATGAGTAAAACTGCCCTAGCTAAAGAGAAAGAATGCGAATTTCTAAGTTGAAGAGATAAGCGATCAGAGATGATAAGAGATAAGTGAAACTCTCCGAACCTTAAAACAGACAGGGCAGAGTGACCCAGAAATTCTTTCCGTACTTTCTGATAAAAAACTAGCTACAAGTGTAACTAGCTATAAGTGTAACACTAAATCAGCAAAATGAATATGCATAAACCTGTTGTGAAATTCTGTGCATATGTAAACTAGTGAGGAAGAATAAAAAGGGATCAAGAGTTTTCAGGGGCATGCATGTTCTTTGAAGGGGAATGATCCCCCACGTGTGTCCAGCGCTGCAATAAACATACTGTCCCTACAAATCTTTATAGGAATTACAGAGTTTTGATTTTTTTGTCCACGTTTCAGTGTAACCCAGTTACTGCACGGGATCTGTCAGTGGAGAGCAGCACAGGGCACACACCTGCCTGGAGCTAATTAGTATTTCCTTTGTAACTCCCTCAGGAGGTGGGGAGAGGGAGATATGTTGAAGAATATATTGGGAAAAAAAAGTATTTCAGGAGCTTGCAGTAGTTTTAATTTCAAGCCTGGCCAGGGTCCTTTCTGCCTGCACTTTGGGGCTGAACTTGTAAAACCCAAAACATATCTGTCTCTGTAACTGTCCACACACGTGTTGTGCATAGAAAAAGACAGGAATACATCTGGAAAATCTGTCAAGCTGGGAGTGCCAGCATGTAATTAACAAAACAGTCAATCTGGAGCATAATAGACTGAGCTGCTCTTACTGTCAGTGAAGAGAGCTATTTAACCTTTTCTGGGCCAGAAAAGTAGTGGATATTTATATTTATATTTATATTTATATTTATATTTATATTTATATTTATATTTATATTTATATTTATATTTATATTTATATTTATATTTATATTTATATTATTTATATTTATATTTATATTTATATTTATATTTATATTATTTATATAATTTATATTTATATAATATATTGTAGTAATTATATGATTAAATTGTTATATATTTTTTTACATATTTTATATATTTATATATATAAAATATTTCCAGTGGTGGAAATATTCACTGTTAAGCTGATTTGTACTAAGGAGGGAATGGGCACTGGTGGGGCTTGGAGCAGCCTGAGATAGTGGGAGGCGTCCCTGCCCATGGCATGGGGTGGGAATGAGGGGATCTTTAAGGTCCCTTCCGACCCAAACCATTCTGGGATTCTGTGATTTATCCAGGATTTCTGTCCTGTTTGGGTAACCCACAAAGAGGAGCTGATAATTCTGCATTTGCATGGGTGGTGTTAATTAATAGTGGTCTCCCTGGAGGGACCAAAAAAGACACGAGGTGTGATTCTGCCAGGAAAAATTCTGCCTCTCAGAGGAGACAGCACCCCAGATATTGGATTTCTAACAGCCATTGCCACCAAAAAGCCACTTCTCAGAAGGAAAATGGGCTTTTGGCCGAGTTCTCCCACAAAAAATTACACAAAGGACCACAAGAGTCTTGAGACAGACTTCTGGCTGCTGCAACTTTTGCTGCAGTTTGGAAATTCTCACTGCTAAATAGAGATAATTCTCACTGCTAAATAGAGATAATTCTCACTGCTAAATAGAGATAATTTTCAATAATATTGAAAACACATTTCTGTGGAAATATCAAGATTTTAGTGATTTATTTCTGTGGAGTATATTTGTGCTCCATTTCCAGTTTTGAATCATCCAAGTTTGCTCAGAAAAACTCTTCTCCTGAAGTTCTGGATTCTGGATCTTAGAAAAAGGTGCCTCCTCTGTAAATATTTCTAGACAGGGAAGAGTGTAATGAAAAACCGGGCAACATTTTACAGTTAAAATTTCTTTTTTTCCATGGGAGACTTTCAGATTTAGGGGCCAGAAGGTTTATTCTTCTGGTTTAATAATAAAGCAGACTGTTTATTACTGGTATTTTCAATTCATTTGTGTAGAAATGGGACAAACAGCAATTTTGAAGCAGACTTGTATTGCCTCTTTTCCTGCTTTTCAGAATTAAATCTTTTACCTTGTGAATTTGAATGGAATTCTGAATTTGTAATGGTGTCATTTGAGCAAAAAGCCCTTTACTACAGAATCCCTTAAAGAAAACATTTGAAGCTGAGACTATTATTTACCTCCAAACAATGCTTTCGCACCATTTATTACTTTTTTTTTTTTTTTTTTAAAGAATGGAATTTGTTTTATCCTGAATTTATTTTTTCTGTCTCATTTATGCACAAGCTGAGAAAGCAATGCTCTTGGAGCTCTATTAATAAGCGCTGTGAGAGGCTGTGGGCTGCAGCTGATGAAAAGCTACAGCATAAGTACAACTCCATATTATTCTATATATTTATTAAATAAAAGCAGTGGTTTTTTCCCCTCCTTTGACTTGTGCTGCTGCATTTACATGGGAAAATGGCATATTTTTCTTTAGGTGCTAGAAACTTCTGTTTGAAGACATAACCATAAACTTGCTTTTTCCCTGCTGAAAACTGAATTTCCTCCTGCTGAAATTAGGAGGAAAAATAAGTCTGGGAGGGGTTCGTTTGCCAAAGATACATACAAACCTTTTTTTAAGGTTCTGCATTCATTGGAGTTTCTGGGGTGAAGGGATTTTAGGACATTAAATGGAATTTTGCTGATATCACTGTGTTGGTTGTTGGGTCTGGAATGTTGGGGAATTTTTAGCCATGATGCCAACATGGACAAAACCCTAATTTGGGCAGCTGGGGGTGTTGATTTTCCACAAAGGAAAAGGGCACAAAGGACATCCTTTAGGGGAACAGAAAATGGTTCCTGTCCCATGGTGGCTCCTAAAGGACACCTGGGCAAGGACTGGAAAGGTGTTGGTGGGAGGCCAAAACTGTAACAAAAGCTTCTGAAAGGGCTTAAAGAATGTGGGTGAGCCTGTGACAATGTTTGGTTGCTGGTGAAGATGTTTCTGGAGAGTTTCCCTTTTTTTTTTTTTTTTCTCAGGTCAGATTTCTCCAAAGCACCAACCTGTTCTGGAGGGTTTGTAGCTTGGAGAAAAAGGATTTCTACTAGTGATAGACAGAACATATTTTGGAGAGATCTGGTGTTAACCCCTTTTTCAGAATGTGCATTTAATATGAATGCCAAATTACATCATTAATAATCTCTTCTGTAAATTAAATATAATCAAATAATTGTTTTCTTTTTGCATTTTCTTTGAGACTTCTAGAACAATTATCTGGAGGCATCCAAAACATCCAAGAGAGGATGGAAGCTGTGATGAAGATTCGGTGAGAGGCTTATGTCATTCTGGAGCAACATTTGGAGCCTGGTGAGGTACCTGCCTCTCAAAAGGCAGCAGACTTTTCTGTGTGGTCACCTGAAATGAGTTGTTCCTCAAAAATCTCTCAAGAGACAAAATGGCCTCAGGATGGGTGGATGGCCGGCCCAGAGGGTGGTGGTGAGCAGTGCTGCATCCAGCTGGGGACAGCCACCAGTGGTGTCCCTCAGGGGTCTGTGCTGGGGCTAGCTTGCTTCAATATCTTTATTGATGACATGGATGAGAGGATTGAGTTTTTCATTAGTAAATTTGCAGGCAACACTGAGCTGGGAGCTGTGTCCATCTGTTGGAAGGCAGGAGGGCTCTGCAGAGACACCTGGAATGATTGGAGGGATGGGCAGAGTCCAGTAAGATGAAGTTTAATAAATCCAAGTGCCCAGTCCTGCGCTTTGGCCACAATAACCCCCTGCAGTGCTCTAGGCTGGGGATGGTGTGGCTGGACAGTGGCCAGGCAGAGAGGGACCAGATGGACAGCAGGCTGGACACGAGCCAGCAGCAGGCCCTGGTGGCCAAAGGCCGACTGCTCCTGGCTTGGATCAGGAGTGGTGTGACCAGCAGGAGCAGGGAGGTCATTCTGCCCCTGCACCTGGCACAGGTGAGGGCACACCTCGAGTGCCGTGCCCTCGAGGTTTGGGAAGGACGTTGGGACGCTCAAGCACGTCCAGAGGAGGCAACGAGGCTGGAGAGGGGCTGGGAACACAAACCCTGTGAGGAACGGCTGAGGGAGCTGGGGGTGCTCAGCCTGGAGAAAAGGAGACTCAGGGGTGACCTCAGCACTCTCCACAGCTCCTGAAAGGTGCCTGTGCTCAGCTGGGCTTGGGCTCTTTCTCCAGGAACTGACAGAACCAGAGCACATAGCCTCCAGCTGCACCAAGGGAAGTTTAGGTTGGATATCAGGAAAAAGTTTTTTACAGAAAGGTGATAAAGTTCTGGAATGGCTGCCCGGGGAGGTGGTGCAGTCACCATCCCTGGGTGTGTTTAACAAAGCCTGGATGTGGCACTGGGTGCCAGGGCTGAGTTGAGGTGTTGGGGCTGGGTTGGACTTGATGATCTTGAAGGTCTCTTCCAACCTGGTCATTCTGGGAATTCTGTGAAGATATGCCTGGGATGGTTTAGGTTGGATATTTAGGAAAAATTCTTCACAGGAAGGGTGGTCAGGCATTGGAACAGGCTGCCCAGGGAAGTGGTGCCATCGCCATCGCTGGAGGGATTTCGAAGATTCAGAAATTTGGAGCTTGAGGACATTATTCAGGGGTGAACATGGTGATGGTTCTGGCTTGATTCTTGGACTTGATGAGGTCTTTTCCAACCTTAAGGATTCCATGATTCCAGGGTGGTGGCCATGGCCATGAGGATGCTGCCTGCAGGTGAGAATCAGGTGTGAATTAAAACCCTCCCAGGTTTTCCAGGGCTTGGAAGGCTGGGCTGTCAAGCCATCAGTGGATTAACTCTGAGCATTATTTCCAATAGGGCTGGTTCCCTGAATTCAAGGAGCAAGAGATTGCTCTGCACCTTTTCCCCTAACAAAAAACAAACAAACAAACAAACAAACAAACAAAAAACCACTAGCAAACTTCAGCTTAATTCCAGAGCAGCTGGATTGGTTATTTCATCACAAAAGAGTCATGACAATGCATAATCATGGACAGCAGGATATTTACAAAGACATAAAAAATGAGACCCTTTTCAGTGAATAATAGAGGGCAGGGATACATAGGAAATTATTCTGCCTTTCTTTAGATATGTACTTGAAAGAATCAGCTTTATCCCAGCTCCTTCAGTGTTCATTTTTTCAGGGGAAAATCAGTGTTTTGCTCAGGTTTCTCGAATACAGAACTGTTTCTAACACTTGCATATTGATGCCTGCAGCATTGCAAATTTAACAGATGCACCTCATTTGCATAAATCATTTAAGAGCACAGCTCCATGGGGGAACAGAGAAAAATTAGCCTCAATATTTGATCCAAATCCTAATGAGGCCAATGGAGAGACTCATCAGGGCCCTCCCACACCACTCCTGCCTCAGCTGGGAATCCCAGTGGCTGCTGTGGCTAGATTGGGGTGGCAAAGGTGCAGTTTTTATTCTCACCTTTGACCTCTGGGTAATCTTTACCTGAGCTGTTTCTTTATGGCTCCAATTCCTCTGTCTGATAAAGGAGAGATTCTTGGAAAATTAAAGAGATTCTTGGAAAATTATTTAGGGCTGGTTCCCAATGCATCAGATTTGTCAATTTATCCTGAAACTGGGGTCTTCAAAATTAATGCTTAACCCTTTCTGGCTACAGTCAGGTGCTGATATAAGCCCAGACTATTTCAGGCAGAGTTATTTCAGCTGCCTCATTCCAAATTAACTTTGATGCCTGCAGGACACAGTAATTTGCCATAGAAACTTGCTCCCAGTTCCATGGAGAAGGTTTTTGTGAAGGCACTTGTTCTGCTGATGGCAATGTGTTCCAACCTACAAGACAAATACAGATCTTCTGGATTTGATCTCTGAGGTTTTTTCTGACCTTAGAAATTATGGTTAGGTTTCCAATTAGCTCCCGTCCTTGCCCAGCCTGGTAGATTTGTCATGCTGTTTGCTGGTTTGGGGTTCCTGTGGACAGCCAGGAAAAAGCCCCCATGAGGCTAAAACCTTGATCCCAGTCTAAAACCTGCAGGCAGCAACCTGAATGCCCTGATGTGACTTAACTGCCAGCCTTGGAGTTGACAGCTGGATGGAAGGTGATTAATTATTATAAATATTGGAGTATAATAATAATTATATAAATATTGGAGTAAAAAATTATCAAGGGAGGTTTTAGCCTTTTTTTTTTTTTCTTTTGAGTGAGCGCTTTTCTGGGATGTCTCCTGCTGAGAGCTCACTCAAGGAAAAATTAATGTCCTTAATTCAATGAATGAAACCATGAATAGAGCAATGTTGCTGCTAAATTTGATATCTGTATTATCTTCCAGAAAAAGGGAGAAAATTTGCTCCAGTGGTTTTGGACTGGATTCTCACACCTGATGAGGAAAATCTTGTGCCTCAGCAAACATCCTCTTGGCCCAGGCTGAAGGTCACTGTCAGAGAGGAGTCCAGAGCTGTGACTAACACTGCTTCAGTGGTTTTTGGTTAAATCCAAAAGCATTTCTGAGGTGCTCTGTTGAAGTAACAAAGGATTTGCCAGCACAGAAGGAGCACAGAGAGACTTCAGGAAGATCTTTCTCTCTTCCTGTGCCACTGCTGTGAGAGATGTCTCCATTTGTGCCAGGCTTCACCTCATCCAGCTTTCCCCACCTCCTCCCGAGGTCAAGACAAGTATTTCCATTTATTTCTCTGACTGCTGGATGAAGCCCTCACTGTGCTGACACAACCTTTAAGGGATGTACAAGAGAGAAGTGTAGTTTCATGAAAACCATTTGCTGGAGATAAAAGCGACTGGACGGGGCAGTTTAATGCTGCTTCATTGATGATTAGCACCTAAACCACCAAAAAAAAAAAAATCTCATTTATAGATCCAATCATAGAACACGGAGTATTTATCTGGAGTAGAGACACTCAGTTGACTGGTTTTGAAGCACAGGAGAAAATAAACCTTGCCAGGCTCTTTCCCTAGGCACCCAATATTCCACTTTCACCATCACAGTAAAAATCCCATTTCTCCCCTCTGCCAAAAATTGTTTTGGTCATGAGAAAGGCTGAGAACAGAAAAGGGGCAGTAGCAGGAAACACTGCAGGGATCCCAAATTATTCCTGTTCTGGACCACTACCTGGAAATGGGTCTATTGCTCTCCCCTGAGTGGAGGTAAGAAGCTGGACCCACAAATCTGCTGAAGTTTAAGCCTCCAAATATGCCTGGGACATTTTAATAAATATAAAAATATTGCTACTTTCACTACGCTCACCTCATTTTCCTGTTTTCATCACAGACTGAACAATCTGGGCTAGGCATGCCTTTCCATCCTGTTTTTCCTCTTGGGACTGTTTTTACAGGGAATGTGTTTCTGGAATGGTTGAGCAGGTTCCAGTGGCAGGGTCACTTTTCCTTCCTTAATCTTGCAGTCAGTTTCTTTGAGGGATTCCAGCCCTGCTGCAGAAGAGGGATGAGAGCTGTTGGAGTCCAGGACATCCCTCTGGCTGCCCTGGCTGTCTCGAGACCCTGCCAGGGGGCTCGGAGACCTTGGCATGAAGTCAAAAGCACCTGTGGATTCGATTTTAGCCCATGGAAAAAACTGCCAACTTTGTATGAGGAATTACAAGCCATAAGGGTTTGAGTAGTGTGATATTTGAATTAACACAGGGTGAAAAAGTAGAATTTTGGGGTTTTTAGACTAGGATTCAGGGTGTCAAGATGGAATGATTTGGGCATGTCCTGGCCTTCTTCTCCTTCTTCTTGTCCTCCATGTCTTGGTGTGATGGTGACACTTTTCTATTGGTTTGGGATGGGGACACACTGTCCAACATAGATGATAGATATTGGCACGATATTGTAAACAGGCTATATGTAACTCTTGATATAAAATGTAATCACCGCTCGAGAGGGTGATTGCCAGACAGAATGCCATGGCCTCCTTGCTAGCCAGAGCTCGGCAGGTCAGAGAAAGAATGTTATAGATAAGGAAAAATAAACAACCTTGAGAAGCTGATCTTACACATTCAGACTCCTTCTTTGGCTGCACGGGCTGGGAGAACAAGGACTTTTACAGTCTTGGGGTCATCCTGACACCGCAGACCCTGAGAGAGAGCCTGAGGGGTGATTGATGCCACAGGATGCTGTTTCTGCTGTTTCCATCCCTCCCTTTTTTATGGGGTATTACCCACTGAAGTTGCATTTCAAAAGCACTTTTAAAACTGCCAAGCCAAACTTTCAAAAGTTGGGCAACGCTAATGGGACTTGGGCAAACCTAAAGAGAAGGATTAGGGGGAAAATACTCTCACATGTGCCTGCTCATGCTGCCCCCGAGGTGAAATCCCAATAAACAAGTTACAAACCAGAGAAATTAATTTACATGGCTTGTCTGCCTTGAGGAGAGACTCACAGAAAAGAGGAATTGCAGAGGACTGGAATGAGTCACTGCACTGCCTGCAAGGCTGAAAGGAGCTGGGATCACTGGGCCTGTGAAATATTTGCTGCTAAAAGTAGATAATAGGAATATAAATATCTAAGCATCAATTTAAATATAAATATAAATATGAAATAAGCATAAATATAGATGCATTTCTTATAAATAAAACATAGAAATATCCTATAAATTCAAAGCTGTAGCAGGAGGAGAACATCCACGGTCATCTCATCAATCCTACATGGAGTAATACATGAATTTTAATGCCCATTTATGAAAAGTTTGGGGAGAACAGAAAGAAAATCATAATCCATGGAGAGCAGGGGTTGTCCTGAGGTCAGGTTTCTTCCTCATGACTGGTTTTGGTGGCACTTCAGACACCCTAAAGCCAGCTCAGAGATGCTGTTCATGCCATCCTGCTGCCCAAGCAATGCCCTTATAACCTGTAAGGTCTGACAATGCAAAGAGACCCAGAAAAAAATTGGAATAAACACTAAGGAGACAGCTATTGCAGTGGGTGAAATAGGTTTGGTATTGAGGCCTGCTGGAATGGCCCACTGCTATCTTATTAAACTCTGACTTTCCAAAATATGATGTTCCAGCCAAAATGTTCATCAGGAATGACCCACACCACCTTCCCCCATGAGACACTCCCAGAAATTCTTTGGGAATGTGCCATTTATCCTCAGCACAAGGCACGCCAAGGAGTACTGTAGCAATATCACCACAGGACTGATCAATTTGAGCGTCTGAAAATGTTCCCTGGCACTTTGTGGACATAATTTCAGTTGTTATCAGGACTGCCTATGTAGTTAAATCTCACCTGCAAACCTGGTGTTATGGTAGTAGGGTCACAGGGCAATGCACCAATGCCACTGTGGTCTTTCATGGAGCCACAGAATGGTTTGGATTAGAAAAGACCTTAATGATCATCTCATTCCACTCCTGCCATGGGCAGGGACACCTTCCACTACCCCAGGCTGCTCCAAGCCCCATCCAACCTGGCCTTGGACACTTCCAGGGATCCAGGGGCAGCCACAGATTCTCTGGGCACCCTTTGCCAGGGCCTCAGCACCCTCACAGGGCAGAATTTCTTCCAAATATCTCATCTAAACCTGACCTCCTCAAATCAATGCTACTTCCCCTTGGAAATGTGACAAAAGTACGGAAAACAATCCTTGGACATAAAGAGAGTCTTTGTCACAATAGCAGAAGATGTTTTGGAGGAGGAGCAGCAGCACCTGAGTGAAAACCCTTGATTCTCTCTTTATTTCTGCTCTACCAATGCTCAGCTGCTCCTCAGGTTTAATGCAGGGACGCAGCAGAGCTTCCAGACCAGAAATCGCCCAAGGCTCTTTGAGGGAGGGCAGGAATGCAGCTCCTCCTTTTACACAGAGGGAGACAGGCTGGTGCAGAGACGTGGAAAAAGGGCATCAGACCCACATCCAAACCTGCTCCTCCTGCTGTGTCTCCATCATGGCAAAGCCCAGAGATAAGGAGGGATTCAGAGAAATAAGGAGTGGTTTGTGTTGGAAGGCACCTTAGGGATCATTCCTGCAGTTAGGAACAGTTGCTTGAGGTATCATTCACAGGAAAGAAAAAGAAAGCTTTTTCTTCATGCTGTGGAAATGGGGAACGGAGAAGGACAATGACTTAATATGCTTTGATCTCTTTTTCAAGTGCCTCCAACAGCTGCCAGGCCCTCCTCCCTCCTCCTTTTGGGCTCCCTGCCAGTGCACTGCACCTCTTGAGCAAGCAGAGAGCAGCTCCTCTGCATGTTAATGTCTTACAGCTCCTACAGGGGCCAGGCTGGGTGAGGACACACCTCTTACAGAGTGTTTTTAATTTCTGGGATGCAGAAAGGGCAATGTGCTGTGCAACCCTCTGGGACATTATCATTATCACCCCTAATAACGAAGGGATGGGATTATTTTTGGGCTAAGAACGATTTATTGCTCAGATAAACATCAGTCTCAGAGGCTGTGAGATTTTAGAGGAGCAAGCAGTCAGCCACAGCTCAAGAGTAGTCACAAGTTCTTTCTTACAAGACAACACAGAACTTTCTAATCCGATGGACAGTTGCTACAAGGGTGTATTTTGCTTTTCTGACCTATCACCTTTACTTACTTCTCCTGCACTGCAGATACTTTTGTCCAAATGGCTTCTGTCTCACATGCATACAAATGCTTCTATTATAACTCCTAAGCTATTAATTTACTCTATACAACCACACCCCTACATTATAAACCCTTCACCATCTCATTAATACAGTTTTCTACTTACTTAAGGCATATTCTTACTTGCAACTACAGAAACACAAGTTTATGATTTTTCTGTTTAATGTCTGTGTATTGTATTTTTACATCAATCCAAGCTTCTCCCAAGGCTGCAAGTCAAACCCTCCTGTGTTTGTGGAAGTTTCTATTTTTCTGATTCCCACAGGACACCCCCGTGGTGCATCCCCCCTGCACAAAGGCTCCTGCAAAGCCTGCAGGAAAGTGCAAAGCTGCAGCACACACCAGAGGATGTGTTTGCTGCTTCTACCTGGCAAGAAAATCCTCCAGGTGCCCTGTCTGCAGTTGAAAAATGGCCCATGAGGGCAATGAAAGCACCGGGTTCTTACCTGTGTCTCATGTGTCACGGCTGCATCATGGATGTGTGTCTTGGTTTGGAAAGACAGGTGTCTGCTAAGGAAGGCAGGAGCTTCCCCTGAAATGGAAAAAAAAAAAATGTAGACCCCTTCCCTCTGAATTGCTATAAATTTGAAATTAAGGGGAGCTCTCAGGCAAAAATATGGAAGCAGGAATAACAGTTCTTTATTAGGGAAGAAAATAAAAAGATAAACAATGGAACCCCAAAACAGTGAACCCCAAAACAACACTGACAGAGTCAGAATACAACCTGACACCCTGTTGGACAGGCTGTTGGCAGCAGTCCAATTGGAATTGTGGCTGCAGTCCTCCTGGAGTGCCAGGTGTGGTTCTGTTGGAGCAGGGATCCTGTAGAAAAGGGTGCAGTCTTCCTCTGAAGATGCAGTGGAAGAGGCAGCTGTTCCTCTGGGAAATCCAGCGCAGAAAAAGTCATGCTGGTGTTCTAGAAACTCAAGATTATATCCAGGTAGGAATGCTTGGCTCCTCCCTCTGGGCGGAGCATCTCACAATGGGATGCTGTAACTTTTATCAGTCATGCAGTGACATTCAATAGCCCATTAACAGCAGATGTCTCCCCTGAGAGAGGATTGATTGTGGAAGAGATAAAGAAAACTGCCCAATTAAGAGAAGATAACTGCCCTACCTCTAACAGATGGCAATTGAATACATCTTGCCTTGCAGTCTAGGACAATGTGGCACCTGAGTTGTCACTGCAGGAGCTCAGGTCATGGTGTTTGGAAATTAAATACTTTTGGTAAAAGGCAAAGATTGTCCGAGGTTTTCTAAATTCAGGAATTCTTAATTTCTAAATTCTAAATCAGAGGGAGCTCTAGGGACCCCATGCTTGTTCCCACCACTTGGGGTTTAGCTCCTTCTCTGATTCCAGCTGAGGAGTTCACTCTGGAAAAGCCGTGGGCAGTTTGGCTGTGCAGCCTCTCCTTGTGCTAAACAGGATTAAGCTGAGCTCAACCAGTAAGCAAATCCTCTTCTGTACCAGAGAATTTCATTTTAGGGTAGAACAGAATTATTCTGTCCCAAGGCACACCCATGGAAGGATTGTGTGCAATGACTACAGCATCCCAAAATCCCACCTGACCATCCTAGACGTGGATTCCTGGAATGGTTTGGGTTGGAAAGGATCTTAAGGGTCATTCAGTTCCAGCCCCTTGCCCATGGTGGGGGTTGGAATTAGGTGGTCTTTAAGGTCTTTTCCAATCCAAACCATTCTGTGACTCTATGAGAAACTGCAGTGGGAGAAACGGGCCTGTAGTTGAAGATGGAGCCAAGATCTGTGGTTTTCAGGATGTTCACACAGCTCCTGCTTTCCTCCAGCTTCTCCACTGCCTCCCTCTTCCTGCACACGAAGAGCCTGCTTTCAGCTCCTTCAGGAAGGTCCAAAACTATTTCCCTGCACTTTCTAAATGTCTGGAGAAGGCAACTGGCAGCAATAGAATGGACAACCACTGGATATCATAGGGAATTATATAATTCCACTACCACTTGCATTTTCAATGTGTTTTTCAGAGCGCTTCATCCCTCCCTGGTAACTTAGGAATGTATTTTTCTGGTATCTTTGCTTGTGTAAAGTGGCAGCTTTATCCAGAGTGGTTTTTTTCTGTTTGGGATCTTGAAAGCCATAGTGTTACCCCTGGACTGTACTAACTTGCTCAAAACTGTTCGAAAAAATAAATTAAAATTCTGTTCAATAGATATTGCACCCAAAGGAAAAAAAAGGCTCCTTGTTTTGTAGCACTTATAGTCAAAAAAAAATCACGATGTGCAACAGTGAGTGAATTGTCCTGGCCAGGCATCAGACATTGCCACTGCTGATATCTCCAGCTGATCCCAAGGAATCCTTTATTCAAGGAAAGAAATGGGCACTTTGGGTGAGGTTTTCAACTGCCCAAAAACAGGCTTGGAGAGTTGTAGCAGATGCTGTGGGGCTTGAAAAGAGAGGAGGTTTAGATTGGATATCATGAAGAAATTCTGCCCTGTGAGGATGCTGAGGCCCTGGCACAGGGTGCCCAGAGCAGCTGTGGCTGCCACTGGATCCCTGGAAGTGTCCAAGACCAAATTGGACAGGGCTTGGAGCAGCCTGGGATGGTGGAAGGTGTCCCTGCCCATGGCAGAGGGTGGGATGAGGGGAACTTTGAGGTCCCTTCCAACCCAAACCATTCCATGATTCCATGGTACTGACCAAGTCTCCCGTGATTATAAAGAGATTCGCTGTAAAAATGCAACCCAGGAAATCAAAACATTATTTCAACTTGAACAGATTCATGGCAAAGTTGAAAATTGGGCCTGAGAAGTTTGTCTGAGCTGGTTTCATGGACGCTGAGCTGTGTTTTTTGTAGCCACAAAATGAACCTCTGGAAAAATGCCTCGATGTAGTCGTGCATTGGAGAAGAGACAGAGTCAGGAGAGAGCAACACACATCTCTTGTCACGCGTGCAGCAGGATAAATGGAACCAGCAAAGGTCTGATCTCTTATTGCTCCCATCTGGAGGGTAAACCTGACATTTCTATCTGCCAATAGCAATTTATTGTGAAGCAGTGCTGTGGGGAAATTTTCCTCATGCTAAATCAATGAGCAGAAGAAATGAACCTCGTGTTACAACCAAATAAGAAGCTTAATCACAGCCTACATGTCTGGCTGCATAAATAATTCAAATGCATACAGCTGCAATTTCAATATATTAAACCCAAACCTCCCAAACGGCCCTGTGAAAAACAAAAATTAATATTCCATTAGTAAAGAAATGGAATAAATTGAAGTTTGGGTTTGTTCTCATTTTGTCTTTGGGGAAGAAAGAATTTTTTACAGCCCACAGGGAAAATAACTGTATTAATGATCATCTGGGGGTTACTCTCTCCCAGTCAATCTCTTTTTGCTGAAGCCACAGTCAAAATCTCTCTGTTGAACTCACAGTGCCCCAAAAAATTATTCCTGTCACTGAGCCAAGGTCATGAGTTTTAGGTGTATTACTGGAGGTAGAAAATGTTTTCTCTACTTTTTTTAAAAGCTCTGAATTTATGTTTTCTTTACAAATGGGAACATTCACTAAGTGCTAATGTAGCAAAGATAATTATGTTCTTAACAACAGCAGTGTCCTTTTGGTGACAAGTGTTTTTTAATACTGTAATATTCAAGGTTTCCATACGCATTGATCACAAAAAAGTTCTTATCACAAGAATTGGATTTCAATATTAACACAGAGCAGAAGCAAAGCCCAAATATTTCTATGAGGAGAGAGTACTGGATATCCTGTGAGGTGTTCAGGTGTGTATTTCAAACAAAACAATGATTGTTGTCACTTTCCTCCCCTGGCTTTGAAGGGAAATGGGTTTGTGTAATATCTTCTTCATCACACCTTTTTTACTGATGTTGTTTCCCATGATGCAGATCTTTCTTCACAAGAACTTGTTGGCAATTTCTGTATTCACTAATCTGACAGGAACCAGAGCAGCTGTGTCTCAGAATGCCAAGGACAGTGGTGGATGCTGGTGATCCATCCAGTCCTTGGATGTCCAGTGTTGGAACCCTGGCTGCTGAGAATTTTGGACTTTCTGTGCTGACAGGCACTGACCCCCAGGAGAACTCTGCATTGACCTGAGGCCGTGGAGAAGCTTCCAAAATGGAATGACAGAACTGGGATTGTGGGTGTGGAGTTTGGATAGAAGTGTGTGATATCACAGGGTGGTAAACTCAGAGTTTAAGGGTTTAGAATACAGGAATAGATAGAAAGCAAGATGGATGTTTTGGGGTGGAAGCTGGTCCTTCTTCACCTTTTTCTTCATGGGTTTGGGTGGTTTTGTGTAATTGGATAAAAAAGTCCTCATTGCAGGCACGGGTGGTTGGTTATTGGGTTAAAAGTAAAAATAATTTAGGTGTCATTTCTTAATTGGACAGTTGATCCTTAAAAGACCTTGTAGGGATAGATATGAGGCCATCTTGTAGCTTGTTAGTGAAATGCTGTAGAACTTATGGCTGGTAGGACTGTGATGTAGATAAGAGAATAAACATCTGAGTCTGAACATGAAATACCATCTCCGGTGCTTTCAATCTGGACTCTGACAGAGGCAGAAAAGAAGATAAAGAACTGACAGTCCAGGTTCTCCTTGGCAGCACTGTAATCATCACCTTAGACCTTTGCAGAGGAGTTCACATCCATCAGGAGTCCCTAAATCCCTCCTTTATGGTTTTCATGCAATGCAGTCAGCAAGAGGAGGACTTTGTGTGGTGCACATTTTGCCCTTTTCAAAGAGAAAAATTGGGAATTTCAGTGTCTTCTCTGTCTTTTAGTTTCCAAAGTCCTAAATCAGATAACCTGGGGTTATTTAAATATATTTAAATTGAGTTTAAATTTATCTGCTGCACCTGCACAGATGAATTTCAGCCTAAACTGAATTAACTGCATTGACAAGGACTCCCTAGAAATGAGTTCCAATGAGTGGCTCTGGCATTAATAGCTGCTTAATAGACACCTAAAACCAGGTGAGAGGATTTTCTCCCAGAAAGTCAACACTAAAATAACAAGTATGTAAAAATAAAATAACAATTCTCTTTGTGTTTACAAAGCTGACAGTAGTTTTTCACACCCTGTCCCACCCAGCAGAGAGAAGCCAGCGTTGCTTTATGTACAATGAAATGTTTTTCAGCTTCTCTCTGTAGAGACACATTGCTTTTCTGGAGAGAAACATTGGATGGAAAGTTTGTCCACATTCTAGGGCTGAATTCCACCTGTGGGATCTATTCCTGACGTGAGGAATTTGTGCGTACCCTGCTAAGATTGGGTGAAGAATGCAAACCTATCCAACAGAAGTGCTCACACCTGGAGAAGGTCAGAACAGCTTTAAATCGGGGTTCAGAATTAACATGAATTCAGAATAAAGAAAATTTTCATTGTCCACCTCACCTAGCTGAGCAGTGTTAGTTTTAATTTGGCAATTTTTTGGTTTCTAAAATGTAAAAACTTTGGTAGTGAGCTTCTGCAGCCAGATGACAACAGTGAGGACTCTCATTTGTCTTCATTGCTGAAGTGCTTCAAACCTGTGTGTCAGCCTGCACTTCTCCAGCACCTTGCCAGCCCTTGGCTCCTCAAGGACTTGTTTACCTCCAGATGTGTGTGTGGGACCCCATCCCAAAAGCTCCCTGGAAATTTCTCTCTTGCTGGAACAATTTCTGCTTTAAACTTTGCCTTAATGACACCTAAAATGCTTTTTCTTTGTGAACAGACCGTAGCACTTGGTGTTGAATCTGAAGAATTTCACTCTTGTTCAATGCTTGGGCAGCTTCCAGAGCTGGCATATTACTATGGATGTGAGCAGCTCTCCAAAGAACGTTGCATTAATTTACATTTTGCACTGTAATTAGATTCGGTTTGAATGATGAGAGTTGCTGAATTCTATACATCGTTTTTTGATGTTAGAAAAGGTGCTCATTGACTCTTGCTGCTCCTGAGCTCCACAGATCAACCTTGTGTTTCTAACCTGCCATGAGAATGATGTGTATTTTAACTACAGACAAATAAATAATTGTGTACATAGGAAAAAATGAACGGATGCAGTTGGATATCAAATGCCAGGATGGTTTGCGTTGGAAGGGGCCTTAAAAACCACCTTGTTCCAACCCCCTGTCATGGGCAGGGACACCTTCCACTAGAGCAGGCTGTCCAAAGCCAGGACTCAGTCTTGATCTGAATTGTTGCTCTCACTTTATTTAGGTGCCCTAAGATGAGTCAGTGGGAGGGAGGCAGTGCCATCCCCCTTTCCTTTTTCCTTTTTCCTTTTTCCTTTTTCCTTTTTCCTTTCCTCCCCAGCAGCCAAACAAATGCAATCAGTTGTTCACACAAGCCCTAATCACTGATCCAGCTGATGAATTTCAAATCTTTCCTTGGAGATGGGGGAGCTGTTGAGAGCCCAGGACTGAGTTGTACTCTATAATTTTGATTCCAAGCTTTATCCTTGCCCAGTTCTGGCCAAAATTACAGTAATTGTCTCAGAAACTGAGGGTTCCTGGCCAGTAATGGAAGCAGGGGAGGATAAAACCTTCCAGTCTTCTCCAGGTCGGGTAATTTGCAAAGAGATCCTTGGAAATGTGACCATCACAAACTGGGAAAGGGCTGAGCTCCTACCCAGCCAAGAAGGATCTTCTCCCATCAGGGACCATCATGTTTGGAATTATCTCAAAAGCCTGAGAATTCCTGGAGCCCCCTGTTTAGACTCTTACCTGTGAACTAAAGAGGACACGAGGAGAACTGGAATTTAGTGGCCAACTAGATCATACTTGATGGGAAATACTTGATGGGATGGAATGAGAACCTGCATGCATTCCAACCCAGAAATCACATTACACACATAAATCTCTTAAACATAATAAATTCCTTCCTCACTGCCAACGCAGGTCATATTTCTCCCAGATCCCCATATTTTTTTAGCTGGAAGCAGATAGGACATAATGAAATATTATGGATTTTAATGGCTTTATACCAAAGAGCTCAGGATTAAGTGGCTGATAAGGAACAGCCATTGAAATAGGTATCCCAGAGCAATAAATCTCTAAGAGCTGAGGGAGGCAGATTCTTGGCAGCAGTGCCCACCTCAGTGTTGGGCCCTGCTGCTGGTATTTTACTTCATTTGTAAAATAAGTTTCACAAGTGGATTCAGGTAAAAAAAAATGACAACTGGGTGCAGACACTTTTCAGGAGAGAAAGACAAATCTGTGGGTGTTGGTTCAACCCTAGTTTATTTCACATTGAGTATTGGCATCCCTGTGCTTTAAAAGCCACTTCCTTGATTTGGAGCTGATATTAAGTGACAGAACTTCTGTTTGTCACCCAGGACACCTAATTATCAATGCATTGAAGTTCTGAGTTGAATTAATTGTCCCACCCCTGGAAATGTTCATGGCCAGGCTGGATGGGGCTTGGAGCAACTTGGTGTGTGGCAGGTGCCCTGCCCATTGCAGGGGGTGGAACAAAATGAGCTTTGGGGTTGCTTCCATCCCAAACCATTCTGTGATTTTATGATTCCTCTTAATGTTTGGACAACAAAACGTGCTTTAGATTGTCCTGTCTTCCCCAACAAGCACATCAAATCACAGGCTTACCAGCCAAATGTTTTCCTTTCTTTTTCCTCCCTCTATCTCAGACATTGTACAATAATCATGTAGATTTGCTCTGCAAACCAAGGGCAGGGATGATTGATATTGGCTGGTTTCAGCATTCCAAGTTACTTCCTGTACCCTTAGGCTGTGTGTGGGAAGGATTCAAGGTGTTGATCTAGACTGGGAGGAGTGGGGATGTTTCTAAGGGGAGTTTAATCAGTATTGATGGGGGGGGATGGACTCTAGGAGAGGTTTAGATCCATAAAAAGGGATCTGTTGCCATGGACAGGAAACTTTTGCCTCTCTGGTCTTTGGATGCAAGGCCAGTTTAGTTCTGAGCTTTCCACACCTAGACCAGTGCCTGACAGGGGCTGGTGGAGTCCCCACCCCTGGAGGTGTCCAAGGAAGGGCTGGAGGTGGCACTCAGTGCTCTGGGCTGGTGACAAGGTGGACATCAACAACAGGCTGGGCTCAGTGGTCTTGGAGGGCTTTCCCAACCTCAGTGATCCTGTGACTCTGTGACCTGGGAAATGGCTATTTTAAGATGACATTGCCACTCACCTGCCTTTGTTCTTATGATCCAGCAAAGGAGTAAATGCATAAAGGGTTCTGTGGTATTCACATTCTCTGAACAGAGGGCGACACAATTCTCTCTCCCAGGATTTTTCCTGGGAAGTTGTGAGACACAGTGAGAAAGCGCAGAGAAAGAAGAAAACAATTCTTATCTCTGTTGGCTGCGCCTGTTGTTTGGCACATGTGGAATGTGTTATGGAGATTGTGTACCCAAGAGTGATTTGTTAATTGGACACTGGTGATGGTTGTTTGGATTGATTGGCCAGTTGGGTCAAAGCTGTGTCGTGACTGTCTGGAAACAGTCATGGGTTTTTTCTTGAGTATCTTTTTAGTATGAGACAGTTCTAGTATAGTACAGTATTAATGCAATATAATTTAGCTTAATAAAAGCAATTTATTCAGCCTTCTGCAGCATGGAGTCAGAGTGCGCTATTCCCCGCGCAGCGGGGATCACACTGCTTCTGTAGGGTTCTGTAGCAGGAATGATTTCCCTGTGAGCCCTGTCAGTGTCAGAAGAGGCTTTTAGGCTTTCAGAAAGTGCAGTGTTACAGCTGTGTCACCATGCCTAGGCTCTTTGTGCCACGTGTCCTCGGGATCCTCGGACAACCCAGCATCTCTCTGAGCTGAGGACAGCCAAAATCCCCTCTGTGGATTGTACTGAGTCACAGTTCAGTTTATATCTCCAGTGTGAGGGTGTAGGTACAACCTGCATGTGCAATGAAGATGATTTAGCCACTAGGTTTGATCCACTACACGGGAAATTGCTTTAATGTCATGGAGATCACAGAATTCCTCATCCTGGTATTTTGCCATGGAAACCACAGGGGGATCAAAGGAGGAGGATGTCATTTTCCATCTTTAAACATGATTCTTTCTAATACAGAAAGATGCTATTGCAGTCATGAAAACTGAGCTTACACAGAGAAGCCCTAAAAGCCAAACTCAAAACCTTCCAGAGGTTGTGATTGCATGTTCCATCAAATTCAGAATAATGGTGTGTGCCTAAAAAAGCCACGCTTTGCTCTTTGCCGGCCAGGAAGGACACAGAGGACACACAGCTGGGACCAAAGAGGGTTAGGCTGATTTTTTTTTTCCCCCAGACTTCTCAGGTGACCTTCATCAAACCCACTTACATTAATTTCTGAGCAGTGATTGGGGTTCCTCATGTGGAAGCTGTTTTTTTGGCGGGATGGGATTATCCTCACCTATACAGACACAGAAAAAATGTAACTGGCTGGTTTTCCCCTTCCCCAGCCCTCACGAGGTGTTTTCCTGATTTCTGGCTTAACCAACACAGGGAGATCCAGTGGAAGTCAGTACAAACAGCTTCACTTCTCAGAACACCCAGAGCATCAGACCCCTTGATTTTAAATGAAAATGGTTAATCCATGCAGAAAGAGGGACAAATACAGCCAAGACTTGTCATTTCAAGTTGTAGGCTTGGCCTTTATCAGTAGTGTCAGCACTGGGTGTAAATCAGTTTAAGAAGGGGGTGAGTGGCCAAACTGGCCCTATGGACATGGAAAAGCTCACTGACCTCTTGTTGAGGTCTATTTTCACTGCCTGATATCCGTGTGCATCAAATAATGTGTCTTTGATATGAACAATTATGGTTCACTTGTGGTTGCCTGCCGGGCTTTTCTCCAGCACAGAGGAAGGCTTGTGCTTTGTTCTGAGCGATAAAGATGTTTGCTGGAGGATATTCCAGCAACAATCAACATGTCTGTATTTGTGTGTGGGGTTGTAAGTTCCTGTGAATGCAGGAATCATCTCACACCTGTGGATTGTGACAAAACGACCGCAGCGTGTTCGTGATTTCATGGTTGTCACCTCCACGCATCAGTCCTGCCTCCAAAGGACCATCCATGCACCCAGCTCGAGCAGTGGTGGAGCTTTTGGGGTCAATTATGTTGGATTTGGTACTGGTTCTTCTGCTGGCACAGATGTTCTCAAAGAAGGTCTACACAGAACTCTCATCTACTTGAAGATGTCCCTGCTCACTGCAAGGGGTCCCTTCCAACGTTAGTATTTCTATGATTCTCTGATTTTAAAGGTGATTTGGTCTATCTGGTTAACCTTTCAAAGTATGAGGTCATTATGGTTAACTCTAAGCAGGAACCTCCCCAGCTCACCACTTCCTTCTTAGTTTTCCTTCTCTGTGTCTTCTCCAGGACTGTGAAGATTAAATTAAAATACCAGGTGGAGCACCTCAGACACAATGTCTTCACGATGGTTTTATTGCTTGTTTTCAGCAGTGTCAACCACAGAGAAGAACCCCCTATGAAGCAAGGAGGTGAACCAAATACAAAGGAAAAAAAAAAAAAAAAGGAAAAAAAAATAGCCATTTCATTGCATATGTACAGAGTCAGACCAAAAATAAATAACATCAGGCAAAAGGCCATGGAACAAGGCAGAGATTTCACCTGTGCTGAGCAAGCAGGCCCGTTCTTGCTGGCATGGAGGATACATCACAAGCACCTGGTACAGAGAAGCCCACAGAGACAGAGATCCTCTGCTCACAGGCAGTGCCCATCACCCTCTGCTGCCAAAGCCTATTTACAGGAGGGCAGAGCACAGGTGTTTACAGCTTGAGTGAGAAGGGTCAGATGGCACCAGCTGCTGACCCACAGCTTGAGGTGTTTGAAACAGGCTCTGAAAAAATGCACTTTTGAGTTCAAAACTGCCTTTTTGAACTCAATTTCTCATCATCATCATCTGAATATCAAAAATGCGGTGTTTATTTTTATTTTTTTTCTTCTTAAATGTGCTCTTCAGATTTCCTCTATGTACAAATGTACAATATCCACAAAACTTGGGTATAAAACACTGGTGCTCTGCTGTGTGTGTCCTCAGGGTCTGGCCCTCAGAACACAAGTGGGCATTATTTTCCTTACAGACCTGTAGGCTCCAGTCCCAAAGGTTTGCTTTCTCCCCTGTGATTTCACAGTATTCTAGAAATAACCAGAATTTCAAACGCAGGGCTCTTCAGCACAGCATCATGCAAGTTAGGACGTTCAGGAAGAGGTGGAAAAGATGATCTGTGCTCCAAAGAAACTTCTGATTAAAAGCCCTGGTTTACATCTGCATGGGTCTCCAGGGGAAACAACAAGGTCAGACACTGTAATTATACCTCATCAGACTGAAATGCAAATAATGGGTTAAGAGAGGGGATGAAAAGCTGACTGACTGAAAGGAAATTGATTGAAATCCACATTTTGGCACATCTGACTCCACCTGTCAGTCTGGGACTTGAATCCTTCCCTTTTTACAGCAGCTTAGTGCCTGAATGATGCCAGCAGAGTCCTTCTGGATGGATGTGGGTGTGTGTGACCCCCTGCTCTTCGAGGCTCATCTCCAGTGAAGCAGCTTCTTGGTGCTGGCCCCATCAGCACTGGGGTGGGAAAAGTGCAAATTTGCATTGTGAGCCAGGGAATTCAGGATTGCAATCCCTGTCCCCGGGAGTTTGGCACATTCATGGCTGCAGAGATGCCATGGGGGGAAGAGCGAGGCTGGGAGGGAACCTGGGCTGTGCCAAACACCCAGCCTGAAAGCAGGAGCTGGGACACAGCAGGAGGAATGTTTTATTGTGGGCTTTCCTGTTACAGCTGCATTCACCTGCCAGAGAAGGGACATTTCTTCTGGTCCACCTGTGTGTCCACAGGCCATTTATCAAACCAAGAGGTACCTGTGTGGTCAGAATAAAATAAGCTTTATGGAGACACACATTGGCACTTCCCAGTTTGAGAGATTCCCTTTTAGTCTGAAGTTATTTTGTATTTCCTTTCCCTATATTTCCTTTCCCCTTGTTTAAACCCTGGGGTGAAACTGGAAGGAATGGACACAAAAAAGTCCCCCCAAACCCCTTTAATCCCTGCCATGGAGCCAAGTGGTGTTCATTCACTCCTGAGCTTTCTTTGGAACTTCATTTTGCTTTTGAAAAACTACCATCAATCTTTCGTTAATCAGCAGGTGCATTTCTCTCTGAAAGCATTTCCATCAGATTGGAGCAGAGATTTGGGTTTAATCCCTCTGCCCTGTGGCACAGACATGACCCTCATTGCTTTTGAGATGAATGGGAAATCCAGTGGGATGTAGAGAAAAAGGAAATCTGATACTTAGTTCATGTATAAAATATCTTTTCTGCAGCAACACCTTCCTGAAGAGAAACATAACTTGTTTCCTAACAAATAAAAACCCCAAACAAACAAAAAAATGAAGCAAAATGCTCAGGTCTTTCATCTTCTGGCCTTTCTTCCTTTTCATTCCACAACTGCAGTAATGCTGCTCCTGCATACATAACTCTGATTTTAAAAACTTGTTTGATTTTAATGCCCCTAAAATTCTGCAACAGAATTTCTTTTCTGAACCCTAAACATGGACATATTCTCATTTCTTGCTGTTTGTGAGAGGGTCACAAAGCAACACAGATCCCAGCTGAACAGAAATATCTACAGTCTAATGTTAGCATCGAACCTGCTACCTCTAGACCTTGACAATAATTTATTGTTTATATTTTAATTGTTCTATACTTAGGAATAAATTTAATAATTCAATCACTGAAGTATAGAACAGGAGGGACTCACTCTATCCCTGATGTAAAAAGGGAGTAAGCAGCTCCAGAATGAGGAAAAAGGAATTATTTTGAAGGCAAATCCCAGTTTAATGCTGGTGTAATTCAGGAGTCACTGCAGTGAGCTGATTGGTGCAAGCAGGATCAGAATTTGGCTTTATTTCTATAAAGAGTTTTGGAGCCCAAATTCATGATCCTCAAACACATCTGTGCCTTTTAACAGAGGCAGAAGGAGCTTTAATCCCTTTTAAGAGGCACACCTCAGACCTTATTATGCAGCAAATGGATGCAGTTGCCCTGCTGGGGTCAGCTCTGGGGTCAGGGCATCAGGCTGGAGCTGGGGCAGCAGCAAAAGTGCTGAGCTCTGTTCTGTGCTCTGTGTGGGGCCAGGTTATGGGGCCAGGACAGATCACTCCACGTTGTCATCCACAGTGAAGTCCTTGAATTCCATTTTATTGATGAGCTGGATGAAAACCAGAGTAGACCAGGCCAAGTTATGGAGCCAAATTCCTGCGCTGAGCCAGTCAAACAGGGCTCGATCCCAATGTCATCATTCACTTGATTGCTCACGTCCCCAGAGCGAGAGGCTCTGATTTCACCCCCAGCTCCTCTCTTTTTTCCTGGAACACGGGGCCAAGGCAGCTGGGCTGGCAGCTCTGCATCGCTGACATTGCCATGCCTGTCACAGCAGGTCCTTTCAGCACGTTCATTTAATCCCTCAAACACCCCTGACAGCAGAAAGGCGGCGTGGCTGGATGTTCCGTAATGAAATAATTGTGAGTGGGGTGCCTGGGGGCACAGTTCTGGTGTGCTGATGCACTTCACACTTTTTGAAGGAGCTCCTCAGCTCAGGAAACATCCCATCTTCAGGTTCTTGTGCAGAACAGCCTGGTGGGGAGTGTGACAGGCTGCAGAGGAGCCTGTGGGGAGGGTGAATAAGCAGCTGGGGTTTTTCCCTGTCACATCTCCAAAAGGCAAACCTTTCCTGGCTGTCTTTGGCATATGGCTCGTGCTGGCACGGGTTAGCACAGGGCTGGAACACAAGAAAAGCTACAAACACACAAATTTCCTCCTGCAAATGGAAAGGAAAAGGGAGCACAGGGAGAGGAAGGGGAAGGTGACGAGAAGAGGGAAAATGCTCAGTGTGTCTCAGAGCTGGTGGCTCACAGGCTTTCCCCCAGCAAGGCTGCCTGGAACAGATGGGAAGGGATTCCCTCACATCCCACAAAGGAGGCTGCTGGCAGTGGTGCTGCACTTCTGCTCTACAGCTCTGTGCTCCAGTTCCTTTGCTGCTTGGCTGGGACCTGAAATTCCAGTTCACACCTCAGTGGATGCATTCCCAAGACTGGGCAGTGCTCCTCTGCAGCCCATCAGTTTTGTTGGGTATAAATATTTACCATGACAGATGAACAGGGGGAATGGCTTTGCAGCCTGATGAATCCAATCTTTCCCAGACTGACATTGCTTCAAAACTCTGAACCAATGAGAGAAAACATTTTACACCGAGTGGAACAACTTGGAAGCTGAGACAGAATTTCCCCTTGCTTCTTCTGGGCTTCCTTGAAGTTAGTCATTCACCTGGAAAAATGCAGGTCAAATCCTTGCTTTGAGTCAGGCACAGCAGAAGAACTGGTGGTACTGGTGGGATTTCTCCAGTATTTCCTGGGTGAGTCCTAATCCAGGTCTGAAAATGCTCAGCAGTGTTGCAACAAGCAGAGCAACACAAGCACCAAACACAAAGAGCATCACAGAATATCCTGAGTCAGAAGGGACCCACAAGGATCATCGAGTCCAACTCCTGGTCCTGCACAGGACAACCCCAAAAATCACACCAAATGCCTGAGTGCATCATCCAAACTCTTCTTGAACTCTGACCAGGACCTCTTCAAAGGTTCTTGCCTCTTTGAGAACCTTGTGGATTTCAGTGGGATATTGTTTGAGGGGTGTCAAGGCATAAGGGCTTCACTGCAAGAGAAGTGGGGAAATTTTGAGCATCCTCTTGTTTTCTCTGCATTTTGGGAATCAGGGAGCTGCATTTTGATTATCTTACAGCACGTCAGAGCTGGATCCTCTCTGTTGATGTAGGCTCAGTATAAAGTAGCCATAACAAAGCTGGCTCACACCTGGCCAGCCTGGGATTACCAGCACTGTAATTCCAGGAATTTTCACATCTTCCTATCCTTTTAGGACCTACAGGCTGGGTAGCCATGGCTGCACTGTGACAGGATCTGAGCTGGCTCCCTGCAAACTCAGGACTGCAAGTTTACCCTTGGTGGATCACAGTTCCTCATGGCCCTTTACTGACTCCAGACCCCGACGCTGTTCTCAGTCCCAGGGCTGGAGAAATACTTTGGGAGCATCCAGCTCAGCTGATAATAGGCTCTGGGGGTGGTTATGGCATGGAACACTGCCCTGTCAGGACTCTGAAAGGATCTGCCAGTCTCCTCCTGGGCTCAGTGTTGTTTGTTGGCATCTTTGCTTAAGGCCAACAACTCCCAGCCCCACCAGGCTGCAGGTGCTTCCCTCCAATGAACTGCATTTCATTGTGGAGAAATAGAACTGGTGAGTTGAGATCTCTGAGCTCTAAAAGAGGAGCTCACCTCCCTCTCCAGGTGCCTCTGTTGGTGACCCAGACACTCCTTCACGAAGACCTGTTTTAGTAGGATGGCAGCAGCCCAGTTACTGAGCATAAAACCTTTTCAGTTGAGTGGGACACAAACTTGAGCATCTGTATCCCTGTATTTTCTGTCTTCTGACTGAGTTTGGGACTGTGGGGTTGCCTCAAATGAGCAGGACTGGGCTTTAACATTTTTCCTTTGCCTCTCCACCATGAAAGCAAGAATTAAAAAAAACCCTACTCCCTTGGTTTTAATGGGATCCATGTGCATTCTTCAAGTAGGAATTGCCCCTGTATGGAAACTAACAGGCCTTCAGAAAAGAGGTAAAATGCACACACACATCTTAAATATCTAACAGTGCCTTCATATAGGATGAAAGCTCCCCAGAAAAGCTGAAGAAGAAATCCATTTAATAGCTCCTTCACTCCTTCCTCTCTCCTGGAGTGCCAGTTTTGTGCCGAGACAACCTTGCTCTGATGAAAGCAATTTTATCTGCTGCTGTGACGCTAATTTTTTTCATCTGGGGAGTGGCTCCTTATGGCAGCTCTGATTCAATTAAGGATTACAGGGCCCTGTATTTCCCTTTCCTGACAGTGTGTGCTAAGCAAGTGCAAATGAATTACAGCCCAATTATTTTCTCCTGATCTCTAATGATCCTGGGTGCATCCATGCACCGAGATCTATGGGAGAACTTAAAGAGAATGAAAAAACCACAGCCGTGCTCTGCTTTTGGCATCTGGCCCTGGTTTTTATACATGCAAATCGAGTTTCCTGTTCATGGAACACAACCAAGTAAAACACCATGTCACCAACACAATGCAGAGAAGGGTTGGTCCTTCTCAGTGATCTGCTCTTCCACAGGGCACCCAAGGGTGCCTGGAAAGCTTCTGCTCCCCAGGATGGTGGGGAAATAGCAGAACACACTGGGGCATCCTCCGAGGGGCTCTCCTGGTGCTGCAGCTTCATCTCCACCTGTGTAAAATGTGGGGGCCATGTGCTGGCCTCTCCCTTCCTGCTCACGTTCCTCCTGTCCCTTCTCCCTGTGTCCCCAACACCGTCTTTGGTGCTGTATCATCACCTCTTATCCACAGGAATTTTGGCACATTCGTATATTTGGCATTTTTTTTTTTTTCCTGCTTCCTGCCTCTGTCTCTCCTTTACTGGCTCATTAAAAAAAAAAAAAAAAAAAAAAGAAAAAAAAGTGCAATTTGTCTGTTTCAGAGATGCCAGTTCTGGTAAAGCCACCGAGGACTGAGGTTCTCCCTCCCTTACCCCCAGTGCTTCATTTTTTATGACACACCAGCATCTCCCAGGCTGTCCTCAAGCAACTTGAACAATTCCTCAGAGTTATCAACCTCTGAGGGCTTGAAACTGAAGAGTGAAAGGCCTGAAAAGAGGGAGAACAAAAGTGTTTCTCTGCCTCTTGGCTTGTCCGATCTCATCCTGGATGCCAGCGGCTTTTCCAGTTGTGTGTCCTCTGTTGGCTCATGTGGAGCAGGTCATTTCACAGGGTTTTGTCATGGGATCATTGATTCCCGGGGATCCTCGTGCCTCAGTTTTGGATACTCAGTGCCTGGGGAGCCTCTCACACCAGGGAGAACTCGGCCTGGAAGCTGGAGCAGCGGCGTGTCTTTGGCGAGCACTTGGTCAGCATGGAGATCTGGGTGCTGAAGTTGGTGCCGTTGCTGCCCAGGGAAGGGTGGTGGTACTTCATGTCCGAGCCCAGGAACCGCTCCAGGTGCCACCTCCGCCACTTCCTCTTGAGCTCAGCTTGCACCTGGGCATGGGAAAGACAGAAAAGGCAGCACAGGGCATCACTGGATGTTGTTCACAGAATTCCCAGAATGACCAGGTTGGAAGAGACCTTCAAGATCATTGAGTCCAGTCCAGCCCCAACACCTCAACTCAACCCTGGCACCCAGTGCCACATCCAGCCTTTGTTAAACACACCCAGGGATGGTGACTGCACCACCTCCCCAGGCAGCCATTCCAGAACTTTATCACCTTTCTGTAAAAAACTTTTTCCTGATATCCAACCTCTATTTCCCTTGGTGCAGCTGGAGGCTGTGTGCCCTGGTTCTGTCAGTTCCTGGAGAAAGAGCCCAAGCCCAGCTAAGCACAGGCACCTTTCAGGAGCCCTGGAGAGTGCTGAGGTCAGCCCTGAGTCTCCTTTTCTCCAGGCTGAGCCCCCCCAGCTCCCTCAGCCGTTTCTCACAGGGTTTGTGTTCCCAGCCCCTCTCCAGCCTCGTTGCCTCCTCTGGACGCGCTCGAGCGTCCCAACGTCCTTCCCAAACTGAGGGGCCAGAGCTGGGCATGGCACTCGAGGTGTGCCCTCACCTGTGCCAGGTATGGGGCAGAATGACCTCCCTGCTCCTGCTGGCCACACCGCTCCTGATCCAGGCCAGGAGCAGTCGGCCTTTGGCCACCAGGGCCCGCTGCTGGCTCGTGTCCAGTCACTGTTGACCAGAACCCCCAGGTCCCTTTGTGCCTGGGCACTGTCCAGCCACACCGTGCCCAGCCTATTCTGACCTGGTTATGTGAGCAGCCTTGGGTAACCCACCCACCACGGGGCCAAGAATTACTTTATAAAGGCCACTAAACATGGCTTGGCCAAAACTTTCCACATAAAGGGGACACTCCAGTCAGTAAATTACTGGAGCAAAACTTTCCACATAAAGGGGACACTCCAGTCAGTAAATTACTGGAGCAGAAATCCCTGAGCTTCATCAGAAAGAAAATTCTTATTGACACAGTCAAGGTGCCAGACTACTTAACTTCAATGACAACACTTGGTGAGTATAATTAAGACGCTTTCCTTTTCACTGCCCTCTTTTTGGTCCAAATAGAAATGATTGAACTACAGCTTGTTTGTAAAGCTGTCAATACAGCTGTGCTTTTTTTGACAGAAGCTGCTTGCTGGTGCTCAGAGTGTTTACAGAAATAACCTGGTTTACAGCATCCCAGTTCAAATCCTGAACAAACCTGGCCACTGTCCTTGTCCCCTCCTGCAGCCCTCCAGTGCAAATTTTTAGGTAACAGCATGAATTAGATGAAACAGCTGAATTAGATGAAACAGATGAAAATGCTCTGGGATAAACACAGGAACAGCACAATGCCAGGACGAGAATGCCAGGACTAAAATGTGGGAAAGTCAATATTATTCCTGCAAGGCAGAAACACGTTCACCTGCACTGCTCTGTGCAGTCACACCAATGCCTGTGCTGGTTTTGGCTGTGGGTGTGATCCTGGGGAGGATCACTGGAGGCACTAAGCACAAACAGGGCTTGGATGGGATTTATCTTGCCCTGCTGAAGGGGGTGCTTTGGGATCAGGGATTGTGCATGTTCACACAGGAGTTCTGCTGATGCTGTCTCATGAGGAGAGGATGGGCTACAGTGCAAGCACAGGTCCTGATGCGTTTATTGATTGTTTTTATTAATTGTGCTGAAAACTGTCAGGCAAATGGTTGAATTGTTTTCCTGGAGAGAGAGAGATGTGATTTGGTTGCTTCCCCCCAATATTGTAACACCGGGATCAGGAATGGGACACTTCTCAATCCACTCTCCACATGCATTCATTTTGTCCTAGCTGCAAACATTAACCCAAAAAACCCTGATGGTCTGGTCTTACCTCTCCATTGAGAAAGCAGTACAGAACAGCCACCACAAATCCCTGGGGAAAGGAGAAAACAGGATTTTAGCACTACAGACAAGGAGAGAGTGTAGATCCATTCAGCTCCCAAAGGAGAGATCACACAACCACAGAAGTGTTCAGGTTGGAAAAGACCTCTAAGGCCATCAAGCCCATCCAAGTCCACCACTAACCCATGTCTCCAAGTGCCACATCTGCACAATTTTTGAACACTTCCAGATGTGCAGTGATGGTGATGTAGTCAGGAATGTTAATCATTCACTGCTGAATGAAACTTGCTGCTCAAAGCCCCATCCACCCTGGCCTTGGACATGTCAATAATGCAAAAACTGAAACTGAGGTGCTTCTTTTTCTCCCTTAAGTATGAAAAAACACAGAGACACCAATGTACAGAGGAGCATTTTCTTTTCATTTCCTAAAATGAGGGAAGAGAATCTCCTTCTGGAAGGCAAAATATCACAGAATCACAGAATAATGAGGTTGGAAGA
Organism: Vidua macroura; assembly: GCF_024509145.1. Lineage (NCBI taxonomy): Eukaryota > Metazoa > Chordata > Aves > Passeriformes > Viduidae > Vidua > Vidua macroura. Next base: position 3,021,308 of record NC_071571.1, read on the forward strand.
GACCTCTAAGATCATCAAGTCCAACCTATGCCCTAACACCTCAACTAGACTATAGCACCATGTCCAGTCTTTTTTTAAACACATCCAGAGATGGTGACTCAACCACCTCCCTGGGAAGACAATTCCAGTACTTTATTATTTATAAATTTATCTTTCATCCTGGCCAGGCTGGAGTGAGTAGATTCTCCACAAAGGTACAAGAGCAGTATGGGGCATGTCCAGGAAAAACCCATGTCCAGCTCATTGCATTTCTCCCTGGTGACAGACCTAGTGACAGACCTGGTGACCCAAATGGTGGCTTACCTGGAATGACCCAACCACGAGCTCAAAGACCAGCTTCACTTCTGCTTTGAAATTGTCGGGGAAGAAAGCAAACATGATGTAGTGAATGCCAAAGAGAGGGATCAGCAGCAGAGTGGACTTGGCCAGCCTCCTGTTGGAAAGACAAACATGAGCCACGAGGGGAGAGGGGAGAGGGTGAGAGGCTGAGGAATCCTGCAGCTGAGCCCTGAAATAAACCCTGAAAATTTATTATTTCTCCTTGTCCCACAGACTGCAGATGGCTGGTGATTTCAGACCTGGTGGCACCATAAAATGTGACATTTTTATTCCCAGTAGCTCCACTGGAGGTATTTCTTTCTCCCTCCTCTCTTCTTTCCTTCCCACCAGAAATCTTTTTTTCATCTCCACAAGCTAAATCATCATCTAGCAATGTCTTTGTTTGCCTGGGATTTCTGAAAATTACAGCTTCTGGGAGAGAAATGGTATGTTTAGCTCAGAATAATGACAGGCTACTGCACAATGAATGTCTCCAAAGGAGGGGAATGAACAGTATTAGTGCTTAATGGCATCATGCTGGGTAATCAGGGGTCTAATTAGGAAGAGATGATAATGTATTGGATCTAATCATTATTAAAAAGTAGCTGGCAGAAAGAAAATGAAATCAAGGGTCTAAGGATGCTTGTGGGGGTTTTGTCTCCCTTGGTCACTCGTATCCTCTGACATCTCCCCCTCTTTCAGAGGCTCCTGGAGGAAATAAAGCTAAGGCTGGGATGTTGGAAATATTCATTTTTTCCACCTGCAACCTCCAAAGCCTCCTCGGGCTCAGACCTCTCAGACCATCTTCATTTATTTGCCACCTGCAGGAGCCCACTGGGAGGCTGATGTGGCAGCTTTGTGCAGAGGATGCTCATCCCTGTGCCTCCCAGAGCTCCTCTGTAGCTCTCCCTGGGCCTGGCCCACAGACAGCTCAACATTAAGGCTGTGATTGGAGGCTGTGGCTCATCCCAGGCAAAATGAGAGCCTGCAGGAAGATGAGGAACTTTACAGGAGTTCGCCTTTCCCACCTCCCTCACTAGCAGGCACATCACTGCTCACAGGGATCCAAAATCTGAGGTTTTTTCGGTGCCTTGCTCTGCCACAGGACTGTCACTGTCTCTGGTGAGCGTCAGTGTTCCCTGTTCCTCACTCCAGAAGCAGCTCTGGCCAGTGGGACCCATGCTGGCATTACCAAGCCCTAATCCCCCCAGCTGTGTGGGAAGTGGGAAGTCACTCATTTCCCAAGCAGTTCAGCAAATATCAGCAATGGCTTTGCAGAGATCTCTCCTCTCTCCCCCCTCTCTGAGGAACATCAGCCTAGAGAAGGAGATGTGGGGCTACCTTTGTGTCCTGCATGGACAGAGATGCTGTTTGCTACCTCCAGTGGATTAGAAAATTTTATCTTATCATTGCAGACAACACTGGGGCCTTAATTACAATATTTTCCCTCCTGGCTGGACTGTGGTGATGAAAAGGACATTAATGACAAAACCTGAGCTCCCTCCTCCAATTTGCACACCTCACACAAGTCTCTTGCTCCCAACACTGAGCTTCACCAGATACTGAGTTTTAGATTTTATTTTGGCATCAAGGCAAGGGCTCTGTGATGCTTAAAAAGACTCCACCACCTAAACACTGCACTCAGGAAAATCATCACCCAGTCCCAGTGTAATTGCTCGCAGGAAGCTCAAGCCTGGCTGTGCAGGAGGCAGAACTGCTTGGGGGATTGTCTGTCTAAAGCTGGTTAAATCTGCTGGAAACCATGGATTCTCAAACCCTCATTACTCTGATTCCCAGCACACCCCCGACCTCCCCTCTCTGGCAGGTACACGTGGTGACAGGTAATTTTGGGAGAACACGTGTCCATTAACCTGCATGGAACCTGCTCCTGTCCTTGGGAGTGGGAAAGAGTGAACCAACATTTCAGTCACGCTCCCTGAAATCATAATGGAAAAGTTACTCAGAGGACTTTAATGACAATATTGATCCACAGACGTGGACAGAATGGAGAGATGAATTTTGCTCAAGTTTTTTGTTGCAGAAGACAAATTCTATTTGCCTGAAATATTGCTGTCCCATTCTTGCACATGTCCCTGTCATTTCCACAAAACTGTTTTGGGAGACTTGTTTTTAGAGCTTCCTGTAGATGAAAGCCCAGTTCCCTGTCTGCAGCATTAATGAGGGAGTCAGCAGCACACCTGAGCTTCCAGCCTGCAGCTAAGCTCAGACCTTTTGGAATTGAACAATGCTGTCAGCACGTCAGCAGGCTGTGTGTGTAGAAAATAAACAATATAAAATACACATGAGAAGGAGGGAGAAATGCAAATGAGATATCCAGGATGCTGTTAGTTTAAAACAGATTTGTCTCAGATTTGGCAGGAGGGATGCACACAGAATCACAGAGGCATTTGGCTGGGAAAGACCTCCCAGACCATCGAGTCCAAGCTGTGCCTGATGCCCACCTTGTCCCCAGCCCAGAGCACTGAGTGCCACGTCCAGGCCTTCCTTGGACACCTCCAGGGATGGAGAGCACAAACCTCCCTGGGCAGCCCCTTCCAAAGCTTCACAACCCTTTTGGTGAAGAAATTCCTCCTGATGTCCAACCTGAACATCTCCAGGCACAACTTGAGGCCATTTCCTCTCATCCTGTCACTTGTTGCCTGGGAGAAGAGCCCAGTCCCCATCTGGCTCCAACCTCCTTTCAGGGAGTTGTGGAGAGCAATAGGGTCACCATGAGCCTCCTCTTCTCCAGGCTAAACACCCCCAGCTCCCTCGACATTTCAGCAGCAGTTTTCTGCTAAGAACTATTGGGTCCTGCAGTCAAACCCCAGAAGCCTCCACAGATTACTGTCTAAAAGTAAAAATCTTAGGACCACGCTGAGAATTCGCCTTGGTGGGGTCCAGCCTTCAGTTTCAGACAATTAATATTTGTTTCCACAGGAAAGTGTGATGTCTTGTACCTACTGCCTGAATTCAGTCAACAGAGTTTTCCAGATGTCCCAGCCAGATGTGGCTGGTCACCAGGTGCTACTGTACAAGGGGACAAGTGTCCCATAGGTCCTATGTCCTGTCTGGCAGGTCCGTGCAAGCATTGGAAGTGTCCTAAAGCACCTCACGTGGCTTGCAAACCTAAAATTTTAGGGCCAGGTTGGAAGGAGGCCATGGCAGGGGGTTGGAACTGGATGAGCTTTAAGGTCCCTCCCAACCAAAAATGTTGCAGGATTCTATGCTTTTGTGAAGTGATTCAATCTCCAGTGGAACTGAGCCATTTTTCCAGGTGGTGAAGGAAGGTGAGGATCTGTAGATGTCAGGACCAGTTGTCCTTCAGCAGAACCCCCTGTTGAGCAGGTCAGTGAGGGGAAATCTGTGTTTTACCAACATGCCCTACGTTTGTTTACAAGACAAAAAGGGCTTTCTTGACTGCTCCACCTCCCTGGAAAATGTGTCCTGAGCCCAAAGCCCAGCATGACCTCTGAGGTAATCTGGGCATAACTCATCAGGTGCACGTTGGCAGCACTTGTGCTGAGGTGAACAGGAGCCAGCAGTGCCAGGACGCTGCTCAGTACTAGAAGGTACTTAAATATGCTGATTTAATCTGTGCACCTGCTGCAAAGCTGGTGGGCAAAGATAAAATTCCCAGTTGGAAATCCAGAAGGGCAGGTGGTAGAAAGCACAGGGTCTGGTAATGCAGGTGCCTTGTGATGACAGAAAAATAGGTAATTGGCTTTGGCTGCTGCCAGGAAAATTAAGGTCAAAACCTGGCATTTCCTTTCATAAATCTGAGAATCTCTCGAGGTAGATGAAATGAATAATTCACCATCACCAGAGAGAAAGTCTCAGTGCCCTGGCTGGGCAGGATTTAAGGAACATATTGTTACTTTTTTCCATCCTGCAGGAAGATGAAGTGAGATTTTTCAGGGTACCCAAAAGCACATCTCCCTCCAAAGACAAAGATTTACAAGCAGTGACCATGCAGACACTAGACTCTTTTCATTTAATTCTTTTCTAGGAAACATTTACTAAATATCCAGGATAGCTGAAAAGCGGAGCCAGAACAGTGGGAAGAGTCAAAAATAACCCGGTCTGGACTTTTATTTTATTTGCATTGAAGCCAGAATAAATCTATGCAGATAGACATTTCTTTCACTCTTAAAATACTGCAGCTAAGACCAGCCTTGGCCACTGAGAGATGTTGATCTCTCTGGCATGTTGTTAATTATATATAAAGCCCCATTAAGGTCAACCTCATATCCCTGGAATAAAAGTATTAAGTCAAGTAAAACTTCTAAGTCAGTGATTCTTCTCAACAGAGCAGAGAAATGTATTGAGTTAATCCAATCTTGTTTAGAGATCTCTTTTAGGATGAGGAAAATTTGTTATAGATCCTACTGAATGGTATTTTTCTAGATCTCTCCTTTAAAACTGAGGGTCAGGGAAAAAAGCCTGTACACTGAGAGCAACTTTTTGTTTTCCATCAGGGTCCTTCTGCCTTCAGAATCCAATAAATATTAAATGATCAAAGAAAAATTATATTTGGTTTCATGATCATTATTATTACTCTCATTTCTTCATCATTAATCCCGGAAGAAATCCCTCTCACCTGCCACAAACTGCCATAAAACCTGCCCAGCTCTTTTAGCAAATGCTCAATTTCCTGATTTCTAATCTGCTTTAAGCAATTAAAATTAATTGATTTTGATCAGTGCAGACAGACGTAATCACGAAACAAGACGCAATAACGAACTATCAAGCAGCCAGGCCAGTTTCCCAAAAAACACAGGATAGGCTTGGAAAAGTCTGGCACTTACGAATATTGGCTGGTTTCGTTGTGCCCAACATCTGGGGAATGCAGCTTCTGGACTAAGATACGGATGATGCAGATGAAGAGGATGAAGTTCACCTGTGGAGATGGGAAGAGAGGGGTAAAACATCAGCATTTTTCTCCAGGGAAAAGAGCCCACCGCTAGAGGGGAATTCCTCTCACTGGAATGGTTTTTGCCATGGAAGGAGCTGCCGTTTAACAAGCCATGAGCGGAGAGAACCCCGCTCGGGGGGGGCGGGGAGCACAGGGGAAACCGACACAGGATGGCATCTTGGGCCTGACATCAGCCTGCTTGGGACTTCGTGTCATACATCCCAAGTATGATGATGTCAAGCCCATCGAGCACAGCTCCGCACGACGTCCTGCTGCGCGCGCGGGAGGGAGCCGCGGCGCCCGGCGGCTCGCGAGGCGGTGACATGGGACCGGCTGCCGAGCGTGGTGAGCCAGGGAAACCAAACCAAAGCACGAAGCAGGATCCACTCCAGCTGGCCTATTTGATGCCGTAGGATTTAGCTTTTATGTTTCTCAGATCCTGTACTGCTTTAGGGTACAGCTCTGAAACTCCATAGCCTGTCAGCTGCTGTTCTCCCGCTGTATTCAGACAAAACAATTCCTCTCTGGGCCTGAAACTCAAGGACACCTGACTGTATCAGGCCCTGAAAAGTATAAACAAAAGTGAACAAACTGGGGGTATATGACTTCATTACCTTAAGCTGTAATTGGAGGATTTGATGCCTCAGGTTTTAGCTTTTTTTTTTTTTTTTTTCAGATTCTGTGCTACTTTAGTGTGTGTCTCTGGGTTTCATATAAGGGGATGGTGAGCTCTCTTCACAGAGCAGGGAGACAAAACAATTCCTTCTCTAGCTGAGGACCAAGGACAAATGATCCAAATCTCAGGCCCAAGAGGAAAAACAAGATGGGCCGAAGAGAGAAAAAAATGGAGGATGGCACTTCATGGGCTGGAGCTGTGGTTGGGCAATTAATTCCAATATGCAAATGGAGCAGAACTTATAATAACGTGAGATCTTGTGACCAAGCCCTCTTTTGTTTCCATCTTGGAGCCATCTGGGCAGAGCCACGACTGTGGCTCTGGTACTGCCAGGGTCTGGCCTTTGAAGACTTTTCAGTAAATATCCTCTTTATTCCCCTTAACTCTGCCCAGCCTCTGTTCCAGCTCCTTAAGGCATCAGTTTAGCCCTTTGGTATGTAAATGGACCAAACTTGTAACTGTATGAAAAACTCATGACCATCTTCCATCCTGGGTGTAGGCCCTCTTGGGGGCTTTTGACTGCCCAAGCTGAACCTATTGAAGGCCTTTAATTTATACCCACTTTTATTCTCTTAATCTTGTTTAGCCTCTGTTTCAGGCAGCCACTCCAAGCCACCATATTGGCCATGTTCTGTCTTGTGCAGCAAGGGACAGGCCTCACCAAAGCAGCGGGGAACGTTCCTTCCTGGCATGTTTGACCAGAGAAATCTGGCTGATACCCAGATTTTAGGTGGTTCTTTTCACCCCAAAATCTCACAGTGCTCTACCAATGTACTCAAGCATTGTGAACCTTATTTAACAGCAAGGGTGTAGAGCTAGGAATGGGAATGTCCTGATGGCATGAATTGAATGCAAATCTGCTTCTTTCAAGGTCCTCTCTGTTGACTCATCCTGTTACTCATGCAGCACAGACAGCAGAAAAGCAATAACAGATTCCTGGGGACTTAGTTCACTTTTAGTTTGGTGCAGAACCCCTTTCTTTATCCTTTCATGGTCAGTGAATGTGCAAATGATTCTCGTTTTTAGGGGCTCAGCAGCTGGAAGGGACTGTGTTAAACCAATAAAAAAATAGATTTTTTTTTTTTATTTTATTTTTATCCCTGTAAAAATAGATGATAAGATTTCTTCCAGCAATTCCTACACTTATCACAACAATAGATTAATGAAACAGACTGAAGCCCATCTCTCAAATAGACACTCTTTTTTTCAAAGCCTATGAGTGATTGGATATCCATTGCATTTCTTGGTTATAATGCATTGCTTAATCACTTCTTACCTATCCTGAGCAGATTTTCATAGTTTCTGTTTGTATTTATTTCCTCGAAAAAATGGTTTATGTGTCTGATTTGGTGGGAAGTGAAATTTATTAGTCCAAATGAGCATTATCTAGATCAACTACACTAATAAGCATTGATAACACACAAGCTGCTGCAAGGAAGGCAAGAATGGAACAATTAATAAATTAACAAATTCTGACTGTGTTGGCTTGGAGTGATCAAGAGCAAACACAGAGTGGAGTGTAACATGTGGGCTCGGTATAACCTTGGAATTCCATGGCAGAAGAGACAGGAATCAGGATGTTGGAGAAGTTGTTTAGATGATTTTTTTATCCCTAGAGTATAACCAAAGGTAATCAATGTGTTCCAGTGCTTAACACCTTGTACACAAGATATATCTCATGTACCTTAAAGATCTTATAGATCTTGTCTATGTATTTCTTCCTTACACTGAGATACCAGCTGTATTCCCATGGATTTGGAGGAAATGCTGCATTACCCCCTGGAGAAACCTGCTGTTCATCAGCCAGTGGCCATCATGCCCTTCCTTTAGGACAGATTTATAGGATATCTGCTGAAGGAAAATCAGGAAATGCTGGGTAAATTCTGTTTGGCAATGAGGATAAGATTTATTGGCCAACAGAAAATACAGACCCATTGATCTGAGGAGAATAAAAGGGTGTGTTTTTTGACTGAAAGCTTATCTCAGGAATGGGAAAATGCTATCTATAGCTTTCCAGGATGATATAAATATTTGGAGATGTGTCATCTAAGTACTATATTTCTTTCCAGTGAGGTAAACAGAGCAAGATGTCATTATTGAAACTTTCAGTCTGGAATCCCTGCATGATAAATGTCACAGAAAAAAAAAAAAAAAAAAGTCTAAAAAAAGTCTTCTTGTAAAAGTCATAATGTACATGGAATAATAATTGATTTGATTTATGTTGCTGCTTTTTTTTTTTTTTTTTTTTTTTTTTTCCTTTCCACATCCTTGACTTCATTTAAGAAAACCCAAAATTAAGTTTAACTCCAGTTCATTTGATTTTAAGGTTTGGATCCATGCCCAACAGAGCAATGTTCAACAAGGGTGGAAGGACCCAGAGCTCCTGAGAAGTGTTCTGGTTGCTATGGTCAGAATTGATCATATCCAGAGAATTAAAATAAAACACTTCTGTTGATTTTTCTGTAAATTAGCCAAACTCCTCTAGAAATTTCTCCAAAAATACACAGCTGGAATGCAAATCTGTACTGCATGCAAGAGGCAAACTCCTGAGGGAATTCATGGTAGGACTGATGTTAATTTGTACTGCTGACATCTACAACTGAACAAGTCATCCTGGTCAGCTCAGAGAAACAAAACCACCTCTAGCATGGGTCATCTGATGGAATTCAGGCACCCACTGCTTCCTGAGGCAAAATGAGCCTTTCCTGGATGTCCAACCACCTTCCTCCATCTCCCATGGCCACCCCAACAAGGAGATGGAGGTGGTCAAAGCTACATCAAGTGAGCTCCACCCTGGTGGCCTGGTCACTCAAACTCCTCCCGTGGTCAGTGCTGCAGGTGAGGGGATTTATCTGGAGGAGGAATTTCCTCATCTTAAAGCAGATGTTCAGTGCACAGTGGGATTTTACCTGGCAGTGCATTTTCCATGGACATTTACAGGACACTTCTCAACACCCCTTCACCCCCTCCCCAGACAGGACTAAAGATGGCTTTGCAGCCAGCAGAACATGCTGATACTTTACCAAAATAGACACCAAAATAGGAGTTTTAATGATCCACCAGAATGGGGATTCCACTATTTCCTCCCAGCACCTAAAAAGAAACAAAGCCAGACTTAAAACATCAAGCACAGCAAGCAAGCAGCTCTGTAAGCTTCTCAGCTTTCCCTAAAAGCTACATTTTGCTAGGCTGGGTTGTGTGAAGAGGACTAAACTGAATGTGAATGGACTGGGAATGGCCAAAACTTGCTTTGCAGTGGCTGTGAGCACTGGTAGGTACCAAATATCCCAGATTTAATGCCTTTTTTTTTTTTCCCTTAGCCATGGAATGGGCTGGAGGATGTTAAGCAGAGTGAACATGGGGGAGGATGATGATTTTCTTAATTTCTCCTACACTGAGCTCTGCTGCAGGGAAATTCTATGAAAATCTATCAAAATCTATGAAAAGATTCACCAGGGCTCCAGTGTTCTCCACCATCCTGGATGGAGGGGGTTTGATAAGCACAGAGCAATTGGCACCAGCAGAAAAAAACACCACCAGCAGAAGAAAACCCCATCACATCCTTCTGAAAAAAATCCCAGCCAGTGGTGGGGTTAGTGCCATTAAATCCAGCAAGCTGCACCTGAGCTATGCATGGAGTTAGAAAAGTCCCCAGGGTCCAGGGTGGGATTTATTTCATCCTGAAGCCAGAGCTGTCTGCACACACCACCCCTCACCCGGGACTGCATTCTAAAGCCAACGAGGAAACGAGAGGACAGGACTGATGTGGGAATGACTGATATTGCTTGGGACACATTTATCTGCACAGTCAGGTGATAGAAGGTGCATTTTTAGGAAAGCATTCATGGAAATTGGGCTGCTTTAGTGTAAGAATAGATTAGTGGAGCCTACTGCAGACAATTTCACCCAGATTCAGCTCCTCTAATTCCAAATGTTGGCAGGGAAGGCAGTAGGAGATGAAGAGAGGCACTTTTAGGGCACAGTTCTTAAGACCTATTTTAAGCATCAAACTTTAGGATGATAAAAATTGCACTCCATGGGTTACACTGTCTAAATCTGCCCTAACTCTACAGGGAAATGAAGCAAATTTCTCACATACAGATGCTTCCAGTTAGGTGTATCCTGCTTTTTCATTTAAAATTAAAGTGGCCCTAATTATGTCTAGTGCACTTCATTTTTGAAATAAATTGAGACAGTCTGAATAAAGGTCACTTTCACTTGGAGTTAGAATGTTAAATAAATTCTTAGTGTTGTTTAACCAATCTTACCTAATTAGGGTTTATTTAATCTGGATTAATTTCCTGTAATTTTTCTCTGCAGGTAATGAAAAAAAAAAATCTGTGTTAGGTATTAATATATTCTGTAAATTCATGCTCTGTTTTACTCAGCACAAAAATGTAGGGCTTTAAAGCCTCCAGAAAACGCAAAGAATTCCGTATTTTTTATTAAGAATTTTTGGAGCTGAATGGGAATATATAGTAAGAAAAACTGGTATCCAGAATGGTTAAATCCTCCTGTCCCTGTCTCATTGTAGAGGCTATTTATTAACAGAGTAAATAAGGTCAGTTTTATGCAGATAGAGTGAAACCATAAAGGAAGTGAGTAGCAGCCCTCAGGAAATGTGCTGGCATGACTATAAATCAAAAATGCAGTGAGAAATCTGAGCTGCTTCTCGTAGTGAGAAAGGGGCAAATCAGGACACATTTGGAGGGGAAGAATGCATGGGAGAAAATGGACTTAACTCCAGGATGCCAATGCAAGAAGTGAGGGAATGCACACTGAGGGCAGAATAAGCACTTGATTCTGCATCTCTCTGGGGTGTTTTCCTATAAAACCCTTTCCAATTTGCTTGAATAAAAGCAAGAATGAGAATTTCAGGATCAAATCCTCTTTACTTGCACACGTCCTTGGATAACTCTGGTGTCTGCTCATTTTCTTAGCTGCATTCTATCTGCTTCTTATACAAAATATCAAAGGCTGCTGCTAGTTTAAAAGGAATGAAGAATAGATCCTAAAATCTGCTTGAGAAAAAAAAAAAAAAATTAGCCTTTTCCTATGGGAGAGAATTGGGTGTGTTTATAAATTCCCTGCTGCATGTTTAGTGTCAGTTCTGCAGGGTGCAAAGCTCTGCTCTGAGCACGGGGCCAAATGCAACCATCAAGGTCTGCTCACAAATTCCCTGCAAATATCCTGACCAAGGCACTGGGAAGTAAAAAGGGGGAGTGATTGGCCTAAAATGACATTTCAGAGAGACCTTGGAGTGTTTCTTGGTGGCAGGGGAGAGGTGCCACTGCTGCTGGGTTTTGGGTTGCCAAGGCTGCAGGGCTTTCCTTGGCCATAGAGGAAAGCAGATTTAGAAAGGAAAGGTAATGGAGTGCACAGGCTTACCCAACATCAAAAAAGTAAATCCTGACAATAGTCCAGGCAGTGATGAACACGGAGGGGGCACCTGAGGAGAGAAGAAATGGTGTTGCTGTCAGAAATCATGATCAAATGGTTACTTGATTTCATTACCAGATTATTTAAAATCTACCTCATTTTTCAGGGCTGTTCTCCCTCTCTCTCCTGAGTGATTGAGGGGATGCCTTCCCTCAGGGGTGGGAAAATACTTCACATTTTCAACCCTCACATGCCAAACTGGCAACGTTGGCTTTCCCTCCCTGTGGCCATGCAAGATCAACTCTCTGGAACTGCTCCCAGCACGTTGATATTCCTGTTGCAGTGCCCAGAAAAGCCTTCCAGGGGTGAAATGCAAGGAACAGGGATCACTTGAGCCACCTACAGTGTGGACACCTGTACCTAAGGAGGTCACCACAGGCCCTCCTTAGCACCAAGGGGCAGAATTGTGTGTTTCTCACACACAGGTCACCCAGCTAAATGACCTGTGTACTAAACAACGTTAAATGTTTCATTTAGAACAATAAAAATGAAATATCCCTGGACTCTTTTGCCCTGTAAGGGAGCCTGGAGTGCCAAGTTCACACACAGCTGTCTGTAGCTGGCCAGGTGAAGCTGCCTCTGCTCCTAACTCCATGGTTAGGGTGGTCTTGTCCCATCCTTGAGCTGGCTCTTTTCTCTCTCTTATCTTTGACAGGATTTAGGTTGGAAATACTCCAGGAAGGACACGCCTCTTTGCTCTGTGTTACTCACAGATTGTGTACACTTTATCCCCAGTGATTTCCAAGTGCAATGGTACTAAACCCAGTAAAAGCTGGGATTAGCACATCCAAATTATTAATTCACGCACAATCCATCCCTGGTGCTCTTGCAAATGATGACTGAAAAGCCAAAAGTCCCCTCAAGCACTTGCCATGCTCTGGAATTGCCCTTCTGCAGCCAAGCAACCTCAGGACACATTAGGAGTGCAAGAAATTTCCTTTGATTTTAATCGTTACCTTCGTGCACTTTTCTTTAAAACCTGCCAGCTCTCCAGTGCTGAAATAAAGAATATCTGGAGCACAAGGTGAGTTTAACAAAGGTCTGACCTGAGTAACTGAAACGAGACCTGCTCCTATCACCCCTCCTTCTGCCCAGAGCATGGAGAATTATCTCTCCTTTGCAGTGTGAAGCCGAGAGTAGCTCCTGTCACTTTCAATGGAAGTTACTCCATGGATAATTGAGCAAATCCTGAGTTCTGACATGTCCCTGGGCATGGCACAATTTTATTTTACCTTTTCTTCTCAAGATTCTTCCCTGCTCTTATTATTTCTCAGTTTCAGCTATTGAGAGCAGGCAGTAGAAAGTTATTTGCTTACTTAAATAGAAATCTTCAGCTAAATGGCATGAAGGGGAAAAAAAGATCTCTGTTGCCTTTTTGGAGAAATAAAAGAAATTGTTCTGGTAGGATTAATTTGCATAAGTCAGCAATTCAGTTGTGAGTTGCTTTGTGAAGAGCTTAATTCTTTCTTCCTTACCATTTTTCTTATTTTATTTTTACTTATTTTATTTTGCTTTGCTTTTTCTTTTCTTTTCTTTTCTTTTCTTTTCTTTTCTTTTCTTTTCTTTTCTTTTCTTTTCAAAATATTTTATTTTATTTTAAAAATATTTTATTTTATTTTGTTTTCATTATATGATTTTAATTTACTTTTATTTGATGCATTTGAGACCAGATTTGCATTAAGGCTGGAGAAATCACCAAAGCAGTGAGCAGAAGGTTATCAGCATTAGCACACAGGTGATGGGATCTCAGGGCAGCTGGCTGGCCTGAATTCAGTGTCTGGTTCAGTCCAGGAGTTCTGCTTTGCTGGGATCCATCCTTACAATTTAAGGTGATGACATCAAATTCGGAATCCCAGTCAGGATCAAGGAATTCCTTCCCAATATCCATTCTAAATCTATTCTCTGTCAGTTTGAAGCCATTTCCTCTTGTCCTGTCCCTCCATCCCTTGTTCCCAGTCCCTCTCCAGCTCTTCTGGATCCCCTTTAGGCCCTGGAAGGGGCTCTGAGCTCTCCCTGGATCTTTCCCTTCTCCAGGTGAACATTCCCAGCTCTCCCAGCCTGGCTCCAGAGCAGAGGGGCTCCAGCCCTGGAGCAGCTCTGTGACCTCCTCTGGAGTTGCTCCAGCTGCTCCACATCCTTCTTATTTTGGGGACCCCATGGCTGGATGTATCTCTGCAGGTGGAGTCTCAGAGGAGGAGAGCAGAGGGACAGAATCACCTCCCTCAGCCTGCTGGTCACGCTCCTTTTGATGCAGCCCAGGGTTGCATCAGTTGGGTTTTTGGGCACGTTTTGAACTCGTGTCCAGCCTCTCATCCACCAGCCACTCCAAATCGTTCTTGGGACTTTAGGGGAAGCTGGGTGCTGTCTACAACACCTCTGCCCCACCTGAGCCCCCAGTTATCTGTGCTAAATTCCTGCTAAAAATGCCAGTCAGGATCCCCTCCTGGGGGAGATGCCTACCCCAGCCGATCAGGATGTACCACCAGAAATATTTCCTCTCTGAGAAGAAGGAGATGACCAGCAGGGTGTGAAGGTACAACCCCTCCACCAGCAGCCAGAAGAAGTTGGCCATGACACAGTACTGGAAGAAAACCATCATGGCCTTGCAGCCCACCTGGAAGAGAAGAAATGAACAGTGGTGAAGTGTTGGAACCCTGGCTGCTGAGAATTCCAGACTTTCTGTGCTGCCAGGCACTGACCCCCAGGAGAACTCTGCATTGACCTGAGGCCGTGGAGAAGCTTCCAAAATGGAATGACAGAACTGGGATTGTGGGGGTGGAGTTTGGATAGAAGTGTGTGATATCACAGGCTGGGAAACTCAGAGTTTAAGGTTTTAGAATACAGTGATATATATAAAGCAAGATGGAGGTTTTAAAGCAGAAGCTAGTCCTTCTTCACCTTCTTCTTCACGAGTTTAAGTAGTATTGTGTAATTAGATAAAAAAAATCTGCATTACAGACCACGAGTAGTTAGCTATTAAGTTAAAAGTAAAAATAACTTGTTTCATTTTTTTAATTAGACAATTATCCTTAAAAAAAACCTTATAAAGAAAAAGATACAGCTCCATTTTTGACTTATTAGAAAGAAGTACTACAAAACTCACACTTTATGAGACTGTAATGTAAATAAGAACTAATAAAACATTGGAGTCCAAACAAGAAATACCATCTCACACATTTAATCCCAACCTTATTAACAACAATAAAAAAAAACCCAAACCAAAAAATCCACATAGTGGTGCCTTGTGTGAGGAACTGCAGCACATTCCCACAGGAAGGAAATTTCCACCAAATTCCCAGTGACTCTTGCTCTGGGTGTACCTTTGGGATTGCTTTGTGCAGCACCTGAACTCCTTACAGAATTAATTTGGTGGTGAAAAGTCTACAAGAAGTTGCTGCTCTGTAGGAAAAGAAGGACTGGGAAATGTGTTTTTAAAATAAAGGCTGGGCAGGAGAAGCAGGGCAAGCACACAAAAGCATGCACAGGTTTTATTGCTCTGGAAGGGGAGAGATTTGAAAAGGGAAGGTGAATTGTTTACCTTCAGGAAATGAATAATTAAACACAGTAACTTGCTGTGTGGAGATTTCACTGCAGCACAGGTAATGGGAACAGTTCCCTTAGCAAAGAAATAAATACAAATGGAAATTTCTGACACTTAAGGGAAATTTCTGACACTTGGCACCCACTGCATCATTACACATCCTCGAGGTGCTGGCTCAGCAATTGCCCTGTTGCTTTCGGTGTGTCTGCCTGGGTGGTGACCTGCACTTTCTGGGGCAAGTGGTTGCTCTCACTCCCTGGTTGGGGACACTTCCCTGGCGTCCTGCACGTGTAGAAAGTTTAATTTAGAGCAACAATTTTAATTTAGAGCACCAGTGACAAGACCCCATTTTCCCCTCTACTCCTCTCCGGCTGAAAGCAGTTACTATGAAACACTGGTTAAAAGGAGAAGTGTGGAAAGAGTTTTTCCAATGCCACATGTTTTGGGGGGGACTGTCCCCACCCTCACCCCTAAACCCACCAGTGTGTGACCCTGGGGACCCTGATGGGCTCCTGATAACCAACTTGAGTGCACATCAGCTGCCTCCTGTGAGGCACAGCACAGACACAGCCTTGCTGAGGGGTGCTGACAGGGGAAGGTGGGGGCAGAGCAGGAGGTGAACTCCCTTCCAACTCAGAATATTCTGTGTGTGACTTCAGGGGCTGCCTGAAGGAGGGAAGGTGGCACAGGGCTGGGCTGGCAAAGCTGGGGATGCAGCAGCCTCATCCCGATGGCATCACCACACGTTTGGTTTCCCTCTGATTTTGTGTGCACGTGGCTGTAGGACGTTGCCACCCCTCCTTCCTTTCCCCCAAAGCCTGAGTGCCTGCTTGGTGTGTCTGCAGCCAGCAGGGATCTGTGTGTGAGTGAATTCCCTCATGGTTTCACTCTGGGGGTGTTTGGCCCTAATTCAGCAGCTCCCAGGGGAGGTTAAAGGGGGCAGATCTGCTGCATCTCAAACTGGAAAACACGGATTTCCTTTGGGGATTGTACACCAGGGCATCACTTCTGGATGGCTGCACTGAACTCATGGCAGAGGCAGGACACAGCACAAGGAGCTGCAAGGCTTCACAGGACAAGGGAAGGCTGCTCACAAGCAGTGCACGTGATTTCTGCCCAGCAGAAAAGGAAAGGAAATCCCTCAGGAAGGGATTTCCAGCCTGACTTTGCAGAGCTGTTGCTGTACAGAGAAAGCTGTGCTGAACTCAGGCTGTGGCAGCAGAAACTGCAGATCCAAGTCCATCCTCTCTTCTCCCAGCACTGGCAAACATCAATTTTGTGGCAGTCTCTGGCCCTAATTCCTCCCTTAAAGGTGGCTTGTCACAAAGCAGAGGTGGATTGTGGTTAGCAGTTGGATCCAATCATCTCCGTGGTCCTTCCAACCTTAATAATTCTATGGTTTTAATTAATTTATTTATTTTATGTTTTTATTTCTCCATGCACATGGGCAGCAGCTGGGTTTTGGCAACTTCTTCTCTGCAGGACCTGCAGCAGATCAATTCTTTGCTCCTTGCTGAGGGATATTTGCTTATTTGAGCATTTCCTACAACTCGTGGAATTTTTGGTTTTACCTGGAGAAAAGACCTTTTTGTGCACCATTTTGAGTGCATGGCAGTAATCCCAGGGATTTGTTTTCAAATTTGTTTTCATTGCAGCCAGGGATCCCCCATGGCACAGGGATGTTCTGCTCTGGGACAGAGTTGGATGCACTGTCCTGTCCTTAAAATTAAATAGTGACGTTTTTCCACTGCCTGGGCTTGCTACTGCTGCCTAAAGTGGGTAAGTTTAAAGCAAATATTTCCATGAGAGGTGCAGTTTGATTGTTGATGATCCCATTGATCCTCTTTGATAGTGGCACCTTTGGAAAACAGCCCTTCCTGGCTTTTGGGAGAACTTACTCCGTGCAGCACTTGGTAATAGGTCTCCACCTTCCTGACTGATTAAATTCAGCCTCAGAGAGGCTGGTTTAATGCTGGGGAATAAAACCTTCTTTTATGTAAGATATCTTACCCTTTAGATGACAGACACAGGGCAGAGATGAGCCATTGCATCTCTAGAATTTATTTTTTTCCATAAGGAGCAGACCTCACGATGTGTCACTGTTGAAAGACTAACATGGGCTATTTTTAGAACAGACATTTTCAAGAGAAAAAGCTGAATTACATCACTGCTTTTGCTACTCTCTCTTCTTCCACAGGCTTATTTCCTTGTCTTTCCTCAGGGATCTTGCTCTGCTCATGTCCACAGGAGATGTGGCAGTGAGATGGTTTTTCCCTTGATTTTGTGGCTCCTCTCTTGTTCCTCTCTTTAGAGCTGCATCAGGCATGTGCCATTTGCTTTTCCCATGAATATCCCTCCCTTTCCACATGTGCTTCCAATGGCTGAACTCTGGGAAGGGCTCTGCCTCCAGCCAATGAGGCATTGGGCTCTTGGCCCCTCCTGACAAACTCTTGGCCCCCAACACATTTGTGCATCCCTGCAAATTCCTCACTGCCAATAGGAAAATTTCATTTTGATTATTTTAAAAGTTTGCTTGAGGATGGGGCCTGTCTTAGACCTGCTCAAGGGCTTTCAAGATGAAGAAGCAAAGAGAAGGGACACAAGGGTGGGAACAAGACTGAGATACAGCCCTGCCAGGCTTTTTCCTTGTGCCCAGTAGCACATTTTACTTTTGGGTAATGTTAGCCCTGAGAAAAACACCTTTCTCTTCATTTTTTTAGGAGGATCAGCTGGTCACTACACCAGTTTTATGACACACCTTTAAAAATACAGTTCAGATGCTGGAGGCAGTAATTAGCTCAGAGCTGAATCTGCACTAAATATACATCTATCATTCTCCTCAGTAGCAGAAGCTCATTCATAGCTCCTGAAATTTGTCAGTCTGGACCAACTGATGAATTCCTCAAGCTCAGTAAGAGCAGCTTAGTTGGACAAGAATTGGTCTGAGTTTTTGAGGTACACACACACGCAACACACATCCATGATCAGCCTCCTGTGCATGCAATAAAACTCTATAAAAAAAGCAATCACTCCACAGAAATGCCAACACAAGCCTCCCTTGCCTCCTTTAGCAGGGATATGGTTTGTTACAGGTTTAGGATTTGGGTTCAGGAAGGATTTAGACCAAAGGAGTACAAAGGAGCACGTGGGTGATTGATTCCCCACCTGCCACAGCTGGACTGGGAACACTGGAGTCTCACTGCCCCACGAGAATCCCCCATCACCTGTCCCTCCTCTGTACAGGATCATGGAGTAGTTTGAGTTGGAAGGGACTTTTTAAAGGTCCCACCCTGCATGACCTGTCCTGTGTATGGACACAACCCCTGTGCAGACCCCACGTCCCTCCCTCGTTCCCATAAACTCTGTGTCTTCCTGCCCTGTGGAAGGTTTGGGGCAGGCCACCAAGACTTCTTTAAGTCAGATTAAAGATATATTGAAGACATCCCATGCAGTCCTGGTCAGTGATGCAGCTCCTGGCATTGTTTATGGAGTTGGGACAGTGCATCCAGCAAAAAATGGGAGCTCAGGTTTGTCTCAATCCATCAATCAGGAAACCTTGAGACATCAAAATCCTCCTTTAAGGCACTTTGGTGCTGTTACCTGGGCTACCACCAGCACTGCAGCAGGAAGAGATTTACACTGAGATTCCTGCAGGTGTCTTCCATGGAAGACTGGTAAAACCTCATTTTCCCAGTGACAGATTTATCCAGCACTTTTGTTTTATGTTGCCCAGAAGACATGACCTGTGGAAGGGCTGCTGACTGACTGGTGCTGCATTTGCACACAGCAGGAGCTGATCTTCTCCCCAGCCTGGTCAAAGAGGCTTCCTTGACCTTAATTAAAAGCTTTTCATAGATCCCACTCATGACCTGGAAGATGGCACAGCACTGGGCAGGTATTGCCTGCTTTGGAGGTGCTGAAATTAAGAATTTCCAGCACAGGGACTGTCCATAACTATAGTTCCACTTTAGACACTCATAATCATAATTAAATTCAGGAATATATCACTTTTGAGCTGTTCCCACCCCACCCCTCCTGTTGAGACATCCATTTTAACCAAAGCATAATGAAATCTGTAATAATGATCCAATAACCAAATAATTGCTCTGCTTGTAAGGCTACACAATGTGATTAATTCCCCATCTCACTATCATGACACTGGAATTCATGTAAGTGTCAAATTCCCAATAATTTTATAATCTAACTGCTCTGTCCATGGCTAAACGTGACCCATTAATTTCTGTGCATGTGCCATGGAGATGTCAGGGTGGACTCAGTTTCCAAACATGTGTTTTCAATTTTCATGGGGGATTTTTCTCTGCTTTTAACTTTTAGATCACAGAATCAGAGAATCATTTGGTTTGAAAATGACTTTTATTATCATCGAGTCCTACTGTAAATCCAACACTGCCAAGGCCACCACTAAACTGTGTCACCAAGAGAAAGAAAAAGGAAAAAGAGAAAGAGAGAGAAAAAAAAGAAAGAAACAGAGAAAGAAAAAGAGAAAGAAACAGAGAAAAAGAAAGAAAAAGAGAAAGAAAAAGAGAAAAAAACAGAGAAAGAAAAAGAGAAAGAAACAGAGAAAAAGAAAGAAAAAGAGAAAGAAAAAGAGAAAAAAACAGAGAAAGAAAAAGAGAAAGAAACAGAGAAAAAGAAAGAAAAAGAGAAAGAAAAAGAGAAAAAAACAGAGAAAGAAAAAAAGAAAAAGAAAAAGAAAAAGAAAAGGAAAAAGAAACTGACTTATGCTAACTTAGGCTTAGCACACCCAACCTTTTGTGTAACAACAGCAAAAAAGCAAATTAAAAACAAACCATCCAGACTGCCTGGCAAAAAGCCATCCCTTAAATTTCTTCCCTCAGTCTAATTGCAGTTGTAGACCAGGTTCAGACAGGTGGGCTATAAAAAAGCCCCACAAAGTTTATGTTCGATAATGAAATGAATTGCCTTCAAAAACTCAAACGAGAAAACTCCTCCTAAATCAATTGGGTGCCTTTGACTCCTTCCCTCCCTCCCTATCACGGGCTGTGACAAGCAGGGAATTTCAAACAACAAATTGCTGCACTAGTGGGTGGCTCTGCAGGGTTTCCTGGGAGATGCACACAAATTTAGGATGCTAAGAACAATATCTATGAATGAAGAAATGTGATTCAAGAAATTCTTAAAAGGCCGTCGTGACAGAAGCAAAGTGGCTCACGATGGAAGCACATGGACTCCAGTCTGAAAGTCTCTGTTAAAGTAATTTATGATCTATCAGGACTTATGAAAAATGAAAGACCTTCATGGGAATAATACTCTTACGTCTTGATGATGAACCTTTCAGAGTCTTCAACTCTTAGTGTAAAAATGTACTATTAACAGTACAGGCAGATCAATTTAACTGGATTCATGGTCACTGCCTGCCTCAGGCACAGGAAGAAGAGGTCCCAAACCCTCATTTTCCCTGTTAACTTCCTGCTCTGCACCCATGGTGCCCCAGAAACATTATGCAAGTGCACTCTAAAGCCTTGCCAGTGGCTAATTAATTCCATTTATCTTAACCTGCTTTCCTTCAGGTCACACTCCATTACATTTTCATACACCCATCATTGCCCCAAGAGCATGCCCTGCAATACTTGCCTCACATCAGCTGTCATTGGGCAATTTATGAAGCCATTATAACCTGGATTTGTGTCTGGGCTCATGGATTTGTTACCACTTCATAAAGCAGAAATGCCATTCCCAGATGGACGAGCTGGGCTGTACAGCCTGACCCAGGCACACCCCCCTGCCTCAGCCAGATGAGCCTTTCCTGCTCCCATCAAAAGTGTGGAGCAATGGAGACATCAGGAAGAAGCTTTTGCATCAGTTTCTATTTCTATTATTTCTATTTCTAT
Source organism: Vidua macroura (assembly GCF_024509145.1). Classification (NCBI taxonomy): domain Eukaryota; kingdom Metazoa; phylum Chordata; class Aves; order Passeriformes; family Viduidae; genus Vidua; species Vidua macroura. The sequence goes on from NC_071571.1 coordinate 3,042,070, forward strand.
TATTTCTATTATTTCTATTATTTCTATTATTTCTATTATTTCTATTTCTATTTCTATTTCTTTCTATTTCTATTATTTCTATTTCTATTTCTTTTTCTATTTCTATTTCTTTCTATTTCTATTTATTTCTATTTCTATTTCTGTTTCTATTTCTATTTCTATTTCTATTTCTATTTCTATTTCTATTTCTATTTCTATTTCTATTTCTATTATTTCTATTTCTATTTCTACTTATTTCTTTCCTGTGCCTCTTCCACCTGCAACAAGGTTGGGCCACTGATGAACCTGCATGGAGCATTGTATCCCCCATTAGAGAATTATTTCTGCAGAAAGAGCTCAGTCCAAAGGCATATGAAATCCAAAGTCCCAAGACTTAATTTAAAGCTGATTTAAACTTGGTTTTTCTCTGTACTTTCACCTCCTCAGTGCCAGCTGAAAGCCAGCTGAAAATGGCAAGGCATTTATAGAAATAGAATCCCAGAATGGTTTTGGGTTGGAAACCTTAAAGATCAGCCAGTGCCACCCCCTGCCATGGGCAGGGACACCTTCCACTGCCCCAGGCTGCTCCAAGCTCTGTCCAACCTGGCTTTGGACACTTCCAGGGATGAGGTGAGGATTTACAAGGAAATTACATGAGACAGCCTCTATTTCATGTGCAAAGCATGGCAGGGGCACTGATTAAAATAAATGGAGTTGCACCAGTGAATTTTGTATTAAAATAAATGGAGTTGCACCTGTAAATTCTGTATTAAAAGAAATTGAGTTGCACCAGTGAATTTTGTATCAAAACAAATGGAGTTGCACCTGTAAATTTTATATTGAAATAAATGGGGTTGTACTGCTTTACACTGATGAAAAATGTGGTGCACATGGCTGCTCTTCATGCCTTGCCCACTTCCCATGCAGGCTTCCTCAAATCCAACACTGGATTCAGGATTCAGGAAGAAACTCTTCTGCTTTCCCTCACAGGAGAAGCAACTTTAAGCCCCATGACTGTGATCCTTGAGGCCATTTAAGAATTTCTCTTTGCTGATTTTAACAGGGGTTATGTAACTGTCAGTGTTGAAAGACTCAGCTTTTCTATTTTGTCTCTTAGGAATTCCTGTTTGATTTTTGGGAGCTGTCTTGTGAGTATTTCTGAGATGCTGATTAGCTCTGGCTGGTCTAACCTGGGTGTCAGATGACTCAGAGTTGAGTTCAAGTGTAAAAATAGAATTATCTTGGTAAATGGGTTGACTGTGCCTGTTTTGTGCTCATCGATCAAAGGATAAAGGCCCTCATGAGCAGTGAGCCAAGTCAACCACAAGGCAGCAACTAAAAAGAGAAGGTGGTCGTGGTTTTAATAAAGCCCTTCCTCACACTTTTCCCATTTTCCCTCTTTTTTTTGGTGCGTTAAGGTGCCAGCCCATGAGGGTGGCACTGCTGTGTCCAGGATTACAGAATCACTTAAATAAAGAAAATTCCTGCTCCAGAGCTCTGCCAGTCTGACCTTCCTTCATTCCTGGGTTATTTCCTTCTTTCTCCATTCCTGGGTTATTTCCTTCTTTCTCCATTCCTAGATTATTCCTGGTTTATTTCCTTCTGCCTCCATTTCTTCCCTTTGCTTTCTTTCTGTTGTTTTGCATAATTTACAGAAACTTTCTCTTTTTTTTTTTTTTTTTTTTTTTTCTGTTTTGTTTTGTTTTTTTTTTCCTTCCCCTCTGTTTTGCTGTAAACTTTAGACTGTAGCAGTGATCATCAGATATCACCCAAGGAAACATCTGACTTTCTAATATTTGTTTTGCTTTAACACAAGTGCATAAAAAACCTTCTACTGTTTCATTTCTCTGTCAGCCTGCTTATCGTGGTGCTCCCACATTGATCTGAGTAGCCTCACTGCTGGAAATGAAAATGTATCTGTCTTCAATATCCATAAATAAAATTCATTTAGGGGCCTGTAGCTGTTATCAGTTTGTCCTGAGGGAATGAAAGTAAAAAGCCACCAATTTTTCACTCTGAAAATATGAGATATGCATGTAAATTCTCAACTGCTGAACTCCCACTCTCCTTTGCAGAGAATAATTTTTGTGTTGGAATTTTTTGTTTTACTGGTATAATACAAAAGGGAAAAGATAAATGATGTGATCTCCCTTGGCTGAATCTCCAGCAAGGGCAAACTTGCAGAGCTCAGAATAAAAAAGTCAGCCTGAATTTAATCTGTAGAATCTGATCTTTGTTTATGGCAAGCTGTTAGATTTGTCTTCAGCAGGGCTGGAAATGTAAGTGGTTCATCATTATTATGCCATCCAGATATGACAGTAATGAAACTATATCAAAACCTATCCCTAAACCCACAAAAAATGACATTAAACGACTATTGAAGTGTTCAGTTCAATCCTTCTACCACATTTGTTGTTTTGACTGTTGTTTTTCACAGGGTGTTCCCCAGGGAGAGAAAGGGGAAGATGAATTGTGGGAATGCCAAGAGGGAAGGGCACTAAACCCAAGGAAACCAGTGAGAAAAACTAACACTTCTGAGGAGGCCTCTTGAGTCTGGCAGGAAAACAAAACAAAACCAAACCGGAAAAAATGAAGATCAAATCCAGACTGTAAAATGGTGCAATTTTTCACACACAATGAACAATTTGCATATGTAACAAAGCCACATGCAGCGAGTTTTCCATCAGAAATGACCAATTTGTGTGACAGAACATAATCTGAGTGAGTCAAAACCAATATTGAGGAAGTTGAATTGAAGGATTATTGAAGAAGTCCAAGTGGGTGGCTCCAGAGATCCCTCTGAGCCTCATCATCTCCACATCCAAGTGCTTAAAGCCCCAGCTGACAAACACACTCGAGCAGTTGCCTGTTTTTAATCCATTTAAGCCAACAGGATGATTCAGTTGCCTATAATTACAGTTAAAAAGCTACAGAAATACTTTATGAGAGAGAGGGAGGGAGTGGGTTTGGTCTCCTCGTGGTACCTTGAGCAGAACGTTGTGTCTGTGCATGGCCATCACACCCCTCTAGAAAATTCCCTGCAGCATTTTGTTTCTTACTGGAAAATCCCACAAAAATCCACTTTTTGGAAGAGGTCTGTCTAAGGATTCTCCATGAGACATGAGCTTTAGTATAAGTCTCTATTAATTTGGTGAGAGTTCTTTATTTGACTTCTTACAGTATGCACTGTGAATCTCTTAAGATTGTGGTGGCATATTTGCAGTCATAAGGTACTAGATCATAATTACTAAAAGTGTTTTTTAATAGTTGCTTGAAGTAGGGAGAGCTTAAGCTGCTGTCTTTAATTGTTTGTCTCAAGCCTTTAATTATGTCGTGTGTCAGTGCAAATTTGGGATTTGTATTTTGTTTGCCCTGCTTTATTGGTATGGCTATTATTTGTGTTGATGTCATGTCAAATTTGCCAACCTTTAATGTTTTTTTTTCCTTTTCTAACCTCTGCTTAATTGGTAGAATTTGGTATGTCTCTTGAAGGATCTTTTGTGTTATTATTTGAGCTGACTCTTGGAATACCAGGAAATGGGACTAATTTTCTGCTTGTATTCTGTGAGTTTGTGTCTCCTTCTTCAGGCTTTTTTCATTCCTTCATTCATTGTGCCTAGAAACAAATCTAACAGATTTGGGACACCTGGGAAGAGGAGAAGGAGTGAGGGATGTTGACAAAGCCACCCGTGCTGAGTTTCCTTGGTGTGGGACAAGGGGCCTTGTGCTGGTTCTGGGTTTTAAATCATTTAAATCTGCTCCATTTAGTCATAAAAACAAGCCCTGCTTGTCAGCTCAGGGTTTCTGCCTACTGAAAATGGGTTGATTTTTTCACCCCAGCAGCAAGACTTTTCTTTCCCCGAGGAGAGAGTTTATCCATAAAGTAGGACCAAGCACTGCCCACCACTCTGCAAACACCACCCAGTGCTGGCTCACACCATCACTCAAGGATGCTCATCACATATATTCTATATTTTGGCTGCACTGGCCCTGAAGTGCTTACAGCCACATTCTCAGGCACTGTGGCCCAGAGAAATGCTCAATAAATTAATTTTTCAGGGTGTTTGTTCATATTGAATTCAGTAGTAATACAATTCTCTTTGAGTTTAAAATGCTGGAGAGTTAACACCACACCTGAAGTGTCCCAAACTAGGTAAAATGAAGTAAAAATGCAGTAAAGCCTATTAAAAAGAGATTTTTTTTATTACATATACACCTTTCTGTGTTGAAGTTCATACTTGATTGAAGCATTGACACATTTGTTGGTGGAGAGCTTAACGTATTTTTGTGTGGCTAGAGCACAAAACATAATTTAAAGTCTTACTGCAGCAGGTAATATCCAGTTGAGGACTTTGGTGCCTTCAATTGAAATGCTGGGAAAGGTTTCTATTGATTTGGATTTTATAGCCCTAAATCTGTTCTGGAAGGAGGGTGTCTTTACCCTTTCATTCCCTAAAGGAACTGAGTGTGGTACTTCCTCTTCTAATGAAACACTTTTATGGCTTTGGGTTCGCTCTGTTCTAAAGCAGAGTAGCAGTGAGAGCATTCAGCAAATTGTTTGTTCAAATCTCTCCCCAGACTGAAGGAGCTCAAGGCCACATCCATTACACACAGAGCCTTCAGTGAATTGTGTATAAAATCCTGACTATATGAATTAGTACCAGGTCTCCCAAGTCAAGCTTTATCCTGCAAGTGCAAAACACAAATTTAAACCAACCTAACCCAACCCAACCAAGCCCACAGGAGCACAATGGATTTTATAACAATTTTTGCTAGCAGATGAATGTTAGGAGAGGCATTTTGTATCAGTATTTTTAGACTGTGGCCTAAAAAGTTGTTCAAAATTCTGGTTCAAGACTGGTGCAGATTTTGCAAGGGGTATGCTCAGCCTAATGTGGTGGATTAGATTAGATTAGATCTGTCCCACACAATTTTATAACTGTTATGTATCATCCAGCCATTCACCCTGAGCTGCAATTAACTCAAAAATCTTCTTATGGGGAGAAACACAAAAATGTTGTACCCATGGGCTACCTGAAAGTGCAGGTATTCTGGATTCTGCAGGAAAATTCTGTATTTACACCCAGAAATGTTTCTGCAAGGATGAGAAGCAAATACTTCTCACTCAGCTCTCTGCAAACTGTGCCTCAGTCCTGATCCAGCAAAATCCACTGCAAACTCCCAGAGGGATGAGGTGGGTTCACACTCCATGGCTTGTCCTGCTCTGCCAATTGGCATTGACAATTGTGGCAGTTTATTCCAGTTTCCATGTCTTTCTACCCATTCATGGACTTTCCCAAGAAAATCCCATTCCAAGAATCCAGATCCTAGTGAATCACAGAGAGGAAGAAGCACACAGGGAAAGGAATCATGCTGCACACAGTTCTTGGGAAAAGCTGAGAGGAGGCTGCTCTGGGTTTCAGCTGAGAGATGCTCAATCAGAAAGGTCATTATAACAGCAGGGATAACTCAGGGTAAGGATACAGGAAAGCCAGCAAGCAAGGAAGAAATTGGGTGGATGGAAAAGAGAATCTTTTTTTTCTGGTGGTGTATGACATAAAAAACAGGTCCAGAGGTATCAGCAAGCAGCTCTTCTAATGCTCTGAATTTACTATGGAGGGTCCCTGTTTTTTTTTTTTTTTTTTTTTTCCCTGGATAACTTCTGATCACATTTCTTCATTTTGGTGATTTGAATTTCCTGCCTAAATTTATTCATGACTGGTGTCCTCTTACGTCAGTGCTGCCTTTAGATAAACAGCCCTTCTCCCTCCTTAATGTTTGCTCCAGCTGATAACACTGAGTTTGAAAGGCCAAAAAAAAAAAACCCAACTCCTTTATTCCCCTTATTTATCATCCCAGTAGGGAAATCTCACAGTTGCAGACAGCGAGCGTGGGATAGTGATTCAGATGAAAAATGGATGATGATGTCTGCACATAGATTTCCTGCCTGAAGTCCTGCAGAATTCTGGTCACTGGAGCCCAGAGAATCACCCACATGCAGGTGCCTTCTCCCAAAGGGTTGAACAGCATTCCAGACTCCAGGGAACAGATTAATTAGAGCCCACTATCTCTGGATGCACATAAAACACACACAGCTCATGTGTAAGTAGTTACCCCACAGATATCTAAAATTAGTTACGTGAATTTGGATCTGACTCCCATCCTCTCAGAAGGAAAAGGTTTTATTGAATCCCTAAACACAAACCTCATCTGACCAGGATATCCAAGAAATTAACATGTGGCTGGGAGATGGACACAGGATTTACAGGAGCCCCCAAATCCTGTACAACCTCACTTGTGGGTTTGATCTGATAAAATTCTTAAGGTTTGAAAACATCTCTAAGACCGTCAAGTCCAGCTTCAGAAAGGACCAGATATAAAATAGAAATCTATACATTTTGGACTCTGATAATAAATTTATTCCTTCTCCATATAAGTCAAATGGCAGCAATCATGGATGCTTTTTATTTTTCCCTTTCAAATGAGAAAAGGATTTGAAATTTTCCCAAAGTACCACCTCACATGCATTTGCAAGGCAATTTTTGGTGCATTGCTTAAGAGAGGCAACAAAATGAGGTGGAAATTTCGAGGCTACTTACTGAACTCATGAAGCAGTGCTCAGACTCCCCACTTTCAAACAGGATGACATCCTTGATGAAGACTGCGATGGCTCTCATGATGAAGGACATGAAGAGGTGCATGTGAATGTAATTTCGAGTACAGTGTAGTTTTCTGTTGGGAAAAAATGAAGCATTTCTGAACAGCAAATCTTCTCAAAAGCATTATTTTTATATTTACACGTTTCTTCTACCGTGACATAGAGCCCCAATTAACCATTAGAAACCCTGAGACAGGCTCTGGTCTGATAAACATCACCACAAATCCACTTAATTCTCTTTAATTCCACAGAATGTGGCAATTCATGTATCTGCAGCAGTACTGCTGCTTTTTCAATCCTCAGAAAAACAGGAAAACAACAGGATGACAGAAAGCAGGTCCATCCCACTGCTCTCCACTGGAAAAGAAATGTTTTTGACTGAGCAGACTGTGCTCATGATAAAGGGCTTTTTTCTACAGAATGTTTCTGCTGCAATAATTGTTTTCAAAGTGAAACGTCTCTTCAAGCAGGCAAATAAATTCTTAGCATCTGTTGCCAGAATTAACACATATTACAGACTTTCTGGAGCAGTGTGAACTATATTTTCACTTAAAAATTACTGGTTGTTAACGATACTGAGTACTACACCAGAGTTTTTCTATCCCTTGCCCGCTAATATTTTGAGGATGAATTCTGATCAAGTAGGATTTTTTTTTTTTTTTTTCAAGAGAGAGTTTATATCAGCTAAAGTGAAAGGCCTAATAGTCTGGAAATGGGTACTTTGTGCAGACACCAGAAACATACCAGAGCTCACTCAGCAGCACAATCAAATTACCACCTCTTAACGAGCCACTGGGCACTGGCAGAGGTTGTGCTGCTAATCTCTGATGATGGCAAGATAATGGGGCTGAGCTGAGTCCTCTGTGCCTGCAGGCCAAGGCAAGTCAAGTTAAGCTGTTTCCCACCAAGGAAAAACAGGATCCTCAATGGTTTCACCAGCCTGGCTGGCACCTTGTACCTTGTGGAGGTAATTGGCATGTGCCTGATTGACTCCTCCATTGCAAGAGTGGAGAGAGCACATGGGAGGAGAAGTCCTAAATTCCTGAAAGGTGAGGCCGGCCTTGGTGTGAATTACCCTAGAAAATGTGCTCTGTCTTACATGAGATGGAGCCTCATCCAAAGGGTTCTTCCATCTCAGCTTTTTGCTGATCTCCCTTTACATAAATTAATTTATAACAGGAGATTACGTATATGCAGACTTCTTCATTGGAGGCACCCAAATTTAGATGCCTGAATCTATTGCAAAAAATAGAGAGCAAGAATGAATCCATTTGCTGCAATCTGGGATTCCAATGGCACCTGATGAGCTGCAGAGTATCTGCCCATCCATCCCTGAGGCCCTGGGTCTCCTGAAGGCCCTGCATCCTACCTGCCACACTTGTGCATATCTCAGGGACACCAGCAAGTGTAAATGGTCCTGGGTGTCTCTGTCATGCCATAGAGTGACAGCAGGAAGTGTTTTTGGAAAAGACTTTGGGAGGAAACAGGCTGCCCAGAGAAACTGGGGATGTTCCATCCCTGGAAGTGTCCAAGGCCAGGTTGGATGCAGCTTGGAGCAACCTGGGATAGTGGAAGGTGTCCCTGCCAAGGGGATGGGATGAAATGATCATTAAAGTCCCTTCCAACCCAAACCATTCTGGGATTTTGTAATCCTGGATATTTTTGGATGAGATTTTGGATATCATTTTGAATACCTACTTTAGGTAGAAATTCCATGGTATCCATATACAGGACTCTATGGACTGTAACCTTCTAACAGGGATCAATCATAGAACAATCTGCCTTTGGTGAGATGAATCCACCCAAATAATTAGATTTGGGTTACAACCCCCACAAAAATGCCACAAACCACGCACCGAAACACAGCGACGCTGAAAGATGGAGGAACCTTCCTCCCCTATCCAACGCAGATTGACAGAAATCTTGGGCATCTTTCTGTGACACTCGTAGCCTGTACAGCCTTTGAGTCACCCCCTTCCCTGTGCCTTTCTCTGCTGGTGGCCTTACCTGAAGAGACACAGAATGATCATGGCAGCCGTGAGGGCGATGAGGGATAAGGTGTGTCCGATGGTGTAGCCGGTCTTGACCGTTCCGTAGAACGCCGTTTGCTGGTGTGGAAGAAAGAAAACAGGGCTTTCCAAGAGGTCCAAAAATCCTAAACACAGCATCGCTGACTGCTGGGACAAGAAAATCATCCTTCTCCCCTCTCTTAAAACACCTCTGACTCCTTCACCCTTTAAAATCCCGTCCAGTAGCACGTGTGACTCAAACACCGCCGGTGTGAGTGTGGAGAACTCATCTAGCTGCAGCAGGGCTTGGGCCACTCCAAACCTGGGTTAAAGTTACACAAGGGAGAGGTTCCTGCTGGAAGGAGGCTGATTTGACACCTGCAGAGACAGCTACAGCCTAAAACCTCGTGGAACAGGAGTGACCAATGTTCAGCTAAAGAGTGCACGACACTGGGTCTGACGTGGTGAGAGCGGTGAGATTAATTTTCTTAACGAGGTCTTAGGGCAGAACTGTCTGGGAAATTGGTTTGCTTTTGTGGGATTTATGGTGTGTTTAGGTAAGTAAAAGGTTCTCACTGTGCTAAGTTGGAAATTGGTTCATGGTTTTTTCTCTTTGACAGCACACAGAGGAATGGTGCACCACAGGGCTTGGATCCAACAGGGAATCCCAGTCTAAATAAAATGGGCAAATAAGCTCTCCAAAGCTCTCTAGCAACACTCTAAATCAATAGTTTTTTATTTCCAGCTTAAAAAAAAAAAAAAAAAGAAAAAAATCAAGAGGTAAAATTATTTAGACATTTATCAATTTAAAAAAAATCTAAATTTTTATAAGAATTTAACTCAGTTTAAGGAATTTTTTTTTCCAGCTCTTGATTGACTCTCCTCTGCCTTCCTTGTCACCATCTTCTATAAACAACCTAAACAACCACAATCACAAAGAGCAGGTCAGACAGAAATTCTAAATCCAACCTTGTTTGGAGAAATACTCTTCCATAACATTGAGAGTTGACATTTTTATGTGCTATTTTCACAGGCTTTGACCAGTATTTGGTACTTTACAGAACCAGGAAGGCTGAGATGAGTTGCAGTCCCTTAGCATTTGCACAAGCCAGCTTGGAGGGGTGTTAAAACAAGAGAGTTTTCAGAGATACCACTGGTCATATCTTCGACCACAGATCTCAGAGGTGGTTAAAGCACCGTGTCCTTCCAGACACATCACTGAGAGCTTTGGGTCACTCTGAATAGAGAATTCAAGGGTTTCAGGACAATTTATCTGCCTGGTCTTGCCCAGATAAGGCTCTGCAGGTGGGGCCTCGCCTGAGGGGGCAGAGGGGCAGAATCCCCCCTTTCCCTGCTGCCCAGGCTGTGGGATCAGCCCAGGATACAATTGGATTTCTGAGCTACAGGTGCACATGGTCAGCTCGTGTCCAGCCTCTCCTCCACCAGCACCCCCAAGATAAAGTCTTCTTTCCAGCCTTCCTGGAGTTTGGGATCCCAAAGGCAGCTCTGACTTTTCTAATCAAAGCAGTCAACCTCCCTCATGTTGATTTCAACTTTCTCTATTATCTCTATTTTTGATGGCACCAGAGGAGAAAGACTTGGCCAGCAGAAGGAAGAAGCTCCTGGTAGGGGACTGTAGGAGGAAGAGATTGTCCCACACTTCATTAGGAGAGAAGAGAAAAGCAGGCCTTCTGCTTCTTAGGGTTATTCCCAGGAGCAAGTGATGCACAGAAGGTTCCTGGTGTTATTCAACCAGCAATTCCCTGCTTTCCCCCCGGTATTTTATGGTGATTAATCCTTTTTGTGCAGAGAGTGATGGTTCTGCAGGCAGCTTTAATGCAGGGTGTGGGGTCATCTCTGTTCTGGAAACAGCACATAATGACTTCTCGCTCCTCACTGCACTTGCTAATGACAATTGGTTCCTATTTCAGAGATACCAAAGCAGAGAATTTGACCCAAGATCATAAATGGAATTGAAATTTCACTCAGGGTCCAGATTATAAAATATTCTTATTAGAAAAGAAAGGGATGTAGATAAATGAAGGCAATGCATGCCAGGATGCCTGACTGTTTTACAGAATGAAATTAGGCAACTTCATCATTGTCTCTTTGACTTCTAAAAGCTTCTGCTTAATTTCACAGGAGTGTGATAATTACAATTATCTGAGGTAGGTGCTAAATTGAGATTAACTGAGATTTATTTTCATCGGTTTCTATTCAGTAATCTCAATATTTGTCCCTTGGTTGACAATGGGAAACATTTACAATTTTGAGAGAAAAAAGAAGAGAAATACTGATATAAAGTCTTTCAGGATCCAAGTGTTTTGGGGCTCATGTCATCCAGCCCAAAGTCATCGGGGTTCCCTGAGAGTAAATGAAATTTCTTTGGAGAGAAATGTGGGCTGAACTGACCTCTGGAGGTGTCTCTTTATTTCAGCATTTTCAGGCAGAACCTACAGAGACCTGATGCTGGAACCCTGGATACTGACAATTTTAGACTTTCTGTGTTGAAAGGCACAGATCCTCAAGAGAACACTGCATTTGACCTGAAGCCATAGAGAAAGCTTCCAAAATTGATTAATAATAATAATGATGATTATTATCTTTAACACAAAGATTATGAGTGTATAGTTTAAATAGAAGTGTGTAACATCACATAGTGGAAAACTTAAAGTTTTAGAATATAGTAATATATATAAGGCAAGATAGAAGTTTTAAAGCAGTAGCTAATCCTTCTTCTTCACCTTCTTCTTCATGAGTTTTAGTATTTTATAATTAGAAAGAAAAATCCACATTGCAGAACACAAGTAATTATTAAGTTAAAAATAAAAATAATTTAAGTATCATTTCTTAATTAGATAGTTTTTCCTTAAAAGACTTTATAGACATAAATACCAAGCCATTTTGTAACTTATTAGTGAAATGCTGTAAAACTCACAACTTAGAAGACTACAATATAAATAAGAATTAATAAACATCTGAATCCAAACACAAAATACCATCTCTACGCATTTAATCCTGACCCTGACCAAAACAAAACAAAAAAGCAAAACAAAAAACCACAATAACCCTGGGGTGGCCCCTCTGAGCAGATGGAAGCACAGCAGGGAGAAGAGCATCACATCTGACAGAGGAGCAGGGTAACAACCCCACTCCCCATTTGCTAATGCACCTTTTAAAGGTCAGCTTGGAGAAGGGCTCATCATCACTGCATGGACCCCAAGAGCAGCACTTTGGTGCCTACATCATCTGCTGCTTTGGGGACTGCCAGAATTCACTGCTAAAACCTTACACGCTGCCCTTATTTATTTTTCATATTCTTTTTCTTGCTGTTTCTGACCTGAGACCAAAAGTTCATTAAGTTTTTTTTCACTCCTGGAGGCTTATCAGTCTTTCCTGGACCTCGTGTCCTGTACAGCCTGCTGTTTTTTTTCTACTCCCTTTACTTCTTGCTCCCCAAACTCACTGCCAATTCAACATCAACAGAACAAAAACCTATTCTTCTTCACAGGCTGCTACTGCATGTTCACCCCCCTCAGCCGCCTTTCACACAAATTGGACTTTAACAGCAAGAAAAAGCTGTGGAAAGCAAGGGAAAATAATTAAGAAAGAATTTAAAGAACACAATAGAGGTTCTCCTGGTAACATGGCACTCTGGCAACGCTGCAACCCATTGGGTGGCAGGAGCATGTCCCAGGAATTCCCAAATCCCCTGTGCAGCAGGGAGAACACAAAGCAGAGCTCTGGGTGGGGGTCCTTGCACAGCAGAGCTGGAGCAGGGGTTTCTGCAGGCACACAGCTCAGTCTGAGGGACAGACACTTGAGGATGTGAAGTGCTGGCTGACACCAAAGGCAGACTGAGGCTCTCTTCAGCACAGCCCTCAAGTTCTTTATGCACCTCTGCCTTTGCTGTTTTCTTTCACACTCAGAGCTGGCTCAGTTCTGCTCAGATCCCCTGTTAACTCCTGGAGTGCCTTGGCAATTTCACAGAGGCAATTGTCTTGGCTGTGCACAGACACCTCTCACCACATCGAGTCACAGAATCCCAGGATGGATTGGGTCGGAAGGGACCTTAAAAATCATCTCATTCCACCCCTGCCATGGGCAGGGACACTTTCCACTATCCCAGGTTGCTCCAAGCCCTCTCCAACCTGGCCTTGGCCAGTTCCCAGGATGTGGCAGCCACAGCTTCTCTGGGCAACCTGTGCTGGGCCTTACCATCCTCACAGTTTCTTCCCAATATCCCATTTAACCTGCCCTCCTTCAGCTTAACACCATTCCCCTTGTCCCACCACTCCATGCTGTTGTGAAAAATCCCTCTCCCGCCCTTTTGTAAGCCTCCTTTAAACACTGGAAACACATATTAATTAATTATTAACACATATTAATTAATTATTGAGATTCCTATGTCCAACATTCACTAACACTGAGGTATGTCTTAAACAGCAACAACAAAAAAAACAAAGCATGAACAGAGCTTTTATATAAACACATGAACCTATTACATAAAAATATAAATACTGCAACATATGATTGCAGCGAAATATAACTTTTTTTTTCTTGCATGAGCTTTTTCTTGTTGACTATGGGACTGCTACAGGTGATTAGTTTAGATTAGATGCTGAACTTTGAGTTAGGTGAGGTGAATCTTGCTTCTAACATTTGTTATCTTCTTTAGACTTTACCCTTCGTGTCTCAGCATGCAGCAAACCAGTGACAAACTCCTTCCTGTGGAATGACAATACTCTGTAAAGCTAATTATACCTAGGTCAGCGATTGCTAATTTATACACAAACAATATCCCAGGGAACTTTCGGATTTTCTATCAAAATTTAGTAAAATTTCATGAAAATGTGTGTTCCTTACAGTGAAGGGAGCACATATCTAACAAATATCTAGATATGGGAGAAAATATCTAACAGCTAGATATTAGCTGGTTGAGATCTGCAGAGCAACAAAAGATAATTTTTATCCCTTTAGAGCTTTAGATGCTTATGCTCCCATAGAAAGACTGGAATCACCATATCTACTAAAGCATAAATATAAATGTGGAAGGCTTGTTTCAAAGTGTACTGTGGAACATAAAACACCTGAAGTTATGTGTGGGCATCACATAGACAATGGTCTGATCTTCTCAGGTCCTGAAATCCTGGAAACTTTGGACGTCCCATCCCTGGAAGTGCTCAAGGCCAGGTTTGGAACATCCTGGTCTAGTGGAAGGGGTCCCTGCCCACGGCAGGGGGTGGAGTGGGAAGATCCTGAAGTTCCCCTTCATCCCAAGCTGTTCCATAATTCCATGAGTCTATGACATCGTTTCCTTGACCAAACATTTGAACTCCAAGGACCCTCAAGTGGATCCTTCCCTCTCGAGGAATCAGAGGGAGAATGGGAAAAAATTGGGCGTGAGAAGATCATACAACTTGGATGTTGATCCCTGTTAAATCTTCATGTCCACCCATCCAGGTTTACAGACCTCTTCCCCTGGAGTGCTGTTGGAATCATATCCACAAGCTACAGCGTAGGGTGCAGGGTACACATCTGACCAGCCCTGGCTTGTACAGTTCCTGGTCACATTCCCTGGAAGAAAAGAAAAAGACATGATTTAAAAAGAAACCTTCAGCTCACTGTTAAAACAACTTCTGCCTGTTGTGGTATAAATGCCAAAGTACAATTCTTGTAACACTTAGAGAAAAACTCTCATATTTTTTTTCCCTGTTATTAATTTTTCATATTACACAGAGCTTATAAATAGGAGGCATCCATTGTGTTTCAAAGTCCAGACCTCAGTAAAAAAAGTACATTTTAATACAGAGGTGCACACAAAACATCTCTTCCAGTGGTACCATGCTGCCAGTTGTACCCAGACCTTTGGTTCCTGGCACTGCACCAGTATTGTTTGAATGTTTTATTGTCACATTGAATTTGTTCCTGGAAAAATTTTATCTAAACAGAGCAGTGAAGTATTTATGCCTTTCACTGTGCCTGTGAGAAGCCAGGACAGGGATAGATAAAGTGCTCATTTCACACCATGCAGATAAGGCTGGGGGTCTGGGAACTGAATCCAGTCCTCCACACCCAGAGCTTGCCTACAACTGAGCCCTGATCAAATGTGATTCCTGGGAAATGTACTGCACTCTGGTTTGTGAACAAAACACTTCAAAACTTGGCTGTGAAGGGAGAAAATCCACACACTGACAACCTGCATTGCCTGTTTTAACTTGTATACTCCAGGGCAGGAAGATTTCCTGGACTGTCAAGCTCGCTGAGTGCCTGGGGCCTCTGACCAGCTAAAAAGAGCTTTAATTAACACAAGAACATCTCACTCCTTCAGCCAAACTGTCAAAACTGAAGTTCACATGGCTCTTTGCTACTCAGAACTGCCTGATCCATCCAGGATTGTAAGAGCAAAGCACTTCTCACTTGGTAAAACATCTCTGCTTCCTGTCCCAGCAGGACCTCAAACCCACATCAGCTGAATCCAGCAAAAGGAGAGACCAGCACTCAGGACAAGCCTTACCCCAAGAGGTTTGTAGGCTAAAAGGTCAAGATATGGGTTTGTTAAAAAATAACAAAGCAGAAATGCACCCAGCAGCACATTGTAAATTCCCCCAGCACCTTCCCTGACCACCACTCCCCACCCTGCCCACCTCACTAAGATCCCATTATTGGGGCATTCCACTGGTGCCATTCACCACACAAAACTGGAAAACTGGTCAATACACCAGAATGAACAAACAGAAGTCAAACCTTGCTTCTTAAGTTGAAAAACGACACCAGTGAAGCTCAAAGAGCTTTGCAAACATTTCCAACAATACAGCTCTTTGCACACAAGAGTAAGAAAACTGCTGGAAATGGGACCAAATCAATTATGCAGCTGTGAGTCACAAAAATATTTGAGTATCACCTCCAGCAATTTCTGACACTTGAGTCATCTGAGCATCTTCCCAACCGTGGGCCTGTTCTGCACTGAAATCAGCAGCAGGCAATCCCCTGCCTGAAGTCACTTCTCCAATCTCTGTGACAGATGGATTTTGACATTCAACTTGCCCCTTTAATCTGTCTTTGCAACAGATCTGTGTCTGGGAGGGCTCTCGAAGGTGCCTTTGTTCATTTTCACAGCTGCTCCAGAAGAAGCAAGTTCAGCACAGCTCCCTGGGCTGCTGTTCCAGGCCTTCCCTGCACTGTTTGCAGCTCTTTCCACCAGAGTTCATATCAGGATCATAAAGGATCTTGTGCAAACAAATCAATGACTGTTCAGTGCTTTCAGGCTTTTTTGAGGTTATGCAATTTCTGTTATTTCTTCTTTGTTACAATGGATCCCATTATCTGAACTTCACTGCTTCCCATTTCCTGCTCAAAACTCTGTTTGGGGATGGCTTAAGATTTCACAGTGGTTTTAAATCTTTGTTTCTTATTCTCAGTGAGCTAAGGTGTGTTTCTTTCAGCTTATTTTTCTCCTATTTCTTCTTTTCAATTGCACTTCCTCCCAATTTTATGATTATTTAAAAACTCTCTCCTCTCTCAATACTTTCAAAAATTGTCCCAATGCTTTAGCAGATGTGGAAACCAAGGCAGAAAGAAGAACAATGACAAAGCACCAGTGGGATTAAAGAAAAATAATAAAAGTTCCTCTGATTTTAGGGAAACTCACTTCCCAGAGAAGTTTTTCTACCAGCCTTTGCTGCTCATGTCACTTTTAAATGTGGAAATTCACACACATGGTGTGATACAAGACACCTTTCTAAAGCCTCTCATGTTCACCTGATGTCTGAGAGGTACAAGAAGTAGAAGGTTAGAAAACAAAGATTTTATCACACCACAATTTGCCTCAAGTAATGGATGATGTCTCTCCTCAGACCAAATAACATTTCTAATTACTACTATTGAAAATATCACTTTCTATACTGAAAATGAGCATAACATTTGGGAAAGTGCCCCACAAAAGCTTAGCTTTCCTCTGATGTTTACAGGCTCAGGCTAGACTGAAGTATCACACAGATTTTTATGTTCCAGTGTCAAATCCCAGCTCTGCCACAGATCCCTGATGAAAATGAGATATTTTTTATGGTCTCGCTGGCTTTTGGTTTTTCCAGACTTTGGTCATAAAGTCTAATTATTTGTCAATGGAAAGGCAAATTTTTCAAAGCACCAGAAGTTGTATTTGCCATTTTCCAGAGCTGTTTCCCACTAATTTGTGTAACACAAGTTCTCCCTAAAATGAGCACCAGTGGAGTACATTGAAAATCTGGAGTACATTGAAAATTTGTAGTACATTGAAAACGACAGTATCAGAAAACACAAAATTTCTGCACGTGGAATTTCTCTCCAGCCTTTCACAGTTCACTAGATTTCCCAAATGTTCTCATTTCCTATCAGACTGCAGCTAAAATTTTCAGACTGTACTCCTGGAGATTTAATGAGAAAGGAGACCAGGGATTTATAACTACATGTAATTAGCAATGCAGAGTGGAGGAGATTCACTGAGAGATGGGAAGCATCCCAGTGCCAGTAAGTTTATGCTCCAGGCTCTCCTCTGTGTTATGGAAAAAGAAGAGACAAGTCCCTGGTGAGAACAGAGTCCCCTCATTCTTGTGGTGTTAGTTAAAGCCATAAATTAATCTGGGCTTTTTTGTGGGGTTTGTATTTGATTTGATCAGTGTTACCACTGTCAAACTGGTGTGTCTGTTCCTGAAAGCAATGAGGTGAAGTTTTCCATTAAATAAAAATTGAAAAAGCCACCACTACCTCTCATTTATTTTAATAATAATCTCATAATGCCTTGCAAGAGCTCAGTGCTCTTTGCTTTCATAGCAACCCAGAATGGCTGAGGTTGGAAGGGACCTCTGGAGGTCACCTGGCCCCAAACCCCTGCTCAGGTGTGGTCACCTAAAATGGAAGCATGACCAGATGCCTTTTGGATATTCCTGGAATCCTTCAAGGATGGAGGCTGCACAAGCAAATCTTGTCTCAGAACTTAGAATCATGAAATCATCGTGGAATTATTTGGGTTGGAAGGGACCCTAAAGCCCAGTTCCAACCTCCCTGCCATGGGCAGGGAACCTCCTTGTTGCCACTCAGAGGAATTTCCTTCCATGATTTATTCATGACACAGCAGAAGAGGAGGGAGGAGTTTGTGGAACAGAGATAAAACCAGAACATTTTCTTTATCAGAGGTGTTTGATCTGGGTGGGAGTTAAACACTGAACAGATGAACTGAATAAATGCACGGAGCTGTTCTCTTGCTCTTTAGGTTTTTTCTCTTAATTTCTTTCTGTCTCTCATCTCTTTCAAACACACCCTTCAAACTCTGAGACATGTCTGAAAATTCATATTACAGGTGAAGTTTTACCTCTTTGATCTTCTTGGAAAAAAACCCTCTTACTGGCTTTTAATGGGAATTTGAATTCAGACAAAGAGATCTGAGGTCAATCATGGTGTTGGGTTTTGCCCCTTCTTGCTTTCCTTGCCCTTTTCTGTAATAACTTCTAAAGCAGAGGGGATGGTGTGCTCTGCCCAGCAATCAGTCCTGCTTCTCTAGCATCATATTCCACGGACAAAAATTGATTTTTTTTCCAGCAGAAACTATTACAGCAGTACCACTTCTATTATTTACCATTCCTGAGACACCGCTGAGCCCACTGGCACATCTCTACTTTCATTTTTATTATTGATCTGCTCCACTGTTCCTGGGAAACACTTGAAACTTGCAGACAGCTTGCACTTAGCTGGATGCTGAAGTACTTGGGCCTGGGAAAAACTTGTGGGGAAAGTCATGACAGGATCATTTCCCAATTTGCTTCCTCTGCCTCAGTCGTGGTCTCACAATATCATTCCTTCAGTGCAACTTCTGCCCAGTGTTTAATGTTATTTTGTATTTTGAACCTGTGGCATTGGGTTAACACCTCAAACAAGACCAACTTAATTTTCTTCCTTGGTTGTTTTTCACATCACTTGGCCTGCAGATATTACTGCCACACGTCCAGTGCCCCGAAACTTCCTGCACCCCATTTTTCTGGCAAAACTCAATTTTCCCTTATTTTCTTTTCCCCTTCCTGCACATTGCACTTCTAAGAGTGAAGATCCTGATCCTTAATAAAGATAATTCCCCCTTTCTTAACAACAACAATGCTCCCCTTGATTAGGCATTTTTTGTAAACCGTTTGTTTTCTCATCCTAAAAACAGAGCTGTCAAATTTTAGGACAAAATTCTCTTTAGATCTTTTGATCCTGCAGTTATAGGATTCCAGGAAACATTTAGGAAAAAAAGATGCACATTTTAGGGTAGAGGTGGAGGTCTAGCACCAATCCTTCAGAGGAGTGGGGCACAAGCATTGTGACACCTCAGGTGCAAATAAATCATGGAATCATAGAATGGTTGAGGTTGGAAAAGCCCTCTAAGATCACCAAGTCCAATCATTAACCCCACACTGCCAAGGCCACCATCAAACCATGTCCCCAGGTGCCACATCCACACGGTTTTGAACTGCCAGGGGTGGTGATGCCCTCTCTGAGCCTCCTTTTCTCCAGGAAATTTTGCCTTTCTGACATGAAGGACAGCAAGAAACCTGAGCAGGTCGAAGGTTCTCAGTGAACTCCACAAAAACCACACTCAACTTATTGGGTATTTTAATGACCATTGTAGCAAATAATTAATGGGTATGGTTCATTTTGGGGTTCTTTAGAGAGGTGGTGTTTTTTTCTTCTCATCTGCTGCTCTCTGCTCATCCCTATCCTCATTTTATTCAATTTTTGCTCCAGTTTCAGAAGCAATGCAGAATAAAAAAGTGCTCACGAAGGAGGGGAAAGGAGAGGGGAAATAAATTTAGAACACCCGAGGAAAAAAGGAGTTTGGCAAGCCCAAAACTCAGACAGATCTCACCTCGCTGAGTGGGATTCCGGAGTTTGGTTGTGCCCATCCCCACCCCCTTAGGTCAATTAATCTCAGAGCTGAAGCTTTAAAACTGTCAGTGCTAATTTAATTTGTGCATGGTGGACAATTTACTTTTGGAGAAACCGTGAGACATAAATCCCTATTACAAATGTCATCTTCCTCGTATGGAAAGAGAGCTGGAACACTCTGGTCAAGGGGTGGAAAGCAATGCACCTTAATAATGAAAGGTGCCAAAAATATTTTCATCCATCTCCCTCACATGGCACCGACGAACGTCACGAAATAATGAAAATTTTCTGGGTCTGCGAATGCCATAAAAAATTAATGTCAAATGACATCAGGACAGTTTAAGGCTTTTAAATGCCACGAGACATTTTATCCTTTATTAACCATGAGATGGGATATTAGTCATTTGAAGAGCTTATTCTCCACGAGGCAGGAAAATCACATTAACTCTTTGTTCCCTGGTGTTTCACTCTTTTCCTGCTATAAATACATTAAAAAGATTTTCTCTGGCTCACAACTTGATAAAAGCTTTCACATTCCTGCAAAGGGATCAAAGAGTACGACACAAACATTACCCAGATGATTGAGTTCCTTGAAGGCTGCTCAATGACACTCACTGCTACATAGGAAGAGCTGCTTCACAACATTTAATGGCATTAATTTTGCAACAAATCCTATAAAACAGGAGGCAATCTCCCCCTCCCTTTATTTAAGACCATAGCATCTTTCCCTGTTTGTTGATGGTTGTGTACAAAGTGTCTGACTCAGAGAGAATCAAAGCTGCTGCTTCTGCTTTGGGAATGGCATCAGTTGTTCTGTTGGTGCTCTGCTGAGGCGGAATTCAATCCTGTTGGAAGACATTCCCATCTGCCAGAGGTACTCTGCAATATTTTGGTTGAAAACGGAGCGAAGTATGTGGATTACAGATGGTATTAAACTCATCCTGGAGCGGGAATCTAAAACCCCGCTGAACTGGACCTCTAAAGGAGCCTGTTCCTCACCCCTGACTGCAAAACCAGCTCAGAGATAGGCTCACTTATGGAAAACTCTAAAATCTGTTGATACAAATGCATTTCAGGTTGGAAATTTGGCTTCCTGAATAGAGGCATCTTAACACCAGTTGGGGAATCCTCATGGATTTTAGATCTTCCAACATTTATCAAATGGTACCCAGATGTTTATGGTTGAACACATGAATGGAGCCCTCAGTGTCTGCATTCCTACTCCAGTCAACAGAAAATTCATCAACAGAGCCCATGGCACCTCCAGAGCTGTTCAGGTACCTCCACAGTGTCTTTAGCCAGTGCTGACCAGATTTCTGTGATCATTAATGGGGTCCTGGACACCAGCCATGTACAGACACCCCAGCTTTACAAACAGCAGAAATTAAGAGTCCTCGCTCTGCTTTCTCCAAAGAAATTCACCCTGTTCTTAACAAACAGGTGTTTTTGTGCTGCTGTTCATCTGATCACTGTAAATGGCTAATTCAAGTTGAGATGAATCACTGACCAAACCATTCTATCATAATATCAGAGAACGGATTGGTCGGAAAGGACCTTAAAGCCTCATCTCATCCACCCCCCTGCCATGGGCAGGGACACCTCCCACTGTCCCAGGTTGCTCCAAGCCCTGTCCAACCTGGCCTTGGACACTCCCAGGGATCCAGGGGCAGCCAGAGCTTCTCTGGGAAACCTGTGCCAGGGCCTCAACACCCTCACAGGGAAGAATTCCTTCCTAAAAATCAAATCTAACCCAGCCCTCTGTCAGTTTAAAGCCATTCCCTCTTGTTCTATCACCCTTGTACAAACCAGCCAGCTTTCCAGTGACTGCAGTCCCTGGATGACATCAGTCAGCTGCAGAGAGCCACACTAAACCAGAGGAAACTCCTCCAAAGCAACGTGAAATTGTCCCAGAAGGCTGCTGACCAAGACTGGGTGACATTTGCTGAGGTCATGGCTCCCAGAAGAGCACAACTGGCCACAGAAGGGTGCAGGGAAGGGTCGTGTCTGAGGCTCTGTCCTAGCTGGGCACAGTGAGATGAGGGCACAGAGAGCCCAAATGAAGCTCTGAGGGAAGTCTGGGCTTCTCCCAGAACAGGAATCACTCATACACAGAATCACAAAGTCACTCAGGTAGGAAAAGACCTCCAAGGTCATCGAGCCTACCCTGTGACTGATCCCCACCTTGTCCCCAGCCTATAGCACTAAGTGCCACCTCCAGGCCTTCCTGGGACACCTCCAGGGATGGGGACTCCAAACTTCCCTGGGCAGCCCCTTATAATGCCTGACCACCCTTACCATGAGAAAAAATTATCCTGACATCCAACCTGAACCACCTCTGGCACAGCATGAGGCCATTTTCTCTTGTCCTGTCCCTTGTTCCCCAGGAGCAGAGCCCAGCCCTCACCCAACCTAAGGTTTTTGAGATACTCTGAAGTACCTGACAGACCCAATGACACAGAAACTATGGGAAATCTGCACCTTTTTGCAGGGGAACTTGGAGACCAGGATGTCCTGGGACATGCCAGTGAACAGCAGTTGCAGCTGAACAGGAAAATTTATTGAGTCTCATAAGCCCATCCTGCCACAAAATTAAAGATATCCCACTTTCCTTAGCTTAAGTCCAACATAGTCCCAATGATTTTAAAGGAAAAAAGAATATACACATAAAATGGAATCTTAAGAGTCACTGAGGTTTAAAAAGACCTCTAAAAACATCAAGCCCAACCATTAACCCAACACTGCCATGTCCACACTAAACCACGTTCCTGTTTCTGAGCACTTCCCTGGACAATGATTCCATCACTTCCCTGGGCAGCCTGTTCCACTGCTTGACCTCTATATATAATCAAATATACACAATATTCTCCTCATCGCTCAGCTCTGGTGGGATGATGTACTAGAAGGCATTTTTAAGAGATTTTTCTTTGTGTTTTACTAACTCTGCTGGCGTATAAAACCCAGTGAGTGAATGCTGTGCTCAGGGGAGGGCACAGAGCAAAACCAGCAGGAAATTATTCCACATGGCTGATCCAACTCACAGGGGTCTTGTCCTGCAAGGTGTGATATCACAGCAGCTTCTGCCTCTTCTCCCTGGGTGTTGACACAGGAGTGATGAGCTACCAGGGAATTTTGGAAACGAGGAAGTCAGGGCTAGGATAGTGTTGGAACCCTGGCTGCTGAGAATTTCGGACTTTCTGTGCTGCCAGGCACTGACCCCCAGGAGAACACTGCATTGACCTGAGGCCGTGGAGAAGCTTCCAAAATGGAATGACAGAACTGGGATTGTGGGGGTGGAGTTTGGATAGAAGTGTGTGATATCACAGGGTGGGAAACTCAGAGTTTAAGGGTTTAGAATACAGGAATAGATAGAAAGCAAGATGGAGGTTTTGGGGTAGAGGCTGCTCCTTCTCCTTCCCCTCCTTTTCCATGCGTTTGGGTGGTTTTTGTGTAATTGGATAAAAAAGTCCCCATTGCAGGCACATGTGGTTGGTTATTGGGTTAAAAGTAAAAATAATTCAGGTGTCATTTCTTAATTGGACAGTTGATCCTTAAAAGGCCTTTAGAGAGAGAGATGGGGCTCCATTTTTAGTTTGTTGGAGTGAAGGGCTGCAGAACTCAGGGTTTGTGAGACTGTGACAGAGATAAGAACTGATAAACATCTGAGTCCCAACAAGAAATTCCATCTTACACATTTAATCCTGACCCTGACAGAAGAAAGAAGCAAAGAGTCCATAGGATAGGACTCCAGGGATTTTGAATTTCCCTTCTGTGCCTGCAAAGAGTTCTGGTGTGGCCTTGGGCAAGTCGTGTAATCAGCAGGTGCTGGTTAATGAGTGCAGTGCCCAGGCCTGTTGAACAGGGCTGACATTGTGTCCCTACCCCCACTCCTAATTTATCCTGTGTGTTTGCACTACAAGGCTTTAAAAACGGAGGGTCAGCTCACTGCAGCATCTCCAGTGCAATAGAACTTAATTCTTTGTTAAGGCCTTCAGGGCTTCTATAATAAAAATAGCAAAAAATAACTATAAACTATCAGGAGACACAATCAGCCCATGTTGCTGCACAGCCCCTTGAGACCTGAGTTTTAAATTAAAGCTTCTCAGAACACCCTGAACAGAGAGTTAAACTACTTCCTCCATTAACCTCCCCTGCCCATTATTTGTCAAGTCAATTCCTTGACCTGTGGTCAGATTTGTCATTCCAGCAGGAAAACACCCAAAACTTTATTATATCCAGTTCCAGTTTGTTCATTTTCTGTCAGAGACTTAATTAATGATTTTGCTAAACTGCTCATTTTGCACAACAAACACAACTGTTCCACTGGTTGATTCAATTTTCACTGCACAACATCCATACTATTGGATTTCACCGGGAGCCATTTTTGCATCCCTGTGATCCACAGCAGTGCTGCTGCAAGCACAGGGAGGATGTTTTGATGTTTGGGAATTCATGTATGGCTTGGAAACTCCTTCACCTCGGGTTTTTCCCTCTTTATTGAGGTGTTCCGCCCGTGGAATGATGAGAAAGCCCACAGGGAGTGAAGCTGTGGAGCTGATTTGGGATTTGCTTACCCAGGAAGGAGGTCAGGAATCTGAAGTACTTGGGGCACGGCCGTACCACGACTTCTCCCACCTCTGCTTCAGGCCAGCACGTGATGTTGTCCCACTGCCTCCTGCAGCCTGGGGAAGAGAGAAAAGCAGATGGTGGAGTACTCAGGACTGCTGGATGCAGCAGAGCAGCTCTGCAAAGGTGTGTAGAGCCCCTCACCCTGGCACAGGGACCTTTTGGAATGAACCCCCTGAATATTTCCTTTAAACACGCAGCTTTTATCTCCTCCAGTCCCTAAAATTCAGCACTGTAATTGTCCAGAAATCAGTATGGATGGAACAGCAGATAAGGGGAAAAAAAAGGCAAATCAGGCTTGATACAAGACTAGTGTCTTCTCCTAGATTAAAAAGGCAGAAATTCCTGATTAAATATCTCTCTTCCTTGCCCTTTCACTCCCTGTTGCCTTAAAACACCTGATCTGAACCTGTGAGGTATTGTCCCATTCCTTCTGTGTTTCCCCCAAATGCCATCATCTTTTCCTCCCCTCTGTGCAGCTCTCCCAGCAGGAAGGGGACTCAGATGACAATCAAGGGATCAAGGACCAAAATCCCTTAGCCAGAAGCAGTTTTCTTCTTAAAAAGGGAAAAGGCACAAACCACTGCTGGAGGCTGAGCAGGACAGTGCTGTGGCCAGGAGAGGATCCCTCTGGAAGAGTGAGGGAAGGTGGCACATCCTGAGCTATCCAAGCTAGGAATGAAGGAATAACCAACACAGGGAGAAAACACAGGGTTTTGTCAAAATAAGGCATGGCTGAAGATTTTCTGGGTAGAATAAAAGCTTTAGTGGAAAGAAAAATGCCACGTCCTTTCCACAGATTTCTACTGTTTGGATTTTGCCCTTTTATTTCTCAAAAGGCATTAATAACACCCCAGGCATGCTGCATTGTTGGATCACGTAACATTAATGCCAAAGCCAAAAGGAGTTGGCAGATTTGAATTTAAAAAAAAAAGGACTCAAACACATTTTTACATCGATATGTCACCCTTTTAGAGTTCTTAGCAGAATTTTGACATTTTCCTCCCTGCCTTATATTTCCAACAGCCAGGCACTTCAGTTGCTGCCTGGGTGAGATGGATGGGTTGTCAGCAGAGCTCCCTTTTTCCAGCACCTCTTTATTTGTCAGTTATTTGTCACAGCCCATCAGCTGGAAACGCTCCCCCAAATGTGACTCACGGCGCTGTTGAGGTCAACAGCCCCACAGGAGAGACACTGGGGTGTGAGGAACAAAGAGGTGACAAAACCTTGAGGAAATACTTCTCACTTGCCAGCAAAAGGAACTATGAGGTCCCCTGTCAGGCTGCACTTGTTGGTAATTACACCCAAATTCCTCCTTTAAATCATCTTTTACTCCTTGAGCTAAGGAAAGGGCTGGTGTCATCACCAGCCTGTGCAGAGTGAGGCAGATCTGTCTCAGATCAATAGAGAGCACACAGAAATGCTTTGAAGCTGAAAAAGAACCCTTAGCTCGCTTTCAAAGTGATTTTACAGGTTTTCCCCCCCCCCTCTTCTTTCATGAACAAACTGAACTTTTCAAATAATGAAGTTCTGGGCTGAGTTTATCAGAGCCTGAAAAGTGGAATAACTGATGGTATCTCCTTCATGCAGCTCTCCTGCAGAGCTCATTAAAAGCCAGGTTTCAGGTCCTCGTGTCAGGTGCCCAGCTCTGCTCTCACAGCCTCACACTTATCTCCCACCAAACAGCCAGCAGCTCCAAAAGTGTCAGGTTATTAAAGATCCCATGGAAAATGATTCCACAACGGAATATTTCACATTCTACAATCTTTTCCTCCACCAAGTGCAATAAATTAGAGTGCAGCCATTACCTCATGATAGGTTATAATACAAAATAAAAGCCATCTGATAGCATCAGATGGCTTTTTAAATGCCCTGAATTATGCACTCTGAGAGTTTTGGTGATCTGTATCTTTTTAGCTGTTGACATTTTTCAGCACCGCCTGTGATGTGTGAAGAAAGCTTTTAGGTGCTCAGTTTTGTATAAAAAGCTTTTTTTTTTTCTGATAAAAAGAAAGTGAAACTGGCCTTGCAAGACACATAAAGTGTATTTTTACAAATTATTGCTTCTGTAAACACACCTTGTACCTGCCTGTTAGCTCTTACCACACCAATCTTCCTCATCACTACCCCAGACATGCTGAAAATATTTCTGCAATAAATAAAGGGAATGGAAAGCAGAACTCTGGCTGGCAGTGCCTGCCACCACAGGATCAGTGAATCTTGGAATGGTTTGGGTTGGAATGGAGCCTAAAGATCATCTCATTCTAAATCTCTGCCACTGTCCCAGGCTGTTCCAAGCCCTGTCCAGCCTGGCCTTGGACACTTCCAGGGATCCAGGGGCAGCCACAGCTGCTCTGGGCACCCTATTCTAACAGGTCTGTGTCTTTCTTGGGATAATTATCTACAGTTCAGGAAAATCAGTAATTTTTAGTGAGTAAAAGAGAACAACTGGAGTTTAAAGAATTGGAACAATTGAAGATTGATACCTGCAAAATGTTTTACATGCACAGCTCAGTGCTGTAATTATCCCATCACAATTTCAGGTAAAACCTTGTGCCCTTTCATCTAACCCAGCAGACAGAAAACATTTATCAAAGAGACTTCCAGAAAATGCTTTTCTTCCTCCCAAACTGATAGATTTTATCCTGGAAAAGTGCTGGGATCGGGGGCTTGGCAGGCAAAAATCCATCTGAGAGCAGAAACAGCTGCACTGTGCCTTGGAAGAAGGAAATCCCTCTCTTCCCTGTGGCATCACTTGGCTGCAGCAAAGATGACAAGTTTGGCCTGATCAAGTCATGTTTGGGGATTGATAAGTGCTTCCCCATTAATTAATTAATTAATTATAAAATTATAAATTTTGTCTTCTACCTTGCACTCAGGGTCTGCAGGGAGGATATAAAGGTATTTATCAATCCTCACCCAGCGCAGCAAGTGCTGATGAGTTAAAAACACACCTATTGTAAATGCAGGGGAACCCGGTGGGAAGAAATGCTGATGTCTGACTCCAGCTCAGAAGGCTGAATGATTTCTTTATTATAACTATGTTATAATACATTAATATACTATTTAAAGGAGATACTAAAACTACAAACCTACTTTTCTAACTACCATATCTAACTCACTCACAACTCGTGACCCTCTGTGAGAGTCCAGCCACAGGTGGATTGGATTGGCCATCAGGCTCCAACAATCCTCACCAGAATCCAGCCAAGCAATCACCCCAGGTAAACAATTCTCCAAACACATTCCACATGGGAAAAACAAGGAGCAGAAATAGAAATTGTTTTCTCTTTCTTTCCTCTGTGCTCCTCTATGAAAAAATCCTGAAAGAGAGAAGAATGCGCCTGTCACACACACCTACTCTCCATTTCCATCAAAAGAACTCTGCTCATGTGCCTGTCCCAAAAAACCACGGGATGCACACTGCCAGGGGCTGTGCCTTGCCTTGGGAAGGATCCCAGGTGAATCTGGAGGAGCTGTATAAAAATAAGTGTGAGCCTTTTCCAAGTCAGCAGCACTTAGCAACTCTCTGGGTGCCTCAGATGCAGTCTTTAAACTCTTGTCATTATAAAAATAAGCTTCAAAAAATTAAATAAATATTTTTAAAAATAAGAGTGTTTTTTTTTTTCCATTTCAATTATTTAAACTGTGACTCCCATGCCCTCAGCCCTTCCCTTCCTTGCCAGACCATGAAGTGCTCTCCAGAGCTGACTGTCTTCTTCTGGGAGAAATCCTTCACACCTCTAAAGAAGCTGGAGCTCAGCTCCCTCTATCCAGCAGCTCAGCCTTCCTCTCTGCAAGCCAAATACCCCACCAGCAAGCCACCAGCCTCACTCAGAGCCCTCCTCTAAGAGGTTCTGGCTCAGAAGAAGCTGCAGACCAGTGACACAGTGCTGGCTGCAGGGCATCAGGAGGCCCCAGCACACCTTTCCCACTGGCTCTGCTAAAAGTGGATCAGAGCTCTCATTTCCTGTCCCTTTGAAAGGTTAATAAACAGAAAACAGGTCAATTCTCACAAGGCACACTGGTTTGCAGGACTGGCAGACTGGAGCATGAAAACCCATTTATTGGAGTCATATCTACACTTACAGCAAATTGTGGTCAAAGCTTATCTAGGAAGCAGCAGAGAATAACTTTCCCTCATGAATAAACATGAATTCCAGAGCTTTGGCACAGCCCTGAGATGGGATTTGGTCTGGCTGAAGAAGAGATGAATAACAGCAGGCTGGTACCAGGCACTCTCTGAAGCCAGGTGAACTCCCAGTTCAGGGAAAAACCCTTTCAGCACATCAGTCTTTCACTGAATCATGGAATCATTGAGGTTGGAGAAGACCTCCAAGGGCATCAACCTCTGATAGAACACCACCCCCAAACCCTCACACCAAATTCCCCTTAATGCTTGGGGTCACTTCAGGTCTCTTCTGAAAGCCATTCCCACACATTTTGCTCTTGCAATCCCTGTTCAGATGCAGGGATGCCCGTTTGACTCCTGGGGTATCTCAGGAGCTCTCAGAACCCTCAGGGATAACAGCAAGGCAAAGGCACAGCTCAGTTAAGCCAGGCTGAGCCATCCCAGGGCACCATCACAGCCTGGTGTGCTGCAATAAAATCTCATTTTCACTCCAATTTCATACCAGCAGGCAGTTTCCAAGCTCTCAGGACTGTAAACAGCCACGGGGGGACATTTATTGTCCCCCTGACAAGCCCAGCCTTGGTGCTCACTGTGGCTTGCCTCGTTACAAGCATCTCATTACAGCCAATTATCTCTGCATCCATCTCCCTGTCCCAGCTGAGCACTGATCTCTCCCTGACTGAGGGGAACAGACCCCAAAAGATGATGCCTGCAACAATCCACAACTCAGCACCACCCAAGCAGTTTGGATTTAATCTCAGTGGAGGAAAACCCATCAGCCTTGGGCCACCACTGCCACCACAGACTCCAGAGAGTAGAGACCTCCCAAATAAGGGATGATTTTCTATTTAAAAGTTGTAGGAAATAACAAAAAATACCATAGATAAATTCTTTGTCTGCCATAAATCTTGTAAATTAAATGCAATTGGATTTTGATTCTGAACCCAGGATAATTTTAGAATTCACAACCTCCCATGTCAGGACATTGCGTGATTTAAGTGTCCACTGACAGAAAAATTATATCCTTTTCTGAATTCACTTTGAACCTGCTCATTGCTGCTTTCACTAGTAATTGCTCAGTTCTTTTACAAAGACAGAAATATTCACACCCTAACCACAATATCCCTTTCTCTGGGGAAAAAACCCATAAAATCCTCTTTAACATCCCTCCTCGGGCATCTCTTTTTCAAGCTGAAATGTCCCAGTCTATTCAGTAGCTTCCAGCATGGAAACAGCTCCCTGTCATTTCCCCCCTGTATCTTTGGTGGGTTTAATTCTACCCCATCCTGCCCTGGGCTTGCAGAGTAGGGTTTTACCCTATTTTTCTGTAACAGATGGGATTTACTGGGGTTAGTTTGGCTCTGAGGTTTGACTAAGTGCACCCTCCCTCCCTCCCCTGAAAAAGTCACTGCTGTCCCTCCTGTCCTCAGTCCCACTCACACTCCAGCATCCTTTGGGCATCTCTCCTTCCCCCAGCTCCATCTCACCACCTTTTTTATTTTTTTATTTGTATCACCACTGACAGTCTACTCTGCAGCAACCCCATCCCCTCCCAGCTTTCCACATCTTTGTGTTTAATTTGGGTATTTTTTTTGCCTGTTGTGCTGCCTGCTCTGCCTCCAGCCCTGCAGGCAGGATGTGACAGAGAAGCCAAGCAGCTGCAGGAAAGCCACAATGCTGCCAGGGCTGTGACCCCTGGCACGGTGGCATTTCCTTCCCACCACCCATGAGCTCTGCTGGTGCTCTGATGCTCCTTTGCTCATTGCTCACTGAGGGATTTGCAGCTCCAGTTCAGCAGAAAAGCAATCACAGAGAGCAAAAAGGATCCCAAAATTCAGGATAAGTGGAAAGAGTTTGCTTTGGACTTTGCCTCAATATCTGTGGCAAGCCTGTGATTTCAATTTTCCCACAAGCTGGACTTGATGATCTTAAAGGTCTTTTCTACCTTAACAACTCCGTGATTCTATAACAAGAACACCATTAATTACTATAAAACCTGGTTTATACTTCTGCAAGTATATTGTAAATGCAGGTGAACCCGGTGGGAAGAAATGCTGATGTCTGACTCCAGTTCAGAAGGCTGAATGATTTCTTTATTATAACTATGCTATAATACATTAATATACTATTTAAAGCAGATACTAAAACTACAAACCTACTTTTCTAACTACCAAATCTAACTCACCCACAACTTGTGACCCTCTCTGGAGAGTCCAGCCACAGGTGGGTTGGATTGGCCATCAGGCTCAAACAATCCTCACCAGAATCCAACCAAGCAATCACCCCAGGTAAACAATTCTCCAAGCACATTCCACATGGGAAAAACAAGGAGCAGAAATAGAAATTGTTTTCTCTTTCTTTCCTCTGTGCTCCTCTATGAAAAATCCTGAAAGAGAGAAGGATGTGCCTGCAACACAAGTAGAAGCTGTCCAGGCACTCAGCAGGAATATATTAAAAAATAGCTTTCTTCCTAAATGTTTGCAGAAATTTGACTCAAAAACATAAGAAGGAAACCTCACCTTAAAGCCCCTGGACTGAGTCAGTCTAATCAACATGAAAGAAATCACCAGTGACTGTTGCAGGAGGGTGATTTTTAAGCATGAAAATCCTATGAGATTTTCCATCAACATCTACTGGGAAACAATTTTGTTTTTAAGAAAAAGTTTGTAATCTTTCAGCCTTTTTAAACCAACAAACTAAATAAACACTCGGCTTTTTAAATCCCTCCTTTTCATAAATCAAATTTGTGAGCTGAGCTCTTCTGCCTAACTCCAGAACATGTAAACTGAAAGAAAAGGTCCAAGATTTAAGATGAAGGTTTACCCAGGGCGTTGCCAAAACCATAATTTATCTCCTCAGCAGCCTCTAAACAAGATCTCCAGTGCTCTGACACAGAGCATGCTTAAAGGATTGTTCCAGGCTTTCCTCACTCAAATCCCTCTGCTCTTCCAGGAATTGTAGACAACTGGATTTGAATTTAGGTACCTTCCTAGATGGTTTTTCCCACACTGGCATCTCCAGAGAGAAATTCATAGCAAAGATGAGTGGCTCAACCTCTAGGAATGCTTCTCCCAGCTTCTCTTCTGGTGTGTGCAATATTCCCCAGTGTACTTATCCCAGGTAAAAAGGGTGGATACCAACATGAAAGCGCTCTGATACAGTCAATATTAATATAAAAACTAAAATAAAAGATGAGGGAGGAGAGTCTTTTTAACCAAAAAAAAAAAATCTCATGGAATTTGAGACGGACAAACACAGGCTGCTGTCAGAAAAAAAACCTCTGCATGGATGGATTTAATCTGAGCCATTTATCCAGAGCTTTGAAAATACTGGAATTTATTTTGCATTGCACCAATGCCACTTTCTCCTTATTTCTATAACCTTTGCATGGCTAAGTCTGTGTGCATTTATCTATTATGTCAAAAAAAAAAAA
Organism: Vidua macroura; assembly: GCF_024509145.1. Classification (NCBI taxonomy): domain Eukaryota; kingdom Metazoa; phylum Chordata; class Aves; order Passeriformes; family Viduidae; genus Vidua; species Vidua macroura. The sequence continues at coordinate 3,073,803 of NC_071571.1, forward strand.
AAAAAAGGAACCAAAATTTCAGCTAGCATTTAAAAGTGTGGCACATTCTCCAAACTAAAATGCCTTTTCCAACATAAATTGATGTCCACTAAGTGGCTGCTAATCCTGACAAACCCTGGGACAGCTGTTCCCAAATCAAACAAACCCTGCTGTTCTTAGAGAGCTTCCAGCTTGGAGTCAGCAACAGGCAAAACCAAGGCAAAGCCTCCACCCCTGCTGTGTTTTAAGGCAGAAAACAGATGTTGGAACATCTTAATATCTGTGGAAAGGTGATGTCAAGGTGAAAATCAGCTCTGAGCTCCACAGGGAGGAGCGATGTGGTGCTGTGTGGGTCTGTGCTGGAATTTCATCCTGTTTTTGGTGGGTGTCTGCACTTCAACTCAGTGAAGGGTGGGCTCAGTCAGGTGACTGAGGGACCATTGTTGGAAACATGGAATTGTTGAGGTTGGAAAAAACATTTTAAAGGCATTGAGGCAAGTGTTCACCACTGAATCACATCCCCAAAATTCAACTGGGAATTAGCAGTGCTCACGGGAGAGGTGGAGCTAAATCCCAATCCCAAGCACCTGGAGCTAAATCCCAGCTTTCAGTGAGGCTGGAATTGCATTCCTCCCTCCTGAAATACAGAATCATGGAATAGTTTGGGGTGAAAGGCACCTTTAAAGGTCATCTTGTTCAACCCCCTTGCCACGATTTCACCTCAGCTGCCAAATCCCCTCCAAGCCACTGAACACCAGCACAGAGATTTTCTGTGCAATGTGGTTTATTTCCCTACACACCTGAGCTGCTCACTAAGACTTTAAGTATTTTAAATATCCCCTCATTTTAAATATTTTGACAACAGGCAAAATCTGAACAGGATTCATCACATCCTGAAAGAGCTGCCTACACCTGGCCAGAACACACCAGAGATACCCAAACCCAAGTGAAAATCCCTTGCCAAAAGTCATTCCCATGCCATGGCTGTTTGCCCATGGAGCAAAGATGGACAGAAAAAGAACCATTTTTAGGGAAAATTTTGCTGATTACTGTTTCCTCAGAAAGAAACTCCTGGTCTGGAAGAACAGCATCAGCTTCAGGCTGGAGCAAAGCAGCCAACACCAAAGTCTGGGCTTGGTTCTCAAGGTTCAGGCTGGTTTTACCACTGTGACAATGCTGCTCCTTCCTCATGTTTCAGGGGCCAGCTTTCACAGCAGAGTCTGCAAAAGTTCTCCTCTGAAAAACCCATGGCAGATTTCTTTATTTTGATTTTTTGGGGAGTGGGTTCCAGCTCTGTAAGAGCTGCAGCATGAAGGTGTTTGGGAAGAGTCCCAGAGAGATGAGGGAATGGTGAAGGAAGAGCATTTGGATGGACCTGTCCTACTGTGTATTGTGATCATTGCCAAAGAACTGGGAGAAAAATTCCTGCTAAATAAAAGGGAGCTTGACTTTGGCACTGATCCTACATGAGAGTCTGGGGTTTAAGGTCTTGATGTCCCATGGCTGAATTTTCTACTGTTGTAGGAGAGGCCACCCTGCCAAGGAATGGAGGGGACTGATGTCACATCTGGGAGTTGCCCAGTGCTGCTGGTCAGAGCAAGAATGAAACTAAGAGACCCTTTGCATCACCTAGGCTGGAGCTACAGGAAAAAAAAAAAGTCAATTAAAAATTAATAAAAGAGAATGTGGCAAAAAGTCCAGCAAAATTAAAAATGAAATTAATAATTAATAAAAGAGAATGTGGCAAAAAGTCCAGCAGGTCCTTTTGCCTTTAGAGAGACCATCAAGATCAAACACTGAGCTAAACTGCTTTTTTTTTTTTTTTAATATGTTGATTGAGGATTTGATTTAGCAGACCAACAGCTGCCATTTAATGCAATTCCTGTTGTCCCAGGATTTTTTAAGAGGTTGATGGATATGGCACAAGACTTATGAGAGCTCTACACAGCTCTGAAGTGACAGAATCACAGAATCTTTGAGGGTGGGAAAGACCCCTAAGGTCACCAAATCCAGCCACCAACCTGGCACCACCATGCTCACCACTGATGCACGTCCTCAAGTGCCACATCCACAGATTTTCCCCACCCTAGTTTGGACACTCTCTGGAATTCTTGAGCTGGATCAGCCTTCTCCAGCACCTGGAGAGCTGCTGATAACAGGATTGTCCCACAAATCCCACAGGCACCTCATCTGCCCCGGGAGGGTTTATGCAATGGGGAGGTGAGAATTCACTTGAACTTTTCCAAGCAAGGAACTATTAATTATTTCTTATCTTGCTGCACTATAAACAGATGGTGATGAATAAACAGGCTCCTAATTTAAACTTCATCAATGTTTTTTTCCAGCTTGATTTTTAATTTCCATATGTTGTTCACTGCTTCTCCTCCCATCAAACTTGATTTGACTTTCTTAGGGAGGGCTGATAGAGACCCCCCCCCCACCCCTGCCCCAAGCTCCAAATTTGTTTTTTTTAGCCAGCTTCCACCGTGGAACAGCAAAAGCAGTATTCAAACAGCGTGGGCCATTTCCCACCTGGATTTTTTAACATGTCACAGTGGTGATGATGAGCTTGCAGAACTCATCTTTATCTCACAAATGTGAGGCATGTGCAAGGTAAGCAGATATGAACAGGCACTGGGAGGGGGAATGGCGCTATTTTTCACCGTGTTTTCCATTTTTCAGACATTTTTATTGGGCTTTATTATGTTTCCAAGACAGACAGGCCTAGAGGGCAAACAAAGAAGTGCAGTGTTGAAGGACTAGGGCTATCAGGCCAGGTTGGATGGGGCTTGGAGCAACCTGGGATAGTGGAAGGTGTCCCTGCCCACGGAAGGGGGTTGGAATGAGATGATTTTTAAGGTCCCTTCCAACCCAAATCATTCCATGATTCTGTGATGCCATGAAGGCCGTGCTTCCTGCACAGCTCTTGGTCTCCAGAGTTGCTGATCCCACCCAGACAGGAGTCATGGTTCCTAATTCAGCTGCTATCCCCTAAATAACTCTCCTGCTTCTGAAAGAGTATCTGATTGCCGAGCAAATTAATTAGCAATAATGGGATAAACGGATAATGAGCTGAGCCAGCCAACCTAGACCTGATTGATTTTCCTGCCTTTTTAAAAAGAGAGGGCTACTTTTAAAAATTTATTATCATTTCGTTTGTTTGCTTCAGTTTAAGCTGAACTGTTTGTAAATTAAAACCGTGGAGAAAGGAAGCTTTCCAAAAAAAAAAAAACAAAAAAAAAACAAAAAAAAAACCAACCCAAAAAACAAACAAACAAAAAAAAAAACCCAAACCAAAAAAAAAAAAAACCCCAACAAAACAGAAATACTCCTTTTTGCATGCCATAAAAGAAGCAAGTGAAAGTCAGCAGGAAGCAGTGCAGTGGTGATTCCTGCCTTGCAGCCTTCAGGAGCTCAAGCACACTTCACAGAGAGGGATTTGCCTCTGTCTGTGGGTCTGGGAAGCAAAGCCCCTTATCCCAACCCTTGGGAGAGCTTCCCTCCTGCTGCTCAGTGCACTGTCAGCTGAGCAGCCACCGTGTTGCACACACATATCCTAGCTGGAAATTCACCTGGAGCTAAATCCCAACTTTCAGTGAGGCTGGAATTGCATTCCTCCCTCCTGAAATACAGAATCATGGAATAGTTTGGGGTGAAAGGCACCTTTAAAGGTCATCTTGTTCAACCCCCTTGCCACGATTTCACCTCAGCTGCCAAATCCCCTCCAAGCCACTGAACACCAGCACAGAGATTTTCTGTGCAATGTGGTTTATTTCCCTACACACCTGAGCTGCTCACTAAGATTTTAAATATTTACATATCCCCTCATTTTAAATATTTTGACAGCAAGCAAGACAATCTGAACAGGATTCATGATATCCTGAAAGAGCTGCCTACACCTGGCCAGAACACACCAGAGATACCCAAACCCAAGTGAAAATCCCTTGCCAAAAGTCATTCCCATGCCATGGCTGTTTGCCCATGGGAATCTGGTCTACCTATTCCTGATTTTAATAGGAAAGAACCCACCCTGTGTTGAATCACACCTTGCATTTGATGTCTCTGCCAGTTACTTCAGCATGGGAAGAACACCAGGGCAGAGGAGTGCAAGGCCAGTCCTGCTCGCCAAATCCAGCCCTGTGCTGCCACACAACTGCACCCCACACACCCCTCCAGAAACTGGGCAAGCCCTGCCACCATAAAATTCTCCTTCCTGCACACCTGCAGAGAGGCTGTTGGGTGTCCTCTGATGGTTACAAACTTCCTCAAAAGCCCAGACTTTGATCTTGCTGCTGTTTGGTTCTCCTCTGTACTCACTGCCAGCTTCAACTGCTTTTCCCTGTGGATTTCCCCCTCACTGCATCTTCTGCAGCCTTTCCTGTGCTGGAAAACAAATTAAATAAACTTCTCATCAGAGTTAAGCAATATTTAGTGACCCCTGGGCTGTAGCATCACAGAATCATCAGGGTTGGAAGAGACCTTTAAAATTATCAAGTCCAATTGTCAAACTTCCTCAAATATGGGTAAATCCATGGATACTGAATCACACTCCTAAAAGGGAATAGATTTGCATGGATCATCTCCTTCCAACCCCCTGCCAAGGGCAGGGACACCTTTCAGTATCCCAGGTTGCTCCAAGCCCTGTCCAACCTGGTTTATCCAACTTCCAGTGATGGAAGAAATTTAATCTGAAAAGAAACCTGGATTTCATGCATCTTCAACCCCTGTGAGGAAGGGATGGGTGTTGGAAGACAAAAAAAAGAGGGTTAAGAAGGACGTTGTTGTTTATCAGTGGAAATCTACCTGCTGAACCCAAGCCAGTGATCAACCTCAGCACCATCAAGTGCTCTCAACAAGTGACTAATCTGCCTGACACATCAAATTACACCTGTGATTAAGCCCCTCTGATCAATACAATTGATAATGGCTCCTAAACAAAGCTTTCTTTCCAGAATGTACCGAGACACTCATTTATTTCCACTCATTTGATTAGAAAGGATAATGAATCGCTGGTTAAACCTCAGGTGATTCTCCTGTTCCTGAAAAGGGTGGGAATTACAGAAGGCAACACAACCACCTGGCCATAAATCAAAGTTTAACGCTGCAGATCACAGGGAGCCTCAATTGCTTTCCATCCTCCTGTTCTGGGGGATGGACCTGGGTTAAAATCATGTTTTTTCTCAGAGTTTTACTAGGATTTTTCTTCCCAGCAGCACTCAGATAAAACAGTCATCACCTTCATATGATCTTGTATCATCACCTTAATGAGATTTCTCTCCAACAAACTCCCCCCTTGCCCCCACCCATCAAAGTTCAAAGTTTGATTTTACAGCTCAGCCACACTTATTGAGTTATGGAGCCCCACTCCAGAAAAGCACATTCCTTGGCCTACTTGTGCTCACATGCTGTGAGCACTCTGAAGGGGAAACACATCCTGTGTAGGCACAAATTATCTGTGCACACAACCCATAACAGAGTTCTCCATAAATTCATCCACCCATTTAAGAGCCAACAAATCTGTTTTGTTCTGTTGCCTCCAGGGCAGTTTTGAGTGTCTGGATAATAAAGTCAGGTATTGAGCTCCTAAATACCTGCTGATGTTTTGGGGTAAATGGATGCCAAATGCTTCCCACAAAGGAAGGGACCTTAAAATCATCTCTTTCCACAGGCAGGGACATCTTCCACTAGGCCAGATTGCTCCAAACCCTGTCCAGCCCGGCCTTGGACACTTCCAGGGATCCAGGAACAGCCACAGATTCTCTAGAAACCTGCGCCAGGCCTCACCACTCTCTCAGGAAGGAATTTCTTCCTAATATTCAATCTAAACCTGCTCTCTTTCAGTTTGAAGCCATTCCCCCTTGTCATTCCAGTTGCAGTACTGTCTCCATGGGCAAAACCATTTTCCTGTGCTTAAATCTGCAATTTCTGAATCAGTCCAATTCATCAGTAGTGACTGGTGGAAATGCAGATTTATCCCAGTCCAATATTTCAGCATTCCATCAAGGGAAAAAACTTCCAAAGCATTGCTATGTACTTGCTTTGGGCATTAATGACTTTCAACATGGCTGTGTGTCTTTACTTCAGAATTGGGAAAAATACTTCCAGTGGTTTAATTCTCTTGTTACAAGGGGAAAAAAAAAAGAAAAACTGTTTTGGATTATAGTTTCCAATGAGAAAAATCATTTTAGAAAAGCAGAAAAAGCATCATCACTTCAACTATTTTTTCTCCTTTTAATGTATTACATTTAATTTAATTTCTTAAAATATCCATGAAAACGAAATGAAGCATTTAGCTGGCTTTCAGATGAAGGTTTTTATCCACCCTGAGTTCTCCCTTCTCTGGATTCCAGAAGAACACTTCTTCAAAAGGCTCCATTTAACTGTACAGGGGCACTTGAAACAGCTTCCAAATCAAAGACAACCATCCCTTAGTAGATAAGAGCAGGGGCCAAAAGCCTTCCTGGCATCCAGTGAAGCTCCTCCTGGGATCAGCTTGTCCCAGGATTCTGCTCCATCAGAGCAGTCCTTCACTCTGTGGCCTGGCTGCAAACATTGCCAGTGTAGAGTTTCCTCTTCCACTTTTCCCTCTTTTGGGAGGAGGGATGCAAATCTCAAGCAGGATTTCAGATTCATCTTCCCAGCCCTTTTCCCAGCAAAATAATCCCTTATTTCTGGATCCTGGCAGTCTCACCTGGGTTCCTACACACCTTTTGCTGGCAGACAAGGGGCTGGTAACTTGAAAGAGGTGTTTGGAGGGGGAGAGATCCAACTGGATGCCTTCATTTGGGGTTCTGACAGCTCTGCTGCAGGACAGGGTTGGATGGGATGGGGCAGCACCAAAACCTTCCTCCTTTCCTGATCATTGAAGCAGGAAGAGGGTTAAGGAGACTGGAGACCCTTCCAGGGGGATTTCTCAGTGTGGTGAGTGCTCCATGAACAAGGAGAGGATCTCAGCTGCCTGTCCCAACTCCAGAAATACTTCACAGCCTTGGAGCACCCTCTGCTTCACCCCCAAGACAGGAGCAATTTTGGCATAGGGAAGGGAGGCCAGTTCACTCAAAGGAGATGGTCAAAGTGACTTCCCTTAGAATGATCCAAGACTTAGGAGAACTTCAGGCTTTCAATTCCCAAGGAAAAAATTCCAGTTCAGACAGGTGGACAACTGTGATTAAAGCCACTGAAACGCCTCAGTCAGGCATTCCCAGCCAGCAGAGCTGCTGGAAATCTTGGCTGACTTTGGAAGCAGCTATTTCTCTCCCTCCTGAAGAGCAGCTGGAGGAATCCTTGCTCCAGCAGCAGAAGGGCTGGGAAACAGCCAGGACAAGGCAGCTGTGAGGCTGGGGGACGTGGGTTTGCTGGCCAGGGAAGGACAGAAACGTTGCCATACCTGAGGTCTGGTTGTCCCAGGTCAGCTCTGCCAGGCACTGGCTGCGCTCCTCCTCGATCTCCTGCATGATGCTGCACTCCGGCCGCGTGCTGGACGCCTGCAGGGAGGGCACAGAAGGAGACAGTGAGCAAAGCCCATCCTCAGGGAGGCTTTCCTGGGGATTCATGACCTCGTGGAGCAAGCTGGAGCTCTCCAGGACCATTGCACAGATGTGCACCCTGCCTTATTCTCTGTTCGCTCAAGAGGAGGGAGAGCAACCCAGAGCCTGCTGAAAAATCAGAATTTCCCTCCATTTCCTTAGGAAAAAGCCCAAAACTTATTTTTTTTTATGATGATCAGCGTGATAATTCACATGTAGGGAATTTTGGAAGGAATTTGAGATGGGACCTCTGAATTGTTTTTGATGATGTGGTTTATATATTTTATCTTCTACACAGGCAGGAAGGGTGAGTTTGGCTCACATCGTTAAAGCATGGCTCAGAAGGTCACAAGACCTTCTTAGTTACAAGACCTTTTAAGGAGTTATTGACCAATAAAACACTGCCAATAAGGATATTTATGTTTTTGGCCCAGTCCTTAAATAGTTAGTCTTATGGACTCATGCTACAGTGTAAGCTTTCTTAGCCAATCGTGTTATGACACACAAACCCACAGCACTGCATTCTAAACTCCTTGTTTACTTCTGTAACTTCTGTAACTACTTTTTTTTTTCTATATCTTAACCTCTAAAGCTTGAAACTTTCCTTTACTTAGCTCAACGTGTCTCTGCTTTAAACTACAAATCCACATTCTCACTTCTAGCACCTCAGTTTGGGAGACTTTTCCAAGGTCTCAGATCAAATCCTGGGTTTAATTCTAAGCTTTGGCTCACAGGCACAAAGTTCTGAGAGTTCCTTGCATTTTGGATTCCAACAAATCAGGAGCAATTCTGCTGCCCTATGCTCTGGAAACCCTGCCTGGTTAACCAACACCACAGCTATGTAGGGCAGGGCAGCTTTAATATTTATGCCAGGAGCAGTGGGATCCATGCTTCGTGGTTTATTCCCTGGCTCTCACGCTAATTCAAAGCACAACAAACCCCAAATCAAATAAGAACAGAATCTCTGATGCAGATTAGGAGATCAAGGAGCTAAAAAGCAGGAAATTCCCAGTGAGAAGGCTTTTTCCCTCTCAAGTGGTTTCTCCTCAGTCAGCCCTAATCAATTTGTGTTTGTAATACAGCAATGGCCACAAATGTTCAGGTAATTAATCGTGGACTGCTCATAACGTGCAATTCATGAACTGCCTCAACCATAAAACATGGAAATGGTGATTTTTACTCCAAAAAAAAGGAACTTGGACATATCTCAGTGTCCCCTTGTTACCAACACACTCTCAGCTTGGAGGGGACACCTTGACCATTGCTATGGGCAGAAACTGAGGCTGCTCCCAACCCCAGCTCTTCTAAAGGGGTTGGAATGGGAAACAACTTTCCAGAAATCCAGCTGCAAAGAGGTGGAGAGAAGGGAATGATGTCAAGAGAGCCAAGCCTTGGCTTGAGTTTATACTGTCCCTGTTAAATGTAATGTGGGAAAAAACATCCATGGGGTGAACTTCAGGAACAGATCATGAGGAGACAGGAGAAGTGATTGATTCAGTGTCCCCTCTTGAGGGTTTTGGGATAATCATATATTTTTATCAGAAATAGACAGAGAAAATAAATTAAGAAAACAAAAATAATTTCCTGTCTTGTTTCAAAATGCATTGAGTTATTGCTCTGTTGATATATTTGCCAGTCAAGGTTTTAAGACGAAAAAAAAAGTCCAGCAATCCTTTGAAGGAACAACTGTTTGATGTAAATTTGGGTTAAGATTATAAAATAATTTAACACATTAATCTTACCATTTTCTATTAACCTATCCTGCTCTCTTCCCTGTTTCATGCCATGCCTGGTTTAGATTTTAATTTCCTTTAGGTTGGGAATGGGCCTTGATTAGTAGTGTATAAGCAAATAATTGTGGCTTTCCAGTAAAATTAAAAATAAATAAAAATACAAACACTAGAAGAAGGGGAATCATTTGGAGTTGTCTTCATTCTCAAATATTTCTTTTCCCCAAAGGGAAACAGATCTTTGGAAATTTCATCTTGGCTCATCTGAAATACCATAGAGTTGTTTTGATTTACAGTTCTTCTTGCCATTTTATTTTAACCTTAAAAAGGCACGAGGGGAAGCGTGAGAGATTTGCAGAACACTTGCTGGAAAAAATAAAGATTGAAATGTTTTCAAAACATTCTGACTTTTTCAAGGGGAAGTTTTAACTCTCTGGACATAAACGTTTGCCAGATTCATCTCACATCTATCTATAAATTCCTCTGGTTTTCACTTTATAAATTAATTCATGCGACTCTAACTTTGATTAGGGCTGGCAAAGCACTCTGTAGTTCTACAATATATCTGAACTTTTTTTAGGCAGTAGATTTTCCACCAAGCCCATTAGCAAGTACTTCACTGCCACTTCTTCTCTTCACCAAAATCTCATGCCTGAGCTGGATAATTGTATATCCACCTCAATGGTCCAATATTTGTTTCTGAGTAACTGGTTTTATCACCTTTAAAAAACAAATGAGGCTCTTTTTTTGAAAAGTGGGCTTGTGACAGGCTTAGGTAAACTTGAATATCCATAGAATCTTTAAAATCTCATCTCTTTTTTTTTGCCATACAATCCAAAAGAAAATTTATCTATGATAGGCAAAACTCTGAAAAAAGAGTGTCCAGCGGCTAAATACCAAAATAGAGAAGATCTTGGATTTGTGGTGCTGGTGCTGACTTCTTGTGAGCTTTTAGGGAAGGTGGATGCTCACAACAACCCCAAGCCAAACTGCAGTTTGAGGGCAGAGGGGCTGGAAAGGGTCCTGGGGTGTTGGTGACAGCAGCTGAACATGAGCCCAGGTGTGCCCAGGTGGGCAGGAAGGGCAATGGCACTTGGACTGGATCAGGAATTGGGTGTCCAGCAGGACCAGGGTGGGGATTGTCCCCTGTGCTGGGCACTGGTGGGACCACACCTCCAACCCTGGGCTCAGTTTTGGGCTCCTCATGACAAGAAGGACACTGAGGGGCTAGAGCATGTCCAGGGAAGGGAACGGAGCTGGGGAAGGGTCTGGAGCACCAGGAGAGGCTGAGGAAGCTGGAAAGGGGCTCAGCCTGGAGAAAAGGAGGCTCAGGGGGGACCTTGTGGCTCTGCACAACTCCTGACAGGAGGGGACAGCCAGGTGTGGCTCTTCTACCAAGTAACAAGTGACAGGACAAGAGGAACAGCCTCAATTAGCACCAGGGGATGTTTAGTTTGGATATTAGGGAAAGTTTCTTCACTGAAAGGGTTAATCCTGGCACAGGCTGCCCAGGGTGGTGGTTGAGTCACCTTCCTCTGGAGATACTTAAAAGCCATGTAGATGTGGCACTTGGGGACATGAGCCAGTGGTGGCCTTGGCAGTGCTGGGCAATGACTCCTCTGGATGATCTTGGAGATCCTTCCCAACCGTAATGATTTTATGGTCCCATAAAGAAAGAGTGGGATGTACCTCAGCTTCTCTGTCAGTGGGACACATCACCCTCAATTTTAGCTGAGTCAGAGCTCTATGTTTAGTCTGACCTGATTTTTTTCACCATTCCTCCAAGTCCACAGAGAGCAAGCAAACACCGGCTCTGAAGGCTTTCATCCCACTCCACTGCCTGTGGTTGGATGGCTTCAAACTTAAATACCCAGCACTCAGCTGGAAAAGGTCAGTGATGTGTGAATTTAATGTCCACAGACCTTTAACTCAATCAAGGTCAACAAACAGATTCACACTGGAAGATTTCAAGTTTATGGTTCATTTGGCACATTAACTAAAGAAGTAAATAAATAACTCTATCATTCGCTATTCCTCCTTCAGCCTCCTCAGTGATAACAGCAATAACCCCCACATGTCACAGCAGTCACTGATGTAGGCTGACAAAGGCAGATGGAATAAAAATAACCCAAAAAGATCACAATTTTGGGCATCATTAGGAAACAAAGCGTGGGGTTTTTTGTTGGGGGGTTATCAGGGAACAAGTTCTGCTGCCTTAATTCCCCCCCCCAGGTGACAAAATGCTCATCATGGCTGGAAAGAGCCCTGAGGAGCTGTGACTCCTGCCCGACAAAGGGGATATTCCCTGGAGGAGGGGCTAAATAATTATCTTTCTTTGGTCCATTCCTCCTGGAAAAGTTGAATTAGACTTTATAGACAGCTTTGTACAAACTCACTTTACTAATTCTCCATTCCCAGGCTGTTTTTTACTATTTTGTGCTGTTCTGTTTGGTTTTTTTTTCCTGTAGAAAAGGCAGAAATTTTGGGCTTTCACTGCAATGGGCAACTGGCCACACAGACAAAGGGCTGGGGAGCACATGAGTTCACTTTTCCCATCCAAAAAGTAAATACAAAGCAAAAAGGATGACGAGCTCTGGTTAGCTCACGTTAACATCAGAGGGTGAACTGCAATCCAGTTTATTGGGAATATCCATTATGGATGAAGCTGAAACGTGGCAACCACCCCTCCTGGCATACCCAAAACACCCTGTAAAGCTGTGGTGGGTTTGTCAGGGGTTTTCCCACTCTAATGCCTGAGCAGAAAGGTGAAGGGAATGTTTTTCTGGATGTGATTTCTCACAGCCCTGAGCTCTGCAGCAACTCACATAACAAGGAGTTGTAACCAAAGTCTTTATTAATGAGAGTTTTCTTTCCCAACAGATCCCAGGAATTGTTAGAGGATTACTGTGCAGTCTGCTGCTGCAAATAAAGCCTTTGTGTCCACTCTAATTAAATACAATTCCAAGGGTTGCCACAGACTGAAGGAGCTGCAGAAATGCTTAGTCTCATCTGCAGGGCCAGAATGTCCAGGGGACACGTGGCAGCTCCTCAGAAACAGGTGGGAGGCACAGAAGAAGGGCTGTGAGCCTCGATGTGTCCCTTTCTCCTGATCCCAGGTGTGGGAAATGTGTTTGTAGAGAATTCTCCAAGCCTGACAGGAGGCTCACACAGTGTGTGCATCCGTGTGCAAACCTTGAAATAAGAAATGCTGACTTAGAAATGCCATGGAATAGGACAGACATTGCTGAGAGAGAAATGGAGCTGGAAACAAGTTTCAAAAGATAACCTTACAAATAAGACCAGATATTTTGGAGAAATAGAACTAGGAAAGATGCACTATAGTAGGACCCACAAGGAGTAATTTTAGATTATTGGCTCTAAGGCATTTTCAACATAGTGTAGCAAAAGCTGATAAGCCAAGAAACATATTATAATGTATTATAATTTAAAAATAGCTTCTAATTATAATAACATTAATTATAACATCTTCACATAAATATATAATATAACACCTTCACATAAAACTAAAAATAGAAGTTTTTTAAACCCATCTCAATGACACCATCTCTAAATCAAAACCAAAAATCCAACACCCAGGGTGTTCCTGGGCTCACCTGGAGCTCTCTGGATGGAGACTCCAGAGATGAGAACCAGGGTGACCACAGTGATAACAGGATTTGGAGTCAAACAGAGGAGGAGAAGAACTGAAAAGTCTTCAGGTGATGCAATCCCACCCCTCACCAATTTCTGTTCAGCTCAGTGGAAGTGGACACAGGTTCACTTCCAGCTCTCTGAGTGATAATTTCTCCCCATCCCCACCTTCCCAGAGCTTCTGTGAAAACAGGAATGCAATAAGACAAGAGCAAGTTCCCTTCCTAGAGTTTTTGTAACTTGACTTCAGTCACTGCTCGAGGTGGAGATGAAGTTTTTTAACCCTTTCTCATGTGAAGCACAAAGGAAATGAAAGCTTTTAGCAGGCAGGTCTTATTTCAAGCATCAGAAATCTAACCTCCCTCTGGCTTTCATCTGTACTCATTATTTGTAGGAACACAGGACTGAAGGAACTTCTCTCAAAACAACCCTGGCTTTAATTTATCCCTAACTTCATTCAGCTCTGTGTCTTAAAACTAGATTTTCAGATTATTTTTTTTTTGTTGTTTTTCCTTTTAAACATCCTCAGGAAAACACAGCTTTATTCCTAAAACCCCTCTGAGTCAGCCAAAAAAATACAGTGTAAAAGTGCAAGAATGACAAAAGACACCAAGGATTTTTTTTTTTTTTTCTATAGTGACGAGTGACACAATTCCCAACAATAAGGCTGTCAAAAGCTGCAAAAGCTCTGGAGGCCTGGGGAAAATAATTTGTTTAAAAAGGGAGTATTTATGATGCATTATAATTATTTGCTCTTCTGAAGGACCTTTGTGTAATAATCCAAAACCATGTTACAAATGCCGTGACGATGCAGGGAAGTAAATTTTAAATGTCAGTAATATAGACAGAATGGAAGACAAATCCAAGTTTAAAACACCCCAAATCTCCTGTGTACCCTTTGTAGGATCACTCCAGGAGGATTTGCAAACCCAGTGGTTTTTAAACAGAGAAAAGTTGTTTTCTCCTGTGACCTCTCTTGCATTGTGAATAAATAAATTTCTCTGTGACCAACCACCAGTGAGGGACCATGGGCAGCAGCACATGTCCCTGGGAGACTTTCCCAAATAAAAGAGGTGCAGGCAAATGCCCATCTCTCCTGACTCCCACTTAGCTGCTCAAACCCCTCCACTTTCTCTTCCTGCCAAACATAATCCTGCCAGTGACAGATCCATCACTTGACAAGGACAGCAGATGTCTTTTCCCAGCTCATCCAAGCAGGCCCTGTCAAACAAAGGCAACTTGGCCAAATCAATCCAGCAGCTTGGAGGCTCAAGAGCCTTCTTTTAGTCAGATTGGCCCATTTCTGTGGGAGGGGTTGGAAGAGCAGGGAAAAAGGAGTGTTTTTTAGAGGGCTTGGAGAGCCAGAGGGAAAGGGAAGCTGAGCAGCTGTGCTCCTTAACTCCTTAGGGACAAGCTTACAAAAAAAAAAAAGAAAAAAAAAAAAGAGATGAATTGGAGTTTTTAAAGCGAGAAGAGAACCCTGGAATTTCAGTTATGCCACACAAGTAAAAGAGAGGCAGCACCTGAGTGAATTCAAATGAGCAAGAGACAGCTCTGATGGCTGGGTAAGCACCTTCTGCTCCTTAAATGATCAGCTGGAGTAGCCAAGGATGAGTTCCCTCTCCAGGAGGAGAGTGAGGACCTGAATCCAGGCTGTTGCAGGAATAGAGGGATGCTGCAACATTGGGATCAGCAGTACATAGATCTGCAATTACAGGATGCAGAGAAAAGTGCTGCAATATCCCTCATGGCTGAGGGAAAATAAGAGAGGAACAACAATAATTACCCCAAAAAGAGTAGGAAGAGGGACAGCAAAGGAGGGAAAGAACTCCACTACTTGGAGTGCAAATTATCTTGTAGTTTTCCCTCAACTACTGATCATTGACTACTTTTAAGTTCCTTTTCCCTTTGGGTCTAAGAAGCCTGGTTGAGGGAAGACAGTTCTTTTTAATAAAGATATTCAAAAATTTACCCATTAAATTATTTAAGCCTTCTGGATGAAATTCAGCTCCAAATCATCTGCTCAGTCAATGACAGGAACAGCAGGAATCCAAAAGAAAATGCAGATCAAGACCTGCCTGACCCCCAGAGCTCAGGAACAGGATTTGGGGATCTGTGGGCAAAAATCACGTGTTTGTAATGTAAACATCTACACCTGTCTTCACACTGATTGCCCTTCCTCACCTGAAGAGAGGAGCAGGAACTTTCAGGGCACAAGTCACTCCAAACTGAAGGAATTGTCTGAAATAGGCATTAAAAAAAATTGCCCTGTTCTGCTCCATCCAGAAAGCCTGAAGCTGAGTGGGTGAATGCCTACTCTGCAATATCTGAAGTTAAATGATCCAAACCCCACAGACCTGGGCTCACCTAAACAGAATAATTCCCCTCCAGACAGCCCCATCCTCCCCCAGTGTTCTCCAAGAGCCTGTGGAGATGGTAGCTGGCAGGATCCCTATAAAGAAGTACAGTGAATACTTGTGAGTGCTCTAATTTGCTCACAGGATGGGTTTTTTATTCCAAGACACAGCAACTCTGACATGCTGCTGTTCAGGAAAGGCCCTGGGCTCCAGCAGAATGGGCAGGTGAGCTGTTAATGCTGTCCTGAATTTCTGCTCATCCAGCCCCGAGTCATCTCCTGTGCAGCCACCTCTGCACTGATGTGCACAGGAAAAAATGCTTCCTAATTCAGATGCAGGCTCAGAAGGGACTGAAAAAACCTCAGATCCCAATTCCTGACAGTCTCCATCCATCCATCCATCCATCCATCCATCCATCCATCCATCCATCCATCCATCCATCCATCCATCTCTGATTCTTTCCCTGGGCAACCAGAGAGTGCCCCCAGCCAGCCCTGCCTGCTCCCCACTGCACCTCCAGTTCACTCCAGCTGTGCCACCTGAGTCTTATTTTCCTCCTGAATCCAACCCTGATGTCATCTTCTCTCTTCTCTTCTCTTCTCTTCTCTTCTCTTCTCTTCTCTTCTCTTCTCTTCTCTTCTCTTCTCTTCTCTTCTCTTCTCTTCTCTTCTCTTCTCTTCTCTTCTCTTCTCTTCTCTTCTCTTCTCTTCTCTTCTCTTCTCTTCTCTTCTCTTCTCTTCTCTTCTCTTCTCTCTCTTCTCTTCTCTTCTCTTCTCTTCTCTTCTCTTCTCTTCTCTTCTCTTCTCTTCTCTTCTCTTCTCTTCTCTTCTCTTCTCTTCTCTTCTCTTCTCTTCTCTTCTCTTCTCCTCTCCTCTCCTCTCCTCTCCTCTCCTCTCCTCTCCTCTCCTCTCCTCTCCTCTCCTCTCCTACTGCCGGGGATTGGTGTACACATATCACATCCACAAAACCTTTGGAAAGCAGGACCCCACAGGCCTCCTGCAAGGCTGGATATGTGGATATGGATATGTCAGGATGACCCCAGGATCATAAAAGTCCTCGTTTCCCAGCCCGCACAGCCAGAGAAGGAGTCTGAATGTGCAGAGTCGGCTTCTCAAGGTTGTTTATTTTCTCTTATCTATAACATTCTTTCTCTGACCTGCTGAGCTCTGTCCAGCAGCTCGGCCATGGCATTCTGTGTGCCCTCAGGGCAGTGTTTACACTTCATACCAAAAACTACATGTGCTATGTTTACAATATCGTGCCAATATCTATCATCTATGTTAGTGTGTCTCTACCTTAAACCAATAGAAAAGTGTCACCATCACACCAAGACACGGAGGGCAAGAAGAAGGAGAAGAAGGCCAGGACATGTCCAGTTCCCTCCATCTTGACCCCCTGAACCCTACTCTAAAATCCCCAAAATTCTACTTTTCCACCCTGTCTTCAAATATCACACTGCTCAAACCCTTGTGGCTTGTAATTCCTCACACAGAGTTGACAGTTTTTTTCCACGGGCTAAAATCGAAGCCACAGGTGTTTTTGACTTCATGCCAAGGTCTCCGAGCCCCTGCCAGGGTCTCGAGACAGCCAGGGCAGCCAGAGGGATGTCCTGGACTCCGACAGGAATGGAGTATCACTTATAACCGGGGAGCTGGACAAAGCAAACTGGGCATGCTCCAGTTCTCTGAAAAGCTGCAGTGGTTTGGTTTGAGGAACAACAGTTTTGGTTACAAACACAGGCAGCTCCTCTTAAGTTTTATGGGAAGTGAAAGCCCTGGAAGTGTCTAGAAACCCAGTGTGACCACAGCATCAGGAAAGGAAGGGCTGGAGTGACAGACATCAGGCTTGCCCTGTGTTCCTGCTGGAAACCCTCAGAGCTGGAATAAGAATCAACTTCACCTGGAGCTCTGGAACTGTTTGGAGAGGAGGCAAATCCTGTCCACAGCTTCTCACTGTTTTTTTTTTTTTTTTTTTTTTTTTTTTTTTTTTTTTTTTTTTGTGTTTTTGTGTTTTTTTTTTTTTTTTTTTTTTTTTTTGTTATGCACTCAGTTAAAGACAGGAAAGGGAAATGTTACAGGCCAGACTGAAAGAGAGTGGGTATTAGGAAGGAAATGATTCTCTGGTGAGGCCCTGGCACAGGTTGCCCAAGGAATTTGTGCCTGCCTCATCCCTGGGAGTGTTCAAGGCCAGGTTGGATGGGGCTTGGAGCAACCTGGGACAGTGGAAGGTGTGTCAGTATCACATCCTGAAGAGCAACCAGGAGGAGACAGAAACAAGAAAAAGGGAATGCATAAAATAATCCTTCCTATGGGCTGTGTTATCCAGCAGCCACCACAGTGCCCTTCTAGAACACAGTTTGGGATAAGGTTTTAACCTACCAGTACCTTCCACATCTTTTATCAAACCAACCTAAGAGCAATTCCAGGATGACTTTACTATTCATACATCACTTCCATTCTAAGCTAGTGGCCCTAAACAGGGCTTGTTTGTGCCACTGTTCAGAGCTTTCTATCCAGGTATGTTCCTGGAACAATCCATAAGCACGTCTCATTTCAAAGAATTCACTCTCAAAGGGCTGCTTCCCTACAAAGGGGAGCACAAAAATACAAAGGTGTTGGCCCAGGATGAGTTTGGTTCATTCAGACACTGGGCAAAAAAAGGAATGTCTCCTCTTTCAAATGGAGCAGAAGTGGCTCAGCCAAGGCTCTGGATGAGCACATTACTCATGGGTTTGTAAAGAGTTTTTGTCAGAGCTCTCTGTGAATGGTTCTTCACAGATGGTCTGAAGCATCCAGGTGGGCCTTCCAGGCATCCTCATCATGCAGGGATGAGCTCTCAGCCTTGGGACAAAGGAAAAAGTCATTGTTCCTAAAAATGAGGGAGTCAAGAGTGCCCCAGTGGTTTGGAGTCACTCCAAGCTCAAGAGCTTCTCTGACAAAAGTCAGGACAGGGCCACCTCTCCTCCCTTGGCTGAGGAGGGTGGGAAACAAAAGGACAAGTCATTTGTAAAATGAGTGAAGCACAGCAAGGTTAGGACAACTGCAGGGAGCAATGCTGCCATGGAGACAAAGGATTCAAAAAAATGGGGAAAACCACGCAGAGAGCAAGTGAAGAGATCCTGACCTAAGCCAGCACAGGATGGACATGTGGACAGAGCTGAATCAGAAGAACAGAACATGCTGGAGAACACTGATTGTCCAGGGATCTCCTAGAGGAAAGTTTCTAATTGCATTTAAGTTTGCCAGCTTTGAGTAAAGACATTTTTGATAACTCTCCTGTGCCCAATGGCCAGTGCACATGGAGGACATCATGTACCTGAGCAGCTGCTGAAGAGGGACATTCTCATCAGGATTTAGCAGCCTGGCTACAGATTTCAGGAGGAATTAAACAGTCCTGGAGGAGTAAACATTACTGGACTCAGTAAACAAAGCTATCAGCACTCCCCCTGCGCAGTCCTGTGTGCAGGGTCAGGATGAAGACATGGGGACAATTCAAAATGTGGTTCCACTCCTGGTGCCTGAAAAGGGAGTTAAAGCCACAGGTTGAACAGGTTGTAATGTGAGCCTGAGAGCCTGAAAAGGTGACAAATAGGACATGACACATGCTCACCCACACTGTCTAATCCAGGCATGCACACAGCTCTTCCACCTGAGGAGAGCACTGACGCCTCCCCAGGAGCCCGAGGGCCACTTTTAATTCTTCTGACAGCTCCCACCACCTTCCTGCTCACAGAGGGATGCTGTGACAGGGCTGCAGCCCCACCACTGACACTTCTGAGCACAGAGCTGAGTGCCAGGTGGGACAGATGATCCCAGTGAAGTGTCAGATGATGGAAATATTCACATTCCAAACTCAAACAACCCCAGCAGCTTCCATGTTTGAAACACAGAATCATGGAATGGTTTGGGTTGGGAAGGACCTTGAAGTTCATCTCATTCCAACCCCCTGCCATGGGCAGGACACCTTCCACTATTCCAGGTTGCTCCAAGTCTCATCCAACCTGACCTTGGACATTCCCAGGGATGGGCCACGGTGAGGCTTGACCAGGGAAGTGATTTCCAATAGCTTTAAGGAAGCAAGGATCAAAGCCTCTTGCTTCCTGCAGGGATTCACCACCCCAGCTTGGCTGCTGGATGGGAGCTTTGCTGCCCATCCATCCCCAAACAAAGCCAACTTCCAGCACCCTCAGACTGTGCACCAGCTCGTGGTGAACCTGATGTTCAGGCAGATAATTAATTCTGCTTTATTCCCCCAGGCATTTCCTTTTGTCACTCCTTACCTGCTAACAGCACAGATGGGGGAAAGAGATTAGAGGGAAGATGTTCCTGTTTTGTCTGGTTAAAAGGGAAAATATAGAACAGCACAAATGATACAGAAAATGAGTGCTTGGATGACAAGACCAAATCTTACTGGTACAGCATCACCAGACCTCTCTCAGGTGATGCCACTGGCTGTAGATCTCAATGTTTTACAATGTTTATGTCCTTAATGTCTTTTGACAAAAGGAGAATCCAAAGCAGAAAACCCAAAATTAACCCCACATAAAACCAACCAAAAAAACCCCACCCAAACTCAAAGGAACCTAAGGAAACCTCAACCCACAAAAACCCCACAACAAAACTGTCAGTTGGTCTCTCTGCCTCCAAAAATTCCTTCTTTATAGAAAAAAAGTAGACAAAGGAGTAACAACCCCCCACTAAATGCTTCACACTCTCTGTTCCCGGCATTTGAATGTCTCTAAAAGACTTTTCCATGTGCCAGTCTACATTGATGTCCACATCTGTCAGAGATACAAAATATTGAAATGTTCTCCTCAAAATACCCCGGTCTGCCAGCAAAGAGCCAACAGAAAAACAGAGAATTTGTGAAAGGAGTGGGAAAGAAAAGAGTTGGGCTCTTTTTCCATGGGAACAAGGGAAAGACTTCAAATCCCAGCTTAGGAATCTTGGATATGAGAAAAACAACAGATTAGGTAATTAGGAAGGTAAAACCTGAGATGGGCATCAGTGATCAGGACACCCGGGAAGAGGATCTTGGAAAGAAAACAATGTTTAGAGCAGCAGGAGGAGCAGAAAACCTCTGAGCATTGCTAGAAGTCTCAGCCTGGCTGTCAGGATCAACTCAGCTGAGCAGAAAACGCCTTTGAGCAACAGGGCTAAAAAGAGAACAACAGGAAAAGAAACCAAGTGAGATTACTATGCAAAGAGCTGAAATTCAAGAGAAAGCCAAATATAGCACCAAGAAAAGGAGAACTCACATGTGGAGCCCCACCCCAGCTTCTGTTCACTGGCTTCTCCAAAGAACTGGAGGTGAAAATATAATTTTACTAATGCAAACTGGAACAGTTACACAGGGAAATGATTTAGCTTGAATAACTGAGAACAACAACAGTGAAGGTGCATGGAAACTGATGCGAGGTGGAAGCCACTCAGACAGGAAAAAATGTGCTCAGATGGGATGGTGGGAGTGGCACCAGCTGGCTGAAAGTCAACAAAAGTAAAGCTTTTTTTATATGTAGGAAGGAGAGGGGGAAAAAGATCCAGACAGCTCTCAGCAGGTTAATCTGAGTTAAACACACAGGTCTTTTGAACATGACTCGAAAGAAAGAGTGATGGAAAGTGGCAGCAACAAAATAGAAAATGTGGTTTATTGAGAGTAAGTCATGGCAAGGTAACTTATAAGGTTGTTTTACAAGGTAATTGTTTGGTTTGTTTTTTTTTTTTTTTTTTTTTTTTTTGAGGGGAAGAGATGAAAGTCAGTGGATTTAAACTTTCTGGACCTCTGTAAAAAGTCTGATTCTGTGCTAAAAGGAATAACTACCATAACAATGGGCACAAGGATTAATAAAACTGGGAGGAAACTAAAGGTGATGGCCCATGAGGCTGTGAATTCCTCATCCATGGAAGTGCCCAAGGCCAGGTTAGATGGGGTCTGGGATAGTGGAAGGTGTCCCTGCCATGGCAGGAGGGGGAGTGACCTTTTTTTAATCACTTGTGTGCACACACCAGAAAATGGCCAATCCAGATCTGCCTACAACTAAAGATGAGGCAAACATCCTTAAAAGGGGACAGAGAGGGGTAATTTCAAGGGTGCTGATGGTGCCTTTAGAGTAATCAGCTCTTCACAGCCACCTCCTCCTTGCTTTAGCAGCCCCTACATGCCTGGCACCTTTTCCATCAGGAGTTGGATCTTTCCTGGCTCTACCCCAGCATCCTTTGGTCCCATCAAATCAGGACAGCAATAACTCTTGACAGCTCCCCCAGAAACTGCAGTTCCTGCAGCAGGGCTACAATTTCCTGACTGGAAAGAGAAGGGGAAAAAAGAAAAAAAAAAAAAAAAAAAAAAAAGGAAAATTTAAGAGAAAAAAGATAGCAACTAAATTGAACTTTGGTTCTGAAGAAGAAAGTATGAAACTAAGGCAAAAAAAATTTCCGACTCTCCAAAACTCCTCAAGTGTGTAAAATCAATTAGCTGAGAGACAGGCAGCAGCATGTTGAGCAGTAAGAACATCAGTGAGGAGCACAGGGAGCACCTCCTTCCACAGCAGTCACCTCCAGAAGGGTGAGAGAGGAGGAAAGCAAAACTACTGGGAAGAAATCAGATTATTTATGCTTCTTCTTAAGTGCCTTTCAAACACTGACTGTAACATGGGATAGCAGAGGAGGAGGCTCTCAGGTGTCCCTGTGAGGTCACCAGGATTTCAGCTCCCAAATGCCTTTCTGAGGTGGGGTGATTTCACACTGACACTCAGCCCCTCTGTGGATGCTTAAGCAAAAAACAAAAACAAACAAACAAACAAACAAACAATACCACAGCCCTGCACAAATTCAGTAAAAGGAGTGGCCATTTTTGCTGCTATGACCTAGGAAACTCCTGACACTCTCTCAGTGGTTCTGAGCAATGATCTGACAGCACAATTCTGAGTCAGCCAGGAGCTCTGGGCAGCTGAATGCAAGAGGCTGAGCCTCAGAAAATATTCAGTCCTCTATTGGTGACACTGTCATTGTCCCCCCCCACTAAACACAACCAAGGCCTGATTAACAAATCCTCCTCACTGCTGGAAGTTCATCCAGCACAGCAGCAAAGTCTCACAGGTGTGAGTTAGCCCTTCTCTTTATTGTTTTAACAACCTGTTCTGCAGTAAGGCTGGCTAAGAGATGGTCCCAATCACCCCCAAGGGGAGGATGCAGCAGAGGCATCGTGGTGACCACAGCACAGGCAGTGCCTGGTGCTGTCTAATCACTGAATTGCAGAAAAATTGGCTGGAAGGGATCTCAGGAGGGCTGGCCCAGCCTTCAGCTTGAAGCTGGACTCACACCAATATTAGTCTTGCTCAGCCACAGATTTCTCTACCCAAAAAAACCTTCCAGCATGGAGATTGCACAAGCTTTCTGGGTGATTTGGTTTGTTTTACAACCCTTGTAGTGCAGAAACCCGCATTATTTGTAGCTGCTCTTCAAGCACCTTCTGACTACAGCCTCGTGTAGAACCTTGAGGTGAAAAAGGAGCCACATCTTCCCCTTTTACACAGCAAATGTTCACCTACACAGCCAGGTGTCCCCCTTTTCACCTCCACAAATAAAAACCATGAAAAAGCATGAGATGGCTGGGCTGCAGCCCCACTCCCAGTCACCACAAACTGTGTCCCTACAATAGGCTGGGCACGGTGTGGCTGGACAGTGCCCAGGCACAAAGGGACCTGGGGGTTCTGGTCAACAGTGACTGGACACGAGCCAGCAGCGGGCCCTGGTGGCCAAAGGCCAGTGACTCCTGGCTTGGATCAGGAGCGGTGTGGCCAGCAGGAGCAGGGAGGTCATTCTGCCCCATACCTGGCACAGGTGAGGCCACACCTCGAGTGCCGTGCCCAGCTCTGGCCCCTCGGTTTGGGAAGGACGTTGGGACGCTCGAGCGCGTCCAGAGGAGGCAACGAGGCTGGAGAGGGGCTGGGAACACAAACCCTGTGAGGAACGGCTGAGGGAGCTGGGGGGGCTCAGCCTGGAGAAAAGGAGACTCAGGGCTGACCTCAGCACTCTCCACAGCTCCTGAAAGGTGGCTGTGCTCAGCTGGGCTTGGGCTCTTTCTCCAGGAACTGACAGAACCAGAGCACACAGCCTCAAGCTGTATCAGGGAAATAGAGGTTGGATATCAGGAAAAAGTTTTTTTACAGAAAGAGTGATAAAGTTCTGGAATGGCTGCCCGGGGAGGTGGTGGAGTCCCCATCCCTGGGTGTGTTTAACAAAGCCTGGATGTGGCACTGGGTGCCAGGGTTGAGTTGAGGTGTTGGGGCTGGGTTGGACTCAATGATCTTGAAGGTCTCTTCCAACCCAACTTCTATGTGATTAACCCAGCAGTGTGAAATCCACCACCAAACCATGTCCCCATGGCACCTGAAGAGCAACCAGTGTAAGATCTTCACCTGCAATCCCCGGCCAGCAGCAATGTCCTGTCAGGATTTTAATTCAGGATGCAACTGGAAATGTGACACCTGCAAAGCCACATAATGGATGACTCACAATGAATCCAGCCAAGTTTACCCATTCAAGAAGGATAAATATTGGGGCTTCAAAATGGTCTGGACTGGGCCATGGGTGAGGGGTGGAGTTGGCATGGTTAAGGGTTGGGCTTGATGATCTTTGAGGTCTTTTCCAATCTAAACATTTCTATGATTCTGTGGATGCAGAGGTGAAAAAAAAAATGATCTGCACAAACAGATTAAAAACACTTTTAAAACTCCTTCTGCAACAGCTTGAGCTGCCATCCAAGTTTCTAATCACACAATGCCCTACAAGAAATAACCACAAAAACCATCCTAAGGTTTTAGGTGCTTCATTAAAGTGCTTCATTAAGGTGCTTCATTAAAGAATAAAAATAATAACAATTAAGAAATCCAGCTCCTTTTCCCTCCAGAGTTTGATCTTGAGCAGTTTTCTCAGGCACATCACACACTCCTGGATATCCCAGATTTCCCACAGAAGGCATCCACCACAAGAATACTTAAGTATGGACACCTAACAAACATAGCCCAAGAATTTTCTGAAAACATTAACTGACAAAACCCAGCCAAGTTCTTTAGCTGCCATCCATGCCCCATGAAGAGGAATATGTTCTGTAAACAGAGATATCTCCACAAAGAGTGATACCAAACAGGAGATCCCCCTTTGCCTGGGTTCTACTGACTGGAAGCTGAGTTTAATATGCAGTACATTTCTTTTTTCTTTGATTTTATTAATTGTACCAAGTGTAAATCTGTTACTGAAACAGCACTTAAATTGTTCATAATAACATTAAAACTGCCTCCCTGTGAAATGAATGAGGTTCCCCTCTCATGTCCTCTCTGTGGACTGTGGGAAATTTCCCCGTGCTGTTTAGAGTGTTTATTAAGGTTGGGTTTTGAGTAAACAATTGTTTAGGGAATTGACCACTGCTCTGTTGATCCTCTGCACCTTTCCAGGGAACACCATCCCAACAGTGCCTTTAGGATGATATTATCCTACTCCCACTGCCAAATTGCTATCCCTGTCTTCCAGAAAGCAACACCAGAATGCTGTAGGAGCCTATTAAAATATCTCTGATGTTTCCCCAAATGATGCTTCTGTAATAAAACCCATCTTCCTCTCGTGATCTCTGCATCCTGACAAAAAACTTCCTCCTGATGACCAGGCACCAGTTTGAGGATGGGGGACCTTCTTCACCTCCTCTTGGTTGTCCTGTTTATGAAATCATGGAATGGTTTGGGTTGGAAGGGACCTTAAAGCTCCTCTCATTCCAGCCCCTGCCATGGGCAGGGACATCTCCCACCAGACCAGGTTATTTTTTGCACACAGGTCATCGTTCTTCTGGAAGGCCAGGCCACCAAAGGTGATCCAAGCCAGGCACAGTTTCCCAATGGAAATTATTAACTTGGAGTAAAAACTTCATCGCAGCTCAACCATGAATTAAAAAGGGGGGAATCGGAAGTGAAAATAAATAAGTGAACCAACAACCCAGTGTTTACTAAACTAAGGCAAACAGAGATGAAGAAATACAAACAAAGCATCATGAAATTTAGAAGCATTATATGAGAACCTGGAGCTATCAGGAAAACTCTGCAGCTGGTAAAGATAAGAGATTAATGAGAAGTTAATATTTTTAGTTGTTTTGTTGGTTTTGGATTTTTTTTTATTTGATTTGTTTTGAGTTTGGTTTCCTTGGGGTTTTTTCAGTTTGGATTTTTTTTTTTAACAAAAACATGACAACAACAAAAAAAAAAAAAAAAAATTAAGACCATACACTCCAGCAGAGGAAAGTTCAACATGTAATAATTTTGATCTGTATTTGGATAGCAGCAGGGCAACATGCATGGCTCTGCTGATGACGGAGAAGCTTTTTCCAGCTCATTAGTAACAAAGGCAAATGTTAAACAGCATCCACGAGAGATAAACATTTAAAATTAGCAGGCCTGGAGAACTTGCACCTAAGAGCATTTGTAAATCTGGCTGAGAGCTGTTTGAACCCAGCCAAATGCAAAGCCTGGACTCGAGAAAGAACAGACTCAGCTCAGACCTCCAATACGGCAGCCAGATTTTGGGAAAGAAGTGATGTGGCAGAGAATTTGGGGATTAAAAGAGGTAAATAATTCCACATTAACTCCCAGTGTGTGCTGCTGGGAAAAGGCAAACATGAGTGTTTACTGGATAAACTGAGCAGAGAGGAAGGACAAAAAGAAAATTCTCCTTTCTTACACGGCACTGGAAGGTCTGTCCCATGACACCACGTCAAGAATTTTAAAAGGCCAATAAAAACCAAAGGAGGGTGTGGAAAGGAAGCACAAAAGGAAGTAGAGGAGCTCTGCATCCTTCTGGATGCCCTCAGGTTATCTCAGTAGCTACTGGGAGCATGTTCAGGCAACTTAACCAGGTGTTGAATGTGCTCAGAGGCTCTTTGCTATCAGAAAATTCAATCTAGCAGAGTAAAGCACAATGGGATATGAACTGAAAACCTCTGAAAATCCATAACCCTCTCCAGATTATCTCCAATAATAGCAAGGGCCAGGGGAAATGTGTTGGGCTGCCCATCTCAGCCCTTTAAATAGAAGAGTTCAGCAGAGCATGAGTTACATTTTATCAGGAACAGGTTGTTGGACTCGATTTACTGGAGGTAACTGGTGAAAATTAGCTGCTTTTAATAAGTTGCCAAATAAAATAATCTGTTGTTCCCAACAGGGATTACTCTAATCTTAATATAGCTCCAACTGCACAGACTTCCTGGGTTTTGATGTCAGATTTTGGCCCAGGCACTGAGATGTTACATTTTCCTTGGACTTTCCCAAGTAGCTGCTGGCTTCCACTCATGAAAGCCCACTTGCTCTTGTTTGGAAAAAAACCCCCACATTTAAATAATGAAGCTTCAATAATGTTCTCAGCTGCAAGAGGAGGAAATGCTGCTCAGATGTCCGTGAAAACTCCATTCCAGGGGCATTTCTCTTTGATGAACACCTTTGGGTTGGAAAAAGCCAGGTCAAGGCCTGACTATCCATGTCATGGAGCAAGAAGAGGCAAAGAAAAATCATATTGATCCTGATGGAACCAGAGGTGCTGCCAGTTCCCAAAGTTTCATCAGGAAACTTGTAGTATCTTCAGTTTTTCCCATGGTCAGCACATCCTGGTCTAGTGGAAGGTGCCCCTGCTGAGAGCAGCAGCTTGGAATGAGATGAACTCCAAGATCCCTTCCCACCAAAGTCATTCCATGATTCTGTGATCCCAGCCAACAGAGGAGCAGCAGCAGCAGCCTTCAGGTCACCTTGGTGGCACAGAGAAGATGCCAAACCTCTGTAATCCAGCTGATAAATAAATGAGAAATTCAACTTTTTCTTTTTTTCCTGAATAATTTAATGATTTTTGCTGCTGGTTTTGCAGGTTTTTGTGGCTGCCAAAAGTGACCAGGAGCTATTGGTATTTCACCAGTGCAGACAGTGACACGGAGCTGGTCCCTGTGCATGCAGGAACAGACAGAGAAATTGCACTCCAAGGCAGAATTCCTTTGCCTCAATTTGCTGCCCAAGGCCCAGGTGAAATTCTCGAGAGCTGGGAGAGCCCCTGGTCCAAGGCAAGGTGTCTGAGGGACGTGTCCCCTGTGCTGCCCTCAGCTTCCTGAACTGGCACAAGGCCCTGCCTGGAGGTAGATAAATCCAACCTCAAAGCTCCAGTGATCACAAAAGCAGAGTTTGGCACCTTAATCTGCAATCCACTCCCACCCTGGGGATGTTTTCACAGGACAAAAGGAGGATCTGATCCTATTCTTGCTAAAAATGAAGGACGCCTGGAGTCTCCCTGTCCTCTGTATAACATCTCACTCTGTTCCATGTGTGAGAGAAAGAAATCCATCTTGAATGAAAGAGATGCTCTGCAATTCCAGGGAAGAGAAACCATTCCTACTCTTTTATTTTTTTCCCTGCTGTTTTCTGTTCTTCAAAGCAAGAACATCCATGTCATCAGTTCTGGGCTTGCTGGGGCTGGGGACACAGTGAACTCTGGCTGCACCTGCCCCTCAGGAGCTATTTGGATGTTACAGATGTGAGTGGATTGTGCAATCCCTGTGCCTGCAGATGTGCTGTGGGATCCCACTTTAACCCTCTTGCTATCTGAGGTGCCCCATCCCATAAAAGAGAATTGCACCGCTCGTGGTTTATCAGACTCCTCTGGGTCTTAACCTGGGAGCAGGGACCTAAAAAGCATCTTCAGGGTTGGGATTTCACAACCCAGTTGTTTTACTCTTCTGGCAGAGTTCAGCCTTTTCCCTGAGGATCCTCAGAGATGAAAATGCCTCTCAGTGGCACAAGCTCACACTGCCATGGCAGAGGTTGGTCCAGCAAGGGAAGATCTTCCAGATGAGAAGTTCAGGCTGTTGCCAACAGGAAAACCACGTTTAAGGTCAGGAGTCCTCCAGAAACTCTTCCCAGCTCCACAGCCCACCAGCCAGCCCAGTGAAAAAATGAGGATTTTCTGTTCCACAGCCTGTGCTGCTTTGCTCACTGCAGTGAACATCGTGTTCACCATCATCTGGTTCCCACCATTAACTTCCCTTAACTGGGTTTCCTGCCCCCAAGGGGGTTGCTTCCTGCCCAGAACATCCCATTCCCAGCCCTGCACACGTTATTGAGGGCCAGGTTTTGTAGAGGAGAATTTATGGCGCTTTTCAATCACAGCCAAACCAGGATCCAGTTGTGCCCTGTGCATCCCTCACAGGTTTCTCAGGCTGTTAGCATTTCTGGGAGAAATTGGCTTCTCCAAGGGTGGAAATGCAGCTTTGCCCCTTAATTTCACTCCTAAATCCCCAGCTTTGGGCTATAGTGAATCACAAAGAAGGCATAGCAGCAGCAGAACAGGGTGAGGAAAGAGAAGAAGCACCAAAGCTTCAAATCAAAGGCCTGGAATCATTAGGACCATTTTTTTTACAAGGCTGTTATTGCTGTAATTATAGCTGTGCTTACTGTCACTGCTAATGGATGTGCCTTCCATGCTCACAGGGCTGCAGGCAGGGAAGGAATATTCTCCTTCCACAGCTTTCCCAACCTGGGCATGGAGCCATCCATCCACAGCTCCCAGCACACCCAGAACTGAGCCTTGCAAAGAGCTGGAGGAAAATCAAACTCAGTAACCCTGCCCCATGATTTACAGGGACACTCCAGACCGTAGCTGTGCTTATACAGCCTGGAAATATTCTCTTCTCGTGGGTGAATAAACAAAATAACTGAATTATTATTATTATTATTATTATTATTATTATTATTATTATTATTATTTTTAATTCTCCAAGAGCTTTCAGCGTTCTGGATTGAGTTTATAGCCATCACCTTGCTGTGTTCCTGCTCTTTTCTGTGTGTCAGCCTTCGGGGGAGATTTGTGTCATTCATCTCCTTGGTGACACAAGTTGATATCAGACAGTTGTTTCTGGTGGTATTTGACAGCAGCATCTCATGCCACAGCTAAACCTGGACCAGGTAAGACTGAGCAATATAAAGAGCTAAATAACATCTTTATTTTCTCCTAGGTGAACACACATTTTCTACCAAGCATGGCCAGAAATCCCCTGGATTCAGCCAAGCACCAGCTCCAGGCTTTGCTCCACAAAATTAAATTCAGGATAGGAAATAGAGAGAAGTGCTTTCCTCAGCGTCAAAGTACAGCAAAATGTGCAGATCTTCTCTGAAAAGCCTTCATTTAAAAGCAAAAAAATCAAGGTTGGCTCCCCGAAGTGCAGCATCCCCCTGGGATGGCACAATGAACTCCTGAACATGTGGAGTCAGAGCAGGGATGTCCTAAAGATGGGAGAGAAAAAAAAAAAAATCACATTTCTTCCGAGAAGCAGGGAAATTATCCCTGACCTGGGATCCGAGCCACTGTGGATTAAAACTCTTTGGAACAAGAAGAGAATCACACTTTTTTCTCCTTATACACAAAGCAATTTGCCTCTTCAATGGCATAAGAATTAAATCCAGCTGGAATGGCTTTTTAATTAAAATCATACTTTGCTTATCAGAGTGAGAGCACTTAGCTGATTACAAAGGGAAGTGGCAAACTCTGGCATCCCATTCCCCATTCCCTGTGCCCCCAACTCCCTGTGTAACCCTTTGCAAACTGCCCCACCTGAGCTCTCCTCACCCCACTTATGGACCCGAAAAAGTCATGTAGGACACACAGAGTCTCTGTAAAAGCTGAGACAAAAGCTCCTTCCCCGAATCTGCTGGAGTTCAGTTTGCTGAACCCTGGGAATTTCCTAAGCTAAGAATCTCCATACATTTAATTTCATCTCCTTGGCTGTGTTTTTTATACTCATGGACAACTGAAATGTTCCTCACTGTCCTGGAAGGGCCCTGAGCCCATTCCTGGCAGGTCCCCCCCCACTCCAATGGTTAAGGAGCCCTTTTTCCCCAAGCATCATCACCCACACAAAATTCCCAGCTCAGGATAGGGACAAGGCTGGCTCACACTCCCCTCGAGGTGTTCCCACATCCCTGGGGTCACTGGGACGTGCTGCCTGTGCCACACGTGGGTCTCAGGCCCGGGCTTGCTCCTGTCACACCTTCCAGGAGCATTAATGTGGCACAGCCAGGCTCACTCAGCCCAGCTAAGCTGATTTATCCTGGCCAGGGTGGTGACTGCAGGACAGGATTTTCCCAAGCACAGCCAGGAGTTAAATTCCAAGGGCCCAATGAATATGTGACCCAATTCCTGAGGGCTTTTATCTCCCTGTGTCCTTTGCCAGCTCCTGTGAGGGGAAGGGATGCTGGGGGGAGATGCTGGAGCTGAGGTCTTGGACTTGTGCTGTTTGCAGTGATCCTGTGGGAATTCCCTTGAAATAGCCACAGGAACTCAGCAGCACTTTCCTTACAGACAGAAAGGAGATCAGATGCTACTTGCATCAAGAAAGACTCATTTTTTAGCTCCAGTAAAATGATTTCAGCCACAAGGTGCTGATTTAGGCTGAATTAATCATCTCCAGGTCAAACCCAAGAGCACGTGTGTTGCTCTTCATGTGTCTCCCACATAATGAAGAAAATGCAGCTTTTCCCTTGCACTCCTCCTGCCCTCTCCCCCTCCTGACACCCAGGAGTGCTGCTTCCCATCAATGCCACCATTCTACAGGGAAACACAACCCACTGAGAAACCCCACAGGAGACACCTGATCTCAGTGGCCCGAATTTCTTAAGATTCCTAAATACTTTTAAACCCCAGACTTATCCCAATATTACATTTCTAAGCCTAAAAACGTTCTTCCCCAATGAAGTCTGCTGCTGTTGAAGGGAGTTAAGAGAAGCCCAGACCCCAAGGCTCAATAGGATTGAAACTGATAGTTGTGATAGAACTTTCAAAAGTTTCAAAAACTCTTCCACTGTCTGATCCGTGGCACAGGTCACGATCCCTTCTCTGAGATGGTCAGACTGGCAACCTGAGAATCAGGAAAGTGGCATTTCTCTCCTTCCCAAAAATGGCTCTGCCATCAAATAAAGATGTGGCCATCCTGGCCATGTTCTGGCCTGAAAAGAATGTTTAAAACCAAGACTTTTTTCTTTATTTATTCACCCCTCTGTTAAGAAAAGTAACTTAGGACTTCTGAACATATCCAGTCTCTTGATGGGAAGAAAGGGGGAAAGGCTATTCTGTTTTTTCTTCCTCATGAGCTAAGAATGAAAATGATAAACCCCTTCAACCCCTCCTCTCAGCTTCACAAAATAACCCACCTTGGTGACATTATTTCTCAAGAAAAAGTTAGAGTTTTTGTTAAGGGAAAATATCTTTGGAAGGCAGAGTCAGCAAGGTCTGAAGAGACCACTCACCAATCCTTATGTCTTGGTCTTAAGATCAATTAAATCTCATTTCCCAGTGGCCACATGCCCCAGTCTCAGAGGGCAGCTCCAGTCACTCACTGGTGAGCTCTGCAGAATCTTAATGGGTTCCCCACTGTAGACCTCACTGTTGGGGTACAAATTCAGTTTTAGATTTCTCTCCCTCCTGCCCCTTGTAAGCAGCTCATGTCCCTGT
The DNA here is from genome assembly GCF_024509145.1 of Vidua macroura. Classification (NCBI taxonomy): domain Eukaryota; kingdom Metazoa; phylum Chordata; class Aves; order Passeriformes; family Viduidae; genus Vidua; species Vidua macroura. Next base: position 3,105,566 of record NC_071571.1, read on the forward strand.
GCATGTGGGGCTGGAGGTGCTCACTGCATCGTTTCTGGGGAGAAGCACAATTTTTAATTTTGCTGCTGTTGTTTTAGCACAGTGTGAAGAGTCTGGGTGAGGCTCTCTATTGCTTGTACAAGGACAATAAAAAATATTAATCTTCCTCGCCATTCCAATTGTTTTACAGGAAATGGGCCACATCTGCTGGGTGAAACACCGTGCTGGGACTGTCACCCAACTCCTGTGTGACCACTGAGCACATGGCCTGTGCCATCCTGATGGAAACCATTCCCTAGCTCTGCTCCCTGACAAAACACCCCTTTCCCTTCATGGCAGTGATCCCCAGGACACTTGGCTGGCCCAGGAAGGCCAGAAGGATGGATGGATTCCTCAGAACAAGGGGTGATGTTGGGAGAGGGCAGTGAGCCCTGTCACACGTAGAGCAAAGCTGTCCAGTTGGCTTTGAGCTTCTGCCACCCACACACCCCCCAGTGTGTCCACACACAATTTCCAAAATAATGTCACAAAATCCAAAATAAAGAGCCTAGAGAAAGACTGTTGAAAAGAGGAATCATCAGTGGGACCCTTCCACCAGGGATCTGGCAAATCCAGAGCACTGGTGGGACTGGACTCTGAGGAGACACCACTGAAGTCTCCCAGTTCTTAAAGGAGGTTTATAAAAAAGAGGGAGAACAATTCTTCACATGGGCAGATAGATATAGGACAGGGGAATGGCTCTAAACTAAGAGGAGAGGTTTATTAGATGTCAAGAATAAATTGTTCCCTGTGAGGGTGCTGAGGCCTGGCACAGGATGCCCAGAGAAGCTGTGGCTGCCCCTGGATCCCTGGCAGTGTCCAAGGCCAGGCTGGATGGGGCTTGGAGCAACCTGGGACACTGGAAGGTGTCCCTGCCCAGGGTAGGAGGTGGAATTGGATGATTTTAAGATCCTTTCCAAGCCAAACCATCCCATGACTCTGTTCTGACTACACAAACCCCTGGAGAGATCCTGCCCATCCCTCAACAAACCACACTGGATTTCTGCACTGGATTTCAACTTCTAAACCAGAAGAAATGTTCCTCTTTCCAGGATGACCTGTTCCCATCCCCTACTCTCACCCTGACTGAAAGCCAAATCCAGATACAGCTCCAAGCTTCACCAGGCTCCCATTCCTGCACTGCCAGGTAGATCCATAACTGCACCAATGCTTTGCTCCTGCTAAAGGTGGTTCTGCCTTGCTCAGTTTTTCCTGACAGGAGAGCAGGAGGGTGAGCTCAGCACTGGGAACAGGATCACATCTCACTCCCTCACTGCTGCAAACCTTCCCACACCCAGCTACATCCAATCCCTTCGAGTATACAACACTCTTGCACCAGCACTGAATCATAAAATCCTTATGCATAGAGTCATAAAATCCTTAAAGCTGGGAAAGGCCTCTGAGATCACTGAGCCCAATCATAAACCCAGCACTGCCATGTCCACCACTAAACCATGGCCCCAAGCACCACCTTTACACATTTTTTTGGGCACATTTGGGGAGGGTGATTCCACCACCAACAGGAGCAGCCTGTTCCAAAGCTTGACAACACGTTCAGAGAAGAAATTTTTCCAAACAATTCCATGAAGAAAAAGATGTTTCCATTCCCTGATATCATCACGAGTCCACGTGTGTAGGGGGTAAGCACATCATCCCCATGACATCAATTAGCAATGCTAATCTAGCCAAATGTTAATTACAACGCCTTTAGCATGTAGGCAGAAAAAAGTGAAAAGAAACAAGGCAAAAGTAAGTCTCATTTCCAGGTTGGGTTGTATGCATTCAGCCACAAGGCCACCCCCAGCAGAAAGTTCATTTTCAGAGCCTGGAACTGAGCTGAGCTTCCCAACTTTATCCTGAACTCTCCATCTGTAGCTGAATTTGTTGGTTCATCTCCTTCTCCTGCTGGTTGCCCCAGTGGATGCTGTTCCTTGCCTGTACTTTTCCCCAGGCTACTCTGCCAGGGAAATCAGCATTTATTTTTAGGTCCATTGCTCTCTGACTGGTTGGGCTCTCCTCCCAGGGCTGCAATATATATTTAATACTTGTTTTCAGAGCTGGACGTTTGAGTGGTGAACTGGCACACGCAAGAAATCATTATAAAGGAGAGGGGCATCAACCTGCCAAACATTTTAACTCCTCTTCTGGAAAAAGAGACTTGAACCCTCAGCAGTCCCATAGTAGGGAAAGAAGCAAGAATCAAAGATACAGTTGCTGTTTGGTGAGGATGATGATGGTGATGATGATAGCTTCACTGTGCAGTAACAAATCCTGTCAGATCTGCAGCAGAGGAACACAAGGGGGGTACACGATCAGAGCAATTTGCAGAGGAAAAAGAACACCCACGCTGGAAAAGGGCAGTGCAGGAGGGAGAAGTGCATCTGGGCTGCTCAGCATTCCCAGCACAGGGAATGTCCTGGGGGTGCTGGAGCTTCTGGACATTGGTGATCCAGGTGGGACCAGCAGAGCCAGGGCTCATCCCACACCAGGGATCCAGCTCAGATCTGTGATCACTCCACAGTGGATGTCCCCCAGGGCTGTGCTTCCCAACCCTCTGCAGCTGGGGGTCAGGACTCCTGCCCGTGGCCACCTCAGCCTCCATCCTCTCCCTCATCCCATATCCCCAGGCAATTCCTTGCTGGGATCAGCTCCTGGCCAGACCCTGAGCTCTCCACCAGAGCCTGCAGCAATCCCATGGATTCTTTTCCCTTCCCACCTCTCTTTCCAAAGAGCAGGGACAGTGCTGGTGACTTGCATGAGGGGTCTTCCCTTCAGGAAAACACAGCCTTTCCTCAGCCCTTTACTTTGCTCTTCTTCCACAACTCAGTTGTGGTTTTTGGAAGATATCCCCTCAATAAATCCTGCCTTTGTTCCACCTCTCTGTAACAACAACACTCAGCAAACATATTTGCACAGACAACCAAAGCTTCAGCTTTGTAGCTGGGTTTAAAAAGATTTCCAGATATTTTTCTAACCATATATATTTTTTTTTTTTTCCAATCGAAGCTGTTATTTCTCTTGATAAAACCTTTCCTCATCTGCATTGCACACAAAGAGGTAAAGATAAGCCTTTGATACACCCTGTGCTGTGTGAATTCCCTGGAAAGGGAGGAGAGAGAGGGGCAAGGAGGAACAAAGCTTAATTTTGCTGGAGATGCTGCTGAAAACAAAACTGTGTGAACAATTCCTGCGCCCCAAGCACAAAGCATCACTTCCAGCAGGTGAAAAAAAAGCTCTGCACAGAGAAACTCTGCAAAAACCAAACTGTCCAAGGAGAGTCAGGGAGCAGAGAAGAGCAGAAAGGGTGGAAAATTTCCTTGAGAGGGATCACTGGAATTAAGTGCATGGCTGAGACCCACATGCAGACATGTTTAATGTCATATCCCCCCCAAAAATGCACTCAGCCTTGCAGTCAACACTTGGGCACGTCAGAAATTCCTCATGTGGTGCTTGGCCTCCTCTTGGTGCCTTGGAAAGCTGGGAGCTCTCTCAGCAGCAGCGTTTTTCTCTGCCTCTGAGGATGTCAAGCAAAAAAAACCAACAACCTGTTTGTATTCTGAAAACAGGCTGGAAAAGCCTAATTGTTCTTAAAAAGCAGGATGGAAATGGTAAAAACCCCAATAGATGGATCCAGATGTGAAAGGAAAAAAAGTGAAAGCCTAACTGATCTTTAAAAACAGGATAAAAATGGTAAAATACCCAATAGATGGATGCAGATGTGGAAAAGGAAAAAAAGTAAAAGCCTAATTGTTCTTAAAAAGCAGGATGAAAGTGGTAAAAAACCCAATAGATGGGTGCAGATGTGGAATGAAACAAGTGAGTTGACTCAGTAGTGGTTCTTTTGCCATTTCCATTTTGCTTTGGAATGTCCCCAGAGCAACAGGAAAACTCTCAGGGAGGGGATCCCAAAACTCCATCACCCCTCCACAGAACTCCCAGCACACGCTCAGCAAGGGGAGCAAAGCAGCCACATCATTCCTTGCTGAATTGTCCCAAATTCCATGGGAAAAAATGCAGCCAAAAAATGCCAGGCACAGCTTAGGACTGAGCCCAGCCACTGATGGTGAGGAGCATGAAATGGCTTTAGCCACTTTAAACCAGGCACAGGTTTAATCTCCACTCAGGAAACTCCTGAGGGCAGTGAAAGGTGACTTAAAATTTTTAAAAAATTAAAAAATAAATAATAATAATAATAAAAAAAAAAAAACAAACAAGTACACGTGTCCCACCCAGCCATGTGCAGGAGGAACGAGTTCCCCTCTCCTCAACAAATGGGTGGGGTAGAAGATAGAACAGAAATCACCACATTCACTTAAAATGAGAGGTGGCAAAATAAAGGTGGCAGAGGTGTAATCCCCAGCAGGGTTTGGATCCTGGCCATTTCCAAGCTGAGTGCATAAAAATGCTGAGGGTCAGCCTTGAGGCTGCTTTTCATTTTGGTGCAGATGTGCAGAGCTGTGTGTTGTGTCCTTTTTTTTGAGGGGTGGTGATGATCACAACCAGTACATTTATTTTGATTTCATTTCCTTCCTGCCTGGCAAGGGGATGTGTGTTCCTCAAAGTCTGAGCTGCCACTTGGGAGAGATGAAATAAAACCTGTTCTTGGGTAAGGAATAAAGCAGGCTGCAGGGAAGAGCTCAGCATGGAGGAAATTTCCTTTGTTTTTTTTGTTTTTTTTTTTTTTTTCCACTCTTACACAACACAAGAAACCAGTTTGAGGCTTAAGATCTCTAAAGAGAGGTGTCTGCCAAAGGACTGAAGTGCCACTGTATCAGTGGAAGGTGCAGAATGAGGTAACTTTAATTTTGGTGTTCCCAGCATCACAGAGTCCCAGAATCCTACAATGGTTTGGGTTGAAAGGACCTTAAAGATCATCTCCTCCCAACCCCACAGAGCATCTGCAGGGGCTTCCCTCTCTGCAAAGGGATGATGTGGGGATATTTTTCTATCCCTCCAGTGGTCTGAAAGTGGTCAGCTGCACTGACCCTGCCCTCACTGCTGACCCCACAGGAGCTCAGACCATCCTGGTCACTCAGACACCCAAAATGCCAAAATCAGGGTGTCCTCATCTGCCAGGAGAATCCCACCTGCAAGGGAGCTCCCAGGCTGAGCATCTGTGACAGCCAGTGACATCTGGGAGGGCCCTGGGGACACTGCTCAGATGTGGCTGGGATGCTCCAGATCACCAGGGATTAATGGAAACATCTGTTAAACACAGAATCCAGGCTGGAGCCTCAAAGAGGCTCCTTTCAAAAGACACCCAGTGGATTTCAGCTTTCAAAAGGAGACACCAGGTATTGATATTTTGCCCTCCAGACAAGAATTGTGTTTAAATAGATTTTTTTTCCCCTCCATAACTCTTGATGACAGGGATGAGGATGAAAAAAAAAAAAACAAAACATGGAGCTCATAGGGGAGGAGGAACACCCCTGCTGAAAAAAAGGACAGGACCATGGGGGTGGTGGCTCAACAAACAGAGTTGGGATCTCTGTATTCAATTCCTTTGGCCTCTTCTCTACTTTAAATCGATGCAAATCAATGGAGCCAGGCCATGACAGCCAGAAGAGTTTATCAAAACCACATCACCCACTCAGCTCGTTAGTGAAACGTATCAAAAAATAATCCCACTTTGGTTCTGAATTAGAAAATCATCACAATTCTGTGCAAACCATGGAATTTAAATGCCAAGCAGATTTCCAGAAGTGTAAATCTCCAGCTCCCAGCAATGCAAACAGTGAAATGGAGAGTTAGAGACTGCCCTGGGGGGAGGAGAAATCCACCTAATGCGACTAATGGAGGAATTTAAAGCTGTTAACATCCACTGGTGCTGTTGACTGAAAAAGTGACTGTGTTAATTTAAAATACATCAGGGTCTCTAAAATTCCTGTAGAGGGACAGGCCTTTACATCCTGGAAATCCTATATATATATATATACATACATACACACACATATCACACACACATATATATTTATATATACATATATATACATATATATATATAAAGACATACATATATAAATATAAATACAAATATATAGATAAAAATAGAAATATATATATAGATATATAAATATAAAATTAAATCTATACATATATGTAACAGTCAGTGCTGGAGATAAGATCTGCCCCAATAAAGCGCCAGTAAAGCAGCACTAATGCGAGCTCTGCAGCCCTGAGCAACCCACAGCACACGTCCCTGCTCACAGAAACCTCCCTAAATTCCCTCCACAAACCAACCAGCTCCAAATGACCCAGCTGAGGGCTGATGTCACCCACTCCAGCCTCCAGCCAGGGCTGTGCTGTGAGGAGATCAGAGGAAAGAATGAGAAACAATTCTTATCTCCACTTCAACCTGCTGTTGTGCACATGTGGAATGTGTCGTGGAGATTTGTGATTCCTTAATTGGACACTGGATGGTGTTTGGGTTGATTGATCAGTGAGGTCAAAGCTGTATTAAACTGGCTGCAAGGGTTACTGAGGTTCTTAACGAGTGTAGTATAATATAGTATAAGATGATATAATAAAGCAATTGATCAGCCTTCTGCAATCATGGAGCCAGTGCTAATTATTACCCAGCTGGGGGCCTGCGGGGACACAAAAAATAGCAGAGGCAAGGGCTGGAAGAGCAAGGAAATCTCACATCTGCTTGCTCCTCTCCACCTCACCTGCTCGCTCCCAGCGGGTCAGGACTCGTTCACAGGGGATATTTATTTTTGTGCAGATTGGCAATTATTAAAAAGAAGTGATTTGCTATTGTAGCTCTGCCCTCGTTAGGGTTTAGGCATGAGGCTGAGCTGGCTCAAAGTGATTTGTGGCAAAGCCCCAGCCAAGGGGATGCTCCTAATAAAGCTGAAGTTTTGGGGTGGAAAATATTTGCGCTGTATTATCATCCTCATCAGAAGGAAAGCTACTGATTCATCCTCAGTAAGTTACATTTCTTAGTTAAAAAATATTTATTCTTAAAAAACCTTATTAAAAAATACAACTCTGTTTTTTAACTTATTAAAATAAACTACTATTAAAACTCACAATTTATGAAACTATAATATAAATAAAAACTAATAAACATCTACATCCAAACAAAAAAAAACCTCACACATTTAATCCCAATCCTAAGAAAAAAAAAAAAAAGAAAAAAAAGGAAAAAAAAAAGCCAAAAACCTCAACATGCACCTTTTGTTCTTACATCTTTAGGAGCTTTTATCTTTTCTAGCAGTGCTGAAGCAGCCTGGTATTGCCCCATTTAACAAATAAATGGGTTTTATAATGATGCAAGGAGCATCCAATGGCTCTGGGAGCTCATCCCCTCCTCAAAAATCTCCTCCAAACCTTCCCCCGGGCACTTCCTGAGTGCCAATGAATGAACTTTCCCTGTGTTAAGAGTTCTGGTTGCTGAGGATTTTAGACTTTCTGTACTAACAGACTCTAACCCCCAGGAGAACACTGGATTTGACGTGAAGCCATGGATAAAACTATCAAAATTGATTGATAACACTAAGATTGCAGGTGTGTAGTTGATTAGAAATGTGTAATATCACCAAATAGAAAACTTAGAGTTTAAAGTTTTAGAATCTAGCAATATATATGGGACAAAGTAGAAGTTTTAAAGCAGTAGCTAGTTGCTCTTCTTCACCACCTTCTTCCTTCTTCTTCATAAGCTTGAGTAGTATTTTGTAATTAGACAAAAAAATCCACATTGCGGACTTTGAGTGATTAGTTATTAGGTTAAAAGTGCAAATAATTTAAGTGTCATTTCTTAATTAAATAGTTTAGCCTTAAAAAACCTTGTAGCAAAAGGCTGTGAACCATTTTGTGCCTTGTTAAAGACTACAAAACTCACTGCTGTGAGACTGTGAGACATAGATAAGAAATAATGAACATCTAAATACAACCAATAATAATAATAAATTATTATCCAATAATAAATAATCTAATCTAATGATTAGTTAATAATAAATTATCTAAATAATAAACATCTAAATAATAAACCATCATCTCAAGTGCCTTCAATCCCAACCTCAACAGAAGCAGAAAAAATCTGGGGAAAGGTGAAGGATGTGTCCAGAGAGATGAATCAGCCCACAGAAATCCCTGGTGCTCATTCTGCAAAAGGGAATGGTGGCAAAAAACCTGCTCAGGTGGCAACCAGCCTTCTCCAGCCATGCCCAGGACCTCCCTGCCATGGCAGGAGCTGTGGAGCTCTGGGTGGGTGCCAGTCTGAGGGTTGGCATCGCATCCCTGGCCCTCTCATAGACCCAAATGTTTGGGTTTTCTGCCACTGCAGCCCTCTGAGATCCCATTTTCAGAGGCAAAAGCGTCTCCCCTCTTGGCTGAGGTCCCACCCAGCTGAAGCTGTGGGAGCTTGTGACTTCTGGAGAACATCTGGGAGTGTGGAGGGGAGGGAGCAGTGGAGAAGCTGCACTCAGCACCCACAGAGGGAAACCAGCACAGGAGGATGAACCCCTGGCATGGCACAGGCCAGTCTGTGTGTCTGTCCATCCTGCTGGGTCACAACTCCAGCCCCTCCTCTCTGGGCTCTCCAGTCACCTCCAGCTCCTTTTGTCTCTGTTTTTGGCCCCTGACTTGGGGTTTTTTTTTCTTGGCTGCATTTCCTGGATTTTGATTCTCGCAAAGCTCTTTCCTCTTCTTTCCAACACAGAAGAGAGAAAGTTGATGAGAGCGGGGAGTGGGGCTATATTTAATCCCACAGCCTTTCCCAGGCATTGGAAAGCCACAAATCCATGTCCCCTGAGGCAGGGTGATGCAGCAGGGGAAGTGACAGCAGCACAAAAGTGACACCGCCACGCTGGTGCTGACCTGGTCTGAGGGCAGGGTGTGACCTCCTGCCTTCCCAAAACCCAGCTGAATCCTGCTCCCCACCAAAGCCTGACTGAGAGGTTTTATTCTGCACAGATGATCTGAGCCCTTTCCTGAATTTCAGCCACTCATGGTGTGACAAATCTCCTCCAAGTGCGTTCAGGTCTGGCTTAAAAAAAGATCATCAAATCCCGGGTCTCGTTGATCTCCACAGTGTCTGGCGCCCTGCCCCAGGCTGCCAATAAACACTTGATGCTGAACAGGGAGATCTCCCTCTTGTCCCTCTTCCCTCTGTTCCAAAAGATTTGTGTCCATATTCTAGCCCAAACAGGAGAGAATTCCCAGTCCTCCCAGACTATCAGCATGTCATGTGGAAGATTGACTTTGACAAGTCACCAGTCTCTCCAGTTGTTTCTGCTGGAGACCATCTGGTAAAGGCAAAAACCTCTCTATTTTTTCCCCTTCCCCACCCCCCTGTTAAAATGAATATAAACTCTGCATGTTTGCCATTTCTAAGGCAGCCTCGCAGCTGAAACACCTCTCTCCTGACACAGTCCCACCACTCACTCACTCACTCACTCATTCTCCACTTGCCCATTTGCCAAATGTGCAGAGCATCCCCCGACTGCCCCGATCCCTCCTTGGAAAGCCAAGTGTGAGAGGCAAAAAAAATCCCACTCCACAAAGTCACTGTGACACACTGAGAACGAGAACAAAATGTTTTGTCAGCCTCAGGAGCCACCACAGGACAAAACGCAACTCACCTGAATTTGCATTTCTATCCCGAGCAGCCCTCTGGCTCTCACACCTCTCACTGACGGGTTGGGACCAGAGGATTTTTAAAGCGCTGTAAAACCGGGGGAAATGCACCTCCACACCCAAAATTCACAACCCAGGCGGCTTTCCCTGTCCATGGTCCCACCTGTCTCCTGCTGCTGAGTGTCTGGTAAAAATCCCTCTTTTAAATAACACCCGGGTGGACTCGTCTGCTTTTACAGCCCATCCCAATTCCCGGCTGGTTGTCCCGAGTTTCCCTGCTGGAGACAAACTCCTGGGCTGCAGGGAGGGTGTGATAATGATGATGTGAATGCTCCTGCTGACGTGCTGGTGAGTAAAACACAGCTTGAAACAGCTTTAAGTATTTCCCCTAGCACGTTTTTCCCCTCAGATGCTGTTTCCCCCCACTATTTTACAATTTTGCCTTTTTATGCCCTAGGTAAGAGCTCCCACAATGTTATTATTGCTGATTATGTGTCCTCTCGGAAAACTTCACAGAGAGGCTTTCAGAGCTATCCAGACACAGGGTTGGGCAACTGGTTCTCCTGAATAAAGTCAGTCATGCATTTATACAAGCATAAATGGAATAAATCATACACCCAGCGATACATTCAGGATTTGTGGCAAGGCCTTTGTTAAACACATGCTGTTATTGCTAAAGGATCTTTGTGCTGGGTGCAGGAACTGGCCTGGAGGATTCCAGTGAGAACCTTGTCTTTTGGCCAAAACCAGTGGTTGTTTGGTTTAACGTATATTTCTGTCACTTCGCAGATTCTCAATCAATGACAGGAGGAAAGAGGTACAGACACAGCTGAAGTGGTTTTTCCGATTTCTGTGGAGCTCAGATTTCACTGATTTTCCACACTGATCACATTTCCAGCATTTGCACTCCGACTGATGAAGAATCGGATCTGAGTTGTTTTATTCTTTTCCATCACAAACCTACTTCAAGGCTGGAACAGAGCAAAGCTCTAAAGAAAAGCACAAATTACACCAGCTGGGCAGATTTGGCTAATTTAAGGAGCTTGAAGTCTGAAGGCACGTGGAATCCACCAACTGCTTCAAATTATCCACATCTCATGTTCTAAACACACACTGGGGGAAAAAAAAAAGTGTCTAATTTGTAGCTCTTCAGGCCAAATTATTTTAATTACACCCCCAAAACCAACACAGAAGAACCTAAAAGGGATTATTGTGCATTTACACCACCACCAACATTAACACTTTTATTCCAACTTTTCCAAGGTGCCCCTGGCAGGAGGGCAGGACTTTGGTGAGCATGGCCTGATGACCTCAGCAAATGAGATCTGCCCAATTCCCTCTTCTCCACAGCGTGCACGATGAGAGGTGAAAGTTTATAACAGCAATTAGAAACCACATGGCTGCAGGAGTTTTATGGTGCTGAACTTGTTGATCAGCCACTTGTTCAGAGTTTTTTTTTTTTTCCCCAAGGACGTACCAATAAAAATTATCACGAGAAATTATACAAAAGAAACCCAAACCAACCAAGCTCTGCTGAGCCATCACAGGTCCCAAAGCTGGGTTATGACTGCAGAGCTGCTTCTGCTTTAAAAATCAGCACCAAATCCCAGGTTTAAGCTGAGAAACAAACCAGGGATTTTCTCCAGCACTGAGGCAGTTCAGTATTAGTCACCTTGTAGATCAGTGCTGATAAAGGAGCATGTGAATCTTTTTAACCCACCAGCGTGAACCAGATCCCAGGAACATTAACAACAACAACAGAATAATAAAAGGGTTGGAAAGGAAGCAGTTACAGGATTGCACCCAGTCTTGTGCTGCCCCAAAGCTTTAGGGGTTTGTGCTCGTTGATGGCAACCCAAGAGCATCACTCCCCACCCCAAGATCCTGCCACCCCTTGCAGGGTGAACTTCAGCGGCCCTGTGACCTCACCCTCTGCAGGATCTGGCCCCAGAGGAGCCCTTCATGCCAACAATCTTTAAAAAAAATGGGAATTTTGCCAAGGGCTTCAGTGGAAGCAAGAGTTGGAGCAGCTCCAGCAGCTGATGAGAATGCTGCCCCCTTCTCCTTTCCCCAACTCCAGCCCTGGACATTTGGGCTATTTTGGATCTTCCCTAAAGCAAGCTCTGTAGAATTCCAAGAACTGATTGCCTGGTCCTTTTTTTTTTTCAGTACTTTAATCCATTTTCCCAACCTGTTCAAGCTCTAAGAAAGTCTCTGGCAATGCAGATGGGTGGGTGGCTTATGGTGACAGCCAAAAAAAATTACAATTAAATCCATTTGTTTCATTCCTTGTGGGACAAGGGGAGAAGAAAGGGGAGACAAGCGATGCACTGACACATCTGGGTTAACTTCCACTCTCTGAGGCTCAGCCTGCTTGGTCTGATTCTGCTTTAAGACAAGGCTGGATGATGCTCTGAGCAACTGGTCTCCTGAAAGCTGTCCTGTCCACAGGGCTTTGGGATCAGATGCTATTTATTTCCAACCATTCTACAATTCCGTGATGGTTCTGTGACCACAACCACTGCCACCAGCCCAGCAGAGCAAACACAGGTGACTTGGATGGTACAACCCAATTCTGGTGGGCAACCTCACCCAGCCCTACAGGATGCCGGGGAGGCAGCCTCACCTTCCAGAGAGAAAACAGCCGTGGGAGCAGGTTACAAGTGAGAGGGAAACTCAGCCACAGCCAGCATCAAATCTCCCCCCAACCCCAGGCTGCTAAATTAAAACCAGACTCGTTCTAAATCAAACCCTGTGAGGAAACGAGCTGCGAGAGCAAAGCTCCAGCGAAATCAGAGAACTGCAGACTCCCTGAGTGGTCTGGGTTGGAAGGGACCTTAGAGATCCTCCAGTTCCATCCCGTGCCATGGCCAGGGACACTTTTCCCTGGAGCGGGGAGCTCAGATAAGCGTGCAGAAGCCGTGCCCTGATCCTCCTGCTGGCACGGAGGATCAGCTCCGCTCGCACGTGTGACTGTGCAGGGCAGACACAGCTCCAGAAGAAACAAAACCCCTTCGCTCAGCCTGCCCCCATCCCGGACCCGAGCGCGGGGACATCACACCCAGCAGGGACATCACACCCAGCAGGGACATCACACCCAGCAGGGACGCGGCAGCCCGGACACATCCCCCGGCTCCGGCTCTGGAGCGGTGGAAAGCGGCGCTTTGCCCAACTTCTCGTGGGCAGCTGCGGGGAGAGCCCACCCCAGAGCTCCCCCATCCCGTGACAGCCCCGTCCCGTTGTCCCCAGGTTTGGGGCGAGCGCTGCAAGGACTCATCGAGCTCCTCAACAGAAACCAAAGCGAACCGAAAGCCAGCAAACGTGAATGACAGCGAACCCAGGAGCCGCTTGTGAAACAAAACGCTAAAATCCCGAAAGGGAATCCCTGCAGCTCAAAGGGATCCTCTCACCCGCGAAGGGGACGCGCACCTGAACCTAAGGGCGAACCAAGCGCTCGCTATTCCCCGGGTTGCCAGGGCACAGCGAAAGGAGCAGACCCTCCCAAAGTTGCCCGAAGTTTGCCCGAGGCGTGTGGCGCTCCCCCGGTCACTCACCGCGGCCAGCAGGCAGCCGAGCAGCGGCACGGCGCCGCGCAGCACCGAGCCCCGCATCCTGCCCGAGCCCCGCATCCTGCCCGAGCCCCGCAGCCCCCGCGCCGCTCCGGCATCCAGCGGGCACGGCAGCGGCAGCAGGACGAGGAGGAGGCACAGGAGGAGGAGGAGGAAGGAGGAGGAAAGAGCGGCTCCGAGCCCGCTCCGCCGAGCGCCCGCACCGCCCCCGCCGCCTCCTGCGCGGGGCGGCTCCGGCACCGCCCCCGCCCGCCCCAGGTACGGCCGGGCCCGGGGAGCAGCGCTGCTCGGCCGCCCCGGCTCCTTCCCCCTTCCTTCCCTTTCTTTTTCACCCGACTTTTTTCACCTTTATTAATTTTCCCTTCCTCCCCCTTTTTCCCCCTCTTCTTTCTCCCGTTTTTCCTTCTTGCCCTTCCTTTCTCCTTCCTTTCTTTCCTGTTTCCCTTCTCTTCCCCATCTTCCCTCCTTTTCATTTTTCCCCTTTATCTTCTTCTATTCTGCCCTTTCTTTTTATTTCCCATTTCTTCCTTTTTTCCCCCTCTTCCTCCTCTCTTCCCCCTTTCTCTCCTATTTCCCACACTTCACTATTTCCCCCTTTCTTCTCTCTTCCCTTTTTACTTTATCTCCCTTTCCATCTTTTTCTTTCTGCCCTTTTGTCCCCTCCTTTTTTTTTCTTTCCCATTTCCCCCTCGTTCTCTATTTTTCCCTATTTACTACTTTCCTTTCCTTTCCTTTCCTTTCCTTTCCTTTCCTTTCCTTTCCTTTCCTTTCCTTTTTCCTTTTTCCTTTTTCCTTTTTCCTTTTTCCTTTTTTTCCTTTTTTTTCCTTTTTTTCCTTTTTTTCCTTTTTTTCCTTTTTTTCCTTTTTTTCCTTTTTTTCCTTTTTTTCCTTTTTTTTCCTTTTTTTCCTTTTTTTCCTTTTTTTTCCTTTTTTTCCTTTTTTTCCTTTTTTTCCTTTTTTTCCTTTTTTTCCTTTTTCCTCTTTTTCCTTTTTCCTTTTTCCTTTCCTTTTTCCTTTCCTTTCCTCTTTTGGGAATGTGACCCAGCACTGCTGGGAAGGGAAATAAATGAATGATTGATTGAGGCATTTGGCTTCCTCTGAAATAACTGCTTGGTAAGAAGTGGTTAAATGGGCCAAAAATCCCAATTCAGTGATCTGTATGAATATTTTCCCCAGAAAAAGGCAGAACAATTCCATGTTATAGGTCACTGACATGGAATTTCTGAATTTCTCAGACTGGAAGAACAGCTCAAGACCAGGCTGACCTTCATTTTTTTTTTTAATAAAAATGTGGACATCTTTCCCCTTTCCAGCACACTGGGCAGCATTGAATTTAATATTAAGGGCAATGCTCCTTTCAATTCAAGACAACCCTCAGGTCTCAGCTTGCTTTAGTATAGAAAGCCAAACAAGTCCTATAAATAAAGGTAAAAATAAGAAAAATAATACCCTTCTTGCTGTTCCTTTCCCCCCAGCTCCACTAGATTTTCAAGCTCCAACAGACGGACAGATTTCTTGCCTTGTAAAGCACCTGCTGAAGAAAAAAACCAAAATCCTCAAGGAAAGAAAAGAAAACCCTCATATTTTGGAGGCCCTTGAGACAGCTCCCTGATTCCAGGCTCTTCAATTTACTGACACGACCAAGAAAAACACCATTTTTAGGGAAAAGGCTTAATGGTTAAAAATCCAAAGATATATCCAGTCTTTAGCTCTTGTTAGCAAATCACTAAACCAACCACTTTTTAAATATAACCTGCAAAGGGTAAGAAGAAGACCAGTTTAGTGTCTTCCCCCCCACACTTTTCTGAAAAGATGTGAATTTATTGGTATTGAAAATATTTTTTCCATTTTTTTTAACATTTGATATGAAAAATCCCCATCCTCCCCCTTATTTCTCATCATAGATCTGATGGTGGCCTATAATTGCCCATGTAAAAAGAGGGACAAGATGTTAATTACCTCAATTAGTTGTACAGAGGTTTATAAAGCTATATAAGGCTCAGTTTGGATCCTAAAACAACAGGGGCAGAGCTGATTAGCTGGTCAATGCATCCCCCCACTAATTACAGCCACTCTGGGTTTCATTATTTCATTTATTAATGCAGCCTGAATGCTTTCAAGTAGCCTGGTAAGGGTAAATTTTGGGGGGAAGGAGGAGGGGAGTGAGGTATTGCTAGGTGCTGCTTTTTGGGTTCTTTGCAGAGAGTAAATCTGAAGGTTTTGTGATTTTACAGGAAAAGTCTGAAGCACGTTTTGCCCTGTGGTGGATCGAGGTTCAGCTCGTCGAGCATCCTGTGGGTTTGCTGTGTTGAGGGTATGGAATTTTGGCAGAAAATAACCCTTTTGTGGTGCTGCTGGTCCTCAGGGATCAGAAGGGCTGGGTTTGATTCTTGATTAAAACCAATTCAGCTCTCAAGTCTGGTCCTGTTCAGCAAGAACTTCCACGGATTCACAGAGAGTTTGTTTTCAACACCATAAATCTGGTTACATTCAATGAAGGAAGGGAGACACAATCCTGAGCAAACAGAGTTGTTCTTCCCTTCCCTTTTTTTCTTTTTTCTTCATATTTAATTTTATCCAGATTCCTTCTGTACTGTAAGTTTTGGCCTTGCCAGAGGGTTGGAACAATCACGTGTTACAGGTGGGGTTTTGTTGTCTGCATCTGAGGCATTCTGTGTCTCCATTTGCATCCTCAGGGGTGTGGAAGTTAATATGCAAATGAGTATTAATGAGGGACGTGGCTACTTTTAGAATTGACAGTGAATACAACAGGTAAAATAAACACTTTAGTCCTCCTCCACCCTTCTGAAACAAAATCAGGCTGTGGGACCTCTGCCTTCCTCCAGACATCATGCTGTTGTCACTCCTTGCTCTGGCCAGGTGCGAGATAAAAGAGGGGAAAGCTCATGTTTTTCTCATCAGTTCTTCATCAAATTTACATAATTCTCTAAAAAAAACCCTGATAATTTCTTACAAGGCAGCGAGTGAACTCCACAGCATTGGGAGAAATCTGCTTGTTGGATTTGAACTCACCTCCTGCTCGTTTCATCCCATGCCCCCAAATCTTACACTGCCTGTATCAGTGAAATCACATTCCCTTCTGCACAAGGCTCTGTGTCAGTGCAGACTGAAAAGCCCCAAACTCTCTGGAGCCCCATGCCTGGAGTCTGTGCCATGCCTTTGGCATCTTTTTTTTTTGCCCTCTTCTTATCCCTGTGTATCTTCTTTAAAACAAAAATAGGTGCTTGAAGAATTCAAAATGTCAGGTTTATGGCAAGGCCTAGTGCTGGTTGTGGTTTAAACCCTCATTTTTGCCTTGGGTGGGTGGGAACAGGAGAATTCCCAGCTGAGTTACTCAGGTATTACCATTCCAAGATGTATTTCCCCCGAAGCATGGCTCTGTTTTGAGCTGCTGCAGTTCAGCTCCATTTCCTCTGTGCTGGTGGGAGCTTGGTGCTCCCCTCACTGGGATTCCATCCAACACCTCCCTGCAAAAATCTTCCCTGACCTTCAGGGCTGGGAGGGGAGGCTGGAGGGTGGCAGCTGCTTGGTGTTGAACAAGGCTCTCAGCTAATAAGTTGATATTGCAGCCTAGAAGGTGACATTTTCCCCCCTAATCTCAGCTGTGAACAATTTGAGAAAGCCTTGATCTAATTCCTCTTCACATCAGCAGCAGCAGAGTTACCTCAGTGATCACTGTCTTGGGCTGGTGCATCTTCTCTGGGCCTGCCTTTCTTCATTGCCATCATTTAACCCTCTTCCTCGAAGGTAATTAGCATTTCTGCTGTGGCATCCTTCACAAAATGACTTATCTCTCGGAGGGGTGCCTGGGGAAATGTCATACAAATGTAAGAAATTTTGGTGGACACTAATGGCAGAGGTAAATAAAAGCAACCACGTTGTTTCCTGCCCATGTTTTTTTTTTCCTCTGTGCCTCTGGCAACCAGAAATGCAAAGACTAACAGCAGCAGTGTCTAGAAGGACAATATTTGAGGGCTGATTCATGCAGCAGTTTGCTGCAGGCTGGATTTGCTGTTCTGTGCCCTTGGGGTTACATTCCCCATTCAGCTTCCTCTCCAAAGCCAACACAATGCATCTGTTCTGCTTTCCACTGTGTGACTTTATTTGAATACAGTAATAACACCACATCCCATAAGCAAGCTGCAAAATAAATTCCCGTGCATTATTTGCACTGGGGATTAGAGGCAGGCAAACACTGGCTGTGGTGTTTTGCAAACAGGACCATTCCATCCAGCTACAGGACTTCATTATTTGCAAAATGAAGCACAAACAATTGGGGCTTTCCTGTGGTTTAAGGCCCCTTATTCAGTGTGGGGTGGAAACACCAGAGTGGCCCTAGGGAAAATCTAAAGTGAGCTGACCACAACCCAGCAGGGCTGAAAGCGCAGACTTTCTTCTATTTCTGTCCCCAAAAGTTTTCCAGTGAAGTTCTCCTGGAAGTCTTCACCTGTTTGATGACTAAAGCTGTGAGGGCAGCAGAGGTGGGTATGTCAGTGCAGAACATGAAATGTCTGAAGAGCAGGAGTGGGATATTTCAATTAAAAGGATCTACCTGATACAAGTGGGCTAAAATCTTGTCCTTGTTCTCTGGGGCAAGGGCAAATGATCCAGTTGCTGATGCTCACCTCACTCTGTAAGCTAAAGATAGCAATAATTACCTACCCAACTCTCAGGAGAGCTGAGGATTAATTGCTTCATAGTACTCAACATTTATTTTCACACAATCAAAGCCACTGGGAGCAGAAAAAAATAAGCTTTGCAATTACCATTACATATCCACAGGGGACTATCCACTCACAAAATACTTGGATAAAACAGTTTTCTTAAGAATAATTAAAAAAATAATAATCTTACTTGTGTTTGGGCACAAAAAGAGAAAATCTTCAGGCTCAGGAAGAGCAAACCAAATAAAAAAAAAACTGTGCAAACAAACTAACAAGCAAGAACTTTCTCCAAGCTGGGGATGGCAGGGATGGAATGAATTCAGGTGAGTAGCAAACTGTGCATTATTAAAGCAGAGCTGTTTACACTGGGAACATTGTAGAGCAGCTCCAGGGTACACCACGTGCCCAAGGCACAGGGGAACAGGGCACCTCTCCCTCCTTTCTCCTTGGGGCTCTGCAGAGCCAAGGAGGACAGAGCAGGTGGCCAGGGCAGGGTTGTGAGGGCATAAAGCTGCCCAGCACAGTTCTCAGCATGGCCACAACCACATTCCTTAAAATCAGAGTGCCCAGCAGAGGCAGGTTCTGTCCCAGGTCGTGGCCACTATGAAGAAACATTTTACCCTCACTACTGAGAGATTTTTATCTCCTCTAACACTCCCTGAGAGTGGTTTGGCAGCAGAAGAAGGCACAAGAAGCAGGGAAACCAACACGGTGATTGACACCAGAGATTACACAAACTAAATAAAAGCTTGGGCTAAAACACGCTCTAGAGGGGGAGATAAAGCCTCCACCTTATCATTAGAGGATGTGACACAGCTGATGCTTTTGTGGAGGAGGCAGGAAATGGAACATTTTACACAGCCTGGTCAAATGCATCACGGAGCTGCTCTGCACGGAGAGGATTGGCTGCTGGTGTCCACAGAACAAGCCCCAGTTTCTTCTGAGTGGGTGATGAGAATCTCTGTTGTTAAAATAATGAAGTGTTTTTTAAGGGCTCAGCAGCTGGAAAGAGGAATTTCTAGAATCTCAGTAATTTTTGTGATAAATGTTATGAGGCTTGGTATAAACTGACAAGTGCAATAAACAGTGAATAAAACATTCAGGGCTCTTCCCAAGGTGTCTACTTGGACTTGCTGGTGGCACTCAGGGACATGGTTTGTTGGTGGACTTGGTAGTGCTGGGTTAATGGCTGGACTTGATCTTAGAGGTCTTTGCCAAGCTAAAAATTCCAAGATTCTATAAATCTATTTCTCTCCCAGATCCTATCTTTTATCCACCTTTGGCTTCACCATGGACAAAACCCTCCAGAACCTCTGAGACTGGATGTGCCTGAGTTTGCTGAAACCAGTTTTGAGAAGGCTGAACTGCCACATCCATTTCAGGAAGGGTTAAAGAGGAAAGCCCACATTTCAGAAGTCAGCATGTTCATTGAATTGGTGCTGCTAAGGAGGATCTGCCTGATCCATCCAGCTGCTTTGTGCTCTGGGGCTGCTGGAGGGGTGCAAAGAGCCCCGGGGACAGTGGCTCTGATCTGTGGAGAGCCAGATGCAGGGAAGAAAGTGGAATAACAGAGAAAATGCTCAGCAAAGCATTTTTGGCCACACTGTGGAGCATGATCCTGTTTCTCACACCTGCTGGGCTGAGTTGCTACTTTTTTAAGCCGAATGGAAGGTGCAGCTGAGATCCAAAGCACTGGACATCCACCAGGACACTCTTTGGGATTTATCAGTCACAAGAGCTCCTGTGAGTATTTCTCTTTTATTTTCCACTCCTCTTCTGAAATGAGCAGCAAGCTCAGGCTGCCTCCTTTCCTCTCATGCCTGCAGAGAAGGAAATCTTTCATGCCAGCAGACAGCAGCCTTGGTCTGTTCAGCTCTGTCCAAGCCAGTTGCTCTCACACAGGGCTGCATAGCCCTGCCCCATGCCTGGACTGTGCCAGATTGTTCCTGCAGGCATCAGTCAGGAAAAAAAAACCACAAAAATGATGAGGCTAGGGCTCAAACATGGTAATGGAGAAGGGAATAAAACCCCCCTCTTTCCCTCAAACCCCCCTTCCCCTCAAACTGAGGGATCTTTTTGCAGCTTGGTAAGAAAACCCCTGAGCCTGAAACTTGCTGGTTATCTGTCATCTGGAATCCAGTGGTTTCCACAGGATAAAGATTAAGTCAGAGGCTCTGTGTGTGGTTAGTGGGAAGGTATCTGCCTGTTTGAGGGCTCCCCTGTGAGCTCATTCTCCCACACCCCAAACAAACCGATGCCACTGGAAAGAATCAATTTCTGCCTCTGCCTGGTTGTGCTTTTGGCAGGCAGCGAACGCTCCTTGTAAGATTATTGATTTTCCCCCTGTTTGTTTAGCTGGGATATCCCTTGTTTCCAGCTCAAACCTGCTCTTCAAAATCCTCCTTGCACTAAGCAATGAGAGCAGCCCTGCTTTTCCCTTTCCACCCAGCTTTCTCGGAGAGAAAGAATCCAACCAGGTATTAGGGTTGGGAGTTCTTCCTCCAGCCCTCCTTATTATGAATCAGATTTAAAGCAAGCCTTTCTGGCTGCTGCAGTTCATTTCTCTTGCTTGAGCTGATGAATATCCCAGGGTTTGTGCTGCTCATTTGATTCCCTTGCCTGATGCATTCCTTGCATATCTGCTGCCTCCAGGATAGATTTGTGCAAGCAAATTAAGCATCCTCACTATATGTCAGCAAAACATTACATGCACTAATGGGGGGAACTGTTATGTTCTGAGTCCTTTCAACACACATGAAAAATAAAACTCTGTTTCTTGGGGGGAATAAGAAATGACAGCACATTCTCCTGAATTAATGCTGTCTGGGAAGAATTTGTTGCACACAAATGTAATTTTCCAGATAATTTTGAAGTGTTTTTTTTTTTTTTTTTTTTTTTTTTTTTTTCCTTTCCCTGACAATTCTTCTTTCTTTGTAAGCAAAAGACAGTTTCATGCCCACAATCTGCCAGACTGACTGTACAAAGCAGGGAAGCCCTCTCCTAATCCAGACTAAATCGTGTTAGATTTAACCGGGATGACAACAACTGATTTTCCATGCTTCCCTTCAATTTCTGACAGTGCAAATGGTAATGACAAAATATCCCAAAAACTCCCATCTCTTTTTCTGTATCAAGAGGTGGATGAGTGAAGGAGCTGAAGTGTGTGGCATTACCCTGATACCTGTGAATTGTGAGCCTCTCTGGGAAGTTTGGCACTGGATTTTTCAAGGAAAAAAGAGATTTTTAAATGGTGGGTGCTGCTGTAGTCATCTAGAAAAAAAAAAAAAAAAAACAGGCATATAAAGACATGCTTCCCAAGGAGAGCTAAACATTATCCAAGGAGATGGCATAACATAGGGACTAATTGAGGGAAGTGAAGCGTTAGAGTTTTAGGGAAGATAATTGAATTTATTGAGCTTTCCTGGCGTGCAGGCTCTGTGCTGGTGCCTCCTGTGCTACCTGGTGCCTCTGAAAGGGATTTCACAGCGAGGTGAGTGACCTTTCTGAAGGGCACGAGAGCTTGGGACTGGATTTGACCTCCAAGGTGCTGCCTTGAACCCGCTCCTCACATATCAAAGGCTTGGCACAGCCCCAGCGAAGTTCACCGAAGCTTTATTTGTTTTAACAGAAAATATGACCCTTGGCATTTGTAACATTAATCTTCTCCCTTATCTCTCTATTTACACTCAGCCCTCTGTGTTTTTACAGCGTCTTCTCCCCTGTGCTCACCCCCTGGCTCCCAATCCCCTCGGAGCAGGGCAGCTTTTCACGTTTGTGCCGCTGCCCTCGCGCACTTTTGGGTCAGCAAACAAGAACTTTGGCTGGGGATGGCAAAGAGCAACCACTCCTGCTCCACAGCTCCACGTAGGGAGGGAGTGGCATCTGTGCCCTGGGTTATCTCCAGTCAGAGACAGCCTGAGAGCTGGGCTGTGTGCAGCTAGCAAAGGGAAAAATACGGGAAAAAGGGAAAATATTCCAGTGCCAACGCTGAGGGAAGCACCAAGCATCAGGGAATGTGCTTAGGGGATTTTTGCTCTCAGGCAGGCAGTTTTTTAGAGGCAATAATATCAATTACTTTTAAAGCATGACCCCACTAAGGTCCTGTCACCTCCAGGCATTCACAGCAGGATTCCCAGGAGAAAATGGGGGTGATGGAGGTGTTTTCACTGTAAAACATTGCTAAGAGCAGCTGGGCTAGAAAACTTCTGGTGTCTGTCCCCTCTTTAATGGAAATAGCTCTCTGAGGGGGAATTTAGGCAGCCGTGCCACATCTCCCTCTGTCTGGGGAGGTGAGTGGGTTGGACTCGCTCCGCAGTGAGTCATCCCCATCTTGTTGAACTGCAGCTTCACCAATTTCCATTTGTTTATTTGTGTGTTCCAGGCGTATCTGATCGACGATGCGGCCCTAGAGTCTCACTGCACCAAAGCTCCACACTTCTCACCAAAGTTTTCCAGCAGAAAGGGTGGAGACCACAGGATGAAGCATCAGACACGCAGATGCAATTTGCAAAACTGGAGATGTTCTGCTTTTACCATTTATCCATGCTCAGGTTGAACCAAGGTTTTCTGTTATTGTGAATATCAAGGATGACTACAAAATATAAGCTTGTGATAAAGTCCAAGACAAAATGCAGCCTTTCAGTGTATTTACAATTGAGAAAATAATAATAATGATTTTAAACAATACCAAGATAACAAGGAATCTCTGAACTGGGAGTTTTAATCAGCTAAGTTTTCACTTCAAGAAATTATCCACAATCAGGGGAAAAATCACTACAGACTTGGTCTAGATTTCAGTTTACTCAAATCCTGTTGAAGTTGAGGGTGGTTTAGTGTCCACATTTCAGTTTACTCAAGTGGATTGAAGCTGGGCACGGTTATAGTGTCCACATTTCAGTTTACTCAAATCTGTTGAAGTTGGGGAGGTTATAGTGTCCAAATTTCAGTTTACTCAAATGGCTTGAAGCTGGGGATGGTTATGGTGTCTAAATTTCAGTTTACTCAAATGGATTGAAGTTGGGGATAGTTATAATGCCTAAATTCCAGTTTACTCAAATCCTGTTAAGTTGGGGAAGTTATAGTTAGTGCTGAAAGCTAAGTGTCTGTTAAAACTATTTCCTCTTTGGGGACTTATTAAGGGTTTCCTGAACTGGGTCAAAACTATTCCAGAGCACATAATTAGGATTGTGTGTTAGAACAACCATTCGGAGCCAGAGTCAAACATCACATTAAGAATAAGCAGGATGAGTTTCATTGCCAGACAGTCTCAGTGCCACCCACACTGATCTCCAGGGAAATTAATCATGGTGGAGATCTTTTGGGGTGATGAAGATAACAAAACCCAGCACTGCCCAATGTGCCACCTATGCCTTTCATGCTGTTCAAGGTTTGCTCTATTCCTGGACAGCAAAAGAGCCCTGCAATAAAGACCAGTATTTACATGAGCTTCTTCATCTGTGGCCCCAAAAGCAAACACACTCCCTGTCAAGAGACAGCCTGTAAATAGTGAAGTGTTATCAGAGTGCACCCCAGTTTGCATCTTCAGATAATCTTCCAATTTTACTGGAGCCATCAATCCTTCTCCACATAAAACGAGAGCACTGCTCCTTTATACAACCTCTTTGTTGGGCTTCTGGGTGGGATTTGCTTGCTCAAACACCGGCAAAAGACAACATTATTTGAGATTCTGCCTGGCAGCCCTGTGAGCGTGGCAAACAGGGGGCAGGGTCTGCAGGATCTGCAGCACATCTGTGCTTTACAGGGTGGGAAGATGCGGCTGGGCAAGATGTAGGTGCTGTGTCAAAAGTCTTTCAAATTGTGGTTGTGGTTTTGAGTTGTGGAGCACCATGTTACAGGTGTACATTTGGCTCCTCAGGTTTTTAACAATCATTGGGAGTTTAATCACTTCCAGCCATGGAAAGATGGAGATAATCCCGATGAAAACATCTGAAAGAAGTCAGAAAAACCCCCTTCAAAAGTACCTTATTTCTGTCCTTCAGCAGCAGCAGAGCTCAGGGCTGACAAGTTCAGGTGTAGAAGCTCAGACTGTAAATATCTGGGGGACAGATTTCACTGGGATTCAGGGTTTTGTTTAGGTTTTCAGCTGTGATTAGGTCAGCAGAAAACACATGTGGGACCCACTTGCCCTGGCTCCTTTCTCCTGGGCAATGCTCTGACCCGGGAGAGCTCGGTCAGGGCTGGTGATGTGTCCCCAGAGGTGCCCTGTGCTCTGGGTTTGGTCAGGTACCAGGCCACTCTGGGCATTAAAGTCACTGAATGAATGGAAATCCTGATGCTGGAATGCTCCCAGACTTTGGGCTTTTGAGAGCTTCAGGGGCAACCTGAGAAGCAGGACCCTGAATTCAAAGCTGGTGCAGTTCTTCAGCTCTTTCAGAGGTTGACCCTTCTGTTTTCCCTTCAGTTTGGTTCGATTTTGGCTTATTTGTTCAAGCTGTAAAACCTTTTAAGTGCAATGGTTATATAAACAATAATAACCTGAGCTGAAATTATTTGCTTGGACTGAATTTTGTTTTGAGTTGGAAACGGGAGCAGTGACCTGTGGGCTCCTGCAAGGAATGGTTATCAGTGTGATATCCGATGCTCCTTTGATTTTGGTATATAATTAAAAATTAGAAGCTATCCTAAATGATTAACCCCTTATATTCTGTTTATAGCCAAAGCTTATCAAGACTTCTCCATTCATCCACTGTTTAAAAAGTGGGGAAAATGAAGCCAGATTGCTTTAAAAATCCATAATTTTCATTAGAAGGATTAAAAAAAATCATTTTTTACCTAGTCAGGCTTCTATTAACAATCAAATTATGGAGGCAACCTGAAGAATATTTACAGAGTTTAAGCCATAAAACCTTTACATGCTCTGTACCCATGATCCCCTTTCACATTTATCTCATATCAGTGATAACATTTGCATAGATATGCTATGGAGAACTTGAGGCAGCTCTTCAGGCACGTCCTCTGTGTGTGTTTGAATGAATTCTGTGTGGCAAAACATTTTGAATATCCCTGAGTGACTTCCACTGTGAGGAATTTTGAAAGAATTCGAGATGGGACTTCTGAGTTGCTTTAGATGGTGCAATTAATTTTTCTTATCTTCTACATAGGAAGGAAGGGTGAGTTCGGCTCACAACTTCACTGCATGGTTCAAGTTCAGTTACAAGACTTTTTAAGGATTTATTGACCAATAAAACACTGCCAACAAGGGTATTTATGCTTTTCACCCAATCTTTAAATATTTTGTCTTATGGACCCATGCTACAGTGTGAGCTTTCTTAACCAATCCTGTTGTGAAACATAAACCTACAGTGCTGCACTCTAAAACTTCCCGTTACCTTTGTAACTACATTTATTTTTCCTGTATTTAAACTCTAAAACTCTGAACTTTCCTTTACTTAGCTTAACGTGTCTCTGCTTTAAACTATAAATCCACATTCTCACTTCTAGCACCTCAGTTTGGAAGCCTTTCCCAAGGTCTCAGATCAAATTCCTGGTTTAATTCTAAGCTGTGGCTTAGAGGCCCAAAGTTCTGAGAGTTCCTTGCATTTCAGACTCCAACATTCCAGATCTGTTGTTCAACATGGCCACAATGCTCAGGGCGTGATTTCTGGCTAAAAAATTATTCGTGTGGCACATCTGGAGTGTGCTGGCCAGGGAATCCTGCCAGGCTGGGCTCCAGCACTGCAGGAAAACTTCAAATCCTTTGGATTTGCACAGAGATGGTTTGAGGAAGGCACAGGCTGGAGTTGAAGGGGAGCTAAGCCATCGTGAAGGCACTGCCAGCATTCCAATGCTGGCTGTAATCAGCTCACTATTTATATCCCCAGGCAATTATTCATCAGGAGCTGCATCAGCAGACAAAAAAAAAAGATTGATTGCAGTAGAGGAACCAGGGAAACCTCACACCAGCAGCATGAGAAAGGAATCCAAAGCAGGGCCCAGACTTGAGGGAACACAGATTTCCTCCTCAGAAGAGGATGTATTTCACACAGTGAATGAATTAGTTCATGTTTGATCAGAGCAGGGAGACTCTGATCTTCCTTGGCTGCCAAACACCTCCAAGTTTTGTCTGTCCTCAGAAGTGCAGTGTTGTGTAGTGGTGTCTCCAGGGATAATTTGGGAGGCTGTGACTAGATCAGGCTTCTAGAATGGCATGAGAACATGAGGGAAGCATGCAGCTCCTGGCAATTAATTAATTAATAAACTAATTGCCTGATTAACTTGGGCACATCACTGTGATGATGTGATCAGTTTTCTTCTCATACCATATCTTGTCTGCCAATGTTTTCGGTATCTCTGACTGGTTTTGAGGTGTATTTTTTTTTTTTTTTTTTTTTTTTTTGCCATTTCAAACCAGCTGTGATCACAGAATCCTGGAATCATTTGGGTCCTGGAATGGTTTGGGATGGAGGAGACCTTAAAGATCATTTCATTCCAACCTGCCATGGGCAGGGGCACCTTCTACTATCCCAGGGTGCTGCTCCAAGCCCTGTCCAACCTGGCCTTGGGCACTTCCAGGGATCCAGGGGCAGCCACAGCTGCTCTGGGCAATCTGAAGCCTTGTATTGGCCTCTGATCCTTCCATGGGTTCATTCGGGGTGAAATGTGAGACATCACAGAAGACCACAGCAGAAAAATGTTTGTAAATCTCCAAAGAAAAAAACCCAAATCCTTTTATCAGGACACCTCTTGAAAATATCATCCCTCCACAGCCAGCTGAATCCATTTTACTAATGGAGTTTCATTTGTGCCCTCAAAGTTAATGGGATGTCCTAAAATAACCCAATAATTGGGGTTATTTCCTCAAGGGTTGAGCAGTAATGTGCTGTAACACACAGGACTTGTAAATTTGTTACTAAGGAGCCTTCAATGATTTTGACACGAAAATGTGTTCCTTTTTTAAAAGAGATTAAATCAAAAGGGGTAAAAATATTTAGAATCTTTCATATTTTAACAAATCCACATCTACCCCATAAACAGAGGCAACTCCTTGTCACACTCAGGCAATGCTCCAGCTCACCACCCTCACAGAGAAGATTTTTTTCCTAACACCCAGTGCAGGATGCAGTGGAGAAGAGGGGAGAATCTCCTCCATCAGCTTGCTGGTCGCTCTTTTTTTTTTTGCTGCAGCCCAGAATTCAGTCTGTGAATCCACATTTCTGAGCCACGTCCTTTGATGCTCACAATTCATTTTCTTTGGGGCTGCTCTCAAAACATTCAGATAAATGCCATGGGGATAAACTAAATCCTAACCTATACGTACTACACGCTACTAAATACTATAAAACAACAAATAAAACAAAAAAAATAAAATCAACAACTACCCCAATCTCTCAATACCCCAACCAATACCCCATCTGCTCAAATTATAGCTAAACCAAAAAAATTCGTGTAGTGGCTTTGTTTTGTTAATTTGAGATTTTGTTAATTTTGAGATTTTTTGGTTAATGTATTATTGAGTGTGGTGGGTTTAGTGTTGATTAATTATTAGTGTATTTTTTTTTTTTTGTTGTGAGGTAGGATTAGGAGAAAGGTAAAATAGGTTTAAAATTTTAAAAGTGTATAAAGAAAAATTTATTAATAGTAACTAAAGGAAAGTAATAATAATTGGAATAATACTTTTAGAATATTTTTCTTTCACATAATTTTTCTTTTTCTATTGATAATGAAAATAAATACAATTTAAAATTTTAGTTAGTTTACTATTTTTAGAACAGTTTTTTTAAAAACTTCTTTAGGGAGAGAAGTTTTTTTGTTAATGTTATTGAGATTTTTTAATAAGGATAAAAATAGGCTTTTTGTGGTTTTAATTTTTTTTATGAATAGTAGTTGTTTGGGGAAATTTATAATTGTGAAGGTTTTTTTATTTTTTTTTTTTTATACTTGTGTTGATGGGTTATGTTAATTTTTGGGGAATTGTTTTCTTGTCCTCTGAATGACAGTGACAGTGAATTGTCAGCCTGTAACATCTCTAGATGTTGATATACCCAAAGCCACAGGTCCTGTAACTCTGTGGAACCACTTCCTACACAAGTAACTGGAAATTTATGGGGCACCACTAATCATATTTAATTCACATCAATCCCCAGTGAAACCACTGGAATCACTGAGACATATTTCAGAAAAGGAATGAAGTTCAAAAATATAGCCACTTTTTCATCAAAACCCCTATAAAATCAATCTTCCACTTCAGAATATAGCCCTAAGGCTTGAAGATGATTGAAATTACTTAAATGCAAAAAGGAATCTTTAATTACATGCTCGTTTGAGAGGAAGAATGTAAGACTGTGTCCCTGGCTTCATTTTTCAGACTGCTTTAGTAGTCTTTGTGCTGAACATTCTCCTCTGATGGTGGACTTGAAAAATACATCCAACATGGAAATATGCCTTGGGAAGAGACTCCATTTCAATTAGAGCTGTCTGAGTAAAATGGAGATAAATTGTTCCTATACTGGATGAAATCATGATCCATCTGGCCCTTTGAGATGTCTGTGACAGGGACAAGCCTGTGACAGCCCTCTCCAGTTAGGAAAGATTTGTGGAAGACACACACTGGGCTGTTCCATGGAGAGGGGCAGCTCTTCATGTGATGGACATGGCCTCAGGTCAGATTTTCAATGCCACAGGAAATTTTAGAACCATGTCCTATGATTCCAGCATAAAATTTAGTTGTCAGCAGAAGGAGACTTGAGGCTGTCAGCTCTGGGATACTTGAATCACATTGGTGCTTTCTTCCTAATCCCCATTTCTTGGTTGTTTTTTCTCTGGAGCAGAGAATGTAAATGCTTCCCCCCCTCCCCCACCAAAACAATTTAGTACTTTTAAACCATAATATTTAATTCTGTATATGCTTTTGAAATCTTGGCTGGCTTCAGTTTTTTTGCAGGAATTGGTTACATTGGCTGTGTGGGAAAGGAGTCCCTGGAATCAGCTCGTATTTCAGTGATTTTCACACTTTTAAGGGCCAGATGGGATAATTAGCTCACTCACCTTGATCTTTTAAAGAGCTTGTGGGATGGGATTCACCTCCCAGTTATTCAAGGAATGAAGTTAGAGATAGAATACCTGTGCCAAAATGAGCTGTCTTCCCTCTGCTCCTTTTGCAGCTAATGGAGAGGGATCATTTCCTTGACAGGGTAATTCATTCTTCCCTGTGATAGATTTGGGTCTAGGATGTATAAATTACTGGGGCTGTGGCCTTCTCACAGTGGGTTCATCATCCAATATTTGGCTGAGGGGTGTCAGCAGTTTGTAGCTGAAAGTGTCAAGAAATGGAGAATCCACTTCTTTCCTTTCTTGTGCTGCTGATTTATCACTCTTGGTCTCAGAAACCAAAACCAAAGGTGTGACTGGCTGGGTTGATACTGCTTGTAAGAGAATCTTGTCTAAGTAGCCCAGGGGAAGATACACAGCCTGCACCATGATGAATCCATCTCCATTCCCTGTCACTGGCTGCCTCGCATCCCACAGGGCTGAGTAGAGAGCAAAGATCGCCAGAATGAGGTGATAGCAATGACTGCTGACAGGGAAAGGTTTCTGCAAGGGCCAGAGGGAGGGAGGAGATGGATGTGGAGGGATGTGACAGATGAAGAGAAAATGAGTGTTGAGAAAAGGTTTGTTCAGAGAAATCAGGCTGTGGTGAGCTGACCTCAGCTAGACACCAGGTTCCCACCAAAGCCACTCCATCATTCCCCTCCTCAGCTGGACAGGAGAGAGAAAATATAAGGAAAGGCTTTTGGGTTGATGTAAGGACAGGGGGGGATCTCTCATCAGTTGCTGTCACAGGCAAAGCAGGCTTGACTTAGGAAAAAAGAATAATTTAATGTATCACCAATAAAATCAGAGCAGGATAATGAGAAATGAAAACCAAATCATAAAACACCTTTCTCCTATCCCTCCCTTCTTTCCAGGCTCAAGCTCACTCCTGAATTCTCTGGAGCAGACTGGAATTGCCTCCCTCAGACATGGGGGAAGCTTCTCACAGAAGCCACCCCTGAAACCCCCTGTTACCAAAACCTGGCCCCCCAAACCAATACACAGAAACACTCTGCTACTAAAACAAGAAGACTGATAAAAGTGAATGATGGCTAATTTAAAATCAGTAAAATCAAGCTTGTTTAATTACAGACCAAATAAATAACATGAATAATTAATTATGAGGAGAGAAACTCAAAGCCCAATGTGTGTTTTTGGGGGATAGTGCTTATTTTTTTTCTGTCTGAGGTGGCATTTGGGGATGACCACGTTCCACTGAAATCAGTGGATAATAGGAGACATCTGCAGCAGCGTCAAACAGAACAAACAACAGTTTCAGAGTAAAACTGATGACAATGACAGGGTACAGACCAACAAAAATGTAAAAGGATTTGTACTTTCTCTGGGATCTTCTGAAAAATGCAGGATTGGTCAGTGCTCGAGCCAGACTTGCTGTGAAACTGATATTCTTCTCTGCCACATTACAGTGCCAATGAAGATATTTTTATGACACTTTTTTTTGACTAGAAAATAATTACATGAACAGGAAATAGCCAGGGAAAAGGTAAAGAATATACTTTCATGTCTTCATATACATTAATTCAGACACCACATCTAAACCTATTCATTGACTGCCCAGTTAAATGGAAATAGAAACCCTAAACTCTGAGTCATGGGCTTTTCTCTCTTGATCAAAAGGTCTGTGGGATTTGTAACTTAGATGTTGAGCACCTATAAGAGATGGTCTGGTTAGATCCTTTAAGGATTTGTCTGAAATAATCCAAGCAGTTTGTAAAGGATCATGTAGTTAAATCCTGGTCCCTCACCCTAATCACTGGTCCAAGCTGATTTTTTGGATATGGAATGAGATATAATCAACATTCATGAGGGTCAGGGTGGCCTGCAGATAAGTCAAGCTGGTATCCTCCCCCTGTCCAGCACTGCTGAGGTCACTTCTGACACCCTGTACACATTCCTGCTCTCCCCACCCCTTCTAGCCCAAGAGGGATGTGAAGAAAGTAAAAGTGATTGGGAAAAGAGCTACCAAAATGATCAGGGGCACAGCACAACACCCTGGCCCTGCTCAGCAGAGCAACTGCCAGCCAGGAAATTCCCAGTTTGTACTGATCCATGGGATTTTCCCACACCCACCTGTACAGTTTTGTACTTTGTCATAGGGACACACCCTCAGGGAATTAAAAAAAAAAAAAATCAGAAAGCAAGAGGTTGGGGTTATATTCCAAATCAGTTTGTGGAGGTTGTGTGGTTGTGCTGAGTTATGTGAGTCATATCCAGCACCCTGAGAGTGTGCAATGATGAGCTCTGCCCAGGTGAAAGGAATGTTTCTCAGGCCTGGCCTTGGCTGGCATGGAGAAGGAACAGATTAAATCACATTTAGAGGTTCCTTTCATGCTTGTTTGTGTGATGCTGCATCCTGAACACTTCTCTTGGCACTTTTGATTTAGCCTGGGTGTAGAGCAGCGATGCTCCCGCTGTCACAGCGTGCACTATTGATTTATCACGCTAAAGTGAGTACAACTGAAACATGGGGATTCATTAAAAGAGACCATTTACGCCTCTGGACTCGATATGTTTTCAGAATTATGCTCTACAACCTCATTAGTGTCTCGTTCTCATTCATGGATTCACCTGTCGAGCGACAAGAAAAAAAAACAAGAGCAGAAAATTGATCCTTGGCACTGGTGTCTGATTCCTTGGGAATTCAGCATTTGCCTCATCATGCTGGGATGCCAGGTGGATTCAATAAGTGTAGTGAAGCTCTAAAGTAGAAATATTGATGGCTCAAATGTAGAGGAAATAGGTTAAAAGGTACAGAATAACTCCTTGAAAGTCCCTTCCTTAAAAGTCCAGCAGCTTTGTATCGTTCCTCATATGCAGAGGAGATACAAGAACAGAGGATACAAAAGAACATATTCTGACTATTTGTAACACTGTTTTGGTCTCTTATGATCCCTTGAATAACTCCCCATGAATTTTCCAAAAGGTAGTCACAAAGCCATTTTTTATTCCTTTTTAAGAGATGTATTTTTTTCGGGACACATGAGTAATCCTCTCTGATGTTGTCTGCCTTAGATCTCTTTTAGCACTGAAAACTACAAAAAGGTAAATTAAATGTATCCATTTAGATGCTTTTAATTGGCAGCCAACATTAATGAGAAATTTTGGACTGGATTTACCCAAAGGGAATTGCTAAAAAAATTATGGAGAGAAGCGAGATTTTTATTGAAATGCCTCTTTTTACTATTTTACCTGGACAGTGCTTGTATGAAGTTGAAAATTCCCATGTCCACAGCTGAATCTCTCTCTCCCCTTTTCATGATCTCCCTGGAATGTGCTCTAGGCACACTCTCCCCAAGGCTGAGGTTTTAATGGTTTAGGAAAAACGTTCAGATGAGATTAAAGGTGTTGGGAGCACAAGGGCCTGTGGAGGTTCTGCTCCCAAACTATCAGGAGCTGACTCCCCTGCAGATGCACCAACTCCCTGGATGTGAACAGGAATTCTCATGGGAGGCTTGGTGCAGCAACAGTGACAGTGGTGGAGATAAATTTGGAACACAAGGAGGAGATTAATTTGTAGCTCCAGACACCAACGTCTGACTCGGCCTCCCTTGGGACACGGTGGATTAATCCTGAAATATGCCAGCTGAGTCACACTCGGGTAGCATCACCTCTCATCTGGCAGGAAGGGTTTATCCCAGAGCTGTTTTGGGGTAAGGAGTGATTGGGAGAAGTAGTGAAACTATTTAGGAGTGAGGAGTTTCCCTTGGAAGGAGCTGTGGGGCTTTCAGCATTGTTTTGGAAGGTGGGCAATGGAGGGCTGTGTCGGCAGAGAGCTCCTGCTGTAGAGAACTGAGAGCTGCAGGACAGATCCAGGAGAAAATCCATGCAAGAGCTGCAGGACAGATCCAGGAGAAAATCCATGCAAGAGCTGCAGGACAGATGCAATAATTGCAGGATGTTGCCTTGTAGGGTTCCTGTGGGTTTCCAGGTGTGAAAGGAACTAGCAGCAGCCCTTCCATCTGTCCTGTCCACTCCAGATCCAGGGCCAGCTCTGTCCCTGATGCCTTGGTGGCACTTATGGACTGCACAGAAGGCTCTGTGTGCACATGTCAAGGTTTTCAGTGGAAAGGCTGAAGATCAGCTCCTGACCTTCACCCTGAAGTGATTTATGAGGGCTCAACTCCCGAACTTCACCCTGCAGTGATTTATGAGAGTTCAGCTCCTGAACTTCACCCTGGAGTGATTTATGAGAGCTCATACACTCATTTCCCCCAGCTCTGCTGGGAGGATAATCCCAGAGGAGTGACAGAGCTGGGATTCTGGCTGGCAGCTGCCTGAGCCTCGGGGTAGAGTTTGGCTGAACTCAGCTTTTTCCATCTGCAGGATGGTGCTGATAATCCTCTTATCTGCTGACAATTTGGTGCTCTCCTCCAGAGGAAAGCACAAGGTGGGAGTGTCTGGTGCTGATGACCCAGTGAGTGTTTTGCAGACACATTTTTGTCTGTCAGAGATGCTGTTTGGAGCCTGTGCCAGCTGCCCTCTTGGGAAGAAGGAGGACAAAGCACATCAATGTCATCTTTAGAGAGAAAAGACTCCAGAAAGGGTGGAAGGAGGCACTACCAGCAGAAGAAATTCACATTCTCAACCAGCTGAAAGAGAAAACAATGTGCTTTACAACTATTTGAAGAAATATAGATAATACAGCAACAAACAGTACCAGGATACCCAGCAGGGAGGCACTTGGTTTTTATTGGCTCCAGGGTGTTCTCATCTGGAATGGGAATTGAACAACCTCCAAAAACACCCAGGCAATGGAATTGCAGGGACACACTATCAGTGAGCTTTAATAAGTGAGCTGCTCATGGAAAGGGCTGCCCTGGAGGAGGAAGCTCCAGGCTGAGCTGAAGATATTTAGCAGATGGGGAGGATTTTTGTAATCCTTATCCAAAACAGCAAATATTTCATTCTGCTCTAACCAAACCAGAGGCCCAAGTAGAGTGGCCAGCCTGGAGGTGTAAATGGAAGGAATATTATGGTAATGGAAGAGAGAAGAGGTGAGGAAAGCTTGAGAACGGCTGGGTTAGAGGTTCTGCAGGACAGGAGAGAAGTCGTTTTTTATTTGCTGAAAAACCTAAACCCCCTGAGGTTCACCTTGGTAGATCATTCATCCAGACAGCAAAACATAGGATGGAATCCTACAGTGGTTTGGGTTTAAAGGGGTCTGTTTCCACCCCACACCTTCCACTAGCCCAGGCTGCTCCAAGCTCCATCCAACCTGGCCTTGGACACTTCCAGGGATCCAGGGGCAGCCACAGCTTCTCTGGACACCCTCACAGGGAGCAATTCCTTCCCAATATCCCACCTAATCCTGCATCTTTCTTGGGATTGTTATGGGGCCCTGTTAGGAGTCAGTTGGCTTGACTCCTAAAAAAATCTAAAGATGATGCGTGGGCTGGTCCTAAAGGGCTATAAGAAACACCATTACCATAAAAATTAATCACTTAATGCTGAAAACATTAATGTTTAACTTCTGGGATGAGATTCTTGGTTTTTAGGAAGCCAGAGAATCCCCACTTAAATTCTGTGCAACCCATAGAAGATGTTGAGTACATGGAGCAAGAAGTCTCATGTTTACACTCAGTCCTCTCTTAGAGCTGTAGCTTTTTGGCTGGGATGGTTCTTCAAGCTGTACATTTTTTTTAACTACTTTAGCTTTAATATTTTGAAATGTAGTGATGCTGGCTTTGAACCAATTACATATTTTTTTACCTAACACTAGGCATAACCCACAGCAGACCTTAATGCCAGTCAGTAGAAAGCTGGAATCTAATTTGGAGGAAGAGGGTATTTTTTATTTGTCTCCTGAAACCAGTTGGGTGAAAGAAATCATCTGCTGAGAAGCCATGGAAGCTCAAAGGGCATTTGGACACCGTGGGTGAAGATTTGTCATCTCTCTCCAGCTCACACTGGTGCTCTTAGTCCAGCAAGCTCAGCCATGGCCATTAACATGCAAAACACACGTGCTCCTTAATTATGAAGTGATATTTTTGGATTATCATGCCCAGCTAGGAGAAGTCTGTATTTGCTGCAAAGAAATCCATGGAGGGCATCAGCCCCGTGAGGGGAGAAAATGGAACATTGTGAAATCTTTGCTGCAGCACAGCTGCTTTTCCCATCTCCTTTTACTTGTTTGAGAAAGTTTGCAATCCCAAAATATACAGGGCAGGGAGGAATCATGTAAACACAAATCTGGGGTAGCAGGAAAAGCGTGCCTTAGTGCTCTGAGGGCAGAAAACCTGGAAAACGGAACACTGGTTAATGGTTATCTCCTGTGAAGGGATCACAGGGTTAAAAGAGGTTAAAAGGCTGAAGGTTTTACAGTGATTTTTAATGATGTCTGCAGTGTGAGGTCCAGGTTTTTTGGGCTGGTCTCAAATCTGATATAAATAAATAAGTTTGGAAAGTGAGCTATGAAAACTCAGTTTATTCACAGATTGGCTTCTCTCAGCTGCACAAACCTTAACCCGTGTCAGGATCCAGCCCATGGAGGAGGTCAAAATACTCTGCTGGTGTTTAGTCCAGCCCACCTTCATTTTTTACATTTTCTGTATTTTCTGAGGCTGGCACCAGCTGTTGGGACAAGCAGGCAAGATGGGCAGGTTTGAGTTATTTTTATCCCCACAGCTGTTCAATCAGACTCTCATTTAGCAGCTCAGCTCTGTGGATAATCTCTGTGGATAAGCTCTGTGAATTCTGTGGATAATCTCAATGTAATTAGAAGGTTCAGGTAAAATTCAGAAATGTACTTAAAATTTTGGTAATTATTATTCTAGAATCAGCACTGGTTACAAGCACATAATTATGCTCGGTGTAGTACAAACTCATTATGGGATATAATTCTGGCCTATGTTGTTTGCAGCAGAGCTAAAAAATTTCTTTTTGCAAAAACCCTGTTTCATAAAGAATATTTTTTAAAAAATCTGTCAGCTAATGGACTGGGGATGTTCCTGTACAGTTCACAATTAAAAAAAAATAAGAAGCTGATACCTTTGAATAGTCTTATAAAGTTGCATTGATGATTTTGAACAAACTGTTATTAAAAAATTATTCTCCTTTAAAGAGAATAATTAGGATGAGGGTTAATTAGGATGAATGAATTGGTTACCACAAAATCATTTTCCCCCTTTTTAGTTCATTAAGAAATTAAAGTTTTGGGGGCTGACCCAAATAATTTCCATATTTCTGGTGGGATTTTTTTGGCACTGCAAAGAAAATAAGATTTAGCTATTAAGTTGTGAAAAATGGAGATTGAATGAATGAGGGACCTGGCAGGAAAACTCCCAGTAGCTTGAGGGAGAAGACAGAATTCCACTGGTTTCCAGTCCTGTGTTACACCACTGGCTCATCCTCCCTCCTTAAGACCTTTTACATTCTCTAGCAATTAAATCTGTGGCTTGAAACACAGATATCTTTCAATCAATAAAATTATTTTTTATTAATTTTCCCCTCCATCATTATTTATTTAGAACAACACAGTTCTTAGGTGCTGTTCTCCCAAACTGTTTATGATCTGCCAGCACAGCCCCAGCCAAGGAATATTGATAAGTTGTTTTCCCCACACCTCATCTTATTTATTTCACCTACCAGACATGTTCGTGTACTCACTTCCTACTCTGGTGCTGCTCTGTGCAGAAAAAAAACCCCAATAAATTAAAAATATGTTAAGTGAGGGGGTAAAACCTATGAAAATATCATTATGGATCAGTGCCCAGATGGGTATCCTGTCCTCAGTATGTCTAAAGCACCTTCCCAGGGCCAGGTATTGGAATATGAGAGGTTCCCTTCACACAGTCTCCTAAATTCCCCCAGGATGAGGCTTGGGTGTGAATGGAGGCTTGGAGAACATCCTGAGATGTGTTTGCCTGGTTTATGGATTTTCCTTTTCTGAATATCTCCAATCATTTTTGAACCTGTCCGTCCTTTTTGCTCCAAGCTGCTGCAGAGAGTTCCACAGTTCCACATCCCTTTTTCTGGCATCTCCTCTGTTTGTTTTGAGCTGGGCACTCACTGATTTGATTTGTTGTGAGGTAATTACTACCCAGGAACAGATTTGCTGCCTTTTCATCTGCTCAGCCACTCCTCATGTCACTCTGGATTCTGCAGGTGTCCATCATCCCTTCCTCACTCATCCCACTGCCAGCCTGGATTCCAGCCTGTCCTTCTGCTCCTTATTCCAATACCACCAATCCATGATGGATCATCCCTTTAGTGATGGATTTGCCAGGAAGATTTTACAGAATTATTATAACGTGACCAGAACCACACACAACTTTCAAGATGTGAGGACATTACCCATAGAAAAATGCCTTACATTTTCTTCTTCATTTCCCTAGAATATCTCAAATTTCATTTGCTTTTTTTTGACTGATACTTCTGCTGAATTGACATTTCCACAAGAGAATTGCAGGCCCAAGACCTCATTTTTCAGTACTAGCAGCTGTGCCAGAGCCTGCCACTGTTCAATCCCTCACCAGCTCTCTTGAACCCCCTTTAGGGACTGGAAGGGGCTCTCAGGACTCCTTGCAGCCTTCTCTTCTCCAGGATGAATAAACCCTTATATCCACAGGAGAGCTGAGTGCTGTGAATGGGCTGGTTTGAATGCAGGTCCCAGTAGCCCCCAAATTTACATCAAGACCCGTTCTCTTATGACTTTTCTAAACATTTATCACAGCACTGAGTAAGGCGAGGGTGGAAAAAGGCTGCCGTGGGTTTTAAAAGGAAAAATCATCATTTACTTTAACAGCAAAATACATAGAACTTCAGCATAAAACATTATACATCTCACCCACTCACCTTAAAAAATACAAAAAAACCTAGTATTCAGTAGAGTCAATAAAAGTTAAATTTTCTTATGTGTAATCCACTGTTGGCTGAAGAACATTAGCATTTCAAATAGATTTGCTTATTAAAATGAAGATATCTTTTGATAAAATACCCAGATTTCCTGGGATTTCAATTCTTGCACTTAGAAATGAAAAGAAGTAAAGGCAGAATTCAGTGGAAATCCCCTTCCCTTCCCTTCCCTTCCCTTCCCTTCCCTTCCCTTCCCTTCCCTTCCCTTCCCTTCCCTTCCCTTCCCTTCCCTTCCCTTCCCTTCCCTTCCCTTCCCTTCCCTTCCCTTCCCTTCCCTTCCCTTCCCTTCCCTTCCCTTCCCTTCCCTTCCCTTCCCTTCCCTTCCCTTCCCTTCCCTTTTTTGGCAATTCAGCAGGGACAGCTGTGCAGAGATGTTGAGGGTGGTGGCCAAGGACTGATGGTCCAGGGTGCCAGAGATTTTTACCAAATTCCTGGGATGGGTGAAGACTCAGAAATGTCCCAATTTCTGGTTACTTCAGTTGCATTTGCAAGAGCAGCTGTGGAGCACCAACGCAGAAGGAAGGGTTGGAACTATGAATCCCCATCAGTAAAAAAACCTCAGATTTTAAATCCAGGAATGGTGTGTTTAATCCCAAATTCTGGAAAGTCAGTGGCTTTAATTTCATAAACTAAACACATACCCTAATTGAAAAATGAAACTAAACCAAAAAAAATCCTGGCAAATGCTAAAAAATACAACCCCATGCCTCGTGCAGTGCAGTTGTTACATTTCTGTTGATGCAATCAGTGTTGTTTATATCCCTAAATCCCATAAACAACAGCCCAGCAGTAAAGAGCAGGCCAAACCGAAATCATGGGTGTGTTGGCAAGAGGCTGGAATGCTGGACACACAGGCTTCTGGGGTGGAAAAAAAAAACCAAACCTAAACCAGAATTGGGGCTGCAGGAGCAAACTGAGCACCACACACACTCTGCTCCTCAGGGGAATGTTGTAGGGGGAATTGTTTTCCTCCTGTGCAACACTGATTAATGCACCGCTGAGCTGAGGGTCAGTTTGATGCCTTGTGAAGGCTGACCTAGAACAGAGGCTGGACAGAGCTAAAGAATCAAGCAGGGATTTATTCAAAGGCCTCCATGGATACACCTTGGGCAGCACCAGAGCCCAGCCAGGGCTGCACCCAAGATCAACCAAAATGGTCCCAAAATGCACGAGCGCTCCCGGGGGCTCTCACTGGGATCATCTCTGCTCCATTTGCACCTTGCAGTTCATTGTCCCATTCCAGCTTTAGCCCATGCACTCCCATCCTGCTTGTTTTTCTCTCTCCAGCCCACCTTGTTTGTGCTCTTGGGCCTGAGATTTGGATCATTTGTCCTTGGTGCCCAGCTGGAGCAGGAATTGTTTTGTCTCCCTGCTCTGTGCAGAGAGCTCACCATCCCATAATATGAAGCCCAGACCCACACACTAAAGCAGCACAGAATCTGAAAATATAAAAGTTAAAACCTGAGGCATCAAGTTAATATCCTTAAATAAATCATCACCGAGGCAATGGGGGAATGCTGATTGCTTCCAGTCATGACCTGACCTCGGTACTTTTCCTTCCAGGTCCATTTGTGTTTATTGAACAGATGGATGGTCCCGTGATCTGTGGGTTTTAGGAGGTTGCCCTCATGGACAGGCTTCAAAGCCTCCAGAAAAACATGGGGAATGTGACCTTCAGCCCAGCCCATGGTGATGGAGACTCTCACTGTGGTGTAGCCTTTGGATCCTGCAAGGGAGTGGTGATTTCAGCTACCTCATTTATTAATCTGATCAAAGGGAAACAGTGTTAAAGGCTTCAGCTCACACACAGGAGAGGGAAAACATTAGCTAAGGGTGGCTGAGCACTGGCAGAGCTTCCAGGCACCTGGTGATGGAGCAAAAGAGGGACTAAAGTTCACAATCCCAGGGAATTCGCTGTCTTGTTTAGGAACCAGGGCAGAACTGACAGATTTCAGGACTAGGATTTCAATGGTTCAGTCAGTAGGGCAGGTGAAGAAGAGGAAAAATATTGATTTTAATGATGCCAGGGTCAATTTTATCCAGTATCAACGATGTTAGCAACAGTCTTTCTTTATACCAACAATGCCATCAAATCTGAGATTGCACTGAAGTTATTAAATCCATCCTTTAATCTGATAAATTTAGTGTGAGGACATTAGCAATGTAATCATAACCCCTCTTTATCTCTCCAGTATTGGTGGCTGTAGTGTTGAGTCTGAGATAGAATAAATGAGATTTGAGAAGCAAGATCAA
Organism: Vidua macroura; assembly: GCF_024509145.1. NCBI lineage: Eukaryota > Metazoa > Chordata > Aves > Passeriformes > Viduidae > Vidua > Vidua macroura. Next base: position 3,145,593 of record NC_071571.1, read on the forward strand.
TAGTTTTGAGCAGCAATACCTGTCTGCCAGCTTCAGAGTTGAAAGAAGGAAGAAGATATGTGTTGATGTTTCAAGGAAGTCAGAAACATTACCCCCTGTAGCTTAAATCAGGTGGATTAGCTGGACCAAGACAATTTAATAAGTGGATTTTTGCTGTGGTGGTTGATTGTACCACACTGATAATATCCACAGCCAAGTGTTGCAAGTTCTCTCCCTTCACGGTTCTAACAAATGGAAAATGGGTGTAGGGGATTATTAGTGGGATTTGATATGTACAGATTCACCCAAAAATGATCTTATCCCTCTGTGAGCTGGGTCCCACCCAAATATGTTCTTTGAAGAGGCATCAGCCCCACTGGGAGAAAAACAACATTATTTTAGGTACTGCGGAGAAAACAGATGGGACTGGCAAGTGGAAATGATTGGCTTCTCAAATCTGGGATTGCAAAGAGGGGAACCTGCTTCCAGTTCCTCATTTCACAACAAACCTCCTGTTTTGGGGAATCTGTATCGGAGCACAACTGGAGGTGTTTGGATTCTTCTGACATCCTCAGAACCTCTACTTAGACACTCCCTCTTCATCCCAAAGTCCAGCTCTGTCAGGAAACATCTAATTCACCATTCACAGGATGGATGAACGTTGAGTCTTATCTTCTTTTTGCCAGGGTCAGGATTTAATGCGTGAGATGGAATTTCTTGTTAGGACTCAAATGTTTATCAGTTCTTATCTCTGTCACAGTCTCACAAACCCTGAGTTCTGCAGCCCTTCACTCCAACAAACTCAACATGGAGCCCCATCTCTCTCTCTACAAGGCCTTTTAAGGATCAACTGTCCAATTAAGAAATGACACCTCAATTATTTTTACTTTTAACCCAATAACCAACCACCCGTGCCTGCAATGGGGACTTTTTTATCCAATTACACAAAATGTTGTCCTGTTCTTTTAAAAGTTTTGAAGTTCTTTTAAAAGTTTTTTATACCTTCTGTTGTTTACATATTTCTACTGGAGTTCTCATGCACTGTTCATGTAAATAATGATTGTTTTGCATTCTTCTTTGTAAGAAGAGAAAATTGATAGACTGTTAATTTGATCAGTGTGGTTGGAGAGGTAGCAATTTCATCCTCCAATCCCCTGTCACTTTTAAAATTCTATATATTACAAGGTCAGAAATAAAACTTCCTCTTTTCTTCTTTTACATCTTGAGTGAGTGTGAGTTATTTAGTGTCGTAGTGCAACACACAAAACCACCCAAACCCATGGTGAAGAAGGAGAAGAAGAAGGACCAGCCTCCACCCCAAAACCTCCATCTTGCTTTCTATCTATTCCTGTATTCTAAACCCTTAACCTCTGAGTTTCCCAGCCTGTGATATCACACACTTCTATCCAAACTCCACCCCCACAATCCCAGTTCTGTCATTCCATTTTGGAAGCTTCTCCACGGCCTCAGGTCAATGCAGTGTTCTCTTGGGGGTCAGTGCCTGGCAGCACAGAAAGTCTGAAATTCTCAGCAGCCAGGGTTCCAACAAGTGAATAGAAAAAATCCTGGGGAAAAAAAATTGGTGAAGCCAGAGTCGTTTATTTGAGACTGTTTCCAGATTAATCAGTGGCTCTTACAGGTAAAACTCAAAAATCTACCACTGGACAAGTGGAGCCCCCTGGCCATTGCATGGCTGAGGCAGTGACTGCAATGAGGTGGCACCAACCTTCAGCTGCATCAAAATCTCTGTGAAAGCTTCTGCCATGACAGGGCATACTGATAAGGAGTGAAAAATGGAGAAGGAAAATCAGCATTCTCAATCTGGAGTATTAAACTGGAAATGACTTTAAGAGGGGTTATGCAGACCTTATATTCACAGGTCTCATGTGATCTGTCAGGCCAAGATTCAAGTGTCAGCTCTATTTTGAGGGTTGCTGAATATCCACAGTGCCCCAACTACATTATTCTGAAACTCATAAATCTTTTGAAAGAATGTATTAAGGAAAAAAAAGGTATTTTCAAGGTTTTCATTGCTGTGAGAGTAAATTTGGTGATTTTTTTTCATAGCACAGCAGAAAGAAGACTTAAACCAACCATTGTTGGCTTTTTTTGTTCGAAGTTAATTTCTATAATTTATTTTTTATATGCTAAGATAATGACACTTTACAACAGATAGATATACAACATTTGAGGGTAAATCAACTGGAAAAAATTAAATAGCCTGTATTATTGACATATAACTCAAGTATAAGAAATAATAAAAAATTGAAGGGATTGAGAGCAAGTCTAATGCACATCCTTGGGGGTTTTTAACAGAAAAGAAGGCAGCAGTGTTGTCACCATTCACAGAAGATATGAAATGTCTGAGCAGAATCCATCAGCTGCTAAGGTGGAGCAGAACAGTGAAGAATTTGTGACATACAAAAGCTGCAAGGTTTTCTCTCACAATGATTATGCACTCAGGAAATTAGAATAATTCCTAAAATTCTGAATGAGCATTGATGCTGAGTACTGATTTTCAAAGTCTGAATATAAAAACCTACAAGGAAATGGAGCCATGAATATGAGCTTGTGTTCAACTCAAGCTGGGAAACCCACAAATAGTGTGGAATAATTTTCAGGAATTATGGCAGATCTATAACCAGGAAAATGCAATTAACCGAACCCCAAAAGATAGAAAACAAACCATTTCCACTCTAAAACTGTCAGACTAATTTTCAGAGTAAAGCCTCATAGGATTAATGAGAAATGAACAGAAATTTAACAGGGAAAAAAAAAAAAGGAATTTTAAAAACCAAGTTCAGGGCAAAAATCAGGATTGATGAAGTCTGAAACGGCGTTTTGAGATACAGGACAATCTCTGGGATACAGTTTCAACTTCTAATCCAATAAATAAACACAGTGCATAAATAGTTGCATAAAAATAGTTTGGAGAAAAATAAAGCATAATTCCAGCCAGAGCTGAGTTCATTAGGGGTGAAATGTGAGCCATCACAGAGACCACAGAAGAAAAATGTTTGTAAATCTCCAAAGGAGCAAACCCAAATCCTTTTATCAGGACACCTATTGAAAATATCATCCCTCCACAGCCAGCTGAATCCATTTTACTAATGGAGTTTCATTTGTGCCCTCAAAGTTAATGGGATGTCCTAAAATAACCCAATAATTGGGGTTATTTCCTCAAGGGTTGAGCAGTAATGTGCTGTAACACACAGGCCTTGTAAATTTGTTACTAAGGAGCCTTCAATGATTTTGACACGAAAATGTGTTCCTTTTTTAAAAGAGATTAAATCAAAAGGGGTAAAAATATTTAGAATCTTTCATATTTTAACAAATCCACATCTACCCCATAACCAGAGGCAGCTCCTTGTCACGCTCAGGCAATGTTCCAGCTTGAACTTTTGACCATGTTAAATCCTAGTGCCTGAAACAACAGGAAAAAGCAGGAAGTTAAACTGGGAGAAGTGTTGGGAAATGTTCATGTTTATATGACTGATAGTGAAGTAGTAGCTGATTTATAGCTGCAGTTTTAATTTAAAAGGTAAATTTAAATTGCACCCAAAAAAGGATAAACGCGAGGTGATACAGAATGCTTTCCTATGGTTTGTTCAAAACAATTTGGGGTGACCAAGAATATGTGGAAGGAAGAGTTTTTCTCCCCTTCCTAGAGTTTTTATTTAAATAATCCTTAGTTTTTATTCTCTTGTTCTTTTCCTTTTGTGTGTGAGGAGAAGGGGTGGTTAATAAACAAAATTTTAAAAAGCTGTGTCCATCTTGAATTGTTGTAATTCCATTACATACTAGCACAGCCCTTTTCAGGTACAAATCAAAATATCCTAACAAAAAGTAAGCAAATAAACAGATTCCCCAAAAATACCATTATGTTGCAATGAGGGAATTTTTGTTTTGTGTTTTACCCTTCAATCTTTACAAGGTCTATCATGAGCCCACCTTACCCTTTATGCACTTGGTTATTTTGGAGCTGACTCTCACCTGCCAGACTTACCAGGGTAATTAACAGAAGAATTAATTATTTTGGACTAAAAGATCACCACCAGGACTAGGATGACCACAGGAGATTCCCCCACCAAGAAGTGAGATGGATCCTTTCCCAGAACTGCTATTTGGTGCTTTTAGAGAAGCATGAGTTAAAATAACCATGCAGAAATTTACTTACTACAGGAGTTTCGGAAACCTGGGACTGCTTTCAGCATAATTCTGTGAAATAAGTGGAATTTCACCATTACAGCCTGTGAGATCTGTGAAATACATGACATTTGCACACAAACCTCTTTGAGTTGTGTTTAAAACTGGTTTGGAATAAGCCCAGCAATGCATTTATTAAATAGCAGGGGAAAATTATTAGGCCATTTTACCTTATTTTGTGCTCATTTGGCCCTCATGATTTGCTCTGGTACAACCTAAACTGAGGCACATGAATAATCAAATCAAACAAGTAGACCATAAATATCAACCAGGGTCAAAAAGAAAGGAAAGGAAGAATTTTTGACATCAGCGTTCCATGCTAAGTTTTAACATAAATTGAATATTACTATTTATCCAGCTTTTAATATCATTGTGGAGGAAGATTCAGCTGGGTCCCAGTGTGGCACTACTTGTTTAAGATGTCCAGGGAAAAGCAGAGAAAAATGTTAATTAGAGGAGAGCTTATTGAAATAAGATTTTCCTCTGTTTATTAACAGCCTAGAGGCTTAGAGGGGGGCTATGCAGCAGACTTTTAATTAAACTGTTTACTTTTAAAGGGAATTTGCTAGAGTTCATCATAGTCAGGAATGTGTTAGTGGGACAATAAAGTGGTAAGAGTGGAAAAAGTCCATTTTGGCAGGATTCAGAGGAGGAAAGCAACAAAATAAAAAATAGTCCTGGTTGCAATAGGATTTCACAGAATTCCCAGAATGACCAGGTTGGAAGAGACCTTCAAGAGCATTGAGTCCAACCCAGCCCCAACACCTCAACTCAACCCTGGCACCCAGTGCCACATCCAGGCTTTGTTAAACACACCCAGGGATGGTGACTCCACCACCTCCCCGGGCAGCCATTCCAGAACTTTATCACCCTTTCTGTAAAAAACTCTTTCCAGATATCCAACCTAAACTTCCCTTGGTGCAGCTTGAGGCTGTGTCCTCTGGTTTTGTCAGTGTTGCCTGGAGAAAGAGCCCAGCCCCACCTGACTACAAATTTTGGGATTTGCATTTGACCACACAATATCTGGGAAATTTCTTCAGCGTTATTAGAAAGCAACAAGAGGCAAATAAAGATTTAAAAAGAAAACACAAGCAAGAACAAGCCTGGCACATGAATATCTTGCATGGCCACGTGGGTCCATGGCAGAATCATCCAGAGTCACCCAGAAAGGGCAAATTTGGAACTGCCAGACTGACAGAGGCAGTGCCCTTATTGCTCAGCTGATTGAGTTCATTCTTGGTGTAAGGGCAGGGGATGGATCACCTCACTTGTTTAGGGCAGCTCTTTTAGGATCACCCTCTGAAGATGCTCATCTCTCTGCCTTGAATTAGAAGGAGCTGGAACAATTCTGGGCTGAACAGGTATTTGCTTTCAGTATTGGCGAGGATGAATCCCATTTTGATGGACAGACATTGTTGTAATTCGGGTAGTTTCAGTGTGGGGTGATTTTGAATGGAGTGCAATCACCTTCATAGAGTTGTATTAAAACATCTGCACCACTGCAAGTCAGCTCGTTCTGTAAGCAAAAGAACTATTGATGTTGAAGGCAGCATTTGTCTGACCTATTCAGATACCCAGTTTAGAAAAAAGATGAATTTTGTTCTGTACTCTGCTCTGGCAGGCACATTCTTCTCTCTTCCGGGGCTTTTCATAGAGGAGCACAGAGGAAAGAAAGAGAAAACAATTTCTATTTCTGCTCCTTGTTTTTCCCATGTGGAATGTGTTTGGAGAATTGTTTACCTGGGGTGATTGCTTGGCTGGATTCTGGTGAGGATTGTTTGAGCCTGATGGCCAATCCAACCCACCTGTGGCTGGACTCTCAGAGAGGGTCACGAGTTGTGAGTGAGTTAGATATGGTAGTTAGAACAAGTAGGTTTGTAGTTTTAGTATCTGCTTTAAATAGTATATTAATGTATTATAGCATAGTTATAATAAAGAAATAATTCAGCCTTCTGAACTGGAGTCAGACATCAGCATTTCCTCCCACCGGGTTCACCTGCATTTACAATACTCTGCCAACTGAATTCCACTGCTGCAAAACCGTCACTCTCCACCTTTAGGCTGGACCAGAAAAAAATCCTCTCTCGGGGGGTTTCAGTGACTCCCACACTCACAGATTAATGGGATGATGATGTAGGAAAGCTCCTTACAGCCAAGTGCTTTCCAAAGACAATGAAACCAATAATCACTTCTTTGGGCACTGAGGTTGATCAGAACCATCAGAAATCTGCTGAAAACTTTTTATCAGAGCTCTGACAGGAGCCCGAGGTCCCGAGCGGAGCCGGGCAGCTCTCGGGCAGGAAGCAGCACCATGGACAGGGGCAGCCGCTTCCCTCTCAAAATCCCAGCTCCCGCCCGGTTGGAAGCAAACGCTCCTGATTTCAGGGATCTGGGATTTATGGATTCACAGAATGGTTTGGGTTGGAAGGGATCTTAAAGATCATCTCATTCCACCCCCTGCCATAGGCAGGGACACCTTCCAGTAGATCGGATTGTCCCAGGCTCCATCCAACCTGGCCTTGGACACTTCCAGGGATCCAGGGCAGTCACAGCTTCTCAGGGTCACCCCACGCTCACAGCCAAGAATTCCTTCCCAAAACCCCTAATCTAACCCTGCCCTCTGTCATTTTATACCATCCCCTCTTGTCTTGTTACTCCATGTCCTTGTCCAAAGTCCCTCTCTGAGCTTCTTGTAGCCCTTTTAGGTGCTATAAAGATCTATTGCATTTATTCTACTTTTTTTTTTTTTTAATTGGAAGATCTGAGTGGCACTCAGAAGTATTGGTTGTGACATCTGCATTTTCTTAGCAGGAAATACAACAAAATCCCTGTTGTGCATAAGACAAAAAAAAAAAAAAAAAAAAAAAAAGACATACAAAACCTGCCTATTTCAAAAAAACAACAATAATAGAGCATAATTACTCAGTATCAGACAGGAAAATTAGAAAAGTGTTCTTTCATGTCTTTTATCCTCTAAATTGTACCATTTTGGCCTTACCTTGTTGCTCTTTTGTTATGAGCCATGCCAGTAAAGAGAGTTTTGACACAATTCTTGGACTGCTGTTCACATCATCCCTTCGTTAAGTTACAAGGTCATAACAGGAGACCAAAGCTAATCCAATGAGCAAACTCAGGTGACTTGACATCTGCCAGCTGAATTGTTTAATTATTTTGATTAGCAAATGCCTCAGGAGTCATCTTGTATTTACAGGGAAAATGAGAAAATGTCATTGTCACCTGCTTGTTTCCAGAATTGCCTGTTCCCATCTGACTGTGAGATTTTTATGAAGAATTTTCCCCTCCCTGTGCTGTTAATCATCAATTTGCTCAGCTTTAATTTCTCCAGGAGAGAAACTGCATTTTGCTAAGAAACAGTGACAAGAAAAGGAGGAGGTGTCTGCCCACTTCTGTTTTGTGAACAGTGGAAATCATGCCTGTACCTCTGAGCAGTACCAGGACAAGTCCCCTGGCTCCAGTTCTCCTGTGGGGTTTGGGCTTTTTTTGTAATAATACACCCAAAGTCTTTACAGTGATTTTCATGCACAAATTCACTCCTCTCAGTGCTAATGACCTTCATTAAGTGGTGACTGGTGTAAATAAGCTTAGGCTATTTAGGATAATGTGTGTTTCACAGGCCTGCTAGATGACAAAATTTCCTTATTATTGCAAAGTTTATTGCCTTTGCATTTTCTCCTGACATTTTAAGTGAAAAGGGGTAAATTTTAGAGGTTTCTCTTACTGTTTTCACAGGTGATTACATTCCCAAGACTTCATGAGTCACCAGAGATTACCTTTTAGGCCTCTGGCAAGTATAAAATAAAATATTGTGCCTGTAAATCCCCATGACCTATGCAAGTGAATCAGTTGACCTCCACTGATATAACTGTACAGATTTTGTCCAGAGAAATTAAAAGATGTGCCAGATAAGACGTTCCAGGGGGCTGCAGGTTGGTACCTTTATATTTAGATCCTGGGGTTTTGTGGTGCAGCTCCGTGGGCTGCTGGATGCTGTTGACCTGTTGGTGCCTGCACCCTCTAACCCCATAAAAGTGGGATCAAAGTCATGGAAAAACGGCCACGAATGTTCTTCATCTTCTTCCTCACCTGTGCTTTGATTGTTAGAGTCTCTTTTCAGGTGAGAGGATCCCAGGCTCTCAGACTGTGCTCTGAGCAGCAGGGTTTCACATCAGAACCAGGTCTGGCACTCTGCTGTGGGCAGGAGGAAGGAAATTCCCTGTGCTTGTTACAAGTCTTAGCCAGGGGTCTACACAGGTGCCGTGGTTTGAACAGAGAGGTGTCTGCTAAGGAAGGCAGGAGCCTCCCTTGAAATGGAAAATATAAACCTTCTCCATCTGAATTATTAGGATTTTGAAATTAAGGGTCTCTCAGGCAAAGAAATGGGAGGAGGAATAACAGTTCTTTAATAGGAATATAGAAGTAAAAATGCAGTAATACAGAACAACACTGCCAGAGTCAGAGCAGGCCCTGGCAGCCTGTGGGTCAGGGTGGTGGCAGCAGTGCCATTCCATGGGGGCTCAGCCCTCCTGCAGTGCCAGCTGTGCTTCTGCTGGAGCAGGATCCTGGACAAGGCTGGAGTTTTCCTCTGAAGCTCCAGGGCTGCTGGAGATGGGCCTGGGCTTCCTCTGGGAATGCAGTGGGGAAGAAAGCTGCTCCTCTGGGAATGCAGTGGGGAAGAAAGCTGCTCCTCTGGGAATGCAGTGGGCAAAGGCTGCTGTGGTGTTGCAGGAGTCAGATTGTATCCAGGTAGGAATGCTTGGCTCCTCCCCTGGGCACAGCATCTCCCCATGGGATGATGGAATTTTCTCAGCCATGCAGGGACACTCAGTGGCCATGGACAGAAGAGATCTCCTGGAGGGAGGATTGGCTGTGGGAGGGATAAAGAAAAACTGCCCCATGAACAGAAGAGAACTGCCCCACCTGGTTTTAACAGATGGCAATAGAACACACAGCCCCTGCCACATCTTGCATTTGCAAGCTAGGATAACGGGGTACTTTGGCTCTGAATTCCTCCATCAGATTGGGCTCCACCTGCTCTTCCAGAACTTCAGTGGGGTATAATTACCCTTTTCCTTTCTTAATTAATCAAGTCAGTCCAGCTGAAGGAATGAGAGGCATTTCTAGACACTCTGCAGGTGTCTAGAAAACTTTCAGGGGAAAAGAGATGGTGCTGAGGGAATTGAAGTGTCTCTGGGTTTTGATGGCTGAATTATTTTGGATGTAGACACTGTTTGAATTCCCATTTTAAGTTCAATTTGGATTGTGTAGAGAGCTCAGTATCTTGATGCCAACAGCAGTTATGAGAGGAAGGAGACCAGGAGGGAAATCAGAGAGTCCCAGAATGGTTTGGGTTGAAAGGGACCTTAAAGATCCCCTGCTGTGGACAGGGACACCTTCCACTAGAGTTGCCCAGAGCTTGGTACCATTTTACTCCTTTTACCTGTCTTGTTTTGGCAGTTTATTTTACACAACAGTGAGTAAATTGTCCCTACATTGCCCATTACCTTCCTTCCAAAATGCAGAGACTTTACTTCATGTTTTTATGAGATGCTGTGGCACAGACTCAAATATTATTGTCCTGTTCCTTGGCACCTTCGGGGTCTTCCTGAGACTGGAACTCTACACAGTGATAGTGATGTATATATATGTGTATATATATATATATATATATACATATATATATTTACAAACTTCCAGCTGCTAACACAAAGTTCTTAAATGTCCCTTCAGGCCACACATGAACCTCTAGAGCTCAGGTCAGCTGTGATATTAATTGCTAATAACAGCACGTTTGTCTCCTTGCATAATGCAGCTGTGGCATTAATTACCACTGGGGTTATGGGTCAGGCTTAGAAACCAGCTGTAAGCTTCAAGTATTTGACCCCTTTTTTCCATAAATCTCAAAATCTTCTCTTTTTTGACTCAGTTAACATTACGTTCAGCTGTTCACCTTTTTAGCTGGACCCTTTTTCCTCTGCATAATAAAGGGCAACAAAGCGTAGCCCAGTGTTATGGGAAAAGAACAAGACACACTTTACATTACGAGTTTGCATGTGGGAAAACAAATAAACAGAAGGATTAAAAAATAAAACAAAAATCCCCACCAAACCCAAACTATTGCAACCAAGAAATTTTCAGATACAGCCAACACACCCCAACCATTTATTAAGACTCAGGAACCGCAAGTCCCATGCACAGAGTGTCATTTTTCACTGTGGGTGTGCTCAGAATGGGGATTTACAGGTTGGGGTCACAGCACTGTGTGTAAGGATGGCTTTACCTCAGTGAGTGTGTGAAAAGGCAGCTTGTTGGCTGCAATATATTCCCCAAATCATCATACTTTCAAAAATATCTGACAATAAAATGGCCTTTCACCTTTCCAGGTGCAAGCACACAGAACTGCCTGATGCTCTCACTGCATCTTTCATCCCATTTTGTCCCAGTATCTGGGAGGAGGTGGGGAAGGAAGGGAGAATTTACAGGCTGCTAAAGAGATGCTGTAGTTTACCAGCCTAGCTTTGGAGTACATGTATGTATAAATATAAATATTAAATATAAACATAAATAAATTTAAATAGTTGTACATACATGAATGTATGCATGCATGTATTTTACATTCCCATTTATAATTTGTTGTTGTCTCTCTAAAAACCTTCTGGCTACTACCCTCTGAAGTAGGCAAAGATGTTGCCTACCTCAGATCACTGCCTCTAAAAGCCAATCCCAAATCTGATGCTAAAGAGTGACATTGAACAGCAGAGCAGAATGACCCACATTCTCTAAAGAGGGTGGAAGGAATGAATAGGGAGCATGAACTGGGACTTTTGACTTGGACCTAAGTTTATTATTTGTGCTACAGAGTGGGTCAAAACATGCCTTCTTTTTGAGTGCACCAGGCACAAGTTGTATTTTTTTTAACAATTTGAACAGGTTTTTACATAAACAAGTCGATGTCGCAGCCACTAAAACAGCAGCACTCATAAAGATCCACTCAGGACGAAGGTTTACTGCTTTATTCAATACTAACTCCTTTTAAGCTGCTGAAAGGCCAATTATATGTTGCTGGTATGAGTTTTCATTTCCTAACAGTGTCATTTTCTGCCATACAACCTGCAGCATGTATTAGAGTTTGAACAGGACCAGTTCATCTCTGCTCTTCATTCACTATTTCATTTTCCCTTCCCTTCCTGCCTCACAAACACATCTCCACCAGGCTCAGCTGGGTGCTGGCTGCTGAGGAGTGCCCTTATTGCTGTTCCAGGGGTACTTTTGAAGGAGGGATCCTTTCTTTGGCATCACCTGGTGCCTCGTGGCTTTTTGAGAACCTCTCTGCCTCCCCGATGGCGACGCATCAGCGCCGTGCTTGGCAAGCAGCTGGAGCCACGAGAGGCAGGAGCTCTGAATGCCACAACCTTTCCAGAATGAGAACCCCCCTTCCTCCCAGGCATAAGCTGCAGGAATGGCATTAGAGGAGCTCTTGCATCTGGAATGCAGATGGTACTCAGGAGGAAGAACATGAAGATGTTTTTAGAAAACTTCCATTGTAGAAAATTGTAAGAGCTGGAAAAATAAATACCTATATAGACACAGGTTTTTTTTTTTTTTTTTTTTTTCTTTCCATAGCAGGAAGCAAACATTTATTCTGAGCTCAATCCCTGCTCTTAATACACAATCCCCAAACAGCTCTAGCGTCATTAAGAGTCGCAATAAAATGATTTTCCTTTTTAAATAGCCTGGCATGGAATTTAAGGCTGAGCAGAAATAAAAGATACAACTGGAAAACCAAACAGAAACTCAGGTACAAAACATTGCTAAGACAACAGACAGTTGTATTACGTGACTAAACTCCCACATGTGGAAGGAGCTACAGGCATTAGGTGATTCACTGTTTAGTGCTATATATTTATATATATTTATGACCAAGAGATTGTTCTGCAGGCTTCTCCATAGTGAAAACCAGGAAATTTTGCATGGTGATTCTTGAAGAAACACCAATCCACCATTCTTACATGTTTAGCAGTGCTGATTGCTCTGTTTCTCTCATGTTTCCCCTCTATACCAAGAGGTCCTCACTTTAAGTGGAAAAGAAGAGGTAGGGAGGATGAGCAGACTTGTTTTTTCTCACTGCAGGGTACATTTCATATCAACTCCCATTATCCCCATCCTGTCATATGTTTTATTTCACATTTCACACGTTTCATTCTGTTTTTATTTCCTAGTGCTGCACAGCCCAGCTGTTGTAGAGTTTGCTTTCCCTGTAAAAACTCTCAGCAAGACTGGTACCTCCACAAGGATGGCCTGAACTCCATTTTAAAATGGAATTATAAAATCCTAGGATGGGATTTTGTTGCCTAACCCATCATCTAATGCCATGTTGAGGTTCCATCAGAGCACTGGTCTTCTGTGGGTTCCACTTCATATTTGGGAGCCTGGTTCAGGAGCCTCAGGTATCTCCAGACAGCCAAATCCTGTTCTTCTGTGACATGGATTTGACCCTGTCAGTTAAGAACTGTAAATTTAGGTTTCTAAATCTGCAGGATAATAAGAAAAACAGGAGGTGAGCAAAATTGTGGGTCAAGATAATGATCATTGATTAGGGAAAGCAAAAGCTGCACACACAAGCAGTGCAGAAAGAGGAATTTTTTTACTAATTCACATCTTTGGCAAGATTCCAGCCTCTTTCTGGAGAGCAGGGCCACTGCAACAGTCACTTGAGACACTGAGTGCCATAATCACCAACAAGCTTTTATTGCTGAGCACACATTATAAAAACTGCATGTGACAGAAAATGCAGTGGAAAATGAAACACGGTGGAAAATGTAGAAATTAGGGGAAAAAGGAAAACACCCAAATGCAAATATCCTGTGGAGATAGGCCCCTGGGTTCAGAGGCATTGACCTAAACTGGATTTAATTGGACTGACAACCTTGGGTGTAACTTGAGCGACAGGAAAAAACAAACAAACAAACAAAAAAAACCAAAAAAAACCAAAAAAAAAAAAAAACAAAAAAAACCAAAAACAAAACAAAACCAAACCAAACCAAACCAAAACAAAACAAAAATGTATAAAATGCAGTTTTTATAAAACCAGTACAAGCTCAGGGAACTGGGAGGTCAGAGCTGCCACTCCCTTTCACAAAGCACTTGACCCATTCACCTCCTGGGGGTTGCACCAAATTATGCCCAGAGGTTCCTTTCAGCCCAAATTATTCTCTGATTCCAATTTCCCTCCCAGGCAAGCCAGTTTGCATTTCAAACAGAGATTCATTCCTCGACAGGAGATGGCTTCCAGGCAGGACTTTTTTCCATCTAACACTGGTGAAGAGGATTCCTGGAAATCGGGAAATGGAGCTGGATTTTCCACCCAATATTCCCAGTGTTTTGATCTTCATCTGGATAACCAAGTTCTGTAAAGGGATCTGTGTCAATGACAAAATTTTAAATAATTTTAAAAGAAAAGCTCATTAATTTCTTTGGGAAATCCATTTTTTTCACTATTACTTTCCTAAATGTTTTAGAAAATATGATCTACAAAGTCTTTCTGATACATGGTTGAGATTCAACGAATTACAATAATTTAGCTTCAAATGAAAATCTTGTAAACATAAGACCCAGCTCATTAACATTCAACACAAATCTCTTATTCCAGTAAAAATCTGCCTTCCAATCTAGTTACAATTCTGTTTTCTGCATTTAATGGGTTGAAGGGTAATTAGTATGGGGTGGGAGAAGCTGCATTCAGGCACAGCATTCTGAACCATCTCCAAATATCACGCAGCTGCCTGTTTCCTGTAATTTCATTACTTCCTGAAAGCCTTGTAAATTCATCTTTTAAAACATCAGGGGAAGTAGCACCCTGAAATATCTGTTCTGATTAACTTCTACAATTAATAAAGGTATTTCCACAGTTTCAACTCATTTTTCCATGGGTCAGATTCAGAATTTTTTTTTTTTTTTTTTAAATTTAATAACCACAGAGATTCTAAATTTAAAATGAAAAACAACTTATGCAAGCAAAAAAAAAAAAAAATCTTTCAGTGTCAAGTTAAGTCTTTAAGAGGTTTGGACAGTGCCTTTATTAGCATGCTTTAACTTTTTGTCAGGCTTGGATTGATCAGGGAGTTGGAGTAGATGATCACTGCAGGTACATTCAAACTCAAATATTTCTATTCTATTCTCTCCTATTTCTCTCATTGCTACCTGGTTAGCACTGACCTCTGGCAATGTAACCCATAAAATAAAGGCAGGTATTTACTGATGTGTTTGTGTGTGTGTATAGAATGTGTTGGAATATGGGGAAAAATTACATTCTACAGGAAATCCTGGCAGAAAAGCAAGTCTTGGCCACTCATACGATGCCATAGAATATTAACTCTGTCCTAAAAATACTCAGAGATTGACAGCCACTGTTTATCATTTCAGCCAGTCCATTGCTTTCCAGAAAGTGCTATTTTAGTCCTAGTATCAATCAATTTTTATACAATGTAGAACAACATTTACACAATCCCCTGTCATGTCTGCACTTATGGTTAAAAGGAGAATATCCAATAAAATAAATTTAATAAGCTGATTAAATAATTCAAGATTCTGCTTAGATAAAGCAGTGAACACATGAGCCACAGTTCAATGGACTTAATGTCATCCACGGCATTTCCTCCCCACTTTGCATCCTGCTCTGAACATTTAGGTGTGCTCAAATAGATATTTATTTGTGATTTTTAAAATCACATCTCAGTATGAGGTGTGAGGTCATTGTACTAGCACAAAACTCTCATGGGAGTTTCACTAAGTGGAGAGCAAAAGAGAAATGTGGGAGCTGTGCCCACAAGGGGAATGCTTTGGCAAAGGTGATGGAAAGACCCTTTTTTATGTATGAATGGTGGGCTCAGACTCCTTTACTCTCTGAAATACAGGGATATTCAAACTTTCAGAGGACAAAACATCCCAGGAAACGTGCAATGTCCCCAGGTGTGCTGCAGGAGAGAAATGGAAATGTAGAAGGAATTGATCAAGTTGGTGGGAACAAGGCTGGTGGTGGTCTGGGCTTGACTGAGCCCACTGGGGTCCATCCAGCAACCTGTGCACTCACCACTCATTCCACAGGAAAAATAAATGTTTTCTCTGTGTAGAGAGAATATAGAGAAGAGAAGGAAATGGTGGAGACCTGTTCAGAGGATGATTCAGTCTCCTGTCATCAGCACAAGCACAGCCCTCTCCTATGCTGTTCAAGCTCCATCCTCAAAGGAGTTTACACTTTTACTGTAACTTTTACTTTAATCAATGTGCTGTCCCTGAGATTTATCACTTCCTGATGCCTAAGATTACTTTGACCTTGACTAAATGGCAGACATGTAGAAAACCAGTAAAGTTCACTCCAGTTGGAAGAATGTAAACATTTTGTAATGGTTCTCACATCTGGGGCAGTCCTTGACCATGAGAGTTTGAGAGGAGTGCATTGAAATCCATTTTACATCCTCAGCATTTAAGTGCATGGGAGTTGTTGCTCTCCTTTTATAAGGAAGCACTGCCTCTGTGTCACAGCTTTCTTTCAGTTGGGTTCATTTTCCTAATGAAGAGAAAAACGACAGACCAAATCACAAATTTCAATTTAAAACTTTCCATGCAGAGTCCATTCATTCCGGGGTGCTATAACATAAAACCTCATTCACATCACTCCCTCATTTTACCTCGCTGAGGCATCCTGTGGCTCATCATGCTGAGTTTTATTTCTTAGGATTTTGAACTTTTGAAAGGAAATGTTTCACAGTAGCACCTCAGCATTTGAGTTGTGGTATGAACATTGTGAGCACGTCATAAATCATGTTCCTTCCCTTCACACTGCAGTGCATGTGTCACAGCAAAAGTGAAGGTTAAAGCTATCTTTCCTGAGCTCTAAGCACACTCAGACAATGAACAGAAAAGGAATCTAACAACTTTCACCCACTTTCAGTATAAACCACCCAGGTAAAATTCAGAACATGCAAAGGAACTAAGTTCAATGGGTTACAGCTCAGTATTTATGAAAGTATTATTTTTAAAGCAAAGGAAAGGAAACTTTCAGATTTCTCGTGTGTGTAACATGTCCTGGCACCAGAAAATGCAGAGCCTACAAGGAGGAGACACAGCACCAGGTCAAGGAGTAGTGCTGGAACTAATCCTGCTGACCCAAAGGATGTACGCTCCAAATCCAGTAATCAGTGTCCTGCAGAATGTGTCCCTTAAGTCTCAGCTGTTTTCTGTGTGATAAAAAAAAAATCCCAGCAGTTTCCCCTTGCAATTTTGAGGAATGAAATGCTCACTGGGCTCTGCCAGTCTGAATGTGGTCTGATTTTCTAGTTGAATACATGTTGGTTGTACAGAAAACATTTTCACTTGTCCCAGTTGCCCCTCGCTATATTTTTGTCTTGTTTTCCACTTTCTAAGTGCTGTAGACTGAGCTGTCTTTTCAGAATTTCCTTTACTCTTTCTCTGACTAAAATCTAGTGAGTACAAAATTAAGTTATAGAAGGCTGCTTGGAGTCTTCCCCAAACATTTGTGAAGAATTTGCTTCCTGCTAGTTCTCATTTATGGCTGACACTACAGCTGAAGTTATTTAGCATAGCTGGGCTTTGCCATTCACTTGTATTTCACTTGTGATTTTGGTCAGGATGAAAGGAGTTGGAATTATGGAATGGTTTGGGTTGAAGAGGATCTTAAAAATCATCCCATACCACCCCCTGCCATGGGCAGGGACACCTTCCACTGTCCCAGAGTGCTCCAAGCCCTGTCCAACCTGGCCTTGGACACTTCCAGGGATCCAGGGGCAGCCACAGCTGCTCTGGGCAGCCTGTGCCGGGGCCTCAGCACCCTCCCAGGATTTCTTCCTAATATCCCATCTAACCCTGCCCTCTGTCATTTTATAACCATTCCTCCTTGTCCTACCCACACTGAAAGCCTTGTAATGTTTTAATAAGAACTCCCTCTGCCTACAAATGCTACCTTGAATGTCAGGATACAAACCAGCTTGAAGTGCTTTTCTGTCCAGCTCCATTTCTCTGCATTGCTGCTGATCAGTTGGACCTAGGCAAGCCCAGCAAATACTGGGATGTGGGCAAACACAGCTGAGGGAGATTTGTGTTGCTTTATTGCCTTCCTGTGGCATTTGGAGCAAAGCTGATCACAGCCCATGTAGAAACTGCCTTTCAGGGTCAGCAGCAATACTGTGTGTGTAACCTGGATGTGGTCCCTTGAAAATACCTGAAGCAGCTTAGAAACCTGAATTTGGGAAGCCTGGGGAATGTGTGGTAATGTTTCTATGGGTCCTGGGCAGAGGGCAGGGTGATCTCCTTGCACTAATGACCTCTTCCCACAACACCAGATTTCCTCCAGGGGTCACATCAGGCACCTCCAACCAGAAAAGGGTTTCTGTTGAGTGGAGATACACAAACCTCCTGATACAGCAGCCTGAAGGAGGGCTGGAGAAAAACTGACTTCAAAGAAACCAAGTCTGCAAAGGAAGGGTGGTCTCCTTTCATGGTGTGATTGCTCTGTGTTACCATATCTGTCTCCTTGTTGCTCACCCCTGTTTTGTGAACAGCTGTGACTCTATTCTTTCCCCTGTGCAGGAGACACAGATTCAAGTACACATTGGTCCCTTCTGGATGTATTTGACAGCTCTGGTTACTCAGTCTTGAAAAGGATTTGCAGAACATGAATGAATTGAAGACACAAGTTACACTCTCAGTTTTTCACAGGGAGTGGCATTATTTTCTTCCAGTGTGACACGTGGGTGATTCTGCAGCAGCTGGACTCAGAACCTTGGAACATTCTTGAGACTGTCCAACATCCTCATACAGATGTAGTTATGGTGACAGAGAATTTTCAAGAATAGGTACTTAAAAAGTATGAGTGAAAAGTATAAGAGAAAAATTATATTAATGTCAGAAGTTTCCTGCTTTAGGTTTTGCTATGGATTACAGGGATCAGATATGAGGATGAAATCTTACTCTGGAATAAATTGCAGCCACAGAGTGACATTTCTTAAAATCTAAGGTTGATTTCTCAGTGAGGTAAATACATGGTATTGCCTGGAAAGCAGGGTGTCCTTGTTCTCCTCCGTGAAGAATTAAAATGCTGAGATGAGAAAGGAGAATAGGGTTAAGAATTAATAAAAAATAGAAGATAAAACCAGCCAAACCCTTTTAGCACAGCTGATTTGATTTTCCTTTAAATTGGCATAGGTTTTCCTTGAAGAAGGATGAGACGGGACCATTCACTGTGATGCATCTCCCTGCAAGAGCCATCCTTCAGACTTTGAATGAAAATCTGCTTAATGCTAACAAGATTCGAGTCCTTTATTTATTCCCAACACACAGAGGCAGGGATCAGACTTGAAGGCCTGTGATGGTTTTATTTGTAGACGATTTTGCCTGATGCTGGTTATCTCTGACAGCATTTTCTTGGGCTGGGTTCATTCCTCTTGTCACAATTAGACATGTGACATGTGTGGAATGACACCACTAATGCCACTGCCCTTAAATCTTCTTGCCCTTATGTGATGCAGAATCCCTGTCCCAGCTCCCACCTGTATAAATCTGCAGGATTTAATCCATCAGGAGCACATTTAGTGCAGTCACAGCTCTGTAGTCAGTGACAAATGAAGCAAACAGGCTCTCACCCAGCACCATTGAGGCAGCCCTGCACCTTTAGGTGTGCAATGAGTTTCTCTGTGATGTTCCTCCCTGTTACACTCCAAAATCTGGAACAGCTCCCTTGGCCTCTACCCTTTCACTCCAGGTCAGCACCTGTTGCAGTAAGGTAGAAAAATCATACAAAAGGCTTCATAAAATCAAGCCTGCTCTGTTAAAATCAATGGCTGGCCTTGTCAAAGCTGGCACTTTGCAAGTTCCCATGTGAAAGCAATCCTGGTGTGAGCAGTTCATTAGCATAACAATCTATTCCTGGGTGAAAAACAACTGGCACCTGGATAAACGGGTTTTACACTGCTAGAAAAATGAAAACTATCTCTCACAAACAACTGTCCCTGTACATACCCTCTGGTCACTCCTGCACATACAGCTGGTTATGGAATTCTGGAATTTTTAAGCTGGAGGGCCTTTGCCACTGCTTCCACTTTAGATCACCTTGAGTGACCAATCAGTACAGAATAACAACTTGTGACTAACCAATATAAGTAATTGGCAAGAAAACTACTGACCAATTGGAGGTCTGTAAGACTGAATAAAAAGGAGTTATGTGACTAAAGAATGGGCTTTTTCCACCATGAAGAAAATGGAGTCCCATATGATTTATTAAATGATTTATTCCCATGAACACCTGTGTGTGGAGACCTTGGATACATGCAGGGATGATGCTCCACTTGAGGCAGCAGATTGGAAAGCGCTTCTTGCTTTTCTATTCTGTTTTTACTGCATAAAGGTCTTTCTAAAGAAAATCTCACCCAATTCAGGTTCTTTTAACACAGCACTACAGATGGTGCAGCTGCTGATTTTTAAGGGATGAAGACATCTGTGAATGAAGGGCCATATACATTCCAGGAGATGGTGAACACTTAAAATCATAGAAGGTTGGGAAGACCTCCAAAATCATCCAGTCCAATGTTCAGCCCACTAAGCCAATCACTAAACTTTGCCATTCTCACCCATCCCCACTGAGACTCACAACCTCAGGACAGTTTGGCTCCAGGTCTCCAAGCTGAGCCTGTTGAATTTTTCTCCAAGATGTTTTTTGGTGTCTTTATCTCCAAGGGATCATATCAACAGGAAGACTCAGAATTAAGGTCATATACAGGGGCTGAACTCCTCTGTGTGTGAAATTTTGAGCTCAGCAAGACAAATATATTTTTTTTTCTTCTGAGAATTCTCTCAGGTCTGGGTTGACTGACCTGTTTCATTTAATTGTCACTTGGACGACTTTGGATTGTGTAATTTATTTATTCTAAAAGTGAAAAGAGGTTCCTTGCACTCTCTTTTACTATGAACTAAATGCTTGCTTGCAGGGGCTGCTCCAAAATAACTCCAGTGTGCAGGAGTTTTCTTTACTACACATCAGCTCTCTAATGGGAAAAGCTGTTAGAAACTCAGTAATGTTTTGTTAGGTTCCAAACTCCCTCTTCAGGAATTACTGACATTCCTGACACTTGTGCTGAGCTGACAGCTCACACTGTCAGTGCCTGAGGATCCCAGTGCTGAACATCCCTAAATATTTCTGCTGATGCCTTTTAAGGCTCACACTGAGGTGTGGTACCACTGGAACATCCTGATTCAGGCAGTTTCCCTTGTTAGCTAGAGAATGGTGAAATGAAAGGCAAAAATTAAAGATATAGAGGTATTTTTGCCTTTTTTTGTTCCCTGACCTGCTCTCTTCCATAGCTCTTAACTTAGATGTTAAGTTAAAGACTTTTAATTATAAAGCTCTGTACAATTTCCATGTGAAATACGACAAAAATGGAATATTTATGAAAGAAAACACTAACAATTCAATTCTTCCCATTTCCTGTCAGCTTGGATTCACCTCCCAAGGAGCACAGAGAAGCAAATAAGACAGCAATTTTGGGTGGAAAAGAGTCTTGATCCTCAGCACACAGTGGCACCTCCAGTTCTCAACATGCTTCTCCCTGAGTTGCTGCCTGTTTTATTGAGCTCCCATATAAATGGTTCTTTTTCCTCTTTTGAATTAAAATGAATTTCATACCAGCCAGGTTTCATTACTTTGTTTATCCTTCCAAAACACTTGTGTATATCAAACTCACAAAACATGTCTGATTTTGTTTGCAGATGGTTTTTGCCTCCCATGAAATAACCAAGAGAACATTTGGTTTGATTGCACTCATTTATTTGCCCATTAGTCTGTTTGTAGCTGTAATAAGAAGGCAAATGATTTCCACTGTATATTTTATTTATGGGATTTTTCTGAAGATTAAACTGCACAGCCTGATTCAAATGTTAGAAATTATGGAGTTGTGGCATCCAAGGACCTAATTGGAAGCATTGTGCAGAGGATTTGAGAGCTGCAGATCTTGGGTGCAGAGTCAGAGGAAGAATCTGAACTTCCTGCTCCTCCTCTCATTGCATTCAAAATTCGGGGTTGCTCAAATCCACCCAGAACACCTTTGCCCACCCTTGTCAAGTCCCTGTCAACCCCAAAGCAGGTAGGATGCATCAGAAATGGAGACATGGAGAAAGGGGTGGGAGGGATGGAACACTATGAGGAAAGACTGGGAGTACTCACCTGGAGAAGAGAAGGCTCTGGGGAGACCTCAGAGCCCCTTCCAGGGCCTAAAGGGGCTCCAGGAGAGCTGGAGAGGGACCCTGGACAAGGGCATGGAGTGATAGGACAAGAGACAATGGTTTTAAACTGCAGGAGAGTCGATTTAGATTAGGCATAAGGGAGAATTTTTTTTTGCTTTAGGTGGTGAAACACTGAAATGTTGTCCAGAGAGGTGGTGGGTGCTCCATCCTGGAAACATTGAAGGTCAGGGTTGGACAAAGCTCTGAGAAACCTGATCTAGTTGAAGATGTTCCTGCTTATGGCAGGGGAGTTGGACTAAATGACCTTTTAATGTCCCTCCCAACCAAACCATTCTATAATTCAATGCCTCTGTGATTCCAAACAAACCATGTTGGGTTGTTCACTGGTGTCTTTAGGTGAGTGCTGGATTTTGCTCTCTCCAGTGGGCTGGTGCCACCTGGTTCAATGGCTTTTGAAACTTCCTTGTTGTCCAGGGAGCTAAAGAGGAAGAAGTGGTAAAGCATCTCCAATTTAATAATCCCAGGATTCTGTAACCAGGTTCTTGCTCTGTTACAGTCATGGATGCAGCATCACTTTCAGGATCTCCTCTCAGAATTTTCCAGATCAGCTAGGGAAGTGTCATTAATTCTTTCCATTAATTGTAATTAATGGCATTCAGCAGGTTTTGCAATTCTTATACTTGAGTATTTTTGAAGCTGAAAGTCCTCCCGTGTTATAGACTTCAACATTTATTGCCAACATCATGGGAATATGTTCTGGAGGAGGTTTTAGTAACAGGTTATATCCTGCCAGAGATGGAAGAAAAATGAGCTTGGATTGTTGTTTTTGAAGCAATGTTATTTTTGTGAGTGTTCCTAACGATGCAGACATCAGATCCATTTCATAATTGTTTCTGCGTCCTGCTACGTGCAAGACACTTTAAAAAGTACTTTATTAGTATAAATGAAAGAAAAATCCTGGCTCATAGCTCACTAAAACCTCTGTCTTGATGAGTCAGTGTGTTTCTTCCTTCCACCTCCAAGCAATTATTTTGATCTATGGAGCAGCCTTGATGAATCAGATGGCTTCTTTTAGTTATAGAGGAATAACTTGCAAAGTTTTAAGGAAACAAATGACTTAGACTGAATTTCTTATTAAATACAAGAGAAAGTCTGGTAAACAGTGTTTAGCATGAGGTGCTCAGGCCCAGTGAAATCTTTTTACTCCACTCTCCAAAGCTTTTCCTCACCATACACACTCAGAAGTTAAACAGAAGTGAATGCAAATGAAAATTGAAGTAAAACTGCTGACTTAGATATCTGCTGCCACAGTGAAAAGGAATACCCAGTCTGAATATTAAATAGTAATCAATGAAATTAAACTGTTTCCTGTGAGGATTTGTGAAGATCTTAGCTTTGGATTGAAGTCCTAGAATTAGCACTGTGTATGGGAACAGATCATGCTCACCTTATCCACAGGTATTAATAGATTGTATCAGAATTTTGGGGTTTTATTAGGCATTTTGGGGTTCATTTATGGCAGAAATTACAGCCTTTTCTCTTGATGGGAAACCTCTGAGTTAGCACACATCCTGTGCAGATCTCCCTGTCCAGGATGGAGAGCTCAAAAATGGATTGAATAAAACCCCCAACCTTCCACGGCCTCATTCACTTGGTCTATTTTAGACACTTATTTTAGGACCTGTACGCCTCTGAACATCCTGATTAGATTTCCTCTACCTGAAAGGCAGCCTAGAAAACAATCCACATTTATATGTAGGCAGATCAATCCCATGCTGTTGTTGCTTCTCCTTTTTTGTACTCTATTATTTGGTGCTGGTTGCTACATAATATTTTTTTCTTTCTTTTTGAAATAAGTTTTGAGGTGGAAACAAACCTTTGGCTTCTGGGTTTGCACAGCCCTTCAGGACCAAAATAGCAAACCTTTGAGCCTGGAGTCCAGAGTTTGGAGGCAGTGGTGCCTCTTTGGATCCAGATTGGTTAATTGAGGGTAAAGTCTCATCTTGCCCCGTTTCAGTAACGCCTCAGTGAAAGCTTCAACTAAAGGTCATCTCCCATCCTGTGCTCTGTGCTCCTGAGATTGTGCTGCTGCTGGGATCTTTCATTTTAGACTGTAGGCAGACAAATCTTTCAGCACCCGGCACTTTCTGCTGGAGAGACTCCTCTTGGCATTCAGGTGGAAGTGGGGAGGAACCTGCACTGGGCATCATTCACCCAGAACACATTTCCTAAGTGCAAGCTTTGCTTTCACAGCAAGGAAAGCAGAACGTAAAATGAGCAGAGCAAGGTGAACCTGCTCTCCTGCAATCCCTTTCTTCCCAGAATAGCCACAGAAATCTTTCAGAGGAGGAAATTGCTGCCTCATTTTCTGGAGAGTCTGAAACTCTCCCTCCCAAGTATTGCTGGCAAGGCAATAAATAAAAACAGCAAAAATAAAAATCCCGAAGCTCCAGGTCTTTTTTTCCAGTGTGTTTGTGTGTGCTCCTTGTACAATCAGAAGATCACCTGGTCCATAGCTCGTGTTTTGGACAGCCTGGGGTGGGTGTCTCACCTCCCAGTGCTCCACCAGTGACATCTACTGGTAAACGCCACCCTCGGCATCCCAGCAGTGGTGGGACCAGGCAGTGGGACCCGACCTGCTCCAGGCACCAGAGAACCACCACTGCTGGGAAGAGCAACCATGGGAAGGGTTGGCTCAGTTATAAAACCTTCCACATTCTTCAGGCCAGCACCATCCCTGGATGACGGGCCATTATGATTTTCATTACTGATTAATACTCGAAAGGGCACAATGCACATGTGAGAACAACTGCCTTGATGAACATCAGAAAAATCTGATTTAGTGCTGTGGTGCCTCTTGAGTAAGTGGAGTTTTGGGATCAGCCCCATCGTTAGCTCCATTGGTTTATTTTAATTATTCTCTGAGTTAAAACTATTGTGGAAGTTGATATATTTATGTCTCTTACAAAAGGGGAAAACTTGTCTACTGGTTTCAGCTCACGATAGCCATGTGAACACTGAATGAAATACATCCTGCTATTCAATCAGCTGTCAGAATTTATAAAAGATTCCCATTCTTAACTTCCAGGCTGTGTATGTTAAGCCATAACCATGGGATTGGTAAACTCCTACAGCAACCACAAACAATTGCCCTGAAAAGAGGAATTTCTGAGTGTTTGCGTGCAATGGTGTTTTATATTTGGTCTCTGGTACAACACAACAGTGAGTTTAACTTGTCATTCCTGAACTTCAATCATCATTAGCATTTGGTTCAATTCCCTCCTCCAAAACAAATACAAAATAAATGACAAACATCAAGCTGAATTCTAAAGTTCAGCCCTGGCTGTGCCCTTTAGCATTATTCACTGTTTGCAAACATTGCTCAACATCCAGTCCCTGTTTGAGATGAACTGGTGGTTGTTTATTTGAAGCCATTGAACCATGTGAGGCAGCAGCTCTTTGTAGCCTTGCAGAAAGCCAAAAATAAAACCAGCTGTGTCCAACCCTGACAAGCAATGGTGCTTCTCTCTTTTGGTTTTAGCATCCTGTGTCTTGGCCAAATAGAAGGGGCAGTTCAGTAACTGTTAGAAGGGCATGTTTTTATAAAATATCTTTCTGCAAAACTATTCCACTGCCCAAATCTCAACATCTGGCTTCTGTTTGGGCAACTCTTGGAATCGAAGAGTCACAGAATATCCTGAGTTGGAAGGAACCCACAAATATCATCAAGTTCAACTCCTGGCCCTGCACAGACACCCCAACAATCCCACCCTGTGCATCCCTGGCAGCATTGTCCAAAAGCTCCTGGAGCTCTGGCGGCCTCGGGTGGGGCCATGCCACCACCTTTCCTGATTTCCAGCCTAAACCTCTCCTGAAACTGCTTCAAGCCGTTCCCTCGTGTCCTGTCACTGATCATCAAAGACAGGTGTTTTGTTTTGTTTTGTTTTGTTTTGTTTTGTTTTGTTTTGTTTTATTCTAGGGCTTTACTTGTCAAGTCAATTATTTCTTTAAATGGAGTTAGAGGGAGATGGCAGGAAGTGTCCTTCCCTCAAAAACAGAGAGGAGCTTTTGCCAACGACTCCAGGTGATTAATGCACATGGAACTGCTTCATAAGCAACACAAATTATGATCAAAGAATCATAGAATCACAGAATGGTTTGGTTTGGAAGGGACCTTAAAAACCATCAAATTTCAACCTCCTGTCATGGGCAGGGACACCTTCCACTCTCCCAAGGTGAACCAAGTACCATCCAGCCTGGCCTTTGACACTTTCAGGGATCCAGGGACAGCCACAGCTTCTCTGGGCACCCTCGACCCCCCACAATAAATAGACACTTTTGAAAATCTTGTTGTAAATAAGAATTATCGGCTTTGCTGAGGAGGTTCCTTTGTTTCCACCTGCACTAAAGAGACACATTTCTGCATGGCATTTGCTATGAAAAGCCAAAGGAACCCACTTCAGCTGCTCCCAGTGCAGGAGACCTTCTTGCTCCTGTTATTTCAGCTTAGCACAAGTTCCCAGTGAAAAGTTGATGGATAAGATCATTTCTGCTAAACCACAGGCACCACCATGGTCATTACAATGATCACACACCCCCATCTGACTTCTAGACATGCATTTAATTTCCTTAGATTCATGCTATAAAAACATTTCCCTTGTGGGCTGTGACACAGCCTTCACATTATATCAGACACTTTTAGTTGGACAATTATCCGAATGCTTTTTCAAATGGTAATTATTTCCCAGGGCCACAGATGCACTCTGCAGAGCCCAGAGAAGCTGTGGCTGAACTGCTGTCAGGTGGATGCAGCACTGTGATTTAGAGATGGTTAAACTTAAACAGGATGGACATGAGCTGCAGTTTCCATTTGGGCTGGGAGCAGGGAAATCTCCCTGCAGTGAATTCATTCCTCAGTGCAGATATGGCTTAAGGCTTTCTAGGCTGCATCCTGAGGCACTTCCAGAGCGAGCTGTGGGAGTTCACCAAATGGTCATTTTTAAATTTTCTCCAGAACAGCCTGACGTTCTACAGACCTGATCTAAATCCAAATGTGCTCCCAGGCTGAATTCTCCTGCTGCCACTTGGATATTACGTACTCAGTGGGCTTACAAGATGCTGTTGTCTGTTGAGTTCCTGTAAATTCAGTCACAATCTATATTTTGGGTTAGTTTGGAGAAAGAGAGAATTGCTCATTTGTTTTCCCAAATGAGCAATGGAATAGAAAAATAATTTCTCCCAAGTAATCATAATTTCACTGGGCTTTAGCTGTCTGCAGCTGAGTTAGTCATAGTGCAGACCCTTGGAATAACCACTGGAGAGAAAAAAGGTTATTTGGGCTGTGATTGAAATACTCTGGTGGAATGACCCTCTGAAAGGGCTTTTTTCTTTCCACTGACTGAAGGGAAACAGTTCAGATCTGGATGTCTGTATGACAAATATCTCCATTTTGTCTCCATCCCACAATTCCTCATTTCCACATTATGCACTTGGGGAAGAGGTTACCCTGCTCTGGACAATGTGCACAGCCAGCTCCTCTAAACAATGTCAAAATTCCTACTCTGCTCTTAAATATATGTATTTATATCACAAAAAAAAAAAAAAAAAATCTTTTTGTCACTCTTCTCTGCCTGCCTCATTTGGTTTGTTGGCTTTGAGCCAGGTTTAACCACCCCACTGTTTCCTGTTATGGTGCTTCCATCAAAATGGGGGATCACAGGAGTGGAGAACACGAGGTAAAACTCAGCACCTGGAAATCCCAATTTAATTAAAACAAAGAAGCTGAGCATTACCTAATGTGCCATATTAGAAAGTTGTTTAAGGGTTTAAATGTACAATTCAACTGGAAAAGGGAGCCAGTGCTGCTCTTTGGCTAAATTTTGAACTCCTTACATAATAATCATTCCAGAGACTATAAAACAAAGCAACCCAGAAACCTTCCCTGGAGTACTGGGAAGTTTAGTTGACTTGAGAGCTATTAGAAAGGGAGATAAATCTGATCTCCTTTAATTCTTTGGAAGTCTCTGGCAAATCTTCAATGTCTTTGAAATGCCATGCAAAGGTTGGTGCTTGGTTGTACATCACTAAGACATGCTCTTTCTCCCTCTTGTGTTCCTCAGTTCCCATTTATTTTCCCTAAAATAAAGACCATTTCTGGTTTAGAAATAAAGACCTTTTTTGGGTCTACAATAAGGATTATTTCCCTAAAATAAGGACTGAGTGCAAAGCTTTCCCTACCTAAACTCAAAGACACTGAGGAGAGATTTTGGTAATATTTGAACCATGGTGTGTTTGATCATTTTCCTTTACAGTGGAGTAAAACCAAGACTTTTTCCTTACATATTTTTCCATTCTCCTTAAAAAAAAGATTTGAAAATTCACTCAGAATTAGGCTGACACCTGAAAGCTGACTAACATCCCTGATGTGAGCAGGGTTACTACCACAGTACCTCATGTGCTGCAGTAAGAGATAAAGGTTCCTGGCTCTCTAGGGTGGAAATAATATTTATGAGGAAAAATAAAAGAGGAAATTAGAAATACAGGCTCTGTTAAACAGCTCTGTAAAGGAAGAAGAACAAATCAGCAGGACTAAACAGGTGTGGAAATGACCATAAATTGCACCTGGGGGAAGTTGGTGACTTGTAATGATAGAACATTAAGAACATCATTTATATGGACTG
Source organism: Vidua macroura (assembly GCF_024509145.1). Classification (NCBI taxonomy): domain Eukaryota; kingdom Metazoa; phylum Chordata; class Aves; order Passeriformes; family Viduidae; genus Vidua; species Vidua macroura. Next base: position 3,173,726 of record NC_071571.1, read on the forward strand.
TCTTTGGAAGGTGTTTTTTGTTGCCTCCTCTGTTGCCTGAGAACCTCCTGCTTCTTGGATGCTTAAGGGGAAAGAAAAAGGACAAAATTTCTTCTAAGGAGGAATTGCCCTCGTGAGATGCAACATTTAAAACACCACTATTAGATGGTTGTGGAATGTTTACAACTTGTGCACAGCCTCATACTTCAGTAAACCAGAGGAGTGAGGCAACTCAAATGGTGATTCATAGCCCATTTTTTTGATGTTTAAATGCTAAGGATGCAGCTCTAAGTTGTTCTAAGCTCAGGAACAACTCTTTCTGTTAATAGAAAATAGAGATAAAATAGAAGAAGTTGCCTCCAGAAATTGATTCATTTGGTGACCATTTTGTTACTGTAATACATGGAGATGAATTCTCCTCTGGAGGTGCTGATTTGTCTCCACTGTTGCTGAAGGGTTCTGACCAGTTCAGATTCAGGCATTTGAAAATAAGAGTTTGAAGTCAGGTTGCATGAATCATATTGATGTGATGATATATTCCAAATGTAATTAGCGGAAAAGCAATAAAGAGGATTGGCAAACTAGGAAAAGCTGAAAGTACAGAATTTTTCAAAGAAAGCAGAAGTTAGATCACTACTATTAAAATCAAACTCAGCTTTAGCTCATTAAACAGGCACATGAAAATAGGATAGTATTTTCTTCATCTGTGAATTATCAAGGATTTCTTTTTATAGTTTCTCATTTCTGGGCTTGCAACTCATGTGATTCCCAGTTTCACAGGATCACAGAATGGTTTGGGTTGGAAAGGGCCTTAAAGATCATCTTGTTTGAAATCCCTGCCATGGGCAGGGGCATCTTCCACTATCCCAGGTTGTTCCAAGCCCCACCCCCTCTGAGTTTTGACATTACTCTGCTGACAACTCCTTGAGAATGGACTAGAGAGGAATGATCCTCAGTGTGTATTCATTACACCAAGGCCACTTTTCCTTAGTTTCTCATTAAACTCTCATGAAGAATAATGTTAGAAGCCCTACCAATGCCACAGTACATCTCCTCAATTTATTTTTTTTTTTTTAGAAAGTGTATAAGAAAGGTCAGACTTTGTTAAGATGATTCCTGCTTGACAAATCCACACTTGGCTGTTACTCATCTTTTTGCAGCCATGATGAGAGAGATTTAATTGCCATGCTTTATTCCCAAAGGATCCAGGGCCTTGAGGAGCACACATTGTATTTTCAAAAGCTGCTTAGTCACTGAAGAATGAAAATCCTTCTGACTTTTAGCCAGACAAGTGTCTCCTGATCAAAGTGACCTGTGGATGGATTCTGAGCACACATCAGGTGTGGGAAGATGTGGGGAGCATAAGGCATTGGGGGCAATTTTAACTGGCATTAAAAGTGAAGTTAAACTTCACTCCCTGAGGAGTGTGGAACCACAAGGGTCTTTCTACACTGTTTGGTTTCCTGGGCTTTAATAGTTTTAATAGTTTAAATAGCTTAATAATTTTAAATGCTCAGTTCTTTTGGAAGCTCATGTTAATGGTGCAGCTGAAAATTGATCTTGCAGTCAGTCTATATATTTCCAAAGGAGATATCTACATCTATTTATATTGATATATATCTCTATTTAATATTTATCTATATCATCTATATATCTATCACCTATCTATATCCATATGATATCAATATATGCACACCAAGTGTATCAGTTCAGGAGAAAAGATCTGTATTAGTCAGGACTTCTGACAGTGTTTGTCAAGTTTTAATGAAAACTCTTGACCCTCAGTCATGACAAAGACTGGTGGTAGAGAAAACTCCTTCAATATTGCAGTGGAGATGTTTACAGGAGCCAGGATCATGCCTTGGGACTGTGGTGTAGGAACCACTCAAACCATCACTCCTTACTTGTGCACTTCTTACTTCACAGAAAAAGCCCAAATGTTTTCTCCCAGTAAGGCGAAATAGGAATCTGATTCCAATAGGAATCTGTAAATTCCCCATGTTGTCATGCCCCAAGGGAACATGGCAGGCCAGCCTAAAGAGTATTTAATCCCAGACAAATGATACCAAAATAAGTGACTTTTAATGTCTGATATTACTTCAGCTGGATTTTCAGCCCTCACATCCCTATGCACCTTTCCCAAGAGTAGTTTCATGTTGGCTTCTTGGCTGAGGAAAGTCTTGGCTCTGTTCTCCTGCTTAATTTCAGCTCTTGGAGTCAGTACTCCAGTCCTGTCTACATTCTTCTGCTCTCCTGGTCATGGCAACACTGACTGACAACCCAGTGAAGTCTGCCAAGGGAGGAATGGGCACAGGACTGAGCATGGAGGGAGAGATCCTTGCATGGCACATGGAATTTGGCCACTCCTTCATTACTTTGGATAAAAGGATCAGAAACTTCAGTTTAAATGTAAAAAACATCTTGATTTTGTTTGTTGTTGTTTTTTTTTTGTTGTTGTTGTTGTTTTGTTTTGTTTTGTTTTGTTTTGTTTTGTTTTCAGAATTGTAGGCTACCTAGCATGCAGATTTTAAGAGATTCTTACTTATGGACAGTGCTGCTCTTTGATCTTTTTTCTTATTTGTCTTATTCACTACTGAGTATTCTTTATCAAGGAAAATCAGTGTTAAATGAGTTTCACTGTAATCAGATAAAATTATTTCCTGCAGTTAAGTGCAGCCAGAGAAAGACTGTCCAGCCTTGGATAAAATAGCTGAAGGAGTGTGGCTGATCTGTTCCTTCCAGGAAAAGTATGTTTGTTTGGTTTCTGTTTCTTGAGGAAGGGGTTGGTTGGATTTTTTTTTCCCTTCTGATTTTTTTTTTTTTTTTTTTAATTTTTATTTCTAGAGCCCAAAAAGGAATTGGGAACAAAGCAGCAAACATCAAGCAGACCTGTGCCAAATTCCTAAACACACTCTGCAGTCATGATGGACCAAATACCTGATGAGAGCAAAGGGGTCAGGGGAATGTCCCTTTGAAATTTCTATTGGATATCCATTGCTCTCACATCCCAGCTTTTAGCTGTCCACAATTTTAATGTCCAGCTGAAGCATTCTCTGTTCCATGTGAAATGATACAGGAGAAATGAACACCCAATTCACACCATCCTATGTAAGATATATTTTATATTTCTCCCCATTGATTATTGAGGTAATCTCATTCCACTTCCAGACTTCTGCTACTGAAACAATTGTATTTTAGTTAATCGAACTCTATCTTAAAATTAACCAGTCTGGTTGGTGTCTTCAACCTGCTAAAAGCTTGGCTTGGAATATGTTCTGCTTAAAAACACCTAACTAAGCATAGCCTAAATGTACTGGTGGCCAGTATAAATCTATTTATTCTTGTGCCAGAAATGTCTTTCTTGTCTTTTCACAATAATTAGGAAAAATTACCGACACAGTTGATGATTCTCCAGCTGAGAAATGGGACAACATGAAAGCACCAAAAGATGTCTGAATGGAGTGTGTGTGTTGGCAAAGTCAATTTTCTTTTTGCCTTGAGATTTTCTTTTATTCTGCTGAAGCCAATAATAAGATCATGAAAGGCAGAACTAATCTTCCCTACTGCTTTGAAATTTTCACTTTAGGTTCAGTTTTCCTTTCTCTAAGGGAAGCCTTTCAGACACTAAGACTTTTTTTATCCTGTTAGTTTTGAATGTTTGTTATTCCACACATGGAATAGTTCCTTCTATGAATTACACAGATTCAGAGTGTCCATCCCAACAACACTTGGAGAAACCTCTTAGAAGGATTTAAAGAAGAAAGTGCCTTGTCCTTTCTTTATTCTGATGCTTCCACATTAATGCTATTACAGAGAAAGTTAATTAAAGATGAACGACTGGCAATGTATCTGAGCTCTTGTTGCAGAGAACAATTTATGGGAGCAGATTTTCAGCTGATTTAAACTGTGGTAGCTCTCTGAAAAAGATTTGACAATGTGGGTCAGCAGGGCTCCAGGGACAGAATCTTCCTTTCAACTTCTTACAGACTGTGCAGTAATTAGAGTCTATGAGGAAGGAATAAAATGTGTGTGCAAAGGATGATAACACTTGATATCAGTTTTGAGGAGTCATAAAAATTCTTCTCCATTCTTTTCTCTTTTCAGAGGAACGTGCTGAGATTATATTGAAATATCTTAATTCCTTGTTAAAGGGGGGAAAAGCCACTGTAGAAAATAAAAAACGTTCAGAGCTGACTTTTACAGAAGTCACATTTATTCTGAAGTAAAATCTACTCCATGCTTGGCATATTTAATAATTTAGAGACAGAGACTTAGTCTAAACCAACCGAAGAAAAATAAATTTACAATATATGTAAGACAGGGATAAAGGTAGAAGGTATTTTCATATTATTTAATTTACCCTGAAATATAAATGTTAACTTTGTCTTTCCTGCAGAGCTTGTTATTTTCAAAGTTTCCTTTGCTAATTAGGGATTGTCAATCATTGAGACTCCCAGAAAAATCCAAACAAGACAAAATAAATACTAGGAGTCTTTCAAAAAATAAATGTACATGGCTTGAACTCCTGGAACTTGTCTTGTGCTGGTGCTCCAGGGCTCCACTTTGCCCATCAGCATTCCTGCCCAAAGATTTGCCTGCTGACATTTACATGAGGAGGTGGCATTTGCTTTTGGGGGATGCATTTGGTGTCACGTATTCTTTGCAGTAACTCTTTTCTGATGGCATGTAAAGGTCATTTCTGCAGAGCAGGGAGCATTTGTAAACTTCCTGAGGAAGGATCTGGGCATGAGGCATCTGCTGAATAGGAAGGATGCTGTTTGTCTGAAAACTGCTGGGTTTTTTCCCCACACATTTCCCCATTTTTTTTCTTTTTCTTTTTTTTTTTTCCCCTGGTTTCTTTCTGTGAAGCCTGCAGGAGTAAAAAGTAAAATGATACCAACAAAATTATTTCTGCACTATGGTACTGCAGAGTTTCTTAAAAAAAAAACAAAACCAAAAAGAAAATCTATCTTAGTATCTTAGTTGGAAAATTACAAATTAATTTTGCTTGTGAAAAGCCAATGATTCTGATTTGCCCAGAGAAGCTGTGGCTGCCCCATCCCTGGAAATGTCCAAGGCTAAGTTGGGCAGGGCTTGGAGAAACCTGGTCTAGGGTTGTCCTCTACGGATATCCAATGCCATTACAGATAACCCTGAGCATCCCAGCTGGCTCCAAACACCTTAAGGCATTTCAAACCACCCTATTAAAATTTGTATTGTAGATAATGAAGTTTAGTTGCTTAGTTTGTGTTTTTTAAGTCTGGTTATCTTGATAAGAAGATATGTTTATTTATACTGTTATATTGGTATGAATATAAATATACGTAGGCATATATTTATATATAACTATATCAATATATTTTATATTTTTATGGTTTTATATTTATATATTTATATAAAATCATGTTGATATCAATGAACTATGCAATAAATGCTCAATACAGAATGTCAGTAGCACCAACAGATCCTGAGAAGTTACTGAGCTCATCTCAAAGTCCCAACGTGTTTGTTTATTGAATCACTCTGTAAGCTCCACTAATTATATTGACTGGGGTTTTAATTACTGTCATGAGAATATAAATGCCTCACCCACATGGAGATATCTGCATCTATTGCCTAAATGTAAACACCCAAATCTTGAGCTGAATCTCCACCAGGGAGCCTTCCTTCCTCTCTATTCCCAGATGATGGAATGACCTGAGCTCTGGGTTATTGATTAAATTCACACTGCAATAGGTCCCCGTGTCAGATGAGACTTTTCAGGGTCATTTTGTAAAGGGTTTTGCTGGTGGCTGGTGCATGTAAGCTGAGAGTGACAAAAAATACCCCTAAAATTCTTCCTTAGAACTGACCTGGTGTTATGGTTTTGTATGGGAAGCATTTAGGGATGTAATGTAAAGCTTTTATTTCTTTATGGGTTTATTTCTCTACATTGTCAATGAGAAAAAAAAAAAAGTTGAGAGAAGGAAAAAAGTGTTCTAAAAATTTTATCCTAATTTTCACTACTCTTTCTTTAATTACTGTTAATATTTTTTTCTTTATATTCTTTTAAAGTTTTAGTCCTACTTTACCTTTAAGCCCACTTTATCTTTGTCCTAATCCTACCTCACAACAAGAAGCAAATACGCTAATAATCAACCAACACTAAAACGCAGCTCATTAATTCACCACCCAAAAAACCCTCCAAATTAACAAATTCTCATATTAGCAAACCAAAACCACTACACAAAATTAGTGTTTCCACCCAATTCCAAACTAAAACCACCACATCTGCAAAAACACCATCATATTCCTGGCATCCAGATAAAAAAGACTAAAAAGCGTGAATTATTTATTCACCTCTGCGTTTGTATTTCTAAAGAAGCAATGGAGCAAATGCCAGCTGAGGATACACAGTTGTCTTGGGAGAGTTTGGGTTCCCACGTACAACTTCTACCCACAGACAGAAAGGAGAGTTACTCCAACTCTTCACAGGAGTTACAACAACTCCTGTGTTGGAAGATATGTGTGTATTCTATCACCATCTATCAGAGCTGGGCAGTTCTCTTCTGTTCATTGGACAGTTTTTCTTTATCTCTTCCACAGCCAATCCTCCCTCCAGGAGATCTCTTCTGTTCATGGCCACTGAGTGTCCCTGCATGGCTGAGAAAATTCCATCATCCCATGGGGAGATGCTGTGCCCAGGGGAGGAGCCAAGCATTCCTACCTGGATACAATCTGACTCCTGCAACACCACAGCAGCCTTTGCCCACTGCATTCCCAGAGGAGCAGCTTTCTTCCCCACTGCATTCCCAGAGGAGCAGCTTTCTGCCCCACTGCATTCCCAGAGGAGCAGCTTTCTTCCCCACTGCATTCCCAGAGGAGCAGCTTTCTTCCCCACTGCATTCCCAGAGGAAGCTCAGGCCCATCTCCAGCAGCCCTGGAGCTTCAGAGGAAAACTCCAGCCTTGTCCAGGATCCTGCTCCAGCAGAAGCACAGCTGGCACTGCAGGAGGGCTGAGCCCCCATGGAATGGGACTGCTGCCACCACCCTGACCCACAGGCTGCCAGGGCCGGCTCTGACTCTGGCAGTGTTGTTCTGTATTACTGCATTTTTATTTTTAATTTTCCTGTTAAAGAACTGTTATTCCTACTCCCATATCTTTGCCTGAGAGCCCCTTAATTTCAAAATCCTAATAACTCAGATGGAGAGGGTTTATATTTTCTATTTCAAGGGAGGCTCCTGCCTTCTTTAGCAGACACCTGGCTTTTCAAACCAAGACAGGCATCAATATCTCAGGTTTGAACCTCTGGAAGAGGTGATGAAAATGTTTTTCTTGATTGCTACAATCCCGTACAGCTATTTTCAAAAACTCAGTGTTTACAGCCCCACGTCCTAAAAGGGGCAAAACTCTTGGTCACTTTTATGAACTAGTCTTTTGGGAGAGTCCAGAAAATCAGCTTTTGCTGTTGTCATGAAGAAGAAAGAAGAGCCATTTAGCAACAGAGTAGTTCTAGGTGAATCATAATTATTGCATCCCAGGCTGTGGAGAAATAAATTACAGCAGCACAAGTAAAGCTAATACTGGCTGCTCATGGGGTAGAAAATCAGTCTGGTTTAGAGCAGATATAGAAATTATGGACTCCAGAAAAATATCATTTGATCCTCAGATAAACATTCAGAACCCCAGTGGTTTACCCATCTTCTACAGAACAAAACTCAAGGGTATGAAGCTTTGCATGTCAATTCTTACACATTGTTCCTGAGATATTTGGGATGAGTTCAGATGTCCTAAAGATTCTCAAAATTATGATTTTTTTTTTTTTTTAATATGTAAACCAATTAAGAATAAGCACTCAAATATCTATTCTGGGAGCAGTCATTTCAGTCATGTAGGAGTAATCTGATTATTATTTCCTATCCTCAAGCTGCCTGGCTCACATGGAATCTATATTCTTTCTAATATTTATTTTTTAATGTTTTTTTTTTCTGCACTGTGTCCAAAGCTGCAATGTAATTAACAGCAGGTACGTGCCTGATGTCAGAGCACCTCCAGTTTTGCCCAAAAAGCATCATTTAGGAGGCATCAGAACTTTTGCAAACTATATTTGCCATATCATTAAGCAGTGAATGAACAGAAAAAAGAAATGAGTAGAAGAACCAGGTAATGAATTTATAGCAATAAAGTTTTTTCATCTGTGGAAGGAAATGTGAGCACATGAAAGGGAGGGATGGTCAGTATAAAAGTTTTAAATGTGGAATCAACCCATTGTTAGACTGAACTGTTCTCAAAATTATTTTTTTACATTAGTTTTGTTAAGTGATTAAAAAAAGATTAAATTGAAACCTCCCAACAATTTCTGAAAATTATTTCTGTTACTGCTGCCTTGGAAACACCATTACAGATCCCCTAATTTTGTAGGATTTATATCAAGAGATTTTGTTTTCCCTTATTTTCCATTCTGAAGCCAGAAAGACAGAACCAGATGAGTTGTTCAAGTTCCAGAAAGTAATCAAAGCACCAGAAAGTGCTTTTAGAAATTGGAGTACATTTGTTATGATATTTCAGCATACCCATAAAATTTATACGGAAAAATATCAATCTTTTAAAATGGGCTCATTGTGAAATTCTCTGATTCTCTTTGCCCTCTGAGAGGATCAGATGGCACCTGTTGGCAAAAAGAGATCCTAAGGAGAGCATCATCCTCCCACACATCAGGGTGCAAACCATGGCAAATCTCAATTTCTTGATTGCTGATTCTGTTTGCTGGCCTTTTCTGGAGGTTGAGTTTTGGGGAGGTTTATATCCTTTTCTTGTTTTTATTTATAAGCAGGAGACATTTGGCGCTCGTGACGCTGTGTCATTGGTCTCACAATCCTTTTCTCTTAATCTAACAGTTCATAAATATTTTCTCTATTTTAATAGTTTATTATTAATATAATGATAAATAGTTATTTAATAGTTTCACTATTAATAATGAGGTTTTTCTTATGGTGGAGAAAACAGGAGGTTTGCAAAAATATGTCTGTAAAACTCTGTACGGATAAGATCCAAACCACACTAGAACAGGACTCAGCATCCTCTTGAATACCTTCTGCTGTTTCTCTATTTAGAATTTTTTTTTTTTTTTTTTGCTTTTCCTCACATACAGTTTTCAAAGCTGTTTCATGCATCAATTCCACTTAAGGCTTGATAATGGAATTTCATATAATTTCATTCCTTTTTCTCTTTTGAATTTCCTTGGTCCTTTCTTTTCCTTTCTATTTAGCCTTATTTATACCAGGTTATTTCTTATTTTATTGTCTTTGCCACAAGGACTACAAGGGAGCCCTTGTTTTTGTTTAATGTCAGCTATTTTGAACATGTCTTTTTACCTTTAGGCACTGAATTTTCAATATTTACTACAGATGCAACAACTCAGTTATGGGAAACATGGGAGGGAAAAAGTAATTAACTCAAAGTGAAAATGGTAAAAATATCAAGAAAGAAAAAGAAGACAATGGCTTGGAAGCCAATATAAATAATAATTATAAAGAAAGGCAGTAAAAGTCACTAAATTACAGATTTCCCAGTCAGCAGACAAACTGATCTGAAATTTTTAATAGATCTAAGAGTTTTGAAGGAATGCAAGAAAGGCACATTTAGGTTTGGAAACACAGTCAAGATCTTGATAATTAGATTTTTGTCACACTTGGTTTAATCATTCACTTCTGGTGTGAGCAGTAGAGGCTGCCTTTCATTAAAAACAAATATTATTAGCACGGCATTGTTTTGGTGTTCCAGTAAAATTGGCATTGTTGCACATAAAAAAAAAAAAGTCTTGTGTATGATAATCTTTAAAATGAATATTTTTATTGGGAAAATGCAACCTGTGCAAGAAATGAGGACCCAACTTAGGAAAAAGACCAAATTAAAAAAGTTTGCAATTTGGACAGAACTGAGTATTTATTTTTCCTTAAAGACTTCAGTTGACTTTGGACTAAGGCATGTGATTATCTGTCTCTACTGCTCCCAAGGCCTGGAAATTGAATACTCAGCATATTGCAGTTGAATGAACCTTGTTTAACTCGGGCAAAAAATATAAAAATCATATTTTATTAATGTGAATAAGAAGAGAGGAGATACATTTTTGTTGTTTCCTTTCTGTAGCTCTTTAAAGTCACAGACAATCCCTAAAGCTATGCCAGGTTTTTGCTGAGGGAGCATATTTTTAATGTTTGGTGATTGTTTTTTTTTAAAAAATGTTGTAGCTGCTGTAAATGAATAAAGCTCAACATATTTTCATCTTAATGGTTTCCAGTTTACCGCAGGAAGAGTGACAGAGAATGAAAAAGAAAAGGAAAAAAAAAACAAAAAACAACTAAACCATTTTTTTTCCTGGCTACAATAAAAAGCTTATAAATGTGATCAGGGAGAACTTGAAAGGGAAAAAAAAATATGGCAAGATATGAATTGTTTATTGTAGCAAAGGAGGGCAGGTGGAGACAGGCTGAACATCACCAGGTAAATTCCACGAAGGATAAACTGTTCCAGGCAGAGGGAGTAAAGGCTGAGAAACACGTGGGCATCAACTGAAACTGGGAAGAAACTTTATATCCATCAAAATACCGAGTTCCTGAAAAGACTAATAGGAGAGAGTGGAAAGTTCAAAAAGTTGTGTTGCTTTGAAGGATGAAGATGAGGAAGGAGCCTACAAGGAAGAGGGAGAGGGACTTGTTCCAAGTACAGGTAGTGACAGGACAAGGGAGAATGGCCTTAAACTGATGGAAGGTAAATTTGGATGGGATATTGGGAAGAAATTCTTCCCTGTGAGGGTGTAGAGGCCATCCAGGGTGTCCAGAGAAGCTATGGCTGCCCCTGGATCCCTGGAAGTGTCCAAGGCCAGGCTGGACTGGGTTTGGAGGGCCTTGGGATAGTGGAAAGTGTCCCTGCCCATGTCAGGATGGACTTTAAGGTCTCTTCCAACCCAAACCATTCTGTGACTCAGTGATTCCCTGAATTACACTGCAAGGTGGGTGCTGAAGCTGAGCATTGAGACACCAGATTATGCTTCAAGCCGGTGCTTCTAGGCAAAAGAAATTCCTTTTTCCTCCCTCCTTTTATCTCTGGATACTTAAATCAGTGCCACAGGTTTTCCTTTTTTTTTTTTTTTTTTTTTTTTCTTTTTTTAATTGGCAAAACTGAATGAGTCATAGGATTAGAGATTTTTCTTCTGTCTCTCTAAGATGAGTAAAGAAACTCTTCAGATAAGGAAATTCAGAACACTGAACTCTCTTAGTGGCAGCCACTTGTGCTTTCAAGGACAAGGATTCTCTGCATGGGTATCTTATGCTGCCTTCAGGAAATGATATTTCCACTTCAGTCCCTTGTTTGGTTCAACCATTCATCACCTTTTTTCACATTAGCAATAGCCTTGGGAAAAACTTTCTTCAACATATTTTGAACGGGGACTGGGAATTAAGTGCCACTCTCAGAAGGTTGGAACAAAATAATCTTTGGTCTCTTCCAACCCCAGCCATTCTGTGATATGATTCTTGTCCCCTGCCCAAGACTGAAAGCAGCACTTAAATGCCGTGTAAGGTCAAGGACTTTGGAAACAAAGTCCCAGGCTGGTTTATCTTAATTTCATTTACAGTAGCACAGAAATGATACAGGCAAAAATAGAAGGAGGCAGAAACCCAAGAAGAAGAACTTAAAACTTACTATTTGATCTTGCCATGCTAAAATACCATTTCTCCTGCAGAGTAAACAATTCAGAAATAGGACAAAAAGTGTAACTTAATAGGAAGAGGATAAGGAATGTTATTAAAAATTAATTGTTTTGCTCCTCCAACATGACACGCATCTTTCTGATGACCATAGAATCATTAAATGATCATGGAGTCATTGAATGGTTTGACTTTGACAAGATGGTAAAGATCATCTCATTCCAACTCCTGTCATGGGCAGGGACACCTTCCACTATCCCAGGTTGCTCCAAACCCTGTCCTTGGACACTTCCAGGGATAGTGGCTGTCTGTCTCCACAGGTAGAAGATACTCAGTGCCAAGATCTTTTCTGCAAAAGTTGGGATATGCACCGCAGGAAGAAATGGCTGTGAGCAGAACAAAAATAACAGATCCAGAGCCTCACCACTCCCCTGAGGGCTGTTAAACAAACTGCCAGAGCCTGCGCTGTATTTACCACCCTGTGATGTTTATAAAAGCAAGATAAGGAAGGCTGCTGGACGTTATGATTTAGCCAAACACCAAGTAGACTTTAATCAGACGAGGTTTACTGCCTCCCTTCCGTGTCTGGAGAGCAGCTGGGGTTGTGCCTTTAAAGGGAATGAAGCTCCTGCCACTTCAACCCACCTAGGAAAGTACCATTTGTTGGTGACACTGAAGGATGAGCTGGAAGGTGCCTTTCAGCCCATAAATGTTTCTCAGCATCTTTACAAAAATCGATTGGGGCATTTTAAGGGGGTTCACCTCTGCACTGGTGTGTCCACAGCTGGATATCCATTGCCATGTGGTCATGAGCAGTGACCTGACCCTCTCACTGTCCCAGGGAATCACGACCACCAGGCATGGCCACAGCTCAGAGCTGCCACCAGTCTCCAAAATTTATCCTCTTTATGTATCATTCAAATACCACAAATACATTTTCTCAGAGGGTAAATTTTGTGGTTTGCAGCAGAGGCAGCCCCGTGGTGCATTTCCCATTCTGCAGCTGTGCCTCCTGCCCACAGCTGGGTACAAATGAGGAGAGTGCACTCTGGGAGGATTAGGAGGAGCTGAGATGGATGGCAAGGATGCTAAATCCTGCAGCCCACACATTGAAAAGCTCACAAGGTCAGTGCTCACAAAATACAGTTCTCTCTGTGCCTAAAATTCAAATAAAATGTTTCAATCATTAAATCTTAAATCATGATACTTGGAAAACCTTGTGCAGGTAGGAGAGGTGGGCAGCTGGATCTCCATGGAGACACAGCAACTAAAGCACAGTCCAACATTAATGCAGCTGTTTTATCACGTGTTGGGCCTGAACTTATCCTTTCCCAAGCTCTGAAATGAGCTGGATGCAGCTTGTCTCAGCTTTTCAAAGATCAAGTACACCCACACCAAAACCTCTGTGGGAACACAGCTATTCCCACTTGGAATTGAATTGCAACTGGCAATTGCTAAACTTCCGTTTCCTCCTCCCAAAAGAGCAGGAATTCTCTGCACCTCTCAGGTCACATGGATGAGGTTTCTCTCTGAATTCCTTTCCCTGGGACCAGCTGCTGTCTCCTGGTGCTGTGCATGAAGAAAAGGATGGGACACACTCCCACCTTAAGGGGGGATCCCATGCAACCTGTGAATTTACAGGAAAGAGTGGGATGCAAAAATTATTTCACCTACTCCCTGTAACCCTTTTCATAAAGCCCAGGAGAGCTGCTCCCAGTGTGGCTTTGATATGTAATAAATTTCCTTTTGTGCACCAAACCCTTTTCCTAAAATCCTGGAATGGTGTGGGTTGGGAGGGACCTTACAGATCATCCAGTCCCCCCCCTTTCCATGGGCAGGGACACTTTCCACTATCCCAGGTTGTTCCAAGTCCTGTCCAACCTGGCCTTGGACACTTCCAGGGATGGGATGGATTTTCCTCAGGTGTGTGATTTGCAGGGGCAGGCAGGACTGGGGGCTTCTCAGCAGCAATTTCCAGCTTCCTCTTAAAACCCTGAACTAGACTGTTCTGCAAATAACCCCCCCCCAGCCCTCAAGTGCTTGCAAAAGGTGTGAAAACATCAAAATCACCTGGTTTAATCAACTCAAAATGACCTGGTTTAATCAACTCTCAATCAGTTTCCTTTGGAAAAAGGATGCATTTGACCAGGGCTATTCCTTAAGCAGGACATTCATCTCTCAATCTCTCCTTCTGTTAGAATTCCAATCTCCAGAAAAAACACAATGAATATGATTTGAGTTTGCTTTCTGGGCTCTACAAGGGCAGACAAAAGAAAGGAAAAGGCTTAATTTTGCCCAAGCTTAAATGAGCCAAAGAAATTATCACAGAGGAATAGAAAGCAACAAAGAAATTTTGGATTGAGTCTGATTCAGGAGCAAAAACTGTCAGGTTACTCAGTGACTCCCACTTCCACAAGGTAATATGAATTTTTCTTAGACATAATTTTCTACTCTGAGGCTTTTTATTTGTTTGATAGGAGAAATTCAAATAATGCTTAATATTGCTAAAAAATATTAAGCCTCTGCTTTTGTAGGTCTGCAACTTGTGAATATTTCAGTTGAGAATAACCAGTTTTTTTCTTCTGGGATAAGAAGTCCAGATCCATGCTGGGTAAAACTGGTGGTAACAGTTTAGTTGAGAAGTCCTGTAATACTTTTTCTAGTCTGTATATTCCATTCAAGGAGGATTTTAGTCTTCCTTTTATCCCACCTGCTTGTCTTGAATCCTCAGGGTTATCTCCAGCCCTGTAGAATCCCAGCCCACATGGCATCATGCTGAGTAGAAAAGCTGGAGAAGAAGGAAATGGGGGCTTTTGGAGTTTTCTCCATTTCAATTTTCTCCATTCAATCCAATTTTTATTCCCAAGTAACCATCATTCCTGATGGATCCCTGTTTTCCTGGGGAGGGCTGAACACCTGCCTGCCCACGGGAAGCCGTGAATTAATTCCTTGATTTGTTTTGTTGTGTGTGTGGCTTCTCCTTCACCTATTTGACAGTCTTCATTTGAACAAATTAATTTTCTGACTTTTACCCTTTCAATTCTCTCCCCCATCCCTCTGAAGGTGTTTGGGGGAGAGGCTGAAGTGAGGCTGAGCTGCCAGCTGGGGTTAAACCACGACCACAGGTAGGATTGGCTTGTTCAGATGGGTAAAAATGTTGGCTGGGAATCAAGAAAATCTGTTCCTCTAGTTGCAGGCAAATTATTTTTCTGCTGGCAAAAAAAAAAGTTATTTTAACCCTTTGCTTTCTATGAACTACTTCCAAATTATTCCATTGGTCTATTTTGAAGCTCCACCTCTGTGGAGCCATCAATGCAACTCACCACGACTTCACTTCAGAGACATGTTGGCTTTTCTTTCCAAAATACTCCAGGAACATTGCTCAGAATGTTTCAAAATACTAATCAAATAATTAATGGCCCATCTCCGTCATTAAAAACCTGATTTTTGAGTGAATCATTGTTTTTTTTTTTTGTCTAAGGGAGCTCATGTTGAAATATGTGTCATGCTGGTATTTATTCTGGCCTCTGCCAGAGTACCAAAACCCAAAACTTCTGAAAAATTATCAGAAATGAATTAAAATAAATAGGGTTTTGCTAATTACAACAATGGTATTATTACAGTGATTGTATTGGTAGCTGTTTATATTAAAAATTCTGTATGTATTCTGTAAAACACCAGTGGTGAGCCCTGGAAAATAGATTTGGAGACAATAATATGGGACAAAAAAATAAATAGTTTCAGTGTCTGGGAGAGATAAACAGTGCTAGAGATAAGAGTAGCTTGCTCTGTCAGTTGTTCTTCTCTTCTTCCTTTTCCTGTCAATAATCCATTATAACTGAGGGAATCCAGACTAAAGAATGGTTTCTTTGGAGCATCCAGGACTCCATGCACTTATATTGCTTGAGGTGCTGCTAACCCAAGACAGTTTTCCTTCCTTTTTTTTGAGCTCACAGTTGCCTTTTCAATGTTTCATTTGCTCAGTTTTCCCAGCAGTCACTCGGTGTGACAGACCTGAGTGGAGCCTCAAGTCAGCATCTATTCCAAACCCTGCACTATTAGAATAACCTTAAAACATTTTTAAGTCAATCTCACATGAAACTTCATCTATTTCAAATAGCTGGGGCCAAAATAATTGTTGGAGTTGGCATGGGAGAGGCTAAAAAAACTGATTTCACTTTCATGTCACCTTTGTCTCCTTGGAAAGTCATGGAATATGTGTCAGTCAGGAAGCAGGGAACAGAACACTGAGCTCTGCAGTGCTCACAGGACAGAGATCTCTTGGAACAAATAGAATTTTTGGCTGGCAGCAGCAGGAATAATTTATCCTTAAAACAAACAGTGAGCCCGGAGTAAGGTGATTTTTGGGACATGCTTTCACCTAGAGGTAGTTGATCTAAGCATGGATTAGAATCAGTCTTTGTATGACTGTACAAAATGGAACATGAAACTAAAGGTTTTATTTCGGAACATGAAACTAAAGGTTTTGTTTTGGAACATGAAACTAAAGGTTTTGTTTCAGAACATGGTGAAAAGTCCTCTGTAAAAGCTCTCCATTCTCCTGACCCTCCTGACAGATTTGAGTCCTGCTCAGCAAATGTCCTTCTCTTAGAGGTCTCCAAAAAGCAATGTGAAGAAATTCCTAAGAACTCTGCTCATCATTATGGAGTCATTTGTTTCTTTTCTTTCTCTCCTGAATCCCAGGGAAGGGTTAAGTTTCCAAATGGAATGTTTGCCTCAGATTCTTTGTTCAAGCCATGTTTAGCACAGAATGCCCTGTACCTCAGCACTGAAGCCTCTATTTGCAAAAAACTTGGAAAAAATTCCCTAGGGGAAAGTGCAATTAGAGCAGGAGAGGAGCACAGTGACTCAGAACACTCTGTTTGGACCTGGCAGGGAAAGGATGCTCTGCTGAAGCTGGGAGATGCAGCAGTGAAAAGAACAGAGGGTCAGAGTGTTTTCCCAGAAAACGTGTCTCACTTGGCCTCCAGAAGTGCCTGGGCTTCTCTTAGGTCATTTTGCACTCTCTTGTCTCCTGCAGCTGATCAATATTCAGCCAGATGAAAATACCTCTGCAGGTCTGTCTTTTAACCATGGAATTGTCCCCACTGCCAAATCCAGTGTAGTGACGACTGTCAAAAATTTCTGAATATTTATACTTTATATATTTATGCTTTTATATATTTATACTTTGCTGACAAGAGTGAGAAGCAGCACTGGCATCTCTGGGGCTTCAGGAAGAGCTTAAAACTGGGGATCCCAAGCCCAGGTGAGGCACTGCAACCATCCTGAGGCCCAAGGGGAACCCTGGAGTTCTCAAAGGAACCATTCCACCTGTAGCTTGTTTCAGAGGTTACCAACAGATCTCCTGGGAGATAAGGAAGGGAAAGAAAACTGCTGTTCCCTTTCTTGTTCCCTGTTTCCAGAGCTGTTTGATATCCTTGAAAAGAGCTGAATCCTCTCAGATCCTGGCCCCATGCTGAGAGCTGCCTGGGCAGTAAGTCCTGGTGGCTGGGTGGATGTGGAAGCTGTGCCATCTGAGAGGCTGCTCGTGGAGGACAGGTCTAGATCTTTATCTTTTGCTTGCTAATAGATTTTTGATTTTTCCAGTCCTATGATTCTCTTTGACTGAACACTTCAGAAAAATGTATTTAGATCTCTAGTAGAGATAATTCCCCAAAGGGCAGTTCCCACTGCCCTTAAACACATGGCAGTTGTGTAGGATGCAGGAAAAAGAGCAGGTGAGTCACTGTTGAGAAGCTTTTTGACATTTGGTGTTGCTTTATGGTCTGTAAAATGTGGTTATTTCTGAGAGCACCGATGAGATCAAATGCTTCTCCTCCATTAATCCAGTTTTCCTGCGGAATCTCCTTCTGGTCTTGGTCACGTTTCTGTTCATGAGCTGTGCCAGTAGCTGGTGTCCATTTCCTACCAGAGGCAGGAACTTCTCCAGCTGTATCCATCTATTTATCTCAGGAAACAATCTCACATGGTCTCAAAATACCCATTAATAATCTTGGTGCCCAAATATCAAAAACCTGATTTATTAAAATTTATTAAAATTTATTAAAATTTATTAAAATTATTTATTAAAATTGTTTTGACTATGAGTAATGTTTGTCCATTAAGGTGCTCCTAAAGTGATGCCATTCTCAGATTATTATCAGAAAGAAAGAAAGTTCTCCAAAGAGAGAAACAGAGCAGCACTGGGGCCTTTATTTAAGCAGTCTGACAGTAAAAGATCACTGAAAGATGGGGATGGGAATGGAAAGGAGGAAAAAAAACCTTTAAAGTGCCGTTCTCCATCTTATACTTTTAATTGGAGAGAAATATAAGTGAAAAACACTGAGCAATGGAATGTTGAACATCACACAGGCAATTTTTGCACAGGCATGGAGTGACAGGACCAGGGTGAATGGCTTCAAACACATAGAGGTAGATTTAGATGAGCTATTAGGAAGAAATATTTCCCTGTGAGGTTGGGGATTCCTGGCACAGGTTTCCCAGAGAAGCTGTGGCTGCCCCTGGATCCCTGGAAGTGCCCAAGGCCAGGTTGGATGGGGCTTGGAATAGCCTGGGATAGTGGAAGGTGTCCCTGCTTATGGCAGGGGGACTTAAATTAGATGGTCTTGAATTTCCCTTCCAATCTGAACCATTTCTTACCTGTCCCTTGAACGAAACAGAATTTAATTACCCCATTTCAAGTGTTTAAGTGTAGAACAGGAAATGGAAACCCCTGGGTGATGCTGGAAATGACTTGGAGACCTCAGACCACAGTAAAGGATAAAGGGCTTGGAAACAACAGGGGCAAATAAACAGCAAAGAGGAGGAGGATGGGCAGGCAAGCCTCTGAAATATTTAATTGCAAGCTGAACCTCAATTTATTTAGAGACAATGTAGATCTGTGTCACTGAACTCTGTGCAAATTGCCACAGGGTCTTTCTAATGCCCGCTGGGCCCGAGTTCAGCGACGTGATGGATTGTTCAATTTACTGAGCAAACCAAGAGCTCTCCATGAATTTTAGATGCTAATCTTCTGATTGAACTCCATTGCCAGAGAGACCTGCCCTACAAAGTTTGCTAATAAGAATTGATCCAAGTATTGATAAGGATTTAAAGGGTTGATGCAGGATATTAACCACGTATTGAACTTAGCTGCTCCCCAGTTACTGTTACAGAAAAAGTGTAAGGCTGTTTTAAACCTGCTAAAAATTAATAGATATCATCTCCACACGAAGTGACATCATTAGTGTGTCATTAAGTTAGGGGACACCTTCATGTGAACAAGCTGATCATGAGAATTTGAGATGTGAGAGAAGAATAAAAGGCACATGCCATTGGTGTGCATATTGAATCACACATTTATCCCCATTGTCCTTCTTCCAGCAGGAATTTCTTCACAGAAAGGGTTGGCAAGCATTGGAAAGGGCTGCCCAGGGAAGTGGTGGAGTCCCCATCCCTGGAGGTGTCCAAGGAAGGACTGGACGTGGCACTCAGTGCTCTGGGCAGGTGACAATGTGAGGATCAGGAACAGCTTGGACTTGATGATCTGAGAGATCTTTTCCAGCCTAAATGATTCTGACAGTTTAAAAAGTGAAGTTACAAGTTTCAAAAATTCTGAGGAAAGGAAAACCCTAAGGGGGTCAGAGAAGATTCCAAACTGAATCCAGCTCTGATTTATCAGTGCCATCATGGTTTAAATTACTGTGGGTGGGCCTGGTGGCCTCAATGCCAAAATCAGCATTGTGTTGGGCCTTACCTATCAAAAAATCTGAGGACCTTTCCTTCCTGCAATTTTGCAAAAAAAAAAAAATCCATAACATGATGTCCTTGGCACTGTGGCAAGTCCAACTCAGGCATTTTCCCATGGGGAAAATCATGGACATATTTCTCAGCAGCATCCCAGAGGGGTCTGCTGCTGTCCATGTAGAAAAGTCCTCCACATCCACAGGATTTTCGAACACTTCCAGGGCTGGTGATTCCACCCTGCACAGCCTATTCCAATGTCTGACCACCCTCAGAGTGAAGAAATTTTCCCCAGTATCCAATCTAAACCTTCCCTGGTGGAAACTTGAGGACATTTCCTCTGGTTCTATCACTTTTACCCGGGAGAAGAAACTTGAGTTGTACCTTGGGAGAACTGAGATGTTTTTTTCTGTTTCTCCTTTGCTTATTACTCCTAAAAGAGATGGAGAAGGACAACAGGAGGAGAGACACAAAAAGCCCCAAAGTAACTGTCTTTTGTCGAAAATCAAGACAATTCAGATGTCAGATTACTATTAGGGAATTTTAAGAGCTTTCTTAATTAGTCTTACGTTAGAAGGCAGTAATTAGTATGTTTGTGCAGTACTAGTCACTTCAACTAAAATTGATTTGGTTTAATTAGATTTATGCATCTGCCATTTCTCTAAACCCCAAAGTAATTTGAAGCTGTGGGTGGGGCCTCCACGTCCCTAAATCAGAAGGTGAAAAACAGACACAAAGACCTATAGCAAGATCTGCTAAATCTGGTGGAGTGCAGCAGAGTCACAACCAACACTCGTATTCCAGAGTTCCTGGAATATATTCCCCATAAATTCAGTCTGACTTTCATTCAATAATTCAGGACCCAGCCAAAACTAAGCTGGTTTGAGCACCCAGAACATCTCAAGAGATGGACACCAGTTTCTGGAATGATAAATTTTTTTTCCTTGTCCTTTATTGAAGGGACCTGTAAAGGCCAATGTTCTCAGGGTCACAGCAAACAGCATTTACTTGAGCAGGTATTAAATTGGACACACTGAGATGAGAAAATGATCAATTAACACTAAAAAATCCTTATAAGTCAATGGAAGAGAGTGAAAAAACCCCGAAGGATGTACCTTATTAACACTGAGAATTTATAGATGGTTTGTTAATAGATTTTCCCTTAAAACTCAAGTTACAACAAGAACTGATATGCAGAGGAGTAATCACAACAGGCGGGATCAGAAATGATGAATAAAAGGAATAGATTACAAATCTTTTTTATTTGTCAAGATCCTCCTGGTGTTCTTAGTAAATCCATGAAAGCTTCTCAATATAGAAGGTGAAAAATGGAGTAAAAGCTCTCAGACATTTGCTTCTTGGCTCTACCAAAACAAAAATGCAAAATTAACAGTTTGGATGCAGTTCTCCCACCTGAGTAATTCCATGATTCCAAGGGAGGCCAAGGCACAAGAGGTGGAGAGATCAGGAGGGGATAGATTTGGTCAATATTGCAGAGAGAAATCTTCTGAGGACTTTGCTGGGCTTTGTCATAAAGCATCTTTCAAGCTCTGTATGTTCACCCAAGAAAATTGTTTCTTGCATGGAAATTACCCACAAATTGCCTGTATTACCTATGGTGCCTGACACCAACAACCCCAGTTTTCTACATTCCCTAATTCTAGACAAGACTGGGTTTCTTCTTTTATTTATTATTTATATTTCATGTGGTAAAAAAAAAAAAAAAAAATTAAAAAAAGCTTTGTGTTTTTGTGTTTGAAACCTGTCCTAGCAGTCGCCGAGATTCAAAGAAGCCTGTCTAGCAATAAATTTCATTTTGGATAGCCCTGACATACCACATTTGTATTATGACATGTCCAAATTTTTAATGGCAATTTGAGCCATCTCTCCATTTTGATTGAAAGGCTACAATATGAACTAAGACCTAGAAAAAAAAGCCCTTTATTCAGTTATAAAATCTGTTTTGATGCACCTGGTATCACCTTTCTGGCCATATAGGGAATGAGTTTTCTCTCTATTATACCTTCTAAAAACTGGTTTTGTGATACAGATTTTTACCTGATAACTACCAGTGCTTAAATCTGATTATGGTAGAAATCCTTGGCTGAAGTGATATCACAGAAAGCCTGACCCTGACCTCTGTGTTTTTAATCTTGTCTTTGGGAGATGTTTTCAGGGAAAAGAAAAAAAAAAAAAAAAACCCAAACAAACCCAAAACCCTATGCATCTCTCTAAAAATAATTCCTTGCAGTACAGTGAAATTTCAAGGTGATAGAGGTGTGATATCTCAGCTGTGTCTCTGGGCTTTCCAGACTTGTGAATAAGGCCTGGAGCACAATTCATCCCATTCCAAAAGAGGCATCCAAATACTTTCCCCTGAGTGGCCACAGGGGAGTCAGGGGTGACTGTTCCATGGGTAAATGTCTATTACAGCTGAGCAATGATACATGAATTGGGTCTAGCCATGTAATCAATTAATTAATTTTTTAAAAGAAATTAATTGATTAAATGTTTAACATTTTAATTAATTAAAGGAGATGAAGAAGCATTTTATCTGAATAGATTACCTGGGTAAAACCTTTATTGCTGTCTGTTCAGTGTAGATGAAAACCAGATTTTGACAAACCTGGCTAGCAAACAGGTTGAAACATTTATTTTGTCTTGAACTTTGTTTAATGTGAATAACTCCTGTGTATCATGTGGGATGGAGCTTGGAGCAACCTGGGATAGTGGAAGGTGTCCCTGCCCCTGGCAGAGGGTTGGAACTGGGTGATTTTTAAGGTCTCGTCCAACCCATCCCAGGAATCTCTGATCACAGAGGTGTGATTTCAAGTGCTGATCTGATGACAGCAATCAGAAAGTTTGGTTTGGCTCAGAATAAATTTACTGGGGAAAAGGAGTTTTGCAGAGAATATTGTTATAAGCTGAGGCTCTGTGACTGAAATTCACAATAAGCTGTGAAATGTACATGCTGTTATGATCCTGAAAACAAATTAATAATGCAGAACATAATAAAAATATATATCCATGGGTACTACTTGCTACTGGGAATGACTGACCAATCAAACTGGACAGTCCTGTCCTCAGTCAAAAGCCATGAGCAGCCTGTGTCCCTCTTCCTAATCTAGAGAAAAAAAAAAGAGTAATTCAAAATTTAAGTAAGAACCTACCTATTTCAAAACAATAAGTTGAGGGATGGCTATTCCTCGTGGATTGTTAATTAAAGTCTGCTTTCTTTCTCTCTCTCTTTTTTTTTTTTTTTTTAATTACCAAACCTCTCAACTAGGTCCAGTCTACCAGGAGGAGCCTGTTGAAGTGACAGATCCCAGTGTGTGGAGATGGAGGGAAACAAACCCAATCTCACAACCTGCTTTTAATGAAGCAAAACATTCCTTCAGTGCCAGCTGGCTAGTTAGAAACAGGGATCATTTTTCCCAGCAACACAATTACCACAAGCAAGGCCAGAGGACACCTCCTGTATCCCATAAAAATAAACATTCCTTCCATATCACAGTAAAGGTAGAGAGTCTGGAAGGATAATCTGGATTGTCAGCTCTTGTGTGCAGAGTGAATCTGTGATAAAAGACACATTTTCCATATTCCTGGGAGGGGGAACAGTCTCCCAGGGAAGCAAAGAACCTGGCAGGAGGTATCTTGGACCTGCACATCCATGAGCATCCTGAGATGCATTGGATGCCTGGATTCCAAATTATTGCTGCCTCTGGGATCACCGACTCGTAGACTTATGGAATGGTTTGGCTTGGAAAGACCTTAAAGATCAACCAGTTCCAACACTGACACCTTCCACTATCCCAGGGTGCTCCAAGCCCCGTCCAGCCTGGCCTTGGACACTTCCAGGGATCCAGGGGCAGCCACAGCTTCTCTGGGAATTCCATTCCAGGGCCTCCTCACCCTCCCAGGGAAGAACTCCTGTGGGTTCTCTGCTTGCTTTTTCTGCCTCTGTTGGGGTCAGAATTGAAGGCACTTGAGACGATAGTTCTCGTTCAGACTCAGGTGTTTATTGTTTCTTATCAGTGAAACAGCCTCACAGCAGGGAGTTCAGCAGTCCTTCATTAACAAGGCACAAAATGGCTCACTACCTCTTGTTACAAGGTCTTTTAAGGCTAAATTATCCAATTTAAAAAGGACACCTAGATTATCTCCCTTTTAACCCAATAACTGATCTCTCAAAGCCCCCAATATGGACTTTTCTGTCCAATTACAGAACATCACCCAAACCCATGAAGAAGAAGGAAGAAGAAGGTGAAGAAGAACAACCCTAAATCCTCCATCTTGCTTCATATTTATTACAATATTCTAAAACCCCAAACTCTAAGTGTTCCACCCTGTGATATTACACACTTCTAACCAACTCCACACCCGTAATCCCAGTGCTGTAACTCGATTTTGGAAGCCTTCTCCATGGCCTCAGGCGAAATGCAGTGCTCTCTTCAGCACAGAAAGTTTAAAATTCTCAGCACCCAGGGTTCCAACAAACTCCAGCTGGACTGAGCTGGCTGCAGACTGGGATGGCATCCCAGTGCCTGCCACGTGCCATCACAGCCACCCCCCAGCACCCACCGAAATCAGGGTCTTGCTTTGACCTTTCCAGCAGCACCTCTCAGGAATAAATATTTCATGCAATAAATGTGTTTCTTTGCTGTACACCAAGGGCACAGAACCTGACAAATTTCTGAGATTTCCTGCCAAGATTCAGTGTGGCAGATTGGGCTCCAAACCACCATACATGAGTTTTTCCTCCTCATTCAGCTGCATTTCCACTGCATCCTATATAGATATTTTTTGTAGTGTAGTGTAATATTCCTTGACAGTGTCAGATGCTCAGTCAACAAAAAGGTTTTAATAATATGATAGAATATATATATAAAAAATATATATAACATATAATCTATAATCTATAATCTATAATCTATAATATATAATATATAACATATAACATATATTATATATAACATATATTATATATATTATATACCTGGTTATAGATGTTCTAAACACGTCGAGAGAAATTTTAATACAATTTAAATAATTTAAAAAATATTCCCACTGCATTCAAAGGCAGAGAAAAAAGCCTGAACTCATCAATTCATTACTAAATGAAGAGAAACATCAGCAAAAAGGTATTTATTTTTTTCCAGCATTTCTTTTTGAGGAATAAAAATAATAATGTGACGATTAATTCTATATTTTAATTAGTTAGAGATGTGTTTCTCCCCCCCAAAATTTCTAGAGAGCTAATTTTAGTTATTATTTTTTGAGAAGATGAAGTTCAAGCGGCATACTTGAATACTGAAATAGAGCTGTTTTTCACAATTTCTGATTCATTGCATATGGTGAAGTTTTGTGTTCTAACTTGAAATCACAAAGCAGTTTTCCTAATCTTCAGTGTAGCAACTGAATCTGTTTTTCATCTGGTAACACAGATGCTTTTGGAAAATATAGAGCTGAACATACCATTGTGCAGGTTGCATCTGAAGAAAAAGAATTAAAGTTACGAAGTTCCATTGAAGTTACAATTTAAATTATTCAGAAGTCTGGAAACACTGGAAGAATTTGTCTGTGCAATCTTGGTTTTCTTTTCTATCTGAGAAACAAAAATTCCATCAGATGTTTTGACTTTTAATTTCTTTTTAATTCAGCATACTCAAAGCCTTTTGGGTTTCCATTCTGAGGTGGCAAATTTTCCTGGTACATTCTGGATGGATTTTCATGTCCAGCAGCAAATCTGGGCTGCATTCTAGGAAGCTGTAGCTCAGCTCATACAGAGATTCAGGCTGAGAAGGTCTCCTTGTGCTGGTTGAAATGTTCCCTCTGCAGTCAGGGGGATTTAGTCTTGTCTTCCTTACTAATTCCATTCCTGGTTTTAGACCTGGTGAAGATGAGCAGCATAAATTGCCCAAGTTCACATGGCTTTCCTGGGAATAAATTTCTCTATTTCCTGTTGGGATCCACACTATTTATTTATTTATTTGAGTGGTTCAACCAGCCAACATAGGAAAGTTCAGATGTTCTACAGGTAGGTGCTGACAAGTGTCCTACGACACAAAGAAAGGATGTCTCAAGAAGGAGAAACCAGCTTTTTATATTTGCTGCCCTCAAGCTGGGTTTACAGCAACATTTAGGGTTCTTCCCAAGAGTCATCTTCAACCATTCCTCACCACTGAGCTGTTTCATGCTTAAATTCATTTACTTCAGCCTGCCAATCCCACAGCAGTGAGAAACATCCCCTGGGTGTCTGCCTTGTCTGTCCTTCCCAGTTTACCTCTGCCAGCGAGCAGCTGACCTGGATGGAGAGTTCCAGAAGCACCTGGAACCAGGCACAGAGAGCTGGGGGAATGCTGAAGAGGTTTGGCAGTGCTGGAGTCCATGGAATCACAGTGAAAATGGTGTGTAAATTCATGCTCAAGCCTCTGCTTAAGTTTATTTGAGCTCTTTGTATAAAAATTAGTGTATATATGTATAATTAATTCTATAAAGTCATTAACACCAGTGGTATTGCAACCTTCTGGTTACTGAACCAGGTTGTCTCTCCCCTGGAATGGGGAGAATTAGCTCCAGCAATTTATTTTTAGTGCCTGCTAAAATTCTATCTGAAAACAAATAAAAATTTATCCTATTCTAGGGCTGCTCTCTTCATCACAGCTCGGCTCAGAACCAAGCTCTGCCTTCCACAGTGTGTGGGTCCCTGGGATCCTGGCTCACAGTCCTGCCTGCACGGGGTCCTGGCTCTGTCCACACCACACTGACAAGCTGCTGATTCCAGAAGAACTACCCTGGAACCCTATGGGAGGAAAAGTCCCCAGATTCCTGCGTTGCAGTAAAGTAGAAAAATCATAAAGAGAGGCTTCATAAAATCAAACCTGCTCTGTTAAAATCAATGGCTGGCCTTGTCAAAGCTAATGCTTTGCAAGTTCCCATGTGAAAGCAATCCTGGTGTGATCAGTTCATTAACATAACAATCTTTAACAAAATCATTAACAATTCCTGGGTGAAAAACAACTGGCACCTATATAAACTGTTTTTACACTGTTAGAAATAAAAACTATATCTCTCACAAACAACTTTTCCTGCACATACACCCCGGGGGTTTGAGTGACCAATGAATACAGAATAACAACTTGTTAATAACCAATAAATAATTGGCAAGAAAGCTACTGACAAATTGGAGTCCCACATGAGGGCTGTAAAACTGAATAAAAAGGATTAATGTGATTAAAGAAGGGGCTTTTTCCACCATGAAGAAAATGGAGTCCGTGTGATTTATTCCCATAGAAAGCACAGACCCAAGGCTATTTCAAAGAAGCAAGCCACCAGAATATTTCCAATAAAGTTCACTCTGGTTATGTGAAACCCCTTTTTGTGACTTTTAAGTGCCCAAAAATAGCTGTTGAGCTTTGTCACTGCCATGCCTGAGGCTGGTTTCCCCCGAACCTGTTTATGGCCTTTCCTTGACCTCTGGAATCTTCTGCCAGCACTGTGTGGTGCCATCAATTGATCTCTCACTCTGTGATGGAGCCAGCTAATTCATCACATTCATTTTCCGTGCCTGAGGTGAGATGGAGCCTCAGAATTCCATGATATTTACCTGATAAACATTTACAACCCCCAACATTAGTTATGAGCGGAGGAGGTGGTTGGTGTTTGTGTTAAACACTAATTAAATGCTCATTTCTAGGACTGTCATGTGTATTACCTAGAGCACAGGATGAATTATGGCAGTGACAGATTTCAGACAGCAGAAATATTTGCTTGAGGAATATTTCCTTGGAGATTTTCTTCTTCCTATTCCCTTTATGACAAAACAATCCTGTTTTTAATAGAGAGTAATCTTATTTATCTCTCTGTGCTTAAAATCATAAAGAGTATTTGTTTAGGAAATGCAATTGGTTGGAACAGTGAGAGAAAAGCAGAGGCAGAATGATTTTTTGGGGTCTATTTGGTTATTCACAGCATAACTGGGAGCTAAAAAAGGGAAAAAAGGGGAGAAAACCCCAAAGAGAAAGGAAGCAGGAGCACACATTAATTTTTTTCTTTAGCAGAAGCTGAAGAGAGGCACAGCAGGAGAGAAGAGCCCACAATTGCCTGTTGCACTGGCTGGTTACTCAGGTGTGTGCTTTTACAAGCTGATTACTCATGGAGTAAATGTGAATCACATTTGCCATTCACGGTTTGCTTCCCTGCTGTGGCTGGAATATCTGAGCCTGTGTGTTTGTCCAGTTCTGCTCTGGAAAGCCTTTGAGGAGCAATTCCAAGGAGATTCCTGGTGGATGGGCCTGTAAATTTCACACTCTTTACTTCCTATCACTCAGAGATCCTAGGGAGTAAGGAGGCTTTTTTATGCCCTTGGAAAAGCAGTGTATGAGGTCAAAACTTCCAACTCAGACCTGTCCTGAGAGCAGTGAACCCTCCCAGGCTGAGAGGTGTGGTTATGAGCTGCTGCTTCTGCTGAGTTCTGCTCTGTTTGCATTGTCAACATCCATTTTAATATCTTTTTCTGGCAGCACCACAATGCATATTTTCATTCAGTTCCTAAACAAAAGGCATTGCCTATCCCACACCTCTTGCAGTGTTTGCAGGAGTGGTGCAGCGTGTGCCTTCCGGGTTTTTGGCATTCCAGAGCACACCTTGCAAGCCAGAGACTCCTATATCCCTGAAACAGGCATTAAAATTTAATTCAATTAAAATTAAAATTTACAAGCTAAAGGGGTGGCAACATTTGGGGGCAATATGTTTTAAAAAGCACTTTATTGACATTCAAGCACTAGAAGTAGGCAGCAGCTACCACAGGCAAAAGCTTTTAGTTTTCTTGTGGAGAACTCTGTAAGTATCCTAATTATCTCAGAGAAAAATTGTAAAAGAGAATATCAACTTGAAAAAAAATCAAAGATTAGAAAGGCAATTTATAGTCATCTATTTAAAATCAAATCAGAGCCCTTTGCTTTCTGCCCTTTTTTGTGCAAAAATGCTGAAAGGTTTTGCTCTTGGAAATCTGAAAGCTCATAATATTTACTTCCATTGTAGAGATCCAGGTGTTTCAAGCAGATATTCTTTCCAGAATCAGATTCACATTTGGTTTTTCTGAGAGAGTGAATTCTCATTTCACACTGCTTGCGTATGTTAATCCCCCAATATCAGCACTTAGAAATTATCCAGAAGTGGAGAAAAATATTTTGAGCACATGGGCTGGCACCACCTGGAGACACAGAAGGGAACACAGTGGTGCAACAAAGGCTGTGAATTCTGACCTGCTCCCAGAATTCCTACTCTAGAAAAAAAAAAACATATTTTCATGGCTGGTGGAAGGTTGTGTAAATAAGGTTTGCACAGGAGCCTATTCAAATGAGGGAGTTGGGAGCTTGGTACCACTCATACATTGAAAATTCCTTCTGCTAACAGTGCCAGGGAAAATCCCCTCTGCCACTGTCTCAGTGCAGTTAAGTGCAGCCTATCTTGTAGAACAAAGAGATTAATTACTGACCTCCAGCAATTAATTATAAACCAGAAAAGGATTAATTTATATATGGGCTGTAGTGAAAAAAAAAAAAAAAAAGCTCTTTTCAGTAAGCACAGTCAAATAAAGGCTTGTCATTTCTTAATTATATCTAATTGAAAGAACACCTAACCTGTGACCAATAAAATTCAGGGGCAATTTTCTGTGTCTGGGTGATTGATTGTGTTTGTGCAAGGAAAACAAAAATGGGGGAGGTCAATTTACTTAACATCAGCATGAGTAAATAAAATATTGCTGGTTTATATACCTCATTAAATTTTATAATCAGGACTAAAAGTAGGTAGTGGAAGCCTGCAGCCAAGTCTATACTTTGTCTTGCTTGAAGGTAGTTTGGGAATAGGCCTGTTAATTTGGATATTTGTCCTGGTTTAGGGCAAATTTGGAGAAAAATTCCAAAGGGGTCTCTCTAGAAAGCAGATTCAAGACTAAGGCATCTCCTCCTTCTAGAGGTGGAGGCTTCTAGAGAAAGTAAGCCCAGGACAGTTTGCATTTACATTTCTTCTGGGAGTGGGATCACTCGGGGGGGCTCTGAAAGAGGTCAATATGCAACAGGGAGGAAGACAGACCATGATGAGGAGATTTGCGTGTCTTGGCCAGAAGGTAAATTCCTCCTCAGAATGGATAGAGCTGCAGGAAAGGCGTTTGGTTTTACAGAAGTTGCTGAGAGGAAGGGGCTGTCACCACAGAATCTGTCATTGCATGGCTGGAAAACACCTTTAAGGTCATCAAGTCCAACTTTCAGCTTGGCACCATTGCCACAAACCACGTCCTCAATGGCCACATCCACAGTTTTTTACACTTCCAAGGATGGTGACTCCACCATTTTCCTGGGCAGACTGTTCCAATGCTTGACCAACCTTTCAGTGAAGTTTTTTTTTTTTTTTCCAAATCTCCAGCTCAAACCTCCTCTGGAGCAACTTGAGGCCATTCCCTTTTCTCCTGTCCCTTTTCCCTGGGATCAGAACCAGACTCCACCTGGCTGTCCCCTCTTGTCAGGGAGTTGTGCAGAGCCACAAGATCCCCCCCTGAGCTTCCTTTTCTCCAGGATGAACAAGCCCCATGAATATTATTATTCTGTAAGTACCTCAGGGTTGCTCTGCTTCATTGTGGCACCACCATCCTTTTTCCCTTGCAACATTCATGATGATTTTTCAATTTACCTCTTCTCTTTTTTTGTTTGTTTTCCTCTTTCCATGAGCTTCTTTTAAGTGGATTTGGTATCTCTTCACATGTGCTGCCTCAGCAGCGTAGAAGCCTCTCTGAAATGCTGCTCTGCATTGAAGAAATTCTCCAAACCCAGTATTTTTTAGGAATGGGGAATTGCCTGCTGAGTCAGCACGGTGAGAGCACGGATCCGTGGACCGAGAGCTGGGTGGGAATTAGCGAGCCTGTGATAATTTCAGGGAGCATTCATTATGCTGCAGGGAGCAGGAGGAAATAGGAACATCATTATGAGCAAATTCCAGCTGCTGGGAGCAGGGAACCAGCACCACTGTGGGAAACAGCACAATTGCTAATGGGATTTTTAAGAGCTGCAAACCTGATAGAAGGGCAAGTCATCCCTGAAAAGTAATAAAGCTTTGGCAATCCATTATTTATGTGTGCTAGAAGGGAATATCCTGAGTGTTCTTAAAGAAATACAGAAACCTGCTTGGTTTTGGGGTGTTTTTTTCCTATTGAACACCCCTCCAAGCCTCAGTGCAAGCAAATTTTAATGCAGAAATTAACAAGGCTTCTTCTTATCTTTAATTCTTATTTCCCTTTTTTTTAAAGTTTGATTGAATAGTTAATTCCTGGAGACAATCCCATGGCTACCTTCCTGTTACTACTAAAGTAAGAAGAATTATTCCCCACAATTCCACCAGGCAATCTGTATCTCTTAAGGTTTTTCATGAGTTAATGGGGAAAATCATATGAACCTTATGGCAGCTGGATTCAGGCCTTCAACAGATAAGAGAATTTTCCTCTCTGCTAATTGTGGAAGAATTTTGCACTGAGGAAACCATTCAGCATTTAATTATGCAAAGCCAATGCTTTGTTTTATGAAATGATGAGATTTGCTGGGCGCACTCCTTACTATCTGTTGAGTCCTTCCTGACAAAATTGACTTGAGTTTTTGAAATCCCAGGATGGTTTGGGTTGGAGGGGACCTTAAAAATGATCCAGTTCCACTTCTGCCAGGGACACTTTCCACTAGTCCAGTTTGCTCTGAGCTTCATCTAATCAGGCCTTAAACATTTCAGTGATGGGGCATCCATAATTTCTGTGGGCAACTTTTTCCAGTGCCTCACAACCTCATAGGAAAGAATTTATTCCCAGTATTTAATCTAAGCTTAGTCCCAGTTTGAAGCCACTCTCCCTTACCACCCTTGAATTGCTGCTCTTTGGTGATTTTAAAAGAAATCATTTCAGGCTCTGTTTTATGCTGTCCTAGCACTGTCAGCTTCTGCCAAAATGCAGAACCTGTGGCCTGGATTGGAAACACACTACTGAAAATGAGAAAAAAACATTTGGATGGCTTATAATAATAACAGTAGTCATTAATACATGGAGTTTTTTTTATATCACAATTGGTAAGCTCAAAGGCTGATGTTGCTGTGAAGGAAATCTTGCCTTTATTTCATGAGGGGCAATGAATTTCTCCTGAAAATGATAAGTGGAGTCAATCACTGCTGCTCAGTCAGCTCCAGCAAGGCCTGATGAGCAGTGAATCACCCATCACTCTGCAGCCTCTCACAGCAAGCCAAACCATCACCTCCACCACATCTCAAACTGATAAATAAAATGGGCAGCCTTATGAGAGAGTCACTTTCTAGGAGAATGTTCCTTAATTTCGTTTCTGGTCCTGGAAGTGCCAGGTTCCATTCCTGTTAGTGATGCCTTGTGCAGGCTGACCTAGAACAGAGGTTGGACAGAGCTAAAGGATAAAGCAGGGATTTATTCAAAGGATCTCCTCCATGGATCCACCTTGGGCAGCACCAGAGCCCAGCCAGGGCTGCACCCAAGATCAACCAAAATGGTC
Organism: Vidua macroura; assembly: GCF_024509145.1. Lineage (NCBI taxonomy): Eukaryota > Metazoa > Chordata > Aves > Passeriformes > Viduidae > Vidua > Vidua macroura. Next base: position 3,205,693 of record NC_071571.1, read on the forward strand.
CCAAAATGCACGAGCGCTCCCGGGGGCTCTCACTGGGATCAGCTCTGCTCCATTTGCACCTTGCAGTTCATTGTCCCATTCCAGCTTTAGCCCATGCACTCCCATCCTGCTTGTTTTTCTCTCTCCAGCCCACGCTGTTTGTGCTCTTGGGCCTGAGATTTGGATCATTTGTCCTTGGTGCCCAGCTGGAGAAGGAATTGTTTTGTCTCCCTGCTCTGTGCAGAGAGCTCACCATCCCCTGATATGAAGCTCAGAATTACACACTAAAGCAGCACAGAATCTGGAAAATATAAAAGCTCAAACCTGAGGCATAATTTCTTGTCTTCTTAATGAGGTGGAAATAAAATTTGACCAACCAGTCAAAGGCAAATTTTTGAAGATTTCAAGGCCTTTCAGCTCTTAGGGTTTAATGTCAGTCTTGTAAGGATCTGCAGATTTTTACGTCACACAAGCACATGAAAACCTCATCTTGTGGTGTTGCTCACTTGTTTTTGTCCAGTAAAGTCCATGTTGTCTCCTGTCTCGGTCACTGCAAAAAAGACAACAGGGGCACACTATGAGCCCTGAACTCTAGCAGGTGAGTAAAATAGATTAAAATATTCCTATTCTAAAATCTTCTGAATTTTAATTCAGCTTCTTGATTTTGAGAACCTGGCTTCAGTGCTTAGTTCTAGCAATTACACACGATTTTAATTTGAACTTTAGGTCCAGAAAAGACACTTTGTCTCCCTATCTGCAGGTTTTTTTCTGTTTAGGGGGACTTTCCCTACACAACCCTGAATATTTGTTCAGTTTTGCTCTAGGGAACTATAAAGGCCTCCTTGTGTAAATTTAAAATTAAAATCCAGATATGATAAACCTAAAGGGAAATGGAGAATATTCTGCCTCCCACCTTTAATTTTGTCTCATTCTTTTTTTTTTTTTATTTTTCTCTCCTTCTTTTTGGTCCCCTTCCAACCCCCCACATTCCCACTCAAATTTTATCATTATCTTGGCATTTTCCTTTGCCCTGCAGCCAGTCTTTCCTATATGCCAGGCTTCATATTCCTTAACAGTGAAGTGAAAAGAATGAATGAATGAATGAATAAATAAAAATCCTTCATGGGAGGAATAAACTCAAGAACCTCATGCTTATTTAAGTTAAATTTGGCTCAGAGAAAAATAAAACTTCCTCAAGCCGTCCAAATTTTAACACTCTTTATTTGAAGTGTTACAGATGGAGCACATCACACATCTGCTGGGCTTCTCTCAAAAAGGGGCAGGAAGCAACACCTGGAGTTCTTTGTGCTTTCAATATTTCTACTGTGCCCACTGAAGAATAAAAATCCTGCTGGCAGCCTTGTTCTTAACTGATTTTTACATGAGCGGGGACATCAAGAAGATCAAAGTGATTTAACTTTGCAGATGTGGACCGGAAAAAGTCTAATTAAGCATTCTTGCTGGGACATGAAATAGTTTAAACTTAATCTTCCATGATGATATTCTTATGGGCAGAAAAAAAAGGGACATAATTGAGGCATGAATTAAGGAATAGCAATACTATTATAAAATAAATGGTCTTGTGATTAGCAGAACCCCTCAAATTTAAATGCAGCCCTCTGCAAACCCTGTGTATAGAGGAAAATGTTTGTTAGGGCATAGTTCAGTCTGAAATTAAGACTTCTGGTTTGGGGCTCTTCTGGAAGAACAGGTCACAAGCAGAAAATTAGAGTATTGTTTGGAAAGTCATCAGACAAAAATTGATAGCTGCACCTTTCTGGGAAGCAAACAAATCAACATTGCAAAATTCCCTCCCATTTATAGAAATCTATCATCTGAACTCTTGACAATCTTCAGTATTTCCTACAGATGCCAAATTAATTTTGCTTAATTTTGTGGAGTGGTCTGGGGGAAGGACACTCTCAGGCAATTAAGAGCTGCATTTTCTAGAGATTGTCCAAAATTGGATATATTCAGGCAGAACTGCACAGAGCTGTCTGCTTGTGTTGCAGGCATAAAAAAATGTTAATTGATAAGAGGAAAGCAGCAAAACTCCAGCATACAAAGGACAGAGCCCTGAATATCGAGTGGATTAAATTCATTTGCTGCTCTTGCAGAGCAACTGGTGTCTTGTCACCACACGTATTTCCATCTTCCCACAAGGACAGCTCTTGTTTTCTGGTTTAAAGCAGTGTTTGAAAATAAAATATGCACATCTTGGAGGAAGCCTCAGCTTACAGAATGATGAGGCTCATCCTGACATGATTCAAGGTTCACACCTGTGGCAGGTTTTGTCCCCAGGGTGGGGGCAGGAGGGTGGGACCCAGGTTTGGGCTCCTGTTTGTGCAATGAGGTGGCAGAAGGAACAGCTCTGCTTTCCTCTCTGAGGGCTTTGGAAGAAAGGCAGGGTGGACTTGGGGACATTGGGCTTCTCCTCATGGAGCACAGGGTCAGAACAATAAGGATGAACTGGTTTGTTTCCCACCTCCTTGAGTGCAAGTATCCCCATTACTGGGGGCTTTAAACAATACCAGCTCTTTTCTGATAATCCCTCTCTTTCTAATATTTGGTAGCTTACCTCTTTATTTAATTTTTTGTTTCTTTACCTTTATAATTTTTTAAGATAAACACTTCATAGCACTGTTTCTCAAACTCAAGCATGATCAATATTTTTTCTTCATTTTCCATCTAAATAACCTTAAAGTGTTCCCCATGACCAGCACTGTTGTTCAGACCAAACCTTCAAGGGCAGCTTTTTAGGGAAGTTGGAAGAATATTCCAATGCTGGGGCACAAATCCTCTGATCAGAACCTGGGGCTCATTTCAGGTGTTGTCTGATCAAAGACCTGGAGTTTGATATATATTTGTTAAATTTGTTAAGTTTCTCCTACAGCCAGTGATAGATGTGGGCCCTTCCAAAAGATCATTCTGCACCCAAAAAGAAGATACGAGATGGGTGCTATAAATCACACTCATTTATCTCTCTCTCCTCCACCTTTCCTCCAATTATCAGTTTAGAGTGGGATATATCTGATTAGAGATCTGAAATGTGCACCCTGATGGGGACATGGTTTAGTGGTGGACCTGGCAATGTTGGGTTTGTGGTTGGATTTAATGCTCTTATAGGTTTTTCCCAACCTAAATGTTTATATCATTCTATGATTTAATGAATAGCTCAGTTGGGGAAATGATGCCTCAGGTTTTAGCTTTTATGATTTTCAGTTTCTGTGCTGCTTTAGTGTGTATGTTTGAGCTCCATATCAGGGGATGGTGAGCTCTCTTCACAGAGCAGGGAGACAAAACAATTCCTGCTCCAGCTGGGCACCAAGGACAAATGATCCAAACCTCAGGCCCAGGAGCACAAACAGCGTGGGCTGGAGAGAGAAAAACAAGCAGGATGGGAGTGCATGGGCTAAAGCTGGAATGGGACAATGAACTGCAAGGTGCAAATGGAGCAGAGCTGATCCCAGTGAGAGCCCCCGGGAGCGCTCGTGCATTTTGGGACCATTTTGGTTGATCTTGGGTGCAGCCCTGGCTGGGCTCTGGTGCTGCCCAAGGTGGATCCATGGAGGAGATCCTTTGAATAAATCCCTGCTTTATTCTTTAGCTCTGACTAGTCTCTGTTCTAGGTCAGCCTGCACAAAGCATCAGAGGAACATACAGTGACCATCTAATCCATCTGTCTGGTCACTAACCTTCCATTTTCAGAGGGAAGTGAGTAATTTTAGAAACCTGGTCTGAATTTTGTGCCTAAAATTTTAATGGATTTCTGTCCGTAAAGATTAATTCCTCCCTAGAAGTCCATGTTCACATTTATCTGAATGAACATGAAGCAGCCTACTTTCATTAATCTCAATTAATCTGATATCTGAACTGCTAAGGAGAGAGGAAAAGTGGTGTCAGACTTAACTGGGGGAAATTAATTTAATTTATTCCAAGTAAAGCAGAGTAGGACAAGGAAGAATAATAACAAATTTTGGAACACCTTCCCACCACTCTTTCCTGCTTCTAATTTCTTCCTTAGCCTATTGCAGGTTGTATTTATTTTAAGGCACAAATCTGTTCTGAAGTTACTGTAAAGTTCACTTGCTTAGGCACTTATGAACAGTAGTGAAATAAAGTAATTAAAAATCTAATATAACTGACAGGTCCTTGTTAAGTCAGCCCTGCCAAACCTATGCAAAAACAATTACAGTATGCAAATGATCCACCTTAATGCTATTCCCTGTTAAATGTCAAAGAATGAAAAATGCATTGGATTATCATAATTTCCTCACTCTTATGATGATGCTGTAGTGATAAATATAAATGTCACTATTCTGAGGTAGTTTATGGACAAAATCACATCACCACTGCAGGCAAATCAGAGTTGGTTTCTCTGGTCAGCTGTGGACAACGAAATTAATTCAGCAATATTTTACCATGTCTTGCTGAAATTGAGTGAAATTTACCTTCTCTTGCATTTATAATAAGAGGTAGACATAAAAATTTCAAGCTCTTGAAATATGTGAAATCCAAGCATTTTTCCTTTGACTGTGTGTGAATATTAATGTATTGATTGTGGTTGACTGACCCAGGCTGATGCCAGTTCTCCATCAAAGTCACTCTGTCACTTCCCTACTCAGCTGGACAGAGAGCGAATTTGCAACAAAAAGCTCATGGATCAACGTAAGGGCAGGGAGAGATCATTCAGGAATTGCCATCATGGCCAAAACAGACTTAACTTGGGGAAATTAATTTCTTTTATTCCTGAAAAAGCCCAGCGGGACAATGAAAAATCAACCCAAATTTCATAACACCTTCCCACCATCCTTCCTTCTTCCAATTTCCTTCTTCCCAAGAGCTTCAGGGAGATGGGGAATGGAGACTGTGGTCAGTTCATCACAGGTTGTCTGTGTTGCCTCTTCCTCCTTGTGGGGAGGATTCCTCACACTCTTCTCCTGCTCCAGTGTGGAATCCCTCCCATGGGAGAGTCCTTCAGGCACTTTTCACACAGGAGTCCTCACCCTGGTTTGCAATTCTTCACAAATTCACACAGAATTCCCAGAATTCCCAGAATGACCAGGTTGGAAGAGACCTTCAAGATCATTGAGTCCAACCCAGCCCCAACACCTCAACTCAACCCTGGCACCCAGTGCCACATCCAGGCTTTGTTAAACACACCCAGGGATGGTGACTCCACCACCTCCCCGGGCAGCCATTCCAGAACTTTATCACCCTTTCTGTAAAAAAACTTTTTCCTGATATCCAACCTGTATTTCCTCCACGTGGACCCCTCACATGGGGTCGTTCCTTCAGGACCTGGCTGCTCCAAATTGGGCCCCCATGGTGTCACAAATCCTGCCATAAACCTGCTCCAATGTTGGCTCCTCTCTCTACAGGGTTCCAGGTCCTGCTAGAAGCTGCTCCAATATGGGCTTTCCATGGGGTCACAACCTTTATTTGGGCACCCTCTTGCTCTAGCATGGACTTCTCCACTGCTGCGAGTTTATTTCTGCTCCTCCATGAACCTCCATGGGCTGCAGGGCACATCTGCCTCTCCATGGGCTGCCCCAGAGGTGAATCCCTGTTCCAGCTGCTCCTGAAGCAGCTCCTGCCCCTCCTTCTCCATGACCTTGGTGCCTGCAGGGCTGTTCCTCTCACATATTCTCACTCCTCTTTTCTCTGATTTCTCCTGCACTGCAAATCCTTTCCTTCTTTGCTCTGTTATCCCAAAGATGTTGCCAATGCCATGACAGGCTCAGCCTTGGCCAGCTCTGGGTCCATCCTGGAGCTGGCTGGAATTGGCTTCATTGGACATGGAGGAATATTCTGGGGGCTTCTCACAAAAGCTACCCCTGCAACCCCTCCACTACCAAAACCTGGCCACCATACCCAGTGGAATTATTAAAACAAATTCTATTCTAGGCAATGATCACGTTAGGGGTGAGACAATGGAGCTGCAGTCGTGAGGAGGAAGACTGAATAGTGCACAAACACGGTGTTCTGGGGTCCACAGGAGTGGCAAAAATCAAATCCCAACCCCAAAAGTTGCCTTAATACCAAATTGGCCAGAAAACCTATAGGCTTGTTTGTCGGACATGAAGTTAACAAACTCTAATTAAAAAAAAAAAAACAACAAAAAAACCCAAACAAACAAACAAACAAACAAAAAAAAAAAAAAAAAAACCAACAAAAAACCACCCCAAACCAAACAAAACTAAAAAAACACCCAAAAACTAAAAAAAAAAAAAAACACCACAAAACCAGAAACCAAACAAACCCAAACCAACCTGTCTATTTTTGTATTTCTTCAGCTTTATCTAATTTCTCAGTGCATGCCATCCCAGAGGTCTGAGCTTGTATCACATACCCCTGTTTCTCTTTAAGAAATAAACCCAAATAGATTATTTCATGCCTCTCCTAAAAGTCTAAAACCATGTCAAACAACAAACAAGGATATCTTTTGTTTTTCCACTTTCTGGCTTATTATTTGCTGTTTGACACAGATGGTTATAAACAAAGATCTAAAGAGAATTTTAACTCCTAGGGAAGAAAAGAAAATAAAAGTATTTCCTGATACTACTTTTTTTTTTTTTTTTCTTTATTAAGGATGATGGATTCTGCCTTAGTATTTCTAACTCAGTAAAATCTCTAATTATGTTACAGGAAGGATTTGGAGCTGGTGAGATTGAGGGAGAGAAAGAATAAGGGATGAAAGGAGCAAGAACTGCTCATGTCCCCAAATTTGAGTTCCAGTCTTGGGGAATCAGTAAAGAAGTAGGCTCTTAATATCAATGCCTAAATTTGAAGTTTAATGTTCCCTTTATCCAGTCTGGTTTACAGATTTATCCATGATTCATCCAGTATTGAAGTCTTTTTTCTTTTTCCTTCAGACAAATGCAATTCAATCAGTTCTTATCCTGAGGGACTCGAAAAGAAATATTGTTTTATTACAACCCTGATGTGTTCTCTACAGCTGTACAGCTCTAAAATGTGGGGCCACTCATGGAAAATAATAAGATATTTGTAGCTATTTATTTCTGGGGACACTTGCCCTGGTACCTCTGGTATCCAAGTACGTGGCATGTTGTAGAACAGAGCGCTTCCATCTCCTGTGGGGCAGGATTCACAGTGCATGGAGAAATCAGTCCTGCAATGGCTCTTCCTCCAAAAGGGGACAGCGACCAGCAGGAGGAGAAGAATAAATTGGAAAGACTCAATGGATCTTCTGGAGCTCACACCTGGGAAATGTGTGTTCACCTGGGAAATGCCCCTTCAGGGCCAGGTGATGCCACCAGAGGCAGGAGCAGCCCTGCTCTGGGTGGGCTCCCAGCCCTACACAAAGAGTCACAGCTGGACTAGAGGTGACATGTGCTAGGCCTGTTCTCCAGACCAATAATGTAGAAAATCTTGTCATCCACATGAGAGGAGACCAAGGGAAGTCCTAATCCCAGTCTGCAGCTTCCTCATGAGGGGAAGTGGAGCTCTGATCTCTTCTCTCTGGTGACTCGTGACACGACCTGAGGGAAAGGCTGGAGCTGTGCCAGGAGAGCTTTAGGTTGGACATCAGGAGAAAGTTCTTCCCCTGGAGGGTGGTGAGGCACTGGACAGGCTCCCCAGGGAAGGGGGAGGCACCAAGCCTGACAGAGTTCCAGCAGGTTTTGGACAACACCCTCAGGCACAGGGTGGGATTTTTGAGGTTGTCCTGTGCAGGGGTAGGAGCTGGACTTGATGCTCCTCCCCGCTCAGGATATTCCATGATTCTGCAGTGGTTAATGCTGTTACTTAACTCAGCTACATTTTTTCTCAATTCCCATTTCATGTCCTTCACACTTGTGTCCATAGCCCTGTTGATCCCTTAGGAGCGAATTCTGTATTTATATACCTGCACAATTTTAATAAAAACTTCCTGGATCTCTCTGCAGGGCGTGAATATGCTTGGATCACATTTGGGAACTCAAGAGAAAGAAATACAGACTGCAGGGAGGAAAGCAGAGCATTTCCAAATAGGCAGTTGCCACTCTTTCCTTTATTTGCCATGAGAACTGGAGATGAAGATTTGGGGCTGCTGACATCTTTCCTTTCCTGAGTCGTTTCATTTAATGAACCCTAAGCACATCAGTTGGAAGGGCTGACATATGAGACCTTTCAAAGTGAGAACTGAGTCAAGGCAACTGAGAAATGGTGGCATCAGTCAAGGAAACTGGTTATTTGAACATCCTTCTCAGGAATTATTTATTTTCCTGTTCATTTATCTGCTCCAGGGAAAATAGATGGAGAGGGGGAGAGAGATAAATAGAGCATCTTTCCCTGGATCAACAAAACCTCTGTTCCACCAACTCCTAGATGGAATGTTCTAATAAGGGGTAGAAGTGAAGATTAAAATGTAGTTTTGACACAAATAATAGGTTAGAAATACAGGGAGACTGGTCAGTCTTTGCAAAGTTCTGTGGATTTATCAGAGCACTGAGGGGTGTCAGCATTCTGGGAGCGTGGAGAGCAACTCTACTGCAAAGTTTAGCATCTCAGAAAGAAACAATTTGCTACTGATCGTGTGAACAATCAAGATCAGATTAGGTAAAAATTAAGTTTTTTCCAAAAAAAAAAAAAAAAAAACCAAAGATGCAGCACCTACCATTTCCTCTGTACTGATTTAGTGATGAATTTTGCCTTACTCATATAGATAAAATGAATTCTAGAGGAAGATTACAACTTCATAAGCAAGATGCCAGAGTAAATTGAAAACTACATAAAATAATCTGAGGCTTTGAAGAGAATATATTTAATGCTTTTCTTTGCCAAGTAGAAAAAGAGAGAGAAGGGAACAGAGGCAGTGGTGATCTTTGACTGTTTGGTTTATTTGAATGCACTTCTTTTTGGAATCCATAGTACAAATTTTGCTACTTTGTGCTTGCTTATTCTACATTTAGTATTATTTATTTATAATCTTTTTATCAGTCTGGTATTTATTAGCTTTAAATCCTCATAGAATTTCCCATTTCTGTATTATTAGTGTCTCATTTGCAAATTTCAGAAAAATTACTGTTCCTGCACGAGGGGCAAGGGGTATATATGAATCCAGTGGATTTCCCCCACACCCAAAGGAATTTCTGTCCTGATGTTCCTTCTCTCAGCCCCTTACTTTGCCCAAATTTTAACTGAGCACAGGCATGGTCAGATTTTGAACCTGGGGAGTTGGAACATCTTCTACAGACTGCTGCACTTTTCTCCTGGGAGGAAGAACTCAAAGACCAATTTTTGGATGGTTAAAATTTAGTGGCACAAAGCACAGATTCAGTCACTGCTCCAGAATCCCAGGAGGGGATTCTCTGCTTTTTTAAAAAATATATGAGTAACAAACTTACATTTGTTTGTCATCTACCCTCAGCTTCAGAGGGTTTGAAGGAATTTTGCTGCAGAGAAAAAAAGGAAGCTGCCTTTCTTTCAGACAGATACCATGTGGAAACAATTTCAGTTCCAAAAATGGCTGTTTGGGGAAATTCTGAGATTATTAAAAATGCCAATAGGCTGCTTTGAAACCTTGATGGCAACAATTTTTCTGTGGAAAATCCTGATTGTAAGTGGCTTATCTGATCTGTGGGCACTGTCAGCTGATCTGAAACCCCTGACAGCTCTCTCTGATCAATAATAATTCATCCTTCAAAACAGATGCCCAGGAGGAACCAGTGCCTGTCTGATCCATTTTGAATTTCCATAGAAATTAAATGGAGATTATCACCGGGTGGGACCTTATGAAATTTTACAAAGAAAGAAATAAACCATTAATATCTTGTTTAAAGAAAAAGAATGAAAAAAAAAACATTAATCAACAGAGATTAATAATGATTAGAATTTTTTGCAGGAAAAGGCTCATTTAAGAAAAATCAATAATTGTTAAGAAACTAATCAACAGATAAAGAAATGCAGTATTATATTGGGAGAGAAATTTCAATGTTCATGTCTTCCAGCTGCAAAATTTACATAATATTTACAGAATGTCAAATCCAGCTGGTGAAGAATTGAACTCTTGACTGATTTCATACCCAGGAGAAGATAAATCTCTTTTACCTCTGTCTTTGTCTGTGCTGAACTGAGCAATGAAAACTCAAAGTTTTCCCATTTGAACACTGCCTGCCAGATTAGAGCATAATAAAGGAGTCTACTATTTGTACATTTTGCAGAGATATTAAAAATGCAATCCATAAAACCAATAAATTATCTCCAGGACACTTCTTGCTGATTAGGTTTTATCAATTTTCCTGGACATACCAACTCTCCACAGAGGCTCCTCAAGATTAAATTGCCTTTTTCTTTGGGGATTCAGAGCAAATAATTCAAGGCTGTACGTTTTCAATTAAAATGCTCAGCCAAAATCCAGAGAAGGCAGGTGGAATATTCTAACCAGACTAAACACTGTACACAGAGAGCAAACACCACCTCAGAGGGGAAACCAACATTTCACATGTCCAAACCAGTCTGACAAACAGGCTTCTGGAGAAAATTTTCATATATTTTACATCTATTTCACAAGCTGCCTTTCTGTATTACCGGCCATGAAACTTTATTGGAAATATTTAATCAATTTCCAGATGAATTTTTTTTTTTTTTTCCCAGCTAAAGTACATTTAAGAAATAAAATATTAAAAAAAAAAAAAAAAAAAAAAAAAAAAGAGAAAGAAAAAGAAAAAAAAAGAAGCAAAGTAAGATGAATAAGAAACTTTAAAAAAAAGCATATTCTTTCTAACTTTATGCAGGTTCCGTTAGAAGACATAATAAGAAAGAAAGAAAAAGAAATAAGAAATAAAGGAAACCATTTCACTATTTTCATAGCTTTGGTTTTGTCACATTCAGCCTCTGGGGAATGTGTCTCAGTTCAAGGTCTCTCAGTGACTAATTTTACATCCAGCCTCTGACAAACGTGGGTTTTATTATCTGATGTTATGACACAAAGCATTTTCCCCTAAATATCAGTCTGACATGGAGAACAAGTGGAATGTGGACTTTGTTACTCCATGCAATGAATTAAAATTTGCCTTGTGCAACATGTGAAACGTTTTTGATGTTTTTTCCTACAGAAATCCAGTGGAGTTTTAATTTTCTTTTTTTTTTTTCTTTTTTTTTTTTTTTTTTTAGGGTTGGGATTAAATGTGTGACATGGTATTTCTTGTTTGGACTCAGATGTTTATTAGCACTTATTTATATTACAGTTTCACAAACTGTGAGTTTTATAGCACTTCACTTTTAACAAATTAAAAATGGAGCCCCATCTCTTTTTCTACAAGGCTTTTTTAAGGATAAAGTGTTTAATTAAGAAATGACACTTAAATTATTTTTACTTTTAACTTAATAACTAACTACTTGTGGCTCACAATGTGGACTTTTTTATCCAATTACACAATACTACTTAAACCCATGAAGAAGAAGGTGAAGAAGGATTAATCTCTGCTCCAAAACCTCCAACTTGCTTTATATATATTACTATTTTCTAAACCCTTAAACTCTGAGTTTCCCAGCCTGTGATATCACACACTTCTATCCAAACTCCACCCCCACAATCCCAGTTCTGTCATTCCATTTTGGAAGCTTCTCCACGGCCTCAGGTCAATGCAGTGTTCTCCTGGGGGTCAGTGCCTGGCAGCACAGAAAGTCTGGAATTCTCAGCAGCCAGGGTTCCAACAAAATCCAAGGGCAGCCTGGAAGGAATAAGACCAGAGTTCTCCTGGTGTGTCTACCTGATTAAGCTTTTGTTTGCCATTTGGCTTTATTTTGCAAAAAAAAACTCTGACTTTTTGATTTATAGAGGAAAAGGCAAATAAAACGTGAATCCATTTTTTACAGCTCAAAAATTTGTTGTCATTACACTGTGAAGCATTTGGGGCTGCATCAGTTAACTTTCGGAATTGCATTACCTGTAAATTGCCTTCTTTCCAACCAGGAAGAGAACACTTCAGAAGAGTCAATATTTTCCCTGCCCTAAAGATCATATTTCTTTTAACCTTATTATATCACTGTTATCCCGTTTTAAATGAACTGGATAAAAGAGGAGTAAGTTTAGCCAGAGGTTGGCTCTTTATTCTGCTTGATTGATTTTATGTACCTGCTTATATTTTGCTTCAAATCAGCTCATTGTAACTCACTGACCCAGTAAAAGAATTTTTGATTTTTCCCTTTCACCAATAAAAAGAAAATTGGTTTAAAGGCTTCGGGGCTATAAGTCAACCCCCAGAATTTTTATGTCCTCACATTTGGGTTGCTCTGCTGATTGATTGAATGTCATAGCCTAATTATAAATAAGTATTGAAAAATGCAGGGGCAAACTCAAATAATTTTTAAATGAGACTCACAGAACATAATCCCCATCATTTTTAGTGCTGCTTGTGAAAGGTTTTATGATCATTTGGCTTTTGCAGCATTGTTTACATTGGAGAATGGTGTGGATTTTATAGTAAAATAGTGAAACTGAAAACCATTGATGCTTTTTTAAATCCTAAAGGCCATTTCACACCTCTTTGTGTCCTTGTTGGACATGATTAGATTGAAAATATCCAACAGCCTTCTGAAAAGTGCCACCAGCCAAATCCAAATCCAAATCCAAATCCAAATCCAAATCCAGCCTGTTGTTCCACATTTTGAGTTAAAATTACAGCTGTAAATCCATGGTTGAAAAAGCTCCTTTTTCCACTGGTTTGCAAGAAGGAAGCAGGGGAAAAAGCTAAATGGAATTAAAAAATTGCTTTGATAATTTATTCTAAAATGAAAACTATTAAATTATAAAAAATTAAAAAAAAAACTTTTTCAAGAAAAAACCTCAAAATTTGCAGTTTATTTTTATCTCTTTTCTCTATTTTTTAGATTCATGTACATTAAGTTTTGCAATATATGTATTGTACTATTATTATATATCTATTATATGATAATTTTATATTGATAAACAGTTCTCTCATTATGTATCAGCTATTCATGGGAGTACATAAAAATATGAGTAATTTGTTTTTCAAACAAATTTTGTTTTTCAAACAAATTTGTTTTTCAAACAAATTTGGTATTGATTTCCAAAATTTTCAATTATGCCTCTGAAATAAAGGGACAGTAATCCATAAATTATCCATAAATCTATTTCACTGGCCTTTTTTTTTTTTTTTTACTATTATTTATTTGCATTATTATGAAATTATTTATCGGATGTTATTTTACTTTAGGACACATGTCTGAGAGAGGTGGTTGGGCTTTTATAATTATTTCATTTTGGTGTGAGGACTGTTTCTGATATTACAGAAGAAACAAATTATACTAATGATAATGATAATAATAATGTTAATAATCATGGCAATAATCATGACGATGATAATAATAATGTAAAAATGATGACAATAATTATGATGAGGATTCACAGTTGGCTTTTACTTATTAATTATTCACAAAAGCCATGAAAATCTCATGTGATTTAACCCTAATTGTTTAAAATAATAAATGTTTTATTAGATAAAAGACTAGAGCTGCCTCAGAGATTGAGGCACCTCTGTTTTGTCCCAGGCTTTGCTTTTTTTCTGGTTCAATCACCTTGAGGAAAAAAATTGAGTTCCCTGGTGGCCCTACATCTTTACATATTTTTTTTCTCAGAGCATCAAAATTTCAGACAATTTGTTTTTTGGGACCAAATCTGTGCCATAATTTATGGTCACAAAGCACTTAGCACAAGTGACTTCAGCCTGGAGCTTCGAGGAGTTTCAGCAGCGCAGCTGATAAATAATAATGAGATGGAGCCTCAAACAGGGAAAAAGCACATTGGCTCTGAGGTGACAGAGTATGGATGTGATGTCTCAGTTTTCAGCTTTTGTATCTTACACATTCTGTGCTGCTTTAGTGTGTGGGTCTGGGCTTCACATCAGGGGATGGTGATCACCCTTCACAGAGCAGGGAGACAAAACAATTCCTGCTCCAGCTGGGCACCAAGGACAAATGATCCAAATCTCAGGCCCAGGAGCACAAACAGCGTGGGCTGGAGAGAGAAAAACAAGCAGGATGGGAGTGCCTGGGCTAAAGCTGGAATGGGACAATGAACTGCAAGGTGCAAATGGAGCAGAGCTGATCCCAGTGAGAGCCCCCGGGAGCGCTCGTGCATTTTGGGACCATTTTGGTTCCTCTTGGGTGCAGCCCTGGCTGGGCTCTGGTGCTGCCCAAGGTGGATCCATGGAGGAGATCCTTTGAATAAATCCCTGCTTTATTCTTTAGCTCTGCCCAGCCTCTGTTCCAGGTCAGCCTTCTCAAGGCATCAGATGAAAAAATATAACTCTTCCCATCTTTCTAATCTGGGAGGGAATCAGGAGACATTTTGGGGCTGTTCCTGTAAAAGGGTTTAGATCAAACATGCAGGTGTCTGCCCTTCACATGAGGTGGAAATAAAGGCTGTTGATGTCAATCTGAGCTTTCCCCAGGAGATGGGTGAAGCAGTCTCTGAGGCATCTGAAGTGGGAAGTCACTCTTTACCCACATTCCACCCCTGTCCTGAGGGTCTCTGAGTGCTGTAGAGATGAAGGAACTTTATTTGTCAGTTTTAATCAGAAACCATCCACGGCTAAAAAACAGCTGAGAAGTTCTTGCAAATACTCACAGAATTGTCAAGGTTGGAAAAGAACTCTAAGACCATTGAATCAAACCCTTCACCCAGCACCACCCTGGCCACCACTAAATCATACCCTTGGTGCCACATCCAGTTTTTCAAACACTCCCAAGGATGGTGATTCCACAGCTTCCTTGGGCAGCCTTTTCTGGTCCCAAAGCCTCTCCATTTCCAACAAGTTGCTCCCCATTAGTGGGAGTCATGAATGGGACTCAGCTCTGGAAGATATTTTCTTTTACTTAATTTGGGTTCAATTTAAAAAATATATCCCACATTTTGTGAATTTTATTTCTGAGAAATTAACAAATTTTCTGAACTAATCAGATTAGGTAGTTTTTGATAGTCTGGTAACACCTGAGTAGCCTGGGTGAGCTTGGTCCCAGACAAGGATTTGCACAAACACAGCACAGCCAAGGCTGCCCTCAGGATATTTTAGTGCAGGTGAATGTTGAGTCTTAACTGCTTTTTGCCAGGGTCAGGATTAAATGTGTGAGATGGAATTTCTTGTTGGGACTCAGATGTTTATCAGTTCTTATCTATGTCACAGTCTCACAAACCCTGAATTCTGCAGCACTTCACTCTAACAAACTAAAAATGGAGCCCCATCTCTCTCTCTGCAAGGCCTTTTAAGGATCAACTGTCCAATTAAGAAATGACACCTGAATTATTTTTACTTTTAACCCAATAACCAACCACCTGTGCCTGCAATGGGGACTTTTTTATCCAATTACACAAAACCACCCAAACCCATGGAGAAGGAGAAAGAGAAGAAGGAGCAGCCTCTACCCCAAAACATCCATCTTGCTTTATTTATATTATTGTATTCTAAACCCTTAACCTCTGACTTTCCCAGCCTGTGATATCACACACTTCTATCCAAACTCCACCCCCACAATCCCAGTTCTGTCATTCCATTTTGGAAGCTTCTCCATGGCCTCAGGTCAATGCAGTGTTCTCCTGGGGGTCAGTGCCTGGCAGCACAGAAAGTCCAAAATTCTCAGCAGCCAGGGTTCCAACAGGTGAACAAGAGGGAACAAGATGAGGTTGAAAGGTGAAGTGAATCAAGGTCACCTGGACCTGGATTCAGTCACTTAAAGATGTGATTTTTATAAATCCCTGGGTTTCAGCTCAGTGACCACTATTGGCAGTCAATGAGCATCAAGGCCAGACAGTCAATGAGAGAATTTAACTTCAGTTTTAAGTTTTTGCTTTAGATTCAGCTGATATTTTTTACCTCTTGCTGATAACACCATTTAGACCTCCACCATCTGCAGTGGGTGTTTACAGAGCAGACTTACATCCAGACACTTGCATTTAAATATCTGAATTCCTTCAATAGCTCCATTTCTGTAGACCCATATGAAGTTTCCCAATATTGAAAAGATTTTGCTTGATTAACCTGGTTTTTATAAATCATGTTTGTTTTGTTTTTATTTTTTAACCTTTGCATTAAACAACCCTATTCCTCCTTCTTTGCATTACTTTACAATTTCTTGAGAGATTAAATGAAGAATTCAATGAGTCCTTTCCACTTCTCTGCTTCAGATCTAGGGATGAAAATTCCTTGTCCCTTCTGGAATTCTCAGTCTCCAATTCCTTCCCATTAACAGAATTTAAAATTTTGTTTTATTTTCAGAGTAATTTCCATGGCTTCATAAACAAAATACAACACAATCTCAGGAGATGTGTATAACAGTATTTATAACATGGACATGATTTTTTAGTAAGGAAAAAAAATTATGAACATTGCTGGCCATAGCAATGTTTTGAGTGAACTTTTTACAGAGTGCCACCACAAAAAGAGGTGGCAAGGCATGAATAAATTCCTAGCAGTGACACTTCCTTCTGTGCAATGCTGCTTTGCATTTAAGTCCGTCAAACCCTCATGTATTTTGACAGGCCTGACATGGTTAATCACAAGCATGATTTGAGGAGTTTCAGACTCAAAAGAAATGTAATTAGAAGCTACTACAGGGTAAGAATGCTTTCCTGTGGTGTATCAAGGTAGTAAAGGCTGCTGACAAGTTGACATGGAAAGATCTCACTCCTATTTTAAAAATAAATGTGCCAACTCCTAAATATCATTTCTTAGTCATTTAAACTACACAGCCCTTTGTGTGCTTAACAGGATGAAAAATGCAAATAAAAATGCCACCCTGAGAAAGCAGCTGCCTCTCAGCATCTCTAATGACAGCATCAGCTGCTTGTGGGCCCTGACTCTTCTGGGGGGAAGCAGGGAAAGACTGTTTATTTCAAATTCATAAAAAAGTTCAATTATATCCTAATTAAGCCTATTAGTTTCTCCCTTGGGGGGACAGCCTCACATTTCCAATGGAGGCAAAGCACAGATATCACGCCTGCCTTTGTTATCCACCCCCTTTGCTAAATTACATACAATGAAATACGGCAGCAATGCCACACCTGGTGCTTTTATTCCATCAACAACTCTTGGCTGTAACCTTCAGGGGCACAGTCATTCTCAAACCTGACAATTACCACAAAATATTTGAGTTTGTCTCAGAAGTTTCTTTTTTGTTGTTGTCTGTGATATACCTTGGGGCATTTGGGTTTGAATAGTTTCACTAGGCTTCAAGAAAACTCAGGAAAAATTACACAGTTGTTTATCTTGGGTCAGCATTGAGTTGCAGGTTTGCTCAAGTCAAGGATTTATAACAACTTCTACAACTTCCTGTGTTTTCCTTCCTTCCTTCCTTCCTTCCTTCCTTCCTTCCTTCCTTCCTTCCTTCCTTCCTTCCTTCCTTCCTTCCTTCCTTCCTTCCTTCCTTCCTTCCTTCCTTCCTTCCTTCCTTCCTTCCTTCCTTCCTTCCTTCCTTCCTTCCTTCCTTCCTCCCTCCCTCCCTCCCTCCCTCCCTCCCTCCCTCCCTCCCTCCCTCCCTTTCAACAATTCTAGATATTCCTGATCATTACTTTTTACTAGGAAATAAAAATAATCCCTTGTATTTCCTTCCAAAACACCTGGCAAGGTGGATTTGCTCTCTTCTTTTCCCTTCACAGCCTTCATGGTCCTACAAAAGATTTCATCATCTCCTTGGATAATGTTTGGAATTCAAAGAAACCTCTTGAAGAGGTCTAAAAGGAGCTTGTATTCAAATGGTGGGCAGATGAAGTATTGCAGAAAGGGCAAAAGAAGGGAAATATTTTGTGCTAAGTATGTTGATCTGAGCTGGAGTTCTTCAGAAGAAAAAACCAAACTATTGTAAATTAAAATATTTGTGTTTCTTCCTCTTTTGTCAGGTGTCAGAGTCATGGGTTTAGATCAGAACAGAAAAAAATAAAAAAAAATTGAAGTATTTTGGAAAATGGAAGCAATAAGAATAAAAGGTAAATCCAGGCAAAAGGAAAAAGGATTTTATTTAGAGACCAGTTACAGCCCAGTTCTTTCCTCTCCTTCCTTTCACTTTTTCTCATTTTAGCAGCTTTAAAATTCACTCTCCAAATTCAGACGATTTCTGAGGTTTTGTTGGGATTTCTTGGCTCTGGTTTAGATGTGCAAAGGTTGTGTGAGATGAATCCCCACTTCCAGCTCAGACACAGCTCTGCTCCTTGAGCCTTGTCCTTCCTCTGGAGATTTTCTGCAGGACCAAGATCCATTTAGGATGGTTCAGCTCCCAAAATGAGAAAAGAGCAGGTTCTTTGAGCCTGATATAACTGAGGGTTTGTGGTCAGAGGTAAAACAGAGCGACTGTAAGGGGAAAACAAAACCCAAAAAACAGTACTGAATGTATTATGTTTAATTTTATATTTTTAAACATGTCCAGAGGCAATTCAGTGCCTGGAATGGCCATTCCATGGCTACACCTCCGAGCAGCCAACATATACACAGAGGGAAGCAGGAATTGCACATTTATTTAAAGGATTTGTTGATGTTAAGGCCCAAAAAGATCATCACAAGCCTCGGGTTTGATCCAGAGCAGAGAGCACTCACTCACTTAGGGCTGGAGTTTATATTTTTAAAAGTAACCTGAGCCTGTTTGAAATATGGCAAGCAGGGCAGGAACCCTCAGTTTTGCTCCTTCCTTTCTATTTCTGCCTCTAAATTTATGTATTGTGTGTCCTTTCAAACACTGGGAAGTGTAAGCTTTGCACTTTTGCCTTTGCCTGGAATAAAATCCAGCTCCATTCTGGTGCTGCTGGGAATTCTGCTCTTCCTCAAAGCCCTCAGCTGCTATGGCTCAACCCTTGGGTGTGTAAATCAGAATGTGCCTGCAAAGCATTTGTCATTAAGTTTATTTTAATTTTTAGAAGTATTTTTTTAAAATTAAAAAAAAATAAAAATCAAGAATTCTCCAAATGACACATTAATGCAACCAAACACCTGGAAGATGTAATACTTATCCCATGTATTCAGTAACAGAATTTTGGTTATTCCATCACAAGAAATGTCTTCTCATAGAGTTATTTCTATATTTGTGACTTCAACAGAGGCAGGGAATATTGCAGGGTGTAAATTTATTGGTTTATTTGTAAAGTTTTAAGGTTTTTCCCGGTGTGAGGAATAACCCTTCTGGATCAGCAGACTCCAACAACACCCCCTGGGAATGGTTCAGAACTTCCAGTGCTGCAGGAGCCATTCCCAACAGGCAGTTTGTGTTTGGAATTGTTGGTTTTAGTGCTCTTTTTAGAGGTTTTATTTTTTAGTTTTAAAGCTGAGAGTCTCTTCATGTTTTTGGCCTAAAAACCAAAAAATCACTTGATTTAACTGGACAAATGTAAGTATAAAATATCTGAGAGGTGTAAGCAGATAGCTCTGTTTTCTGGGTTTTGGGGTAATTATGAAACTAGAGTATATTTAAGCCATAAATTTTCTGCCAGGGTCTTAAATGGGGGTGTTGGTGAAGAACCCTCTATGTTAAATTTATTTAAATTTATTTAATATGCATTATTAGTGTGTTATTTACGGTAAATCATAAAGCAAATTATTATTTGCAGTCTTGCCATAAAGTTTAAGAAATCAGTGAGGCAAATGGAGCAAATCTGCCCCAACTAGAGATGAGCAATCCAGATTTGCAGGGCGACCACCTCTAAAAATAACATTATTCATCTTGTTTCTTTATGCTTACTACAGCAGCAGTTTGAAAACTTTCCTGTCAGGTGCCATATCCCGTTCTGTTCCCTGAAAACTGACCATTCATAGAAACTAGAAGCAAAATATACTCTCAAAACCAACTTTTCTATTTCCAATTTAAAGAGGAGAAATGAGGCCAATAGGGACCAATTATTTATCCAGTGGAGCCTGGAACAATAGTTGTTAGTTTGATTAATTATTGACAATTAGAAAGTAATTTTAAAGTAATTTTTTGCTTCTTGGTGTTGCTGTCAAGGCACAATCCCTGTAGGGAAACAGACAAGAATCTGCAAAGTGGGTTAATGATTAGTCCTGGGTCTTGTAGAAATTTAGATTTTTATTGGGTTTTTATTGCCATCTTCACCACAGCTGCTCAGTGCAGGCCTATGGAATGAAGCTGTGCCCTTCCTTATATAGTTTAAATTTCTATGACAGGGAGATCATCTCCCCTCTGTGGAGAAGCCACTTGTCCATGCTGGCTGTACCTGGACTTCATCTTACACAAACCTGCTCGTTCTACATGGCTCCATTTGGGTATTGAATCCCATCCAGTGCCCATGGGTTTGCAGTTTGTATTCCATCCTCTTTCATTTCCCCATTTCTTCATGATTTTTTTATTTTTCTGGTGCAATAATACATTTTTCCTGTTGAGTGGCAGCTGGGAAGATTCATCCCAGCTTATATTGGCAGCCCAAGGCTGGTGGCAAAACTGCCTGGAAAAAGAGAAGCTCCCTCAGAGATCAAATGAGAAGAGACACGTCTGACTCTGGCTCCCCTGGAGGAGTTTCTGCTTCTCTTCGCTAAAGGGACCAGCAAAAAATAAAATCTATGCTTAACCCTGATGTTTCAGATTGTGAGAAGTTATGGAAATGAGTATAAAATTTGCTGTATTAGAAAACCGAATAAATGTCTTTGAATTATTTAATCCAATGTCCCAAATTACCACAAGGCCATGCTATTTTTTCCTACATGAGAAAGTGTATAAAAATTTAAGCATGTTCTGATTTCTTTTTATTTTTTTTTTTCTTTCGTTTTTGGCACTATGTTCTTTTGAATTTCATATCAAACAGCATCAAAATACTACTTGTCATCCATATGTATCACTATAATAATAGAATAAGCAGAACTTTTCCAAAGAACCTTAAGAAGTAGGAAAGCAGATGCTTTGTTTCCAATAACGTATGTAACAACCCTTCCATAAACTTTCAGCTTGAGATATAATAAGGATATAACCATGAAAAATAGAAGTTTTTCCAAAAAAGTCCAAACTCATGTTTTCGGCTTTTGTTTAGGTTTTTGTTTTGTTTTGTTTTGTTTTTTTTCTGGCAATGAACAATGGTAAAACATTTCTCTTTAACTTGCAGTAAAATCGTCTTGAGCTGCAGCAGGTGAGCTCTGCCACTGAGGTATCTTCCAGGTAGTTCAGTGTCAGATGGACTCCTGCCCAAACACTGAGAGGAAAACTTGTTCTGCTTCCAAAACAAATTCGTTCTCACTTGGAGAAGTCACACAAAAGAAGAGTCTTCAGCTTTCATGACCGGGTGAGGTCAGGAACTGGCAGTGAAAAGGGGAACACACCTGTGTTGGAAAAGGGAGTTCACAATGTGCTGCTCAAAGGATTTAGAACCAACAGGACAAAAGGGGATTGTCAGCAGCATTCTGGTGTGGAAAAGCACAGCCCAACACCCTGCCCTGAGCACGGGGCTGATCCACCCCAGGGCCGTGCTGCAGGGAAGCTGAAGGAGGTTCTTATTGCTCCTGATGCCTTGTGAAGGCTGACCCAGAACAGAGACTGGACACAGATAAAGAATAAAGCAGGGATTTATTCAAAGGATCTCCTCCATGGATCCACCTTGGGCAGCACAAGAGCCCAGCCAGGGCTGCACCCAAGAGGAACCAAAATGGTCCCAAAATGCACGAGCGCTCCCGGGGGCTCTCACTGGGATCAGCTCTGCTCCATTTGCACCTTGCAGTTCATTGTCCCATTCCAGCTTTAGCCCATGCACTCCCATCCTGCTTGTTTTTCTCTCTGCAGCCCACGCTGTTTGTGCTCCTGGGCCTGAGATTTGGATCATTTGTCCTTGGTGCCCAGCTGGAGCAGGAATTGTTTTGTCTCCCTGCTCTGTGCAGAGAGCTCACCATCCCCTCATATGAAGCTCAGAACTACACACTGAAGCAGCACAGAATCTGAAAAATATAAAAGCTCAAACCTGAAGCATCATTCTGCTTTGGGCAACCAACTGACAGGGACATCTCATTAATTAAAGGGGCGTTACAGACCCATCCAGAAGGGAACTCGTGGTACTTGAGGGTTTCTTTTAACCTACATCAGTGTCACACGGTGTTTGCTCCTTCCACATCCAGTGCAGGAGCCCACGCTTGTGCTCCAAATCCAGGGTGATCATGACCTCATCCTGTGTCTCTCATGACCCTTTGGTCTCTTCTTCAAGGCATCCAGTTCAACTCCTGGCCCTAAAGACACCCCAAATTCCCACCCTGTGCCTGGGAGCATTGCAGAAGCACTTCTGGAATTCTGGCACCCTTGGGGCCATGACCCCTCCCTGGGGAACCTCTTCAGTGCCTGACCATCTCCTGGGAGAAGAACCTTTTCCCGATCTCCAACACAAAACTCCTCTGAAATTCCCACTCCTGGCATTTCCACTTCAGACCCTTGATCTGCTTGTGGAAAATCAGCTCTGCTCAACAGGGTTGGTCTGTGCACTTACCCAGCTCTTTCTCTGAATTCTGCTCCTTGGCTGTGCATTGGAACCCTGAATTCTGCTCCTTGGGTGTGCACTGGAACCCCAAATACCAAGGCTGGCCTCCTCTGGAAGGCACAAAAAGAAGAAAAACTTGAGACAAATGAAAACTGCCTCTTCCTTTGGTGTCCAGAATGCTTTGGATGCTAAATCCATTTGGGTGAGCACTCACTGACCTGTCCCTCTGGATTTAGGTTCCTGAGATGCTTTGCTGTAGATTTTGAGGCATCCAAGCAGATTTCAGATGTGATTATGGTGATACTTCAGAGGTTTTTGTCTTTCTCAAGCCAGCCTGTTCTTCAGAAGGGACAAAAAAGCCACATCTGACAGAAAAGTTGGTGGTTCTGTCCTTTCATCCCCTTGGGATTTCAGCACCATCTTTTCCACCAGCAGTACAAGAGAAAAAAAAGGTGAAAAGCATTAATTTTTTTAACATAAGCAAGGCAACAAATTTTCTCTTACTGTTGTTCTCAGAGATGGGTTTATTTTTAGTTTTTAAAAGTTAATTTAAAAAGGAGAAATCATCATGAGGCAGAAATGGGAGCTGGACCATTTCAGCCCACACTTGTTCATTTTGCAAAGCCATAAGCTATGAAACATGGGCTTATATAAATAAAATTATTGGGCAGCTGTAACCAGGAACATTGTGACCTCCCTACCTATGACAATAATGCAAAAGTGAGATAAAATTCTCCTCATCAGCTGCACCAAGAGTTAATTTTCAAGATGGTCAAATATTTCAAAATACTGAACTAAGAATAGCAGCATTCCTGTAAGTTGTTTTAACTGCTGGAAAAGCTCAGGCTGTAAGAACAGGGTAAAGCCTCTCACACATGAACAAATTCAAACATGTACAGTCATTTCTTTGAATGAAACTATTTAGAAAAAAAGGAAATAAAAGAAAACCAGAGCTACTATGCTGTTTGGTCAGCTGGGCTCATGTTGCCAGTGAATGTTTGGCTTTAGCACTATGGGTACCAAGCTGAACAAATGCAATGTTTATCACACTGTTAATAAAAATATTTCTTAAAAGAGCTTCTTTTTTTTTTTTTTTTTTATGTTTCACTTAAAAAAAAAAAAAAAAAAAAAGGGGGGTCCTAGCTAAGGAATCCTGCCTGCAGGTAGTATATTGTCTCTTTTCCAAAATGTTATCTCCTTCCATTTCAGGAATAATAGAAGGGATGCACAAACTGTTGGAGACCTGGGCTTTGCAGCTGGAAATTTCTTTTACTTTTTCCAGCAATTATTCTCCATGTAAGAAAGGCATCTATTCTTTTCCTTACAGAAAGCATAAAAGCATCAAATAAGGAGAAATTCAAGTAAAAACCCAGAAAGACAAAAAAAAAAAAAACAAACACCAAATGAATTGGTGGAGTCATAAAGCAAAAAAAAGAACTGAGATCTTTATCACACAAGAAGTTACACTCAGAGCAACCAGTCTGCAATGGGCAAGGATGAAATCATAAAGGTAAAATTCTATATATTTAACTTAAAGTGTCCAGTTTTTAGCATCAGCCATGACAAGCTGTGCATTTCCAGCATCTGCTTCTGTTGGAATGAATCCCTTTTAGGAAATGCTTCTATTTCCACCGCAATCATAAGGTCAGCATAAATACTTTGAGCATAGAATTAAAAAAAAAACCTAATTATTAGGTAGCTGTGGTGAATTTTGGCTTGGATAAAACCACACGAATCACATTTGGCGTCTTTTGCCATTGTTTCCATAAATAGGTACGTGGGTCCTGTGATCCATGGGGTGGTGCCAAATGTTTTGCATGGCATATTTTGCACATTCCTGAAGAAGGATTTTGCCTCACCTTACCTTGGTTAGTCTTTCAAGACCAGCCCCAAGTGCTGGCCTAAATATGAACCCTTCTTTCCCCATCTGTGCCTCTCCTGGCTCATCTGTTACACTCAGCAGTTTAACAAATGCTCTACGGGAGCCAATGCCAAGGCTCCTTCCAGCTTTTCCTCCAGCAGCTCCAGTGCTGGCCGAGGTTTGTCCAACAGCTCTGTCCTGTCAGCCAGCCAGCCCAGAGCATCCCAGGAGCTCTCCTGGGATGGGGAAGTGTTCTCCAGGCCCTGCCTCAGGTGCTGATTGCTCCTGATGCCTTGTGAAGGCTGACCCAGAACAGAGGCTGGACAGAGTTAAAGAATCGAGCAGGGATTTATTCAAAGGATCTCCTCCATGGATCCACCTTGGGCAGCACCAGAGCCCAGCCAGGGCTGCACCCAAGATGAACCAAAATGGTCCCAAAATGCACGAGTGCTCCCGGGGGCTCTCACTGGGATCAGCTCTGCTCCATTTGCACCTTGCAGTTCATTGTCCCATTCCAGCTTTAGCGCAGGCACTCCCATCCTGCTTGTTTTTCTCTCTCCAGCCCACGCTGTTTGTGCTCTTGGGCCTGAGATTTGGATCATTTGTCCTTGGTGCCCAGCTGGAGCAGGAATTGTTTTGTCTCCCTGCTCTGTGCAGAGAGCTCAGCATCCCATAATATGAAGCCCAGACTCACACACTAAATCAGCACAGAATCTGAAAAATATAAAATCTAAACCTGAGGCATCACTCCATTTCCTAAGTAACACAGGAATCGTGGTGTCAATGTGCTTCCAATCCCTTTGCCCATCCTCCTCCTCTCAGAAACTGTTGTTGGTGCATTCCTGCTCCTCAGCCTGGTCCATGCTTGGCTTGGGACCTCTGCTAATCGTCCCTGATCCTGGCATGGGTGGGATGGGAGGTTGCTCTAAGCCGTATTATTTCCTCTTCTTGCCCACATCATTTAAAGCACATTTAATCACTTCCAGAGGTCTCACTCATGGTGTTGCTCTTGGATGGGGTGGGATGTCCAAGGAACAGACTGTGCCACTCAGACTGAAATATCTTTTCACTTTTCTTCTTCTTTTTTTTTTTTTTTTACCTGATGCTGCACCTTGATCTGTCAGGAGAGATATTATATCTGTGTGTCAGCAGTATTCGGGCCATGTTAAATATTTGTAAGTATTTTAAATGAAGTTTTGCCCCATTAAAATCACCAGCCAGATGTCACAGTTTGTAACTACATTCTCAAAAGTTTCTTGGTTAAAAATACTAAATCACCAGCAATTATATCTTAAATAAGTGGCTGTAGGATTTGAACTCTCATCCAAATCCAAGAATTACAATTGCAACTGCTGTCCTTGAGACCAAACAAACCAAAACAGCCAAAGGTGATTGCATGGTCAGATCTGAGTATCACGATAAGCATGCAACACAAGGCAATAATCAGAAATATCTAAGCTAAAATAGGAAATATAAGAATTCTGGGGGAAAATAATGTACTTTTCCAGCTCCTGTCCAAGAAGGTAGATTGTGGCAGAGAACTGAAAAGTATTCCTGGAAATGTCTTTCTCTGAGAAACCACAGATCTATCTGAAGCCAGGGAGCGGCATAACAAATATGATTTCAGAATCTGTAATGCAGATCTAGCTCAGGCACAAAAATCAATCCTATTGACTTTAGTGCATATGGGAAAAGCAGGGCTGGAAGTGGAGATCAATGACTGTGGTGGATCTCTTTGAGGGTCAAGGTTCACTCTTTAACCTCAGGTTGTCTTGCAGTGGAAACATTGAAAAATTATTTTGTCCCACCCAGTGCTCCTTAAGGAGATATCTCTGATCTTTTGGATGCCTCAGGCAATCCCTCTCTCCCAGAGCACTTTAAATCTGTCCTGGTTTTATCCTCCTATGTGGCCATTCAAGCAGAGGAGTTGTCATTGAGGAATTTTCATTCATTCCTCTCTGCCTTGTGGAGTCACCACAGGAGAAATTAGAAAAAGCCACTGAAATGTCTTGTTTAGTCCTTTTGATAACACAAACAAGGAAGCTCCACCAATTTCTCTTCTCTTGGCCCAGCTGACACAAAAGTAGCTACATAATTTCCACAGTCATTAAATTTCAAGTGGAGGCATAAATCCACCATGCAATAATTCATTTAAGTGACTAAGCAGTCTTAATAACCACTTTCTCATTTTAAAGTTTAATTATTTAAGAGTTTGTCTGTCAGAATAAACTTCCAAGTAAAATAATAACTAGACCATCCAGTAACAATTGTTCAGTATTTTATAAACTGCTGAAGTTTTTAATAGTTATTGTATAAACTGTGGATGGGTGAAAACACAGCATGTCAGGAGGTCTAGAGAATGTTGCAAAAGAGATCTATTTTGGAATACTGAAAATGTTCTGAATTTCAGATTTGCAAAGAGTTTTATAGGAATTTATGAGCCCAAGAGAAGAAAGGAATGTAAAAGCCAAGTGGTTCATAAAAATTATCTGTGTAACGTTTTCTGCATAGGTAAGAGAGGGAGTCATCTCCAAAAGGTGATTTTTTGGCAGCCGTAAATGTTAAATTTCTGTCTGAAAATATTAGTAATGCTCTATTGATTATATGGGGAATTTAAAAAAAACACATCTGAATAAATGCTTAACTTTGACATATTTGAGTCACTTTGGGCTTGAGAACAAAATTGCTGCTGTGTGTCTGTAGTTTATGACATTTGGAGAATTCTGAGACTCAGCATCTCACTCTGACAAAGTGTTGCATTTATTTCTGTTGAGATTAACTTTATCTTTTAATTCTCAAAGAAGAGAATGCAGATAGTCATGCAGATGGCTCATTTTTTCTGATAACACTTTTATCTACAGATACCACGTGCAGTGGCAAAACACTTCAGCTCATTTTTATTTGCTGTGAGTGGAAGGAAGGTTGTGAGAATGGCTTCAGAGCTGGAGGTGTTCAACTGTTGCTGGATAAAGGGACGTTCAAAATGCACAAACAGAAAACAAACATGCTGGCACTCCAAAAAAAAGCAGATTTCTTTTCTGGAAGGCATTTCAGAATCTCAAAAATAGTGAAAATGCTTTTGAATACACAGAATTCTAGAAAAAGGTGATCCAGTTCATTTTTATGGAATTATTCAAATCAAAGCCGGTATTTTCGTGAAACAAATGAAGCTTTGCTGACCCATACAAGACTCAGTCCTCTTGGTGTTATTCCTGTAAATGTGGATTCACATTTAGATGACCTTGATAAACTGTCCAGTAGAAATCCAAGGGGATTTCTTCTGAAATAGCACTACCTGAAAAAGAGATATATGCAGATTAGGTCTAAAAAAGAAAATCAAAAGAGTTATCATATATATATATAGGGTCATAAAAGCAGGGAGAATAGCAGGTTTAGGGTTAAATATGTGAGTGTTCTATTAAAGGTGAGGTGACATCAGCTGCAAAAATCCAGGAAGTAAATGCATTTTATAACTTTAACATAAATATGCATAGTGCCCAATTATGTGCACAATGCTCAGAAACAGGATGGAATTAATATTTAATTGTTAGAACTTGCTATCAATTATTAAACATTTCCCCATTGGAAATTTTTAAGGGCCAACTTACTACAGAAATTAAAAAATAACCAAATAGTTCTGAGTCACTGTCTGCCCAAACTAATACCTTCAGAGTGACTCATTCTGATGTATTTAGCCCATAAAATACCAGCATTTAAACCGTTCCTTAAAATACATTTATATCCCTTGGAATCAAAGTTTTATCTTTAAACTCACCGTGAACTATAACACTTGTCTTATAAAAACCCATCAGTTGACCATTACAGATTCTTTCACAAGAGAAGATGGAATGTTTCTTGTAAAATTTATTTCCCCATTAATTACAGGAATTTGTCTTTTCCTGAATGAGTCATTTCTACTTCATGGAGCCAGGTTCCCATAATATTTTTCAAGGCAGTTGAGGCAATCAGACAGCAAAGCACTTAAAAAGC
The DNA here is from genome assembly GCF_024509145.1 of Vidua macroura. NCBI lineage: Eukaryota > Metazoa > Chordata > Aves > Passeriformes > Viduidae > Vidua > Vidua macroura. Next base: position 3,233,928 of record NC_071571.1, read on the forward strand.
AAAATCTCTTTCTCAGAACTGCTTTTATGTTTCCAATGAGTTTTCCTTCCTTCTTACTGTGCAGTGCCCAATGCAGAGTTTTCACAGGATGGTGGAATGGTTTGGGTTGGAAGAGGCATTCAAAGTCATCTTGTTCCACCCTCTGCCATGGCAGGGTCACCTTCCACTGTCCCAGGCTGCTCCAAGCCCTGTCCAGCCTGGCCTTGGGCACTTCCAGGGATCCAGTGGCAGCCACAGCTGCTCTGGGCACCGTGTGCCAGAGCCTCAGCACCCTCACAGGGAAGAATTTCTTCCCAATATCCCATCTAACCCTGTCCTCCTTCAGTTTGAAGCCATTTCCCTTGTCCCATCTCTCCATCCCTTGTCCAAGACCCTCTCCAGCTCTCCTGGAGCCCCTTTAGGCCCCTAGAAGGGGCTCTGAGCTCTCCCTGGATCTTCTCTTCTCTTCTCTTCTCTTCTCTTCTCTTCCTTCCTCTTCTCTTCTCTCTCTTTCTCTTCTCTTCTTCCTCTTCTCTTCTCTTCTCTCTCTTCTCTTCTCTTCTCTTCTTCTCTTCTCTTCTCTTCTCTTTCCTCTTCTCTTCTCTTCTCTTCTCTTCCTCTTCTCTTCTCTTCTCTTCTCTTCTCTTTCTCTTCTCTTCTCTTCTCTTCTCTTCTCTTCTCTCTCTTCTCTTCTCTTCTCTTCTCTCCTTCTCTTCTCTTCTCTTCTCTTCTCTTCTCTTCTCTTCTCTTCTCTTCTCTTCTCTTCTCTTCTCTTCTCTTCTCTTCTCTCTCTCTCTTCTCTTCTCTTCTCTTCTCTTCTCTTCTCTTCTCTTCTCTTCTCTTCTCTTCTCTTCTCTTCTCTTCTCTCTCTCCTCTCTCCTCTTCTCCTCTCCCTCTCCCTCTCCCTCTCCCTCTCCCTCTCCCTCTCCCTCTCCCTCTCCCTCTCCCTCTCCCTCTCCTCTTCCTCTCCCTCTCCCCTTCTATCCTAAGAAGTAACAACCCTACAGCTGCCAGCTGGGGGGTCCATTGGAAATTCCTCACCAGCTGCTTGTTCCTCTTTTTTATCTGTCCCTGCTTTAGGTCCCTGCTTGTTTGGCAGCTGGAAGGAATTGTGGAAGCAGCATCCCACCTTCACATTCGGGCAACAAACCCTTCCCCAGCCTCAGAATTCCTCTCACTTCTCTCAGTAGTCACTGAGGGGAAATGGGAGATGTTCAGTGATCCTGTGAGAGACATCCAGCTCTCCGGAGCAGGTTATTGTTCACAATGCTTTGACCTCTGCTGGCTGCAAAGGCAGAGCAGGGCGACTGTTTCAGTAAACACCCCCACTGGAGATGTTACAAATAGGCAGGCACCTCTCAGTTTGTCCAGTTCACTGCTCCAGCTCCTAAATCTCTTCCAAATTATTGCAGTCTTTTTTTTTCCCCCAGTCATTAATCTGTCCTGTCTGCAGAGCAAAGAAGGAACAGCCTTATTTTATGTTTTGTTGTGAAGCAAACGAAATAAAAATAAAGCCCTGGAATAGCAGCTGAAGTTAATCCAGAACAAAACACTCAGCTTAAAATGGAATGTTTAAAAGCCAGCATTTAACCCTTTTTTCATTAACAATATGTTTCTAAATAAATAAAGGCTTTAAAACCAAAGAGAATTGTTTTGCTCTCAAAATGTCATTTGACTTTTAATAAGTATTTTGCACTTCCTTCACTTTTTTGAGACAATTAGGGAAACTGTCTGGGTGTCACCTCTCTTCTAAATATATTTTCCAGTCATTTTACTCTCTGCCAAAGAAAATCTTGCCCATCTCTAGCTGTATAAGATGGAAGAGAATATCTGGAGCCCATCAGCCTGACAGAGACAGTAATCAGTAACAAGGAAGAGCCTGAAAATCTTTCCTAGAATCTTTTGTAAATCTGGCAAATCTTCTCTCTATTTTGTGCCAACAAATCAGCAGTAGTTTGAGGTTCAGTCTGTGTTGCTTTCCTTCTCCACTTGCCAAATATCCTCATTGATTTTCTGGGAATAAGGAACTGGTCAGCTGCTACAGGAGTTCATAAGTTTACAAATTACAGAAAACAGCTGAATTTAAATTGTTCATTAAAGAATCAAAGCCTTCTGACAGAAATGGCAGTGCAGGTGTAGATTCTCATTTTTGGGAGAACAAAAGATGGATGATGTGCTCTAAATAAACCTGATGGGGTGATGAGGATGAGTTGGATGATTAACAAGACTGCTACAGGCAAATATAAATACCTAATTATGTTCTCAATCACAAGCTGCAGAGTGCAGAGGCAAAAGTAAGCAGTGTTTTAAGAAAATTAGGTTTTAATGCAACTTTTCCAGGAATATTTTCACAAAGAAAATAGAAGCATTCTAAATACATCTATGGTGGCTGCTCTCTATTTAATCACCTTTTTAATTATCCAGAAATCTGTGTAGTGAAATCCTCACTGCCTGGTTTAAGAGGCTGCATAAAAGGCAAAAAAAGAAAGTGTTGGCTATAAAAGCTGTGTCATGTAGATGTACACCAGCAATCCCAGGGACTGCAATCAATACACTGAAAGTAATTATAAGCCAGGAGACACGAAATGCTGGGAATTGCAGCAGTGTTTGGTGTTTTTCTCCAGAACAAATATTCTGGAGACCTTTCTGGCTAAAAGGAGGAAGAAACTGGAGAACAGAACGAAGCTCAAGACTTGGAGGGCAGTAAAGGAAGGAAATGCACCCTGCATTTTGGAATTCGCATGAATAAATTATACATAAAATAACATGAGAATAGATGTGTTTGGAGAGACAGTAGTGATGTAAATGTCATGGATTGATGGGTTTTCCCCATCATTTTTGCTTCCCACATCCAATTTTCACAGCTGAATTAGGGTTCCCATGACCCCTCTATCAGCAGTGGATGCCAGGTGTCGCTTTTGGAGGTTTTCCTACCCCCAGCTCTTTTTCTGGTTCTGGAGTGCTCCTTAACCTGTTTCAACCAAGAAAAGATGACTCAGGAAAGACCAGAATTTTGCCCAAGTGGATCAGGGAACAGGCAGAATTCCAGTGGCAGATTTGAGGGAAGAGCAGGATTACACAGGGGCACACTGTGGTCAGCGTGGCTGCTTGGGAACTCCAAATATTTAGTTCATAACTAGAGAAAGTGGTTCAGGTTACCCTGCCCTTTGATTTAAACACAAAAAAAAACAGAGCACAGCTGGAGATTTATTGGTCTTAAACACCAGAATCAGAGTGTTTGAGCAGGATAGACCTGCAGCATTGACACAGGGGGAAAAAACAAGGAAAAAAATTCCAGTGGGAAAAAAAAAAAAAAAGCAAATTCTAATATCCTCTTAGAACTACTCCTTCTGCACAAGGATCAGCATCCTTTCGAATTAATGGAGAATGACAAAGTATTATTGTTCTGAGAAATCATGCTAATGTCCCATTCTCAATGTCTAGAGCCCTGGGTGAATAGGGTTCAGGACTACAAAATGTCTTTCACTAACAAATAATATAAAAAGTTCATTTAATAATTTAATAGTTCCAGGAATGTGTCTCCTAAAAGTCTTACAGTTGTCAGAAAAGTCATTTACTTTCCCAAGCACATGCTTATCCATTGGTTACACAGCCCACAGGATTCCAAGAAGATCTGGAATATTTTAAAAGCTACTTTAAAAAAACAAAAAAAGGAAAAAAAAAAACCAAAAACAACCCCCCACTATTTTTACAAGTTGGTCTCAATTCCAGTATTCTTAGAATCAGTTTACTGTCTTTTTTTTTTAACTGCTACACTGCCATGTGCCTTTTTTGCCTTATTTCCCTCATTCTTTCCTTCATGCAGAGAATTACCAGTGAACACAGGGATGCCTTGGTGGCTCTTTTAACATTCCTTGCCTGACTGAAGTTCCCACGAATTTGAAAAGGATCTTTGCACACAGGCAGTGCCCTGGTTGGGCAGTCAGGATGGTCCTTATCCCTAAACTCCAAGTGGATCCAGACTATTCCATGCAGGGCTTTGTGGCTAATGAGATATGGGCAGCAAGGATTTGATGAATGGGAATGGGATGAGTGGAATCTCTGCTGTTAAACCTTTGCTTAGGTGGTATTTTGAGCCCAGTCCTTGTATAAATGATTGCTTCTCTTCACCATTGTGGCTCTCACTGCCTTTGAAGACAGTTTATTTTCCAGTGTGAGTTTTAAAAGGAAGGTTGTGATATTCCAGGGTGGATGGATGGCCTAAGTGCAAGGAGCAGCTATTCCTTTAATGATACTTCTGTTGGGAAAATATGTTGGCTCCTGCTTAGACTAAACACTGGTCAGAATTATCCTCTGAGTGGTTGAGTGCTTCCAGTTTTCCATTTCACATCCTCATCTTTACAGCTTGCAGTGGCAAAATAAGTTTGACCTAAAGAAGTTTCCCAAGACTCTGGCTGGGTTTTTCTGACAGTAAAGGAACCACTGTGGAGATTTTAGGGTGCTGGGTGCCCCAGCCTTGTGTTTCATTCAGAGGTTTCTCCGTCAGCAGCCTGATCCTTTCCCGACAGAGCAAAGTCAAATCCATGTGTAACACTGGAATTACTCTTCACCCAATCCCAATTATACCCCAAAATAGCCAACCTGAGGTAAGCTGAGTTTTGTTCTCAAGCTGGAGTCCCTACAGGCTGTCCATACAGGGATTTCAGGGAGTCTCCCTCTCTGCAGACATTCCAAACCCACCTGGGTGCATTCCTGTGGCACCTGCTGTGGGTGGCCCTGCTTTGGTAGGGGGTTGGACTAGGTGGTCTCCAGAGGAGATCCCAACTCCAAGGATTTTGTAGTCAGGAGCAAAGGAGAAATTTGAATGCTGAAGACGTTCAATCTATTGAGCAAAGGGCAGTGAAGAGTCCTCAATGAGTTCCTTTGCCACCATGTCCTCCCACAACTGCTCAGTGGGGTCCTGCAGGGTTCCCACCCTTCTGTGGTTCTGAGGTTTCTGTAGCTGGTGTTGATGCCTTAGGTTTTAGCTTTCGTATTTTCCAGATTCTGTACTGCATTGGTATATAACTCTGAACTTCATGTAAAGTGTTAGCAAGTTCTCCTTGAGAAGAGAGCAAAACTTCAACATCACAAGTGCAAGGGAACTAAAAAAAAAACAGAGGTGCTGTTTGTTACTTAAAGCATAGAGGGATAGTGTCGAGTTTTTATCTTCTTTTTGCCAGGGTCAGGATTAAATGTGTGAGACAGAATTTCTTGTTGGGACTCAGATGTTTATCAGTTCTTATCTCTGTCACAGCCTCACAAACCCTGAGTTCTGCAGCCCTTCACTCCAACAAACTAAAAATGGAGCTCCATCTCTCTCTCTACAAGGCCTGTTAAGGATCAGCTGTCCAATTAAGAAATGACACCTCAATTATTTTCACCTTTTACCCAATAACCAACCACCCATGCCCACAATGGGGACTTTTTTATCCAATTACACAAAACCACCCAAACCCATGGAGAAGAAGGTGAAGAAGAAGGAGCAGTCTCTGCCCTAAAACCTCCATCTTGCTTTGTATCTATTACTATTTTCTAAACCCTTAAACTCTGAGTTTCCCACCCTGTGATATCACACACTTCTATTCAAACTCCACCCCCACAATCCCAGTTCTGTCATTCCATTTTGGAAGCTTCTCCACGGCCTCAGGTCAATGCAGTGTCCTCTTGGGGATCAGAGTCTGTCAGCACAGAAAGTCCAAAATTCTCAGTAACCAGGGTTCCAAAAGGACAGAATGATGGAGTGGGTGAAGAATTGTGGGAGAAGAATTCAGGAGAGAGCATTTCTAGCTTCTAAAATTCATCTCACCCCTATACTCTGTTATAAACATCCTGATAAAATGAGTATTTAGGGGTGTAATATTATTATCATTGTCCCCTTGCAAATCTTTCCCAGCTAAGCATCTTTTGTAGGTGAGCAAGCAAAATTGAATGAACCATGCTTTCCCCAGCTTTCATCCTTATCAAGCTACTTCAATTGCCAACAGTTAGAAACAAGCAATAAAATGGTTACTCCTGGAATCAATATTCAACACAAAGAGCATGAAAAGAATATCTATAAAAATAAAAAAAAACCTGCTTGTCTAGATTTACTGGAGCTGCTTGTGCACTTCAAGAGGGAGAAAGAGGATCTGTGTTGCAGCAGATCTGTCATTTACCCTGCCTTTACTACAAGCAGTTGCATTTAATTAAATTTTAATGCTGCAATCATCTTCACTCAGCCAAGAGGATAATGTGAGACTTCATGCACTTACATTATCTGTGTAGTTATTTAAAAGCAGCACGCTGCCTTTATGTACCACCATTCCCACACCTCTCACTTTTCTCCTGCTCCACACAAGGAAGAAGTAGAAAGTGGGAAGAGAAAACTGACTCATGTCTTGGAGGGAACATTCTGTGTGTAGGAGGCACCTCCTGCCTGCCTGAACTACACCTGGGCTTGTTAATATTAATTTATCTTTCCTCAGTTTCTATTTAATATATCCAAGAGTCCAGGATTAAAATCCTCTCATCCTAAAGCAGAACAAGGCAGATGAGTCACTTTTTGAGAGATCTGTGTCTCTGCAATGACTGGGAAAACTGCATGAGGTTATTTGCTCTAAACCATAGGCATCTGAATTTGGGGGAAATTAGGTACTACAGGGAAGAAAGGTGCTTTTGTGGGCCCCTGCAAAACTGGGGAACTCCCTCTGAAACTGGGAAACTCCCTCTGAAACCCTCGGAGACCCTCCCTGGGCCAAGGGCAGCTCAGTGTAGAGGTGACTGATGCTTCTGATACATTAAATAAATTAGTTGGGGCACGTAATTTGTATCTCATGTGTCTTTATTTCATTAGAAATGCACATTATTGCTGTTTTTCCCGTCTTAATATCCTGCTTTGGGAGGAATCTGAAGTCTGTTCAACTCCTCTGGTTCCCTGAGCATCCTGCAGCCTTGTCCTGAGTAAATTGTGGAGCGCTCAGAAATTCTGCTTGTGTTCATCCAGCACATGATACTCTAAAATATATTTTATTTTTGATAGTAATGGAAAACACTTGCCAATTTAAACATGGATTCTGTGTGCTAGAAGGGGGAATTAGAAGCACAACACATGATCCAGGTTGTTGAGTGTTGCACTGCACAGATTCGTGCACTTAAATACAGGTGTAATCAGCAGCAGGATCAGGATTTTGCCTACAACAAGGTGCAGAAAAATTTTCTCATTCTTGGCAATGTATAAAAATAAAAAACATGAAAATAAAAATAAAATAAAAATTTTATAAATTAAAAAAAAAATAACATTCTCAAGATTCAGTTACACAGAACTGTGAGAAACCTTGATGGTTCCTCTAGAAGGTGGTAATTCATGCAACATTTATAGTAAAATATTTTATACACTCAGAGCTTCATTTTGTTCATTTCCTGGGGGCAAAATACCAGAAGGAACAACTGAAAGGGAAATATCTGTGACTTTTAAATTCATATGTAATAATAAGCAGTTAAAAAAAAAGGTTTAGCATGATAGAAAAAAAAAAAAAAAAAAAAGAGTGGACAGAATAATCAGAATGATCAATTAATTGTGGTTATATTTAGTAAACCTCACTTAGTGAGGTATAATTTAAAGATACAGGAAAAAGGTTCATCTGACCAAACAGAGAAGTGTGCAAAGCTTCCCAGGATATTGATGTGACAAATCCTGTGAGATTATTACTTGGATCACCTCCCTGTGAGCAGAGAGCAGAAGGAGCTTGGAGAGCAGAGTTCACCTCACAGAAATGTAGGTGGCAAATGTACATTAGGTGATTTGCATCTCCATAAGTCTGTTAGGGGAAACTCAGTGTGACAAACTCAGCTGTAAATGTCATCACTGAAGATTCCTGAAGTCAATTATGATTAGTCCCACTTTCTGCAATTTTTCCAAAGCCAAACAGCAAAAATATCTGAGAACTAGAAGAGCTGCAAAATGTGCAAGTGGAATCAGGTCCCATTTCTTCAAATTTTAACTTAAATCCACTTAAATAATTAAGCACAGAAGTTAAATCTCCTTTTGGAACCTGTTCCTCTGCCCTTATTTCACTCTGATGGCTGTCCTTGATCTGTTTGGGTTATTGATGCCCTGGCTGAATAACCAAACACCCAGAGATCTCTGTGGAGGCATTGATCTGGCATTAATTCTATTAAACACCACATTTAATGATCATCTGTGCAGAAGCTCTGTGAGATGTGGGAGGAATGAACAAACAAATTCCTGACTGTAAGTGTAACATCTGAAATCATGATGTGGCAAATTCTACAAATCCGTTTTTTTCACAGAGATTCATCTTTTCTTTGTCCAGCTTTTGCCATGTAGACTGCTATTGGACTGGGCTATGTGGGACTGGAGTGATTTTGCCTAGCTGGGGGAGCTCTGAGTGTTTTTCTCTGTTTATAAATGAAATAAATGATTTCTGTGCTGCTCTGATCTGATTATGGTACCTGTGGAAGCTGGAAAGAAATTTTGAAATACATCTCCCTTGACTATCAGGGTCAGGATGGAGCACAGCTCCAGTCCTCCCCAAATCACCTGGCAAGGGATGCTGGTGGTGGTGGCAGCTGCAAGGGCCTCTGTGCCAGGAGAAATTCAGTTTTCAGGACTGCTTATCCTTCCCTGAACGTTGTTTCCCATGTTCTACAGAATGGATTGGTTGTACAGCACGGAAATGGAAGATGGAATTTCTGTCAGCCTTCCCATTACCTCTAGCAACATCTAAAATTGCACTCTGATGTAATTTCAGTTCCTAATAGAGAAATACTAGCCATTATCCTTTAGTTTAAACACTACTTGAAAAATCACCAAATACATAAAGAAATGCAATAGTGTATATATAAAATACAATTAAAATGACATACATGCACACACGATGACTTTGATTTTTTTTTGTAATCTAAAGCTGTTATCTCTTAGTTCACCCACTCCCAAAATGCATTTTGTGGAAAAGAAACAGCTCCAGCCAGCAACAGGATCAATTTTTATCTTACCGTGCCTCGGCTGCCAAGGAACCAACACACACTTTGCTCCAGAGAGTTTGCACAAGTCATAAGTGCTGCTATAGAAAATCAACACAATAAATACTCCTTTGTTAACTATTGGAAAATGATGGAGTTACGGTCTATGGAGTTCTCCTTGTCTACATTACAAAGAAATCAGCAATGCTTTAACATCCAGAGAGCAGCTGGAGTGTGAGGAACCCCCAGCAACTACCTGGGAGAAGTGGAGATGGCTGTTGTTGGAACCCTGGATTGTGAGAATTTCAGACTTTCTGTGCTGCCAGGCACTGACCCCCAGGAGAACACTGCATTGACCTGAGGCCGTGGAGAAGCTTCCAAAATGGAATGACAGAACTGGGATTGTGGGGGTGGAGTTTGGATAGAAGTGTGTGATATCACAGGCTGGGAAACTCAGAGTTTAAGGGTTTAGAATACAGGAATAGATATAAAGCAAGATGGAAGTTTTGGGGTAGAGGCTGCTCCTTCTTCACCTTCTTCTCCATGGGTTTGGGTGGTTTTGTGTAATTGGATAAAAAAGCCCCCATTGCAGGCACGGGTGGTTGGTTATTGGGTTAAAAGTAAAAATAATTGAGGTGTAATTTCTTAATTGGACAGTTGATCCTTAAAAGGCCTTGTAGAGAGAGATGGGGCTCCATTTTCAGTTTGTTGGAGTGAAGGGCTGCAGAACTCAGCGTTTGTGAGACTGTGACAGAGATAAGAACTGATAAACATCTGAGTCCCAACAAGAAATTCCGTCTCGTGGTTTAATCCCAACCTTGTCAAAAACAAAATAAGACTCGACAGCTGTGACAAAATGTTGAGAGGAAACCACCAAGTTATGAAGAGTTAAAACACCTTTTTTAAACCAAAATTATAAATTGCAATATTATTACTGCAAAATTATAACGTTCAATATGTGGTCTGGTGTATGGAAAAACCAGCCTGGAAAAATGTTCAGTTTCTAAAGAATTCCATCAGGCAATGGCAGGTATAATGTGATGCTCTGAGGCAGCAGAGATGGATGTTTATTTGTTTATTTCCTTATGTGTATGTAAGGGGTAAATACATTATGCAGAGATATATCCATCCATATTTATACAGAGGGAGGCCATGAAAGGGGGCAGCTGCTCTGAAATAGGAGGCAGGACAGAAGTTCAGAAGAACAGGCAAGTCCCCACCTCCCCAGCTGCTTGAAAGGTTTTAAAAGGTCTGTATTTTCACCACATGGAAAATCCCTTTTTCTTGTGTCCACCGGGGTTTCTCAAAGGGTCTCCAGGGTAACTCTTAGTGTCCCCTTGGGTTTCTCAAGCAGCTTGCTGAGGTTTCCAATCCCTATTTCCATATGTGTAACTCCTGGGAGTGGGGACTATTTGAACACCTGATTTTGTTCTGCTTTCACACATAATTTAGGAGGATAATCCCCCTTGTCCCTCTCTCCCCAACTGGCAGTTTGTGAACCACTTCTTGGAGATGTTCATCTCTCAGCCTCGATTGCAGAAAACACCTACAAAGTTCTGTTTCACCTCGTCCAGTGCTGTTCCCTACCCAAAAAGGATAAAACAACCATGAATTTAAATCGTTCCTATCTACAACTTGCAGCATGACTATTCTCTATGGCATGTGAATTTATTGTCATGATAATGGCAAACTCTGCACAACATGCAATAGATATTTGTTATTCATATCTTCAAAATATTAGCTGGCACATACACAGTTTAGTAACTATGGCAACACTGATAAATTTGAAAATAATGGCTCTTATTTGCTTTGTACAAAAAGGTCAAGGACTGAACACTTAAAGCACAAACAGGAAGAGCCAATTTTGAGGATTAACTGCTGGAATTGGTGGTGTTAGCATTCCCCATCCTGGTAGCATTCATCCCTAGACACCAGGGACCCATTAGGGATTCAAAAGGGAAAATATCTCTCTTGAGTAGCAACCAGGAGCCATGAAATTTCCAGTTTCTACGAAATGTTCGATTTCCTCTTATTTTTCCCTCGACCTTTGAGTGATTTCACTTTTCTTAAAATCACCCTAATGACCTCAAAACTTTCCCAGAACTGGGATAATAGGCTATAGTATGACTCCGCACATGGACAAATATTGACAGAGAACATACACATGGGAACTTGCTGTGAGCCCTGCTAGGCCTCCACCCTAATTGTTATTGCCAATACCTGTGGCAGGCTTTTTATCAGAGAATTAAATACCCTGGCATTGCCTCATGTTGAGCAAACAGGGGCTGGAAACCTAGGAAAATAGATCTGGATGGCCTCAGTTTGGACAGAACCTGGCTGTGCTGAAGTCTGGCATTTTATATGATTTAAAACCAATATCTAAACAGGCTTTAATTAAAAAAAACTGGGTTTAAATCAAAAGTGCTAAGGAGGGGTGGCTTCAGTGCCTGAAGAAGCTTAAATAAGAAATACTGCAGATATCCATGGTTTTTCCTACTTATAGCAGGGACAATTTGCCATCATCAGGTTTTGTCTGTGCATGAGAATGCTCAGGGTGCTGAGTTGTTGGAACCCTGGCTGCTGAGAATTTTGGACTTTCTGTGCTGCCAGGCACTGACCCCCAGGAGAACACTGCATTGACCTGAGGCCGTGGAGAAGCTTCCAAAATGGAATGACAGAACTGGGATTGTGGGTGTGGAGTTTGGATACAAGTGTGTGATATCACAGGCTGGGAAACTCAGAGTTTAAGGGTTTAGAAAATAGTAATATAAATAAAGCAGTGTAGAGGTTTTGGGGCAGAGGCTGCTCCTTCTTCACCTTCTTCTCCATGGGTTTGGGTGGTTTTGTGTAACTAGATAAAAAAGCCCCCATTGCAGGCACGGGTGGTTGGTTATTGGGTTAAAAGTGAAAATAATTGAGGTGTCATTTCTCAATGGGACAGTTGATCCTTGAAAGGCCTTGTAGAGAGAGATGGGGCTCCATTTTTAGTTTGTTGGAGTGAAGGGCTGCAGAACTCAGGGTTTGTGAGACTGTGACATAGATAAGAACTGATAAACATCTGAGTCCCAAGAAGAAATTCCATCTCACGCATTCAATCCCGACCCTGGCAAAAAAAGTTAAAACTCCACACTGATTGGCAGAAGAGCTCTGAGTTTCGGGGGAGCTTCAGCAGATGCAGCAGAACAAAGGGGCAAAGCCCTGGCACAGATGGGCTTTGCCAGGATCTGGCATAATCATAAACCAAGGGAAAGAAGGCACTGCCACTGGGCAAACAAAGGTAGGATGGGAATGCAAGCAGGGCTCCACCTGGACTCAGTCCCAAAAGAAAAGGTTTTGGTGAAGCAGAAGGTAGGAGAGAAATTCAGACTGGGCACCATGAATTTCCCTGTCACTTTTCACAGAAATCACAGAATTCCAGAATGGTTTGGGTTGGGAGGGACCTAAAAGATCATTTTGTTCCAACCCCCTGCCATGGGCAGGGAAGGTTGTGATGGATGATTAAACAGGATGGGCAAGGTCAGCATCTTCTCTGCTCTGGACACTCTGGGGCAAGAAGCACATTATCCTGATGGATTTCACAGGACATTTTGGTAGCACATGTAGGCACTGTGAAAATGCAGAGATTCTCCTTTCTGCAGAGTTAAAACCAAGTGAGATTGTGCTCAGCTGCTGTCTAGAGATGGCATCATTCTTCCAACCAATATTTTTATAATCATTTTTGGGTTTGATTGCAGGGTCTGCAGGGTGGGTCTGCTCTTAATATTCCTCTTCGTGTCAATCTGGGCAGAGCTGGGCAATGAACTCAATTTCTCACTGTCTTCCCAGTGCTTTGAAACACCAGGGATGCAGTGGAAGAAGAGGAGCAGCTTGTAAATCTGTCACAGCAGAATTTTTCCTCTGCTCCCAAGCACACACGTGCTGGATCTTGTGCTGGGTGTAGGAATCTGACAAGCCAGAGAGTGTGACAGATAACATATGTTAGTCTGAGCTCTCTTTCCCCAGCCTCAGGAAGTGCTGGAATGTTTCTTTGAATTGAATTGCAGTTATCTCATGTGCCTGGCAATTTCAAACACTCTGTATGTGTGTGTGTGTGTGTGTGTAGCACAATCTTTTTACAGATTATTAAATTAAAAAAAAAAAAAAAAACCCAACAAAAAACTATGGACACCATCTAATCTAATTTTCTGCATAGCGAAAGTTATTGGTGCTTCCTAAATTAACTTCTGTTAAATTAGTACTTGTGGGAAAAGTACTCATTTAATAAAGTACTAATTTAGTAAATTAATACTGAATTAGTACTTGTGGGAAAAAAAATCCCCCAAATTAATGCAAAATCCCCAGAAGTAAAATTTTTTTGCATGCCTGAAGTCCCTCATATCCCAAAAGTAGTTGTTCCAATTGGTAGCTTGATCCACATTGTTCAAAAAAGGCATTTTCATCCAAAAATATGGATTTCAAAAAATAATTTTGGAGCAAATTTATATTCTATTTCTGATTTATCCTTGTTATTCTTTTGGTTATAACCTCCACTTTTATTCTGATTAAATAACTGCTAATAAATGCAATTTTTTCATGATCAAGAGTGAAGGATTGTTGATTTGTTACAACTGTGCTTTTAAATAAACACATTAAAGAACACATCAATCATTTAAAATGTTTTCTATTTTCTAACTGCTTTTGTAGGTCCATTTTTTGCTACGTAGCTTTTGAATATTATTATAAATGTTTGATCAAATTGTGTTTTGCTGGTTATTATGCTGATTGCATCTTAGTGGCAGTGTCACTCACTCTGGATTACATAGTGACATCGCAGAATATTGTTAACTGAGAATTGCTTGTTGAAAGCACAAATTATGCCTTTCATGACCAAATTTATTTATTTAGTTTTGTCATGACACAGGTCACATATTTCCAGAGGAATAGGATAGGTTTTTTAACACAATTTGTAAACCCATGAATGTTTAAAATACAAAAATTGATGAGGTGAAAATAGGATCTCTTATTTCTTACAACCTAAACCTGAGAGTGAAGAGCATGATTCCTGCTCAGCCATCAGTGAAAATTAGTAGGAGGGACCCCAGACCCACAAAAAAAAATATCCATATGCTCTTTCTGTATTCTGAAAGTGAAGAATAAAATGAAGCACATTGAGAAGAAAATATTTTCCTTGTAGAAACTCCAGCCTGGGGCAGAACTGATCTGAAACAAATTGGAAAGGGGCAGAGCTCTGCCATGGTGAAAGAACTACACCTACTGAGTCTGGTTCTTTAATCTGCCTTTCTAATCAGCTCCTGGAGAAGGAATAGCCAGGCATGCATGAAATCAGGGCTGCCAAAATTCCCTGTGGAAAAGCTGGCTTTTGGTTAGGCTGGAAGGTGCAGCACCTGAGTGATGCAGACTGTGGTGACAACAGAGCAGAAGGGACAAAGGGTTTCTCTTGTATGATTTCCTGAGGTGGTGGATAAAGAATTCCTGCTTGGGTGGATCCCTCAGCCTCATCAGAGTGGTGCTCCCCATTCCCCTCAGTTTGGGAAGGACGTTGGGACGCTCGAGCACGTCCAGAGGAGGCAACGAGGCTGGAGAGGGGCTGGGAACACAAACCCTGTGAGGAACGGCTGAGGGAGCTGGGGGTGCTCAGCCTGGAGAAAAGGAGACTCAGGGCTGACTTCAGCACTCTCCACAGCTCCTGAAAGGTGGCTGTGCTCAGCTGGGCTTGGGCTCTTTCTCCAGGAACTGACAGAACCAGAGCACACAGCCTCAAGCTGCACCAAGGGAAGTTTAGGTTGGATACCAGGAAAAAGTTTTTCACAGAAAGGTGATAAAGTTCTGGAATGGCTGCCCGGGGAGGTGGTGCAGTCCCCATCCCTGGGTGTGTTTAACAAAGCCTGGATGTGGCACTGGGTGCCAGGGCTGAGTTGAGGTGTTGGGGCTGGGTTGGACTCGATGATCTTGAAGGTCTCTTCCCATCTCGTCATTCTGGGAATTCTGCAAATTCTGAGAATTCTGTGAATTCCCAGCTCCATTCCCTTCTCTAGACACGCTCCAGCCCCTCAATGTCCTGCTTGTATCAAGGGGCCCTAAAATGATCACAGGATTGGAGGTGTGGCCTCACCAGGGACAATTTCTTCTCTGCTCCTGCTGGCCACACTATTTTTGATTAAAAGCTGACAATATGTCATTGGTTTTGGTGGCCTTTCAATGCAACCCATTCTCATTGTCTTAAATTCTGTGAATCCCTTGGGGTCTCAGTGCCAGCATTGAAAAGTTGTCTTAGAAGTACACAAATAAATTTTTAATCTTAGCAGTGAAAAAAAAATGTCATTGCTTTTGTTACTGTTGGAAGAGTTTATTTATTTAAGGTATTTTAAAATAAAGATTTAAGTTCTATTTTGTAACAGCAGTCTCTGAGCATACACAAATATGTGTTTTCATCCAAAATAAAATGTCACCTTCTGTTCCTGAGGAGTTTGATAGATGTTGGGAGAAAGAAGTGACTGAATTTTGTTTGGACAGACATGAACATCATCTAGTGAAAGAAAAACAAAATCAACCACAGAATGGTTTGGTGAGAGTTCCATTTATATTTAGTTTGCGGACATATTAAATTTCAGATATTTGGGTCAAAATATTTGCCACATACCCAAAGACATTCAGATTCAGCCTGTGAAGAGGCAGCTGGAGTTTTTGAGGTTTCAGATCCAACCATTCCACTTAAATTGCCACAGTGAAGTCTCTTGTCTCCCCTACAGTCTGGTCCTCATCATGATGCTGATATCCAACCCTTGGAGAAACTTGATGATTCCTCAATCCCTGCTGGGCTAAAATATCTGTAATTAAAGTCCCAGGGCAAAGGAGGAGTGGGATTTGCAGCCCTGGAGAAGGGTTCTCTGGCACAAAGAGCTTTGTGATGACACTTTGACTAAAGAGACCCTAAATTTGTTGTAGAAGCAATTCATGTTTCCTCAGGGTCACTTCAAGAGAGGTATTGGGTGGTGTCCCTTCAAATGAAATATGAAATTGCCTGCAAGGTTTTTATTTATTTATTTATCTACTTATTTATGTATCTCCTGTGAGCAGGAGAGAACTCTCAGTGTAACCTGCCACTCATGCTGTGAAATTCAACCTCAGTGACTCAATTGATCTCTTTCTATCAGTGTCAGGAAGCATTGAAACATTTTCAAGCTGATAAAGACTGGAGAAAGTGATCTCAGACCATGCAATCCTATATTCTTGCTGATAGAACACCTACAGTAAATTCTGAGTTTTGGAATGGGGGTTTTGAGGATTTTTTGCCTTCAGAATTTTCATCTTGCTTAAGAGTTGACACATCAGATTGTAACTGACATTATAATTTGTACATTAACACGTCAGGGTCTTCTGATTTTGAATATTCCTTTAATAAGTTATTTTTCCTCCAGTTTCTCCAAGGAACTCCTGTTGAGGGATGGCAGGAACAGAAGGAATTCCCTGCTGGAAAGGATCTGAATATGCATCCCCTGCTAAGAGCTGGCATCGATTTCCCATTTGCAGATACGAACTCTGCAAAAAGATTTCCTCTGCAGGAGGAAAAGGCAACTTCCCACACTTGCCCTGCCACCTTTGCTGCAGAAGGACATTTTGGATTGCTGGAGACCATTTTGGATTGCAGCAGAAGGACATTTTGGATTGCTGCAGAAAGACATTTTGGGTTGCTGAAGAACATTTTGGATTGCTGGAGAAGGACATTTAAGATTGCTGGAGAACATTTTGGATTGCAGGAGAAGGAAATTTTGGATTGCTGGAGAACATTTTGGATTGCAGCAGAAGAACATTTTGGATTGCAGCAGAAGAACATTTTGGATTGCTGGAGAACCTTTTGGATTGCTGCAGAAGAACATTTTGGATTGCTGCAGAAGAACATTTTGGATTGCAGCAGAAGAACATTTTGGATTGCTGAAGAACATTTTGGATTGCAGCAGAAGGACATTTTGGATTGCAGCAGAAGGACATTTTGGATTGCTGCGGAAGGACATTTTGGATTGCTGGAGAAAGACATTTTGGATTGCTGCAGAAGAACCTTTTGGATTGCTGAAGAACATTTTGGATTGCAGCAGAAGGACATTTTGGATTGCAGCAGAAGGACATTTTGGATTGCTGCGGAAGGACATTTTGGATTGCTGGAGAACATTTTGGATTGCTGGAGAAGGACATTTTGGATTGCTGGAGAACATTTTGGATTGCAGCAGAACATTTTGGATTGCTGCAGAAAGACATTTTGGATTGCTGGAGAACATTTTGGATTGCTGCAGAAGAACATTTTGGATTGCAGCAGAAGGATATTTTGGATTGCTGCAGAAGAACATTTTGGATTGCAGCAGAAGAACATTTTGGATTGCTGAAGAAGGACATTTTGGATTGCAGCAGAAGGACATTTTGGATTGCTGCAGGAGAACCTTTTGGATTGCTAAAGAACATTTTGGATTGCAGCAGAAGGACATTTTTGGATTGCTGCAGAAGGAGAAATGGTGCCTGGGACCATGTCAGTGCCTCCCATGGCAGCAGATACATCCTGGCTCATTCCTTGTACCAGCTCCTGGGGGATGTTGTACCCCTTGCATGAGATCTTTTGGAGACCTCCACAAACAAGTCTTTCTGATGCCTCTGCAGAAGTCTGAGCCTCGAAACGTGTAGTTTGTTATTATTATTAAATGAATTCTTGTTAATACTGTGGTGGGTTGACACTGGCTGGACGGGCAGCCAAGCCATTCTGAGCCTCCCCTTGTCAGGTGGGCAGGGGAGAGAAAAGGTTCTTGAGCAGGGAATAAGGACAGAGACACATCAGCCACCAAATGCAGTCCCAGGCAAAGCAGACTCAAAGTCAGGGATGGAAAATGAATTTATTATCAACAAACTCAGAGCAGGATGGTGAGAAGTAAAATAAATCTTAAAAACACCTTCCCCCCATCCCTCTCTCCTTCCCAGCCCTGCCTCCTCCCCACCAGATGTGCAGGGAGACGGAAATGGGGATCATGGTCACTCACATGTTGTTCCTGTCACTTTTTAGGGAGAGGAGCCAGAGTCCTCCCCCTGCCCCATTGTGGGGTCCCTCCCACAGCAGACAGCTGATCTCCATGAGATTTATTATCTGCCTCATAATGCTGGGAAAAAAAAAAATATTCCTGCCTTTCATAATCACACGGGAGGTGAGGCAGGAATGACTGAACTGTCTGACCATGCCAAAGGGAGCTGAATCACAGATTTATCACAAAGGCTGCTCTGGTCACCCAGGCCTAGAGGGGATCCTTGCTCATGGGGCAGAGGGGCTAAGGGTAACTTGAGCTGCCTCATTCCCTGAGAGCCCTGCTGGCTGCTGGAACTGGCCTGCTCTTCAACAAACACTGCTGAGGAGGAGTTTTGACCTTTTCATCTGCTGTTTTGTCTCCCACATAACATTACTGTAGGCCGTGCTTATGTCTGTTCATTTTTTTCTTCTTGACAGATGGTCTGATACAGCCTTTAATTCTTGACAGCAAAGGAGCAATAAATATTTCTCTGACTTTCCTCTTTTTCTTAATTTATTTTACAGTACTTCAGAGTCCCAGAAGTATTATTGTAAAACTTGTTTTAATGGTACCCCTGAAATCCCAAGAATTAAAGTCAGTTGAGGGAGAATATTTTATTATGATGTTAAGGAGTCTCTCCCAGGTTAAGCAATCAGTTTCACTAATGTACTCCTTCTGCATTTTCATTCTTTTCTGACTCTGCTGCAGCTCAACAAGAGGTTTCTATCTGTCAGTTAATTCTTCCAAGATCCTCTCCTTCTTTCCCTCTTGACATGTAAATGCAAATTATCTTGCTGGTGGGATTTGAATAACTTCTAGTTCAAATTTTAGATTTAGGATTTAAAAGCTTAAATGTGGTGATAGGACAAGGGGGAATGGCTTTAAAGAGAGGAGATTTAGACTAGAAGATAGGGGAGAAACTCTTCCCTGTGAGGATGGGGACGCCCTGGCAGAGGGTGACCAGGAAAGCTCTGGCTGCCCCTGGATCCCTGGAAGTGTCCAAGGCTAGGCCGGATGGGGCTTGGAGCACCCTGGGATAGTGGAAGATGTCCCTGCCCATGAAAGGGATGGAACAAGATGAGTTTTAATCCAAACCATTCTATGATTTCTTGCTCCTTGACCCTGATTTTTTCCAAGGGTCATTCCCACTACACAGTTCCCCTTTGAGGGCTTTGTGGCTCTGTTAACTCACAGAATTCCCAGAATTCCCAGAATGACCAGGCTGGGAAGAGACCTTCAAGATCATCGAGTCCAACCCAGCCCCAACACCTCAACTCAACCCTGGCACCCAGTGCCACATCCAGCCTTTGTTAAACACACCCAGGGATGGGGACTCCACCACCTCCCCGGGCAGCCATTCCAGAACTTTATCACCTTTCTGTGAAAAACTTTTTCCTGATATCCAACCTGAATTTCCCTTGGTGCAGCTCGAGGCTGTGTGCTCTGGTTCTGTCAGTTCCTGGAGAAAGAGCCCAAGCCCAGCTGAGCACAGGCACCTTTCAGGAGCTGTGGAGAGTGCTGAGGTCACTCCTGAGTCTCCTTTTCTCCAGGCTGAATTAGAGGTTTAATTCCATGGTTTTAAACCACTCAGAAGTTGCTACAAACTCCATGGACTCTGCTCAAACACGAATGAGCCCAGTACTGATTGCACAGGATGGGCATTCAAGCATCACCCGAGGTAAAGCTCTAGCCTGGTGCTAGAACACACTGTACTGCCAATTAGTGCAGCTGAAAACACTTGCCAGTGTTGGCTCATCCCCTTGAAGTGCAATAGGAAAGCACTGGCTCAATAAATTCGACATATCTTCCATTACCACAGTGAGGTCAGTCATTGCTCACCCCTGTGGATTCCTGTGCTGCCAGGCTGACACAGCAGCACAATGTGGGGAGTGGACACGGGAGGTCTTCAGCTCAGCAAAATGATCTCATCAAGAGTGGTTAAAAATGAGCTAAATGAGAAAAAAAACCCATAACTCCAGCTTTGAGTGATGTCCACAGAAATTCCGCTTCCAATTTATGTCATGTTTTCACTTCAGTGCTTCCATCACATTTGAATGCTCCTGGAAGCTGAGATTCTTTGGCTGGAGAAACCTTAAATACACATCAGCTCTTTTCCTTTTTCATGGTAGGAGGTAGAAAACCAATAATATTTAGGCTAAGGAGCCTAATTGCTATCAATTTGCTTGAACTCTTGCTCTCAAGTATCTCTTGGTGCAGTTTTCAATGTCTCTCTTGTCGTGAAGGGCCCAAAACTGAGCCCAGGATTTGAGGTGTGGCCTGAGCAGTGCCCAGCACAGAGGGACAATCCCTGCCCTGGTCCTGCTGGCCCCACTGCTGCTGGCACAGGCCTGGTGCCACTGGCCTTCTTGGACAACTGGGCACTCCTGGGCTCAAGTTCAGCCCCACATCCTGGAAAGGATGGAGATTCTCCTCAGCCCTCCTTCTGTTGTTGATATATTTACAGAAAACTCTCCTCTGATTCCTGAGTTCCACACAAAACTCTATGTTGGGCCCGGCCTATCTTCTTATTTTTAAACTTTTCTATCTTCTCCTTGCTTTGAGTCTTGTGAGCCACAGGCACTGACCTTGTTTTTGTGCTATTTTTCCCACACTCTGGGACTACTGGAAAGACTTTAAGAACAGTTTGCCCACATAAGTTTCTACTTTCCAGCAGCCATGCAGAAATGAAGCCTTAAATTCGCTTTTTTTCAAAGACAACACAGATTCTGGAGCCCTGTAACTAAACCTCATTTTTGTGGGGTGGTTTTGGAAGGTTTTCTCGTGGGTCTCACACAGCTGAGGCAGAAGAGAGTGAGGAATCAGGGATCTCAGACTGAATGAATTTGTAGCTGAGAGGGGAAAAGCAGCTCTCTTTTCTTTCGAGGTATTATGAAATATCCTGCTGTGATTGCCATCTCTTTTATCTCAAACCACCTCAGCCTAGCTCTTAAAAATGAGAGGTTTTCATAGTACACTCATCACGAGCATGAATTTGTGATGATGCCCAAAATACAACAAGAGGAAGAGTGAGGAGAGTGTAATAAAGGACAGCAAAAATAAAAATAAAGGTGAGTGTGAAGTTCTTTAAGTGGCAAATTCACAGTGAGGGGGAAAAGGGGCTCACTTCCCTGCAGAAATGTTGGTTAATATCACTGAGCTTAGTGAATTGTGGCATTGCTGGGTGTGATGCTCTTGCTGGGTATTCCCTGTGCAGATATCCTGGGCTTGTATTGCACATCAGACCCCGTCAGGGCAAATTTTTATTAGACCTTCATTAGGTTTAATCATCTTCAGCTTTTTCTGAGCAGAATATCTGTGATTTTTAGTGGCAGTTAAACCCCTGCAAGGACATTCAGTAAGCCTACACTCAGCACTACAGTCTAACACCTCTGAGGTGTGTCCTGTCTCCTTAAAATTGTCCACAGAATGAAGAATGAGCACAAATCACTGCTCTTGGCAAGAGAGCAAAACAGCTTCCTCTGAAAGACTTCAGAGCGGATGGCTTGGATTGCTTTGTGCATGCACTCACCTTCTTGTCCTAATTTTGGAAAGGAATTGAGGCAAAATCAAGCGGATTTAACACGGTGAATAAATAATGCCTTGTTTTTATGTAGCTTTTTCTATAGCCCAGTCTCGTGGCAGTGCTATTCCAGGCATTCTGCACCTTATGTAACAGAGCTGTCCTACTGCTGACTTTGAAATGGATTGCTCTTGGCCTTCACATCATCTCCTGACAGTGCATGCCACAGATCCCCAGCTGCTTCTTCCAGCAGTTGCACTGCCTGCTTGTGGTTTAGTTTTAAATGTGCAAAAGGAAATGTGGAGTTCTGCTTTTTACAGGTGAGTTTGAGCTGCCAGGTGCATCTCAACAGCAGAAAAATGTTGGAATGAGAGACTTTCTTCCCACACACATATTATTTTCCTACCACATCATCAGTAATATCCTGCAGAGAATGAGGGAAAATGATAAAATTCACAACTCTGTGTAGTTTGCCACTTCTTACTTTGTTGGATTGATAACACAGATGATTGAAATGAGCTTTTCATGTCACCCCAGCCACCCTGTGTTGTTTAAGGAGAGGCTAAAGCACCTCCAAGATGTAATTTATATCACCCAAGAAGGGGTACCCAAGAGTAAAAAACTCTGCATGCCTGGTTCTACAGGTGATGTGCTGAGTCTGTTGCATCTATAAAGTGAAATATTCTTAAGTTTAATTCTATGGAAAACAGCTTTCCTTATGGATAATAGTTGTAAGTTTTAGATAAAAAGACTTTCCTCAAAACAAGTCTGATCCAAAAAGTAGCATTTTCCAAGTTCTTGTTTGTAGAATCTTAGGAAGAAAAAACAGCGTTCCTATTAACTAACTATATTTATTTGTTAATTTTAGTTTTGTACTTAATTATTTTTAATAAAGTAGCTCACTTTAGTTTATAATATAACACAGACCACAAGTCATCCAGCAATCTTGAAAGTGAGATGTTTTCTTTTAGCACTTTATTTTTTAAACATCACAGGAAAGAACACAGTGTTAATCTGAAAGCAGGAGAGCTTGTGCCTGATTATACCCAGCTATTTAAATACTGGTTCTTATTATACTGCAAAATATTGCATGCATTTATTAATTTTTTCTTCTTATTCTTCCAAGCTGAGGTAATCTATTTATTGATGTGCCATAAATCATTCTGTTCCACATCCTAATGCATCAAAAGGAAACATATTGGGTGGCAGGAATCAAGTGTCCTTTTAACTCAAGGACATATTCACTGGTGTGATTCCCAAATACCATATTGTAAATCTAGAATTATAAAAGAAATTCATCCTGAAAACCAAAGAACTCTGCAAGGTCATGTCAAGATTTTTTTTTCTCTACTGCTCCCATGAGGGGCCATTTTTATCATATGGTCTAAACACTGAGCCCAAAGTGAAATATTTTGTGTAGCAGCTCGTGAGGAGAGCACAATTAGTTTCCTCTTTCATGTGAAAACAAACATGACTGAGAAATGCAGCACAAAAGCCCTTGTGAGCTGACACAGACTGATCAGGAAATCATTTTTAAGTAACATGACTGATGCAGGCAGAGCAGAAATATCTGTGTGACACTCTGGGAAAGACTGAGCTGATCATATTTACCCATAGGCAGAGGGGAAATTTAGATATTTATTTGTTTTACTCACGCTAAACCTTTAAATAACAGAATAAACTGAAAACCTGAATAAGGTGATGTTTTAGAATTTGGTTCCAGGGTTGGCTTGAGCAAAGCCAATGATAGCCCAAGGTATTAATGCCTCTTGCTGGGATGGCTCTGTCCCATCCAAAACTCCTCAGTCCCAAGGAATATCCACTCATGAGCTGAAAGGATGAAGTGACCACATTCATTTGGGAGCAAGAACTGAATTCAGTCCTCTGTGTGCTAGCAATATCTTGTTTTACAGCCCAGATAAAGCTCTCTGGTCTATTTTATCATTTCCTGTTGTGGTTACAGTCTGTGGATCCTTCTCTCACAGCCCATGGTGATTTGTTATTGCAATGTTAAGTGCCATGGTGCTGCTCACCTAAACCTCATCACATTTTAATCGCTTTTCCTCTAAACTGATTAACTTCAATTCAAGCTTGGCAATTAGAACTTTGCAGATGTTCTGGATATTTGCTGTATGTGACCAAGAAACCTGGCCCTGCTGTGAGACATGGACTAAAGAGTGGATTTGTGTGACAGGAAGTGGTGGAGCAACTCATTTGCCTCAGGCTTTTGAGACCACAAAGAGAAGCAGATAAAATGGCAATGTCCCACACTGTCCAGTGTCCTGGTCTGTGGCTTTTGCCAGCATCATGAAGAACATCTGATTTAATCCACAGAATAAATGTGGCAGAGGGAAATTGTTGGCAACAAGAGTAGGAACATTTGTGATTTTGAGTTTCTCACTGAAAAGCAACTCTTCCTCAACAGCTCTCCCCAATAAAGTGACTGCCACAAGAGAAATATTTCTATTCTACTGCTTAGAGAGATCCTCCCTCTGCATTATGTTCTAAAAAACATAAAAATGTGTTCATCATACCTCAGAAAGTTTTCCCCAGAGCAGCAACTGCTCTGATTATCCCCATTACTGCATCCCTGACTCCTGGGTTCCAGTCAGAGTAGAAAAAATCATATTTGCTTGCACACTTTGGAGTTTTGAAAAACTTTTCATGCTGTGGGAGACATCCAAGAGGCAGAACATTCAGCTTGTCTGACCTGTTTGCCATGGACCACATCAGTCCAATTCCTTTGGTATTTGTCATGTCTATGGGGCTAGATTACTACATTGATTTTTTTTTTATGAATGTTTTATCAGTTCCTTTCAGCCAGGATTCAAACTTCCTCTCTCTGCCTTCCTTTGCTGTGTGTAAAACTCCATTTCCTTTCCCTTTCTGGGCAGAGGAGATAAAGTGATCCAGAACTGAGCAGTGTTTGGGGCCAGCTGAAATCCCCACAGAGAGGTTGGCTGCTAAGCACCAAGAAATAGATGGATTTCATTAGGGCTTTTTGTCTATTAGTTGTGGGCTTAATGAGGAAAATGGAGTTACCTGGGGGAAAATCATAGTTCAGACTGAAAGAGGGGAAATTTAGGTTACACATGAGGAAAAATTGTTCCCTGTGAGGGTGGGGATGCCCTGTCACAGGATGCCCAGAGCAGTTCTGGCTGCCCCTGGATCCCTGGGAAGTGTCCAAGGCCAGGTTGGAGAGGGCTTGGAGCAACCTGGGATAGTGGAAGGTGTCCCTGCCCATGGCAGGGAGTGGGACTGGATGAGATTTAATGTCCTTTCCAACCCAACCCATTCCAGGATTCTGTGATTCTGTGGTTCATGACCCTCATGGTGGGTTTAAGGGTGTTGGCATTATTCAGTCACACTCATACCTGGAATTGTAGCTGATTGCTCAACCCCTTTCCTCACCACTTCTCTCTCCACTCCCAGACCCATTTAATTCCAGGACATGAGAAGCCTGTAGGAAGAGAGATGGAGAAAAATGAGAAATTGGTGGGAATGGAGTCAGAGAAAAACTGTGAGGTGAGGAGGTTCATGTGGTGTGATTTGAATTCCAAACCAAAGGCGAAAGAAGGAAGCTTGAATGAAATCAAACCCAGCACAGTGGGGTCTGGATCAGCTCTGGATTGTCAAACCAGACAGGGAGAAATGATGCTGCAATGTTTTATCAGAAGAAAAGCTCTATTAGAGCTGAGGAAATTAAAGATGAATAAGGTTGGAACCAGCAGTGATGAGGGACAGCAAACATCTACATGTGGGCTTAGTGGAGCTGTACAGTTGGATGGAATTTAGAGAATTTTGAGGTGTGGGAATGATGCCTCAGGTTTCAGCTTTTATATTTTCTGATTTTGTGCTGCTTTGGTGTGTGGGTCTGGGCTTCATATCAGGGGATGGTGAGCTCTGTGCACAGAGCAGGGAGACAAAACAATTCCTGCTCCAGCTGGGCACCAAGGACAAATGATCCAAATCTCAGGCCCAAGAGCACAAACAGCGTGGGCTGGAGAGAGAAAAACAAGCAGGATAGGAGTGCATGGGCTAAAGCTGGAATGGGACAATGAACTGCAAGGTGCAAATGGAGCAGAGCTGATCCCAGTGAGAGCCCCCGGGAGCGCTCGTGCATTTTGGGACCATTTTGGTTGATCTTGGGTGCAGCCCTGGCTGGGCTCTTGTGCTGCCCAAGGTGGATCCATGGAGGAGATCCTTTGA
Source organism: Vidua macroura (assembly GCF_024509145.1). Lineage (NCBI taxonomy): Eukaryota > Metazoa > Chordata > Aves > Passeriformes > Viduidae > Vidua > Vidua macroura. Next base: position 3,259,641 of record NC_071571.1, read on the forward strand.
ATAAATCCCTGCTTTATTCTTTAGCTCTGTCCAGCCTCTGTTCTAGGTCAGCCTGCACAAGGCATCAGGAAAGCAACAGGATTCGGCAAAGCACCCCTGTGAAATGGAAGATTAATGGGGGAGAAGTTGATTTTCACATGTGTGACAAGGCTGAGCACAAAACCAGGAGAGATTAGACAAGATTATGTTTGACTGTGACAGTCATCCTAAACCACCAAGGAGTTCAGCCTGTCTCCCTCAGATGAACTGTGAATCCTGATAAACCCATGTGCATACTTCAAACAGATTGAAACCCAGTGTAACTAAACCCATCTTGAATTACAAACTGGTGCAAGGTTATTCCAGTTAAGACACGGCACTCAGAGGGGAAACATTAAAAAGCACTGAAAAAATGAGCCAGAAAAAAAAATTCTATTTAAAAAATCCTGTGTATGGGCTCAATCAGCCTCCTAAAACCATCTTCAGGAGGCTGAAAACTGATTTCTTTGCTGTTGAGACAGAAAACAGACCACAGAGGAGTGAATTAATTCCTAAGAAAGCATTGGCAGAAATTAGAAAGCCTTGCTTAGCTATTTGTTGTCTCCAGTACACACATTTCTTCTTTATTCTCAAGAATGACCTGAAATTGTAAAATATTCCAGGTTTTAGTTGAACTTGTTTCATTGTGTCTATCTATAAAATACCTTTTTTTCATTGCATGTGGGTTGAAAGGGAAAATAAATATTTAGTGACAGGTTCTTCAGACCATTTAAACACCTGCTTTGTCTCTCCCCAAATTATTATTTATTATTTCTTCCCCTTTTCAATGAGTTTAATGATATGGTGCCATACCAAATTTTATTCTGATGCATTATTTCTCTTTGACTGTCTTGAGTAGGTAAAGATGTTGACAGGGAACAAAACCTAACTCACAAGGACAGGAAATGGAGAATATTCCCTCTCTTTCTTCCCCCCTGGAAAGCTGTGGAGAATTACTTTCCTTAAATGGGAACAGAGACTGAAAACTCTGCCAAAAGCCCAAGCTCAAAGGTAAATATTAGTGTCACAGTACAAGTAAGGAAAACACTTCTAATTTTACAGTGCCTTTCATCCAAGTGTTTCAGAGCATCCCCCAGATATGGATCAAGACTTTCTGAGGGATTTTTTATAGGTCAAGCACGTCAGTACGAATTTCCCATCACAAAGTAAGAGGTGAAGAGCCACTAGAATGGAAGAAATGCTTTCTGTGGTTTGTTTCTAACAGTTGAGAAAGAGAAAGCAAAATTAAAGAGTTCAATTATTTTTTGTAATTGTAATAATGGGGGGTTTTTATATGTGTGTTTAAAGGGGTGTTTGGTGAGAAATCCATAAAGAAAAGGTTCCTGGATTCAGAATTAGCCTTTTTATGTTATCCCTTTGAAATAAAATTGGTGGGCTTTAAATTAATAAACTTTATTTATAGTTTATTCCACAGACCCTTGGAATAGCAGTTTAAATGATACTGAAATCAGATATGATGAAATTTCTGCATGTTCTTTCCTCATCCTAATTCCAGCAGTTACTCAGACCCTGTGGCCAAAGGTTTTTTGCCCTTTCCATTGCTTGTGCAGATTTTTCCTTAAGCAGATTTAATCCAGTTGATGCCACAACATTCACGTTTTCCTTGAGATGCCTTTTCCAACCAGATTCCTTTTGGGTGTGGAGAGTTGAACATAAGGATACAAATACTTTACAGTGCTGGTGTGGAGGTACTCCCCAGAGTAACCTACGAGTAGAACATGGAACACAAATCAAAATTCACTCAATCAAAATCAACCCGACATTTGGGTGACCTCGCCATTGGTGTAGTTTCTAAATTAGCTGTGCACTTATATTCTGTTGTGTGAGATCAGTATCCAAAGGGATTTCCCCACCTTTTTAAAATCAGATTTAGGGGCTGCAGTATAAAAGCTCAGAGAGATTGAAGGCAGAAAGATTTCTTCCCACTGCAAAACTTAAAGCAAAAGGCAGAAGACTGGAAGAAATCGTTAGTATTCAGGAATGTACAACACTGTAGATGGGGTTATTACTCTGACAATTGGAAGGAGAGTTCCAATAAAACTTTGCAATTTAAGGCATTTTCTTATATTCCAATTGAATTCTTGGGGGGCAGGTTTATGGAAACTACATGCACATGAGACTTGAGAAGTTGTCTTTTTTTTTTTTTTTTTTTTAAACCCAGTTTCTATGAAGCTTTAACGGTGACACAGGTGTTGTTTAAAAAAAAAAAAAAAAACTAGGACGTAATTATCTGAGATTTGGAGGGTTACTAATGATTCTCAGAGAGAATGAGAAGCAATTTGGTCGTGCTCTGTTAATGAGTGCAGTGATTTATAAGGGAAGCAGTAATGAATGTTGTCACTTCTAAACAAAACAAAGCACTTGTAAAGAACATTGATCTGTCCTTTTTTTTTTTTCCCAAGAACTTAGATGGATGAAGATTGCAACATCAGCAAGTTTAACGAAGTTAACTCTGCCAGCTACAAACCATTCTTCAAAGATATTTCTCTCATTCTACATAAACCAGATTTTTTTCTTTTTGCTTCATAATATATTTTAATTTTGATCCACCTAAAGGCAAGTGCATATCCAAATCAAGCAAAATAAACTAGGAATTAACATTACCAATTTTTAATATTTATATCCTCTTACTCAAGATGACAACCAGACTAATTTTGTTTTATTCCTTTTTTTAATAAAGAACACCATCCCCGTGATTAGAGGAAAATTAAGAAGTTTATAACCACAAGCACTGCAATTTCAGCCAAATTATTCTGCTGGCACCTCTTGATTACCTGTGGATCCATTATCCTGTTTAATGTGGCAAAAAACATCTCATAGGATCATAGAATATCCTGCGGACTTCACTCAGTGTAAACCCCTAATTATTTATTGTTAATGACTTCCAAAAATGTTTGAATAATGGAAGTAACAGTTTTAGTGAATTGTGTATTCTTGGTCAAAAAAGGTAGAACAAATTGTAGGTATTGCAAAGATAATCAATGAACAAATGCCCTCATGAGACACAGAAATTAATTTAAAAAATTAAATGTGCTAAATATATCGACTACTTTGCATCTTATGAAAGATCAAACTAAATGACATTTGCTTACTAATCTTTCATTTTTCAATTAAACACGGGCAAATATATTGGACCAATATCCTGTTCCCTATCGCTTTATCTCAGGGAGAAAATAAATTCTTTGATTTCTACAAGGGGACATCCCAGATGCACTTCTCCAGGAAAAGGATTCAAGTGTCTGAGAAGTCTGGGAGGATAAAAGAACAAAGAATTTGTAGGTTCCAGCTTTTTTTTTTTGTTTTTTTCCTACTAAACATTTCCCTCCCCTCCCTCTCCCTGGGAGCAGGATGGTGATATCCGACTCTCTTTTGCTGTGGGACATTGGTGGGCACAGCAGATAAATCATTCCAAGGAGTATAAAAACAAGTAAATTATTTGGATCATCACACCTGGGCCTTGATTCTGTACCACGGCCAATCATGAAGAGCTAGGAACTAATCCATATCCAAACAAATTGTGAATTTTATCCAAATAAACAGCACAACAACATATTTATAGAGAGCTGAAAGTCATCCAGAGAAAAAGCAAACAAACTGCAGTAATTTCTCCAGCTGTCAAAAGGCACTTGACAGAATTAACCAAAATTAGTGTGGATATCTCCAGATTCTGAGTAAATGTGGCTTTAGTTCTCATTTTGCTTTCATAATTGGAACAAGACGTGGTGAAATTGTCTGGACGCCTCCGTGTTGGAAATAAATTAGTTCCCCTTCATAGTCTCTTAAGAAGAGGGACTTAGCAAAGCTGCTTATTTACTGAGGCTCTGCAATTATAACGAGGCAAATACGACTTGCTAAGTAGCGAGAATACAAATGGAAAATTTAATCTCTGAGGGGCTGCCTTCGGGCACAGACAATAATTCAGCTGCACACACCTATTTGCATTTCATCAGGTTGGAACATCAGAGCTCTACCACAACACAAGAAACGTGGTTTGGACTGAAAGAAGTGCCATGAGGGGAGGGTTTCAGATTCTCAGGTGGCTGGGATCATCTGAGATGACCTAATTCTGCTCAGGGTCCTCCTCGAGGGGATCACAAGCACCAGTTTGACTGAAATGCTGAGGGATCTTCCTCCAAAAAGGGCCATCAGGCTTGCTGAAGATGGATTGGTGCAAAGGAATGATGGAAGCATGGATTGGGTGTTGGGATAAGTTGGTCAGTGCTCAAATCCAGACTGACCATGAGGTCTCCATGAGCAAACATAAAATAGGGGATTTTTAAACAAATCTACCTCCACGTGTTTCTCCCCACCTCAAAATCCAAGTTTTCCATGTCAGATGGGAATGATCTTTATGGGAACATTCCTCAGCAGGCCTCCAACCTTTCTTCTTCCTTTTATTTTTTTTTTTTTTTATATATTTGTATCCTCATTTCCCTCAAAATCTTAAGGATAGTGGATTATCTTCTAGTAACTCCAATATTCTTTTGCTCTCTCTCTCCCCCCTTAACCCCACTAACCTCTCAGTATATTTCACTGAGCCTTTTGGGGTTCATCTCCCTGCAAATCCTTTTCTCTGCATCTCATCCTACCTTTTAGCTTTCCTGGGGTTCCCATCTCATAAACTCCAAAAAGCCTTTCAAATTCCCATCAGCATATTGAACAGCACTATTATCTCCCCTGAACTCAAAATAAGGAATAGTTATTACCCATCCAAAGGCATGAAATAAACTTTGCACTCAAGAGTTTTAATTTTGAAGCTCATTAGATTCACCTTGTTTCCCTGAAATTCATCATGATTTATGAACACAAGGTACACCCACCATGGTGAAACAGGTATCTCACACATCACTTCTCACACACTTAACCATGTTTTCTTTGTTCCAAAATACCCCAAATTTGTTTATTTACTTCTTTGTTTGCTTTTTTCATTTGTCTTTAAGGAAAGCAACAGATAATACTCTTTCCTCTGGGAAGGTAATAACTTCAAAACAGTCTCTTGAGTATTCATATTCTTCAGAAAGTAAAATAATTTTTCATATAGTTAATAAAAAAAGGAAGAGGTCAAGAGTCAAGCATCCATTCATGTTCTAATATTCTATTTCTTTATTGCCTTTGTTTGCAGTGAGAGAACAAAATTACAGTGACTGGAATATTTTTAAATATAATTGGACTATAGTGTTGGTAGATTGATGACTCTTGAGCACTCAAAGTCCTTGAACAAGTCCTCAAATAAGAAATGCTGAAAGGAGACCCTCTTCTATTAAAGTCAAACTAAATTTCAGTGATGGCTTCCCAAGTCCAGAATTTCAGTGTGTTCAAGTGTTCTTCAAACAGATTTGATGATTTGATGCACTTCAAACCTTGACTTGGACAGAAAGAAAAGTCTTGCCTCTTGTCCATGTTCCCTCCATGACTCCAGAGATTCTTTTGATGATTGTTTGCCTTCTCACTGGTCTTCCCTCAAAATATGAAGAATCCAGTCCTAAAAACTCCAGCAGAGTTTTTTTTCTCTTCTTTCTCACTTCTTTCCACCACCCCTTTCCACGAATTCTTGTGCCAGTCACTTCTGCAGTGCTGCTGACACTGAGTGGGGGAGTCTTACCCAGTAATCACCTTCACAGCTGAAGTGTTGGCTCCCTTGTTCACTCCTAAATTTCCTTTATTTTTACCTCAAGGAATATCTTGAGCATTTGTGCTTGGAATTCTAATTCATTGAATGGGCTTTCAGTTATCTGGAATTTTCTAGATCTGGCTGTACAGGAGTGTTGTGGTTTAAACCCAGCCTGGGGCTCAACACCTCACAGCTGCTCACTTCTGATCCCAACAGGATGTAGAGAAAATAAATGGGAGGGTAAAAATGAGAAAACTCACGCGTTGAGATAAGAACAGTTTTATAATTCAAATAAAATAATAATTGTTACAAAAAACAACAGCAATAATAACAACAACCATAACCATAGCAACAATAACCATAATCATACCCTTAATGTTATATCATGAAAAGGAAGACAATTTTTTAAAACAAAGAAAGCACAATAAAGCTGCAGGAAAAAAAAAAAAAAAAAAGATTCAAATGAAAAACAATTTTTCTTGATCAACCAAGCAATGCCCAGCCAGTCCCCAAGCAGCCATCCCTGGCCAAATTTCCCACTAGTTTATATGCTGAGCATGGTGCCATAGGGACTGGAATACCCCTTGGGACAGTTGGAATCAGAAGAGAAAAGACCTTGACTCTGTGCAAGTGCTGCTTAGGAATAACTAAAACATCACTGAATTATCAATGCTGTTTTCAGCACATTTCCAAAATTTAAGCTCATATTAGCAACCATGAAAAAAAATTAATGCTTCTCTAAAAAAAAAATTCAGTGCATGGGGTTTTTACTGTGAAGGGGACAGGAAGGATATCTTGTTCCCTAGAAGTCTTAATTCTTTAGAAGATTAATTCCTTAACACCTCCATTGGGACAGAGAAGAACAGAAGTTGGCTACCATCATAATGGGGTTAAATTAACAGGGATTCGTGACTTTTGTACATTTTTCTCCCTTGTGTCATTGCAGAAATCCCTCCTGACTTCATGGATTCTTTTTACAGATTTCACCACAATAAATACCAGCTACAGAAATACATCATTCACAACACCAAGTTAGATTTGATTTACCTCCTGGAACCAAATTCCTTACCAGTTCCCAGGGAGCTGCAGTCATTCAGAGGAACATTCCTTTTCCATAAAAAAACCTACCAGGACTTTCAAAAATCCAGCCTCTCCAGTACAGTCCCAAAGGCGTTTCTGGGGGCTGTTCAGTGTCCTGAATTTCCAAGAAGGTCATTAAACTGGAACATTGTAAGTTGCTAATAAATTTTAAGTTCTATGCCCTGTAAATAGAATCCAAGAGAAATTAGGATCCTCTTGCAATGACTTAATATAGACACTGTCCCACTGCAGTAAATCTTTTCTATGTCCAGTGATTAGAGCTGTGATTTAGGATCATTTCAGACACCTGCAGTAAATAACAAGGCTTTTCAGGGGTTGTTACGTTGTCATATATCCTGCAGCCTTCCCACTCAATTGTTTTTTGGGGATTGATTCTAGGGGACCTACAGGAGATTGTCTGGAATGGTTGACACTCTCCTTTTCCTTGCTTCTTTGTGGATCTGTGTCACAGACACATCTACACAGGCTCCCAGGCTTCCTGCCCAAACAAACCAGCAAGTCCCCTTCAGGAAAGCTTCCAGAAGTTGTTGGCAAGATAAACTCAGCTCCAGACAATTGGCTCCAAGCAGTTATGGATGTGAACCCTGTCTAATTCTGGTGCCATTCATCCAAAGCAATCCTTCAGTGCTATCCCAGAAAGATTTGTGCATTCCAACACTTTTATTTCCAACCCATAAATGTGTGAATCAAGTAATGAAATGTGCCCTCGTTGTCATCCCGTAGAGACAGAGCCCTGGAGTGTTACAGCTCTGTGCCTTCACATGAACAAAGAAACCTCCAGTAATTCCATTTCAGTGGCTCTCCAAACCATCTCTACCTCTCCCCACCTTCATTCCTCGCTCAAGTATGGAATTACAGAATCACTGAGCTTGGGAAAACCCTCCAGGACCATTGAGTCCAAGCTGTGCCAAATCCCCTATTTGTCCCCAACCCAGAGCACTGAGTGCCACCTCCAGGTGACACCTCCAGGGATGGGGACTCCAAACCTCTCTGGGCAGCCCCTTCCAAGGCCTGAGCACCCTTTCCATGGGGCAATTCCTGCTGATGTCCAACCTGAGCCTCTCCTGGCTGTTTCCTGAGGCCGTTTCCTCTCCTCCTGTCCCTGTGCCTGGGAGCAGATCCCAACCCCAACCCCAAACCCTGGCTGCCCACTCCTGTCGGGTTCTGCACAAAACCAAGCTCAGAATCAACAGATTCCTTCCCGTGCTGCCAAAAACTTCCAAACTTTTGTTTAGAAGACCAAAACTGAGATGAACTATTTGTGTGAGATTGATTCCCTGCTTTGTGACAGCATTGCTAATAAAGCAAATTTTGTGTGTTTACTCTGGAAGATGCAGTAATGGAAATAAGAGGGCCATGTCTAAATGCAAGCTGTGTCTTTTGAAAATATTTTTCTCTTTGTTCACCATCAACTACTGAAAAAGTGCAGTTGAAACTTGTGTTTTTTTTTTTTTTTTTTTTAATTGCTGCATTCTGGAAAAGAAAGTATTTAAAAATTTATATTAAATAAGAGAGTTAGAACTGCCAAATTTTAAAATAAAGGGAAAGGTAGGTGTTGAAATAATAACACTGAAAATATTTCAGGTATTTCTTTTCTTTAATAGAATGATTTAAATTCTAATTAGAAAACAAAAATAATGGCTTTTGGGTATTCTTTTTCATAAAGAAGTTTCTACACTTCTTTTTCAGCTCTGCAAGTCACTACTTCTTTAGGGATTAAAAGAAACAGATTCTTAGAGAAACAAAGGTAAGACTGTGAGGCAGCTACACATAATTTAAGGTTAAATTGTCTTCAGCCTGTTTTCTATCACAGCTGCTTTTAGTGCTCATTGGGATGTGAAAACCTCTCTGTAGTGGCTAAAAATAAAGAACACTCCAGCAGGGATGGAATGAAAAGCCATTTTTGTTTGTGTTTTAAAGTGCTCTGTATACTTCACACACTTAAGTCATAGCTGAGATTTTATTAGGTGGAAGAGAAACCTCTTTTTTTTTTTTTTTTTTGGAACTTCTAGGAGAAAAATGGTTTTTGAGCAAGAAAAAGAATGCAATTTTAGGTATTAAATACAACAAAAACTGTACAACATTTTCAATTATTACAATGTTCAAAACATTATTTATTTAATGTCAGGCATAAAATAATACACAATGTGTATAGAATATATACAGTATATACCTTTTAAAAGAGGACCAAAAGGTAACAGAATAAAATGTAAATATTTTGACATTAGAGGAACTCTTGATCCAAAATTTACCTTGCCTTTTCCATTTTCTTCTTGCCTTTCACTTCTCAAGTCTGTGGAGCTCCATGAAATGTTTGGCCTGGAGTCAAGTTTTTTGTGTTTTTTTTTTTTTTTTTTTTTTCAGGAAAAGTATTTTACTGGATCATTTCCATGGGTTTCAGCACCTGGTTTTGATGGAAAATTAAAGACTGTCCTCTGGTTGAGTATTTATTTATTCAGGTGTGTGTCTGGAGAAAGTTCTACCTTGCTCCTTTCCTTCTTTAGATGGTCTGTACAACACATCACAGCTTTTGGGACCAAGTCAGAAAATTTTACATTCAGAGCTTTTATTTATATATTTACTCAAATTCCATGAAGCCAAACTTTGTGAGACATCGATTAGAAAATTTTAATAACAAAAAAAGTGGCTAAAAATGTAATAGAAAGTATTTCATCCCTCAAAGTGGACAACCTTGGCTTTTGAAGGGGTGTTTCTTCCTTTTCTCTAAGCACACAGGAACTGGTATTTAAAATAGCCAGAGTATATAATTTTTCAGTTGATTTAATAAAGGTAAAATCAATTTAAGTTCATTTTCTAAGGATTTCTTCTGCTGCTAATTTCAATATTGGTTGTAGGCTGGGTTTTCTTCTGAGGACAGGGATTTTAAAAAATCTTTGCTTAGTGTTTTGAGGGTTTTTAAAATATTTCCTTTTTATTTTTTTTTTTTTTTTGAAGGTGTGACAAATTTTTTCTTCACTTATTAAGGTAATTTTTTTTCACAATGGTAACACATCATAACCAATATAATGCATGAAATATGGTTGTGGTGGTGTTGTCAGCCAGCCAAGGGGAACACAGAGAACTGCACCTCATTTTTTAAACTTCCCACTTTTATTTTGGGTTACCGAAGTTCCCAGTGTGATTTATTTCACCATTTCCTGTGTGCTTCCTATGCCAAAAGTGTCTGTTAACAGGAGAGCAAAAAGTGAGTGGCTTTCATCCTTTATCAAATGGCAAAATCCATTGTGCAGTGATAGGACAAGGAATAATGGGTAGAAATTAAAAGAAATTTAGGGGAATTTAGGTCAGATATTGGGAAAAAATTGTTTCCTGTGAGGGTGGGGAGGCCCTGGCACAGAGTGCCCAGAGCAGCTGTGGCTGCCCCTGGATCCCTGGAAGTGTCCAAGGCCAGTTTGGATGTTGGGGCTTGGAGCAACCTGGTTGTAAAATTTTAAAATAAATATATGTTAAAGAAACTTCATCCTTTCATGTTTACTTGAGTGTAAATGGATCAAAATCACATCCAGAGCTTGAATTTTTTAATAATCGCATACAGTTCTACAAAATTAGAACAGAAACTTAAAGAAGTCAATGGTGTCAATAAGAATCATCTCTACTGGAAGTCAAACTCAATATTTTTAAAAATATATTTTGTTTCATTTTACGCTTTTCTCAGTCATTATGTTTTTCTTTTGATTACATTATTGGCTGAGAATATTAAAGTGAATAACCAAACACATTTTGAACCTTTTTCCACAGGTTCATGACAATGCAAGTTTGCTGTAATACACTAAAACCAAACATCTGCTTATGCTATTTTGTTTGTTTTAAAGAATGCTGATAATCATTCTTGGAATGCAGTCCCAGAGGATTGAAAAAATACTTAAAATAGTTGAAAATTTGGTATGTGATAATTGGTGATAACACTCCTTCCCAAACTGGACATTATTTCTCATTAATAATTTTCTCATATAAATTTCTCATTATTAATTTTTTATTAATTTTCTTTTTAGTGTCAAACTGCATTTTTTACCCTTTCTTTGGAAAAAAAAAATAATCCTGTTGAAGGGTTTTTGTTGATTGTTGATTGGGATTCATCTCACTCAGCTACAGAGACCTGAAAGCCTGTGGGTGTTGGAAAGTTTGGCTTTTCCAGAGTGGTGATTCCAAGAATAATTTCCAATGAAATCAGACAGAATTGCTGAGCCTGGCAGGGATTTTTGGTGATCATTTAGTCCTGGCTCGTTGCTCTGCATTGATCAGGCCTTCAACTAGAGCAGGACCTTGTCCAAACTGCTTTTGAACCTCCCCAAGGATGGGGACTCCACAACACCCTGGGGCAACCTGTTCCTGTTCAGCCACCCTCTCACTAAAGAAGAGTTTTCTTACGCTTAAACTGAATTTCTGCCTTATTTATGGTATTACTGTATTTATAGTAATTTAGTTTCTGCCTTATTGCTGTTTTCTTGTCACTGAGAAGACATTTGCTCTGCCTTTTGCTCTCCCAATCAGGTGGTTACACCCACTGGGAGTTGCCCTGAGCCTTCTTTTCTCCAGGCTGAGCTGTTCCAGCTCTCAGCCTGTCCATGTGGGTCAGATGTTCCCATCCTTTTCCATCTTTTTGGTCCTTCCCTGCCTCACTCCAGGATCTCCCAGTCTCTCCTGCACTGGACCCAACACTCCAATTGTCCCAGAGCTGAGCTGAGGGAAGATTGCCCAGAAAAAATTATGGATAACGCATCCCTGGAAGTGTCCAAGGCCAGGCTGTGTTAGAACCCTGGTTACTGAGAAATTTAAACTTTCTGTGCTAACAAACACTGACCCCCAGGAGAATACTGCATTTAGCCTAAAGCCGTAGAAAAAACTTCCAAAATTAAATAATAGAACTAAGATTATAAATATATAGTTTAAATAAAAGTCTATAATATCACATAATAAAAAATGGAGTGTTTTCAAATACAATAATATATATATAACAAAACAAAAGTTTTAAAACAAAAACTAATACTTCTTTTTCACCTTCTTCTTCATAAGTTTTTAGTATTATATAATTAAATTTTAAAAAGTTTTAGTGTTATATAATTAAATAAAAAAATCCACTACCCACAAGTAGCTAGTTATTAGATTAAAAGTAAAAAAAATTTAAGTATAATGTCTTAACTAAATAATTTATCCTTAAAACAATCTTACAAAAAATACATCTCCATTTTTTTAATTTATTAAAATAAAATTTATTAAAATAAAATACTGTAGAATTCCCAATTTATAGAACTATAATACTCCACAAGGCTCCATGAGGCTTGGAGCAACCTGGGACAGTGGAAGGTGTCCCATGGCAGGGGGCTGGAATGGGATGAGCTTTCAGGTCCTTTCCAACCCAAACCATTCTGGGAGTCAGGGAAGGATCATCTCCCCTGACCTGCTGCCCATGGCTCTCCCAGTGCAGCCCATGTGGCCTTTTCCTGCCACATGGACACACTTGAGGCTCATGGTCAATCATCATCCCCAAGGACTCCAAGGGAATTTTCTGCCAAGTTACTTTCCAATCTGTTGGCCCCTGGTGCATCCTTCTGCGTGGAGTTATTCCTCTTCAAGGACTAAAATGAAATATAAAACTCACTTAGATTTAACATTGAAATATTAAGGTGCTGCTACATGAATCACTCTCGTGGCAATGTACCTGCATCTAATTCCTCTTGGCTTTCATGCATTCCAACAGGAAGCAAGTGCTTATGCACCTTTCAAGGGTTGGAACTAATCAATTTGCTAAAAATTGTATAGAATATGTATGAATGTAAAATAACCCCAATCATTAACCCCTTTTCTGCTTCTCAGAGTTACCAGAGTCCTCTGAGCTCCCAGATCCAGTCCATTTCAAATAACCTCAGCCTGACTTTTGATGCTGCTGTTTGCTTCAAGCTGCTTTAATCTTTGAAGAAAACTGTTCCAGTCAGAAAATTGAATGGATCATCACTGAATTAAAATCTAAGAAGGGACATGAAGCTCTGCTAGTCTGACTCTCCCTCCCACTACCTTCATTATTTAATGAAACACTTGAGAAGTCACCTAAACTTATGGGAAATTACAAATCCCCTTGGTGCATTGAGTAGAAGGAACAATTCTATTTCCAGGGCAGTTTTTTGATCAGAACCCTTTGTTCCATACAAACAGGTGTGTGCTTCAGTCATTTTGCTTTTCAGAGTGCAGAAAGTCACCCCTTTAGTTTATTCCTCACACCTGAATGAGTCTCACCTCCAGCAGGAACTTTGAGACCTTCTCAGTGAAAATGAGAGCATTGTTCCTAACAGCACATCACATGCCAAAGCTGCTCAGAAGGATTAAGTGTTCACAAGACTGGGATGGAGAACGACAGATAAAGGTTCTCCCTCTTTTCAGGTGTTTTCTTTGTGGGGTCTGAGCCAACATGTGACATCTTTGGCAAACTGAGTGAAACTTTCTCCTTGAGCAACCCCAGAGACACCAAAGGAGCTCTCTGGAAGGTGTTCTGCTCCCAGAGAGCAGAGACAATAAAATACCCACCTAAATCTATTCTTGAAAGTATCAGAACATATTCTACACTCCTGTCTGCTGTCCTCAGTGCTATGAAATTCATCCCCTGGCACCAGTGGCTCTATGCCAGCATCTCTGCATGTACAGACAATGGAGCACAGGACAGAAAAAGGAAAATTTTCTTTCTGCAGGAGATGATGTAAACCAGTGTAGGAGAGAAACCCCCTTTTTGCATCCCCTCTCAATTTATTTCAATCCTACTTCATCTATGAAACCTCTGGTCCTGATCTCTGTCGGAACAGGATCTTGCTTTAGGCAGACTCTCAGTTCTGGTGCACAGAAGGGAATAACTTGATTTACTTTGCCAGAGTTCTTGGCAGTTCCTGACCCCCTTAAACTAAAGTTACTCCCATTTCTGTCTGGGGAAAGATACGTCAAAAGTTGGCAAATTTGTGGTATTTGGGTCTCAGGTAGGAATCAAAATTTTGCAACCACAAATTTGATCTTCTCTCTGCACAATTCCTGGTATGAAAGGAAGGGAATGTAGGGATAAAGTGTGAAATAAAAAGGGAAAACCTCCAGGAACTGGATTTGCCCTTCTGGCATCATGATTCATGCATCTCATGATTTTCTGCTGGTCTTTGTATCTATTTTATCTTTGTATGAGAAGGGAGAGGGACTGGAGGTGATGAGGTGATGATGAGCACCTGGATTGGAGGGATGCAGCCACTAGAGCTGCATAAACCCAAGGCAGGAAGCATTTTTAAGTTCCTCAGCTTTTCCTGAACAAAAAAAGGACAAATTGTCTAACCTGGCTCTGCTTCATTTTATTCACATGCAAAATGAGGACTGCAATATTAATTTCTCAGCTGTGTATGAAGCACTGTGTCAAACTGGGAAAAAAAAGCATCATAGAGTAAAAAAAGGCTCTGCACAACAAGATAACGTTTTTGATAATAAAAGGGACAATTCCCAAATCCTCTGTTTTATCTCTTTGATAAACTCACTTGAATCACAACCTTTATTTGCAAAGTGGCCACAAAAATATGTGAGCAAAAGGGTGACGAGCCTCTGGCCAAAACCCTGTCTCTGAATGACCTTGCTTTGGCACAGTGGGACAGAGGAAGTTGTATTTTAAATTTTAAATGGGTTTTTTAAGGCTGAAGAGGGGAATGGAAGCAAAACCCCAAAGCCTAGGTGTGTGTGAAGGTGACTGCTGAGCCACCAGGCCTCTCAGGAAAATGTCACCTCCCTCTGCTGGGTTCACAGTGACTTCAGAGGATTAAGAGAGGGAAAACAAATGTTTGACACCCTCAAACTCCACGGATCAGAGATGTAATGAATATTGTTTTACAGTGATATTTTTAGGCTAAGCAAAAATAGGTGGGAGTCAGTGCTGGCAGTGGAATATTTGCTTGCAAAGGTGATTGATACTGAGTTTAATTAAAATAGATCCTCCCACACAAGTCCCTCCTCTCCCATTAAAACTTCTCTTGAAATTATTGTTTATATATAGCCAGAGGTTTTTATAGCTCATTCTTGGCCTGATCAACAGTAGATTTGACATTGACCTTGAAAGAAGTGGTGTTTAGAGTTAATAAATTTTATAATTTTCCATTTCATTCCTCTTCCCATACAAAAGTTTATTTACTTTCTCCTTTCTATTTCTCCTTAATCATCCAGGTAGTGCCTTGTTTTGTTCTACTTTATTTTCCTTCTATAGCACTCTTATTTCTTTCCTTATCTTCTTCAGTTTAATTTATGCTCTGTCAGTGTTTGCTCCACAGCTCAGTATATTTTACATTTATCTGAATTAGACTTCATTTCTACCTATAACATTGATCTTGCATTTAAATTGTTCCTGTTTTCCTTCATCTGGCTACTCCTAATTCCTGAAACTTTCATCCATTAGCTTGAAATATACATTTTTCAATACCGTAGTCATAGTTATCTATAAAAATACCCAAAAAACCTGCAGACAGAGAGCAGATCTTTCCATAAATCAGCGACCCAGATTTGCTCTGAGCTGTTTTTAGATGGAGCACATTTACTGTGACAACCCTTAATTTATATTGGGAAAGATGAAAATGTAACAAGAACTGGTATTGGAAAAAAAAAATATTTAAGCCCCTTTCCCTTGTGTTTAGAAGGATCTTCTACCCAGAAACAAGAAAACAGAGTTGTAGGACCATGTAAAAAACCCAGCAAATTTGGAATGTTTAGATTTATCACCTCAAGACCTCTTTTTCCACTACAACTTATTCTTTTCCTCTCTTTTTTTTTTTTTTTTTTCTGCCCTTACTGCACCTTGACTGGCAAGACTGGATCACAGCCTCTCAAGACTGAGGACTTTTGGGAAAAGGGAAGGTTCAGCTTAAACCAGCAAGAATAATGGGGCCACAACAACACCTGACAGGCATTGCTCTACTCTAAAATATTTCCATTTTTCTGTAAACAGCAGGATGTTTCTGATAACTGTATTTTCCCTGCAATTTGGCTGTGCAAAGCCAGCTCTCTCTGTCTGCCTGTTGCTCATTTGTGAGGTGTGAGCTGGGCAGAGCTTCACTGGCTTTTGCAGCAGTGACATTTGAGCTGCTCTGGGCTTAAACCTGGGCTCAGAAACGGGGCTGGGCTTGATCTGTCTCATAATTTCTGTGACTCATCCTTACACAGTGTGGGGGCATCCAGAAGAAATCCCACATTTCAAAAAGAAGACAGAAATATTTCCCCTTTTACGATGTGTAGTCAATCTAAGTTAATTGTCTATAAATGTTCTTCAGCTGTGGGATGAGGGGTGTTAAGTCAAAATACCAGAATCACTGTTGTCAAACATTATGCAGCACACAGCTGATATTTCACCAGAAATTTCAGTGAAATTAGGAAGAAATTACCCTCACAGTAAGAAATTCATTCCCCATATTTAATCTAAATTTACTCTTTCATCTTAAAGCCTTTTCTCCTTGTGTTATCACTGCATTCCCTTGTGTAAAATCCCTCTCCTTTTCCATTGGACATGGTTGGGAGCAGTTTAAATTCCCATTGAACTTTGGACATCTCTCAGTTTAATGGTTTTTAACAAGGCTAGGCACATTCCATACATATAAAAGTATATATATGTATATGTGTGTGTGTGTGTGTGTGTATATCCCTAAAATATATATATATATATCCCTAAAGTTCAGCTGCTTATTCCCAGTGAATTAATTCTGGCGTTCTCTTATTTGGAGGGGTGGAAAGATAAAAATAGAAAACTTCTGAACAATCCAGTTCAAACCCTGTTTGTCAGAGCCTTGGTACTTCACAATTCCCTTCAAAAATTTATTGTTCTATGCTTTGAATGAAGCTGGCATTTGTTCCCCTCTTCTTCTTGAGATGCTGTCACAAAGCCCTGAAAACCATAAATCCTGTAATTTCAGTTCTATATGCATTCAGATTCCATTTCTACCTGTTTTATCCTGACCCTCAGTGGCTTTTCATTTTAATCTCTCTCCTTCTGCTTTCACCCAGCCTGTTCCCTCTCAGTCTTCATTTTTCAAGGCTGAAAACATTCTCTGACTCCTGGAGAGTTTTCCATTCCCCTGGCCAGCCTGGACATCTCTGTTTTTTCAGCTTGGCTTTTCAGGTTCAGTTGAAAAGTCCAGGAGAGCAGGTAAATATCCCTGATTATTGGAATTTCACAGCAATGGTTATTTTTCACTCTGCTTTTGGCTCTGAATAATGAGTTTACTTTTCATTGTCGTGGGGATACTGGGACTAGTGCTGGACTAGATTTAGGGATGGAGCTGGGGCCTGATGTGTGATGAAGATTAACAATGGCTAAAAACATTTGCCATTAGTTGGTTTTTCTCAATAAATCATTTGGTGAAGTTATGCCAGGCCCATTGTCAATGTGAAAGAGTTTAAATGAGGGAAAAGACAGAAAATGCTGCCAAACCCAGAGATCTTTCATCATAATTTGTTCATATCTTGGATCTAGGAACGTGAACTGGCACTCTCAGCTGCCAAGGCATTCAGGGATGCTGCAACACAAATTTATCCTGCTTTTCTCCTGGACACCTGTGTAATATCCAGAGTAATTCCAAGAGACATGTTTATTATTGCAAATACTGGCATGTGCTAAGAGGTTTTCTGATCCAGCATTTGATTTGTTTGTTTTGCACAACAGAATCTTTCTACGAGGATGATGTTGAGAAAGAATTTTGCTGTTGGCCTCTAGAATTGCACATGGAGCCTGGAAAACACCTTCATCAAAACAAAACAAGAAAAGGCAAAAAAGTAGCAAAAGTTCAACACCAAATGTACTGAAATTATCAGAGATTCATAGAATTGGTCGGGTTGGAAGGGACAATAAAGAAAATATTTCCTGGTTCTCTCAGGCTTAAGTCTGAGTAGGAAATATGGAGTTCATGAATTAAAGGAAACAGAAGAAAAAGAGGGAGAAAGAAAAAGTCAGGCAGAAAACTTGTTTATCTCCCATGAGCTAAAACTATTACCAGCATGAGGTAATCAGGAAAAAAAAAAATTATTGTGTTATTATTTTGAGATGAAACATTAGGGTTCCAGTGCTGGACAATATAAAATTTTCTACGCATACTGAAATTGTAAAAATTATAGGATTTGGAAACCTGGGGTAAATAATCATAAAATCATTTGGGCTGGAATAGATTTTTTAGGTTATTGAGTTAAACCATAAACTTAACACTGCCAGATCCAGCAGTGTATATAAATAAAAGGTGCAAGATACTCTTTTTACCTTACATTTTTTAATGCTTTAAATTCTCTTGTCTGTCACACTCCAGCACCCAAAAGTGAAAAGGGTTAATACCGAGCTGGCAATGAATTGGTAAAAAGGGTTGAAATGTTTAATTTTATATTTGGCAGGCAGCTGTGGCTGCAGAACTCAATGAGGGTCAGGCCAGTCTGGGCACAGGGAGAATTTAGGTGGAGTTCCACAGTGAATAATTTCATTGGTAAATTTGGTGGGACATTTTTCCATCCAGTGCTGAAGACTCCCAGCTCACACAGCTGGTGGCTCAGGTGTCTGCTTGAAATTAATGACAAACCCAGTCTTTTTTGGGATGGTTCCAGGAGAGTTTTAGGCACTCTTTTAGAATGAGATTAATTGGTCCAAATGCTTCACTATTGACTGATGGTAATGGGGACCAAAACTCAGCGTTTTTTTTACACAAATATTTTTGTTATTTTTATTCCTCGAACTGAATTACAATGACAAAGCAAAATTAAGTTTGTACAACGATTTAACTTCCTCAACTGATATTTTCCAGTTAAAAAAAAAAAAAAAAAGAATAGAATCACAGAATAGTCTGGGTTGGGAGGGAGGGACCTTAAAGCCCATCTCATTCCAATGCCTTGCTGTGGGCAGGGACACCTCCCACCATCCCAGAGAGCTGAATTAATGGATAGAATTCCTCGTGCTGTATCTGTAGTGTTTGGGATGCTGGGATAGTCTCCAATCTGGGTATTATTTGGGCTTGGATTAAGTAGCATTGGAAAAGAGAATGAAAAGATCCTGTGTGCATTTCTAAGACTTATTTCAGGATATCTTCCCATCCTACACTGAACACTGCTTGAGTTTCTAGCAAGATAAAATTTTAGGTATGTGGTCCAACTTGGATTTTGAAAGTCTACAGGACAGAAATCAAATTCATGCAGAGATTAAAAAATAAAAGTTATTCTCTTTTCCATTACAATATACCTCAGAGAGATTACCTGACTTTGAATAACTCTTTTTCTTATTACTTTTTCTTATTTCTTTTTCCTGAACAATCAGTCTTAGCAAATCCCAGTTGTATGACATTAAGTCATATCAATTTTAATAGCAACTTTATGTTCCCATTCTGCCAATGCACTCACTAAAAGATCATCTTTTTCTCTTCACTCCACAAATTTCCAATGTAAACACTGGCTGAATTACCAGCATTTTTGAAGGCTGGTCTCTAATGAAAGAAAATAGAAATTAATTGCTAAGAATGACAAATTATTATAGACAGAAAAATGAGCAAAATCAGTCATTAATGTGAGTGGCATTTTGCAAAGAGAAAATTCATCTTTCAGAGCTCTGCAATATCTGAATCAAAACTTTTTTGAGACTTGAAGCTGAGCCATAATTACTCCTTTTTAAAGCTTGAATGCATACACATTTCAGTGTGATAAAAATAAACTTGTTTGAAACACAGTTCTGAATAAATAAAATGAACAATAAAGAGCCCAGGAAGGCAAGATCTTTTCAGCTATATCAAAAACAGTAAAAACTTTTTGATTTAATGAAATATGGAGAATATAAATTTAATGGTGGAGTAAAAGTTGAGGGAAAAATGAGAACACATCTTGATACCTGCAAAAAAGGAACAATATTTGCTGAAGAAATGACATCCCTGATTATTGCTGGAAGGTAACTTCTGTCTTTTTGACCAAGAGGAAAAGAAAATCACATTTAATGTCAGGTAAAGAGTGTGTGCACTGACAAACCTCCTGCAGATAATATTGTACTGAAAATTCAAACCTAAATGCAGCCTATTTTATGACTTCTAATAGATCCTTCATTTCTCATTTGGAAGTGTTGCTTCTGAACCATACAAATCGTTTTTGGGGTGGCTGTTACCATACTTGTCTTACTGAGAAGCACAAATTCTTCTCTGATAAATCTGGAAAACCTCATGAGGTTAGAGAACAAAAAAAAAAAAAAAAAAATTAGCATGAATCCCATTTTGGGTCTTTTGCACTTATTATTTTTGGAGCCTTGAAGAGTTCCCAGTTATACTTTCTATTTCTATGATCCTTTCCCCATAGTCTTTGTCCAGCTGTGTGTTATGAGGGCTAAATTGTAAATTTCAATATGTATTTATGTTAATAAGGGATTTATAAAATTAATCTTGGATGAAAAATTAGGATTATTTTAATTTTTTTTCCTTTAAAAATACAATGAGAACCCTAAGAGTTCCATCCTGTTGGAACCAGAAATGAGATAATCTTCAGAAGTTCAAACCAGGACATGCAAATCTGGTGCCTGTGAAATACCTGCACAAAATGTGGCCCAAATATTCATCTTGGCTAAAGCAAGGACTGACTGTTGGTCTCAGAAAAGGGTTGGCATTGGGGCTGAGCCACTGGGTGACCTGAATTGACCAATACAGACACAAAGCATCTTAATATTGCTTCCCCTGACATGAATTAAAGTGACAAATGTAACCCCAGAGAGAACAAGATCCTTTTAGTTTTTCATTGACTTCATCAAGGACTAAGATTGCACTTGCTTTCATCACTGCTTTTATGTGTCCTTCGTCTTTGTCAAACCCGTGATGCATTTTAGTCACCTTCTATACTTCTGCTTTTCCTTTGGAACCTTGGGGCAAAACAATCAAAAAAAAAAAAATTTAAAAAGAGGAACAAAAAGTAATAATACACCAGATCTTTCCTTGTCGGGTAGTACATGAGTGACTAGGGAGAGAAAAACTGGAGAGTGAGAAAGAGCTTTTTTCTTTGGTTGCAAAATGGGAGTGTGTGTTGTATTCCCATCTGTCAGAGCTGGGGCAGTTCTCTGCTGTTCATGGGGCAGTTTTCTTTATCTCTCCCACAGCCAATCCTCCCTCCAGGAGATCTCTTCTGTTCATGGCCACTGAGTGTCCCTGCATGGCTGAGAAAATTCCATCATCCCATGGGGAGATGCTGTGCCCAGGGGAGGAGCCAAGCATTCCTACCTGGATACAATCTGACTCCTGCAACACCACAGCAGCCTTTGCCCACTGCATTCCCAGAGGAGCAGCTTTCTTCCCCATTGCATTCCCAGAGGAGCAGCTTTCTTCCCCACTGCATTCCCAGAGGAAGCCCAGGCCCATCTCCAGCAGCCCTGGAGCTCCAGAGGAAAACTCCAGCCTTGTGCAGGATCCTGCTCCAGCAGAAGCACAGCTGGCACTGCAGGAGGGCTGAGCCACCATGGAATGGGACTGTGCCAGCACCCTGACCCACAGGCTGCCAGGGCCTGCTCTGACTCTGGCAGTGGTGTTCTGTATTACTGCATTTTTATTTTTAATTTTCCTGTTAAAGAACTGTTATTCCTACTCCCATATCTTTGCCTGAGAGCCCCTTCATTGCAAAATGATAATAATTTGGAGGGAGGGAGTTTACATTTTCTATTTCAAGGGAGGCTTCTGCTTTCCTTAGAAGACACCTGTTTTTCAAGCTCAGACAGCTTTCCTTCCACTGCATTATGGAAACTTATTTCTCATTGCTGTCTCTTGGGGATGGAAGGACAGGATCAGGGGCAGAACACATCCCTCATGTTAAAACTGTTTGCTGAAAATATCAAAACCCTTTGGATAAGACATTTCTTGCACTACAGAGAACCAAAGGGGATAACTCAGTGAGTTTATCCGTCCTGGACTACTGAACTTGTTCTAAATGCTGAATTTTAAGCCTTCACTCATGCCTCTGTCTTGCTCTTGCTATTTCTTCATCTCCAAGTATTTCAAGTGCTTTTGTATCTTGCCTTCTTGTAGTGAGGAACAAATCTGAAGAACAAATAAGATTATTAAAGATTTTGTTTCCCTTTTTCTTACTTTATCTAGACTTCCCCAGGCTGGTACTTCCTGAGGTATTCAGTGTTCTTAAATGAAGAACATATGAACACTCACTGTTCTCTTTTCCTGTCAGAGAACTAAATGAGCAAAATAAGAAAATTAGGCATGTATTTAAACCAGAAATCTGGTTTACTTTGAGATGTTATGAAGCTGACACAGGGACACGTGTCCCAGAGCAGCTGTGGCTGCCCCTGGATCCCTGGAAGTGCCCAAGACCAGGCTGGACAAGTTTTGGAGCACCCTGGGATAGTGGAAGGTGTCCCTGCCCATGGGTTGGAACTGGATGAACCTTAAGGACTCTTCCAACCCAAACCATTCCATGATTAAATGACTCCAAAAGTGAAATTAATGTGCTCCTACCACTAAGGTCCCATCCTTGGGACTAGACTGGATTTAATTTGATGCCACCCCCATGGTGCAGAGTTTATTTGTTGAACCCTCATCACAACTATTTCTGTTTCCATAACTACTTCACTGATCTGACCACCTCACTAACAGAGATTTAGACATTGGTTCTTGAGCCTGGGCATTGTTTGAGGATGCTGTTTGGACCAGGAAGAAGGCTTATCAAGGATAATAATGTCTGAGGACCTCACAACATTTTTACTTGGAGCAATGTATTCATATTTTATTTCTGACTCTTATTACCTGGTCAACACTACCTTTAAAATGCAAACAAATTCGTCACAAAATAAGAATGCAAAATCAGTCAATTTCTTTAGCTTGCACTGCTCTGATTGGAAAGCTGTTCCAGCAATTTCCTTCCATGTTTATTCAAAACTTCCCCACTTCCAGATTAATTTCCAGCTGATATTAGCATACAGCTCAGGGTTGTCAGGAGACAGCAGTGGGACAGTCCCGAGTGTCACAGTGTCTGGGACTCAGTGGAGATGTGCCCAGTGGATTTCTCTGATTTCTCTGGACTCTCTAGAATAAGTGGTGAGGAAAAAAGTGCTTTCTGGATTCAAGACCTCTAGGACTTCAGCTATTGATTGGGAGCTGTGAAAATGAAATTTGTTCTTTAGTGACAATTGTGGTGCAGCTGTATCAGGGTTGTCTGTTCTTGCATTTAAGCCATGAAGTCCCTGGTTGTTTCAGGGACTCGGTGACTGCTTGTCTGCACAAATGAGATAAAGGGTTTGGTGTCTGCTTTGAGATATTGCACAAAACTGTAACTAATGGACTGACTGAACAATCAGCCATTTAACAGAGTGTTTCACAGCGTGGGGATTTCAAACACTCCTGGAGATTCCCCCAGGCATACCCTGTTCAGCACAGGCCAATTTGTGTGGTTAATATGTTGATGAACACCCTGGGACAAGTGACTCAGGGATTTCCAGGCAATCTAATGCTGAAATTGTTGAAGAGAGCAAGAGATGTCTGCAAGCAAACAATACAAATTTCCCAGTGGATGCTGAGATGTTCACGCAGGAAAGTCTTGTAGAGGTGGCTGGGTTTTAGGAGGGTTTTCCATGTGATTAGTATTATTGATAAAGATGGATTGTAGATCTGCTGGAGGGTTCACGTGGGACCATGGAGCAGCTGGATTGAAGAACGTGAACTGGAGAGTTTGGGAAGCCTCACCAGATTTAAATTAAGGTCTTTTTCAACAGAGACCCCTTTGACCAAAGCCAATGGTGCAAAGCAGTTTGAGAGGTGTAATTTGACACCTGAACGTTGTCCTATAATAAGATCCTAAAAACCTCTTTTTTTTTTTTTTTTCATTTTAACAGGCATCCAACCTCTGAGCAGCTGTGCAAAATATTTATTTCAGGATGAAAGGAGTTCATCTGAAAACTCCATTCTTTAGAATGGAGAGATGTCTTTTGGCCACAAAGAGAGAAGTGAGTGGCACTTTCACTACCCCTACACTACTGCTCCATTCACCAAGACACAGTACAAGCCACACATGGGCAGATAAATTCCATTTCTATGAAATTTAAAACAAAAAAATAGTATTTCAAGAAGCAGTGGAAGAGTTGATGGAGAAATCCATATGGGCTTCATGGCCATTTATAATCCATAGTGCCAAAGTTTCGTTGTTATCTTTTAAATATGCTGTATTTCACTTTTGCTGTTTGCTTATCAAGACTATTTTTGGCTCCTTACACCATAGCATATAAAATATAATTTAGCATGGCCTGGAGGAGTTTTATTAATGTCAATGTGCAAGCTGAAAAACCACACGGCACCCAGTATTATTTAAAAATGAAATGTCTTCACACAGATAATGAAAGGTGCTGGTCCTGTTGATTAATTAATCCAAGTAGATAAAATAGCAAACTATAATTTTTCTAACACCAAAAATTCCATTTTAATATTTTAAGCTCCCTGCATCCTTTATTGAGTTATGAAATTCAATAAAGTAGGGGTAAACTCAATTGTAAAAACAATATACAGTCATTTCTTCAGTTTGGAAGTTTCTTTTCCTCTGTACCTAAAATATGATGTCATTAGTATCCACCAGGCTTCTTCTGGCAATGCAAATCTTTCTGTCAAGGCTTTTTTGTGTTTTTTTCCAATTATATATAGCAACATTAAATGAGCAGAAATACATTTCACAGCATCCTAGGTCTGAAAATTCAGTTTGCTTCTCCCAGGTACATAAATACCTGGTAAAAGAAGATACAGAATGCTCGGAAAATCAACCCTGAGCTGTTTAAAGGTTTAATGAGACAGCAGTTAAGTTTTTTAAATATGTAAGAAGGTTCCCAGTCTGTAGCTTTCCCCTCCTCCTACTCACTGGAGCCATGGAGATCAGTCTCCCAGTCAGCCACATCTTGGGAATAGTGTGCTCTAAAATTGATTTAAATTTGAGACAGTGTACGTTCCCTCAAATGTATTATAAATATATATATATATTTTTAAAGGTTTCAGAACTCTATTTAGTAAATAATCTCTCATAAAAGTACACCCATGTTTGGCTGCAGGGTTTGCATCATTTATTTCTCTGGTATTTCAGGGGGGTATATTATGAAGCTGGGAAAGAATTTTGCAGAGGGCTCCGAGCTTCCCTTGCAGTGGAGTAAAGTAATATTTCCACAGCATCGTGCTTTAATGCAGGGATTAAGGAGGGCTGAAGCTGATCTGGGGGAGAATTTGAAGAACTGGATTTCCTGTGTGGCTCCTGACTGGAAGATGAGGTAAATTGGGAATTGTGCTGGGTGCACACGAGCTGATGTTGGGGGGGTTCAGTGATGCCACAGGAAGTCCCCAGGCCACCCCTGAATCACTTTTTGCTGCAAAGCCACGCTCTGACCCCTGGGCTGAGCTTTGCCTCACTGACATCTCCCACTCCCTTCATTAGAGGGGTCTGGGCTCTTTTTCTGCGTGTTGGGAAGAAAAATCCGAGATTCTGGAACCATGAAACTGAAAACACCACAGGAGATCAAACCAGAGCCTGACATGCTCCTGCTTTTGGGATGAAATCAAAAGATTTCCTCAAGGCTCGAGAGCTTTGGGTTTCTTAAAGCATCAGTTTCTGAAATAATGAAATAACATGAAACAGTAACTTTCCAAGGGGGAAAAAAGCCACCCAAAGAACCAACAAAACTTTGGACTTTTACTATTGAAGACACAAGCTTAATAAATGCTGGAGTGTAATAAAAACCTCAAGTGTTAACAAGGGAGTATTAGGAACAAAAATCCCACAACTCTTTTTCAAAAGCTCCCCCAAACCCTTTCTTCTTTCAATTGCTGCGTTTTTAGTGGTTGTGACTGCAAAAAATGGAAGCTGCTGATAATGAAATAATGTTTCTGAAGCTGATATTGTGCTTCCTATAACTCAGTGATTTAGAGTTTGTGCACAAATAAGCTTCAAATTGATTCTTTTTCTCCTTGGACAGATGGGATAGAAGGTATTTTTTGGCTGTTCTGATTCAGCAGCATTGAAGCATGGCTAAAAGTGAAATTCTTTCTCTCCTGGTGGCGTGATAATACTGCCAAATATGAAAAATACCAGCAGAAATAAAAACTGATGTTGAAAAGTCTGTCAATCAAAATTCAAATTATTCATCTTGATAGAGTGGTTTTGAGCATATAAAACAGGGCAACAGAGTCCAAAAAGGAAGGGTAAGAAGATGTGATGTGCCTTTGCTTTTAGCTTTGATTACTGAATATCTATTTTAGACCAGCTTCTTTCAGTATTTGTATTTATAAAAATTCAGCAACAAAAAATCTTTCTTCAAAATCCAAGAGGTCACAATCTTCCAGATCTTAAAATTTCACTTCCTTTTCTTTTTAATTTTTGATGTTTAAAAAAGAATAATACAAAAGATGAGGCAGAAAAGCACCTTGCTGGAGCAGCTGTCACACAATACAAACACTGTGAAAGAATCTGAGTATATTCCTCAGTTTTCTAGAGCTACCCCAATAAATTATGTTACCTCAGTCATTAATTCTCCAAATAAACAAGCAAGAGCATCTCCTGCTCTCTGCAGACATCTCAGGACAGGTCATTTCTTAATATCCAAGGACATTCCCACATTTCCACACCAAGTGATTAAATTCAGCAGAAATTGGCTTGGGTTATTGTTGTTTCCTTGGAGTGAGTCAGGGGAGGGTTTGGTTTTGGTTGGGCTTTTTTTTTGGTTTGGCTTGGTGTTTTTCTCTTTTTGTTTTGGGGTTTTTTGTTTTGGTTTTGGGTATTTGGGGGGATTCTAGTGGGAGTCTTTTGTTGGATTTGTGTTTTCCATGGCCATCTAAGGGACAGCTTTGTGTGCCTTTATGGATGAAGTACAGAAGACAAGGAAGGTGGACAGGGAGAGAAACGCCCTCCATGTCCCACCCAAAGTGTCCAACAAGCCAGCAGCAAAATAAAGAGGGAAAGGAAATGTCCTCTGTTCCAGTTTTTCTTCCTGAATAACTTCTGGGACAAAGAGGGACAAGTCAGTGCTACAAATTCAGGCTTGGGGCTCCTAAATCAAAAGCTAGATTCCCTAAATCTTGCATTCCTATCTCCTCACACGTCCCCAGCACAAAACCCTTCAGAATTAGGAATTCAGTTAACTGCAACCTCTGCCAAGTGCTTGGGAAGTGAACCGTGCAATATAAATTCCAGGTTTTGTTAATATTTCAATTTTTCTCTGCCATGGTGTGGGATTCCAAGGAGATCCTGCTGCCGCTGAGTGTCTCTAGAAAGGAAAACCTCCCAGAAATTCACACATCTCCAACTGGTTTTATGTGATTTGGTAGAAAACAAATTAGATTTGACTTGGGCAGGAATTAATCCTCTTCCAATGAAGCAGTTCAGCTGAAAACAGTTTTGAAAAGATGTTTTTGAAAAGAAAGAGATTTGATAACACAGACATTTATGAACTCTGTATAATTTTGTGCTCATCAGACCTTGGTATTTTAACCCATGGATTCTATGAATTCAAAGCAAACAAAAACCTGTAAAGTGAATGAAACTGCAAACTACAAAGGGTTTATCTCCAAGGTAATTAAATATTGTTATCAAACATGCCTTGTTTTAACAAGCTCCACTCTTTTGCAGCTCCAGAACTGGAAAACCTCTCTCAAAAACTGAAGATTCCCAGGACACAAAATTTACCTGCCTACATGAATATCTAATAGAACTGAACTGCCAGCCGGTTTATCTTCCTTTATTTTAGGATGTAGACAGAACCCTCATTATCTACAGCTTCAAACAAATAAACCAGGGAGAGAATTTCCTCAACACAAATACCCATGGTAGAGTGGATAATTTTGGATATTTTTGCAGGCAAAGGCAGCACTGTTAGTACATTTCTCAACATTAATTAAAAAAAAAAAAGAAAAAAAAAAAAAAAGGTTATTCCAATGTTGGTGAAGATGTGGGGAACACAGATTTGCTCATTTATAGTTTCATTTATAGTTTCTGGGAATTTCAGCCTCTCCAAGTCCCACTGAAATACCAAAGAAGTTGCATTCTTTGTTTATTTAAGGTCTTTTGATGGTCCCAGACTTCCTCAACTCAGACACTACTTTTTAACCCAATTGAGTCAAATTCACTTGTTGTCATTTGCTGAATTCAGGAGTGGGAATAATTTGGGAATGTCTAGACAAGGTTTTTGTCTCCATCTACAACCTGATAACTGCATTATTCACCTCATGGAAGTATATATATGCAATTTATACAATACACACTTCAAAGGAGTGCATGTGTGAAGGAAAATTACTCTTGAAACACAGGGGAAAAGCCACATTTACTGCACTCAAGCCTGTAAATGTTTCCTCTAGCACGAGTTGTAAATGCCTGTGATCTTATTGCTAAAGAAAGCAATAATAGCAATAATAACAGCTCTCATCCCGATTCCTGGGCTCTAGTTCCCACAGGATTTGTAGATTTATTGCCTCTTGCTTTCTGCAGTGTCTGAATTTTGCTGCATTGTCTAGGAGTTTTCAATTTGTGGGGATTTTCTTTTGCCTCTCTCAGTAAAGTGGCAATTAATGCAGACCAGCAATACATGGAATTAAGGGCTGGATTTGAGTTGGTTGGGAATTCTTGCCTGCACTGCCAGTTGTTTACCTTTTTTAGCACAACCTGCTTTTACAATTATATTGCAGATCCAAATGGGACACATTGTCCGAAAATTACTCATCACAACAGTATTCAAACCATGCTAAAATCCCATCGAAGACCAATTCTCATTCTGATTTTTATAGGAGTATATTTAGCTTTTGGCAGAACTAATTTAGAAAAGGTAATTGATTTTGGAGCAATCACATCAGGGTGGTTGAGATGGGGGCAATTTAATAAAAATGTTCATAATAATTATGAAGTGTCCTTTTGTTGTTTATTGAAACATTTATTTTATGAGTGTCTCCTCAAGAAAAAAGAAAAAAAGAAAAAAAAGTACCAGGTGGCACAAAGAATGGTAAAAGAAAGATTTATTTCTATTTCTACTTGTTCCAGTATTTGTATTCTCAAATGTAATATTCTAATCCAGCTTAAAACTTCTTTCTGCCTTACTGTTCTAAGGCACAGACTCCTCTCCCATTACCTCATGGTGATGTTTCACCCCCAAATCAGGGTTCCAAATTTTTATTTATTTAGGGTCAGGGTCAGGGTTCTCCTAGCACAGCCTTGGGAGCAGCTGAGGCACATTTATCTGATCAGGTTATTTGGGTTCCTCTGCATTTGTGGAAATCAATTTATTTTTTTCTTTTCCAGAACCAACCACCTGCTTTGCAGAAAACCCTGCAGCCATCAGAAATAACATGAGCACGTCCTAAATCTGTCTGTCTGAAAACACTAAAAGGCCTCGAGCTTTTATCTTTTCTATTCTTGATAATTTCTGCCACTGGCTGAGCTGTAAGCACCTAGACTAGGCTGAGTGCATTGGAAAATAAAATAAAATAAAATAAAATAAAATAAAATAAAATAAAATAAAATAAAATAAAATAAAATAAAATAAAATAAAAGTAGTCTAATTTTTTAGGTATACTTTATGTATAAGAAGATGAGGCAGAGGGAGAAGGAGCTTTGGAATCCTCTTATACGCAGGTAGGGGTGGTGCAAGTACTGGGAGATTCACCTGGAAACAGAATTTTGAATAAATGTGTAACTTTAAAGCCAGACAAAGTATATGGGATGTTTAGAACTGTCCAGTGCTTCTCTTTTGCTACAGTAGACAACCATTTTTGCATAAACATTAGAAAACTGACATTTTTTTATGTCATTTATGAAATACCGTGGCATGAAAAGACTCCCCAGAACAACTGCTGGCATCTTCCCACTGTCCATGAAAACAGGGCAAGGGACAAATCAAAAGTGCTTTGGCTACTGGTGAAAAGGATTACAGCAATAACAAAAACTCCAGCTGGGAATTGGGAAGTGGAATTACCAGAGCAAACCCACAGCAGTCGTTCCAGCAGCTCAGAAAGAGAGCTTGGAAGTTTCTGTCCTTCAAGGAAGGATAAGGAAGCATCCAGTGCAATTTCTTGAGAAGAAATAAGGATTTGGTGCCACCATGAGTTGGATGGAGCTTGTCTGACTAAAAAGGTCATCAAGGCTGAAGAACAAAATCCAAACACAATTCCTTGTCTCGCTGTATTTGACCTCAATTCTTATTTTTCTCCTCAGACATTAGCAGTGGATCAGGTGTCTCTGTTGCCTCAGAGAGGATGGAAAAATAGGAGTGTGAGGCCGAAAGGTCAACGCCAAGGGAGCTGGAATTACATGATCTTGGTGACATTTTAAATGAATTACTGTGGTTTGCAAAGAGTAGAAAAATCTGAATAAAAGCAACGTTAAGGAATGTGCAGAAATGCTGCAGAGCCCTCCAGTGCCATGAGCACCCAGAAAACAGCTTGCAGTCATTTTTATCTTGAAGAAATACAAGATTGACTCATGCTGATCTATTTCTCCAAGTAAAATAACTTGCAAAAAAGTAGGTTACATTGATCATTGCGTGCCTAAATTATTAATTACAAGTTTTACGGGTTTCCAGTTTGGTTTTTGTGGCACAACATTATAAATCAGGCACCACCCCATCAGCACTGATAGGCTGGTGCTGGTTCAGATTGATGTGAAGCAGGAATTGAAATGTAAAAGCTCAGAGGAAAGGTTGTGTCCTTAAATGACATATCTGGGGTGTGTTTGGGGGAGTGATTGTTGATTTATACCAGTAGGGAACTGACATTCCTGTTTGGAAATGTGACCAAATATGGAATAAAATAATATTCCAGTAAAAGGGATATATTCTGTCCATCTGGACATGCAAAAAAATCAGGGTTTTTTTTTTTTTTTTTTGTTTGTTTGTTTGTTTGTTTCTGACTGTTGAAATGAAAGTATTTTGGATCAATTTCATGCAACATTAAAGACTTGTCTCAAGAGGGGTTTTCACAGCAGGAGTTTTCACCTGCACCACTCACCTGTGCTCTTCATAATTTGGGTCACACACACCAAACAATCCATAGAACCTCTGCAGAACCAACTGAAATTGTGTGATCCAGTGCTAAAAGATTATTTTTTAAAAAAACAGTAATCAGACTGCTAAACCAATTTTTTTTTTTTTTTAAAGTAACATCCATCTGTAACAATTTCTGCTCCACAAGAAGCTGTTTTTAAATAGCACTGAACTGGGGACATAATTCACACAAAGGATGGGCTTTACAAGTGGGGAGTCTACAAAGAGGGGAATTCTCTTATTTTGTGCAATGAATGAGATCCAAGTGAAAGAAAAACATTGGCCAGAAGTAAAATTCTTTCATGGTTTTGAGAGGTATTTCTGTTAAAATGGGCTTCTTAGAGTAACATTTAGAAATTCAAAGGAGTTATCATCATCTACAAGTGCATGAGGTGACAGTTTGCTGGTGTCTTGTCAGGCATAGAGACATAATGGCCAGAAACTGGGAGAAATTTTGTACATCAGGAGGAAATTCTTCATGGAAAGGGTTGTTAAACCTTGGAATGGGCTGCCAGGGAGGTGGTAGACTCCCCATCCCTGGAGGTGTTCAAGAATTGACTGGACGTGGCACTCAGTGCTGCAGGCTGGGTGAAAAGGTGGGGATCAGTCAAAAGCTGAACTTGATCTTGGGCCTAAGTGATAAGGGTTAGATTCAAAGTTGATAAAATATAGAATAAAAGCAATGTATTCATGCAAGAATCTTTTTTTTTTTTAAGAGAAGTGGGACAGGAAGAAGTGGTTTAAGAGTTTCCTGTGAGGTGAGAGATGGTTTAAATCTTTTTCTATTACCTTAAATATTAATGATTAGCAAAGTTTCTGAATTTGGAGTACCATGACAACCACAGAAGGGGTTAATCTAAGAGATGTAGAAAGAAAAAGGAAATGGCAGGAAATAGATGCAAGGGAGGGCATGGCCAACTGTTTTGGTTTGAAAAGACAGGTGTCTCTTAAGGAAGATAGGAGCTTCTCTTGAAATAGAGAATGTAAACCCCCTCCCTCTGAATTCTTAAAATTTTGCAATTAAGGAGTTCTCAGGCAAAGATATGGGAGGAGGAATAACAGTTCTTTAACAGGAAAATTAAAAATACAAGTGAAATAGTACAAAAAAACCCCCAAACACTGCCAGAGTCAGAGCAGGCCCTGGCAGGCTGTGGGTCAGGGTGGTGGCAGCAGTGCCATTCCATGGGGGCTCAGCCCTCCTGCAGTGCCAGCTGTGCTTCTGCTGGAGCAGGATCCTGGACAAGGCTGGAGTTTTCCTCTGAAGCTCCAGGGCTGCTGGAGATGGGCCTGGGCTTCCTCTGGGAATGCAGTGGGGAAGAAAGCTGCTCCTCTGGGAATGCAGTGGGCAAAGGCTGCTGTAGTGCCGCAGGAGTCAGATTGTATCCAGGTAGGAATGCTTGGCTCCTCCCCTGGGCACAGCATCTCCCCATGGGATGATGGAATTTTCTCAGCCATGCAGGGACACTCACTGGCCATGAACAGAAGAGATCTCCTGGAGGGAGGATTGGCTGTGGGAGAGATAAAGAAAACTGCCCCATGAACAGCAGAGAACTGCCCCAGCTCTGATAGATGGCAACAGAATACACACCCCCAACCACAACATCTAATCTAAGACACCAACAAGAACAGCTAAAGCTGGTGTTTTCCACCACAAAAAGCTGATGGAAACCCACACCAAGAGAGCTGCACAACTTCAGTTCTCAGCATTCAACAAGTTGCTGCAAATAAAAAACAATTTTCTGAGATCAGTTGTGGGGATTAGAAACTTTATTTCAAATTAGAATCCAATCCCTGCTGCAAAACTGGAATCCAATCCCAAACAAAAAGGAAACATCTGGAACCACTGGACAAGGACAGTGTCTTCAGCCACCTCAGAGCCTGCCTTTACACCTGCAGAAGGAAGGGAAGCTGAAAACCCAACCTGGCTGAGGTTTCCCAGCTCAGTGGGAAGCCTGGCAGCAGCCCAAGATTTAATAAAATCCTTCCAAGTCCTTTCTGGAGTGACAAGCCCATAATGCAGGCTCTAGCCAGGAGTGAAAGGGATAATAAGGTGTAGGCTGGTAAAGTCAGAGTTCTGCAAGGATTAAATTGGCCCCACAGCTTCATTCCCACTCCCCATTGAAGAGGGGGTTCATTGTTGGGCAAATGATGCTGCCTGCTCCCTGGCAGCACCACTCTGGCAATCTGGATTTAATGTGGAGCAATTTCCAAGTTTGTCTCCATCAGGGGGAGAAATCAGGAGGTGGCTCATCCCTAATGGACATTTTCCTGTCCAGACTGATTGTGCAGGAGAATGGAAATGGCTCATTTGAAACACTGCAAGCACATGGCCAAAGGAGCCCAGAGTCCTAACACGATCTCAGAGGGGTTTTAAAACCACTTTTCCCTCCAGCAGGCAGGTGAGTGGAGTGGCCACGGAAATAAATTTCAATTACAGAGGAAAAGAAGCACTGACCAGAGCTCCCAGGTATGAGGTGTTTTATTGCCTCAGGCTCTGAGGATTTCTGGGAGCCAGAGTTAATTACAGCTGATGCCTCAGGTTTCAGCTTTTATATTTTCCGATTTTGTGCTGCTTTGGTGTGTGGGTCTGGGCTTCACATCAGGGGATGGTGAGCTCTCTGCACAGAGCAGGGAGACAAAACAATTCCTTCTCCAGCTGGGCACCAAGGACAAATGATCCAAATCTCAGGCCCAAGAGCACAAACAAGGTGGGCTGGAGAGAGAAAAACAAGCAGGATGGGAGTGCATGGGCTAAAGCTGGAATGGGACAATGAACTGCAAGGTGCAAATGGAGCAGAGCTGATCCCAGTGAGAGCCCCCGGGAGCGCTCGTGCATTTTGGGACCATTTTGGTTGATCTTGGGTGCAGCCCTGGCTGGGCTCTTGTGCTGCCCAAGGTGGATCCATGGAGGCCTTTTAAGAAATCCCTGATTTATTCTTTCACTCTTTTTCGCCTCTGTTCTAGGTCAGCCTTTACAAGGCATCACAGTTTACATTTGGCCACGGTGCCTTAGGCAGAGGAGGGGATACCCTGGGCTGTTTTGTGACATTTGATTTCCTTTTTCCTCTGGGCAGTGGAGTGACAACCATCAAACCCAGCTGCCTGTAAGAATTAGAGCACAGAAATGCCTTATAACCAGCTGTGTTCAGTTTTTCACATTTACAGAACCCCCTGCTCTGTTCTTGATATCAGCAATAAGGCACAAAACTTATCATATGCAGCCATGCACATTTTCCTTAAGACTGCTGTTGTCATAACTTCTGGGAAAATTTTCTAGTCCCAGGTCCTCAGAAACATGCTATTACTAAGTTTCTAAAGTCTGCTACTCATTTAAGGGCAGAAACTGCAATCAGATGATTTGCAACATCTTATTCTGATCAGTAAAATTAGGCTGCAAGCTTGATGAGGAATAAAAAATCTCTTATATCCTCTCTCCTCTTGTCTGTCTTTTCCAAAGCTGTAAATTATTGCCAATCAGACTTTTTTTTTATTATTATCATTATGCAACATCTACTTGCTACTTACAGGGATTAATTTGGGGATTTAGTTATTTTATTGGCCAGCCATTGCCTGAGAAATAGGAATCATAGAATATGATCAGAAGGGATCCACAAGGATCAGCACAGTCTGATTCCAAGCAATATTTCCAAAGGTTCTTCAGGAAAGGATTTTTGCCTCACTTTCCAAAGGTTCTTCAGGAATGGATTTTTGCCTCACCTTCTGTCACACCTGTAGGTATTAATGTGGCTTTCCAAGGAAACATCTCTTCAGTGAGAAACTTTTCTAAGACAGGTTAGGTGCATGAAATCACTGATGGAGAAAAGGCCACATGGAACTTTCATTATTTCTTTAAATATGTGAACTATAACTATGGAAAAAAAAAAAACAGAAAAAACCTTCACTAAGCTCCAAATGAAGCCTGGCTGACTCAGTGTTGTTACGTAAACATTGGTTTAAGCAGTAACTGATGTAGGGAAGAATCAATTAACGGGCTAAATGTCGTGTCAGTTTGCAAAGAGAATTAAGACTTAAATGGAGAAACACCAATTTGTGGTTACTCAAGGTCTGGCTCTAAGTCTCCTACAGAGCAAATATCAACCAAACAAATACCAGCAGTGGTAACTTGGAGGTTCTAGTGCTCATTTATTATTTCTGTATTATAAAACAATCCACATCAGCTCCCTGACAGCCCAGAGTCTGAGACAATTCCAGAACTGAAGCAAAATAAAAATCTTGAACGGATCAACTCTGTTCCCTATGGTGTCCAAAAGCACATCAGGCTAATGCACAATAAATACTCAGACTATCGCTATTGGAGCTTTATAAAAGCAATTACTGAGTAAGATAACCAGAGTTCCCCATGCTCTTCCCAGACATCTCTTTTGGTAAAGGCAGAATTATATAAAACTATTTCCACATAAAAAAAAAATAGATTTTTCAAGATGCAGGCTGAATTTTCTTTTCAAAATCACTTCCAGCCTAATAATCATAGCATTCACTTGGGGAGCAAAACTAAAATCAAATTCTGAGTGAAAAAGGGCTGAAATCCAAGGTGGTCGAACCAATGTGTCCATGAACATGGATGCAGCAGCGTCATCATTTTCCTTAATTTTTTCATGGATATGAAGATTTAAAAAGTAAAAATATTTGATTAAATGAAAATAAATTTAATTTTTGACCCTGTGCTCCCTTCATGAGATCGAATCAGCCCCATCAGTGAAGTCTCTGGCACAATTCATGTGACCAGAGCACCCAAAAGGCCATGAAGAACCACCCTGGAAGTGCTCCTTTCTTTCCATGAGTTTCCCAGGGGGAACATCTGATCCATGGAACAACTGCAGATCCCTAAAGCCAAACGAGAGGAATCTCAACATTGCAATCCAATTTACTTCATCAAAGAGCTTCCCTCATTAGATCAATAAATGATGGACGTTTATAGACCACGTTCAAATCTCCAACGTCCCAAAATGCCCAGAACATGAAGACTAAAGTTGCCAGCAGAAATTAAGGAGTTAATGAACATTTACTGGGATTTGCTGAGGACAAATTTCTCAGGGAGAAGGGAGAACCTTGGTTCTAACTCTGCTTGGAGTAAATTTGGAGCAAAAGAGATCCTTCCTCACCCACACCTGGAAATATCTTGCATGGATGGATCCTAGCAGGCAATAGGGTTACCATGAGCCAATTCCAGTACAGATTTATGGACTCCCTCCAACACAGAGGTGGGCTATAAATTGTCTAGTTTTACTTGAAATGGCCCTTTTTTGGCCCATTCAAGTCATGTGCAGTTTTCTGGCTCATATCAGTGATTGAATCTTGCATTTATTATCCGAAAATATTGCCAGATAAATTGGTAAAATAAAATTATTTCCCTGCAGGGTCCAGTTTTCTGTTGGATGCAAGATTGTGGAAATTTTTGGACAACCCATATCTGTTTACCTAGTCTGTAAAAAATATGACTGTGGAAGAAAAAAAATCATTTAAAATTTGTTCCTTCTAATTCTTTCTTTGCAATGTCTTGTGTTCCAGAACTCCAACAGATGCCTGGGCAAGAGCATCAGGAGAGAGACTGTGCAGCACTGATTTTGGGATTTAGGGGATAATCCAGCCTGGATATCCTCCCTTTATAGGCGTCCCTAGAGATCAGAAGGGTGTGTGTTTATAAGGTTAAAGGCACATCTTCTTCTGCCTTAATTAAACTTTCCCAGCTCTGTTTCCCAATCCACAGCAGGATGGAAACCTTTATAAAATTCCTGGGATCGTTTGTGGTGCAGATAATTTGTTGTCTCCTTGGTAAGGTTACAGAGGAGCTGAAGAGGTTTTTGTGTTAAAAGCCTTTCCTGATGAAGAAGGTTTAAAACAAGAAGGAAAACATTGAGTCAGGTTCACCAAGGTTGGTAATACTGCAAATGTCACAGGAAAAATTGCTGCCAGCCAAGAAAAATTCATATGAAATTTCTCAAGAGTCCTGGACTGTTACTTTTAAGGTAGAAGTTCCTTTATCCACAGAAACAGAACCATAAAATTTTGCTTTTTAAGAAGCATCTGGCTTTTTGTTTGATTGACAGAATTTTAGATAAATGTGATATTCAGTTTTCTCACCAATTTGTCGTGCTTTACCATTCTAAATATTAACTGTGAGTAAGAGCACTTAATTTTTGTGGTTTTTTTTTTTTTTTTTCCCTTGGACCAAGGAGGGAAAACTCTCTA
Source organism: Vidua macroura (assembly GCF_024509145.1). NCBI lineage: Eukaryota > Metazoa > Chordata > Aves > Passeriformes > Viduidae > Vidua > Vidua macroura. The sequence goes on from NC_071571.1 coordinate 3,296,600, forward strand.
TTTGAAAATCACTGTCTGTTTTTGGTTTTTTTTTTTTTTTTTTTTTTTTTTACCTCAGGAACCACTGTAACATTTCCAAACCAAAATCAAAGTGGAGGTGTTCTTCTTTAACACCTTTAATGTTTTGAGAAGGTTTAAATGCCATCATGAAGTCACAAAGCAAGTGAAAACACCCAAGTGAAAAGTCCAACTGGAAACACCATGAAAGCTGCAGAGCTCTCACAGTAGTGGTTAGAAAAGGTGCCAAGAAATTTGATTTTGGATTTAATATCTCTGCACTTAACAGGAATTTCAAAAGGAGCAGGCTAAGGAAATTTTAGTTCTCAGTGAATAGAAAAGGTCACAGGAAAAATGCAATTACATGCAGAGATGACAAATAACTGCAGCGTAGGATTGTATCAAACAACAGCACACTTTGCAAGAATTTTATTTGCTTCCTGAGGCTTTGTTGAAGAATTGTCTTCACTCTTGAGGCCTGGGGTCGAGTGTTATACATGTTTTATAATTATTAGAGCTGCAGAAGGAATAAAATACCTTAGACTGTTTCCAAACTTAAAGCAAAGACTCAGAAAATCCCTTTAACAAAGGCGGATGTCCTTACTTCTTCCCAATCCAAATTGATGTTTTCAATGGAGCAGCTTTTGAGGAAATACCTTTCTAAAACACACCAGTTTCAATTTCAAGCAGAAGGCAGCACCAAGGAACAGTCACAATTCCCAAAGTTCCCCTTGCTTCCCAAATGGTGATGAGAAAAAAACTTTTTGGCTGTAATTTGAGTCACACAAACAACTCCAGACCCTTGGTGGGAAGTGTGAGACTCCACTGCAGCACCTCTGATGGGTCCCTTCCAATTCTTTCCTGAGCTGTAGAACTTCTCACTTTTTCTTTTCTTTTCTTTTTTTTTTTTTTCACTCATCCTGCTGAAGAAGTTTAAATAAGGCAGCAAAGGGTGGAAAAAGTGCTCTTTTCTCCCCATGGACTGTGAAGTCAACATGAGCCTTGGTGGAGACACCTGTGACAGTGTGAAATCGTCAATCCTAAAATTTTTTCTCTGGAGGTCTCTGGAGTCTGTGCTGAGCTGCTGCATCTCGGACTCTGTGGTCCCATCTGTACTCTACCTAAAATGGGACAAATCCATTCCCTCCCATCAGGAAATCATCCAAACTGCTTCTTGAAAATCACCGATGGCTTGTGTAAATTGATGTGAACAAATCAAGGATTGATTCAAAAGTGTGGCCAAAACCATGTTAAAAATGTAATAATTCAGCTGCATGGGTAATCAAATCTGCCCTGGTGCTGAAGAGTTTGCTGGGCTGAAAATGTGATATTTGATTTAAGAACAGCCTCCAACTCCCCCCAAAAACCAGAGGAAGCCAAATGAAATTAAAGGTATTGATGGGATCAAGCCCTGTGCATTTACACAGAATACTCAGAATATTACACAGAATACATTTAATCAGAATATTATCAGCTACAGAAATCGAAATGGCAAAGCACAAAAGTATGATAGAAAAAGAAACCATTAAGAAAAATAAAATGGATGCCTCAGGTTTCAGCTTTTATATTTTTCAGATTCTGTGCTGCTTTATTGTGTAATTTTGAGCTTCATATCAGGGGATGGTGAGCTCTCTGCACGGAGCAGGGAGACAAAACAATTCCTCTCCAGCTGGGCACCAAGGACAAATGATCCAAATCTCAGGCCCAGGAGCACAAACAGCGTGGGCTGGAGAGAGAAAAACAAGCAGGATGGGAGTGCATGGGCTAAAGCTGGAATGGGACAATGAACTGCAAGGTGCAAATGGAGCAGAGCTGATCCCAGTGAGAGCCCCCGGGAGCGCTCGTGCATTTTGGGACCATTTTGGTTGATCTTGGGTGCAGCCCTGGCTGGGCTCTGGTGCTGCCCAAGGTGGATCCATGGAGGAGATCCTTTGAATAAATCCCTGCTTTATTCTTTAGCTCTGTCCAGTCCCTGTTCTAGGTCAGCCTTCACAAGGCATCAAAATAAATAAAAAATAAAAGAGAGAAAAAACAGAAGAATTAAGTCTGTTCAGAGTGGAAAAAATCACTGTAGCTTTCTAAAACTTTATTTAACGCAGCAACACCAAGAGCTAGAGATTTTAAGAGCCTTCTTTATGCCATTATTAGATCACTTAATAGAAAAAGCAACAACGGTTCCAACCTGCAATTAAACATTGATCTTTCTCCAAAAAGCACAACTTTCTATAAAAATGCTGCCTGAATGCAGCCATTCCATCCATCATTGCAAATGACAACTCCTAGAAATACGTCAAAAAAAAAAAGGAAAAAAACCTGGGATGGATCCAGGCTCAGCATGTTCTGTAACAACATAATTGACACAACCCCAGAGGAAAAGGATTTGTCAGACACTGTCAGCTCCAGCAGCTGTGGAGGCTCAATTTTCTCAAAATTATAACGTTCCCCCTAAGCAATTTTTGTAACAGAGTAAAAAAAAAAAAGAGTAATGTGTAGAAAAGTTTCTTTTTAGGAATAAAAGAGCCGATTAAACCTCCACCATTAACCCCAAAATGCCGACGACTTGCAGGAGACATTTAAACTTCATTTGCACTTCACTGTGCAGCCACTGAAAACACAGAGCAAGAATAAGGAATTTGCAGGCTAAAAAACACTAATTGAGGTGAGATAGCAGAGAAAAAGTGTGCTGAGCACGATAGGGGCAGCAATAAACAGCTTTAAACAGTTAAAAATCAGTGTTTTGGTGAGACAGGCGCTGCTGTAAATCCTGTTTCCGTTTGATCAAGGACTGAACAGCCACGGCTGCACGTGGGTGAAACAGGCACAGAGAGAAGGGTCTGATGTCCACTCTCAGAACAGAAATAGTAATGAAAGCTTCCTTCTCATCCATGTGTCACCTCATTGCTGTTTGCCAAAAAATTACAGTTTAGGAGAGCAAGTCAAGACAGTTGCCTTTTTTTTTTTTTTTAATTTGTTGGAAGCAGCCTAATAACCCTAAAAACTGCAATAACTGTTTCAAGTGTTTTCATCATTTTGTTTAATTTTTATGGAGCAGAAGTTGAAGTTTTACAGTAATTGCAGGCGATATTCTGTGGAAATCAGTTAGGTCCAGATTCCTAAAAGAATATGCAGTGCTTCCTTATGCAGTTTTATAAGACCTGACTAGTCAAAATGATTAAACCCCATTTCCAAAATACCCTTAAAAAAAAAAAACAAACAGGATTTTAAAATCCAGGATTATCAACTTATTTCCAACAAAATCCACGTGTTTCACTATTGTATCTTTTAAAAATCCAGTTACCTTTAGGAATCTGCTTCTTAATTGCCCTGTGGTCCCTAAATAGCTGAGTCAGAGAAACACAGCAGGTTCAACATTCCTTAAAAGAAATTAATAAATCCAGGCTTGATCTCATGGGTTTCAGCCAACGGTAGAAGAGGGATAATATCATGTCCCCATCTTTTAAAGAAGCTATCAAGATGAATAAAAAAAGCCTGGAATGCTCAGATCTCTCAATAATGAGGTCATGTAAGTGTCAGAATTAGATAAGAAGAACTGACAGTTCTGATCAACCACATGAAGATTGTATGGATATTCCAGCAAGTCCCCGTAGATCTATTTTAGCCCTACAAATATTTTTCCCAGTGTTCCATTCAGTTAACAGAATAATCAATCTAGTAAGATCAAATTGGGTTTGGGTTAATTGAATGAATGCCAATATCAGTAGCAATATTAAAAAGAAAGACAAAGTAGAACATGAAAGGACATGCAGCTTCTGATTTCTAACATTAAAAAGTTAAAACTAAAGGAAAAAAAAACTAACTAGGTTTAAAAAAAAAAAAACCAGGCTTTAAGGTCTGGGTTTGGGTTGGAAAGGATTTTAAAGACTGTCTCATTCCAACCCCTTGCTGCCCTTTCCACTATCCCATTTAAGGATTTATTTATTCAGATAAATGAAAAATAGCAGAAATATATAGAAAAAAAGTTAAATAAAATTTAAAGGAGAGGTTTCAGAGTTATAAAATTCAGAGTTTTAGAGGCAAGCCACAAGGACTTGCAGGCCAAGTGAGGCCCTCACGTGGGGCCCAATTTAGAGTGCAAGGAAGGATATTTAGCGTGCCAATTTAACAGGAAGTGTGCCCATCATTCCAGGGACCCTAATGCCAGCATTATATCCTTTATTAATTGTTCTCAGCCTCAGAAAAGCTTCCTTCAGGCTTGGTTTTCTCTGCAGAAGCTGTCAGTAAAACACCATTTGATGAAAATAGCACACTGCTCAGTCTTTTTTTCTCTGTGCCCTGTGACCCTGTGGCTGGAACAATTCAGCTGCAGGAGTTTTCATCATCCACATTTTAAATCCTGCAGTTACTTTTTTTTTTTTTTCCCCCAGAAAAAAAAAAAAATAAATTTTTCCAAGAGGACACAAAATATAGGAAAAAAACAAGTAAATAATGTGCTGTGATCTTAACAGGGCTAAGAAAGTCCTTTAAAAGATATATCAAATTCAAGCTCCAAACTGGTTCCTCTAAATTTTACCTGTCCAAGGTCAGACTGCTGTGTATCCTTAGGGATCTTCCTGAGGTTCATGCAGGTTTTGCTCTCATATCCAGTATTTATTATAGCAGATACTCTGGGGGGTGGAAAGGCAAAGAATAACGAAGCAAACACACAAAAACCTGACTACAGCAAAGGTCTGCCTGTAAAGAAGTATCTTTGTACTATTGTTCAGGAGATAAAGGGGGAAAAAATCATTAATCCATTCTCGGGACTGCAACATGCTAATCGTCCATGACCCTTGATCAAACCTGGAAGGGAACAAGCACAACCTCTGGCTAGGGCAGAATATAAATGTCTGAGGAGAGCTGCAAGTGGGAGAGATCCCTGGGTCAGAGATTTACATCTCATCAGCTCATCAGCTAGAGGGTGAAAAAAACAATCATGAAGAGCTGGAAATGGAGCAAGTTAATTAAAAAAAAATAAATTAAAAAAAATATAACAGATTTAGAAGCTCATGGAGAGCAAAGACCACTTCCTTGTCTAAATGAGCAAGCTGAGGGATCTAAATGCCAAAGTTGGATGTGGGGGCTGAGCTGCAGCAGTGGAGTTTTGGATGTCTGCTGAAGGCTGCTTGGTTTGAATCTACTGAATTAAACAGAGTGGCCACGCTGCAGTGATGGGGTGAAAATCATTGCTGTCCCTCCCTCAGCCTCACTAGGAGACAGGCACAAATTACCAGGCCTAATAACTCCTTAATATCACAGAATTATAGAATGGCTTGGGTTGGGAAGGACCTTAAAGATAATTTTGTTCCACCCCCTGCCGTGGGCTGGGACACCTTCCACTGTCCCAGGTTTCTCTAAGCCCCCTCCAACCTGGCCTTGGACACTTCCAGGGATGAAAATGATTATTCTGAAAATTCCCCAGTGTTGAGTCTTAACTTCTTTTTGCCAGGGTCAGGATTAAATGCACAAGACAGAATTTTTTGTTGGGACTCAGATGTTTATCAGTTCTTATCTCTGTCACAGCCTCACAAACCCTGAGTTCTGCAGCCCTTCACTCTAACAAACTAAAAATGGAGCCCCAGCTCTCTCTCTGCAAGGCCTTTTAAGGATCAACTGTCCCATTGAGAAATGACACCTGAATTATTTTTACTTTTAACCCAATAACCAACCACCCGTGCCTGCAATGGGGACTTTTTATCCAATTGCACAAAACCACCCAAAACCATGGAGAAGGAAGTGAAGAACGAGCAGCCTCTGCCCCAAAACCTCCATCTTGCTTTACATCTATTCCTGAATTCTAAACCCTTAAACTCTGAGTTTCCCATCCTGTGATATCACACACTTCTATCCAAACTCCACCCCCACAATCCCAGTTCTGTCATTCCATTTTGGAAGCTTCTCCAGGGCCTCAGGTCAGTGCAGTGTTCTCCTGGGGGTCAGTGCCTGGCAGCACAGAAAGTCTGAAATTCTCAGTAATCAGGGTTCCAACACCCCAGGATTTCATCTGGGGAAAAAATTGTGGCTAATGCTGGGAAGTTCCTGCAGCTCCCAGCAGAAGCCTGCTCGTGTGCAGGAGAGATATAATGCCCTTATCAAAAGGGGGTGTTTTATCCCACGGAGGTAGAAATGAGATAAGGCTGGGAGCAATCTGGGTCACCAGCTGGGATGCTGCACAGCAAAAGGCAAAGGAGCCCCAGTTCTCTGAATGAGAGCAAAACAAAAGGGCAGAGCCATTAGCAGCAGCTCTGATGTTTCTTAACGAGCGGGGAAGGCAGAGAAAAATCTGCAGTTGACTTGTGTTGGTTTTTAAGCAACAGATGTTTAGGAGAACAACATTGTACAAAACAGAAACTGTGTAGGCTATTTATTGTCATGGCAAGAGTAACAAGATCCTCTGCTGTGGGAGACAGAGAGAGCTGCCGCTGCTCAGCCTGGAGAAAAGAACGATCCAGGGAGGTCTCATTTTGGCTTTCCAGTAAATAAAAATGGCTTACAAACAGGAGGAATGGCTTTTTACGTGGGCTGATAATCACAGGACAAAGGGGAATGGTTTTAAACTGCCCAGTTTTAATGTGTAGGGCACATTCTGTGTTGTTCTAAAAAATGTATCTGATGTTGCTTTGTGTCTTTCATCGAGATTTATTCTGCAGGACTGAAGAAATTCGTATTTTGTTTTGTAACAGCAGCAAAAAGCTGCTTGGTGGCCACTTCACATGCTGGACTCGAGGTTTGTCAACATCTGGAGATAAAATAATTGTCAGCTCCTGTGAAAGAAGCATCAAAGCACTGGGAAGGACAAATACACTGCCTGGGGCTGAGGAGGAGATCAGCCCCTTCCCTGTCAGTAAGGGCTGACATGTGCATTAGTTCTGCTTTTCCATGCTACTTCTAAAAATCAAAGTGCATTTAGGATTATTTTGGAAAAAAAAAATTATAAATAATCCCTAATTCTGAGCAGCCTGGGATAGTGGAAGGTGTCCCTGCTTATGGGGTGGAACAAGATGATCCTTAAGGTTCCTTCAATCCAAACCATTCTGTGATTCTATCTTAAACAGTAAAAAAAATTTACATCTCCATCAAAAAAAAAATCAGCTTTCTGAAAATATAAGGGACATGTGAAAGCAGAGGAAAAAAAAAAACAAAATTTCAAAATTGCTTTCACTTAAGAAAAAGAAGCATTAAAATGGTAATGGCTGAACAGAAGCATCTCATAGCAAGCTCTACAAAATTAAAAGAAAATTAGAAATCAAGACTTAAAGTCTGTTTTTAATCAGCTGTGCTGGTTTATGGATTCAGCTCATCAGCTTGAGCTCTGTCTCAGCACCATCCTTTGCCAGCCCCCTCCTCCCCCCGGGAATGAAACATCCCTGCTTGCTTGCAAGCAAAACCAGTGCTTGTCACAGCATGGGGTTCTCATAATTAGGGCCTGAATTCTGCTCCCTCTGCCATTAGTGGTCACCCTGCATTAAAGCAAAAATCACTTTTTAATGCGAGGAAAGGCTCCTAACACAGGATATTCTCCTACTCCAGCAGCAAGCAGCTAAATGAAAGATATCCAAAGCATTCTGAAGGAAGGCTTAAAGGAAAGAGTCAGCACTCAGAGCAGAAATGTGCCACCAGAGTTTTTACAAACCAAGCCATATTCCCTCCTGAAGAACTCCTTTGATGGACTCTTCTCCCCACAGACTGCAGCATCCTTGCATTCTGAGCATGTCCTGTGTGAGCTTATTAAGTTGTTCCTTTAATTAGCCTGATAAAATGAACTGGCTGCTGGACTGACTGCTCAGAGATGGGGTTTGCTGTTTTTATGTTCAGACAGCTCCAAGAGAAAAACTGCTCCCAAGGAAATAAAGTTCCCTGCTGCTTAAGGGAGATCAAAGAGCCTCCAAATATTAGCCAAGATTATTGGGTTAAAGGATTTGGTGAAGGGTCCCAAAGACAGACAAGATCTCCATCCACACACAAACAGAAAAAAACCCACAAAAAACTCACACACAAAGACTTCCCTTCCCTTCCCTTCCCTCCCCTTCCCTTCCCTTCCCTCCCCTTCCCTTGTTTCTAGGACTTGTTATTTCCTTGTCTAAAGGACTTTCCATCCCAGGAATGTAAATACCACTTGGATTGGTACAGACCAGCCTGGTGGCCTAGCCTGGAGACCAAAGTTGGGCTGATTTAAATAGATTAGTCCCAAATAGATAACAAAAATAAAGCTTTTTTTAAGGGGGAAGTAAAATTCCAGACATTTAACTAATCAGCAAGTGAATAAAGAAATATTTACACATCAAATAATGATTTTTCCCTTTTCCCAAGGTCTCCTTTTACTTATGGTCTACCTGATCAACACAAAATTAACAGATCGTGCTTTGCTTTTCCCCTTTGTGTCTGCCACTCTAATGAAAGGTGCCTCCTCCCTTTCCAGGCTTTGCTCCATTAAATCCAGAAGCAATCCTGCTGCTGGCCAAGGTCAGGTTTTCATGTTGCCATCAGCCACAAAACAGACCATGGACATGTGAGGCAGCTGCTCACAAATCTGCCCTTTTCAAGGCCAGACCTCCTGCACCTCATCAAGGCAGGCACCTGTTGCAGATGAACTCAGAGGAAAAAAAAAAAATGGCCTGAGCACTACAAAAGGAGGATTCCTACACATTTATCCAAAAATTAAATTGAAAGAACTCTAAATAAAGATCAAAAGAAAAAGCAGTTTTTCCCTAAGAGCTGTCATATTTGTCTGGCTTTCAGAGAGTGATAGACAGAGCAATAGAGCCAATTAATTCCCTTAACTAATTAGTGACTGAATAGGCAGTAAATATGGCAGAGTTTATCTTCAAGGGAAGGCAAGTATGAACAAATGTGTGTCTAAAATTGGATAAAAATACACAGAGACATATTTTATAAAACTTAAATTCTAGATAATGATTTATACAAGGTATATGGATTGCTAGGGGCATTAAATCTAATCCCATGCTGATAAGGAGAAAGTGAACCTGCCTAATTTACCTTGGAAATGGGAAATATACTTTTAAAATTGCTGTAGAATCACCATTTTGGATACTATTATCATCATGCATGGTGTTATTAGGATGGTACCTGACAGCTTTGATCACCTTGTGGGTCCCTTGTTGAAGCTGCTCCATCTCCTATCAAGTTCCCTTAACTACTTGCCAGGAAATCTAGAAATGATGAGCAGCCATGACCAATGAAACATTTTGGCTTGGAATGGGACAGTTCTGGGATGGTTCAGTATTTGTCTGGGAGAGCATCTGGAATTTCAGGAGACCTCGTGCACAGGCAAAGGAGCTGAGGGTGAGTGTTAGACCACATGAGCTGGGTCTGTAACTTGCTGAAAAATGAGGGAGAAGAGTGAATGGAATATCAGAGGTGTCGGGATGACATCCCAGGGCTGTACCCACAGCAACATTAGTGGTGGGAAGCAGTGAGGAGAAATCCAGCTGTCTCCTGTGCTTCTGCAAAATGCAGCTTCTCAAGCCCTGTGAGGAACAGCTGAGGGAGCTGGGGGTGCTCAGCCTGGAGAAAAGGAGACTCAGGGCTGACCTCAGCACTCTCCACAGCTCCTGAAAGGTGCCTGTGCTCAGCTGGGCTTGGGCTCTTTCTCCAGGAACTGACAGAACCAGAGCACACAGCCTCAAGCTGCACCAAGGGAAGTTTAGGTTGGATATCAGGAAAAAGTTTTTTACAGAAAGGTGATAAAGTTCTGGAATGGCTGCCCAGGGAGATGGTGGAGTCACCATCCCTGGGTGTGTTTAACAAAGCCTGGATGTGGCACTGGGTGCCAGGGTTGAGTTGAGGTGTTGGGGCTGGGTTGGACTTGATGATCTTGAAGGTCTCTTCCAACCTGGTCATTCTGGGAATTGTGAATCAGTGAACTTCAGCAATCCTGTTATTGCATCCCCACCTGCATTCCTGACCTGGGGAAAGCATCCCAAAGCTGTGCTCAGCACAGGCTGTTGGCTCTTGTTGCAGCCCGCGGTGCTGGTGGTCGCAACCTTCCCCAAGAGGGTCTCGTGCCAACGGGCAGGAGCCACGAGAGCACCAGCACACGCAGACAGACACACACAGAGACAGACAGACAGACAGACAGACAGATACACTCTGACACATGCAGCAGCTTGGCAGTGAAGACATGGGAGGTCCAGGCGTGGAGATCCGCCGTGCTTTATTTCAGGTGACACCGAAGGGGTCCAGGAGCCAAAGATGCAGAAAAAGGAAGGTCCAGGGTATAAATCCAGGGAAAGAGGGGGTGGAGAAGGGCATCAGGGATCCAGGGATCTGAGGGCTCAGGGGTGGTACACAGAGAAGGGACCAATAGGGAATGCCAGGGTGGAGGGGCAGGGTTACATAAACCAGTGGGAAGGGAGAACTCTCTAGAACATGAACACAAAAGGGTAAAAGGGGTAGGAAGGCCAATGGGGAGGACAGAACTGGGGCAAATTAATATGGTGGCTGCAGAGCACAATGGGAGAAGCCTATCCTGTGGGAAATGCCCGGAGCGTACAGTGCATCTCTCCAGGGCTTTGCCATTGCCTTCTCTTCAGTAGGCTCACGGGCCTCCACAGGGTCTGGCTGACACAGATTTCATTTTCTTTGTGCTGTGGGGCTGTGGTAACACGGGGATGTTTTTGTTACGGCTGAGTTGAACAGCCTCAGGCCTTTTCTGCTTGTGTCTAACCCAGCGAAGAGGCTGGGGGTGCACAAGAGGTTTTGAAGGGGACACAGCTGGGACAGCTTTGATCCCAAATTGATTTGAGGGATATTCCACCCCTTATAATGTGCTCAGCATAAAGACCTGGGGGAGAAGGAGAGAGGGAATTTGGAGTGATGGTGTTTTTGCCTTCAAGTCACTGTTACACCTGATGGATCCCTGCCTTCCAGGGGTGGCTGAACCCCTGCCTGCCCATGGGGAGCAGGGAATGAGTTCCTTGTTTGGCTTTGCTTGTGTGCGGGACTTCTGCTTTTCCTGGTCTTAAGCCATCTTTTTTTCCACCCATGAGTTTTCTTGCTTGTACTCTCCTGATTCTTCTCCCCATCTCAGGGGAAGGAGGGAGTGAGGGCCTGCCTGGTCCTTATTTGCCAGCTGGGTTAAACCACGGCACAAAAACATTCCCAAACTCTTTGCTGCACACCTTTGACCGTCCCATCTCCACCTACTTCCAAAAATCCACATTTCTCAAAACTCAGTTGAAATACATAAATAAATAAAATTCCCCTTTGAGACAAGCATAAATCAGAGGTACTTAATCAATGCCGCTGCCTGTGCCGTGCCTCCAAATCCCAGAAGGAATTTTGGCTTGGATGGGCTGGTGGAAGATATGAAGAGCTCGGGGTCCCTCTGCGGGCAGGAGGAGAGGGATGGAGCACGGAGCCTCCAGCAGGTCTGTAGCTCCATCTAGTGCCACACAGCTGGGGAGAAAGAGAGGAAAGAGTTGGAAATTCTGCCAGGAAAATCTCTGGGATGTTAGAATCTTGGATACTGAGAATTTTAAATTTTCTTTGATGAGAGATATAGACGTATAAGAGAATACTATAGTTGATCTGAGGTTGTAGAGAAAGCTTCTAAAATTGAATGATAAAACTAGGATTACAGGTGTGTAGTTTGATTAGAAGTGTGTAAAATTATGTAGTAAAAGAAGAGTTTAAAGTTTTAGAATATAGTAATATGTAGAAAACAAAATAGAAGCTTTAGGGTGGTAGGTAGTTGTCAGACCTCATTATACTCGTTATACCTCATTAGTGAAATGCTGCAAAACTCACAGCTTGTAAGACTGATATAGAAAAGAAATAATAAACACCTGAGTCTAAACATGAGCTGCCATCACAAATGCTTTCAATCCCGACCTCAACAGAGAGGAAAAGAAGCCAAGAACCAACAGGATGTGAAGTTAGCAAGGGTAGAAAAGGGCTTGGTCTTTTGGGAAGGATTGAATTGTTTGCACATTGCAGCTACAGGTCCTTTTATTTTATTTATTTATTTTCCCCATAGTTTTGAAAGGGATAATTGATGTCTCCAAAGGCTAGAGATGCTCATAGGAATATTAATATATTCCAGAGAGTTGCATTTTAAAGAAAAACTATAAAAATGTGAGGACCAAACTCTAAATTACTGTTGACAGACAAAGCTTTATTTACTGACATATACAACAGTGCTATGTGATCTTTTTCTGTGCCAGCACGGTATAAAAAAATCACCTTTTACTCAGTGTTCAGATCTTTTAGATCCAGAAAAATTAAGGTAGATGTGTGATTAGTGGAACAGTGAAGGATTTTTTTTTACTATTTTTTAATGAAAATGAGCCAGAAAATTTGAACTATCATGTGATTTCTGTGTTTTCTAAGTGTTGGTCTCATGCACTGTTCATGCACAATAAAAAGTGATGAAGAGTTGATGCTCCACTCAATAAAACTTTATTATTTCATCTAGACTGTCACTTTCTCAAGAGCGACTGAAGTGGGACATTGGATTTTGATTTTTTGGAGGGGAAAACCATTGAGGGCACACAGATATACAGAAATCACACATTTCATCCTCCATGAAACCACTGTAGTGTTCACAGAAGGATTTCATTTTCAGATGCTCCATATCACTATTTGCAGAGCTCACAGATTTTGTCTTCCTTGAGCAGCAGCTGAAGACCAGACCCCAAAAATCTCAAATGAGGCCAGATGTCCATCCTTGGGTACTTGAATTATTCTTTAAGTAGCTGCCTGGGGAAAAGAAAAAAGGATTATTTTATCAGATTCACTGTAGATATAATTTCTTTTTTTTTTTTTGTTTTGACTTGGAGGGTTTAAGTAAAATATTTAAACTTTTTGTATGAAAAAAAAACTTATAAAAATCACACATAAAATCATGGCGTTTTAGGGAGAAAAAAAGTTGCACCCATTTGGAAAATTTCTGAACTAATTTAAAAATAAGGATTAAGATTATTTTGAAAGTGGGGTGAGAATGAAACGACACTTAATTTATAATTACAGACTGCCTTTGTCTGGTGGTATTCTGCTTCCAGAATTGGTGATTCCATGAGGAAATAATCAATTTCCACTGCTTTCAGGTCTAGCTTTGGATATTCCATGGGAATGATATTAACTTTGAGGCACAGTTATGAGCAATGCAGAGATCACAGAGTGTCTCCCCAAATATCACCTTGTTGGTCTGGTTGCAAATGTTGGATTCAAAGTGTGAGCAAACACTTTTTGTGGATGTTCTATCCTTTCTCAGAAGCCCAGACAACAAAAAAATCTGATCATATAATTTTTTTTCATAAGGTAATTGGCTCTGCTCAAAGAAAACCCCAACCCAAAACAAAAGAAAAAAACACACCAAGTAAAAAAACCCCAAGAACAAACCCAAACATTATTTAGAATTCTTTTATTTCTGACTTCATTTTGTCTGTTCTTTTTTTCATTTGTCATGGGATTCTCATTAAAATTTATGCAGCAGCAGTCCTTTAAAGAGTTGGATTTGTACAAACATTTGCCAAATTTATAAATGTGCATTACACAGACATTTCTTGGTGTACCCACATTTCTGTATGGGTTCCATAATGAAGGGGAAGATTTTAATGAAGACTTAAAATCTGTCCATATGGTTTCTATTAAGATCTGAATGCTAATAAATCATTTATTTTTTTTTTTCTCTTTTCTTTGCTCAAAACACCTTTCTAAGGGCTTGACTTGCCTCTGTTTTCACATAAGTGTAGCATTTATGTTCTAATATTTTTTCAGTATTTGCCCCCTCCTTACCTGTTCTAGCTTTGTAGAGAAATCAGGAGATAAATTAAGGTGACAAAAATATCACAGGGGGTTTGGAGATGGTTTCTTTTTTACAGTGTTGATATTAACCATGTTACCTGAGGCAATTTGGGATTTTCCATGAACTTCACTTAAAAAAATGGAGATTTCATACAACTTAAGCATACTTTTCCTACTTGTTTAAGGTTTGGGGTTTTCTGGTTCAGTGGTGTGTTGGAAGGGAAGAAACCCAACCAGGCCAAGCTGATATATATTTTCCATTTTTAAGAAACAACAGCAAGATGAAAAACCAATCATTCCTGCTCCTTCAAAAATCTCAGTTCTCTGGTGCCTGGACTTCCACACTCTTTTCCTTTTTCTTCCAACCAACAGCACTGTCTCACCTCCAGTATGAAAGAACCTCAGGCAACGAAGTATTTTCACATTTAGCCAGCGGAGAAAAAAAGACAATCTCGCTCTTGCTGCCTCGTGTTCCATGAAATGTCTTTTTAATTATGGTGATTCTACCTTGGTAGCTTTTCCACTATAATAAACCTTCCCTGTCAGGAGGAGAAACAATAATAACAACAAGCCCTGCATTAGGAGGACACATTTAAGGCCTCCATGCCAAGCTCGCTGCCATCTATTAATTAGCAGAGGCCACGGGAGCTGTTTTTGTCCCTCTGGGAAGAGAATTTTATTTGCAGCTGATAGTTTATACCTCTTGTAATAGGAGCTGCAGAAATAACCCACCAATCACCTCCTTTCAACCTGAATTGAGGTGCTGAAGCTTCCAGGAAGAGCTCTGGGGATGTGTGCTCAGGCCAAGGATGTAATCATGGCTCTTTTCAGCATTCATCTCCCTGCCCGAAAAGCAATTCCAGGAATAAACTGCCAATGTGGAAAACACCACGTTGCTTTCTTCATTCATCCTCGCCCACCTTCTACCTCTGTGTAATTTGATTTGCTGTTAGTATTTCCAGCCAGAATTAGATCCAGCAGCAAGTGTAAATAGGAGTGTTGTTATGTTGTTATTCCCTTAATAACATCTCAGAGAAAAAATCAGGGTCTCTTAATGGCAAACATTGCAATAAAACATGATTGCTCCAAGAGCTTTTATTTCAATAGCAGAATCGACCTTCCAGTCCTGAAATGTTTAAAATGAGGAAATACATTGGTTTGTTGGTTGTTGAGTGAGGGTTCTTTCTGTTTGTTTCCTGCTTTTCAAAGCTTTAGAACATGAAAACCACTCTGAGAATGGCTGTAGCAAAAAGGTAAAAGAGCACCACAAACATGCAGTGATCCTTCCAAGAATACCTGGCTGATTTCCAGCAAATCTGCAGCTCAGCAGCTCCTGAAAAATATTCTGGGCCAAATCTGTCGATGGTTTCGTGATTTTTTCCATTGGTCAGTTGCTTTCAGCACAATGGTTTAGGCTCAACTGGTCACATTTGGGTGCCTGTTGATCCATTTGGCCCTAGGAATTAATATTGGCTGCTGCTAAAAGGAGGCATTTTTAAAGGATGGTGTCTGATTTCATTCTTTAATCTGTTTGCACCATCACCATCCTGAATTTCTGATATTTCAGTTCCCTGTGTGTAAATCTTGACTCTCCTCACAGAGTAGAGGATTCTTTCACCACCACTATTGCAGGGATTTTGTTATCTTGTTTTCTGATTTCATTTTTCATTATCATTTTCCCTGGGAGAGAGGAAAACTTGGGGAAAAAACCACTTTCATGATCTCTCACACACACACACACAAAGGCCAAATATTGAAATAATCGCTATAATTTTTACACCAGGAAACCAAAAGCATAAGCAAAGTTGGTGTGATGAGAGCATGTAAAGGTACTATGTGCCTGAAGCTTCAAGTCACAGATATTTTCTCAGTATGCAAGAATTATTCACCAATTTTCCAAATAATTCATCTGGAAGAATTAAAATCTCTTTATACAAAATCAATTATCAGGAAAAGGAGATGAGTGGATGTGTAGAAATGACAAACTGCTCAGCATGGAAAACTCTCTGTTAAAAATATAAATGGAATTATCCCTTTTCAATAGGAAATTTATGAGTTTATGTTTTCTGGCCTGACTACTATAATTCCAGAGTTTTTCTTACAGTTTTTGACATACTGGTGGAGAAAGAAGAGGAAGGCAAACAAAACTGTCTTTAAAATGAAAGGAATTTTTCACAAATAAAGGAATTTAACACAATAGGATCTTTGAATAGGCAAAGGCTCTAAATCTTAAAGTTACCCCTGTCTGTGCTGCATGGAACATTTATTTATTCCTGTTCTCCTGGGTGTAAATCAGTTGTAACACTGAGTTAGGTTTTTTGTACATTCTGTTTGTGAGTTTTTCAGTGCAGCTCAGTCCTAAGGCTGATGTGGTTTTCACCCAGCTATTTTCACTGGGGTTTTGCAATAAGAATTTTCTCATGTTATTCAACACAATGTTGTACTACACAGTAGGAAGTAGGCTCATTCTATGAAAATAATTGTGTAATACATTTGCTATTGCACTGTTCTCTGAAAAACCAAAACACTTTCTGGTTGAATTCCCTGGTTTTGGTTTTGATTTTAATGCCAGAGACTGATAAAACTCCTGTTTCCCTGAGGTAATTACATTTCTGGGCAAATACCAGTGCTCTGATGATGACAGCTTGAGCTGGAAAACCTACAAGAAAGTTTCATCTCTGGAAGACAAGATTCTGTCTCATTTGAGGGTTCTGACTCAGAAATCTTTAGTTACAACATTTTGCCCTCTCAGAAATTGAATCAATTATTTTCCCCTATGTACAACTTGCAGTGTTTGGCCTTGAGCTCACAAAGTTTCTCTCGTGGGAAAGATTTTGGTTCCTGTTATGATTTCCTTTTTCTTTCAATCTTCTTTCCCAAGGTGCCAACACTCAGAATAATGAGTCTCCAGTGAGCAGGTCACATAAAGGATTTATGTGTTGGATTCCTTTCATAAGGAATGCAGTTGGATAAAGGATCTGGTTGGCCTAATGGTAAAATGAAAGCTGGTAAATGGCAAAATAAAAATCAGAAAATTTTCATGAAAAAGAGATGCTTAAGCATGTCCTCTTTTCTTCTTTCATTTTAAATAAAACTATGGCTTGAAATTTCAGGTGTACATATATACAACAAAAAACTTGAAGGAGAGAAGAAGAACCTCATTCTTTCTAGGATCAGGGATGAATGGATGAATTAATTAATCAGTGAGGAATGATGGTTGACAATTAATCAGACTTGTGTCTGTATTTACTTCCATTTAGATATTTTATATTATTTTTTAGATGTCATGGTTTTCCTAATATTCATAACAAATTCTCTCCCTAAGTAAACTAAACTTCTCTCCATAAGTAAACTAAAGAAAAGGCTATTCTAAAAAAAGTAAACTTACTAAAATGTTAGGTTTGTTTCTTTACATTATCAATGAGAAAAAATATAAAAATATATGTATTCTAAAAGTTTTATTCTAATTCTTATTACTCTTGCTTTTAGTTACTATTGATAAATTTTTCTTTATTCTCTTTTAAAATTTTAAACCTACTTAACCTCTCTCCTAATCCTATCTCACAACAAAAAGTAAATACATTAGTAATTAACCAACACCAAACCCACCACACTCTTTACTACGTTAACCAAGAAATCTCAAAATTAACAAAATCTCAAATTAACAAACCAAAACCACTACATTAAATAACATGTATTTAAAAAAAAAAAAAAATTGGAGTATTTACATCTTGTAATCTTGCTCTGAGTGCAATTTTTAGCTAATTAAAAGGCAATCAATCCTTAGCTAATTGCCCTCCTAGATGGCTCTATTTACACTGTCCCATGGCTATTAAGAAGTTGGCCTTTCCCAACAGTTTGGGGTTTGGGTTAAACTGAGCAAAGTGGGATATTTCCACGAAGCTGAGGCTCTAGGGAGAAGTGCTAAAAAGGTTGTGTTGAATCACAGGAAGAACAGGGGCACACCAAGAACTTTGTTGCTGTCTTTTTAGAGAAAACAGTGGTGGAAAGGTTCTGCTGTTCATTGTTCGGAGAAAGGTTTTTCTCATCAATAACAGAGCTGAGCACATTTTCTTATGGTTAGGGTGAAGAGTAACACAGGAAGGCACAGAAACAACTGATCTCCCATAGTTTTTGGCAGCACAGCACTCTGGCTTCCCAACCACAGGAAAGTTCTGGAGATCCCACAGATCTCCTGAGTCAGCTCTTGTCACAAATCTGCTGTTTTATCACTTTCCCTCCCAGAGTAATTTCAATTCATGTTTGTATTGACATCCATCTTTAAAATCACCACAGAAACTGCTTTCTCTCAGTAGTGGGTATTTTACACACCCAGAAAACTCAAGGATAAACTTTGTGGTTCTTTACATGTTCTGAGCTCATTAATAAGGGAGTCACAATGTGCTTGTAAAGTCATAGACATAAATCCTTTCTTATTGTGAGCCCAACCATAAATAATGGAAGATTTAGTTGTGTGGTTCATTGTAATATGCAGAAATACAACAAGCAAGAAACAAAAATCTTATGACAATCTCCCCTCAGCAAAAGACTATTTTTTTTCTCTATGTAAAATTAAAGATTTTACTTTAAATAAAGGAAGTGGAATCTTCCACCAGATAATACAACTGCACAAGAAGCTCAATAAACTGAGGAAAAACAGCCTGGGATGGTGGGGACAATAGATTTAGGTAAGGAGTTTAGGTAAAAAGGAAAACAGGTTTTGATACAGGAAGCCAGGCTTTGCAATTAAATTCATCTTTGAGAAACACATGGCAAGGGATTCCTCTTACTGAAGATGAATGGGAAAAGTCAGCCAAAATCAGGTATCTGGTCTGGCTGGGATTTATCTCACTTGATTTCAGGGCTTGATTCATTTCTCCACACAAAGGAATCTGGTTCCCTTTGCCCAGGCAGCCTCCACCTGCCATGCCTTCAGTGTCCCTGTGTCATAGCTGGCAGCTCCTGAGAGTGTTAAATCAGGGAATCACAAACTGGGGAAAGCTGGAAGGGAGACTGGAGGTGTGTGGTCCAACCTCCTGCTCCAGCAGGGCTCCCCAGAGCAGGTTACTCAGGGTTGTGTCCAGATTGCTTCTGAATATCTCCAGTGAGGGGCACTCCACACCCTGTCTGGACAATCCAGTGCTCGGTCACTGCGCAGGGAAGAAGTTCTTCCTCATGTTCAGGTGGAACTTGTTGGGCATCAGTTCCTGCCCGTTCCTTCTGCACCATGGCTGGGGCCCATGGGACAGAGCCTGATCTGACTTCTGACCCCTCACTGCAAATACTTAAAACCACAGAGGTTTATATTATATTATAAATGATCTTAATTGGTTATGGTCTCCTCTTATTGGGAAACCCATCTGAGCCTTGAAGTGTGTGAATTTATGCAGGATTTTGGCGAATACACTCTAAAGAACCATTCAATAGACTAAAAGGTTCCCTTTTAGGTGATTATTGACCCCAAAGGAAGCTGAAATGTCCAATTTGCATCTGGACACCGAAATGTTGATGTCTAAATTTCCCAGTGTCTTTAACAAACTCCACCTCACATCTGCCTTTGAAGTCACTAAAAGAGACAGGATGGCTTTGGACACAGGGTCTCCTGCCACAAGACAGCACAAAGGAGGTTCTAACAGGAACTGGAAGGGTTAACTGACTAATTACCTTGGGCTGGTGATTAACCACAGTGGGAGTTCACTTTTCCAGCTTACCCAGCCTGCATTAGATATTCAGAACCCAATGTGTGAAGTGTGTGGAATGTCATCCCCCAAGCAAACATCCAGAGCTGAGCTCTCATCCTTCCCTCCTTTCAGAGATGGTGGTGGAGAGGAGGACACCCTGAGGAAATTATTATTTTGTCCTCCGAAGACATCCAAATAATGTCAGGCAAACTGCATTCAGCAGCGCCTGTGACTGTGAAAATAACCTGGAATAATAAGTTCACATTTGCATTTTTAATGTTTGAGATTGGGTGAGATGAATACTGCTGTAGGGGGGTGAGGTGAGTCCCCTCTGCAGTCTCATTGGAGAAATTGGGATAATCAAAGGGAAAAGTATGGGAAAAAGGTGTCCTTTTGGTGGGGAGGCCCTGGCACAGGGTGCCCAGAGAAGCTCTGGCTGCCCCTGGATCCTGAAAGTGTCCAAGGCCAGGTTGGAAGGGGCTTGGGGCAGCCTGGGACAGTGGAAGGTGTCCCTGCCCATGGCAGGGGATGGGATGAGATGAGTTTTAAGATTCCTCTGAACCCAAATGTCTTAGGTTGTAAGATGTGGCAAGGGGTGTGTGTTCTATTGCCATCTGTCAGAGCTGGGGCAGTTCTCTGCTGTTCATGGGGCAGTTTTCTTTATCTCTCCCACAGCCAATCCTCCCTCCAGGAGATCTCTTCTGTTCATCGGCCATTAATTATTAATTATCTTCTGTTCATGGCCAGTGAGTGTCCCTGCATGGCTGAGAAAATTCCATCATCCCATGGGGAGATGCTGCGCCCAGGGGAGGAGCCAAGCATTCCTACCTGGATACAATCTGACTCCTGCAACACCACAGCAGCCTTTGCCCACTGCATTCCCAGAGGAGCAGCTTTCTTCCCCACTGCATTCCCAGAGGAAGCCCAGGCCCATCTCCAGCAGCCCTGGAGCTTCAGAGGAAAACTCCAGCCTTGTCCAGGATCCTGCTCCAGCAGAAGCACAGCTGGCACTGCAGGAGGGCTGAGCCACCATGAAATGGGACTGCTGCCACCACCCTGACCCACAGGCTGCCAGGGCCTGCTCTGACTCTGGCAGTGGGGTTTTGTATTACTGCATTTGTATTTTTATTTTTCCTATTAAAGAACAGTTATTCCTACTTTCATATCTTTGCCTGAGAGCCCTTAATTTCAAAAATATAATAATTTGGAGGGAGGGGGTTTACATTTTCCATTTCAAGGAATGCTCCTGCCTTCCTTAGCAGACATCTGTCTTTTCAAACTAAGACACCAAACCATCCTGGAATTCCATTACTCTCTCTTTTAAAAGAGGCAAAGACCAGTATACACCAGTAACTAGACTTCTGTGTTAAAAACAGGTTATTCCTGTTTACCCAAATTTGATTTTATAGGCTCAATCTATACCTAGGAGAAACATGAATATTTTCCTGGCCCTTAGAAAGGGAGCAAGCTTAGTCTTAAACTTGCATTTTAGTGAATAAAAATCAGGGTTGTTCTCCTCCTCTTGGAAAAGAAACAGAATTGAAATCGAGTTGAAGTGGCCAGAGAAAAGGAAGAAAACCAAAGAATAATACAATGCATAAAACAATTTCTGAGGACAGGAACAGCTGGTCTGTCAACTCTTTAGGGACTATTAATAGGAATGAAGATTTCACTGTGTGCCACTGGGAAAAATAACTTCCCTTAGGTTGGAAAAAATAACTTGCTTATTCTTGAATAAAATACAATGGAAGTAGAGAAGAGATTGCTGACAGATTTGGTTTTTTTAGTGCTGAAAATATTAAAGGAGTTTATTTTTAAAAGAGTTAAATAATATGTTTGTGGAAGACAGTTACAAATCAGATATGTTTTTCAAATTCACAAAGCACCTTAGATACTTGGATGAAATTAAGTTTACAGATCAAACAGGTAGGACAGAATCCACGTAATCCAGGGGTCTGTGATTTCTGTCTTTATTTTGGAGGTGTCCCTGGGGCCAGGCCAAGGAACAGTAACAGAATATGGGCACATATGGAGTCAGAGCCCCAGGACATGGCAGGAGTCAATTTTATCCAAGAAAAACAGTGAGGAAATAACACAGGGAAGGCTTGTAGAGAACATCAACTGGGCAAATTATCCTCATGCAGCTCCAGGCACTTGTCTGATATTTAGTGCCTTCCCTTTTTAGTATCTCAAACCCAGCCTTTTGCCTTCAGTTGTTTGATTTTCCTGCTCTCACCCCTCTGTCTCAAACACCCCACAGAGATCACTATCAGGAATAAAACCTCCAGCCTTTTTTTATACCCTCCTTTTTTTAAAGACCGTGAAATTTTGCTGTTAATTAAAGTCACAATATGTTTCTCAGTAACACCATGTTCTGCCTGAGCACTGAATTATGTACTCTCTGTAATTGCAGCCTCCTTCTCATAATTCCAGGGCTTTTTGTTTTGCAACTTTAGTCAGATTTGTCAAAAGATTGTTTAGAAATGTCAATAAATTCTCCTTTATGCTCTGGCTGATGGCTCATGCTGCAGAGTGGGGCTGGGGCACCCTATTTTCCAGCCTGAAGTGCTGCTGGGGGAAATTCAGGTGCATTTCAGGAAGTTTTTTATTATGAAAAACCCATTTTCAGGTAACATATGGTATCGAAACCCCATTCTCCAGCTTCCACAAAGGTGCTCAGCAAATGTCAAGTAATTTTCATTAAATGGCACCAATTGATTCAGAATATCCATGATGGGGATTAGGAGGAATCTCAGGTCTGTTGCCTCATTGATTAAGTTTCATACCAACACAATGGCTTGTTGTTAGCAAGAGGATGTTTTTATGCACATCTGTTGTACTCTGAGGCTGATGTTGTGGAGCAGCAGAAAAACAAAGGTGGTTCTTATCTTTAATTAGTTATCCTGTAATTCTTGGAGAAAAAAAAATAATAATGCTTAGTTAGAAGCAGTTTATCGAGCAAGGACCTATTTTGTGACAAAAAGTAACAAAATGCATCAGAGCATATGAAAATATTATGAGAAATAACTATGATTTTTTTCCCTGCATTTTTTCATTATTGGAGCTTTGGGTACATACAGAGAAACAGCAAACAGTAAAATGAATAAAGCAAATTAATATGATGAACAGAAATGAGTTTTTTGACTAAATAAGGTTTTAAGGATCTGTTTGAAGTAATGAAGGGATGTGAGAAGACTGAGGAAATCAGAGACTTTAATGTAGGTAAGGTTTATAAGATTAACTACAGCGAGATGTTGCAAAAACCCAGTAAAAACAGGCTTGATTTCCTTATTAGGATGGAAAAATATTCTTACAAGAGGAATTTCCAGGTAATTAACTTAAATATCAAGGACAGGAATGTGGACTGCTTTTTTGATCAGCTGGAGATGTGATAGGAAAAGCAGATGGAGGAGAGAAAATGTATAAAAAAGCAAATATTGAGAGACCAGATCTGCTCCATCAGGCAATGCTTTCTCCTAAACACTGCTTGCAAATATTCATGCCAAAAAAAAAAAAAAAAAAAAAACGTAAAAAATTACAAAAAAAAAAGTGGTTCACACTTGGGTTTGCTCCAAGCTGGTTGTGATGACCTAAAAATCCTCATTTAAGTGACCTTCAAGGCATTAAATAATAGAATCCAGGTGAGATATTGGAGGTTGGAATGCCACACGTGTTCCTTCAGTGACATTTTTGCATTTACAGTGTGGCTCCTGAGAGCAATTCCCTTTGAAACACAAATTCCTGACTGTGAAATTTGAGTTGTGAGGGGAGAGGGTTGGGGCCAGAGCTCTGTCCCCTGACCCAAATTAATCTGTTATTCTCTGATCTTGGATATTTGAGTTGGTTGAATGAAGTTCAGCAGGGATTATGAACTGTTCCTGTCCTGGGGCTGTTTGACAGGTCTGCACTTTGCTTTTTTCTTTGCATTAGAAGTAGGAACTGCCTGACAGCATGTGTTGACTGCCTTGTAATGGGATCCTAAAAGTTATTCCAGTGTGACAGGAACCACCTTGCTGACTAGTGAAAGTGGCCACAGTTTTAAGTTATCCATTACAGATGGGGAAAAAGTCAAAATCAAATGTAATTTTTTTTTTTCCCAAAATTTTAATCTCTTTATTTTCTCACAAATCTGATTTTTGGAGTAACATCTGAGGCTGTAACATCTGCAGGTCAGGGATCAGTTGCCATTTTGCAGTAATGAAAGACAAACATATAGAAAAAAGCAGATTAAATGAGAATTTGGTTGCAAATGTTATATATTGTATATCTGAAATATTTAGGTGGAGCTGGAAAACCAGACACAAGACTTGTTGCAGAGCTGTACACCTATGGAGAAAGTTGCAGAAATAAATATTTCTTCTAATGACATTGAATGCCTATTTTGGGGTAACTTAAGCAAGCCCGGAATCTCATCTGACTGTACAGAACTTGTGTGCTCAGCACCACTGGGACCTAATGAATGATAAACAGGATATGAAACAGCACTTCAGTCTTATCAAGGAAAACTGCTTTTGTCATGTTCATAATTTTGGTTCTCTCAGGTCCTGAAAATATCTTGGTGCAATATTTAATGGGGCAAAATAGAGCTGGTGCTTGGATCCTATGAACCCTGACACTTTATTTTTTTTTTTTTTATTCTCTTTTCTTTCCCTCAAGAAAAAATTCTAATCTGTAGGCAAGAAAAGCTTGAACTTTCTTAGCACCAAGAAATTAACCTGAACCCAAGACATCTTTGTGACACAAGGGCCAAAAAGATCTTGTTCAAGTCGTGGAGCAAATTCTGTCATAGCACAAAATTGTCCTTCTGAGAGGAGGGGGATGCCAAAAGCCAGAAACTCCATCTCTAAGAGTCCCAAAGGGAATCTCATGCTGCCAGACCCACTCAGACCCAAATCCTTGGAAAACCAGGAGGGGTGAACGCAGTGCAGAGGATTTCTGCTTCCAAAACCACCCTGGTGCCCCATCTCCCTGCTTTGCAGTGGGACATGTTCATCATTTTGCCCCAGAGAGGCGCACGGAGGTGAATCCAACATCCCCGGGCGATCCAGGAGAATCCTTTTCCCTCCGCTCCCATCCTGCGGGGGGATGCTCGGGGAGCTTCGAGGCTCTCGGGGCGGGCCTTGGGCAGGTGGGGGCGGGCAGAGCCTCGGCTTTTGGCAGCATCACAACAGGCAGAGGCAGCGGCAGGACCCGGCGGCTGCTGCGGAGGATGAGAACTTTGCGCTGGCTGCTGCTCCCGCTGGTGAGTGAGAACCGCTGGGGAACCGCTGGGGCGGGGGCCGCGCACATCTGGCTCCCGGCCACAGCTGGATGGCTCCGCAGCTGCCCCACTGCAGCTGGGGTGGGGGAAAGTCCGCAGGAGCCGGGTAACTTTTCTCCTAATGGGGAGTGGGCAGAAAGAAAGAAAAACGAGGAAAGGATTAAGACGAAAAATAGAAAATGAGACAGAGATATTAGAGGGAAGGAAATAAAAAATATCCCTGAGTTAATGTGTAGACCGAGCTCCTTTCATTAAAATTTTCCAACCTCAAGATGCTGTTAATAAATGTCTTTTCATTTCCATTCTTTAGAGTTGAAGTTTGCAGAGGACAGAAGAGCATCCCCAGATCAGAATGGCTGTAGCAGGGCTTTAGACAGACAGCTGTCCTGAGAAAGGCAAATTTGCAGGACAAGGAAGATAGCTAGAAAGGAGTAGCTCCTCCTGATGCATGGGGGACATTTACCTCTCTGAGAGGGCAGGGATGCTTTCAGAGCTGAAGTTTTCTGATGTTTTCAGAGCTGAAGGTTTCCAATATCACCAAGCAGGAGCATGAACTGTCTCGTGTCTGTGTGCACTGAGGGCAGCAGGTGAGCCTGTGCCACTGGACATCAGGGAAGATGGATGAGCACAGGGACACAATCCAGGCACAGCCATCCCTCCCTGATCTCCACACTCCACCACTGCCCCTGCCTGGGATGCTTAACAAAAATTAGTGCAAATCCAAGCTCAGAAATTTCTCTTCTTTGCCCTCAATCCTCAGCCTCGGGGAAGTGTTTGGAACCTTTCCTCAGGGTGTGATTACCAGGGACTTGTTAATTCAAACTTTACTCATGTCACAGTGAAATGTTCAGCGTGGGCTGGGATTCAGCAGGAGTCAGGAAGGAGAGAGTCACCTTCCCAGGAAACATTCCATCTTGTCCTGAGGGAGCCAGAAGGAGTGGCTGCTTCTCTAGGGCCTGCTTTCCTCTGTGGACAACTGGGAGAGCCTAAATGACAGACTGATCCTGACCTTTCATTTCCAATTAGTGAGGGATGGGATATAAATTTTCATACCTGCACAACCCCTGGATCTTGTAGTTACTCTGTATTTACACAGATTTATGTACAAGGGATAGCTTGTGGGTCCTTGCTACGCAAACCTCATTATTATCATGTGTAATACTCTTCTTTCATGCAAAACCAGGCAGCCTAAAGGCTTAGCCTGCTGCAGGTGAAGTGATTTTGGCATCTGGGCCAGCCTTTTTTACACCTAATGGAGGCACAGCTCATTCTTGCAGCTGTCAGCAGAGTGGAGCTGATCTGAAGTGATGGATTGTGCACATCTGGGGGCTGCCATACATCATTTTAATATTGCAGCATATTGCAGCGGGCTGTGCCCATAACAAAAGAAATTCTATAAACTACGTGATCTGCACAGCTTTTGTCCTCAGAATATGAACATCAATTCCATGTCTGGTGAGAGGCAGTGCTCTGGATGTCAGTGGGGTATTGTGCCTCAATCTAGGTCCCCTTGCATCTTCGGTGAAAGAGTCAGGGAAGGCCTGAGCCCCCCAGGATGTACTGAGGAAATAATCCCCCTCCTGTTTCAAAGGATCGTGTCTGAGCAGAGAAATAATTCCAGTATGGATTCTGCAAATTAGTCATTAATCAGATATGAAAATAAATCAGAGGGCTAATCCTGAAAACTTCCTCTCTGGAGCTGGGTACTGTTACTTCCTGTCAGCTCCACAGGGATGTATTTGTGCCTTGCAGAATGGAGTCCTTGACACTAAAAGAATTACCATTCACTGGTAAGTGACAAGGAACAGGGAGCAGAGGAGGCTGAAATGCCTGAAAATGACTTTTCCTGCCTTAAAGAGTTCAGAGTCTCAGGGAGCAGAGGACAAAGAGAAGAAAAGACTCTGCCTTCACTGCTCTCCCTGCTGTGCTAAACTGCTTTCCTCTCCAAACAGCTACATTTCCCATTTCTGGGAAGGGCGTTAGTCTGATCTAATGAATGGAGGTGAGAATGGAAACACAGGTGGGTCACCACTGAGCTGTACAATCTCTTCAGCAAAGCATTTTTGTGCTAATGGACATATGGATCCAAACCCATGGCAAGATGCTGAGCTCCCAGTAAAATTAAGCTGGGCGTCTCAATTTCCGTGTTTAATTTGTGCTTCCTCTACCACCCTGGTCCCTGCAGACTTTCAATTCCTCTCCATGGGGAGCTGGATATGTGGAATAATCTGGTTTTAGGGTTTTTTTTAGCCTGGAGGGAGTTAATGAAGGGAGACAGGCTCCTGTACAGGCAGTCACTGTCCTCAAACAGGTGTCTGAGCAAAGTAGGAGGAATCCTTCCCTGGAACTGCTTGTCTGCTTTCACTGATCATTAAGGGAGGCTTGATGGGGGAATTTAGATTAATCATCTACAATTAACTGTCTAAAATTAGGAATCTGGTCTAAAGCTACTCATTGAGCCTTCTTCAGTGTTGCTGGGAAGAGATGGAAACACTCCAAGAACACAGATCAATTAAATGAACTTGCTGCAGGACTTTGACTTCCAGGTTCCAGGACTCTGGGATTAGATGACATGAATCCCACCTGCAGGCAAAAAAAATGATAGCAAAAAGGAGAAATTTCTCTTTAATTTACAGGAATACTTGCAATAGCAGAAAATGGGGATCCTCAGTTATTAGTGTTCTGTTATTCTTCAAGCATTAGTAATAATTAAATGCTCTACCCAATTTAGCAGAGCGCTGATAAATTAACTTTTCTCAAGGTAATACTAATTACACAGCATTCATAAACAAAATAAATTAGTATGGCTGTGTTGTCTCATAAAGAATACCTATGAGTGAATAAATATAATGATATACATGGATAAATATGTGTAGCAAGTGCTGTTCTCTGTAAGGTCATGCAGTTAAACACAGTCATATAAATACAGTCCAATCCACAGAGGAGCATTCAAGAATTGCTTCAATGTCTTGAAAACAATATTGAAAATATGTAAATATGTTCCTCTAAATGACTGTGAGGCAATCAGTGTCTCAGCTTCCCTTCTTCCATAGGTAATCGAGTTAGAGAGAGAAAACAAACAGAAAATATCCTCTAGGCAGTCATTTTCAGCCAAAAAGACTCATGAAATAATCTATTTAACTGACTGAAGAGAAAGATTGCAAATGAGGCTTTAGTTTTGGGGTTGGAAGCTTCTGGGATCAGGATGGTGTCAGAGCTGGAGGCTGAGGGCAGGACTTTGTGTGAGAGCTGAATTCATGGCTGGGCACTGGAGTTCTGTCTCTGCTGGGGTCACCTGGTGCTTTTCAGAGCCCACAGTGGCACACATGGCTTGGGGATGATGGAAAAAACCTAGATGGATGCAACTGAGCTCCTAAGAGTTGAGTTGACTGTTTTACTGCCTAAGAAATCTTTATTTTTTATAGTTTCTTGTTTTCTGACAGAGCACAACACTACGCACATGGCATTATAAATATCCCAGAATTACTCATAGGCCAGGGCTTGGACAGGAAGGTTTTTAGGGCAGTGACTGGGAATGTGGCTGTGAAATGGACAGGAGCTCATGGAGCTCGGGGTGGGCCCCAGATCTTCCAAAGCTCATGTGAAAATTGGCTTCAGTGTCTGTGGGAACCCAGGACATCCCTCTGGCTGCCCTGGCTGTCTTGAGACCCTGGCAGGGGGCTCGGAGACCTTGGCATGAAGTCAAAAACACCTGTGACTTCAATTTTAGCCCATGGAAAAAAACTGTCAACTCTGTGTGAGGAATTACAAGCCACAAGGGTTTGAGCAGTGTGATATTTGAACTAAGGGTGGAAAAGTAGAATTTTAGGGTTTTAAAATAAAGAGTTCAAGGGGACAAGATGGAGGGATTTGGGCATGTCCTGACCTTCTTCTCCTTCTTCTTGTCTTCCATGTCTTGCTGTGATGGTGACACTTTTCTATTGGTTTAAGGTAGAGACACACTGCCCAATCTAAAAGATAGATTATGTTATTGTAAACATACACATGTAGTTTTTGGTATAAAGTGTAAACACCGCCCTAGACTGCAGACAGAGTGCCATGGCTGACCTGCTGGACAGAGCTCAGCAGGTCAGAGAAAGAATGTTATAGATAAGGAAAAATAAACAACCTTGAGAAGCTGACCCTACACATTCAGACTCCTTCTTTGGCTGTGTGGGCTGGGAAGCCAGGACTCCAGACCCCTGAGAAGTGTCCTGCACTCCCCAGTCTCAGAGATTTTTAATTGGCATTTGGCTTTTTGAGGAGTTAAGCAGAGGGAAGGTTTGGATGAGAAACATTCAACAGACTGGGAAGTTTATGAAAAAGGCTGAGGATTTCTTTGTCTGTTATTCAACTTCTCTTCAACATTTTATTTTTTTTCCATGAGACTTCCTCCATCCTAAAAGCCTTTCCCGCCCATCAAAATTTCACTGAAAAAATGTGTGTATTTCAAAGCATATCCTGATTCTCCTGCCTGATGTCTTTGGCAATTCTGGCCAACTTTCAGGACTAACTGAACACTTCATTCCACACTTAAAAGTGGGGATGCAGGAGTTGTCCTTGCTGTGCTTTTCTGTATTCTAAAATATCAGGTGAGTTTTAATCCTCCAAGGCGTGAGTCTGTGTGTGGCATGAATGGCAGACAACACTGTGTGAGGGAAAACTAAAATATTCAGGCATCAGAGTTATATCAGAAGAACAGGGGAAGCACAGACAGCAGGAACTGGGAGTAGAGGATTAATTTCAGAGCATATCTGAGATGGGATCTGAGTGAATGCAAGCTGAGGAGGCAGAGGCAGAAAGAACAGTGATGAATATTCTCAGTCAATGATTTATGCATTTGATGTAAAACCTATTTGTGAGGCTTTAGGATTGCAGGGCATGGGAAGCTGAAACAGATCACTGGAAAGAACCTTCAAGTTCTTGAAGCCTTCTCATCTTGTCAATGAATTCAGCCAATTCTTCGAGCTTTGATTAATTTAAAAAAAAGACCGAGTGTTACTGCTGGCTCTTTGATCCCATGGAATTGCTTTTTCAAAGGTGAATAATATATTCAGTGCCCAGCTTTGAAGCACTTCCCTAATTTTCAGAGAGCATAGAAAATGTCCCTACTTTTCCCCAAGTGTGCTAATGGACTTCTTAATGAGTGAAGATCTGTCTTTTGTGTGACATCTAAATTATGGTTTTTCTACCCCCACAGCAGCTTAGGGGTACCATTTTTGAATGGACTCTCCAGAAAGATTGCTTTTAATTAAATTGCACTAAGCGTGGCATGAGGATGTTGCTAGAAATACTCCTCCCAGTGCTTGCTAAATCTCCTATTGTCCAACATAAATATATTAAAGCCCAAAGTGCCATTACTTTGATTTTTCCTTGCAGATTTGGGGAAATAAATAAACTATCATGGAACAGAGGAAATAGAAAGCAATGTTATTTGCTTTGTTATTTGTTATACTACTCTCAGTGAATAAACCACTTAAGGTTTCAGTGCAATAACCTTACAAGATGTGAAGAAAATGAAGTCTAAAATTAAATGCAAGCCCAACATCTGTCTCTCTAAACTATCTCAGGTTTTTAGCATGCTCACAGTTGCCATAGGTCATTTTTTAGTGTTCACTGTGTTCCAGGCAAGACTGTTTTTGTGGTAAAGACTAGGAGTCAAAACACCCCTGTGAATTTTGACTCAAATTGGTCAGTAACATTCAATCCAGTAAAAAAACCCCTTTGTGTTATGATGCTCAGGAATGCAAAGCTCAATTCCTTGAGGACTGTCCACAACATTTCCTGAAATCTCAAAGTTTTATGTGTGAATCTTGGAATGAAAGCACCCCACTGTGATTTCGAGTGAGAGTCAGGCCAGGTTATTGCTGAGATACTGGGAAATATTGATCCAAGGAATAACATTTTAAATCTGCCTCTTACACTTCTTGCTGTGGCAGGGAACACTGTGCCAGACTGGACATGTCTGCCTCAGAAAGCTCTGCTCTGCTTTGGTTCCTAAATTTTCCTTTTTTATGGTGAGCAGGAGCTACTCTTTTCCTACAAAAGCCACCTTTTCAGCAGATGCCTCCCAAATTGCCATAAAATGTCCCTGCACCAAATGCAGAGCTCCTGCTTTCTAGAAAGCCCCATCACCCAACACTTACAGGCAGATCAGAGCAAAAACTTTTCACTTAAGGCACTGTGAGATTAATAAAAGAAAATAAGCCAGAGACAACAAATCACAGCAATGCTCTGCCCACAAGGCTTTTCTTTAACTATACAATGGTTTTATGTCTTTATTTTTCTTAAAGCCTGAGGAAAATTTTCTTCAATTTTTCAAAAAAGTTGAAGCATCATCACTGCTCTTGATTTCTTGTATATATGTCATTTTTTTTTCTGTTTTTACTGTCCAACAGTAGGATTACTTTGAGTGAGGCTGCATGATTATATATTAATAACACCAGCCCTATTTTGGCTTCTGGTGGAATTGTCTGTAGGTTACATCTGAAATAGGGCTTGATGTTGATTTTCAAGCACTGAAGTGTCAGTGATATTTAATATCTGCACTGGGCTGTGATAACATGTCTGGGCTCCTGTGGCTGTAGCCCTGCCTACCCCAAATCCAGAACCCAGAAGGAAACAAACTTTGAGCCAATGGTTAATTGCTCTACCTATGAGTGTCTGTGGGATTTACTCCAGTACCACCATGGGTATCAGAGAATCCCAGAATGGGTTGGGTTGGAAGGGACCTTAAAGATCAGCCAGTTCCAACCCCAACATCTTCCACTCTCCCAGGCTGCTCCAAGCCCTGTCCAGCCTGGCCTTGGACACTTCCAGGGGCAGCCACAGCTTCTCTGGGCACCCTGTGCCAGCACCTCCCCAGCCTCTGGGTATCACTACCAGTGGATCAGGATTTCCAAAAGAAATCATCAAATTTTTTTTTTTTTTTTTTTTTTCTGATGATTTATCACCGTTTTCAGAGGCAGGGCTACCTGGACCTGTTTTAGCAATTCCTTTGTCGTGTGTAAAGCCAAGGCAGTACCACCTGCCCAGGGGTGGGGTATGAGCTTCCCCAGCCATTGCAAATGAAGAACTCCTCTGTTTTCCAACAGCTTTGGTGGATAATGGTGATTGAAGCTCTGGTTCAGCAGGTGTGGATTTACCAAGGGAGAGAAGAGAGGAGATGCAGCCTACTTTGAGCAGCAGGAGTCTGGCATGCTCCCTCAGTGTCCCTCATTCCACCTGCCTGTGTCTCTCAGACTGACTTTTGGAGAAAAGATAACTCTTCCATCTGATTTTTTTCAGAACTGACTCTGTGTGTTTCTAGGAATTCCCAACTTTTCTGGCATGAGGTGGGAGTTAATTTAACCCACCACTCCTCAGTGCTTTTTTTCTAAGACATTTCAAATTTTGGATTTCTTCGTGGGTGCGGGAATCGGTGATGTTGTAGAATTTTTGTTAGATGATAGCTTAAGTGAAATATGTGGTTGAGTGTATGTCTGACAGATGGTTGGCAAAGTTGTCAATGCAGTGTTCATGCTTCAGACAAGAGGGGGAGATGTTGGAATCCTGGATGCTGAGAATTTTAGACTTTCTGTGCTGAAAGGCACAGACCCACAAGAGAACTCTGCATTTGACCTGAGGCTGTGGAGAAGACTTTAAAAATTGGTGGATAGCACTGGGATTACGGGTGTGTAGTTGGTTAGAAGTGTGTAATATCACAGGGTGGAACACTTTGAGTTTGGGGTTTTAGAATATAGAAATAAATATGAAGCAAGATGGAGTTTTCGGGTGGAGTCAGGTTGTTCTTCACCTTCTTCTTCCTTCTTCTTCACCTTCTTCTTCCTTCTTCTCCATGGGTTTGGGTGATGTTTTGTGATTGGACAGAAAAGTCCCCATTGTGGGCTTCGAGGGATCAGTTATTGGGTTAAAAGGGAAAATAATCCAGGTGTCCTTTCTTAATTGGACAGTTTAGTTTTAAAAGACCTTGTAACAAGAGGTAGTGAGCCATTTTGTGCCTTGTTAATGAAAAGCTGCCGAGCTCATGGTTGTGAGGCTGTTTCACTGATAAGAAATAATAAACACCCCAGTCCGAACATGGAATGCCGTCTCCAGTGCCTTCAATCCCGACCTCGAGAGACCGACAGTTTGCATTTTGGGTTATGCCTTTTAACATAACCTTTTAGCAGAGGACTCAGAGTAGGTGGTAGAGCATCATCTCAAATTGCCATGACTTTTAAACACCAAACCTAAGAATATTCCAAATGCAAAATTATCACTGTAACAGAAACCAGGAATTACAGAAAGTAGAGGAATGGCATTTTTCCTGTCCAGCTGAATCCACCTTTAAGAACTGAAATATTGAGAGATTTATGGAGCAATTATGTTGTTACTTCTACTCGGAGAATTCATTTGTTTTGTGGGCAAACTGCAAAGTAAAATGTCCGTTTAAATGTAAAATGATGAGCAGGGATCCTACTAATACCTGACAAATTTCATTTCAGAATTGACTTACTATAGTTGAATAACAAAAAGTACTGTTTTAAGAGTCACTCATGCTGATTTATAAAATGTATTTTGAATTCCCCACTGGAGTAATATAAGGCATGAAAAAGCACCACGTCTTAACTTTCTTTCCAAACAGTGCCCCTAATCCTCTTTCTGTTCTAATATTAGCATGGATGAACCATCTCTGGGGCCTCATAATTAAGACAAGTCTGTCTATGCTACTTCAAAACCCAAATGTAGGCAGAATTTTTAAAGGTTTTTAAAGATAAAGTTGTGCTCTAATTTTTGCCCCTTGGCAGATATTATTGCTGAGATGGAATAGTCTGCATAGCTTCCAGTCACGTTTATGTGGAAGCTAAAAGAAATCCTGGTTGCTCTGCTCACTGAAAACATTTTGAAGGTGAATAAATCAGCTTTCTGAGATTGAAAAGGCAATATGGAAGTGATGTTTACATCTGCACTGACTTTTCCAAGTAATTAGAGGTTAAAAGGGCCTACAGACTTCCTCAAAAACATATTGGAAAGTCTTCAGTCCATCATTTTCCATTAAAATCCCTGCTAAATGAGCCATTGGCTTTGTCTTAAATAGCATAGGCTAGAAAGAAGCAAGCAAAAAAAAAAAAAAAAAAAAAAAAAAAGAAAAAAAAAAAAGAAAATTTCTATTCCATATAAGGCTCTCTATGTCTTGAAGATCCCAATATCTCAATATTTGGTCCAACATCTCTGAATACAGTTCAGTGGCTTTCTTCACTCAGTTTAATTCAGTTTCCTAAAGGTGGGTGTGTAGAAGTATTTGAGACATTAAATAACACATTTGAGATTTCAAATAATGCATCTGAGATTTCAAATAATGCATTTGATACTTCTGACACAGGGCAGAGTCTACGCAAGAGGGGTGAGATACTTTCAAACATCCCAAACAGCACCAACATTTCTGGACTCTGGGTTATGTCTGAGGGACGTTTTACATCCTTGAGATGTAACTGGGGGACTGAAAAATCCTTGAAATTCCCAAGGACTGCAAAAGAAGCTGAGATAAATCAAGTGTAGACACTTGACATGTAGTTTCTTTCTCAGAATTTCTTTGCCTTTGCAGAGGAAGCTGTTTTGGGGTTGTGTTGGTTATTAAGAATATTAATTAAGAATATTAAGAACATCTCATAATTACAGGAGTGATGACACAAGACTATAGGGGACATGAAACCTTCTGGAGGGGGAGATGGAGGTCAAGCAAAATACATTGCAATAAATGGGACTAAATATCTGTAACTAAGAGGATGAATTTAGACCCTATTTAACAACTGCTATCTAGAATTCCATTTAGCAGTTTAAATGCACCCTTATCTGTGAGAGAAAAAAATTCCCTAAGATTCCAAGTAAAGTCATTAATTTTTTCTCATTTCTTCATCTGTTAAAATGGAAGCAGCTCCTCGGTCTAAGGTGTGTGTAACATTCTCAGATAACATCCAGAGAATTTTTCAATCATTCAGATTAAATTATGGCCAAGACTACCATTTTTAAATAAATGTATTTAATTTTACTTGGTTTATGCAGAGGAAATATTTCTGTGGTCAGGCTGTATTTAAGTTTGGAGAACTTGATGTGAATAATCCCACAGCTGGTGGATTCATCCACTTTTGGCCAGTTGGTGAAATATGTGAAAATGCAAGAACTGTGAGCATTATTTAAGTTTTGTGGAAAACAACTGCAAAGGGAAGGGGATAAAAATATCCAGATTGGAGAAGAGGTGCTGTACATGTTCTATCTGTATAAAAAAAAAAAAGAAAAAACAAACTTCAGCTGGAGTTTTCACATTTATAGACCTCAAAATATAAACCCTGAGGTACAAACTGGCTTTTCTCATTCTGATAATCACAGAAGTTTTTCTTTTTTTGTGTGTGTGTTTTTTTTCCTTTTGTTTTTGGTTGGGGTTTTTTGAGGGTTTTTTGGGGTGTTTTTTTTTTTGTTTGTTTGTTTTTGTGGTTTTGTTTGTTTTTGGATGGTTGCTTGGGTTTTTTTTTTTTTGTTGTTGTTTTTTTTGTCTTTCTCTTGCCAAGGTTACGGGAATCCATCCAGAATGCAAAATATTCCAGCAGGTGGTCAAAGAGGAGGCTCTCTGCTCAGAACACAACGAATCTGCCTCACCTGATCTTAAAGGTAAAGGTCCTGATGGGCATCCCCTGGCTTGGAATGTCTCACATTACTGAAGTGTTCTTTATTTACATCCAAAACCCCAAAGAAACCCCCACAGAAGGTACCGAAGACCCAACAGAAGTTGTATCACGTTAGGGATCATTCCAATCTGGTGGAAATATTCTTTGGGGAGAAAAAAAGTTAAAGAAAATCCCAAGTTCTTCAAAATGTTACATTTTTTCAATTTTAGACATTATTTGTTTGCTTGTAAAGATTTATTGTGGTGGTGTTCAGAAGTCTATCGCGTGATGGAAATTTTGAAAACTAAAATGAACACAAAACAAAGCCTGTAAAATATATTTAGAAAATGTCTAAGGTGTTGCCTCGTGGGGATTTGGAAACATGCTTCGAAATAACATGGAATTTCAAAATGTTCAGACTCTTCGAAAAATTCAGTCATACTTTAATCTGGTCAGCTTTGCTTAGAAAAATTTGAATCCACCTCCGTGAGATTTTTCAGTTCCATGAATTTTAAGATGTTTGTTCACTGCAGAGGAACTGTGGGACAAAGAGACCTCGTGAATTTGGTTGGGATAGAATTATTGGAACCACCTGGAAATCTGCCTTTAGCAGCCTGGTGAAAATCAGAGTTTAAGCCCAAAATATTTCCTTTGTCTTTCATGTTATTCTACAGAATTGCCAATCACTTCCATGTTTCATATTCCTCTTCTAGTTTCCTAATTTATTTTGGTGCTATTTCTCACACACACTTTAATAATTTTTTTTGCATACTTTTGGACTTTAATTTGCACACTTTTGGACTTGAATAGTCCAAAATAAAGTCCAAAATACCTCTTGGACACATTTTGCACTTAGAACACACAGTAGCCCACCACAAAAAAATTCTGGTATAAATTAGGCATTTTCAAAAATTATTTATTATCTGCATTACAGGATGTCATTCCAGGCATCTCCCTCTTCAACACAAAGATAATTACGTGGTTTTAGAATCCTGTTTGTAGCAAAAGAAATAAAAATGCCTGAGAGTTCTGGTAAACTTTTAAAAAAATTTCAACCTTGTTCACAATGAGCTTCTCAAAGCTCCCCTTTCCATCTTTTATTTTCCAGACAAGGAAAGAATTTTAATGAAAAGTCTGTTCTGGTATTTACAGCCTTTCTCAATATAGTTTGGGATTCAATATTAGAGCTGGGAAAGATTTGCAAAAAAATTTTTGGCCTATTGGTAAATATGTGAAAATCCAAAAACTGTGAACAACATTTAAGTTTAATTTAAATTTCATTTATCCCAAATATTTTATCTAAAGGATAAAGCTACACTAAGATAGGTAAAAGTCCATTGCTTATGTTTCAGTTTTCAGGAACTCAGCAAGACAAATAGAGGGATCACAGCTTGTAGAGTTAAACCTCAGCAGTCACAGAGAATCTGTGCTGGAATCACTCTGGCAGAGTTTTTAATCTAAAGTAGATCCACATTATTCTTGTACAGAGAAGTGTCCAATGAATGCCACCAGCAGAACCCAGGATGAAATTCCTCTAATTTTGGAGCAGATGTGTAAAATAAGTCAAATGAATCAAGTCCTAACTCCACTTTTTTTTTTTTTTTTTTTTTTTTTTTTTTTTTTTTTTTTTCCCTTCACTGTCTCAAAATTCCTGGATTACTGAACAAGACTTAAATATCTATGGTGTGAACTCCTGCTGCAGCTGTCTTTGTGGAGTCTCAGGTGACTTGGACACCACCAGGCTCTTGAAAACTTTGGCATGAAAATTTCCCTTTCAACCCCTGCACTCAGCAGTTTCTTTGATATAAACTGTAGAAGTCACTGGAAATAAATCATTTCTAAGACTTAAGACATACAAGTTCTGTTCCTAAACAAGGTCATACAAATAGAATTTTTAGCTCCACATTGCCAAATGAAATAGATTTTCAGACCCAGCCCCTCAAATCTGCCAAGCTTTTCTAAGAAGGACCACTTCAGCTGCTGAGTGAAAGTGTAGGGGCCACTGCACGTCTAAGTGGGACTGATATTACCTGGCTTCATTAATTTGACAATTAGCAGCTGAGTTTAGGCTGTAATTATCAGTGAGAGCTAGGTATTTGCAGGGTGTGATTCATCCTGTCCTCAGGAAGAAGGCACCAATATTTGGGATGAATCAGCTCTGGAAGGCTCTGTCTCTTTCTGTTGATGACAAAAGGAACGTAGCTGAAATTAGCTGACATATTTGAGGCAATTAAAATTACAGCTTATGAATGAGGGTCTTTATTTGGTATACCAGGAATTTCATCCTCCTGAGGGTGATGTGAGGATAATGCTGTGTGAGAGTCTCAGGGCTATCCTTTTGAAAGTCAGTAACTTTGCTCAGCTACAGGCAAGTATTTCTTCCACATTTCAACGTGACAACTTCAGATTTGCCTCGTCATCCATCCCAGAGGTAGCAGAGCAGAATCATGGAAGAAAATAACATCTTCCAACCCAATCCCCTGCTTTATATCTCCCTTATGACTACCTGGAGATTAGTTTTGGTTAGAGCCTGATGCTTTTTTTTTTATTGTTTCAGGCACATTTACATGCTGGCAATTTTTCTGTGCTACCCCCACGCCCAATTGCCAACAGCTTGAAGTCTCAGCGTGATGCAGCTGTGACAAAGCTGTGATTCACTGAAACTTCTGAAAACCCTTTTTAGGGAGCTCACCCTGTGTCATCAGCCAGCAGTCTCTGCTTTAGGGAACCTCATGAATTCTACAGTCAGACCCACTCCCAGTGAGGGTCATTTATTACAATGCTGAGGTGCTCTAGTTTGGGATGAATTTAATCCCTTTGGAAATCCATCACAAAAATGCCATTGATTGCCTAAGACTGGGACTTCAGCCCTTATTTCCTTTAAGCCAGGTGAAATTGGAAGATTTTCAAACACGAAATAAAGAGGTTAAGGCTGAGTTTTAAATCTGAGTCTTAGACTCTGTAATGAGGAATCTCAAGTAACGAGAAAGGAGTAATGAGAAATCTCAAGTGCTAATCATTATTCAATACTTTTATTTTGGTGGCTTTTGTTTTGACAACAGAAAAGAGCTCCAATTGATTTGACTTTCAGATTGTGTCTGCTTGAATTTCTGGTATATTCTCTCATGAGATAAGGAGGGGAAGGTCCAGCTGGAATACCAAGTGTGAGCAAGGATGCATTCAAGGAGAAAAGGAAAACATTCCTCTCCTTCATTTGCAGAGCTGCACGTCCTGCTGTGGCTCTTCTTGCATGTGAATGAGTGGGAAAGCCACTGACAATCTCATTATGGAAGATCAAATGTGTGATGTTCTCTGTGATTTTCTTTATTTAGGGGCACTTTTTTTTTTTTTTACAGGATGTGCCAGAGATTGGGATGGTTTAACCTGCTGGCCCAGAGCCACTTTTGGGGAAGTGGTTAAAATTCCCTGCCCACGATTTTTTGAAGAATTCACCAGTACTCTTGGCAAGATTTTTTTCCTATTCTTCTTATCCCTATTTTTTTTTTTTTAATTTTATTTTTAATGAATTCTAGTAGTGGAGGATTCCTTCATATTTTCCTGATTTACAATGCTCTTATGTCAGTCAGCATTCAGTAATTATCCAGATACACATCTCGGCTTGGGGTCAATATTGACACTCTTGTGTTTTGTGTTGTGCTCTACTGAATTGTTTAATCCCTTTGGTGATGTAAGTACAATGGACAAATGCACCATGCTGCTAAATTTATGAAGGAATGTGTCCTAGAATCACTGATATATAAAACTGTACACTAATTAATATTAGAAGGAACCTCCTGAGGTCAGCCAGTACAATCTTCCAGTCAGAGCAGGACCAAGATTAAAACTTGTATGGAGCTTCCAGTCTGGAAAAGAGGGCTCAGGGCTTTGCCCAAAATCCCCAAATATGTGTAAATATATAATTTGATTTCCTCTGTGGAAGGAATGGATTTGCAGACTTGATTTTCCATATGAAATGCACAAGTCCCACTGCATCTTGAAATGATTGGGAACATGTCCCTCATTTTTTTAAAAGGATAGATGTAGAGAATATTGTCATTCTTATAGCTAATCTCACTGAACATGACTCAACCTGTAAGTCCCTAACTTAGGAATCAAAGGGATAATAAGAAATTGTTGCTACTCATCAAAACTTAAAGAGCAGCAGCACCAGCACCTCTAATTAATTTTCTGCTGTGTTTTCCCATTGAAGGCTTCCTTCAGAGGAACTGTACACAGGAGGAATATTGGTCAGAGCCATTCCCACCATACACCATTGCCTGTGGCTTTGATGAAGGCTCCAGTAAAGGACCTGAGGATCAGGTGGGAGTTTCATTTCCTGCTTCTGAGCATCTCCAGATCATCCTCTCCTGAGTATCTGGATGCTTCACACATCTGAAAATTGCCCATTTTCAGGGCTAAACCCAAAACTTTTCGGTATACTTAGAATTTGTTTAACAAATTAGGCTTAACATAAAGCAAGTGAGCAGCAGTCAGCACTTTCCTCCTCAACCAAAAGTCTCCTCTTGGTTAAACTCATGCTTAGTTCACCTGTCCAAACTAAGATTTGGGTCTCTGACAGAGGTGATGTAAACCCTCATCATGAACACCTCTCCCAGGGAAACCCTACCCACCAGTCCTCAGGGATTTTTTTCAGGGAAAAATCCTTTGGATCTCTCCTATTTGTATTCTTTTCCAGATTTTATTTGAGTCATAGAAAAGATATTTCTTAAGTTTATAGCCTGGTGGTCAACACACATCCTTAGGAGAGAAGGAGGGAAGTGGATCTTGGATGCCACTGAGTATTTCCACACCTTATCTCAGGTATTCAGTGGAGGAGGAAGTGAATATTTTTCCTCTCTGAAAATCATCATTCGTGCTCAATTAAGCTTCAGAATTTCTTTCACATCCACATCTTGATATGATGTAAATTTTCACATTCCTCCTCATCATACTGGTGTTCATATCTAGAGCTCAATGACCATCTATAAATAAGAATATTTGTACTTTGCACTTTGGGGAAAGATAAATGTTTTTAAAGCTTAAATAAATGCTTAGAAAGTTTGAATAACCACTTAAAAACCTTCTAGAAAGATGCTGGAAATAATCTGAACAGTTCAGAGGGATGTAAATTCATAAAAGGATGTGTATTCTGGAGCACAGATCTCCAGCCCCCATGGATTTCTCCCACAGGACTAAACTCACTCTCCAGGTGGCTTTCTCCAAGCAGTCCCTGGATTATGCTAAGCCAGGCATTATTTCTGGCTGGTCTAGGCTAAAATCAAGCAAGGACCTATATCTCTATTTCACAATGATGGCAAGTTTCTGCACAGAGCTGCAGTCTGTGCTCTGCCTGTGTTTAGTTTGTTATTCCAGTCAATTCCACAATGTTTGACTACAAAAGGAAGATAAAATCAGCAATCTCTGCTGCACTGCACACATAGGGAAGTGAGTAAAAAAATCTCAGTTGTGTCCTAACAGAACCACTTGCTTTGTATTTTGTATGTGCAGTGAGAACTTTTGACGTCTTTTATATTTAGTGTTGTTTCTTAATCCATCCTACAAAACCAGATAAAATAATTGAATCACTTTATTATTAAATTCAATAACTTCTTTTCTAATTTTCAGCTGTGTTTTGAAAATACTGTATAAATGATCAGGACTATTTCAGAAACACCAGGATGATTCATATCATGTCAGGGATATAAGATCTCTTTATGGATCTATTTAAAATTGCTAATTTGTTGTCTCAGCCTAGAATTGTAGCCTTTTGTATAAACAGATTAGGGATCAATTAGAGAACAAAGTGTCCACTGGGTTTATAAGGAGAAAATTTGCCTGGGTTCAGAGAATTTACTGTCTTGGGATTTTAAATAATTAGGTGATCTTGTAGTGACTCAGAATAAAATTTGCATAGTTAAAGCCAAGTAAACAAGCTTTATTTTTCTTAGGACAGAGGATTAGGATTTCTTAGAATATAGACCTTAATTGAAAACAAGTGAATTATAAAGAATTTACAGTGCTACAATATACAGCAAGGACTGAACTGTTTGTCCAGAGAATTAAGGACTCTGAGGTGATTTCCATGGCTTTTAATTACCTTCACAACCTGATGTAACTATCAATTTTTCAGCTTTCTCACCTGCAAATTGAGAGTTTTATTTCTCTTTCAGCTATAGCTGTTTATGAAAATCAATACTTATTGAATTTGGCCCAAGTCTAAAGTAACAGATTCACAAATCTCCCACCAGAATGTTTCAGTGCTCCAGAGTTTTTATGCACTGACATGAGAAAAGGTGCTTATATTTCACAGTTAATATTTTCCTGCAGAACATGCTCAGAGGGGTCAGATGAGCCTGTGGACTGTGAAACTTCTCTCCTGTGTGGGGTTGAGCAGGACTCACAGGAAAGCTTTTGTTAGTAGTGGTGGAGGGAAAATCCTGAAACTGATCTTGAGCATGAAAAACAGAGATTGTGGGACTGAGTGAGGGAAATGTGTCCCAGTGGAATGAGCAGCCCAGGGTGCATCCAGCACAACCCCCTGCATTGGGCTGTGTCTCTTTTTCCCACAGAAATCCTATTATTCTGCATTTTGGCGTGTCTACACCGCTGGC
Organism: Vidua macroura; assembly: GCF_024509145.1. Lineage (NCBI taxonomy): Eukaryota > Metazoa > Chordata > Aves > Passeriformes > Viduidae > Vidua > Vidua macroura. The sequence continues at coordinate 3,338,556 of NC_071571.1, forward strand.
TATGCAGCATCCGTGACTTCGCTCATTACAGCTCTAATTGTCTTTGCTGCCTTCAGGTAAATATAAATGCTTTTTCTCAGCATGCCTTAAGACAATTTCTCTCAGATCCTCTGTGCTTTTGTTTTGTGGGATTTTTTTTATGGTTGTTTTCTAATCATTCTGAATCATAACTCCTTTGATGGTGATGGATCCTTCTCTACTCGTGCTGCAGTGCTTCAAATGTTAAAACAATCAAGCTGGGCATTCTCTCTTAATCTCCTTAATGACACCATACAGTGGAAATGCCCTCACTTTAGATAATTTTTAACATTTTTTAATCATTCCTACAGTGCACATCAGGACTGACTCTGCAGAAACATTGTCACATGTCCTGGGACCAGACAATTCTTATATTGTCCATTTCTTCTGTGAAAGGCTATTGCTTCCATAACTGAGAGCTATAAAAAAGAGATTTAATTAAATTTAATTAAATCATTTGATGATGTTGGTTATTAGGAAGTGGACCTGGGGTTTGGTTGGGGCAGAGCACAGAGCAGCTGCCTGACTGGAGTGGGTTGGCAGTCTCAAAGGTCATGGCCCTTACCAAGGGACCCAGGAGCACGAGGCTGATGTGTCCAAACCTTGAGGGAGATTCCTTCAGCTCAAGGCAAAATGTGCACAGGGCAGTCTAGGGAAAGGGAATCATAGGAATATTGGGCTGGAAAAGACATTTAATATCATTAAGTCCAACCATTAATTAACCCAGTACTGCTGAGTCCATCACTAACCCAGGACCCCAAGCACCACAGGTAAGTGTGTTTTAAGTTCCCACAGAGACAGGAACTCAACTGATGCCCTAAGAGGCTGACCTAGAACAGAGGCTAGACAGAGTTAAAGGAACAAAGTAGGGATTTATTAAAAAGGCCTTCAAAGGATACACCAGGGGCAGTGCAAGAGCCTGGCCAAGGCTCCACCCAAAATGGACCCAAGACGGATGCCGGGTCATGAGTTTTCTCACTTCTATAAGTTTTGGTCCATTTCCATATTGGGGTTAATTGTCCAATTACAGCTTCAGGTTATGCAGTCCCATCCTCCCAGTTTGCTCTCCTCAGTTCACTGTTGTTTGCACTTTTTGGGCCTGAAGCTGCAGCAGTGTGCTTGGTTCTCAGGCTGGAAAAGGATTGCTTTGTGTGACTGAACTGTGAGGAGAACTTGCTAACACTTTATATGAAGTTCAGAGTCACACACTAAGGCAGTGCAGCATCTGGAAAATATGAAAGCTAAAACTTAAGGCATCACAACCACTTCCCTGGGCAGCCTGTGCCAGTATTGACAACCCTTTCCATAAAGACATTTTCCCTAATATCCAGTGTCAACCTCCTCTGCCACAACCTGGGGCCTTCTCCTCTTGTTCTGTCCTTGTTACCTGGGGGAAGAGCCCAGCTCCATCCGACTGTCCCCTCCTGTCAGGAGCTGTGCAGAGCCAGGAGGTCCCCCCTGAGCCTCCTTTTCTCCAGGCTGAGCCCCTTTCCCATCTCCCTCAGCTGCTCCTCATCAGATTAATGCAGTTCAGGGCAACTGCTCTGGAGCCATCCTATAACATGTGACTGACACCAATTCAATCCTTTCTTTGGCACAAAAGGGGCTGAAAAGCCTGATGCAAGCTTGTTTAACAAAAAATATTATTAAAAACAATTAAGAGGGATTATCATAATCCAGCCCAAGAGTCCCACAGTTCCTCTCTGCTTCTGGCATCTCCTTTAAATGTGTGGTGATCCAAGGACAATTATCCTGGAATTTTTATTAGCTGAAAAAGGTAACAGCTTCTCTGCTCCCTCCTGTCTCGCTGCCTCTCAAACAGTGACAGATCATTTATTGCTTTGCAAGGTGTCTGTGTGCTCCTGTTTGACTTTTGATGAGACCGTGAGAGACCTTTCTCAAGAACAATTTTTATTTTCTCTTTCCATGCCAGAAAATTCCACTGCACACGGAATTACATCCACATGCACCTGTTTGTCTCCTTTATCTTGAGAGCAGTTGCTGTTTTCACCAAAGATGCTGTTTTGTTTGCAGATGAAACTATGGACCACTGCCTCATGTCAACGGTACTGAACCTCCCCTCTCTCTCACCCTTGACTGAACATTTAATTCTTTGCCTGAAGGCAACAGGGAGATATTTTCATCCTATTTCTCCTATTGCTGAAACTGAAATCTTTAAACAAACAATATTATGTAACCCAATGACCAAGTGCTAAGGCTGCACACAGCTTTGATATTGAGGTCTGGTGACTCTAAGAAAGCTCTAACAATTTCCACCAGTAAAGAATTTAATCTGTGAGATAAAACCCCCAATATTTCCCTTTCAAAAATCTAAAATAAAGTCTATTTAAATTACGAAACCCTAAACTTACGGAAATTTTGTTGTTTCTTCATTTTATGTGGCAACGTTGAATTTTGCCTAGAGTTCTATAGAAACCAACCATAACAAGAGTAGGCCTAAAAAGTTTTTCTTCCTCTGGACTTCCAGGTTGCTTGTAAGGCTGCTGTGGCCTTCTTCCAATTCAGTATTTTAGCCAATTTCTTCTGGCTTCTCATCGAAGGGATCTACCTGCAAACCCTGCTGCTGCTGACCTTTGTTTCCAACAAGAAGTTTGTGTGGTGGTTCATATTTACTGGCTGGGGTTAGTACTCCCTTCCTCTCCGTGCCCTTCAGTATTTCTGGTTGCTTGCAGAAGTGGATAAAATCTGTGTTTTGAGGTAAAAGGAGCCTGTCAAAGGTGACGCTTTTCCGAGGGAAGTTGCCCGTTCATCCACTACTGCTGCATCATTGTATTCCCTTTTATATCTTAGTTATTTGCACCGTGGTGGTGAATAGTCCAGGCCTCAAGAGAATGAGTGATATGGCCGGATAATATCCTAAAAATATGTTAAATTCCTCCACTGACTAAAGAAGTTTGGGTGACTAAGTTGCCTTTTGTTTGTAGCAAGCAGAATTTGACAGATAAATCTTTTAAATTGTGTCAGTCCACGCCTAGGAATCAAACAACGTTATTTTTCTGCTATTTTCAGAGATCTCCTGACTTCAAGGGATCTTTTGAGGTTATGCAGCAATTGAAGTTATGTCTGATATTCAGAATAGGAATGTGAAATAAATTTCTTTCACTGCTCAGAATTGTTTATTGTGACTCTCAGATATTCCCATGTCTCACCTTGGCTGGTCTAAAATGCAGGCGCCCAAACTGAGTAGATACAATGACATTTTTTGACTTAGAAGTGAAATCCAAATTATCCTGAATAAATATTAATTTATCCTTCACCTTCAGGTTTTTAGGCTTTATTTCATGCAATTAAATTTTTTTTGGAGCTATTCCAAATAGGGTTGTCTGAAAGTAGACTCTCAGCCCTTGATTAATCATGGCCAAGTTGAGATAAGAAAGCAAACAACTCAATTAATAATGTGGTAATCCTCATCTCCTTCTGCAATCAATGGAAGGTGAGAGATACCTCAGGGGTAACTCACATCTTAAGTGATGTGGAGGGAAATATTTATTTTCATTAATTAAAAAGCCAGCTTGAATTTAACAAGGTCCCAGCTTAAAGGACTTGAGCAAAGGGCAAAAATTTGGAAGGACAAATTCTGAGCCCTTTCCACGCATCTCAAATGATACTTAGAAAGAAATTCCCTATATTTCTATAGAATAATCAGTGAAAAACTCACCTGTTTCACATTAGAGTCCCTTTTGTGGCAGCTTTGAAAGTCACTTAGTCTTTGCAAATTCAATTCCACAGGAGGAGAGACAATACAATTTCTGCTTTATAGGCCTTAAAAAACTCCAGTCAAAAATGTAGAAGGACAGAAGGATAAGCAGTGATAAAGTGAGGCTAGAAATCACTGGATTCAGTTAAATTTTCATGGAATTCTTATCAGCTGGTTGGTCTGGGGTGATTAGTAGAGTCTTTAGGACAAAATTATGAACTCTTCCAGCTGCTCTGCAAAGGATTTTTGTTGGCCACAGTCCATAAGATGAAAGAGCCCCAGCTAAATAAATGCTTACTCCAGCTTCATAAGTGCTTGTAATTCCTATCCAAACCTTCAAGTAATTTTTTACATTTATTTTTGAAAATGTAGTTTTACAACACCCCCTCTTCTCCTTTGTTATGATTTCCATCTCCTGCCCTTTTATTCCTTTCTTTTTTTTCCTTTCCCTGAACTGCAAATTAAATTCTTTCATAAAGTGATTGAAAATTGTCTGACCCATAAATTGAGTTTTAATCCAACCTGCTGCACTGTGAACCTGTTGGAGTAAAGATCCCATGGGACAGGATATTCAAACCAATTCTTCTGTTGATTTGCTCAGGAGCTCCCACTGCTGTGATGTTTGCTTGGGTCCTCACACGAATCCATCAGCAGAACACTGGGTAAGTCAGAGCTGGGATAAGGAACACAAAAAAAATCCTGTTTTTTATGGTGTTCTGTTTTTCTGAGGGAGAAAAAAAAAAGATGTGTACAGAAAAAGGTAAGGGGAAGAAACTCTCATGATTCAAAATTGTACCTCTAATTTTTACAGCTTGTACATAAGTGAGAAAATACTTTTAAGTTTTGTGATTTTTATGTCCATACCATGGGGTAAGAAAACCTGGAAATATATTAACTACTGAAATTTAATTTAAGTTCTCTAATGCCCAGTCTTTGAAATAATTGTATTTCAAGAAAACTGCTGTTTCAGTATAAAGTCAACTATAAATAACTAACCCTAATCTCTTCAAATGAGAACTTCTCAAACAATCAGTGTTGTCTCCAGTAATTTCTTTTTTTGTTTCCATTCAATTATTTTTATTTTGTTTTATTTTTATCTGTATCTTTGAACACGAGCCCCACATAGAAGGATTGTTTGCTGTAAGCTATCCTGAAGGCTTTCAGATCATTTCACATCAGCTAGAAAAGATACTATTTTATACCCACCTGCTCAAAACTCAGGAGAGTTGAATAAGAAGTTGACTTGAGAGTGGTAAGAAGAGCAGGAAAGAAGCTTAAAAATACAAATGTGGTTTTTTTTTTTTTTACTTTGCTTTGAATCTGTGATTCCTGCTGATTAAATGTTCTTTAGATTAGACTACAGGGAAACCAGGGACATTTAGACAGTGATTTAAAACTTAGTGTCCACCACTTTCCTTTCCTGTGGCAGGAGTGCTGTTGTGTGTTATGGGAAGCTCCCATGGGACAGATAAGAAACCCAGTTTTGTTTGTTGTTCCAGATGTTGGGATGATGATGAAAATGGAGTGGTGTTATGGATCATCAAAGGCCCCATCCTGCTGACTGTATTAGTAAGGTTTTTTTTTTTCCCTCGAGTTTCTGCATATAGATAATTTTATCTAGTGTGCTTTTACAATGAGTTCTTATGATTGTAACTAAAGACAAAAAAATCTGCCTTCTCCACAGATTTATACCAGCTGAATTTAGGGAGGGAGCAATCTGGTTTTTAGGTCTGTATCTGGTATAATCCCTGTCATAAACAATGATGAGAACAGGGGGAATTTTTTAGGCAATTTAAAATCTAAATTTAAAATCTAAAATTAAGTTCTGACCAGAAGTGCACAGCATTAATATCAGACATAAAATGATATTAAGATGTGTAGGTATACAATAATTCAATGTAACTTTCACCATATTTTATCTACAACTATATATTGGTGGGAAATATAATTATTATTTCTAAAGCTATTGATCTGAGCTGAGAAGAGATGAGCATTGGTTTATAGCAGTGCAGTTCCTAAAAGTGGGGATTTTTAGTTATTTGTATCAACTGGAGGCATGTCTTGGATTGTAGTAAATTTACAGATTTTGTCTTGTCTTTACAGATTAACTTTATTATATTCATTAATGTGATCAGGATTCTAGTCCATAAATTGAAATCCCAGGAGGGAGGAGGGAGCCATTCAAGCCACTTTGTGTAAGCATTTCTGAGTTTCTTAGGATTGACCTGTTCTAACTGCTGCAAGAAAATTTTTTATGGGTAGGAGAACAGAATGTTCTACTCCTCTTCTAATAGAAAGAGAAGAAATGAGAATGAGAACTTTCTTTTTCAGCCCAAATATCACAGTCATTTTTACTTCAGGGCAAAAAGGGTGGGGTGCATATGTCAGAGACAAAGAGAAAAGTAAAATAATAAAGTATGAAACTTGAAAAGCTTGAAAGTGTAAACACCAAATGTCAGGTGATTGACCCATCTCGCTCCCAGTCCTTCCCACGCAAATGGCCGCATAGAGAAAGATGCAGATAATTTCATTTTAATCCTTTGCAGTAACAGGGTAAATCTGTAACCAAGCCTAGTCCTGGCTGTTTACAAACTCCTCACAAACCATTGGGGATCCCAGCAGTGCAGTCACAGGACCTTTCCACCACTTCTCTGCATGCAGCTGCCTCCATTTAGAGCTGCTCTCTGAATTTTAAAATGCTCCAACATACAATTGCTGTCGCTCATTCCCTGTTTCTAACAGTGCATTGTTCTTTAATTCTTGCCTTTCCAGGAGACTTGCAAAGTCCACGTTACTTTTGATCCCCCTCTTTGGGGTGCACTACATTGTATTTGCATTTTTCCCAGAGAGCACTGGTCTGGAGGCTCGGCTTTATATCGAGCTGGGCCTGGGCTCATTTCAGGTAAGATGGACAGAAGGTTTAACAGCCCTGAGATGTTTGGTCTGTACCACCACACTTCAGGCTGGCTATTAGAGCAGGATTTGTTACTGCATCCAAATTCAAGGCACACATCCCATCTCACTCCTTCACGAGCTCTTCTGTTGCTTGCTCCCTTATTATTTGAAATTTCCAGGTCAGACTTCATATGAATAATCACCAAATAAATAAAATATCTATGTTTATTGAATAACAATGACAGAGCACCACGAAGACAAGTCTGTGGATTAAGGTGAACTGATTGAAAATGATTTCACATGTAATAACAATAAGAGGGGTGGTAAATAAGAGTACATAACCACCTACTCTGCCCTTACCCTTCAGGAGTAGTGAACCATGTTAATATCTCATTGTTTATTTTGCTGTTTCACTACTCAGAACAACAACATGGATTTGAGAGGGTCAGGGCCTGTGTGTGGTATATTTTGTACTGAACAGCTGATTTCTTTTCCCATCCCCTTTCACCTGTACCCCACCACAACTTGTCCTCATTGACACGTGTAGCAAACGATCCCTGTTCCATGCTTGCCTTATGTGAGGGAGAATTTGTTTGTAGGATACAGTAAACAGCAAGTTAATCCTTGTTGTCTCTGTACAAGGGCAATAATAAATATAAAATGTCACCAGCCCACTGAGAAATTTAATTCTACTATGAAAACTCAATAAATAGTGTCACACTGCCTGAACTCCAATAGAAAACTGGGAAATATGCATTCTTTGTTGTCTTACACACACTGTGAATGAAACTCGATGTCTGTTATTGATTCTAGATTTTAAATCCATGTTTTTTCTCTCCCTACCCTCCCTGTCCTAGGGTTTTGTTGTTGCTCTCCTATATTGCTTCTCAAATGCAGAGGTGAGTAGCAAGTACATGAGATTATCAAAACCTTTAAAACTCACAGTTCCCTTTCGGTTTTTTTTAATTTCTTTTCCTATTTTCAGAACAGATCAGTCTTTGATCTGCTCCTGAAACCATGACATTCCCATATCTTTTTTGTCCCTTGGTAGCTTTGTTGACTTTGTTTGTATTCATACAGTTCTGGCAGGAGGACACAAAATAAACTTTGAAGCAATGACCCTTTAAAAATGGTTGCTGAGTTTCCTGTCAGGGGACTTTTCTCCTGATTTATGTTTGATAGCTGTCATGAGGATAGCTCAATGGAAAGCTTGTAGAGCTCCTCACTTTCTCTAGGTTTATTTTCGCCTGGTGACTTTCGTCATTTCCCCATTCCCCCTTTTCCCCCTTTTTCCCCTTTTTTTCTCATTTTTCCCCCTTTTCCCCCTTTCCCCTCCTTTTCCCCTCCTTTTCTCCCCCTTTTCTGCCCTTTTTCCACTTTTTTTCCCCTTTCCCCCCCTTTTTTCCCCCTTTCCCTCCCCTTTTTTTCCCCCTTTTTTTTCCCCTTTTCCAGGTCGCCTCATGCAATCAGGATTTTTGTTCAAATACTTCCTTTCCTGCTTTCATAACACTGGTAGAATTTGGGTAAACTCCCTGCAGTTGAATGTAGTGAGCCTATAATTTAAAGACCTCACTAAATTTGCTGGCACTTTCCCCCAAAAGAAACGAACAAATCTGATTAAAAAAAAACGTAAAACCACATCTCATCCTCAGAATAAATCAGTTGAGAATGACACACTAATGGTGCCTCAGTCTCTGCAGTGGCTCAAACTTGGACAATTCTCATAGAGCATGGAATTATTAATGTTGGAAAAGCCTTCCAAGTCCAGCCTGTTCCCAATGCCCACCTTGTCCCCAGCCCTGAGCACTGAGTGCCACCTCCAGGCCTTCCTTGGACTTCTCCAGGGATGGGGACTCCAAATCTCCCTGAGCAGCCTCTTCCAAGGCCTGAGCACCCTTTCCATGGGGAAATTCCTCCTGGTGTCCAACCTGAGCCTCCCCTGGAACAACTCGAGGCTGTTCCCTCTCCTCCTGTTCCCTGGGAGAAAGAAGAGGCCAACTCCCACCTAGAACCTCATCTCAGGGAGTTGTGGAGACCAAGAAGGTCCCTCCTGAGCCTCCTTTTCTCCAGGCTGAGCCCCTCAGCTGCTCCTCACAGGATTTACTCTCCAATCCCTCCGTTGCCCTTCACTGGTCACACTCCAGCCCCTCACAGGAATGGCTAAATGGAGGTGGCAAGGTGCAAGTTGTCGGGGTCTGCTTTGCTTGGAATGACCCCAAAGTCGTACAAGTCCTTGTTCCCCAGCCCGCGCAGCCAAAGAAAAGGTCTGGAACGTGTCCAATTGCTTTTTCAAGGTTGTTTATTTCTTCTTATCTGTAACGTTCTTTCTCTGACCTGCCGAGGTCTGTCCAGAAAGGAAGCCATGGCAGTCTGCCCTGAGCCTCGGGTGGCCCCCTCCTCATATACTCAAAACTACGTGTAGTCTGTTTACAATTTTGTGCCAATTCCCGTCATCTATGTCAGACAGTGAATCTCTACCTTAAACCAATAGAAAAGTGTCACCATCACACCAGGACATGGAGGGCAAGACAAAGGAGAAAAAGGCTAGGACACGCCCAGATTCCTCCATCTTGTACCCCCTTGAACCCCATTCAAAAATCCCAAAATTCTACTTTTCCACCCTGTGTTAGTTCAAATATCACACTGCTCAAACCCTTGTGGCTTGTAATTCCTCACACAGAGCTGTCAATTTTTTCCATGGGCTAAAATCGAAGCCACAGGTGTTTTTGACTTCATGCCAAGGTCTCTGAGCCCCTGCCAGGGTCTGGAGACAGCCAGGGCAGCCAGAGGGATGTCCTGGACTCCAACAGCAAGCAACCCTACCCAAGGATGAGTAATTCCTAAAATATCTTCGTTACTTAGGAAAACAATTTATAATACCCATTCTGAGAGAGTGCCTTCAAGACTTAGTTGTGAATACAGAAAGCTCCACTTCCAACCTGCTTTCCATATCACAGACTCCTTGCCAGCAGCCTTTTAATTGCTTCAACAGCCTTTTAATAGCTTGCATATTGTACCTCACAACACAGAAATTCAGAAGGTGTTAAAAACAGGACAGGCAGAGCCTGATCTCTGGCCCAAGATGAAGCTGGGTTGGCTTTTTTCCACGTTTCTTAGGGATAACTGCTCCTGGAGCAGCTTGGCCACTCATTACCACTCGGCAGTGCATCTGTTGTGGTTCCTTGCAATCATAAAAACTAATTATTATTTTCTCTCTGTGCGTGTTTCTTCAGTTTTGAGTGTCTGTGACAATGTGAGAGACTGGGCTGCTGCCAGGCAAGGTGTTATGAGTATGGATGAAACTGAGGAGTGCTGGAGGGCCTTGAGTTTGCTGGGATAGAGCTGGAATACTGGTTTGGTGGAGGAAATCTCTCTTATTTATTAGATTCTTGGAAGATCCAGAGACCCATCCATGAAGTTGTACTCAGGGGTTGTCAGTGTGGTTAACAGAGAAAGTTAAGGCAGAATAGGGGCCACCAAAATGATAAATATTGCCAGTGACCTGCCCCGATGGCCAAATGTACTTCTGCATGCCATCATCTGAGTGTCTGAAATTAAAACTTTCTTTCTTTTCAAAAGGAATAAGTACAGAGTTCAAATTCTTCTAAAATGGGTTAAGGCTTAATCCTGGCTTATCTGGGCTAAGTACTCAAGCAGACCTTTGGGCATATGTTACCTCCAGTGTTCATTAAGCCTTAATTTTCTCTTTGTTTGTAACTTCCTGTAGGTTCAAACTGAGCTGAAGAAACAACTGTGCAAGTGGCAGTACCAGGAGTACCTGACCTTCACCCACAAGCACGGGGCTTTGTCCAGAGAAACCAGCCCAGTCAACTACGTCACTCAGCTCTCCCTGCTGGACAAAATCAGCCCCAAAAGGAGAACCTCTGTGCTCCAGGATGGTGTCACCACTGTCTGAGGGGTCTCAGCAGGACCAGTAGCTGTGACTCTGCAATGTTCCACCCATGAGGTGGCCAACTGGATCCTTTGTGGCTTTCCATAGTGTCAGGAGCTCTCACTGCTAACAGTGAAGGGATGGGACTATTTTGGGGCTAAGAATGATTTATTTTGCTCAGATAAACATCAGTCTCAGAGGCTGTGAGATTTCAAAGGAGCGAACAGCTGGCCATAGCTCAAAGTAGTCACAAGTTCTTTGTTACAAGATAATATAGAACTTTCCACCCCAACAAAAAGCCATTACAAGGTTTATTTTACTTTTCTCACCTATCACCTTTACTTACTTCTCCTGTACTGCAGATACTTTTGTCCAGTGGCTTCTGTCACACTTGAACATATGCCTCTGTTATAACTTCTAAACTCTTAGCTTACTCCATACAACCACACCCCTAAATTATACACCCTTCACCACCTTATCAGTAGAGTTTCACACTTACTTAAGGCAGATTCTTACAACCACAGAGACATAACTTTATGATTTTTCTGCTTAATGTCTGTGTACTTTATTTTTACATCAATCCAAGCTCCTTGCAAGGCTGCAGATCAAACCCTCCTGTCTCTTTGGAAGTTTCTGTCTTTCCATTTCCCACAAGGAGCCTTCTGTAAATTCTCTGTCCTGAACAGGAGCTGCTTTTCTCACCTGGCACAGATCTGCATGACAACCCTGGTTCTCTCTCTCCTGAAGCATAAAACACCCTTCTTTTGTTGTGAAAATTTTCAGATTTTGAGCTAGAGTGAATCTACAGATTAGCAAACAAAACAAAACAAAACAAAAACAAAACAAAACAAAACAAAAAAAAAAAAAAAAAACCCTCCCAAAAAACCCCAAAAAACCAAAACCCTAAAACATTAACTCCTCTGAGGCCCAGAATGTTTGTCATATCTTTGTTAGCATTTCCCAAAATTTCCAGTTTCTAAGACCATGATTCCTAACCATCATATGAAAGGGTTATTTGCTAGCCAAGCTTTGCCATAACGATTTTTGATGTTTTACTACTTGTTTTGAGATATCTTGAGACAATCTAATGGAAATTAAGCCCAGAAACCTGACAAGCACTTACTATGGAACAGTAATCTGCTTTAAAAGGAAACTCAAACCTTCTTCAGTGACACAAAACACCTGCTTGATTTTTTTTTTTTTTTCTTCTAAGCCTATTGAACAGAGATTAAATTAGGCCAGAAGATCCCAAACCCTTTATTGTCCAAAGAAAAATATGGAGCAGCCGAATATTAGGCAGATGATGTCAGAAGGAGTAAATCAGAGCAAACCCAATGCAGGTGCCAGCTGGGCTACCTTGTGCTCAGAATGACTTACACACCTAATCTTAGTGCCCAGATGTTGTTTTGTTTTTTTTTTTTTGGTGGGATAGACATTCAAAACCTTGAAGATCAGTCAGTGAGACACCCAAATAAAGGGTAATTTTGTGCTTTCTGAGGACCTGCCTTTGAGGACTGAAGTCTCAGTCCTGCCCAGCATTTCTCAGCTCGTTATCACCACACCCAGTGAAGTGACAGAACTGAAGGATGGATGATCTGCTCATTGCAGCACCAACACACAAAGAAATGCAGGAGGATCCTGACAGCACGACTGCAGAAGTTCAAAACGCAGGACTGAAATCTCTACATCAAAAGTCCAAGAATTCTCACCTTGGAAATACTTGGCATGGAGAATCACAGAGCAAACAATTAGGCCACAGAATATACAACTCAGAACCAATGTCAGCAATCCACAGGATTTACAGCAGCTTTTAGGAGAAATCAATTGGATCAGGCCAATTTTGGGGCTCACCAATGATGAACTTGCACCACTTTTCAACTTATTGAGAGGAGACTGCAACATTAAATCTCCCAGAACCCTCACACTGAGGCCCAAGAAACCCTTGAGATCCAGAGAGGCCCTTCAACAAAAACAAGCACATCGTTGTGCGATGCCACAATAATTTTGTCTTGCAGTGTTAGGAGAAAAAATGCAATTGTGTGGTCTCATATTTCAATGGGACACCTCAAAGTGAGATCCTTTGCTGATAGTCAGATGGATTCTCTTCTCCCACAGATCTCCAAAACCAATTTTTACAGCATTAGAGATGACAGCTGAGATCATAATCAGAGCCAGAGCGGGATTGCTGAGAGTGGCAGGCAAAGATTTCGCCTTTGTTCAGGGATCAGGATGCACACCCAGCTGTGAGGGCTGGGGAAGCAGAGCAAGCCAGAGCTGTGCTTGCAGCATTCTTTGGGTGACCTTCCTCTTTCATCAGGACTGAGCTGCACTCCACCTCAACCTCTCCAAAAGCAAAGAAAAGGCACAGGAGGTACCTGAGATGGGTCAAGACGGAAGCATTCCCAGGAAAACCTGCAACAGGCTTGGAGGACACAGCCATCCATTCACTGTTCGAGTCCCAGTATCAATTCAGCTTTAAAAAACCTGTATTCCAGTCCCTCAGTTTGCTCTGCCCTTGGTTAATTATTTAGGTCAGCAAACATTTGACTCCTGGAAATCTCTTTGCTGATTTTAGGTGCTTCATCTCTATTTCTGTTAGAGCAGAGGTGAATTGTCCAGGCTTCTATAAATACAATTCAATTAAGTTATTTATTAATTAGGCATTTAACCCATCTGTCACAATGTCATATGTTTGTTGTAAGGAGTAATTTTGTCTATTCTGACCTTCTTATCAGTTTTATTTTTGAAAGTAACCTCTGTTCCTGTGTTTTGTTGCTGAGCATAGTAATGAGAACCTGTATACAAAATGTATGATGTACATCTATAAAATGCAAGTGGCAATTACAGCTGTTGTGAGTTTGTACATTTCCTTTATGTCAGTTTGGATATTTCATTTGAGTTTGTACATTTAATTTTGTGTCAGTTTGGATATTTCATTTGAGGCTTTATAAAACAAAAGGTTAATAATCCTGGGGGGTGCTAAAATTTCTTGGAGAAATATTTGATTTGGGCTGTGAAAAGAACCCTGATCCCTTTTTGATGACACACCTGAGTTCGTGTGGGTGTGTTTATGAGTCAGGAATGCATAGGGCAAGGATGTTTTGCTTCTCAGAATGTTGGGAAGGCAGCAAAAGCATCCCAAGCAGTGTTTAACTGTGCTGTGTGTTCCGTGTGGAGCCACTGCCACCTCCTGGAGCTGGATGTGTGCAGCCCACAAAGCCAGGCAGGGCTCCCAAACCTCTCCTGAATGAGTTTTAAACCACTCCCAAAGGGCAGCTGCAAGAGATCATTAAATTGCATCAGCTGCTTTCTCCTCCGCTAATGCCCTGGTGTCTTTTGCAGAGTTTAACTCTGCAAGAATTCTTTTTAAATCCCTTTACAAACTCCATGACACCCTGAAAAGACAAAAATCTACATTTCCAGCTGTTTTTTATGGTGTTGAAACAAAGACAGTTTGTTAAGGTAACTGAAATTTCTACTGAGAGTAGATTTCTAACTCTGATACTGTCAGCATGTTTTTTTTCTGAAAATTTGATTGGTCGGGCTCCAAATTAAAAGAAATCCTTCCAGCAGGCAGCTTTATCTATTTTTCATGTTGAGAGCTTCCCTGAAGCTGCCTAATGCACCCAGAGCAAGAATTATTTGAGTATATGAGGAGGATTTGTTCAATTGCAGAAAATACAACTGAATTCAAAGTAGTTGCTCCTTGGCTAAATGAAGTTCTCCTCATTGAAATCAGGTGTCTAGGATTTGGAGAAAATGTGCTCTTGTCTTGTATTTTGTCTTTGAAATAGTGACTTGTAGAGTGGCTAAAAAACTTTTGGAGGTGCCTTTTCTTTCTCTGCCTAAAAAACCAAATCACTTAGGCTACATAAAACATTTAGAAATTTGAGTTTTTCCAGATTCCCTGTTTTACATTTGCTTTTTTATTTGATTTCTGTGATTAGGGAGACACTGACTGGTGCAGTCATTCTGCACGTGGTGGGAAGGGGAAACACATCCTCTGCTCCATTATCCAGCCCTCAAAAAAAAAAGGGCCTGAGGCTGCCTCAGTTCAAGGTGGAAATCCATGTGAAGGGCATTTACAGTATGGAAATGTAGCAAAAATGAAAATATGTGGATCTGCCCTGTCCTTCCCAATTCCCCACCTGTCCGTGGCTCCCTTTGCTCCCAGGTCCCGCCTCAGTGATGCTGTGGGGTGGTGATCTCCAGCCCTGCTGCTCCCTGACACATCTGTGACCTCAATTTCACTAAAGGTGTGTCCATTTTCCCATCCAAGCACATGGCTCCAAATACCTGTACTTTTGGCCAAACAAAGAGTTAAAAGAGGCAGCCTGTGTGGGGGATTCATGGATTCATGAGGGACAGGCAAAGGTTTATGGTAACTGATGGATGAAGATATCCATCAGTTATATCAGAATATAGAATATCAGAAATAATATCAGAAATAGTTCATCTTTTGAGGAATCCTCTGTTTCAGGAGTTTGAATGTACTTCACGGAATTCCCAGAATTCCCAGAATGACCAGGTTGGAAGAGACCTTCAAGATCATCGAATCCAACCCAGCCCCAACACCTCAACTCAACCCTGGCACCCAGTGCCACATCCAGGCTTTGTTAAACACACCCAGGGATGGGGACTCCACCACCTCCCCAGGCAGCCATTCCAGAACTTTATCACCTTTCTGTGAAAAACTTTTTCCTGATATCCAACCTGAATTTCCCTTGGTGCAGCTCAAGGCTGTGTCCTCTGGTTCTGCTTTAAAAATTTTTATTTGCTGCTTTAAAAATTGCCCTGATGATAAAACTCTTCAGGTTTACTTTGGCTATAAAAGAAAGGAAGCCTTGAAACCCATCTGGTGTTACAGAGACCAATCTATTTCCACTTTTGACCACTGGCAACGTCTTTGTTTGAGGACAACAATATTATTCCTGTAGGAATAATATTTATTCTCCTGTGGATCAAACCCAGAGGCACAGGGGTTTTTAGAGAGTGTGTTACATTTGGTTTGGTGATATTGGCCCACAGTCCTGCCTGATATCGATGCAGGGAGATAAACACCAGTGATTTATGGAGAAGGAACACTGCAAGGCAAAGACCTCACCCCTGGTTGGTCCAGGACTGACTTTGCCAGAAGATTCCAGGGTCTCCTTCCCATGAAGAAGCCAGTGAGCCCTCTTAGCCCAAAGAGCTTCTACTTCAGGAAAAGAATACACTACCCTGTAAGTTCACAGACAAAAAGTTCTCTTTGGTGCAATTTTATATCAGAACAGACTGTTACAAAATGATAATACATTTATTGTGTCATCTACAGCAGTATACATGTTAAAAACAATTTCTCAAAACACAAAAAAAGGTTAGAAAGCAGCAGTTGATATCTGTGTTTCCACCTCATAACAAAGCTGAATAACCCCAGATCCCATTACCAATTAAACCAATTTTGACCAAAAAAGGTCAGTATTAGACCCAACAGGCCAGTAACTTTGTACCTTGACACAGTCAAAAGCCAAAATACAGCTTTCCATCCGACAGCTTGGTTCTTCTCAGAGCTATAGCAGGGTGCATTGCCACTAAATTGACAAGTAGAAGGGAAAGAGAATGAACACACCAAGTATTTGTTTTTTTTTTTTTACAGATTATACCGATACACAAAGGCCTCTTGAGACTTCTCTGCAAGCACAAAGTCCATTGGGAAAGGCATATGCAGAAGCCTAAGTAATTTCAGACACTGAAGAGTGTCATATCACACAGTGTCATATCACACAGTAATTCTTCACATGGATGAATTCCCCAAAAGAAAGCCAATGGGAAATTGCAATTTGAATCATAAGAAGGTGAAAGACCACGAGGTTCAAGACATTGTTCAAGCTCTGCTGGTGTGTTTTCATACACAAAGTACAATGTGTATTTAGCTGAATTTAGCTCTTTAGTACAGATATACACGGAGCATCATTAACATCAGAGCATCCTCAGCTGCTACTGCATCCTCCATATCCTCCTAACTTGTTCTTAAATGCAATTCTGAACTGGTTGCACGTGCCTGACTGCTAAAATCAGAGGGTAAAAATCCTTTCTGTTTTATTTTTTTTTACTGCATGTGCACTGTTACTATGGTTTGTTCCTGGACGCAGAAGTGCTGGTTGTGTGGACACAATCTGACAGGGAGAAGAAAGCGTCCTGAAAACTCTCCATGAGAGCTCCTAACTCTTTAACAGGCATCCACATTCCCCAAATCTGGTTGGTAACACCCAACAGGAGCCAGCTCAAAGATGTTCAAAACCATAATTTCTCAGCATGCATGAGACAGAACAATAGTGACTGGGCAAATTTGCCAGGGAAAATTCATTTCTATCTAGGCCTCCTCAGGGTCAGCATCTGTCTCTAATCTGGTCAGGGAGATGTCCTGGTGGAGAGAAACAGCCACTTGCAAAGTGTGAATCATCTCACCCCGGAGCAGACATCAAAAATGTTTGATGCTTGTCCTCTGAAATTGCTCATTTCTCTCCTGTGACCAAAAAGGCAAAGTGGAGAAACAAGATTAAAGGAAGAAATCTTCACTTTTGGTGTCTAAGTGATGTGGGTGTGTCCTTAGACTTCTGCTCAAGATCTCTTCCAGGGGTTTAACTCTGAGCCAGAATAACTAATGCCAGTAGTGCCAGATGTTGAAAGGGACACATCTAATATTCAACTTATTACTCAACTTAATATTCAACTCCTAAGGAAGAAAACTACTTGAGAACACATATTTGGTTGTATTTTTGCACTATGTACGTTTCCACAGCTGCAAAAACGGGAGCCCAAGGATGAAAAGGTCTGACTTTGGACTGAATCCCACTCTGTGAGTTTATCTTTTCCCTCGATATCCACAGATATGACTTAGGAGCTACAGCAGACACTAATCCTGTCTGGATGCCAAGCAGGATCCCATGTGGTGTGTCCATCTATCCTGTTCTCACCAAGCCTTTAGACCTTCCATGCTGTGACAGCTCTGCTGAGGTCACAGAAGAACAATTTTAATAATATAAGCACACCTTGATCTGGAAGCCTTGCCCACAAGAGAAAGATCTCAGAACAAAAGAGAAAGTCTGGTATTGTGGAATCACATCATCTTATGGGGAAAATCTTAATTTATTGGATTTTATAGGTTTTTGATCTGTGGAAGCCTTTGCATAAATACAGAAAGGACTAAAGCTCTTCAATAGCCTAAAGAATCCATTGTTATACAAAGAGTGAACTTAATTTACTTAATAATCACCCATGGACACTTCAGAAACCATCTCTGGGCTCTGAAGCCTCCACAGGCCACAGACTGAAAACTTCTGACATGGGCAATTGTTTCTGAAACACTCTTGAAACCCAAATTCAAATACCAAGGCAAATAAATTAAATGAATGGGGTTTGCCTTTCTTTTGTTGCTACCGTTTGTTAAATTCACTGTGAAATTTATTTTTTTTTTTTTTTTTTTTTTTGCAATAACTCTGAAATTTTGATAACTAATTTCTGTCAGGGCTGAAAAAATAGTGTAAAGTTGGATATTTGTATGGTACACAGGCCACATTTAGTAGAGATTTAGTAGTAGTGTCAGACAAAAGCACTGAAACCTCCTAAACTGACACCATCAGTGTATTTTAATCTATTTTAATGATGATTTCCTGCAGCATTTTGACTGAATGTGTGTCCCATATATTTGATTGGAAAAGCTTCTCTTGCAAGATTGTAACTGCAGACAGAAAAGCAAAATATTGGGGTTATTTTCCTTTCAGGTTTGGCTGAACAAAAATTGCTCAACCCCCAAATCTCATTTATACACTTTCAAGAACTGGAAATCTTTCTCTTAATTTTTATTGTTCCTTTTTTATTTCCTTTCCCCTACAGGATGCTTGGCCGGCTGCTTCCAGGTAATTTTCCTGCTATTTTTAATGAATCCATATCTGTGAATCTTTGCACTGGTTTTGCTGCCCAAATTTGGATTAGAGCTGAGAGAAATGCAGCTTAATAGCATGATTATTTTTAGTCTTATCTTGCAGCTGTATGATCAAAGACAAACTGTAGACTTCATCTGAAATAAAGCTGTTTATATCTCAGGAAAAGAGAAGGAAACTGGAGGCAAGATCAGTATGACAAGGAATGCAAGTGAGCCAGGAATTATTTCAACTCCAGGTTCAGATAAAGGTTTTTAACTGCCAAAAAAGTTTTACAGTAACTTTCCAGTGGGAAGAGAAGGTGAAAAAACGGTGCTGAATTTTAAAAGGAGGGGTGATCAGTTTAGGAATGGGAGTAAAATAATATTAAAGTAATGAAAATTAAAAAGCTTCCTTCATATTGAGTGAATATGGTTTTTTCTTCAACATTTTGGCTTTGCCTACTTTTATTTTCTAGTGCCTTTTTTTTCCATGGGATTTTTGAAAAAAAAACCTGAATTTTTTGAGCTGACCCGATGTCCCTTCCTATGCAAGCACTGGATATACCCTGCTATTCAGAAGTGGAATTTCATCCACCTTTGATATGAAAATATTATGAAAAGCCACAATTTTATAATATAATGGGCAAGGCAAATTATGGCAACTAATCCTTCTGTCACTGCTGAGGAGGATCAGAGTCTCATGGTCAGGTTCTTAGCATGAGTCCAAGAAACTCACTCTTGTGTCCCATTCTGGTCCCCAAAATGCAAGAAAGAAGTGGCCAGACTGGAGAAGGTCACAAGGAGGACCATGAAGATCATCAGAGATATGGACAATGGGAGCAGTGAAGAAAAGTTGAAGGAATTTTTCCCTGGAGAAAAGAAGCATCACTGGCCACCTCACCAAACAATTCCAGTACTAAAAGAGTGGTCAGAAAGAGGATGAAGGTTCTCTTTTCCACAAGGATCCACATGGAGAATACAAGGGTGACAAGTTGCACCAGGAGAGGGATATAAAACAGAAATTTTTTTAGAGTGAGAACAGCCATTCATGGGAAAAACCTCCCCAGAGGTGTGGTCCCTATCAGGGGAGGTTTTCAAGAGATAACTGGACAGGGTGTGGGATAAACACATCTTGACTCCCTTTCTCATGAAAGGTTGGACCAAATTTGTCATTCAAGGTCACTTCCAGCCTTGGTTGTTGATTCTATGAACTTCAGTCCCTTCTGGAAGGTATCTCACACTTGCCATTGATGATGGAGAGAGTCAAGGGAGAATCATGTTGGCAAAGGTAAACTCAAATTATGAGTTCACGGCCACTTCTGGTTGTTGTTTACCCTTGTCATTGCAGGGCACTCTCCTTAAGGTGCAGTGAGAGACAGATGCTGAAAGAGAGCAGCCAAACACCCAATAAAGTGTCTGGATTTAACTTCCAAACTGCATTTTCCTCTGGACTCACCTACCTTCATCCCTTCTTCCACCATTCCATTTTAACACCTGGTTTTCAAATTATGCACTTGAATGATGCAGAGGAACTTGGGTGGTTTTCCTCTGTGATTCAAAACTTCCCAGAACTAAGCATTTAAGGTTCTTTCCCTGGGCTCTGAGTTCCAGAAATACTAAAAGTGAAAGTAAAAGGAGGTGACATCACCATGCAGCAATGAAACAGCCTCGTCCTTTACAATCTATGTTGTAGTTTTCATTTTTGGGATGTGAATTGTCCTGCAGTACCAGCACTCCACACTGACAAGTCAATAACCAAAACAGTGGTTAGATACAGTAAATAGTCACGAAACCTGCAGCACAAAAAGTTTTATGTACATTTATAAAAGCAAAATAAGAAAATTAGACAGGAAATACATGATGGACATGGTAAAAAAAAAATGGCTCAAGGAGCACTGCACACTTCGTTGTTTTTTTTGTTTGTTTGTTTCTTTGTTTGTTTTAATTGTGTATTGTTTTTAATAACACAGCCTTTCTAGCTCCAAAATATATTTCACAGTGAAAAATCAAACAAAGCACTGTTACACTCAGTTGATATTTACACACACAGAGAAGCAAACTGCCTGTTGGATTCTTCCCTCCTGAAGCAAATGGAAAAACAGCCACTGCGGGGTGGCCACGCCTGGCCAGCACCTGCAGCTTACATTCAACAGAGAGATTTGTGGAGAGCTCATTTGTGCCATGGCATCAGAGTCTGGATCCCATAACTGTGTCCACCTCAAGTGTGACCTGTCCCTTCCAGGGACACTGGGAAAGTTCCAGCGATTCAGGAAAAGCCAAATCTGCCAGTGCATCAACACTTTCTTTCAGAGAAATAAAATCATAATAGAAGGTTTTGTTTTTATTTTCTGTTTTCTATTTGATATGTTGAAGATCCCATTTCTTCAGGTAAATTCGGTGCTGGTGAACAGATTCAATTTTTCTACTGAAGAAGAAACACAATGTCTGCAACAGTAGAAATTTCCCCTCCACTGCTCCCCAAACTCCTAAGCATTGGCTCAAGGAATTAAGGAGCAATCCAACTTTTCCCAGCTTTTCCATGCATTGACTCTCTATCTGGGACCAACAGAAATTAATGGTAATAACAATGTGCTGAGGCCAAATCCCAATTCCAGGTGAAGCAGTTAATTCTAACAATAACAGCATTTTTTGTACTGATTTAATTTAGCTGAGGACCTGGTCTCCAGTGTGCAGGGTCAGAGGGTGGTTTTGGTGATGTGGGACATTTGCCCACAAGGCACTGGACTGAGATCCACCAACTCAAACTGCAGAGCACTCTAGGAAGGCCAGGAGAAAAACAAAACCCCGAAGTAAGCTCAGAAAAATTTCAACAACAGCAAAAAGATAAATAAAAAAAAAAAAAAAATTAAAAAAAAAAAAAAAAAAAAAAAAAAAAAAAAAAAAAAAGAAGATCCAAACACCTCTTGCTCTGGACTGAAACAAGAAAAAGTCTCCACCTAGAGGCAGTTATTTGACATCTTTTTCTCCACAATTCTAATTTATTAATGATTGAAAACTGGCTAATAGCCATTCATGCAAAAAATAGTTGGGTTTTTGTTTTTTTTTTTGTTTGTTTGTTTGTTTGTTTGTTTTGTTTTTTTTTAATAATATATTTACAGTGTTGGCAATAGAACCCTTGTGAAAGCCCATCCTACAGAAAATTGCCAAATATGCATTTACCTGACAGATCTGCCTTTCCCCAAGTCTGTCTGGACAGCAAAGTACCTGATTCCTGCAGAAACATTCTAAAATAGCTTTAAGAAGCATCTGAAGAAAGACGAAGGGCCAATCCATCAGTTAAAAACACTTTGACTTTTGCAGAGAGCTGGGAAGAGGGAAACAAATTCTGCTGTCAGAGCAGCAAATCGGTGCTGTAGACTTGGGGAAAAAACGGTGTTTGGATCATATTAATCCATTATGAACCTGGAGTACAATGGAAGTGGTTTCAACTGTTTTGCTGGTCCTCTGTGCACGGCAGATTTCACATGACAGGGCTGTCCCCATCTCTTAAGAGCATGATCCTGTACCAATATGACCTCAAGCAACATTTCTGTTTGTTTTGAAATAAATTTACATTCATTTAGATGGCTCCAGCCAAGAGCAGAATAGTCCCATAAAGGCTTATCTAAGTGTTAAGTATTATTATAATTAATATCTTTTGCACAACTTTCTCAGATCTTTCTTTTTTTTCTCCTTTTAAAAATAAGTAAACTAGGATTATCTTTAAAAATCTTTGCTTAAAATGATGTCAAAACTCTTTTTTCTTTTGTACTTAAACTAACAAAAACCAGTGAAATTAAAGCTCACACTCAGCTGACACTAAAATTCCAAGTAATTCACTTTTTTTTTTCTGCTTTTAGTTTATAATCATGTCAACTAACACCAAAGAACAAGCCTGAATTTTGAATTCCTGGTTACTATTAGTTTCAGTTCAAAACTTCACATTTAAAATGCCATTTTCGTCTTTGTTTGTAATATATGCATACACATACACGCACATATATATATATTTGAGATATATATATATTTCTCAGTTGATAAATCATAAATCCAAGATGAAGGGAGCGCTAGGACGGCCCTCAAAGCCTTTTTTTTTTTTGCGCTGTATAAAGACTCTTAAGAATTGACATCATCGACATTGGGTTGAAGTAGATTTGTAGCAGTCGTGGCTTTAACTACAAGGCAAAGATTGAAAGAACATTCGAGTTCCTCTCCAGAAAAGCAGTAAGACTGTTGGTGGTGAAACAAACAGAATATTCCGAGAGAGAGAGAACTGCCAGGTGTGGGGAGGTCATCCAAAGTCTTTTTCCTTTCCTTCCGTGCCATCCTACTGTTCGGGTTAGTTGTTTTTTTCCCTCACCAAATGCAGGTGATTTTTTTTACCTTCCAGGGTGATCCCGCCAGGTCCTTCTCGTGCCTCTTTGCTCTGGCAGGGGAGAGTCAGAAGTCAACCAGGTTGCAAAGGCACGGCACTCTGTGTGACAGCACTGCCCCACAGGCCACCCACGCCACGTGTGGCCACTGGAGGAGAGAGTTCAAGGTCATCTGGAGGGAAAGGCCACCCTGGAACTGCCTCTTGCTCTTAAGGTGGGAGGGGAGGGACAGTTATTTGTGTTATTCAAAGAGTCCAAATGATCAATCTATCAATCGATGCCAAAAATAGAGCTATATCTCAACTGCATGGCCCTTTTAGAAAATTCACAGCTTAGCTAGAACAGAAAGCATTCCTGGAGTGTTCCTGGGTACGGAAAAGCACAGCAGATCCCACTGCTCTCGCCTGAAGTTCCTGCACTGATGTGCAGTTTTGTGTTGGCACAGCTGTTCCTTTAAATCCATCGGGAATGTCTGACTGGATCCAGCCATGAACTCAGTTTTCTGGAGATCCTCCTGAATCAGCTGGATTGATCAACCCAAGCACGTCAGCTCCATCCTAAGACTCCAAAGAGAAACACTGCGGAAATTCACGTGCCGAAAGAAAGGGACAGGCTATGACATGTTGGACTAGGGAAAAACAAAAATAGGCAAATCCAGCCCAAAATGGAAACCAAGTGGAAAAATGACAATGGTCAATGGGTCCATTCACAGAGTAGGATCAGTTTGGCAACCAAGGATCACAACTGCCACAGCAATCACTTGTTACTTTGGACGGACACGGATTACTTGCAGATGCTCTGAAATGGGAATAGTTGAGTGGGTGGGTTTGGCCTCTTGTTTGTCTTTTAAACATTCTCCATGATTGGCCTTGAGTACAGCGGGGTATTTACAGTGACTGGTAAAAAGAGATATTTACACATTTCCTTTGCTTTTTCATCTCGAGAGGAGAGAGAGGTGAGGAGAGGAGAGGAGGAGAGGAGAGGAGAGGAGAGGAGAGGAGAGGAGAGGAGAGGAGAGAGAGGAGAGGAGAGGAAGGAGAGGAGAGGAGAGGAGAAAGAAAAAAAAAAGGAAAAAAGGAAAAAAAAAAGAAAAAAAGGAAAAAAGGGAAAAAAAGAAGGAAAGGAAAGGAAGGAAAGGAAAGGAAAGGAAAGGAAAGGAAAGGAAAGGAAAGGAAAGGAAAGGAAAGGAAAGGAAAGGAAAGGAAAGGAAAGGAAAAGAAAGGAAAGGAAAGGAAAGGGAAAAGGAAAGGAAAGGAAAGGAAAGGAAAGGAAGGAAAGGAAAGGAAAGAAAGGAAAGGAAAGGAAGGAAAGGAAAAGGAAAGGAAAAGGAAAGGAAAGGAAAGGAAAGGAAAGGAAAGGAAAGGAAAGGAAAGGAAAGGAAAGGAAAGGAAAGGAAGAAAGGAAAGGAAAGGAAAAGGAAAGGAAAGGAAAGGAAAGAAGGAAAGGAAAGGAAAGGAAAGGAAAGGAAAGGAAAGGAAAGGAAAGGAAAGGAAAGAAAGGAAAGGAAAGGAAAGGAAAGGAAAGGAAAGGAAGGAAAGGAAAGGAAGAAAGGAAAGGAAAGGAAAGGAAAGGAAAGGAAGCGAGACCTGCACCACCACCAAAACTATTATTTCATTTTTTTTCTTTTTCAAGGGATGGTTTTTGGTTTGCTCGTTGTTTGCTTTGCTGTCCTCAGCTGCTCATGTCGCCAGGTTCTCTGCATTTATGCTGGACATCCGAATCTGAGAGCTGCTCTTGCTCAGAATGGAGAGTTGTGTCCCCCCGTTCACTCCGCTGCTCGCTAGAGAAGGATGGCGATGTTTGAAATCCACAGCAAAAATACCGGTTGACTTTCCAGCTCCTCCATTTTCTCTTTATTTCTGATTGCACCTTTAGGGAGAAACTTCAAAAAGGTCATTTTTTATGTACTTAGCCGCTCGAGGACATGCTGACAAATTATCAAGATTAGAAAAAACCCCACAATTCAACAGAACTGTTTTTAAGGTTATTATTAAACTCCTCAGTTCAGCAAAATCTGAATTACTTTTCCGTGGCTGGAAGAGGTCTGGGCATGTAATGGGGAACTACAGCCCAGCCCAGTTTCTGTGTCTGACTTCAGATAATTTAGGATCAGCCCAGAGGGGCATGGAAGACCTGATCAACACTACCTGGAGGAAAAACCAGCCTGTTTTCATCATTGGCCAGTACCAAAGATACAGTAAGGAGCCAAAGAAACCAGCAATCAAAAAGTAGTGGATAATATTGGAGCATCCTGTCCACAGAGGCAGCTTCTCTCACCTGCCTTTAATGGCTGGATGTTTACACAGAATTTTGGCTCTTGTTTTCAGATCCTCTCCAAGCAGTCCAGCTCTGGGATTAATGCACATCTGTGCCACCCTCCTTTTCTTGAGTGGTTATTTTTTTTTTTTTTTTGGCACCCACAGTGATTCACTAAATCACCGAGATAAAACAATCCAAGGTCAGAAGTTCAATTAGGCAATAAGTGAATAATCCCACAGCTTTTCTACTTTTCACTCATTACCAGTTTCCTGGCAACACTGCTGGGGTGTGCACAAGTGTATAAATATATAAAGATTTAATATAAGAGAGATTGTAGTAGCTCGGGCCAACATTTACTTGATTACTCATCCCTCTATCATATTTCTGAATGAAATAGTGTAAGAACAAGGAAATATGTAGAGATGTTTTCCCAATATATTTTTCCAATCTCCAATGAGCTGCTGTGTCGAAGATAACAGTCGTTGTATCACTATTACAGCTGCTGTAACAGTCATTGCTGGATTTTCCAGGATTAATATTTTCAAGAAGGATAAGATAAAAATGCTAAACAAGGGCTTCAACTGTATGGACAAAAACTACAGGAGGAAAAATCCAACTGGTTACATTCTCTTTCTAGGACCTAAAAATTCCTATTTGGGTTAAAGTTATCTAAAACATAGATATTTATAAATCAGATAGAGAATGGGAGTCTTAGTTTTTCTGTGAAAAGGGAATAGTTTTGCATCTGTGATATTCCAAACATTTTCTTGCTGTAGGAAATTTAGTGGAGGCACAAGGCATCCTCTAATTACCATTTTCTGATATCTTGAGAGGGAAAATGGCTTTAATTAATCTGGTGGTGTTGGTTTGGCTAAGAACCACCCCCCACTCCATTCCAAGGGGCTTCAGGAATCTTGACTTTGCCCATGGGCAAAGATAACCCATAAGTTGCATGCTGAGCTTGAAGATTGTTGTGGATTATCTGAGAAAGAGTCACTTGGATTAAGGGGCTTGAGACCTCTTTGTACAGAGATCAGCAATGTCAGGCTATACCTGCAGTCAGCCCCCTTGAAAAGAAGAAAAAAAGGTGATTTTAGGGAAAAGACTCCAACTGTTGGGCTGCACACGACATGTGTTGCAATGGAGGAGAGAATGGATGAACTCTAGATGTTCCATGCTCCTCTTAAGGCAACATCATTTCAGAAAACCTTGACCTCAGGTATTCAGTCAGATAAACAGGCAGGGAAATGCAGATTGGAACGGGAGAACCAGCAGAAACCACAGATGTGGCCAGCAGCAGTTGCCATTGTGCTTGAGAGGAGTGTGAGGCTTGCAAGGCACCTGGGTGGTGTCTGGGGATGGCTCTGGGCATCTGACACCCTTGGGCTGTGTGTGTGTAGGGGTGAAGGTGGCAGGGCTCAGAGAGAAGCTGGCACCAGTTGGGTGGCACCCAAAAAAACTCAACCTTCAGTGAAGGCTTGACGCTGTTCCCCTCAGCCTCTTCCTAGGAAAGCTGGCAAGATTTAGGGTGGGTGGATGATCTGCAACAGGGGAAGGAGACCACACTGAGAGGTGAAAAATGTTTTTTTATTTTAGCCTGGCACCTTATCACTAATGGTGTCCTCCAGGTATTGATACTGGACCCCACACAGGGCATGGAAGGTTTGGGTTGGAAGAGACCTTAAAGGTCATCCCCTTCCACCCCTGCTATGTGCAGGGGACACTTTCCACTACCCCAGGTTGCTCCAAGCCCTGTCCAACCTGGCCTTGGGCTCTTCCAGGGATCCAGGGGCAGCCACAGCTTCTCTGGTAACCTGGGCCTCACCATCTTCTGACGAATCTCAGATTTCATGCAGCATCAGCAGTTTGGCTGATTGCTCCAAACTGGGTGGTGACAGAGACATGTCAGACCTCTTCGAGAGAGCTGAACAGGCTGGGAGAGTGTGCTGGCAAGAACAGGGCAAAATTCAATAAAACCAGTGCAAAATTTGTACCCGGGATGACATTTCAAGAGAGACCTGTATATATCCTACCCTGCCAGGAAGCCTTAATCTGAGCCATCATCTCTGGTAAGGCCAATATTTTGTTTTGATAAGGCATCACAAATCCTTTTCTCTTTTTTTTTTTTTTCTTTTTTTTTTTTTTTTTTTCTGAGAATTGTGAGATTCAGACTAAAGTATCAGGGATTATGGTAGATGATGAGTTAGAATGGACAGTTGGAACAGCAGTTACTCCCACAAGAAAATGGGATGTGGATGACAGGTGAAGGACATTTAATATTAAAATCCTTACCTCCCCATTCAAGAAGCAGTAGAGAACAGCAACAACAAAACCCTAGGGAAATGGGAGGAGAGGAAAAAAAGTAATTCAAATCCTGAAGGAATGACAGAAAATAGCTGGAGTGAAAAAACAAACAAACCTGAAAAAACAAACATACACGTAAATGAAGCAGAGACACACTACATGCAAAGTAGTTATAAGAGCAGAGGTTGGTTCTAAGGAAAGCTTAATTCAGTGTATAATTACCTGGAAGGATCCCAGTCCCAACTCAAACACCAGCCTCTCCCTCTTACTGACATTCTCAGGAGGAAAAGGGCAAACACCGTGTAGTGAATTCCAAACAAAGGGATCAGCAGCAGGGTGGAGCGAGCCAAGTCTCCTGTCACAACAGAGGGAAAGAACTTTAATGCAGCCTTGCAATTAGCAACCTGCATTTTCATTAAAGAAGAAAGCACAGAAAATATTTTGCTGACAGACTTTTGGGAAATACGTACACGGCATAATTATACAAACAAATATGCGACATTCCTATTTGTTCCCAAAGCCTGTTTGCACACACACTGCAGCTTGGCTCCCCCTTCTTTCACACTGCCACAGTAATGGCACATAATTATGCTTAATGCTCGCTGCTGCTATTTTAATTTGCATTATTAGAAGCAGGAATTTTCTCCTACCATGCCAAAAAATGAGGGGAATTTTGCTAAGGGATCAGACTGCTACTATGGTACAATTATAAACCTCTCACCCAATTGCTTAATCCCAGTGGAGTGTTTGAAATCACTTATTTTTGTTGATTTCTGTGTGTGTGTGTGTGACTATGTTTCTGTATGGCAAAAAAAAAAAAAAAAAAAAATTCCAAAACAACCACACAAATAAAGCTAAAAAACCAACAGCCATACAAATAAAAGTTAACCCCCTGCATGTTCTTGTACTCACAACTATACCTGAAGGTTTGATTTTGGTCTCAATTTATACAGTTGGAAACCTAAGTGCAATTCCACTGTTTAACTATTTCACTGCTTCAGAATAAAGAGGTTTCAGAGGGAAATGAAGCTTAGAAGATATAAATAAAAGGGCTGGAAATAAATGGTTTACATGTGAGCACTTTACTGGTGAAATTGCCCCAAAGCAGGGGCCAGCAAAGGCTTGTGCATGTTTTGGTGAGTGCCACTGTCTGATTGAGCAGAAAAAAAAAAAAAAGAGCAAAGAGGAAGCAAATGTTCTGACATAAGGCAAGTTCTTTATTACAAACAAAGTGACCTAAAAAACCTCCAGGACATTTTCAGAGGGGAAGAATATCATTGATTATGTTCAGGTAAGTGAAGAGGGAAGATGAGGACAAAGGAAGGTAAAAAGCTGTAAAGATTTTCCAAAGAGCTGCATATTTGTTCAAACTCAAATGTCCCCTCTGCTTTTATCTATTTGGTACATTGCAGACAGATTGGAATTTGCTAATTTATGCTCAGTGATAACCCAAAATGATGTGTTTGTTTTAGAAGATTTAATTAACACGCTTTCAAGAATTTTGTGAGCACAAACATCTCCAGTAGTGATCTGGGAATGGGACACGAGTGCAGTGCTGGTGTCCCTCAGCCCCAGTGGGGATAAATTCATCCCAACTCTTGCCTGGAGACTGCACTAAGCACACCTGAGCCATAAATCTGATGAACACCAAACCTCAGGTCTTGGTGGAAGACCCACAAAACAGAGAACACTCTTTTGCGGGTTATATAATTAGATATTGGCCAAAAACTTTGAAAAGAGAGGAACAACCTTGAAACAGGGTGATGAAGAGCATTCAGAGTGTCAGCTTTGATGATCTCTAAAAAAAAAAATCTATACAGGAGTGAGGCAGTGTAAAAGAGCTTTTGGAGTCCTTTCTAGTCCTTTTTCCTCCATGGACATGCAATTAGGTTAATAAAAAGGAACAGAAACTTTGAAGGAGAGATTAAAGAATAATGTTATTTCTGTAAAAAAGGGATGTAAAGAATATAAGTGTCTTAAAGTAGTCATGGAATTAAAAAAAAAACAAAAAAAAACCAAAACAAAACAAAAAAAAAAAAAGTTAAAGGCAATAAACTGGACAAAAAATATCATCTCTCCATATCTTCTATCATTTTATTCAGACTTAATGACAACAACAACAAAAGGATAAATGTTGTTTTGATCTAAAAAGTCTGAATAGAATTGTCTATTAATATGTTCTGTCTCACTGCACTCTTGGGGAGATTAATTCAGGGGAAGATGCAGAGGAAGTCTTTTTTATTGTCAGTTTTCTGGCATTAATAATACCTGATTAATCACACAATTAGTTTGTAGGATCTGGAAAGATAATCATCAACTTATTTGAGGTTGTTGTCTTCATATTGTCATAAAAGTGAGGAAGAAAACACATTAAATTACATATTCAGAAGTTTATAGATTATTAAGATAAATAAAGAGGTAAAGAAGATTTTAATGATAAGAAAAGCCTTGAGAGACATTAATGCCTGTATGGATGATGATAAATTGTTTTTTTTTAAGAACATTGAGAAAGCCCTGAGAGACATTAATGCCTGTATGGATGATGATAAATTGTTTTTTTTTAAGAACATTGAGAAGAGAGAAGACTAAAAGCAGGTCCTGTGAGATGTATAAGTTTATGTGCAACAGGGAATGAAAATTTTAAAGGATACAGTGGAATTCTCAGGTGTGTAACAGCCAAAGATATTAATCCTCTTTTCTTCCCCCAGTCTTTCAGACTGGCAAGAAACTTGGGGGGAGTGGATCTAGAAGTTCTGAGGACAATAATTGTTCAGGTGCCTGTTTGGAAGATAATGTTCTGCACAAGGTCTAGCAAATCACATTCCCACAGGGAGAGGAAAGTCTTAAGGTCACTTTAAAAAAAAAAAAACAAAGCAATTTGAATATCAATTTTGGTTGAGGCTGGCATTCTGTTTTCCAGCTGTTATTTTCCTTAAATTCACTTCAAACATAAGAATTTCTCCAGTAGCATGGCTATGAATGTGGACTTTCCATAAAGTTTTAGTACAAACAAATAATGGTGTCCTCTGTTCTCCCTCACTCCTCTATGGACTAATGAAATTAAACTTTATGCTAAAAGAAACACTAAGTAGGAACGTTGTCTAATTTCACCAGTATTTGAAACAACCATGCTTTTATTTTTCCTTGCACATCCACATTTATTAAGGAGATTGCTGAAGTCTCAACTTCTGAACCTTACTGAGAGAAAAAATCAAAAAAAGAAGAAGCAAAAATCTTGAAACCATAGACTTTGAAGGAATATTATATTGGTGTTTTGCCATTTGGTCCTGCCTCTCTAAAATAAGAGAATTGCCCAGTTTAAAAGCCGTCCTAAGTGAAATATACTTAGATCAAATATAAACTTTTGCAATGAAGACATCAAGGTGTGTAGTCCTGAAAAGCAACATTCACCTCACTGAGGTTTGGACATACATAGCGTAGATATTGATAATGAAATTATTTTAAAATTGTCTCTCAAGTCAATGCAGAGAAAAATACACTTTAAAAACATAATTCTTGTGTGCTACAGTTATCTTTTAACAAGAGGTGACTTCTGTTGTAAATTCTGTGGGTATTGAGTACATCTATTTATGTATATATTGATTAACTTAATGCTGTGACATATCTGCAATGATGGCATCTATTTTTTGTTAAATTAAAGGCAGACCTAAATTCCCTTTATTGTCTGTGAAGAAGAAGAATCACTGACATAAAAGGACAAATCCTCTGCCCCCAAGGAAATTCTTATCACATCCTAAATCTATCCATTGACCTCAAAGGGAACCTGGACCGAGTTTGTCGCACAAATTTCTGCCCTGTAGATTTGTGAGGTTTAGATTAGAGGAATTTCTCTGGCCAAAGGTTCATTCATCATCTCTGGGATAAATCTGTGCAAAAAAGAATCATGACATTAATTCAAATTGAAGGATAAAGAGCAAACCACGAAGGCACAGGATGTCATTAGTAATGAAATGCTCGACACAGTTCATGTTTAATAAACTGAAGGATCTATTTTGTCACAAAATGCTGAACATATTAAAGTGACTTTCAGGAACCTCAGTAATCTCCCTGACAGATCTTTTCCAAAATTTAATTAGGTCTGCAGCATCACTTCCAAAACACCTGAGGTAACACCTGAATAATTCCAGATTTTTAATTTTCCCAATGCACAAACCACATCTCCACACCAAGGACTTGAAAAACAGGCAAGTTTACCAAGCCTTTGATACTTCAACAGACACAAAAAAACATAGGTTTAAATACCTCCTGTTTAGGCTGAACTCTTCTTGCCCTTGACTAGGTAGAGGATTTCACCTTAGAGAGTTATCAGTCTCCCATCTTTCAGAAACACTGCTTTTAATGTAAATTTTGGTTCTCTGCAAAGGCCCAGCAGGATGTCTGTGCTGCATCAGGATGTCCATTAGGCAGTGAACTTTATATTTCAAACTATCTCCTCCTAAATCTAACTCCCACTTTTACCTAACTGTTCTTAAGTCTTCAGCTGCTCTCTGTGTAGAAGATGGAGCTGCTCCTTTTTGTCTTCTCTATTTCTATCTTCTTTTACTAGGTTCCAGTTTGTTGACTGAATATTTTTCAGCATCTTCATTGTTCTATTTCTTAAATACCTCAAAGATATATGAAATCACGCAGAAAATTCACTTTCATTTTTTTTTTTCTAACTAAAAAAACATAACCATATATGCAGTTAAGTTACAAACCAATCTTTTTTCCTTAATGGTGTTGAAGATAACTACTAAATATTCTTTAGCAAAATCCTGGAGTTTCTGTCTGTGTGACAGGAAACCTCAGAGAACGCTGATTCACACTTATAAACTGCTGTGAAATTCAGGAGACAGATCATCAGAAAACATATTACAGATGTCTGAAATTGCACCTCCTCTAAACAGAATGAGAGGATGACCTTGGAGCTCTTTTCCAACCTTAATGATTCCATAAATCTGTGAAAACCTGTGGGCTTCTTGTGCAAGAAGCAAGGAGTCAGAGGGACTACAGGATAGTGATTAATTCACACAGCTCTTGGCTGAATGACTTTTATTCACTCTTCTGTATGCCTCATTCTATATTTGATGATATTTGACAATATTGGACTGAACTTGATGATCTTGGAGGTCTTTTCCAACTCAGT
This sequence comes from Vidua macroura, assembly GCF_024509145.1. Taxonomy (NCBI): domain Eukaryota; kingdom Metazoa; phylum Chordata; class Aves; order Passeriformes; family Viduidae; genus Vidua; species Vidua macroura. Next base: position 3,371,064 of record NC_071571.1, read on the forward strand.
GATTCCATGATTCTATAACTTCTGATCGACACAATTCATTTTGATATTAGGTCAACTTTAGCCTTTCCTCACCCCTGGGTGTTTATTAAATTAACTTCACTAAGTTCAATGGACAAAAGATGTCTTATACCCACTGAGGGTCTGATTGACTCAACCTCACCCAGTTTTTCTAGGAAACATTCAGGTGAAACATTTTCTCTCAGTATGAAGGTGCTCACCTCTTTGCTGTGCAATAAAGAGCAGCTATTAATTCTGTACAGACATTACCCAAAACCATCAATAGCATCAGCCATAATAAAAAAAAAAAAAAAAAAAAAAAAAAAATTAAAAAAAAAAAAAAAATCAAAACAACCTTAAAATCCTCGATCGTGGAGCATCGGCAAAAGCACAGAACAAGAACAAAGAAAAAATTCTACATGCAACAAGAACTAAATGAATGCTTTGCTCTCTGGTTACTTCCCCTCTGCTCTCATCCACTCATTTAACTGCAACATGCGTCATACACACACAGTAATGTCACGGGAGTGCGTACACTTACAGGGTAATGGTTGATAGTTCTGACATCTTGCAAGAGTGCTGGTTAGCCCTCTTAGGCTTACAGTAGCATTTCTGAACGCAGCTGCTAAATATGACAAGATTAGCATTTTTTTCAGCATATCGTGAACAGGCCAAGGTAGGTCACTTTCAACACATTTCATGAGACACGTCACAAAGATGGAAAGCGGACACGACAGAATGGAGTCACAGCACGAACCAGCTGCTTGACTGAAGCAGAAATTAAGAGATTAAATAAAAATTAAAGTGCACTGGCTGTTGCTGGTCGTTGCGATGTTGCTGATTCACGGACAAACCAAAACTCAAACACCCTGAGGGCAGGCGGGCAGCGCTAACGCATCCAAAATACACAGGACCTGCTCGGTCTGGTTTTGTACAGGGGGTCACAGAACAATAGATTAAATGAAAGTTGAGTGCATGCTCATGGAGAACAATCAGAGAGTAACATAAACTCGTAGGATGGGGATCAACCTAAGGGGAATTGGATCGGGTGTTCCTCATTTTCGTTGTAGTGTGGATCCCTTCTTTTTAACAAAGAGTTCTAGTAAGGACACCAAAGCTGTTTTTCCATCTTCCTTGGTGATAGGGAGGGAGCTCAGTATGGAATCTGAATGTCTGGCTGCTAATTTTTGGAGGTACCACCTATTTTGTGTCACACACGCTAAGACAGTGTGCTCATCAAAACAGCAGCTCATACACTGTGGAGCAGGACTTTGATCCCTGCATGTTGGATTCTAGGAACAGAGAACAACATAGTTCCTTCCCAACCATCCAGGAGGGGCTCATTTAAATCAGTCAATCAGAAGGGTAGTCTGAAACATGGAGGCATTTGGAGGGATCCTATAAGAGATTTTATATCTGGGCTGAAAACCAGGAAAATTGAAAATAGTGATTTCTTGTCGTCTTTCAAGGGGAGAAGTTTTGTTTTGTTTTCAACACGTGGTTGTTTTGGTGGGATTCACCTCAGGAGAGCCTGGATGTTTACAGTGTGTAAGCAAAATGGACATCCTTAGGACCCTGAGAACCATCAGAATAAACAGTTGAGAGAGAAATACACATTTATTGGCCAGGTACCTCTGACCTATTTTAGCTGTCCACTGTAGGATGGGGTGAACACCAAACACCACTGAGTACCCTGACTAAATCTCCATTAATTTAAAGGATAATAGAAGTTGATTTTTAAAGCAATTGTCTTCAAGGCAAACATTTAAGTTTGTTCAAACAAACCCAACTCTGTTTCTGCTATACAGTCTAAGATCTGTGTTCATAACTCATGGAATTTATAATCTGAACAGTAAACAAGGATGAATTGAAAACATAAATTTCCCCCTACTTTTAACTCCTTTAAGTCAATCCCCATTACTGGAGTTATGTTTTGCTTCCTTTTGGATAATTAAAGCCTGATAACTTGTTGTTATTAAATATTACAGTATAAGAGCTGGAAAGAACATCTTGGGGCATGGACACATTCAGCACATGGATATAGTAACCGTGTCTCAACTCATAAAATTAATTTCATTTTTTGGATGTTGCTGAGGAAGCAAACATGAAAATAACGGCTCCTTTTACACTAGAATTTCTGTGCTAGATTTTTGCACCACCTGCTTTTCACAGAGCTGAGTTGGGATTACTTGCCTGCTTAGACTGATCAAAAATGAGCAAGGAGGTTTTGGGGATAGTTCCATTTTATTGTGACTGAGGCTTTCAGAAGTGACTATGGATTTTGAGTGCCACTCATTTTTTTGATCACTTGATCTGAAACACATTTCTCAGACCAATTTTTACCACAAGAGGGCTGCTCAGCCTGTGTTGAAAAGAAGCACTTACGAGGCATATTAAGGTATAGAACCTGAAAAGGAAAAATCTAAAAATCAATAATCACTTTGAAAAGTCTTAGCCATGGGTTGTTGTAGAGGTTTGAGGTCTTCAATGATATACTTAATGTTGCCATGGCAATCTAGAAATAAATTCCCATCCATGTTTCCTTTACTGCTTATGCCCTGTTTCATTTGACAGGGATTGATTTTTTAATAGGTTTCCCTGGTGAATAGAGCTGACATGACAGCACTTGGTATTTACTAGAATTATTGAAAAAAACAGACTTGATTTTGAAAATATTATCTATGGATTAACTGCTGCTCCACACCCATTGAGGGGACATTGACACACAGATTTGTGATGGAAGACAATGCTAATACTTCTTAGGAAAACCTTAATATTTTAATGCTGTTAGCACTTATTTTCTGCCATTTCTAATTTCAGTAGAGTCACCTCTCTGATTTTAGATGATGTAAAGTGCCCCAGGTATTTAGAGTACAGAATTTATAGAAGCTTTCTTTCCTTTCTCCCTCCCCTTTTATTTTGCAAACTTTATTTATTATCAAAGTAGAGACATTGGTGGAAGGAAAGGGAGAAAGAGAGAAGGGACAGAGGAGGCAGGAACCAGAAAAAAAAATATGAAGGAGGAAAAAAATAGACAAATATAAGAAAATTAATTGAAATGATAGCATGGCTATGAAAACACTGCACGAATCAGGGCAGGATCCTCAGACCTCTGTAGGCACACAGAGAACGGAGTCGGTCACATCTAACTCTACGTGCCAAAGACAGGTTCCAAACTGAACTATCACCTTGAACTCACTCAGGGAAAGAACAGGGACCTCCAGGCTGAGCTGCTCTGTGTGACAGAGACACCTAAGCCACAGGGGATGCTCTGTCTGACGGAGGTGCCCTGGTGTCCCCGAGTGACCATAGACGACGACTGGACTGCTCAGATCGAGCACGAGACTTTAGACAGCTAAAGGCAAACAAGCTGAGTCTCACCGCAAGTGTCCTGGGCAGGGACTGCAGCTGCATCTGGGAGGAAGAGGGAGGGTGCTAGGGTGGAAGGGGAAAGAAAAAGTTAAACACTCCCGGGGTGAAATGAGAGATGGATGATGCGGCTGAAGGTCGCCGGACACCTGGACGTCTCAATGCAAATGAAAGAGAACACAAATCTGAGGCAAAAGGAGTTGTAATTCAATTCTAGATGTCTCAGAGGTGCTTAAGAGGAGGGAAACGAGCATGCTGATCCAGGGGAAGGAGGTTATGCTGCATTATCCAAGTACATCCATCATGAAAATGGTCAGGGTTCTGAATTTAGGTCGCTACCAACACACGGGGAATGATGAGATTTGTGCCTTGTCTCTGAATGTGCTGAAGGGGAATCCTTTGGGAAATCCAGTAAAGGTAGACCTTGATTAATGCAAATTAAAACTGCTCCCTGTGAAGAATCTTTGTGCACCCTGCTTGAGTAATTCTATGTGACCTCACCATGAGTAGGATTGGCAGCTGTGTAGCAGCAGGAGAAGGAATGCAGAAACAAACCAATGAAATAAAGCATTGAAAATACAATAGAAAGTTAACCAAAGTGGAAGTAGAGAGATTGTATGGGAGAGAGAGGAGAAAATTGAAAAGAGGATCCCTATAATATATTATTTATATCACACACCCACTTCCCCCCAGCTGATACTTCTCTAGGCTGGGAGAGATCTTCTTCTTGCTGCTCAGGAGCTGAAGATTCCCTGAAGCTGCACTTGCTTCCCTTCGAAACACCACCTACATTTACAAACCCCCACGCCCTTACACAGATCAGATGGAGCAGTTTGGAAAGCAGAACTTGTTCTGTGAGCAACAAACAGATTCTACAATTCCATCCCACTGCAGTGGCTGCAGCTCTGACCCACTCTGTGCAGGCAGAGCCATTCACCCTCCCATCCAGACAGAGTAAGCCCAGGTGCTCCTCAGCAAAGTTGTCTTTTAGTTGTATCTCCTCTAATTCTTTTAGCTGCATGCCTTTTTCCTTGCTGCCCCATGCCAGCTTGGCAGTGAGGCCATAAAGTGAGATTTACCTGACCTATTTTAAACTTGTTTAAAGTTAAATAAGCTGTATAAAAGGATTTTCTTCTCTGGACCGGGTAGGTCTCTACTGACTGTAGAAGTAGCCCTGCAGGATTAGTTTTTTATTAAACCAGGTAGATCCCCTGCTGTCTTTCTAAAAGTGCAACAAACTAGTGCTCTTCATGGGGGAAAAAAAAAGAAAAAAAAAAGAATGAAACTGTGTCTCTAGCCTTTAATGGAAAACAAATCCCAAATTCTTAGTCTTGGTACCTAGAATTCTACTTTTCCTTGCTATTGCCACCAAAATAAGAAGCTGAAGCTGGATGACTGCTCGCAGATTAATGCTGTGATTAAAAACACACGTTTAACAAACATGAATTTGGTCCAGAACTTTTTGTCCAGTAAATCTGAGCCTTGAGTAGATCTGAGGCTTGAAGATGAAACTGAATGGTCAAAGAGAGCCAAAAATCCTATGTACAGTGCTCATTCTTGGCTTTTCTAATTTCTACAGAATGGACACAAAAAGTAGAACACCATCGCTATACTTGGAGTTAAATAATGAAGAGATTAAGCCTAATATTTGCCTGTGCTCTAGAGAATAAAGCTGGTAGCAGAGAGCAGAATTCTGCCAACAAAAACAACTGTAGCTTCAATGTTCTGTGTCCTGATTCTTGCCCTGTATTAATTCTGGAGCTCCTGTTTTCCCAAGCTGGGTTATTGTCTCTGAGTGCAGAGCACAAATCCAAGCATGCACTGTGGAATAATTCTGTTGGAGGTGCAGTAACATCACTGAGGTGCAGCAGACGATAGAATTAGAAATTAGAATAATGTTCAATGAGAAAAATGTACCGTGCCAAATGAGATTCTTACATAAATTAATATTCTGAATACTTTACTGTTTCAAAAGAAGAATGTGCATATCCAAATCCAAGCATAAATGTCTGAGAATGGGATTTAGCTCATTGTCCTTGAAAGAAAGCAAATGAGCAAAGCCCACAGAGTGTTTATTGTCCCGGGCTGACACAAGAAGTGGATTTTCAAGCATTACAGACAGGTTTTGGCTCCTGTCAGCTGGCAGAGCTCAGCATCACTATAACTACACTGGGTTTATATAATTGGCAGCTCTGAAGCTTCAGTTACACTGTTTTGACTCACCTGCCTTACATGTTCTACAATATCCCTGCAGATTCACGGCACAACAATCTCTACAACTCTCCTTCATGAAAAAAGAGAGCACTGCCTTTGTTGAAAAAACCTGGGCTTGCAGACACTTAATCAGCTGAATAAATCCAGTGTTTTCTTTGGAAATATAAAGAGGAATTACAGCTTGGAATTCCCTCAGTAATGATACAGGTGGGACTAAGACTGGGATATGAACCTTACATGTGGTCCTGTCTTGAGGTAGTTTGGATTTGTTTCAACAACCTTCATTGAGACTTCTTTCTGTATTAAGCCTCTGTAGCCTGGTGGCCTTTGAGGATGTTCTTTTACTCTCCAAGGCAGGCAGAGTTTGTTCTTAGAAATGGGATTACCTGCTTTGCACCACACAGTTCCTTTGACACACAGTGTTAGTCACAAGATCCTCACAAGAAATTTATCTTTCCAGATCAAAAAACCTTCTGCATTGGGACAGCACCATCTTCCTTGTCCCCTCCCTACCTCAGGCTGTGTACTTGCTTGGAGTACATCCTAAAAATTCTCCAGATGTAAAACTAACCCCACTGGATGTGAAACAATGCCAGCTGCTGAAGTGAGACACAAGAAATCAATGACAAGGAGAAACAGAGACACTGGAGGGAAAGTAAATTCCTGTTGTCCTCATATGATAGAGGCAAAAGTGTGAATGGTGGGAAAAACTAAGTGGAAGTCCATGGTTGCTGGTGGGCATTGAGCCTTGGTATAAATTGAAAGCACGTTCAGGATCAGAGATGTCAGAATTATTCCCCATTTCCTGCAGTCTCACATTAACTGCTGCATGACCAGTTGCTTCAGCTCCACCTTCACCTTAAGTAACTGATTCAAAGAATCAGAGGTGCAAATTGATGTGGGGACAAAATAAAATTCAGATCTATCCCTTTCAGTCTAACAGTGCACTCAAACCAGCAAACTTAGACATGAGCAATGCATGAGGAAAAGGACAAACAGCCAGAATGGTCTACTTTGGGTATTACCAAGTTAACACTCAACTTGAAACTCCTAAAAGTTTTTCTGATTCTCCAAACCCATTATTTTTCCCAGGATCTAAGCAAGCTGCTCTGATAAAAGAACCTGCACCCAAATCCATGGCTAATTCAAAAAGCCGAGTTGCCTTGGGCACTGGATATTCCCTATCCTGCTGATCTCCATGACAACTGAAGCATATCAATACACATCAAAATTAAATTTTTCACTCTGACCAAGTGCAGTGACTTCATAACCACATTTGAGATCCATTCTGCATTTTCTTCCTGAAAGCCACCTGAATTTTGCTAATCAGGAAGCTCCAGCATGTGGCAAAATTTACAAGGTTACAGCAAATTTAGTGACGTGCAACCACTCTGCCTTTACAATATGAAGCTTTCTATTGTGCACATTGCTAAAGTATTTGTGGCCTTTTAACCAGCAAGGCTGGAACAATTTTAGATATCTAAAGTGTTTCAGACAGCACATGTGTGGGCAAAATCCTGTATTTACACAGGCACCCTACAGATGCAAGCACTTACATATAAATCCCTCTGGCTTGAGCCTCTGGGTGTTCTGAGTTATGGCAATCAAGCCATGATGGCTTTGGTACTGTCTTTGAAAAGTGTTTATATCTGAAATTTCCAAATACATGGCGCTAACATTTCAATGGGACTCACAAAACACTGTTTAGCCTTTTTTTGGTGCCTCAAACTCTGTGGAAACAGGGCTGTTAGGGCTAATCCAACCCTTGATAGAACTGTTGAGAGTGCAGCAAGCTTTGCTGTGTTTTCTTAAAAAATATATATATATAAATAAAGAGAATTGCAGTGTTGGATAAAACCTGGCATTATTCTCTCCCTCACTAACCTGCACACATTCTTGATCTTTCAAGAGAAGGAGCATCTTTTAGTGGCTTCTGTTCTAATGCAAAATTGCTCTATTTCAGTTCACGGCTTGCTCTTGTGACAGATGGGGGGACAAAAATCTATGTTTTGCTCTTTTAGGATGCAACTTGTGGATAAAGATCTTTGTTCTTTAAGGCTGCCACAGATCATGGGGCCAAGGAGAAGTTTTAAGTCATCATTAGAGAATTCTTACACGTGAAACCCATGCAGATTTCAAAATCTCATGAGTTCATCAACAACAAAAAAATCACCATTGTATCCTTTTGTCTGTCTGTATATACATTTAAACCATAAAATTTCCTGTGAAAATGCCTTACAGCCACAGAAATAGTGTTTAAAGACAAAGTCAGCCTATTTTTCAATACTACTGCAAGAGGAAAAGGGACAGGAGTCAGCCTCCACCACACAGACACCACCTGCGCAGGCCAAGGCCTTGCACCCTAAAATCTGCCTTCTAAAGATTTCCAAATAATAGAAGCAGAACCCTTTTTCATGTTGCATTCATCTCGGGTGGTGTTGTAACAACAAGAAATAAGATTTGTGATCCATGATTTCAAAATCAGATCCTACCAAAGCTCTGGTCAGGTGCTTGTATATGATTGGAAATGGAATGGAATTTCCTTTATAAATATTGATTTGCTCTTTTGGAATATTCCTCTGGCTGGTGGCCCATGAGATAACAAAACCCCTTTCCAGGCAGAAATAGTTTTAGGTCTAATCTCATCATTTAAATAAGAATGTAAAGGATGTACTGGATGATAGGACAGTGTTGAGGCTGGGAAAGTAGATTTGACAACCAAAAGTTCACCTTCCTGTCCTTGCCACAGGCACCTGAGGGATTCAGGTGCATTTTACCCTCAGTTGTTCAGTAGCAATAACAGCTCCCAGGAACATTATAAACACACTAAATATTCTGTGCTGTTTGATTTTCCAGCAATTGAAACCACAGATAGGTAATCAAAGCAGAATAGGGTTTTTGATTATTTTATCTGAAAATAAATAAATCCCTGTTAATTACACTCGTGCTAATTATGGTACATAGCCTGCATGATCTTACATTCCTAATGAGTACACTCAGATTTTTTCCAATCCCTACCTGAAAAGATTGGCACAAATGAACACCCCCATCCTTTCCACCTAAAACTTCCAAAGTAAAAAACAACAACAAAAGAAAACCAAACCAGCACCCAAAGTAATCATTTTCCTTGGGCAATGCAAATGAAAAATATAGTCGTGAATGAGCACATTTTTTCTAGAATTTTAAATAAAGAAATCAAGAATTAGTGTTGATCAAAGCAGCAAGTATCTACTCCCCTGGCATTCCTTAGAAATGAGCACTAGGTCCTTGCTGATCATGCACTGACAAAATGACCATCATCTGTGTTTCCCAGTGGAAATGGGATCATGCACTGACAAAATGACCATCATCTGTGTTTCCCAGTGTATTTTCCTGTGGTGGGAAAGGATTAACCCAAGGACACGAGTTCCTTTTGTTGCTGGGTCGTTGGGCGTCCCAGCACCCAGCTGGCAGTACCTGGGGGTCAGAAATTGCAGTGCCCTCCTAGAGAGCACACTGTCCATCCACCATCTGCCACTTGCTTGCCAAAAAATCAGCCTTTTGGCACCGAGACCCTGTCAATAATTACCAACTCTGGCAGTCTGAGCACTTGCAGCAAGACAAAGCGGTAGCAGAATGAATCACTGCGTGTCCAGTGACTTTGGAGGTGAATTTTAGAGGAGTGTTGTTTACCAAAACATCTGGGTTACAACATTGCTTTTGCTGCCCTAAACCCTCTAGGTTGCACCATAGGTAAAATCATACCTACCTATGATATATGCCATGATTCTCCTTTCTTTCCAGCAAGATGCTGATTGGAGGAATGACGTAGACCTGAATTAGCTAGATATATATGTGGGGTTTATTTTCTTTTCATTGAGCTTTCAACATGTGATACAAAATTTATGAAGAATCTGTCAAAGCAAAAGCAGAAACAAGCTTCCCCCTCCCAAATTATACCAGTCGTGATAAACTGGAAATCATAATAAAATTAAAAGAAGAATTTTTTTTTTTCAGTTATATGTGCTTGATACTTAAAAATGAATGAAAAAACAAAGATTTGATGGAAATGTGTGGGTCTTTTTAATCTTAAGGGTTATTCCAGCATGCATCTACATCATGCACCTACTAAATATAGTGGTGTTTTATGGTAGTGATGCTGATGGTTTTCTCTCTAGAGTGAATATTTCAGCAATGCAACAATGCTTGTGGAAATAACAGTGTGAATTTAAGCTTTGTGTAGGCATTTCTCTATAAATAAGCTGGTTTGTTTTTTTTTTTTTGTTTTTTTTTGTTTTTTTTTCTGGGAGGGTGATATACTCCCTCTACAACGACTTGGCCAAAACCAGGATGTCTGAAAAGAGATTCTGACATACCAGGTTACACACTGTTGGCTGGATTCTTCATGGTAAAAACAGAGAAGTCTTGCCAGATCACTTTATTATCCATTTCCTAAAATTCCAGGGAAGAAACTGACAGATGATAAATCCAAGCAAATAATGTGGGCCTGATGGGCTGCTCTGTGTGCTGAACCAGCCACTGTAGGGTTATGAATATGTGTTTGTAGTGCCCAGGACAGTGAGATCCCATTTAATTCGTGGACTCCTGATGTGTTGCTCCTCGACTTTCAGCATATGTGGTAACTTATCCCTAAATAATCTGCTACTTTTGATGCCTCAGGTTTTAGCTTTTATGTTTTTCAGATTCTGTGCTGCTTTAGTGTGTGGGTCTGAGCTTCACATCAGGGGATGCTGAGGTCTCTGCACAGAGCAGGAGACAAAACAATTCCTGCTCCAGCTGGGCACCAAGGACAAATGATCCAAATCTCAGGCCCAAGAGCACAAACAAGGTGGGCTGGAGAGAGAAAAACAAGCAGGATGGGAGTGCATGGGCTAAAGCTGGAATGGGACAATGAACTGCAAGGTGCAAATGGAGCAGAGCTGATCCCAGTGAGAGCCCCCGGGAGCGCTCGTGCATTTTGGGACCATTTTGGTTGATCTTGGGTGCAGCCCTGGCTGGGCTCTTGTGCTGCCCAAGGTGGATCCATGGAGGCCTTTTAATAAATCCCTACTTTATTCTTTAGCTCCATCTAGTCTCTGTTTTAGGTCAGCCTTCACTGATATTTGCAAACTACAATTGAAAATTGTTAAAAATCAGGGACTTCTTTCTGTTTGGAATCACGTTAATTAATTTGTAACGGGATGAAAAATACAGGCACCAATTCAAGACATGGTCGTTTGTTCTGTGAGATTAAATAGGACATGCCACAAGGGGGAATGGCTTTAAATGGAAAGACAGTATGTTTAGATTGGATATTAGGAAGAACTTATTTACTCTGAGAGAGGTGGGGCCCTGGGACAGGTGCCCAGAGAAGCTGTGGCTGCCCCTGGATCTCTGGAAGTGTCCAAGGCCAGGTTGGACAGGGCTTGGAACAACCTGGGATAGTGGAAGGTGTCCCTGCCCATGGCAGGGGATAGCACTGGGTGATTTTAAGGCCCCTTCCAACCCAAACCATTTTACGTGTGTAACCATGGGACATTCCTGCTGTTTATTTCACCAGCTGAGGTGAGAAACCTGCCTAAACTTCGTTAATAGCTGTCTTAATTACTCTAAGAATACGATCAATAGCTCTTTATGCTTCCCCGCCTCCTGGGGATCTCAGAACTTGTCCCTCAGATAAAAATCTATTCCATTTGCATTACTGATCTTGCTTTGGTTCAATGCTTAATTTGGCAGAATTATTCAGGAGGACTGACACAAGATTAACTGAAACCAGACATGTTTCTAGAAAAACATCTTAACATCTTTGGCACTCCTCAGACTAAAAAGTAACTCATGGTTATGATGACTATTGGGAGGACGTGTGAAAGAGTCTTAGAAAAATAACTCAAAATAATAATAGAATTAAAATGAACATTAAAGGGATGTCTTCTATGCCTTTTTTGAATTCCTACCTCAGCTGCTTAGACATTTTGATGAATCTGTATTTTAGAGATCCCCAGTATTTTCAGCAGTAAAGAGGAGTTCCTCTTGAAAACATCAGTGAAAAAAAGATGGAGTGATTGCTCTCCCAGAACCTGGTTGGATTTTGGGGTCTCAGCAGCATGCAGGCAGCTCCAAGGGAAACTAAAAGCATGAGGTAAGGCTGGGGAGGCATGAGACTGGTGATGAATGACTGAACATACAAGTGGGTAAAATGGAAGTTTATAACCACCGAAGCACTTGGCCACTCCAGGAAAATTGTGAGGAATTAGCAACGTCTTTCCAAGTTTTTGTCAGCTAAAGGCAAAGGCTGTTGCACACAATGATCAGGTTGTTTAGAGAGGAAGTCTAGATTTTTTTTTTAATGGGAGTAAAGCCCTGGTAAATGCACAGCAAATGATACAAATGATTGTTTGATTTATTTTAAGGTAAATCTTAAATTCTCCAGTGGCTACACTGCATTAATTAAGCCTCAGTTCCCCTGCAGTGCTCTCTTCTGCCATGGTCCTGTCATAGCTCCCAGCCAACTTCTCCAGTGGGAGATTTTAATAATGAATGCACAGTGATAGCAATATATGATTAATCTTTGAATTTAAGCCCATCCCCGGGGCTTTAAAAATCAAATACAGCCTTAAGTGCTTTGCAGAACCATCACCACTGCGTCTATGAAGTAGAAGAGGTAGATTTTTCTAACAAAAATAGTCATTACAAGGACTTGAACTTAAACATGTATCAAACATATAAAAAATAAATCCTGCTCAAAGTCAGTAGCCAAGGTTTTGGGGTCTTTCATTTTCCTTTTTTTTTGATGATGGAAGTACCAGCTGTCTAAAGGGTTATTCCAAAAAATGGAGGACTGATATTAGAATAAATCTCAATCCCTGCTGCAGATCCATGTGGTATTACTTTCAGAAACAGGCTGAAAATCCTTCCTCAACGTCATCGTTCCTCACCTACTAAAGGAAAAGTGCTTAAAGATGTTCTGGAATAAAGATCTGGATGAGGAATTTGGTCTGATGGAATGATGCTACAATAGGTTGAAACAACAAAATAGAACATGGAAAATGCTTAATATGAGCCACAGTCTAAATGTGAGATATTTCAATATGGTGACAGAACCAGATTATGTTCTATTGTCTTCCTTACAAGCTCCCTTTTTACAGGGTTTGTGTGCACAAATATTGACTCTGTCTGGTATATATCTGCACAGAATTATCAATTTCATTCCTTTTTATCGTCCCTGTGTGAACTTTGCTGCTGTCAAATCTGTTTGGATAAACAACACTCCACTCCATAACACATACATCAATGCGAGATCGATTTATACACACCCGGTTATAAAAGTTGCAAAAAAACATGAGAAAAAAATAATGGCAGCGAATGGAACAGAAAATATGATGTTTTCTCTTGCTTTTGGTGGCTAACTATACACATAGGAAAAACACCAGCAAAACCCAGTCACCATATTGATCCAAGATGACAAGGGATGTTTGATAATCCAGTTAAATCTTTGGAGTCTGTGGCATGCTTTGCTTCATACGTGAGATGTGCAGCAGACACCCAACATGCACTTAAAAATTCAGACTCAGAACAAGCTCTGCACATCTCAGGTGTTAATTAAAATCTAAGAACTCAGGGATGGCTTCCCAGCAGAACATCCATGGGAAGCCTCATGCAAGCCCTAGGCAGACCATGCACAAGTTAACCTAGTCACTAAGTCTCATCCTCAGTTGTATTTCTGAGGTAAATCCACCCACAGAATCAATTTAAAACATTATTTTTGGCTGTGGAAACATAGTTTAAACCAAGATGAAAGAGGCAGTGCCTTCAGTAAGTGGATGCCTAGCTACAGACATGAAAATTGAGGCAGAAAATATTATTATTTAATACAAATCTAAACTAGATAACAGGGGGGAAAAAAGAAAAATAGGCAGCTGGAGGACATATTTTTCCCTGAAAAATGTCATTTGGATGGATGACATCATTATACTATAATTGAGGTTACTTAGGGTGAAACTAAGCAGTGGGTAATTGTATTTGCTACCAAATAAGCATCTCTTACTTTACCCTAACATCATTTGGTTTTATTTAAGGTGTTCATAGCTTGCCTATTTTCATCAGGAATTTAGTACTAGATTAAATAGTCCTACCTGTGTCTATGTGTGCAAGAACACACACAAGCTCACAAAAAAAAACCCAAAACCAAATGTGTGTGGTGTTTAGGCCAACACCAGACGTGCTGCCCCTAGTTATTCCTAGTTATTCCAGAGGATTATATAATTTTAATATGAAGAATGACTGCATGCACAAAAAAAAATGATGACAACCACTTCAACTGCCCAACCTCTGCCATCTTATGTGGTGGAAGCTAATAAAAATGATTCCAGTTTAAAAAAAACATATAAATCACCAAGCTGCAAACATCTAGAGGAGAATTTTAGGATTCATGTGCATTTTAAAACAATTTTAAGGGGGTGTGTGTGTGAAATGTCTGGCTTAAGTGGAATGCATTTAAGTTTACAAGAAACATGGACATAAGCATGTCTAGGGGATCTGCCTACACTATAATTCAGCCTAAAGTCAATTAAACCTTTTCACCAAATCTCATTGATTTCAGTGAACTTTGAACCATGTCCTGGAAGTTATGAAGCACAGCAAAGCATCCCATGAGGATAACAATTTTTATACCAATATGTTAATTTTCAGATAACTGACATGTAAAAACCTTAGATTTGGGATGGGTTTAGTTTTAATCTTGTATTTATGCTTATTTAATGGGCCTTTTAAAGAAATGTGAAAGCTGGCATTAAAATGCACTTACACAGCCGATGGATTGAAAAATTAAAGTAAAAGTCAACCAAAATAATTTAATAGGCCTTGCAACTCTTTTCAAAAATCAACCTAATTCAGCTGAGGTTTCTTTTTTACTTTGTGGGTTTTTCCTATGTGTATATCAGTAATTTAAATTGATTACTGCTTTATTTGTACTTACAAGTAAATGCTGGATTCATTGCCTCCGATGTCAGGTGACTGGAGTTTCTGCACAAGTATCACAATTATGCCAATAAAAAGCACAAAGTTTATCTGGAGGAAAGAAAAAAAAAAGGAAAAAATTGTTACAATGACATACTTTTGCAAAGTATGAAAATGAGACATGCTGGTTACATTCCCTTTTCCTTCTCCAAACTACAGTCTAAAAGTTTTACAGGATCAGGAGAAATGGGGAAAGTTCACAAGGGTCTTATCCCCTTTGCTGCAGCTAAAATGAGGCAGAATTTCTGCAGTCTTAAGACAAGAGAAGAGAAACATAAATGGAAAAATTTCAAAATTTTTTATTATCAACCAGTGCAGAGTAAAAAGAAAGATCCTTGCACAAAAAAAAAAAAAAAAAAAAAAAAAAAAAAAGGAGGTCATAAAATAAAGAACTCCAGAGTAAAGGCATTTTTAACTCCTGTTCTCTGACCAACACACTTCTCAGTTTAAGAGTTTCTCTCTGTTTTAAAAACCTGGAGAATGATAAAATTAGTTTATTTCAATGCTTTGGCTCGAGATGAGGCTGTCACCAACTCCCCAGCTTCTTAGAGCCTGAACAGTGGAAATTTAAGTTGTTCCATTATAAAGTCTCCTAGAGGGAGACCAGGAACTGAACATGAGCATCAGCATCAGTCTCATAATCTGAAGGTTGTGAATTTGATCCTTACATGGGACACCATTATAATGTTGGTTTTTGGTTTTTTTTTTTGGTTGAGATTGGGATTGAAAGTACCTGAAGATATTTGACTCAAATGTTTATTTTTTCTTATTCATGTTACAGTCTCACAGGTCGGGAGTTCTGTAGTATTCTACTAACAAGGTATAAAATGGTTAACTATTTATTGTTATAAGGTTTTTTAAGGTTAAACTATCTAATTAAGAAATTAAATTTAAATTAGTTTCACTTATAACTTAATGACTAATCACTCAAAGTCCACAATGCGGGCTTTTCTGTTTAATTACAAAATACTACTCAAACTTACAGAGAAGAAGGTGAAGAAGGACTGGTGTCTGTTTTAAAACTTCTATCTTGTTCTATATATATTACTATATTCCAAAACCCCAAACTCTAAGTATTCCACCTTGTGATATTACACACTTCTAATTAAACCACACACTTGTAATCCTAGTGTCATCAATCAATTTTGGAATCTTTTTCTACGGTTTCATGTCAAATGTAGTGCTTTCTTGGGAGTACAGAAAGTCTAAAATTCTTAGCATCTAGAACTCTAACATCTTCCAGCAGTTTCTGTCTGATCTCAGGACTACAAAGGGCTGGAGAAGCCCAGCTGTCCCTTGCTGGTTGTTCGGTTCTTTAATGCCTTTGACAGAAACCAGGTTTAACTGATTCCCCAAGCAGAACATGATCCTTCATAGACTGTGCCTGCAAAACACAGAAATTCACACATGGAAAAAAAAAATCTTGGATCATTAAACCATCTCTGTTTTGGTGCTGAAATTGGCTGAATTTCCTTTCATTTATCTGACAGTTGCTGGACTTTACAGAGCTGTCCAAAGATTTCAAAGGAGAAACACGAAACCTGATAAAACTTCCTGTTTCATTGGTTACCTGTGAGCTGGATGTCTGAATTCCCACAAAACCCACTGCAAACCTGCTTAATTATGTCTGTGGAGTGTGGAGAGCAACTTAGAATACCAGAATGAGACACTTACATGTGGCAAGGATTTTCAGGTGCCACTGACCATGTTGTCCAGGGGCTCAATTTATTTTCCTAAATGCAGGAGCCCAACAGCATTTTAAAATTCTTGTATTATTTGGAGCACCAGAATATCTCCTTCTCTTCAGATATTCAAAATCCATCTGTACACAATCCTGAATTATATGTTCTAGGGAATCCTGTTAAACAGGGAGGTCAAACTAAATGACTTCCAGTAATTCTTTCCAATTTTAGCTATTCTGTGAAGCCCAAACAGGGCACTTTGGAACCTCTCAGTCCTCCCTGTGCATGTATCTGACAAAATTTGAGCCAAATCCAAGAGTTCCATCAATTAAAGAGAGCTCAGACACCTTGCTGGCAATATAGCATCCTGCACTATGACCAAGTGCTATTTTAAATCTAATATTAGATAAATAAATGTAGCTGTGAAGTTAATCCCATTCAGCAGAGTGCATTTTCCTGGTCACTGATATTTACTATTGTTTTAGATACCCTGGATTATCCCATTTGGCCTTCAGCTGCCACCCCAATTGGCCCAGAATTTCCATATATCCTATGACACCTCTGCCAGCCCCAGACAAATGTTCCACATGCTCTGGGGTCTTAATTATAGCATTTGTGTCTGTGTCTAACTGAATAACTCCTTTGCTTGCAGGCAGTGCTCCATCATTTAATTTATATTAATCCTTCTTAATAATGAGATTCCTTGGCTCTGTGGGTGGCAAATGATGGAAATTCAGAGAATTTGCCCACCAGTCCAGCACAGGGGTGCAGCACAGTTTGTAAAATATTTGAAGATGTTTAAATTTGTCCTCAGGAGAGCTGAGGAAGTGTCTTCTCCAAGAGCTACTCACCATGATTGACCCAACCACGGGACCTTTGATCACCCACCACAAGGCAGTGTTGTCATTCATGTCCCAGCAGCTGCAGTCGTTGAGGAAAGAATGGGATGGGGAAAGAGAAGGAAAGAAAACAAGACATAACAATGAAATTAATGAACTTACAGCTGTTTTTAAGGGGGCAGAATGTGAGAGATTGGTTTCGCAGCTAAATTATTTTATCTAAGTTCAAAGGGATAGTTCTTTCTCTTATTGCAGCTTTCTTTTACAGCCTTTCCACAATCATTTGGAAGTGAAATAAGTATTTTTTGTGGCAGTTTTGATGGTATTCCTGTTAAACAGCTTAGATATTTTGGAAAAACCCTTTAAGTGTGTTTCTGTGTCTATAATACAATTGTTAAGTTGTCCTTTAAAAAAAAAAAAAAAAAAAAAAAAGAGATACATCAATGGATGGGGATTTTTTGATGGTTATTCCAAAGTTTGATGTCTCACTCACACAAGGATTTTTACACATTTCCAGTACAACCAGGATCCTGGTTGTATTCACATATCAGAATGATTTTCCAGTCATTTGGCAAGTCCTATCCAGGATTCATCTGAGAAGGATCAAATACTGGGCAACAGTTGGGGTCAGCTCCTTTGTTAAGCTGTTGCTAGTGAGTAATCATACATAAAATTACATTTCTACCCCAGAGTTTAAAACTTTCCTCTGAAATCACCAATGGATTCTGCAGAAGGTTATTTCACACAGGTGCACTTGGACATTCAAATATATGGTTTATATTCATAGAGAGTTTTAATGTTTACATACATTTTTAGAGCTAGAAAACCAATAATAATGAAAATAATCGTATTTTCCAAGTCCTGCTACACTATTATAATGACTACTATTTATTATTGAGAAATGTCTTCGTGACGTTTTTAAGTCATCAAGAATTTCTCAACTAAAAATTTTCTTTCATTTGCCTCCACTTTCTTCCCCTGGTTTTCTCCCTAGAAAATATAAAATCATGGAAATCTGTCTAAATTGTACTTGCAGTTCTGAGAAGGAGTTTTTCCTTCCCGCTGGGAAATGAGCCAAAGTCCCAGCAGAGGCTGTCATGGTGCATTTGTCAAATGCCAAAGAACAATTGGGAAGAACATACAGGAATAAAACACTGCTGGTCTCATGAGAGCTTACTACAACTTCAGTGTCATTTAAATGGTTGTGTGGTAGCATCTGGGGGAAAAGTGAAAATCTTTAAACAAAACTATATGCATATGTAAAAGTGAGGAGGCAGAGCTAAAATCCCATCAACAAAGTGTGTGTGAGAGAAATCCCAAATGGCTGAGTGATGCCTGGTTCAGAAATTTCATTTAAACTTATATTTGCAGTTGAACAATATTCATTCTTTTCATTCTTTCTCTCTTTCATTCTTTTCAGTTGAACAATATTTATTCATTTCAGATGGACAATATTTTATTGGATTCCCATAAACCAACATACAAATAAGGATTTGTGTGGTACAGCTGGTGAGAAGTGGGAAAATTTACACAGAATTATGCAATTTTGCTTCTGTTTGCACAGCATGGAAACCTGAAATCACCCACAATCTAAGGGGCTGATGACTGAGATTTCCAAGTACAAATTAATATATCCTAGTTATCTCACTTTGGATGCCCAACTTAAAATATTTGAAAGGGGATAAATGCTCAGAGGGATCTCCTCACCCATAGTCAGGAAATCAGGTTTTTAGTCAGTAATCAACAATGGTATGGACCTAAAATCACCAATTATCTTTTAAATTCTTTTTATGCATTTATAACTTAGGTGCTGTCTAATGAAAATTACCCATTATTTGCAGAGCTGAACCTCATTATGATGGACATTAAATCTGCCCTGAAAATCTTTAGTGAATTGAAAAATGTTGGAAATCTGGGCAAATTATTAACTATTAATTTAGCTGTAAAAGTAGATATTGATGTATGGCAATTTGTCTGTGTAGGAAAGAGGAATTACAGGGATAGGAATCCACCTCTAATTCCAGTTATCTGGACTGTAGAGACCAACAGCCCAGTTAATTGTCCCAGAATCTGGTTTGGACAAAGAAGACCTTGGAGGTTGTTTTGGGTTTCTTTTTCTCACACCAAGGTACTTTAAATGTGCACTCTGGGGTGATACATCATCCCCTACAAATTCCTATTCCTAGACCTCTCTGTTTTTTTTCTTCTCTTCTTCTTAGACCTTTTCTTCTACTTCAACCACTCCCCCCTGTTTTTCCAGGAGCTCAATTCCTAACTTCCACCTTGTAGACGTCAACAATGAATCAGATCAATCTCGCACAGATTTTTTTCAAGGACTTTCAAGGATGTCCAGTCCCTGTGACACGTGCAGGATAAACGAGGGGGAAGGAACCACCATCTCCCCCCCAGATAAAAAAAAGCAGGAATGTACAACAGAACATTTGGAATTTTCTGCACCATGTAAACAAGCTCCCTAATTTCTGTCAAATGCTTCCCTACAGTGCAGGATGAAAATAAATTATTCTTGTTCAGGATGGATGAAGGGAAGGGAGCCAGGGGGATGGGGATGAGATGTGATTTCCATTTGCAGAGGCCAGAGGCTGATCTCTGGTGCACGTCTGGAATAACTCCACTTAAATCAGGAGCAGAGCTCTGGATCAACAGACAGCTGCATTTATCTCCTCAGTCCTGTCACTTACAGTGATGGAAATCAGGAGCTGAAGTCGAGGGAGCTCTGCCAGTTTTATAAGGGACAGGCAGGAGGGGACTCAGGCTCTGAGCCTGTATTTCAGTCCATGCCTTTGCCACTGTGGTTTTCCAGTTCAGTAATTTCCACAACATTTTCGGACTCATGCTGGCTTCTCCCCCACTCCCAGAACAATGCTGGCTGATTTTTAAAAAGTAACCAGTGAGACTCTCAGCTAGAACCTCTCTAAATGTTTTGCATGCTAAATAGCTCCTCTAAATAATAGGAATGTTTTTGGTTTGTTTTGTTTTTCCTTGTGCAAGACATTCTCCCTACCTGCAAAATGCAAGAGGTGTTTGGACTTGTAAGATAAATTAGTGCTTTCAGGGCCAGTGCTGCAATCCTAATAATGACACAACAGGGGTTTCTGGCTTGTTTTGCATGGAAATAAATGATTTAATTTGTCTTAATGTCAAAATAGAACATTAGGTCACAGCATTGCCATCCCCAGTGGAGGAAAGGCTTTATTTGCTTTCCAAAGAGAGTCTGAAAGAACAAGGATGAAGAAAACCTGACAGACCAATGAGTTTTATGGAAATTTTGCATGGAGGTATTTCCAGTATTAGGCAAAATTAAAGCATAAGCCTCAATGACTTGAAAATGGGATTTCCAAGGCATGGAGTGCCTTTCCCTCAGTTTTGTGTTTTCGAAAAACCACTGACTGATTTTTGAAATTTTACTCAGTCTGCCTCATTATTTCTTACATTTCACCAGACTCAAGCATAGCTCTCAAGAAAAATCATTGCCAAGTTTGTCTTTTCAGGGTGTAAATACACATCCATTCCTACCTGCCACACCTCCTGCTCTATACTATACTACTCTATACCTCTATCTACTATAGGAGTAGATACTGACTACCAAAAAAGCAGGTCCAGTTCTGGGAGCAGCTTTTCCTTCTGGTCCTTCAGAACAAGATATTTACAGCTTTTTTCTCTTACCAAAAGAGACAATTTGGGAAGGACCTACCCTTTTGAATTCTTTATGAAATATTTTTATTTTCCACACAGAAGACAGAATGTGGATTTCTGTTTCATCTCTATTCACCTCCCCTGCAAAATTCATGGAAAACCCTCCTCAGTGGGAAGCTAAACTCCTAATTGCCCTGACAAATCAAAGCTCAGCAAAGCCTTTTGCAGATTTCCTTCATTGTACCAGATTTATCTCCAATAATTTCTCCAGCTGAGCTCATCACCTTCATCTTCCTGCACAATCAGTGGGAAAGAAGCAGAGAATTATGTGGAATTCCATTTTAAGATGAGACAAATAATATCCTGCACTCCAGTAATTTAATGGAGCAGAGAATGGGGTCAGCTGCAGGTTTACAGGTTTTATGCCTGAATCTTTTAGGAACTGCAGTGGTGGCACAGACATCAAACTGTAACTCTGTGAATAGAAAAGTGCTTGAACTCTGGACCTAAATTATGTTTGTACACAAATGGATGTGAGAAATTAAAGGATAAAACAGAACAAGAGGAAATGGCCTCAAGTTGTGCCACAGGAGGTTCAGGCTGGACATCAGGAAGAATTTTTCCACTAAAAGGGTTTTTGAACTTTGGATGGGGCTGCCCAGGGAGGTTTGGAGTCCCCATCTGTCTTAGCCTGGAAATGAGGTGTGTATTCTATTCCCATCTGTCAGAGTTGGGGCAGTTCTCTGCTGTTCATGGGGCAGTTTTTCTTTATCTCTCCCACAGCCAATCCTCCCTCCAGGAGATCTCTTCTGTCCATGGCCACTGAGTGTCCCTGCATGGCTGAGAAAATTCCATCATCCCATGGGGAGATGCTGTGCCCAGGGGAGGAGCCAAGCATTCCTACCTGGATACAATCTGACTCCTGCAACACCACAGCAGCCTTTGCCCACTGCATTCCCAGAGGAGCAGCTTTCTTCCCCACTGCATTCCCAGAGGAAGCCCAGGCCCATCTCCAGCAGCCCTGGAGCTCCAGAGGAAAACTCCAGCCTTGTCCAGGATCCTGCTCCAGCAGAAGCACAGCTGGCACTGCAGGAGGGCTGAGCCACCATGGAATGGGACTGCTGCCACCACCCTGACCCACAGGCTGCCAGGGCCTGCTCTGACTCTGGCAGTGTTTTTTTTTTTTGGTTGTTTTTTTTTGTTTGTTTGTTTGGTTGTTTTTTTTGTTCGTTTGTTTTGTTTTGTTTTTTACTATTGCATTTGTATTTTAATTTTCCTATTAAGGAACTGTTATTCCTACTCCCATATCTTTGCCTGAGAGCCCCTTAATTTCAAAATTATAATAATTTGGAGAGGGGGAGTTTACATTTTCCATTTCAGGGGAGGCTCCTGCCTTCCTTAGCAGACACCTGGCTTTTCAAACCAAGACACCATCCCTGGAGGTGTCCAGGGAAGGCCTGGAGGTGACACTCAGTGCTCTGGGCTGGGGACAAGGTGGGGATCAGTCACAGCTTGGACTTGGTGACCTTGGAGGTCTTTCCCAACCTAAAGGATTCTTTCTCTCTGTGATTCTTCTCCAATCACCACACTCCTGTGGCACCCTTGCCATGGTGCTGGATGCACCTGGAACCATTTCCCACACAGCAACACCTACCCAGTGTCATCGAAGTGGAGCCTCAGCACTGCCCAGACAGTGACACAAATTGTCGGGGTACCTGCAGAGGACAAGACAGCGACACATGAACAGTCCAGACACACTTGATACTCCGCAATGAGCATTCATGCAACCTCTCCACTGAGGTTTTGTTCCCTGACAGCACTTGTGCATGGGATAAACCAATTTATTGAGTTAATTCAGAGATCCAGAAACATCCCTGTCAGTCAGGGGTGGGATTGTAGGAGCAAAACTGGAGCAGGAAAGAATGATGCTGTGCCAGGTCACTGTTGCTCAGTGCTTTGCTGCATCTTGCTGCATGAAGAATAAAACAAAGTCTGGACAGAAGAGAATCAACCACATCCGTGTCTGGGGCTACTGGGATCATGCAGGAATTGCAGTGCCAGATGTTGAGCTGGAATGGGAATATTGGATTCTGTGTATTCTTCTGTGGTTTTGTTGTAAATGATTTACATATGTTTTCTCTGTAACTGTGTAAATAACCAATTTTTCTTTACTTATTCAACCAAAACAAACCCATAGATGAGAAGTTTCCTCTGCTCACAGGAATATTTAATTTTTTCCATTTAAAAAATACCAGAACAAAACAACAGACTCCAAAAAAAAAAGAGTACTGGAGTAAGGATTTAATTCCTATTTCAGACATTTCTTCATTTTCAAAAAATGCATGTAAAATGCAAATTTAATTAAAACAGTAAGAACTCACTGAGAAACCTGGATTTATTTTCCTTTCTGAAAATCATAGAAGTGTGATTTTTTTTTCCTGATTGGAAATATTTTTATAAAATAATGCATTTGTGCAAGACAACCCTGGGTAAGTTGGATTTCTGTATGGTAAATAAAATCTTTGACTAAGAAACTGCTGACATCTGTTCAAAAAAAAGTGCTGGGAAAAAAATGTGCTAAAAACCAAACAAAACAAGGACCTTGATAACCGCAGCTCCCAGCAGTGAACAAGACTCTGGTGAGTTGACAGGAACAATTATATTTAATACATTTTGCAAGGCTGTGTTGATGTCACATTAATTAGTCAGTCATTTGAACCCACTTAGACGAGCTTCTGTCTAATCATATTCCCACCATCAGAAATAAAAATATCCCTGTTAGACCTGGGTGACTGATGGAGCCCTCCTCCTTCAAACAACCACACAGAGAAAAAATTGAAAAGAAAATGGTATAAAGAAATAAAATGACAGGCTCTGGGGAGAAGAATTAATGCATATTAAATTTCAGTTGAAGTCTGCTTTTCTCACAGGTGAATACCTAGAAAACACTGAGAAAAACCCTCTTTTGCCCTTAAAGGAGTTAAGATTAATTTTTAAATATCAAACTTTAATTTTAATTTTATCAAACTAACCTTTAAATGTCAAGTATCTGCCCAGAGAAGCTGTGGGTGCCCCATCCTTGGAAGTGTCCAAGGCTGGGCTGGATGAGGCTGGGAGCAACCTGGGATGGTGGAAAGTGTCCAGGGAAGAGGGGTGGGAATGAGATGAGTTTTAAGGTCTCTTCCAAACCAAACCATTCTTTGATTCTATAAAACATGGGTCTCATGCTTTATTTAGTTTCCTCTATATAAATTTTGATATTATGAATAGCGTTCCAAATCCGTAAAATGCACAGGGAGGCAGAATTAAAACTAAATGTGTCATAAAAATGCATTTAAAAATGCATTTAAAAACCCCAATTTTCAGATCAGCTTGGAGCTTTGAACCATCTGCTGTATGAATATACATATCCTCACACTACTTTACATCAAAAGATTTCTATCTCTCCTTCGCCTCCTCTTCAGCTTCTGAGGAACGTTAGGAAACAGACAAGCCCTGAAGGCTGAGATTTATTCTTGCTGACTTGTGCTGCCCTGAGTTAGAGATGTCTTCTGAAGGCTGACCTAGAACAGAGGCTGGACAGAGTTAAAGGATAAAGCAGGGATTTATTCAAAGGATCTCCTCCATGGATCCACCTTGGGCAGCACCAGAGCCCAGCCAGGGCTGCACCCAAGATCAACCAAAATGGTCCCAAAATGCACGAGCGCTCCCGGGGGCTCTCACTGGGATCAGCTCTGCTCCATTTGCACCTTGCAGTTCATTGTCCCATTCCAGCTTTAGCCCATGCACTCCCATCCTGCTTGTTTTTCTCTCTCCAGCCCACGCTGTTTGTGCTCCTGGGCCTGAGATTTGGATCATTTGTCCTTGGTGCCCAGCTGGAGAAGGAATTGTTTTGTCTCCCTGCTCTGTGAAGAGAACTCACCATCCCCTATTGTGAAGCTCAGAACTGCACACTGAAGCAGCACAGAATGTGTAAAATATAAAAGCTTAAACCTGAGGCATCATTAGGAGCAGGCATTAGCAGAGAGCTCAGGAAGACAGCAGTCCATCCAGAGAATTCACCAGCATATTCCAGATTTAGGAAGAAAAAACTGCCTGGATCAACAGACCCATATGTAGTTCTCATTAATCCCTCAAGATGAGGACACTGAGGTCTCAGCACATTTGGAGAAACAGATCAACATCCAGATGCTGCAAAGTGCTGAGCTCTTGTTTCTCACTGCTTCAGTGCAGCTCCCTCCCCACCACCCCTGAGCTGAGGGGCTGCTTCTGCCCTCCAGGGATGGAATCCACAGTCTGGAACTGCCTCTCTTGGCTTTGCAAATTGCCAATTGTTCCCACCAGGCCAGGGGATCTGTGAGTCCAGCTGAAACAAGTAGGAGATGAGAAAATAATTGTGTCTTAAAAAAAAAAAAAAAAAAAAAAAAAGAACAAGCCAGAACCATCCAAATCTGGAGAGTTATTATTATTAATGGATATTTCTGATGCTCCTTTGAATCTGGAGTGATTGGAGTGTTGTGCCCACCAACACAAGCTGGACCTGAACCAGCAGATCCAAGCTGGATCTGCTGAAATGAACCCAGAGGAGGCCACAGAGATGCTCCAAGGCCTGGAGCCCCTTTACTGGGGAGAAAAGCTGGGAGATCTGGGAATGTTCACCTGGAGAAGAGAAGCCTCCAGGGAGAGCTCAGAGCCCCTTGCAGGGCCTAAAGGGGATCCAGGAGAGCTGGAGAGGGACTGGGGACAAGGGATGGAGGGACAGGACACAGGGAGTGTCTCCCACTGCCAGAGGGCAGGGATGGATGGGATATTGGGAAGGAATTCCTGGCTGGGAGGGTGGGGAGGGTCTGGGATGGAATTCCCAGAGCAGCTGTGGCTGCCCCTGGATCCCTGGAAGTGTCCAGGGCCAGGTTGGACATTGGGGCTTGGAGCAACCTGGGATAGTGGGAGGTGTTCCTGCCCATGGCAGGGGTGGGACTGGATGATCTTTAAAGTTCCTTTCCAACCCAAACCATTCTGGGATTCTGTGAAATCCAGTGTTTAGTTCCATGCCAGTTATTATCTATGGCATTCAACTAAAAACTAAATATTTTGAAGTTACATTTCAGAATGAATCCTTCTGGGCAGTTTATTCATTACAAGGACTGATTAAAAAAATACTGAAGTCAGTTAATATAAACTGGTTTTCAATATTCTCACATTCAGACAAATCCACAGATATGAAAATTGTGCAAACTTAATTAAAGGAACTCAGCCTCTGATTTATGCTCAGATTACAAAGGTTTTACAAATTTCAAATTTGCATTGCTTTCTTTTCTAATTGTATGTATTTGATTTGCATGTACATAACCCCCAATTTCTCCTTGGAAGCACACTTTTCTCTCAGCTATAATGTGATTATACAGCTGTGGAGGGTACAAAAGGAACCCTGAACAGCTTTTCCAAAAGTTTCTTTTCCAAGGGCCTTTTCCAGTAACCATCCATTTCCAACAGCCTTTTTATGGCACAGATTATTCATGATATTTTGTTTATTTCTCTCTATACCTACTCTACCTCTATACCTTCTAGAAAGATTTTCTCTCCCTGCTGTAAGGAGTCTTTGCCAGGTGATGAAAAATTTGGTTTCTGTACAGCTGCTTCAGGAGGGAAAAACAAGACCATCTGTTATTTCATGAAGGTTCAGGCTACATAAGGATGTTTCTTCAAAGGAGAGTAGTTTAAGGCATGGGGTTTGCGTGTAGATTTTGCACATGAATATACAGGATTATTTCTATTTCAAAAGTGTCTGTTAGTATAAAAATCAAGTTTAACATTCTCAGGGAACATTTTAAATTAATGTATTCTTCTGCATTCACCATCTGACTTCTGCACAAAAAACATCTGCAAAGAACTGCTTGCATTAACACATCACAGGAATCAATTTATATCCAGAAGGCCAGAATGAAAAAGAATTACCATGGTTATCATCATTTAACTGGCTTTTCTGAAATAAATATTGTTCCTTCCCGGTGCAAGTTTTTATTTCCCATCCAGGTAGGATAAGCAGATGTGAATACCCTTTGGATACATTTTCAATTTAGTTATTATATGGAAGAAAGGCACAAATGAAGCCTTAGAAAATGGACTGGACTTAGCCTTGCAGATTTGATTAAGCTGAAGAAGTTGATGTTAAGATCATATCTTGCAGGAGGCAATTTTCTGTTGCAGATTACACCTCTGCAAGAGATGTGGTGTCCTCCAGATTTCAGTGCAACTCTATTCACACAAAAAAGTCACAACACAGCCTGGGCTGCAGTGGTACTTCTATGCTGTGATAATTCACTTGTGGGGAATTTTAGAAGGAATTTGAGACAGGAACTTTGAATTATATTTGATGATGTGGTTTATTTTTCTTATCCTCTACACAGGCAGGAAGGGTGAGTTTGGCTCACATCGTTAAAGCATGGCTCAGAAGGTCACAAGACCTTCTTAGTTACAAGACCTTTTAAGGAGTTTTTACCAATAAAACACTGCCAATAAGGATATTTATGATTTTGACCCAATCCTTAAATATTTCATCTTATTGACCCATGCTACAGTGTAAGCATGGGTCCATATGTTTCTTAAGCATGGGTCCATGTGTTTCTTAGCCAATCCTGTTATGACCCACAAGCCCACAGTGCTGCATTCTAAACTCCTTGGTTACCTCTGTAACTACTTTTATTTATTCTATATCTTAAACTCTAAAACTCTAAACTTTACTTAACGTGTCTCTGCTTTAAACTGTAAATCCACATTCTCACTTCTAGCACCTCAGTTTGGGAGCCTTTTCCAAGGTCTCAGATCAAATCCTGTGTTTAGTCCTAAGCTTTGGCTTACAGGCCCAAAGTTCTGAGAGTTCCTTGCATTTCGAATTCCAACATCATTCCAACATAATTTCAACATCATCAAGACTAAAATCAGAGTTTGAAACCTGACATGAAAATACCACACGCGGTTTGTGGAGCCATCCTGCACACCGAGATACGCTGGAGACAAGAAGTGCCACGTACCCCAGCCAATGATTGTGTACCAGTAGAAATATCTCCTCTCGGGGAAGAAGGTTTCCACCAACAAAGTGAAGAGGTACAACCCCTCGATGAACAGCCAGAAGTAGTTGGACATGACACAGTAGTGAAAAAACACCATCACTGCTTTGCATTCCACCTGCAGGGGATGGAGAAGAACAAAGTTATCTCTGCATTGCTTAGGACTAACAGAAAAAATGCTTTCAACCTCTCCAGATCTCTCAGTGGAAAGAGTTGGGGCTGGTATTACACACTTTTAATGGTAAAGGTTTTAAAGGATGTTAAGAATGGTAGGAATCACTTAGACAGCAAAGCCTGGGTGGGGAGGAAGCCAATTTTACCAGTGGGAAGTGGTCAAGGAGCATTTCAGAGCAGCTTGAGCATGTCCTGTCCTGCTGAGGGCTCACAGCCCCAGGGAACACCAATTACTGGACTTAAGTCCCCTTCCAGGATTAAATGCAGGGAAGAAAAAAAATCCAGTTGTGTACTGAAAAACCCAGAGAAGGGTGTGAAATGGCAGGATGGCTGTAGAAAGCCCTGAGAGTGGGATCGGAAGGGATGAACCCTCCTGTGTGCAGCTGGGAATTGCACATCCTTGCCATCCATCATCAGTGTTGTCACTCAAGGACAGAAAATGGAAGTAAGTGTGAGGAGAAAGGAGTGAGTGATCAGCTGTAAAAAAAAAAAAGATGGAAGCTTTCATTCATGGACAGGAAGGGGAAGGAGCAAACGAAATTAAAATGAAAACTAGAAATAAAATTAAAATATAATATAAATTTTTAAAATAAGTAAAATTAAAACAGAAATAAAATAAAATTTAAGTAGAATAAAAATAAAAATAAAACAGAATTAAAATAGAATATTTAAAAAAAAAAAAAGAACTGAGTTTGTTTAGGCTTGAGAAAAGGGGGCTCAGGCAGGACATTATTGCTCTCTATAACTCCCTGACAGGAGGTGGTAACAAGGTCAGTCTCTTCCCCCAGGTAGCAAATTCTAGGACAAAAGGAAATTGTCCTAAATTACATCCAGGGAGGTTTAGTTTGGATATTAAGGAAAATTTCTTTCCTGAGAGGGTTGTCAATCACTGGAACAGTGTCCAGGTCAGTGGTGGAGCCGCCATGCATGGAAGTGTTTAAAAAATGTGGAAATGTGGCACCTGGGGGTGTGGTTTGGTGGTGAATTTGGCAGTGCTTGGGAATGGTTGGACTCAATTTCAGAGGGTTTTTCTACCTAATTAATTCTGTGGCAACCAAGCTCTACCCTCTTAGACTAGGACAAACTGGTCTTTCCAGTGCTGCACCCCAGTGAGATGCCATTAGTCCTACAAAAGTAGGATTTTCCAACAAATCCCGTGGAAAACGAATCTGTAGAAAATTTTAAACGTTTGATAGAAGATTTACATAGTATGTATTTGTATGTAAATTTTGAGATAAGAAATGTTGATTTAGAAATGTTATGGAAGAGGATAGATATTGTTGAGAGAGAAATGGAATTAGAAATAAGTTTTAAAGGGTGGTTTTGTAAATAAGATTGGATATTTTGGAGAAATAGAATTATGAAAGATGTATTGCAGCAGGATTTATGAGGGGTAATTTTAGATGGTTGGTTTTAAGGTATTTATAGTATGGTGTGGTAAAAGTTGATAGGTTAAGAAATGTTTATAATGTATTGTAATTAGGAAATAGTTGGTTTTTGATGGTAATGGTGTGAATTATAATATTTGTATTGTTTTACCTTTTGCATGAAACTGAAAATAGAATAAAAGTTTTTAAAATGCTTTTTAGCTTGTTTTATTTTTAAGTTAGAAAAGGATATAGTTTGATAAATTGGTGTTTTGTGTGAGGAAAAAGGGCATAATCCAACAGATCTGAGCAGGATCTCTGTATAAAATGGAAGCTCCTGCTGAGGGCAGTGATTAGCTCCCACTTTGACTTCATCCTCTGGGCCAAATCTACCATCAAGGTGTTTAAACCATCAGATCTTGAGTTTCTTCATGGAAGCTCTACCCAGGATGAAGTTCTGGTCATAAAATGGCTGATTTTAATGTGTTTTATGCTTTAAGTGGTTCCAAACAAAGAGGCAGATGCCACCATTGGAAGAGTGGCAGGAGCAAACTACAGGCTAACATGGCTTCAGCTTTCTTGTGGAGAAGAATTGAGAGCAAAAACTAGTTTTAATGACAAAGAAAAGGCTGACTAAGAAACTCCACAGCTGCACTTGCCTTGTGGAAGTGACTCACAAGGAATTTAGCTCATAACTGGATGGATAAAGGAGAGCTCAGTTTGTAATTCTATCATAATTACACCCAGTCAGCTGATTTATCATATCAAATACTAGCCTTAAATGTGAAAGGAATTGGTATTTACACATAGTAAATGCTAAATGCACCAGTGAAAGAGTGCTCTGCATGAAACTGCATATTTAAGAGACAAAGATGTGGCTAATGCTGATGATTTTCTGAGAGTGTGGCCATCAGGTGCATTCTCTGTGTCTGAATGGTCACCCTGCTCACACGTGACTCTGCCTGACATCCAGAACAAATGAGGCTCTGGAGAAAAACCAGATCTTCAGATGAAGGAAATTGCTCTCATCCCACCCATCTCTGAGATCTGGGAAAGGGAGGAACAATCAAGGCAGAGCCAGAAAATAAAACCTGTGGGTTTGTTGTGAAGGACACTGGTGACATCACGAGATGAAACATCCAGTCTGGCTGAGAACTGGGAGGGAAGTTTAACACCAACTATCTTTCCCCTAATAACTCATGGTACTCCACAGACTGCTGCCTGCCCCATTGCTTTTCATTATCTTGAGCTGAAAAAAAGTAAAGGAAAAGGATTTGGTTTTAGTTTGACTCACCGTGGAGATAAAACAGTGGTTTCCATCCTGCTCAGCATAAAGAACCCCGTCCTTAATGAACACAGATATTGCACGGAGGATGAATGAAACAAAAAGGTTCATGTGGATGAAATTCCGAGTGCAGTGAAGCTTCCTGGAGAGGAAAAAGGAAGGGGGGGGGGGGGGGGAAATAGAAATATAGAATAAAATAGTTTTATTTCATGGAAATGTCATACTGGGCCTGAACACACTTTACCAGAGCACCTTGGTACTAAGAACAGCAACATCTAAGCCAAGACTGTGTTAGTACTGGCCCTAAACCTGAGAAAGAGGAGGATTTGGAGATTATCTTGTAAAAGGATGAAGAGAAGCATAAAACAAACAACATAATGAGCCCAGTGCAGCTTGTGAAGTTTCATAAACCAGACCCACAGCTTCTCCTGCTGCATTTACGCTCTGCTGAAATGTAACTTCTGGAGTGTGCCCAAGCTGGGGGGCAACTCAGCTAAAGGATTTTCCCCTTCTTATTCTGCCTCTGGTTAGATAAAACCTTTGACTCAGTTTGGGGCAGCTGAGCTCCAGCTTCCTTCCTCCAGGGCCTGAGCAGCTCACTGCTGGTGTCCCCACTCACCTGAAGCGACACAGGATGACCATGGCAGTGGTGAGGGACACCAGGGACGTGCTGTATCCCACCGTGTACAGAGCCTTCACCGAGAGATAGTAGTAATCCTTGGGAGGCAAAAACCACAGGGTTAAAGGGTTCATCCACAGCCACACACCTGCCAGCGTGCAGGGGCCGCCAGAGGCAGGGTCTGTGTCTTTGCACAGCCTCATTTCCTCTGAGATCTCACTGTGCAGCAAGCTCTGCTCTAGGGCTGGGTCTGCACACCATGAGGTTATTTATCAGTGAGCTAGCAAAGGCTGTCTATTTTTTTTTAATAAGTATCTGTAGGAAAAAAACCCAGTTGGCTAAGAGATTCTTTATCAACAGGGGTAGAATTGAGGGTTAGCCTGCAATTCTAGAAGTTCCAAGCTATATCAACACTAAAAGCTCATCTTCTATAAATATTCACTACAGGCCCAGGAAGGATTCAGATCTCACTTCTCACAGTTTTATACCCATGTGTTGCAGCAAGGTAGAAAAATCATAAAGAAAAGCTTCATAAAATCAGGCCTGCTCTGGCTAACCTGTCATTTCTTCAAAGGCAAGCTAGCACTATGCAAGTTCCCATGTGAAAGCAATCCTGGTGTGAGCAATTTGTTAACATAACAATCTATTCCTGGGTGAAAAGCAACTTGCACCTGTATAAACTGTTTTTACACTGCTAGAAAAATGAAAACTATCTCTCACAAACAACTTTTCCTGCACATGCACCCTGGGGGTTTGAATGACCAATCAGTACAGAATAACAACTTGTTAATAACCAATAAGTAATTGGCAAGAAAGCTACTGACCAATTGGACTCCCACACGAGGTCTGTAAAACTGAATAAAAAGGATTTAGGTGAATAAAGAATGGTCTTTTTCCACCATGAAGAAAACGGAGTCCGTGTGATTTATTCCCATACCCATGTACATCTGATTGTTTGTTCTAATCATTATCAAATCAGAACATGACCAGAGGCTGGACAGAGAGCAGTCTGCTGCTTGCCCCCTTCCCCCTTCATTTGTTTTTAATTATGAGAATAATTCCCACCTGGTTATCAGACTCTGTTTCGTTCTCATCGAAGCCGCAGGCATCGTAATAATGAGGGAAAGGTTCAGACCAGCCATCTTCAGTGCAATTCCTGCTGATGTCCCCTGTGCCAAGGGCAAGCAGGAATGTCACATCCCAAGAAAAAAAAGCCAGGACATCCCTTCCCTCTCCTTGGTGCAAAGAAAACCCCACAGTTCTATTGGAAGTGCTGTTTATCTGCCTATGCATAGATTTAATTCTGGAAATGTAATGAGGTCGTTAATGATCCACTCCTACAACATGCAACTATGCATGGCTACAGTTGGTCACCAGAGAGCAAAAATATTTATCCAACACATTCAGTTTCTCCAGGCCACCAAAAATCTCACTCTCAAGTAGGTTCCCAAACCAGGGGTCAGCTAAATGTCCATTTCTTTCAAAAAGCTGGTGACTCCAGCTTTGATGAAGATATCTCCACTCCACATAGCCAAAGGGGAAGTCCAGTGATTAAAAACAGGCCCTCTGTGCTATTTTTAATGGTTTCTATCTGAGGCACATGCATGGGACTGGTGAGAAACACCAGACTAACGTGATTTTTTTGGTCCAGGTGCTGGAAGCCAGCCAGGATACTGTGGGATATCTCAGATAATCATGGGTTATATATCCATGGAGAGGCAGCTGGGTGGCTCTCCTGATAAGACACATCCCACTCGTTTATCTCCAAGCCCGGGCTCTGATCTCAGAGTGACTTTGTGGGAAGGGTCTGCAGAAAATAAAGGAACATGGAGACTGGAAATCTCTTCTCCATCCCTGTCTTCATGGCAATGTGTTCTTTTCCACCTCCAGATGCCCAGGGTGACCTCAGTTGGTGAATTCAGAACTTCTTGCTTTCCTCTGTTAATTATTCCAATCCTGGTTTATAACCTAATTTTTAAGCAAATATTGGCTTAAATACCATATTTTTTGGCTAATCTCATTTAAGAGGCAGCTCCTAAATGGTTTCACTGATAAACTTAGGCTTTAAAACCATACTGGGAATGAAGAGTTGGGGGCAGAAGAGGAAGCATCTCCTGACACTCATTTACCTACAAAGCTGCCTGAGGTAGGACAGCCCCTGTGGGGCTCTTTTGAAGCACCATTATTCTTCCCAAAGCTCAATAGCTTTCCCAAAAACATTAGGGATGGGCTGCTGCACTTCTTCCTCTCCAGCACAAAGGAACAGCCTCAATTTATCAAATTACCACACTTTTTGGAGTTTCATTTGCACCTTGACTAAAACTGATGGAAATTTCCAAGTTTTGTGTTTGCTCTTTGCTATTAAAGTTGTGCTGCTTTGCATTCTTAGAGCAGTTTAGTCTCTCATAACCTTATTTTTAACCTTATTTAAGAGAATCTGTTTGCCATCCATGCAGCAGAATATATCTCTTTAATCACAGCATTTGTTTAAGAACACTGCATTACTCAGCAAAGTTTGTTAAATTACTCTTGCACATTCATCCCTTGTTTTCTATGGAAAAAAAAAAGCACTGAATCATGGTGTTGACTTCCTTTAACATCATTTAGTAATTACTGTTAACCAGGTAGATATAATTTATAGCAGCACATTTCTTAGATTGCAAGGCTTAAGAGTGGAGGAATAAATTTTCATAATATTGCTAGAATGAACAGAGCAGAAAACAAGTCATAACAATTAGAACCTATTAGAAAATAATACCAAAATTGCAGGGAAAAAAAAAAAAAATTGGATCGCTTCCTTTTTAACAGAGAGATAAATAAAAAAGAGAGACAAAAATTTCCATGGTTCTGTTTCTTACCTAGGAGAGACTGGGCTGTGCTTTCCAGCAGGTCATAATCACCTGGAAAAGTGGAAATTGGGTATGAAATTGTTTTGATTGTGTTTTCTATTAGAGCCCAAACTGGTCTCAGTGGAAAGCAATGAATGGAGTGCAATTGATTTTTATTTGTTTAGATCAGGCCCAAAGGCAATAAATACTTGGTGCTGTCTTCTCAGGAAGTAAACACAGCTTTACTTGAGAGTTTAAATCAAAGCTGAAGCTCTAAATTTAGAACTAAAAACACATACAATAAACAGGGGCAAACTTTATTGTAAAAATATAGAAGTCAAACATGATTTCTGGAGGAATTTACATTTATAATCCTCAGGTATTTAAATATGACCAGTTTTCAGAGAATTAATGAAAAATTATTTCCATCCATCAATGACAAAGAGCAGTAATTAATTGCTTTAAGTAAGATAGTATAATTTTGTGGCTTTAGGTAAAATCACATTGATTTATAGAGACTTATGAGATTTTTAATTTCACTTTTTGTGCAAGTATTATAGTTAAGTACCAATATATCATTGTCATAATTGTTGATACACAGACAACTTTTTAATAATCTGAAATTAGCATGCACACAATTTTTGGGAACAGAAGTTCCAAGGACACAGGCAGCACAACTGGTTCTTACCTGCATGGGTTTGCCCCAAATTATCCACTTCCCAACCTGCAATTAGAATGAAAATAATTAATTCATAATGATAATAAGTTGCAATTTAATTTTGATAAAAGTTTGACTCCCATAAAAGGAATGGATGTAGCAGAGCCCAGAGGAGAACTGCAGGTTTAAATCCATATTTTTGTATTAGTCCTGCATATTTATGTGTGGAAAAGGGTTTTCAGAAGATGGGATATTGTTGAATATCTGGTTTCATGAAGTTTCATCAGACTCTATGAAGAATAAGAAAAATGGATGTAGGAGCATTTTTTGTGGATTTTTTTAAAACTATTTTTTAAGAAAATGTCCCGAAGTAAGGAAGACCCACACATTTCCAAGACAGTGTGTGCAAACCCATGCTGCTTAATATCCTGAAAACACAACTAGCACAATAGGAAATGACAAAACTTTTGGTTTACATTAGAAATCTCCCTTTCTTTTGTTCTTCCAAAAAAAAAAAAAAAAATTATTGGGATGATGCCAAATCAACCTCCCAACCCCCTGTGCTCAATGTTTAATCCGAATTGGGCTGAAGTCAGATTTTCCTGGATCCTGGGTGGATTCTGGCTCAGCTGGGGATGCAGGAGGAGCTGCCTGGAGCCAGGGAGTGGAGCTGCTGCGCCGTGCACAGAGGAGCCTCAGGGAGCTGCTGCAAATCACTCTCAAAAAACGTTCCCAGCACTTCACTGGCCACTACAGCAGGTTAAATATTCACTTCAGTTTAGTTCTGCATCCTCCGGAGTGGCCACAGGGCCTCAGGTTGTTCCACTTTTAACCCTGGTAGTCAAATGTTAATTAAGGATTGGAAAAACTTTCACCAAATAGTATGAGAAGAGTTTTGTTAAAATTGAAATCCAAACAAAGACTGATTTTGATCCTATGGGAAAGAAGAAAGAATCTAAACAAAATAATAAAAGGAGGCTTTTCAGCACGGCATAAATTGTGGTGGTTTTATTTTATAATTCACATAATAATTCAAAATTCCTTGATTTCTGTGTCTCCTCTAAAGTAAATCTGATGTGCTTTTATAACTTTTAAGACAGAGAAAAGAGGGTTTAATGTGAAAATGATGGTGAGAGTATAGAAAACTCATCTGAAGCATCAGGCAGGCTGTATTGTGATTTTTTGATGAATTATTAAGCATCAGTCCTACACATCCAACCCACTGGGGACTCTGGAGGGTTGATCCTGGAAGCCATGGTGAGAACACCCACAGTCTCCATCTTTCCCTGCCCTACTCCAGCTGCTCCCAGGATTCCACAGGAAGAGTTTAGCCTGGATTTTAGGGAAAGGTTTTTCCTCCAGAGGGTGGTGGGGCACTGACCCAGGGAACGGGCACATTCCCAAGGCTGCCAGAGCTCCAGGAGAGATTGGGCACCACTCCCAGGGATGCACAGGCTGTGATTTTATGCAGGGACAGGATGATTTTGTGGGTCCCTTCCAGCTCAGGATATTCTGTGACTCTAATTCCTGGGTGTTTGCAGATGCTGGGGAGGTCTCTAAGTTCTGAAGAGGTGTCTCCAGTGCTCTGAGCAAACATTTTCCTGCAGCCAAGGTGGTTCAGCTGCAGAGCTGGCAGATGCTGCAGCACTGCTGAGCCCGTGCTCCACATTCCTGGCAGAATATCAGGGATGGTGTGGTGGTTTCTGTGATGGTCAATATTAGAATATTAAATAATAGAATATTTATATATTCTGCTCTGCAGAATAGTTTGGAGAGATCTTTTTTCCCCCTAAATCCACCAAACCCCATGTTTATTAGCAGCTGTGTAGCTCAGTTTCAGGAATTTGTTGCTAAAATCAGGACGTGTCGCTAAAATCTGAATTCAGAATACGGATGTCAGGTTGTGGTGTGGGAATTTTTATCTGTGAGTGTATCAGAGGATCAAAGAGCAAGCCACCACTCCCTTGTCACTTCTTTCATGGTGCTTTTCACAGCATCTGCCACTCCAACCAGCAGCTCTGATGGAACTTGTCCCCTACGTGAGGTCACCTAGCTCAGCAGCCTGTGCCTCACACTGACCCACACCAGCAGGGTAGAAAAGCTGCAAGAAAAACTCCCCAAAACCTCTTTGCCTCATAAAAATCCAGTGTTAGTTTATCATTTGTAGAGTAATTTGACCTTAAAACTGTGCAGAATTCTTTCTGGAGAAAGATCAGGCCACTATTAAATAGATTGATGCCTGATGTTCCTGACATCCTGCTTATTACAGTGACGGCTCAGAAAAAGATATTCCTCCGAAATTTCAATGTTTTGAATGGAGCTATTTTCCCCCTATAATCTAAAAAGCATGACATAAAATTTACATTATTTAATTCTAAATATAGGTAGCAGTTAGTCTCATTGATACTGAAATAATAAATTTTAGTTAATTTTTAATTTCATGACATCTGTAATAACATTACAGATTAAAACACATTAATGCAGTTTTTCTGAAAGGAATAGGCTTGTTATATAAATATTTTTGTATATTTGCTGAAATTATTATTACATTTCACTCTGTTTGGACATTATGAAGGGATCCACTTTTTTAACAACATTAATTTTCTGATTTGTAGGAGCAAGCAAGCATTTTATTAACATATATTTCTGTATCTGAGTCTTAATTAATGTACTGAAGAAAGTTCCTGTACAACATTTGTCTGTACAGGCTTTTAGGCTTGATTCATCAGCTCAACTTTCACTAATAAGTTAAGATACCAGGAAGTTAATTAGATTTACATTGAACATCATGCCCTGAGTAACAACAAAAAGTCAAACTTCATCTATTGAGTGTTGGGATAAAATGACCACATCTACGATTGTATTTGTGGTTGTGTGGATATTTTTTTGTATTTCTATGCAATTATTTAAGTATATTTCTATTTTATACATATAAAATATATCTGTACATATTCACATATATAAATATATATATTTTATTTTATATTTTATATATATATTCACATATATAAAATATAAACACATATAATAGAGATAATATATAATATTAAATTATGATATATAAACACACACATAATACATATATTTATTTATATTTTATATGCATATATTATATATATATTTTTCATATATATAGAAACAGATGTTATAAATAACTATAACTATAACTATAACTATAACTATAACTATAACTATGACTATAACTATAACTATAACTATAAATATAAATATAAATTAATGTAAATATAGATAGAAGCACACACAAGTAGATATAATTAGGTATATATAAAAGGACATGAGGGAACATACAGCCACCCCATGCCCTTGAATTCCTGCATGCTGCAGCTGCTGCCCTGCCCTCACACAGTGCAAGTTTCTCTATCCTGCAGCAAAATATGGATATTTATTTGACAGAAATCCATGGCATTGGTGCTGCTTCCTCACATGTCTGAGAATGAAGTGGGGTTCAAATGGACTCATTTTGTGCACAACATTTAACATGTTTACATAGACCTGACCTTGCACCTAAAGGGCTGTAAGGAATCCCAGACACACTCTCATCTTTCACAATATTACCTCAAAACATTGTTTTCCTGGGTTATATTTTCACCTTAGTGCTTTTAAGATGCTAAAGAGACCTCAGTAAATTTACTCTGCTCTCAGTGAGGGAGTGGGCAGGACTACAAGACTTCTTGTTTTCCTTCTCTTAGGCCACAAACAGTGAGAAATTGGTGTGTTTGATTTCCCTGATGAAGAAGAGAAAGCCCATTAATATGATTGTGCAATGGTCCAATAAAATGCATTGCTCTCTCAGAAATGAAGAATAAATAAAATATGATTTTCATCTGCATTTCCACTGGAAACACATTTTTCAGGGGTTTAATTCAAGGGTTACATTTACAAGGCACTTTGGAGGAGAGCATGTTGTGACAGGATGAGGAGGAATGGCTTTAAACTGAAAGTGGGCAGGTTTAGATCGGTATTAGGAAGAAATTCTTTACTCAAAGGGTGGGGAGGCCCTGGCACAGGGTGCTCAGAGCAGCTGTGGCTGCCCCTGGATCCCTGGAAGCATCCAAGGCCAGGTTGGACAGGTTTGGAGCAATGCTGGGATGGTGGAAGGTGTCCCTGCCCATGGCAGGTGGTGGCACTGGATGAGCTTTAAGATCTTTTACAACCCAAACCATTCTATAATTCTATTAGCCCATGATGATAACATCTTCAATATCACAATTTATGACTTATTTCAATGACACCTCATTCTTCTCACATGTTGTTAAACCTAAACTATGGGAATATGGACACAACAGCAGATACTAAACAGTGCCTTAGGACAGCACTTATTAAATCAATAATTGCTCTTATCAGTCAGTAAACTCCTGAGGAAGCTGCTGTTTTCCTTGACTCAGGATGGTTTATCCAGTGTATTGACAGGTTGTGTTATTTGCTGTTTGACCAGACTTAAGTGTCACTGTTTGGGAAGCAAATCTACAATTAATGCTTTCATTGACATTGTTAATTAGATGTTATTTGCAGCACTGCTCAGAGATCCTAGAGAAAATCTATCAGAATGCTGAGTTACCAATTCTAAAGACCAAGTAATGAAAATACTCCTTATTTCTGTTTTCTGCAGGAAGAGGTAAAAGAGGGAGGAAAAAAAATCCAATGACCTGCCAATGGCTCCCCACAGAGTTGGTGGCAGAGACCCAGACCTTTCCTGCCCTTTTCTTGCACATTTATCAGACTTTCCCCTTTGATTTTTATTTATTGAGACCCAGAACTCATAATTCAGCCCTCACTATGCAACAACTGATGAGAAACTCGATGACAGCAGTTGCTCCTGATTTAAAGTGGACAGGGATGGGGAAGCTGAAGCCAAGAACCAGCCTGTGCATGATGAGCCTCAGAGCCTTTTAGATCCCCTCCTTGGTGCCAAACCTGTGCTGGCTGCTCTCCACCTGCCTGGCCTCCTGTGGCTTTGTTTATCTGAGCACAACTCGCATTTAACCCTTTTGTTCCAGCGTTTGTCCCTTATTAGTGGCGGGGCGGGAGGGGATGAAAGGCTTCCAAAGCTGTTCAGTCCTGAATTGGCTTGCCCACACTTCTCCCATAGTCCTGTTGTTCTCATCTCTGTACTGTGGGTTGGAGGGCTGTTCCACAAAGGTAATTCTCCAAAAGGTCTTGGATTTTGACAGCATTAAGATCAACGTGCAAAGCCTGCACTGTTTTTACTGCACATTGTGTCCCTACAGAAAGTGCAGCCACTGGGGCAGGGAGAGGCTGTGGAAAACATTTACACCCCGTTGTTATCCTGCTGTCCAGCTTTGTGGATAACAAGCTGGCTGGGCAGGAGTTTAATTTTTTTCTTTCCTGCTTTATATAGCACTGATTAGAAGTTTTACATTCAATTCCTAAATACGAAATAAACCAGCGAGCTCTCGCGCCCGACTCCGCGGCATCCATCCACGCTGAGCCTCCTCTCTGCCTTCCCCATGGCTGCCTGCTGCTCTCCTGCTCCAGCAATCTGTTCAGCCGGCTGGCAAAGCCACAGTCAGGAGCAGCAGGCTACTTAGCAGCTTTTCTGCAGCTCTCTGAGCTCCCCACACGGGTTCTGGTTCCATACCCTGCCCGCTGCATCCCTAGAAGGGACATCAGCCCTCTGCCAGTCCTGTGCCTGCACACACACGATCCCACACACGTTATCCAACCATCCCAGCTCCTTTGTTATGGCTCTTTGTGTTTTCCAGAGAAGCTGTGGCTGCCCCTGGACCCCTGGAAGTGTCCAAGGCCAGGTTGGATGGGGCTTGGAGCAACCTGGTGATGCCTCAGGTTTTAACTTTTATATTTTTCAGATTCTGTGCTGCTTTAGTGTGTGGGTCTGAGCTTCATATCAGGGGATGGTGAGCTCTGCACAGAGCAGGGAGACAAAACAATTCCTGCTCCAGCTGGGCACCAAGGACAAATGATCCAAACCTCAGGCCCAAGAGCACAAACAGCGTGGGCTGGAGAGAGAAAAACAAGCAGGATGGGAGTGCATGGGCTAAAGCTGGAATGGGACAATGAACTGCAAGGTGCAAATGGAGCAGAGCTGATCCCAGTGAGAGCCCCCGGGAGCGCTCGTGCATTTTGGGACCATTTTGGTTGATCTTGGGTGCAGCCCTGGCTGGGCTCTTGTGCTGCCCAAGGTGGATCCATGGAGGAGATCCTTTGAATAAATCCCTGCTTTATTCTTTAGCTGTGTCCACTCTCTGTTCTAGGTCAGGCTTGACAATGCATCACTGGGATAGTGGAAGATGTCCCTGCCCATGGCAGGGGGTAGGAACTGGATGATCTTTAACATCATTTGCCACAGAAACCATTTTGTGATTCCACAATTGGTTGATTAATCCAGGGTTAGC
Organism: Vidua macroura; assembly: GCF_024509145.1. Lineage (NCBI taxonomy): Eukaryota > Metazoa > Chordata > Aves > Passeriformes > Viduidae > Vidua > Vidua macroura. Next base: position 3,412,206 of record NC_071571.1, read on the forward strand.
TGCTCGGGCTTTACAGTTTCATTAGCAGGATCTGTAGGAAGTAGCAGGCAGGGAAGGTCACAGAGCACATGGCCCTACACATGCACACACCTTTCCCTGAGTTAAGTGCCTCCCACAACAATTTCCAGGGTTCTGTGCCTCTCCTGCCTTCATGCCCTACAGCCAATACTTTAAACTGCAGATTAAAAGTCATTTATACAAGAGCAGGAGGTGACAGGAGATTGGTTAATGGCTTCAAACTGACAGAGGGCAGGGTTAAATGGGATATTAGGAAAAAATTCTCTCCTGTGAGGGGGGGAGGCCCTGGCACAGGTTGCCCAGAGAAGCTGGGGCTACCCCTGGATCCCTGGAAGTGCACAAGGCCAGGACAGGACTTGGAGCAGCCTGGGATAGTGTAAGGTGTCCCTGCCCATGGCAGGGGGTGAAACTGAGAAGACTTTTAAGGTCCCTTCTAACACAAACCATTCTGGGATTCTATTATTCTAACATTTACCATAGATTTACATTTTCCTTGCCAAAGGGATTTGTGAACATAATGCTCACACTGAGACAGTACAAAATGAAGTGGTGTTCATTTTATTTAGAAAACAAGAAAACTGGGGCAGAGGACAATCAAGGGTAAGATTAGGAAGCCTTTTTCATATTTGTGTGTGTGAATAAGAACTGGTGCCTAAGGGCATCTGAGTAACTGATCCTGTGGGGCAAACTCATTCCATCCATACCTGAAGATAAGTTCACCTGGATTTTAAGTGTTCTCCCATAAAGGGCAGAGAGAGACTGGAATTTCCAGAGGCTGGCTGTGTTTAGATATCTGTCCTACCATGAGAGGAAAAAGCTTCTGCAAAGTCTTTGTTACCCAGAGGTTTGTGCAAGACATTGCAGTAAAGGCAGGGACAGACTGATACATAATTAATTTTTTCCTATATCCCAGTTTAGCTTCAGGGCACAGGGACAAGATCCAGAAATCATGAGAGAATTCCAGTGAGGTGCCATATGAGAACAGAAAGGCCAGAACACACAGGGCTGGCTAAGGTAGGACTGATGCACAGATATGATCAATAACATTTAAGGGAAATCATGGCTTTATTCTTTTCTTCCTCTTTCCTGTTAAAGGATGTGAAACTAGAAGTGGACTGGGGTCACCATAGCAACTAAGCATCATCTAAACATTATGTGAGTCCTTCCTTTGAGTCTAGCTGTCAAAACAGCATCCATCAGAGTGCAGGATCAATGCAATTACTATTGAAGGGTCTCCTAGCTCTGAAGAGGGAAGGGATCATATTTGAGAGAAAAACAAAAGTTTTTTTCAAACAGGAACAGTGAAAAAATTTGAAACATTGCCCAACGGAGATTGTCAGTTCTGAAATAACTCCTAGAGAAGAAAGCAAATAAAATGCCTTGCTCAGAGGTAAGCATGAATGTGTGCTCACCACACCTAAAGTCCTGCAATCACCTGGAACTCTTTTCCCCAGTCATTTGGGTCAAGAGGAGAAACATGAGCTGAGCACAGATTGTTAGGAAAGGTTTAAGGATCTGCTCATGTTGCCCCTACAGTGATACTTCAATCTATTACCTTTTGCAGTCCAAGTGCTCTCCAAACCACTCAGCAGCTCTCAGCATCTTCCACCCTTGCATTCTTCCCAATGATGCAGGATCTTTTTTTTCCCCAAGGCCAAATTAGCTCTCAGATCATTGACAAAGTTCTTGAGCTGTGCTGCAGCTTTCCCCTGGCCTCTGCAGGATGTCCCCCTGCAGAGGTCCAAGGACTTATCTTCAGCTGAAAAGCTCTTGCTCATCCTGCACATTTGAGTGTCAGAGGCACAGAGCTTTATGTCCACATAATTTGGTGGGAAAGGCTATAAGATATCTCTTTTTTTTCTGCTAGAAAACATCTGAGAGGCCTCAGCTGCTTGATTAGAAATGTAGATCCAGTTATTCTTCTTTGATGACAGCATTTTCCTCCCATTTTCTCTGCATTGCAGATGGACTTCATGACGCTGTGACCATGGAGGCTTAATTATAGCTTGTCCTCCTCTCTTTGGAAAAGCTGGAGCAATCCCATGGCTTTACTGCCTGTGCAAAGCCCAGGGATGAGAACCAGCTGGAAATGTTATCTATCAAGTGCATTATATATATATATTTATTTCTCTTTTCAATTTTAATGGCTTATGCATAAAATAAATCTTTTCACTGGACTTAATTATGACTGCTATGTAGGATCCAATAAAAAATTAAGGATGAAACAAAAGTTTCAGAGTCCTGGTAACTTCAATAAATAAATAAATAAATAAAAATAAGCTCCAATGGCTCATTATTATTCCCATGATGAGAATGCTGGGATGGGTCATACATGTTTTCCAGAGAAAACTTGGTTACAGGGCTTTCCTTCCCTCAGTTTCCAAGCAGGATGTTGGAATACTCATCCAGGCAAAACATCCTTCAAGAGAAATCTGGACCTTTGCATTGATCTTTTGCCTTTTTGACAGGCTAATGCAATTTCCAATTTCCCTCTGCTGCAATGCTGATCTTAATTTCAGCAGTAGCAACAAATCTTTTACCTCAATAGAAAATAAGCACACAATCTTCCAGGGATATTCGTGTTTTTAGGAGGCCCCTGATCTTTATCAGTCACTCTGTTCCTGTCTAAACAAAAAAAAAAACTATCAATACATAACCCAAACTAATATAAACTGTAACTTGTGAATATTTCCAACAGTTTCAGTTTGGGAAGTCAATGACTTTTATTGTCTTTTCACCCAGTTTGGGGGTTTTGTACCATTTTCCCATGTCAGCTCTTAAAGGCTTTACCAGGACTGTTTCCCCAGAAAGGACACAAAAGATAGAGCATCACTTCCCTTCTCATTAACTCTTCTCTTGTCATCCTTTCTAATTGATTAGGGATAACATCCAAACTCGGGCACAGACTGCTTCCCAAATCCAATTAACCCAGTGTTCATAAATCCCACTGTCCACCCTCAGCATCTCTAATGCAGCACTTATGAGGCTTAGGGTTCTTAAAGAATCAATTAATCAATTAATTAGTACAACACTTGAGTGTTTCCCTGAGTTTTAAATGGGATCAGTGACAGATTATTTCCAATTTCTTGGGATAACAGAGCTCATTGCCTGAGTGCTGACTGTTCAACCAAGAGAAGATACAAGGCAAAGAGTTTGGTTCTGAAATGTGAGCATAGGGTGTAATTCCCTCTTAAACTCTCTAATACCTGATTATATCCTTTATTTTACTGGATTTTAATTAGGAACCCTTAATCCTGGTGTCAACATAGAATATGTTTTATGCCTTTGGTAAAAAATTAGGAGAATTTTCTCTGTTGTACATAGCGAACTGTGTTTTGTGGTAAATGTAGCAGGGAGTGTCCTAAACTGAGCACCAGATAAACTACCTGAATTGCTGGAAGATTCAGTAAGAGCTGCTCATATTTATTATTTGGATTTGTGAATGAAGGAGTTTTCCAAATGTGGAGCATATAGCAATGCTCAGAAACTATCAATTATCATTTGTATTATTTTTTTACTGCAAATCAAAGGACTGAAAATATGTTCGTTTGTGATCTGGTTATTGAGTTTCATTCCCTGGTCTATTTGAGTGTGTTTATACATTCCGGAATATTTCGGCTGAACAGTGCAAAGCAGAAAAAAACAGAGATTGTGCTTCTGTAGATTTCCATTGCCAGCCAGTATCACCTCTGTCTGGAAAAAAAAAAAAAATAAGGGAAAAAAAAAAAAACAAAGAAGAGAAAATTCTCCAGCTGGGAGTGCAGATCACTGTGTTAGGGCCATCTCTAGGTCTTGCTGTGTCCTACTGAAAGGTGACATCACAGCTTGGCATGGTTTTCTTCTTTTTACCTCTGCAAAGATTCCTTAGAATGCTTTAAACACATCTTGTTGTGGAGTGGGTGTTTCTGGAGCCAGTGCTGGGAAGGCACTGGAGAAATAGCAACACGCAACAGAGAGGTCATGGAAGTGACAGCTCCTGGTGGAAATAATGATTGATGGATATCAATCAAAGAAATCCATGTGGAAGAATAAAAAAAAAAATAATTGTTGGGAACTATCTAGAAGGAAAGGCACTGTAATCTCTAATTTACAAGATGAGAAAAGACTCAGGAACTGACAAGCTTTTTTTCCATTGGGGGAAAGGAATCTCCAGTGGAGAGATTTTGAGAATGATACTTTTGTTCACAGCCTGCATCTGAAAGGAACGAAAAATTCTTTTTGATTCTGGAGGATTGGAGAGGTGAAATGAAATTTTACAAGGCAGGTTTGCCAAGCACACCGAATTTCACTTTGAACTTTCTGCATGATGTTGACAGCAGCTCAAAAATTACTCTTTGGTTTAATTGCAGTGAAGGTTAAAGCAGAGCAGATTAAAACCAGGAACAGCTGGTATTTTTAGCTAAATACACAGCTAATTTTTCCAAAAAGCATCCGTCCAGATGACAGCTTAGTTAGTTAATTTTTCTTTTGTAGTCTCTTATTTTTTTCCCATTTTACTCCCTATGGAAATCAGACATCCAAGTAAAGGCAGATTCCTTTCTGAAATTCACAAAAGAAGCAGTGACTTTGCTCACCTCCAGACAAGCATTTGAGAGGGGTCAGAGAAAGCATCTTCTACAAGTGCCCATTGATTTCTATTTACTGAACCAGAAATCCATGTGCTCACTTCACAAATTCACATATAAATTTAAATATCCAAAGCCAGGTGAGATATTTCCCACCCACTCTTTAAGATTAGCACACCCCGTGATTGCCCTGTGATTATGGTGTACCTCCAAGTGCTTCAGAACACAAATTTTTAAAAGTATAATTTAAAGTAATTGCTGCATTTGTAAAAATTATCTGTGGTTGTATAAAAATGTTGCTGTACTAGGAATGATTTTGCTATTAATAAATATTAGTGTCCATGCCCAGCCTAGCTCCATATTCTGGAAACAGAGCAGCAGCCAGAGGACACTATAACAATCCCTAAAATGTGATTATCCGTGTCTTAGAAACATTATAGTTCTCTAATAACCCATTATTTAGGGAACCATCATGAAATGTGCCTTTTTTCATTAAACCCTCATTGAAGAATACACTTGGCTAATTAAAATTAGCAGCAGTGATGGCAAAGCTGATGCTGATTCACCCAGGAGAGTGCTTTGGGATGTTGGTAATTCCACCTTGGGGTCAGCAGTGCGATCCCAGCCACATCTGCTGAGATTTCCAGCTACTCCGGGTTAAATGTTGATTTGTTTGTCTAATGAATGATGAATCTTGGGTGTGTTCCTGGTGAACAGATGTCCAAAAACCCTTCAAACCCAGCCCTACACGAGGTAACAGCTGTCACTTTTATTGGGGATCCCGTGAGGAGATAAAGGAACGGGACATATGTTTCAACTGGATGGAATATTCTTCCTTTAGGGTCGTACTGTCACCCTGCCACAGGCCAAATGGGAAGCACAGTGTGTGAGGAGATCTGTAAATCCTGGGAAAAATATTTAAAAATGTTATTTCAGCCCTTTATTTTACAGAGGTAAAATAAAGAGAGCAATAAAAAATAAATAGAGCTTATATATATAAACTTATATTATATATATATATATATTATATATATAAAAATATATAATATACAATATATTATCTATTAGACATTGTACATTATATATTACATATTATAATTATCATATATATTATATTATATACGATGATATACTATATACGATATACGATATACGATATATGATATATCATATATCATGTATTATATATCATATATCATATATTATATATTATATATTATATATTATATATTATATATTATATATTTTATATATTATATATTATATATTATATATTATATATTATATATTATATATTATATATTATATAATATATATATTATATATAATATTATATATATTTATTTATTTGCTCTTCCAAAGGCTCTATCATTTTTATTGAAAGAAATTATATTTTAATGCACGCAATTTTTATTATTTCTGTTTAAACAGTTTTATGTAAATACAATCTTTATTTAAATAAATAGAAGCCATGAATATAATAAATACAATAAAAATCCCGATTTTATTTAAATAGATAATTTTTTAAGTAAGTATAAAATAATATAATAACAATTTAGTTATTTTTTGTTTAAATAATTAATTCAAATTTAAAATGTATTTCTATTTAAAAGTAATTTTTCCAATATCAGCCAACCATTTACTTAAGACCTGGAATAGGTCAAATTGAGTTAATTTTATTTCTAACGTGGGTCATGGGTTAGATGACATTGGTGATGCCTGTGCCTGGACATGCTGGAATGAATGTGTTAAAAATGAGGATTTCAGGATTCCTGGAGCTGTGTATGAAACACTGTCTCCTAAAAATGGCGCTCTGTGTCTGTGGTGATGCAAAAACCCCAAGATTTTTGACTCAAGGCTGTAAATGAATAATCAATTGGTAAAATAAACTTTGGGAAAAAGGATCCACGGTGATGAACTTGTCCCTCAAAGGACAGCGCTAATTAAGGGATCTGCAGTGGGTGCTGGGAGCAAATGGAGCAATCTGTGTTCATTACCAGCACAGGGACAGAAGGATGTTTATGTCTCATTTCCACAGACCACGAAAAAAAGTGTGATGGAACTTCTGCCTCTCTCCAGAAATCTTTAATTCCCCCCTGAACCCCCAGTGTGGAGCTCCTCACTGCTCATCTCAAGCCTAAGTTCTCCTGCAGCACAAGCAGGACCTGCTCTACGTTTCAATTATTTGCTAAAATAGATTCCAACTGTGTTCCCCAAGACCCAAACACAGATTTGGGTCCCCACTGAATTCAGTGAAACCCAAGAGCAGAATATTCCCTTTAGCAGCTCAAATTTGTGATATTTTCATGTTGTGTCATCTGTGAAGGCTTTTTTTCACACCTTCCCTCCCACCCCATGTACACTCACGTATCTACACACAAATATCCTGGTTTTCTGCAACTTATTTATAACTGGAGCTCAGCTGGAGAGATTTTGATGTCCCTTTATCCTGAGGATCTAAGTGAGGTTTTACACTCGTGCTGGCCATGAGACTTTACCAGGCAGAGGTGAAGAAGAAAGAGAAAATACTTTACCGTCTTCAGAGATGATAAATCTGAAGAGTGCAGGACACTTGACAAAGACAATTTCTCCCACACTTGCAGGTTTCCAACATGTGATATTGTCCCACATTCCTGGGCAACCTGTGGAAGAGAAGGAGGGATAAAATATGTTAGTGGTGGAAATCCATCCCTTTCCTCACACTGTTACTGAGCTTTGTGGTTTCTTCTTCCTTCTATAAACAAAAATATTCTTGTTTAGAATAATAAACAGTGTGAATTTCCCTGGGAAAAGCAATATTTTTCATTTATAGGAATAGCATAAAATCCTTAGTGGCATCACACAGTAATGGCCAGACTCTACTGTCCTAGAAGATGCCACTTCTTATTCCCAATTAAATCACTCCAACATGCCAGAAACAAATTTTCCCTTGAATATGAAACCTACTTCCATTTAGTTATCTTTCAGAAGTGCTGGGGTAATTAAAAAAAAAAAACCAACAAAACAACAAAATAATCCCTTATGGATCATATCATTGATTAATTCTATGAATTTCCGTTGGCTTTAATCCTTGGGAAGGTTTGGGAACTCACTCATTTTGGAATTTGTCTGAAAACTGAAAAGCAGTTTCTGCTTCATCCTGCTGCAGTTTCGGTGGATATGTGAGACAAACTCACTCTTCTATCCCACTTATTTTCTAAGGAGAAGTCCTTCCTTACCAAAGAACTGTCCTAATGTCATTCATGACAGCCTTTGCTCTAGAGAATATAAACTCACAATGTGAAAAGAGGATTTTTTTGGCCTCTAATGATTTATTGCATAAGCTAAAAATAGATGCAGGTCTTTAATAACAGTTCAAAGATGAGGGAGGCTCCAGGTAAAAAACTTTGAAGTGAAAGTCTGAGTGGTAAAAAAATCCCAATTTCCTGCTACATGAATGCAGGAAGAGGAGGTGATGGGACTATGGGTGGGAGCTGTCCTCTCTTGAGATATAAGAAAAATTAATTTAAAATTTATTGTAAATACAGTAAAGGAACCCAGGTCCTGCTTCTTTCTGGCCTCTGTGCCAGAGGTGTGAAAAATTTGCTTTCAAGAAGAATAAATCTTCCTGTAATTCTTCAAAATCTTCCTGTAATTCACCATTTTACCAGCTTACAAACCTAAAAGGCTTATCCAATGTACACAAAAACTCAGAGCAATCTCTCAAATTTCCTACTAATATTAAAAAAAAAAAAAAAAAAAAAACTTATTGAGTGAATCTCAAATAAAAATCGTCTTTTGCCTCAGCAGGACAAGAAAGAAGAACCAAACCTAAATATTTCCACTGCTTATTTGCATTTGATGTTGAGATTGAGCAAATAATCCTATCAGCTGAAAAAGAGCCTCCAGCTCCATGATTTTCTACGAGGTTTTCTGTCAAAATTCTCTCCCTTTGACTGCATGCCAGGGGAAATAAAGCCTTCAGGAAAAGCAGATAATACTTCCAAGTGTAATTTTCTGCCTGGCACGAGTCCAGTATAATGAGATGTGGGTGATGGACTTGTGGAAGCTGTGTGAGCTCCACCAGCTCTGGTGATTCAGCAGGTCCCCATCAGTGGAGGAGGGATGTTCTCAGGACTGGATTTGGTCTCTTTTTATTTTTTTTTTTCCATCAGCTTCAGAGGTAGCAAATCCAGTCCTATGGGTTTTTTTTCCCAGTCCTATGTTTTATTTTTTTCATAAAAATATAAGGCTGAGAGTACCACGTGTGGTGAGTAGAGCAGATCTGAGAGAGTTGGTGTTTAAAGAATTAGGTCAGTGTCAAACAACATCATTGTGATGTTCAACATCATAATAACAAGACCCACCAAAATACAAAATTGAGGCAAAAATACTCATTAAATCATCACAGGGAAAAAAAAAAATCCTTTATATTTGCTCCTCTACCTCTCTTTTCCCACTCCTATCCCAGATCGTTTCCTTTGACAGATGAGGATCTCATCCCATGAATGCTGTATTTCACTAGAATATTTCTAGAAGTCTCAAAACCTGGGGTTTGAAAGGTTTGTACTCTCTCAGCAGTGGGGACATTGGGGTGTCCTGTGCAGGGCCAGAAGCTGGACTCAATGATCCTTGTGGGTTCCTTCCAGCTCAGGATATTCTGGTTTTATAATTTTGTGATACTGTTTATGTACTAAGGATGGTAATCACGACCACATTGAGTGCTGTTAGATTTTGTTGTCTTTGATAGCTTGTGTCTGTCCACACAGCAGGAAATGCATTTTCCATGTAAATCTGAGGATGTGCAGCAACAGGTTTATAGCTCACTGAAGTGTAGCACTATGCACAAAAGTAAATTATGTGTGAACATCCACGTTAATGAGACATTTGCTTACAAGGGATGCTGGAGATAATCAGTGGTTAATGAGATATTTGGAGAAACACCTGTTGGTGTTGCTTGAGTTAACTGTGTTGAAGAGGAACAGGAAAAACTTTCTTATTTCTTCTTATTATTTCAACATAGATGTCTTCCAATATTATCCAGCAATGGATAATAATGCAAACCAGAGAAATGCAAGGATATCCTCAGGCTGCAGAACAGAAACATCCACAGTAATAAATATCACATGGCAGTGTGGATGAAATTCAGTTATAGCAGGTGGCTGATTTTGTGGTAATGCCATGCAGAGGTTAAAACCAGCCCCATTTAAAAAGAAATTCCAAGTTCATTGTGTTAGAAAACACTGATGTGCTGACATTGGGAGAGAGGGGAGACAGAAGCAGCAAGTCAAGTAATTTACCTTAAAATAGGGGAGAGATGGAGACTGTAAAGGATTCTCCACCAATAAGAATATTGTCTGATCCCGCTTGGAAAAGCGTATTTGAAACAAATGATTTAGAGGAGCAAAGAAAAGGATGACAATGAAAAAAATAATAAAAATTAAATAGAATGAAGGGCAGCATGAACAATCTCCCTACATTTGTAAACCATGCTGCAGCCAGCAATTCCTGCTGGGTGAAATCTGCCCACGGAAATCAAAGTGACTTGAGTGTGAAACTGCCCAGCAGGGTCTCCTCTGGCACTGACGGGGTCTCCCCACTGCCCAGTGACGTAGGGATGCCCAAGAAGGCTTGGAAAGAGGTGGCTCACACACTCCCATTGAAACTGGACAAATTTTCCTAGTTTTTAGCATCTTAGGAAATCAGTAATAACAAGGAATAGTTTTAAAGAATAAGATTTCAGGTGGGAAGGAATGAAAAAAAAATACAGATAGTGATGTTGCTAATGGATTGTCTTGGAATCAGAATAATCAATCACAGATTTACTGATTCATCAAGGTTGGAAAAGCCCTCTCAGAACATCAAACCAGCACTGCCAAGTCCACCACTAAACCCTGTCCCCAAGTGCCACATTCCATGTGTTTATTGAACACTTTTAGGGATGGTGATTCCACCACTTCCTTGTTCAGCCTGTTGGATATTGGATATTAGGAAAAAAATTTTCACTGAAAGCACTGGAATTGTCTTCCCAGGGAGGTGGTAGAATCACCATCTCTGGATGTGTTTAAAAAAAGACTGGACATGGTGCTATAGTCTAGTTGAGGTGTTAAGGCATAGGTTGGGCTTGATGATCTTAGAGGTCTCTTCCAACCTCATTATTCTGTGATTCTGTGATTCTGTGATTCCAATGCTTGACCACCTTTCCAGTGAAGAAATTTAACCCAGTATCCAATCTAAACCTCTCCTGGCACAACCCAAGGCTGTTTGCAGAAAGGACAAATCCTGCCTTGCCTTCCCATGTCTGCACTGCAACCTGCAGCTGGAATTTGGGGAACACTGAGGGATTCACCCCAGATATCAGAAAGAGGTGCAGAACTTGGCAGCTGGTCCTGGGTAAGGGCATCTGTCCTTCTCATAGGATGGGCAGAGAGGTGCTTCCACTTATTCAGTTATTCCACTTATTCACCCCTCTCCTTTGAGGGATGGGTGATCCTTTGGGAGATCCTATTCCGTGCTGCTGACTTTTGAGGAAACACAAAGTCATGCAACTATAGGTTAAATCTGGATTAGTTGAACTTTAGATGCCTATTTTTTTTTTTCCCTTACCCATTTGCCCCATTTGCTCAGCAAAGCAAAGTTTCCTCTGTAGCTCAGACAGAGAGACTTTCCAGACAGGAATAATCCCATTTTAAGGTGGCACTGGTGGGGAATCACCCTTTGAAAGTGGACTTGCATCTCCTCACTGACTACACTCAGTAGAAGGAGGCTAAGAAAAAGCTTAGCTTAGACAGCCGCCTTTGAATTTTTTTTTTTTAATGTTTGTATTTCCTACAGGTGCTGTATGGGGTAGAAATTAACCAACTCTGTTCTCTGGTTAGAGGGATCACCAGTGGCTCCACAATCTCCTTTAGACACTTCCCAGGCCTGGGAAAAGGAGTCCAGCTGAGGGCTGGGACATGCCCCTGAGGAACCTGAACCACAGGCTGCTCTTAAAAGCCCTCATGGTCAGTCCCTAGATCTCTACCCCAAACTTATAGAAGGGGACTAAAATTCATGTTAAGACTGTGAGCTCCCTGTGACTGGATCCAATTTGTACTTTTACTTCAAAAAAACAGAGTCCTTTCTGCTGAAGCACAATGTTCATGAAAATTTTATGTGAATTTCTATGTGAATTTCAGATTGTGGACTTTATATAAATTTCATGCAAAGCCCATGACACCCAAGTTTAAATTCCACAGTGTTGAAGCTGAAGGACGTGCCTCACACACCTAAGGATGGATCTGACTTGGCAGCCACTGGAAAAAGAACAGCTCTTTCAGAGAAAGGCCACATTTATTAACAAGGAAACTACAATTATTTATCATTGCAGAGTGTTCTGATGCATTTTTAAAATTATACCCAGCATTAAAACCATTCTAGTCATCCTGCCTCCATAGAGGTCCTCACAAACCTTGCTCCCATTTTTCATTTCACACTCTCCCTAACCTGCTACTCCTGGCAGCTGAAAGGCTCCCACTTGCCTGAAAGTTTTGGACAAACACAAAGAGGGAAAAAAAAAAAAATCCCCAAAGCAAGCCATGCTGGCAGGAGAGCAGTGAGTGATAAACAGCTCTTCTGAAATTGCTGATGGTCCTCTTGCCTGGAATTGGAAGAAAAAACCTCAAAACAATATTAGGATTGATAACATCAAGAGCAATCTTTTAATGAAAGCTTTCAGGTGCACCAAATATCCCTATGAGCAAGCATGGCATTGGATTTTCACAATTTTTATAAGTTTCATTAATTAGGATATCTAGAAATTACATCCCATAATGGACTGGTTGTCCTGGTAACCCACCCTGCCCCACTGGAGTCCCTCCAAGGGGTTCTTAACCCTAAATTTTGTTATATCTCCCAAGTGCTGGTGCAAAACAGGACAATTACCTTGTTAGAAATTCTTTTCTCTAGAAATTCTAAAAGTCTTTTCTTCTAGAAATTCTAAAATTAGGCTTTCTCTCATTGCTTTTTCTAACCAGGGGAAGAAAAAGTGCATCTCCAGCTGATAATTTGTCTTAGAACAGGTTGCCCAGAGAAGAAGTGGATGCCCTGTCCTTGGAGGAATCCAAGGCCAGGTTGGATGGGGCTTGGAGCACCCTGGGATAATGGAAGGGATCCCTGAGACTAAACAGAATTTCAGGAAGGTGACACAATGTGTAAGAAAGGGTAACTACTGTTCTAAAGTGTAAGAAAGTGCTAGGAAAATCTACAGCTAGATATTAAAAATCTGCAAAGCTACAAATCCATAAGAAAGCTAAAAATCAATAGGCATCAGTCCCTTATAGTCCTTTTCTCCTCTGTCTAGGGCTGAGACTCACAGTTTACTAGTGGAAAGATATAAAATCAGATTTTAGGCAGCCCCATAGGTGAAGTTCACTGAGTTGAAGGAATGGACTTAATTTTAAACCACCTGAGAACAGGGCCTGTCATCTTTCATCACCACAGAGTCACTGTGTCACCAGGACTGTGTAAAAACTTCTCTTTTTGGTGGATCTGTGTCCTGTTTTCTAATGTTTTTTTGTAGATTTATGTCCTGTTTTCTTATAGTGCCTATATCTCAGTCCCCTCTCTATTTACACTCTCTATATTAAAATCCTCTTTACAGTCTCCACAACATCCTCCCATGTCCTCATCTTGCCCTAGTGCAAAATACTTCCTCGCATCCCTGACAACTTTTTGGCAAGAGAAGGTGCAAAGCAGAGATGTTTTTTTAGATAGCAAATCTTCATGTAGTAACACCCTATTTGCTCATTCCATCCTCTAAAGAAAATGGGTAACTCTTACCTGTCTCCTTCTCTATCAAAATTATTATTTTGACATTTTTCTTATATCCATCACCCCTTTTTCAAAAAATGGGTGACTGAACAAAGGAGTAACAGTGTGATGGGCAGTAGAATTTATGAATTCATACATAGACAGGAGGTAATAGACAAGAATTTGCATAAAATTTCTTCACTTGGCAAATCAAGAAAAAATGTAATTACATAAATGTTAGACTTCTGTATTTTTCATGTAGGGAAATAAAGGCCTGAGATGAAAATCCACCCTTCTGGCTTACAGCATTTGGTTTGATTTTCAGTTCCTCTCCTCATTTATTGGTTTAAAATATCACCTTCAAGGTCGTATTGCCTTCAGGAGAGTAATATCAAAGGAAATGTAATGTAACAAACCAGCATATTATACTGAATTATGTGGTGCACAATAACTTCTAAAGGGCACACTACATATAAAGCCTTTCAGAGAGAGGGGAATATGAGATAGGAGCTCTCTGTTCCTTCATAAATCTGGGCAAATACCAAAATAAATAAGGACTTGAACGTGGCCTGGGTATGGGGATATGATTTCCAAAAGTAATTGACATTTCAAAGTGCAGGTGTCTTTGAGGAGTTCCTGTCTCAGAAATGTTGTTTCTGGAAATGTTTGAAGTTGGGCACCAACCCTGGAACTCTGTCAGACCCAGCACCGTGCACTCCCAGCCCAGAGAGCCAAAAGCAGGGTGGGCACAGGACAAGGGAGGGGATTCTGCCACTCTGCTCTGCTCTGGTGAGATCCCACCTCCAGCACAGAAAGCTGTGGAGCTGCTGGAATGAACCCAGAGGAGGCCACAGAGATGCTCCAGGACTGGAGCCCCTCTGCTCTGGAGCCAGGCTGGGAGAGCTGGGAATGTTCACCTGGAGAGGAGAAGGCTCCAGGGAGAGCTCAGAGCTCCTTCCAGGGCCTAAAGGGGATCCAGGAGAGCTGGAGAGGGACTGGAGACAAGAGATGGAGAGATGGGACACGGGGAATGGCTTCCACTGCCAGAGGGCAGGGATAGATAAGGTGTTAGACATTCTTTACACTGAAGATGTTCCCAGAGCAGCTGTGGCTGCCCCTGGATCCCTGAAAGTGTCCAAGGCCAGGTTGGACAGGGCTTGGAGCAACCTGGGATAGAGGAAGGTGTCCCTGCCCATGGCAGGGGGTGGGATGAGGTGATCTTTAAGTTCTCTTCCAACCCAAACCATTCTGGGGTTCTCGGATTCTTTAGTTTCATTTATAAGAGAGAGAAAGGTTTTTTTCCCCTTCCCAGTTCTGCTCCTCATAAATTTTGGAATTATGAGAACCAAATCAGTTCTTTCATCTGGTCATTTGGCCAAGTTATTATACCAGGAAGTATTTTTTCTATCCAAGTAATGCTGTTGCTGCCCAGAGAAGCACCTTGTGCTGTCTGACCTGGTATTCATTCACCTCTTAAAAGCTTTATGTGTACCTCTAAGGGAAGTTCTGCATTTCTTTTACAGTGCACAAAATTAAAAAAAATAAAAACCAAAAAAAAACAGACAGCTGTGGAGGGCACTGATAGAAAGTTACTAATTCTCACAGAACCACATAATCATGGAATGGTTTGGGTTGGGAGGGACCTTCAAGATCATCTCATTCCACTTCTTGCCATGGGCAGGGACAGCTTCCACTGTCACAGGTTCTCCCTGATGCCTTGTGAAGGCTGACCTGCAACAGAGACTGGACAGAGCTAAAGAATAAAGCAGGGATTTATTCAAAGGATCTCCTCCATGGATCCACCTTGGGCAGCACCAGAGCCCAGCCAGGGCTGCACCCAAGATCAACCAAAATGATCCCAAAATGCACGAGCGCTCCCGGGGGCTCTCACTGGGATCAGCTCTGCTCCATTTGCACCTTGCAGTTCATTGTCCCATTCCAGCTTTAGCCCATGCACTCCCATCCTGCTTGTTTTTCTCTCTCCAGCCCACCTTGTTTGTGCTCCTGGGGCTGAGATTTGGATCATTTGTCCTTGGTGCCCAGCTGGAGAAGGAATTGTTTTGTCTCCCTACTCTTAAGAGAGCTCACCATCCTCTAATATGAAGCTCAGAATTACACACAAAAGCAGCACAGAATCTGAAAATATAAAAGCTGAAACCTGAGGCATCACTCAAGCCCCATCCAACCTGGCCTTGAACACTTCCAGGGATGGGACATCCACCACTTCTCTGAGCAACCTGTTCTAAGATAAACTATTAGCTGGAGATGCATATTTTCTTACCCTAATTAGAAAAGGCAATGAAAGAAAGTCTAATTTTAATTTTAAACCAGCTGGAATCAGAGGAATTCCACAGGTATAGTCCAAGTTTCTCTGCCAGAGTGATATGTGAAGAACAATAAACTGTGATCCAACTCACCAGCACTTGGCCCACCTCAATATTTTCCATCAGCTGTCCTTAGACAGCTGCTGCCTCAGTATAAAGTTACTCAGAACTATATTATGATTATTTAGGATCCGTTCTTTATGTCATGAGACTTATAAACAGTCAGTGCAATTTCTACTGGTGCAGCATTATCAGTAGAGTGACTTGTTTTATGGGATGACATTCTCAGAGGTCCAAGTGCAGCACTGTTTGCAGAGAAGTTTTTAAAATATCACCTTAATTAATAAAAGAGAATGTTAGAAAAAAATTATTTGAGATATTTCACTTCTAATGCACTGTATTAGTAATAGATTATATTAAAAACTAAAAAGGAAAGCACTCAAAACACTGAGGTTTTGATTGGAATAATGGATTTTATAGCACATTATTTTCATAAAATAAATATTATTTTATTATGTAATATGACTGTGATAAATTCAACATATATTTTAATTATACATATTTATTGTATATTATTATCTTAATTATATTGTGTTAATATTTTATATTATTATTTACCAAATCATTTATATATTATAAATATTATTAAATATTTTACAAAATATATCATACTTGATATGTGAAATATGCTGTATTTTATAACTTTTGTTATTCCTTGAAGATTTTGTACATGGCAAAGATCAGCTTTTAAATTACAGGAGCTGTTATTTACAACCAGAGAAGTGTAAATTCTTTTTCTGCTTTTAAAGCTGTTTAGTTCTTTGCAGTCACAGGATATTTATTTCTAAGGTCACACTTATCGCTCCTCTTGTATTGATACCTGCCAAGAAAACCTCATCCAAGAAAATCTCCAGAGTCTTTTAAGTGCTGCCAGCCAATTTGCCTTAGGTGAGCTTTGAAGAGTTTTAAAGGAAAACTTCAACTTGGCAAAACCTCTGGAACATTTCTTTGTCTAATTAGGCAGGAGAGTAAAAAGCCAATAAGCCGGGAAATCGAGCGAAGTTGTTGTTCTTTTTAAACCTGCTTTAAATATAATAAAAAGGATTGGCTACTCCTCTCTGAGAAAGTCCCTGCTTTGCTGTTCAGGAGGCAGGGAGACTCTGTGAAATTGCTGAAAAATTGGGACCTTTTTTTCTTTTCCCATCACTGCTGGAGGACAGGATGACACTTCCGAGCTGCCAGAAGCAGCAGTGCCAGGCTCAGCAGCTGTAGATAATCCAGCTCAGGACATGGGATGTGGGAGCTGCTGGACCACCTGGTCCCCTGCTGGTTGTCAGCTTTTTTTCTGCCCCTGCCAAGGTCGGGATTGAAGGCACTTGAGATGATATTTCACGTTCAGCCTTAGATGTTCATTACTTCTTATGTATATTACAAGTTGTGAGTTCACAGAATTCACAGAATCAGAGAATGACCAGGATGGAAGAGACCTTCAAGATCATCGAGTCCAACCCAGCCCCAACACCTCAACTCAACCCTGGCACCCAGTGCCACATCCAGGCTTTGTTAAACACACCCAGGGATGGGGACTGCACCACCTCCCTGGGCAGCCATTCCAGAACTTTATCACCTTTCTGTAAAAAACTTTTTCCTAATATCCAGCTTATATTTTCTTTGACAGAATTTGAGTTCTACAGCATTCTACTAACAAGCTACAAAATGGCTCACTATCATTCTATACAAGGCCTTTTAAGGCTAAACTATCCCATTAAGAAATTACACCTAAATTATTTTCACTTATAACCCAAAAACTAATCCCTCAAAGTCTGCAGTGTGGAATTTTCTGTCCAATTACACAAAACCACCCAAACCCATTAAGAAGAAGGTGAAGAAGGAGCAGCCTCTGCTCTAAAACCTCCATCTTGCTTTCTATCTATTCCTGTATTCTAAACCCTTAAACTCTGAGTTTCCCACCCTGTGATATCACACACTTCTATCCAAACTCCACCCCCACAATCCCAGTTCTGTCATTCCATTTTGGAAGCTTCTGCACAGCCTCAGGTCAATGCAGTGTTCTCCTGGGGGTCAGTGCCTGGCAGCACAGAAAGCCCAAAATTCTCAGCAGCCAGGGTTCCAACAGTCCCTCTTCCTTTATTTTTTGGGGTAGCCAGAACATCATCATTCTCCCCCAGCACTGTTTCTGACTCACTTCCCTCCCTTCTGAGGGGAAGGAGACAGCATCTTGCACTTTTTCAACTCTGTCTTTCATTAATTCTGCAAGCTGAGACAGATGGGGAGAGGGAGCTGCTCCATACATCACACTGCCACAAATTTTAATCCTTACATGGCTGGACTCAAGAGTAATTTCTGGGAAAAGCATCATAAAAAAATCTGCCTGAAGGTTGCTGAGTCAAGGCAGAGTTTGAGAAGATGGGTTAATAACCATAAAAAAGTGTTGCTCTTCCACAAAGCTTCACCTTTCCTTGGTCACATCCTACGGCCACAACTGGCCATGAAAAGGGATTGACCAAAGACAGCAGGGTGGAGCACTGTCAGCTGTGGCCTGTCTTTGTTAATAGTTTAATTAATATTATCTAAGCATGCAACTGGTTGTGGTGCTGAATTACCTGGGTAGAAATAAATGCATATATATATAAAATATTACACATATTTAATATATTTTTCCCACGACCATTAATGTGCCTCACAGTAAACCTGACTTTCAGCTAGGTCTAAAAAGGTTAAAAATCTTCCCAAGCTGGAGAGCTGAACAGTCTACTGGCAGTTTTGCCACCCTTGGAGTGATATTTGGTCCATTATGAGATTTATGGGCCTGTGAAGAAGACATCTGGAAAGATCTCTGGGATAAACAGTTGCCATGGAGACAGAGAAAGGAGAAATTTTTTCAGACTGTCTTTTTAGTAATTTGGAGTCTGCATTCCTTTAAAAATGGAGACAGGATTTAATGGCATGGAAGGAGA
The DNA here is from genome assembly GCF_024509145.1 of Vidua macroura. Classification (NCBI taxonomy): domain Eukaryota; kingdom Metazoa; phylum Chordata; class Aves; order Passeriformes; family Viduidae; genus Vidua; species Vidua macroura. The sequence goes on from NC_071571.1 coordinate 3,430,860, forward strand.
TGAGGGGAAAATTTAACAGCAGGTCTCTTGAGCCTTGAGGATTCACAATAATAAATTCACGGCTCCAAATCTTTTCAGTCTCAAAAGAAAAGAATGATAACATCTCTCTTTGATTTGTTCATTTCTAACTAATCTCACAACAGCACTGAAGTGGGATTAAAATGGGACACAAACCTTGAAACAGTCTCTGTGCATGACTCTTAAAAAAGTCCCAACAGAAGAGAACAGGATTTTCAATGGGAATTATTCAGGCAAAGGTTGTGGTTAATAATTGCCCAGTCAATAACATTTGTCAGGAATTTTGACTTGTTTCTAAAAGGATAAAAAGACCAAAGAAAGCAGGCAAGCAATAAACAACTGAAAAGAGCAACTGACCTCAAATCTATATGATTGATAATTTCAGAAATTAAATTAAATTGAGGTACACATATATTAAGATCCCTCAAAAGGAATTTACAAATTATTACTATTTTTTGTTTCAGGGTAGCTCTGGTTGTTAAAAAGATTTTCTGCTCTTTTTTACAGCTGGAAAACAAAACCAAACAAACCACAAGAAATTGTGACACTGAAATCTAAATGGCTCTCCAGAGCCAGAATTGTAAAATCAAGCTGCCCCTTCATATTCTGACTCCTGCTCCCCATCTTCTTGCTCTTTATTTATAAATAGCATTATCTCTGTGGAAAATGTAGGAGAAGGCAACTTATAACCGATCTTGGGCCAAATTCACTCCTGATGTAAGCAGAGTGACGCCAGTGGGGACACTCCTGAGAGCATTTATTCCTTGTTTACTCCTTCAAACCTTCAGAGGATGAGAAATGACTGAATTAAAGAACTTAATTTCTTCCAGTGTGCAAATTCCATAATCTGTCCTCGAAATTGCTCTAGCGGTGAGTCAAACAACTCCTTATTAGAGCTCGTGGGACCTCATGGTCTAGTGGAAGAAACAAAGGAAATGAATCCATTATCAACAGTCAGTCCAGTCCATCCCCTGTGAAGGGGATGTGCACATGCTGCATTTCATGCTCCTGAACAGGAACACAATGTCAGAGTTTCACAAAGCCTCTCTCCTCTTCCATATTGAACTTCTCTGAGTGCCCACAACATATTCAGAAAGTGGAAAAAAAAACCACAACACTGCAAATTCAATGTGATCATCCAAATGGTATGAACAGCATAGAAGGTGTCAGAAGTATTTCTGATGTTTAGGTACAGGGAACACGTTAGGGGAAAATGCCCAGAAAACCACAGGAAGACACAAAATTACAGTTGTGTTAATGCAAAACCTGAATAAATAGAGACAAGGTGATTCCTCTTTGCTTGTCTTTGGACCAGAAGAAGTGTGATAGGTCTGGCTTTCTTTGTCTAAAAGCTGGCAGGATACACGAAGAAATAGGAAGTGGCTGCCAAGAGGACTTGACAATTTATGGTCAATTTACAGGAGCAGTAACAGCAACATACAGATATATGGATCAAACCTTCAGCAGTGCTGGGTTAGTCACTACTTCCATAAAAGCCATTGATGGAATCATTGAAGGAAGAATTATTTTGGAAATAATGTAGATTTTAACAATATTTGTGAAAAAAAAAAAAAAAATCTGTACATCCTCAATTTCATATGGCTTGCTGCTGTAAATAGTTAATTCCAAAAAATCTAATAAGTTTTTTCAGGTCTAAAGCTGCTACAAAGCAGAGATTAATTAATTTAGAAAATTTAGAGATGGGTTAAAATAGAAATATGAAAATTAGGTAGGTATATTATTATTCCTTCTCTGCCTCTTCCTATTAGAAAGAGTTAAAGATAAGTAGGAAGGAAATTGTTCTGTAGTATTTCTCACAAATATGTGTGGGCAGGTAATTACTCTCCCATATGAAGTAATAAATAACTATGAAAATTTGCATACATCTAATCAATATCTTTTAGTTGGAATATGGAATCATTATGGAAAAATGGGAAATAATCCCAAAGGGACCTGCTGCATTCACAGAGATCTTTCCTTACACCCAGGCAAAAAGAAACCATAACTGAAGTATCTAAAAGGAATTTGGGGAGTTCTTATTGTCTGTGATATTTTTATTAGCTGGACAAAGCATGAAAAAAAAAATGTATGACAGGGCACAATTCTGTGTGCTTGGGTTACAAAGATCCAGAAACTTCTTTATGTTTCAGTTACTTGAGAATTTCTGCCTTGCAGGGATGGCAATAACTTCGGTGTCATTTATAAAGACAATAATAAATTTCTTCCTGATATTCTATGAATGAACAGATGTTCTGTTATTTAGAAGATTTACAATTAAATCCTGATGTAAACCTCAGTTAGATGTAAGTTTTTATAGCTGTAGGTATGTATTTATGCGTATAGAGTATAAGTTTATATTTATATTTATCTTCAGATAGATTTATCTGTCCACAGTCTATTTGAGATACAGATAGAAGAAAAATTATGAAGCACACAAAAGCCACTCAGTTTGTAACCCAAGTGAGAAATCTCATCCATGTGAGCAGGAATGTTCATCTGCTGTAACCACACCACTGGAAAATCTCTTTATCAGTTCTCAGCCCAGTGGCATAATGGGGAACAAATCAGTGATTCTGGTCTGTCCTGCATGAAGACAATTAGGAAATGGTCTCGCTGACTGGAAGCACTCTGTTTAATTCTGTTCAGGATTAATCAGTTGTGATAACACTGGTTTCTGGTGTGGGCAGTTTGCAGGTTAGCAGAGAAGGGGTGGAATTCCATTAGTCATTATTTTTTTTATGGCCAGAAACCTGGAGCAGACTCAAGTCCCTTCCTGTATTGGGAATACGGATGAGGCACGTTCTTAAAATACACCCAACAATCCTTCAGAGCATTTTATTAATTGTTTGTGCTCATTATTTCAATTTGGCTTCGCTCTTGGCATATGGCTTGGGCATACTCATTACACACACCAATAATTGTTTTTCTCCTCTAAAGCATTTCCTTGTGCATTGACTTTTGTGTCCAGTAATTTTTCCAGCCAGGTCCTGGCTGGTCACTCAGTGATGGATCCTTCCAGCCTTGCTTTTTGTTTGGGTTGTGATTTGCACTTGTGTTGTTTCATTCTGCTCCCTTTGATTTGTTTTGCTGCAAAAGGACACAAACCAATCGATTCCAGCAGCTGTGGGAGCAGGAAATGTATGGCTTGATTACCAAAAGTGCAAGCTGCCATGGAAGTATGAAATGGCTTTTAGGATAATCAGAAAAGCAAGGAAAAGGATCAATAAGAAAAGCATCTGCAGCTGCTTGTCGTCAAAACTCAACTCTCTGCTCTTGAAGAGTGAAAATGACATTGTTCAACCAATGTCCAACTATTTATGTAAGGTTCCCATTTAGTTAACCAAGACAACAACAACAACAACAACAAAAAGCAAAAAAAAAAAAAAAAACCCACAGAAAACCAAATGAAACCCGCCAAAACACAAAAAACCAAAACAACAACCTGCCCAAAAAAAAAAAAAAAACAAAAAAAAAAAAAACCCAAACAACCAAACAAAAAACCCCAAACAACCCAGCAACCGAAACACCGACAAGATTAAAAAAATAATGTCTAAGAACACTGAAAATAAGAGGAATTCTAGGACTGGGAAGTGAAATAGTGAGTTCAGCTCTCTGAGATTATGGATAGACCTTCAGTGGGACTCAGTTTGCTTATTAAGGCACCCTAATAAGGTTTTTTAATATGCAAACCACATGTAAATCTCTGTATCTATCAACTCTACAAGGAGTCTTGGGAGACCCACCAGTTATTTAGCCAATAATTTAGATGTCTGACATCCAGTGATGCAATTTTTCCCCAAGGGGGGCATTTTTTCCCTAAATACAGAGCCCAGCACAGTTCTCTCCACTGAAACACATGCCAAAAATGCCTGTTGGATTCAGCTGAGATGGGATTGAAAGCAGCAGAATTCCACCTGTTCTTGGTGCTGACAGCAGAACCCTTCCACTACCAGCTGGGGATTGACTGCTCTCATTTCGGTAAAAAATGTGTTTATTTAAGGACTCATCAAAATTTTAAAGGTGTGACTTGTCAAAGATCTTTTTGAAAAACAAGCTGATCATAGCTATAAATATTTTATTAAATGGGAAGTGAGGCTTTTTGGGTATTTCCACATGGCTTGAGGCTCAAAAATATTCAAGCTAAAACTAAAAATGCCTCTAAACTCCATGTTTACAATGTTGTGCAAAAGACAGGTAATTGCTTTGATTCATCTGTAAATAATTTATAAGACATGATACATTCACTGAGCTGTCAAAATCATGAGCCTTCATGGCATCTGGGAGCAAAATTCACAAAGGAAAAAAAAGGAGGAAAGAACATTTATTTTAACAGATCAATTTGAAGTCTTGTTGGCAAGTTTTTTAAATTCTATTCCTTTCCAACTATTTTGCAGGAATAATGGTTATACTGGGAAGAAAATGGACTCCAATGTTCAACATTCCTGTTGATAGGAAATGAAGAAAAATTAGATGACACATCAATAGGGCACAAAGTCTTCTATCTTACTTCTGAAGTATCTTAATGTATTTTCTTAAAATAATTATAAAACATAGGCTGGTTAAATCGACTTTTTCCTCTTTTTTTTTTTTTAATTTTTCTTTTTTCATAGAAGAGCCTACACATCCACTTTAGACAAATATTCTCCTTTCAGCCAGCTAAAGTGAGATTAATTTCACCTTTAAACCCAAGAGTGATATTGCTAAAGAATTCCTGCACCACAGAATAACTTTTTTCTGTGATGGAACTCATATTAGAAAATGAAATCTCAAGCTGGGAAGCAGAACAGCACAGGCCAAGTTAATTTGTTTTCTTGCACAGAATGCAAAATTCTCCTCTCTGGAAGGCAATATTGCCACATATTAAGCCTTATGACCCCCAGAATGAAATATGAGTTCTTTTTTCTTTCATTTCTGTTACAAAGGACAGGAAAAATCACATGACAGAGTTTTCCCGTTGTACTTCCCTGTTCCTTCCTTCTCTTGTGAGGAATTTGGGGAAGGAATTGCACATTTTTCATTCCCTGCCTTTTTCCAGGAGCAAATTACCAGGTCCAATCTGAGCCAGCAGTGCGGGATGGCAGTTCACAGGCAAAGCCAAGGATTTCCCTTCCCCATCCTCATCCTCCTTTGCACAGAAACTACAAGAAAATACAGTGAAGATTGGACCCACAGTTCCTCCTCCCTTGTTCATCCACCAGTGGAAAAGGCCAAGAACTTTGTGGAAAAAAGTAAAGCTTAGTAAAGGCTCGGGGAGTTGGTATTTATGGAATGTTTTGGATTGGAAAGAACCTTAAGGACCATTTAATTCCAATTCCCCTGCAATGGCATAGAATATATGAATGTGACTTTCTGCAGCTGCTTTTTGAGGGTAAATAGGACTGAATTATCTCGTTTTTGCCATGCTGAGATAAGTATATACAGAGATTTTTCTACCACTTAGACAGAGCAGTTAAAAACTTGTTACAGCACTGTAACTTGCTCGTCCATCTGAGGATGATTTAACTTACTGTGCTTCAGTTTTATTTTGCTGAGGAAAAATCAATATGCAAAACCTGTCAGGAGTCCAAATTATTACACTTATTCAGCTGCATGTATTATTGAGTAGGCAGTTCCCTGTAATGAAGTTCTTGGCTTAAGTTTGTGAGGTATATTAAGAAGTAGTGGATGTAGCACAGAAGAAGCTGCAATGAGAAATGAAATTGTACAGTTGGGCAGTTTTAAGCACTGGCCACGTCTGTGAGAATATCAGTGTGGTGAAATCTCACAGGAAAAAAAAGCATTTCATGGTAAGAACAGGCTAAGATTCTCTTGAGTCTTTGGTCTAACAACATTTTATTCACAGCTAGAATTTTCCAAGTGATCCTAGAGTACAGGCAAATAGAAAAAAAAGTGATTTTAAATAAAATGTCAGAATGTTCCTCCAGAAACACAATGTTGGTGAAGAGGTGATTCTTAAGTGGGCACAGAAAAATCTTCCAATCGAAGTTATCAAAAGAAAGCCTCAAAATTGTCAACAGAATGCCATGGGAATTTCTTCCCACCCATTCTTGCTCCCATCACTTTTATTGTTCTCCCAGCAGTGGTCTAAGTGCAGACAACCATCCCGGTGAACAAAGGAAGCAGCACCTGGCAAATGTGCTTTCCAGAGTGGGATTTAATGGACCTTTGCCAACATCTACATTTGAATGGCTCTCAAAGTTTTTGTGGGGATAGATTGATGCCTTAAATTTTAGCTTTCATATTTTCCAGATGCTGCACTGCCTTAGTGTGTGACTCTGAACTTCATGTAAAGTGTTAGCAAGTTCTCCTCACAGTTCAGTCACACAAAGCAATCCTTTTCCAGCCTGAGAACCAAGGACACTGCTGCAGCTTCAGGCCCAAAAAGTACAAACAACAGTGAACTGAGGAGAGCAATCTGGGAGGATGGGACTGCATAACCTGAAGCTGTAATTGGGCAATTAACCCCAATATGAAAATGGACCAAAACTTATAAAAGTGAGAAAACTCATGACCCAGCATCCATTTTGCATCCATCCTCGGTAGAGCCACGGCCAGGCTCTTGTACTGCCCCAGGTGTATCCTTTGAAGGCCTTTTAATAAATTCCTACTTTATTCCTTTAACTCTGTCTAGCCTCTGTTCCAGGTCAGCCTCTCTAGGCATCAGAGAGGAACAGGCAGCTCTGGAGAACATTGTCCTCACTGGGAAGCAGATGTTCAAAATGCATCCCAAGAGTCACTCCCCCAAAAAGCAGCTTTTGTCCTTGGACTGGGAGGGCAGCTTTGGGGCAATAGCCAAGCTGGAAACATCTAAGGCACAGAAACCTCAAATTCTGTGAAGAAAACTCACAGAATCTCAGAATATTCCAAGTTAGAAAGGACACACGAGGATCATGGAGTCCAGCTGCTGGACAAGAGAAATATCTTTTACTAACCAACAGAGTAATTGGCAAGAAAGCTACTAACCAGCTGGAGTCTGTATAAAAAAGGAGAACATGCAGCAATAAAAAAAGCCGTTGATACATTGCTCAGTGTGTTGTTTCTGTCCATCTCTACAACGTTTACAGAAGCACAACACATTTGCAGGACCTTTAGGAAAACACAATCTCCGTGCAAGGAAACTTTTTTTTTCCAGCACTATGGAAGAGTGCAGCAGCTGCCTCCTGGGATAGAGAAGTGGTTTAAAAGGAGTTGACCATCACAGATCACTTATCAATTATCACTCACTTATAATTCACATATAAATGATCACTCACTTATAATTCAGTTTTTTGGGGATTTTTTTTAACCGTGGTACTACAGACATTAAGAATTTGATGAGTGCATGTTATCACAGTTTCCAGCTGCTCATGACTACAGAGCACTCATTAATTGGGTAAATATTATTGCTGCTCATCATTAATTTTTTAACTGCAGTGGCCTGGTAAAACAAGATTGCAATTACATGTGCTGCTCACAATTGCTTGGGACAACGTGAATTAGAAGAGCACCCACGTCTCAGAAGTAAAATCAGTTGCAAAGGCTTCTAAAATCAAGGAATTATGGAATGGTTTGGGTTGGAAGGGGCCTTAAAGATCACCTCATTCCACCCCACCATGGGCTGGGACACTTTACACTAGACCAGGCTGCTTCTACTGCACTGTGTATTTGAAAATGTTCATTAAAAACCCCAAACCAACCAAGCAAGCAAAAAAAACAAAACACAAATTAAAAACCCCACTGAAAGTAAACAATAGATGGGGAAAAACCCTCATGCTTTAATAATCTCTGCATAAACTGGAAAGAAACTGCTCCCTTTGCTCTAGATCATCATGTACACCATGAACTAGATGGTCAGAGTGGTCTCCTTGATAATATTTAAGTCTGGACCAAAGAAAAGAGAGAATTTAATAAACTGGATGTCACCATAGAAACAAGGATCTCACAGGTGGAACTGTGTAAACAATGCATATTTTATTTTTAAACACACCACACACAAAAATCCCATTCTGTTCAATTAAGTGAGAGTTTTTCCTTCATCTTGTCTGACATGAAAACAAAGAGCCAGACAGGCAGAGAGGAAATTTCATTTTTGCTTTTTATCTTGAATTTTATCATTTCTTTATTTCTTATCCCTAATTCAATTTTAGTCCCAATACCTCTGAAACAATGTTCTGTTGAACAGAACAATATGAAATGGCCATATATTTTCATTTTCCAAATTTCTTAATGGTTGCTATTTTTCAGCCTTAATTATTTTAACATGAAACTTGAACCTGCATTTTTCAGTGACTAAACTGCTTGCAAAGAAATACTTTTATTTGATCTGGTTCCCAGAAACTCATCTTATCCGAGTCATTATCTTACCCAGCAGCCTGAACAAATTCTAATTCACCTTTCATTTTCTCTTAACTCATGTTCTTTGCCTATTACAGAAGGACTTCCTGGCAAATCTGGAGATGACAAAAGTAATGGCTTTGAAAGAACCAGGTGGGAATTATCACAATGAATACACTATGGGATGGGAACAGTAGCTCATACACGTGTTTCACAGCTAATGGTGTTTTAGAGATGTAGGTATTAAATTCCAGTACTTTTCTTTCCCTTTTTTTTTTTTTTTTTCTGAATGGAAGTCCAGCAAATGCTGAGAAGATGACTAAACTCAGATTTATCAGCAGGGCATGCAAAGGTGGCATTCCTTGTTTAAACCACCAAAGCGTGTTCCTGCTGCCGGAGGAGATAATAGAAATTTCTGCCCCATTACAGCAATTTTTGCATCTTTTTTCTCTGAGTCATCTTCCCTGACCATCCCCAGGCTGATGATCACCTTGCCTAAGCTTTAAGCCAGCTAGAGAATCCATAGGGCTTAACTCTTCCTCTTCTTGAATCAGGAGAGAGAGAAAAAGGCCATTACAGGGAACGATTTATCCCCAAATGTCAGGAACCTAGAGCTGGAAAGGAACAGCTCCAAGGAAGGACCCACAGCTCTACAAGGTTCAGGTTTTGTTTAGGTCAGAGATTTGAGGTGTTATTCACTAAAATCCAGAGAGACAAATTCAGGAACCCAGAGCTGGAAAGGAACAGCTCCAAGGAAGCACCCACAGCTCTACAGGGTTCAGACTTCATTTAGGTCAGAGAATTGAGGTGTTATTCACTAAAATCCAAAGAGACAAATTCCGTGCCTGGAGACAAAGCAGTGAAAAAGAACTTGTAAGGTTTGAGGTTAAGATTCTTATGGCAGAGACTGAAGTCACCACATCTATCCTGTGTGCTGTGGGAAACTCACAGCAGAGCTGTGCCCAGATGATGCAGGACACACCTGTGGCGCTGCAAACTCCACCCCTTTGCCACGGCTTAGCACTTTCCCATGGGTAGCACACAGCTCTGAAGACAAGGAGACACAATATTTAGGAATGATTTCCTTGAAATGAAACCCACACGATGAAGGAGTCTTTGCTTCTGTTTGCCAGGGTCAGGATTAAATTGTGAGACAATTTCATGTTGGGACTCAGATGTTCAACATCACTCTACATCAGGGTTCTACAGCACTTCACTCTAACAAACTAAAAATGGAGCCCCATCTCTCTCTCTACAAGGCCTTTTAAGGTTAAACTGTCCCATTAAGAAATGACACCTGAATGATTTTTATTTTTAACCCAATAACCAACCACCCGTGCCTGCAATGGGAAATTTTTTATCCAATTACACAAAACCACCCAAACCCATGGAGAAGAAGGTGAAAAAGAAGGACCAGCCTCCGCCCTAAAACCTCCATCTTGCTTTCTATCTATTCCTGTATTCTAAACCCTTAAACTCTGAGTTTCCCACCCTGTGATATCACACACTTCTATCCAAACTCCACACCCACAATCCCAGTTCTGTCATTCCATTTTGGAAGCCTTCTCCACAGCCTCAGGTCAAATGCAGTGTTCTCTTGGGGGTCAGAGTCTGTCAGCACAGAAAGTCTGAAATTCTCAGCAGCCAGGGTTCCAACAACACGATTGCAACCACACTGTGATCCCTGATTGAGAATAGTCCAGAGATTCCCAAGCTAGTGGCAATCCAGCTGGAAGAAAAGCTGTAGGATCACACAAACTCTATTTCTCCTCCCAGCACCATGAGAGCTACAATGCCAAAGGAATATCCCTGCTCATCTGCTATTAATATTATGTCTAGGATGCAATGTGGATGGTATTTGAATCCCTCTTTCCAGGGAATTCTTCACCAGAAAAATTATTATTGTACTGTTTGCCTCCCCAGGCAGTCTAGGTAAATACAGCTTGGCTGTGTATTAAAGAGGACGAGAAAGAAACATCCTGCAGCCTTTTCCAAGAAATCTGGTGGTTCATCCATTTGAGGTTTGTCCTGTCTGCACCCATGTCTAGCAGGAAACCTTTCCTTAAATTATTCCAGGGCAGACTGACCGTGACACCATTCTTTCCTCTTGCTAAGCCGATGCTGAACTTTTCCAATGGCAATGCACTTCCAGGCTTTCAGCCTCACTGATGTGACTGAATTCACAATAAGTCAGCATTAACAATGCTCCATTTGAGGAAAAGATTCGTTATGGAGCCAGAAGCTTGGTTTATGCCTGGAAAATGAAGATTTTGGTCACTATCACCAACAGAATTCATTCAATCCATCTTCAGACCTCCACAATGACTGTGTTAACAGGCAAAATACAAAAATGGGCTTTTATCATATAACCTTCTCAGCAGAAGGTAGATGCAAAAATAGGGCAAATGTAAGTTCTGTAAGTATTTTTTGCAGGGAGCTCCAAGTTCTGATTTTGACCTCTTGACTATAAATGCAGTTTCAATATCTAGCACTGATAAAGATCTCTCTACTTTATAAACCCATTTTGAGCTGACAGGAATTCATCCACTCTCTTAGGTGAACAAACTTACTGAATCCTAGAATGGTTTGGGCTGGAAGGGACCTTAAAGTTCATCCAGTTCCCACCCCCAGCCATGGGGACACCTTCCACTGTCCCAAACTGCTCAAATTCCCATCCAAACTGGCCTTGGACACTTCCAGGGATCCAGGGGCAGCCACAGCTTCTCTGGGCACTCTGTGCCAGGGCCTCAGCACCCTCACAGGGAAGAATTCCTTCCCTATATTTAATCTAAATCTCCCCTTTTTCACTTAAAACCATTTCCCCTTTCCCAAAACCATCTAAAAATCACAATGATAAAGTCAAGAGAAATTCAACAAAGAGTTAAAGAATTAATCGATGCTTGGAACACAGAGGTAAGTGAAGCACTTCTCCTTGCATTTGCCTGAGAAAAATCAAAGTTTGATCACAGCTTGGGTCCCAAAGGGTGCACAGGAGACTCGTTCAGACAAAGGCTCTACAGAATAGATACCAGAAATAAGCACAGACCCCGTGTCTGTCATCACATGCCCCTGGCTTCTCCCTTGAAATTCTTCCTTGTTCCTACCAGCTCTAATATGAATTTAGTAGAAGACACTTTAGGCAGTGTCACATGGATGAATCCATCAGTGCCCAAAAATGCATCTTTGACCAAGGAGAGATGGATCCATCGAGATCAGAGCTATCTGTGTGTGTATTCTACTTTACAAGGAGCCACAGAGAAAACTTCCAGGTTGTAGAGACATTTTCTTATCTATGCCCTTCCAACTCTAGGAATTCATTAGCTTGGATTCAGTGCTAGTCCTGTTGTTCTTGGGCACAGCTGCTTCAATAAGGGAGACACAGTGAAGTAATGTCTTCCCAGTGGTGCCAGGGGAAATAACAGCAGATAATTCAAAGGCTCTGAGAGAACAAGAAGCTGATGAGACACTCAATAAAAAATGTGAAACTGAAAAAAAAAAAAAAAAAACCTGCTCCATCATCTTCGTGTGATGGAAACATAATTCAAAACCTCTCCTTGCATCACCACGCTGCCTCCTAATTACCATCTCCTACCTCCTGGTGCCCTTACCAGTTTCTTTCCTGTTGATTTGCAGGGTAACTTTTAACAAGAATTCAATGTGATTCCTTGCAGGAATCATCACATCCCTTCAAATCCTTATTTCCTTTCAATTCCTTGACATGCCTGGGAATGTTGCTTCCTCTCTACATTTTTTCAGAAGGACAGGAGGAGTGGGACTGTAAACAAGGGCTGCAATTTAAAGATTGATTTGACAGTGAGTCATGAACCACGTAATCACCGAGGCCTCATCATTTCTTCTGTTCAAATTCTTGTGCTGAGCTCACTTTTGGCACACTTTGGCTCGTTCCAGGTTAGTGCATTTTAGGCACTTTCAACACTAAATTGTAGACACAAATCTGCAAATCACTCAAGGAACTCTCTCACTATTTGAGAGGGAGCCACACTCAAGGGACACGTCTGGAATATCTGGTTCCAACAGTGGAATGCAAGAGAGGGAACAGCATGGGAAAAATATTTCATGCCAATCTATGGTTCTTCATTTCATCAGCATGCTTCTTTCCATCACAATTCAGATTTTTGGGGTAATCCAGACCTCCAGCATGACCTAGTCAATAAAACAAAGACAGAAGCTAAAGGTGGGGTTTTTCTGATCAAATGTAGACACCTAAATGTGATTATTTAGAACTGACAGTCACCCTTTATTCCATGTGTCCAGAGAGAAAAAACAGACATCATCTAATCTATGTTGAGGATGAAATAAATTATGTCTCAGGCTCTGCTTGGTAGACATCCAGATCCAAAAACTGAGGAAGGTGACTTGTTCATTTGTAGTGCAGATGCAATTGCAGGTGTCAACATTTAATTAGATAAATCTCCTGCTAAATGCACCTAACCCAGGAAACTGTCATTAATATCTGAGTAACTCCTGTGTCAGTCTTTCCTAGCCCCAGGGCCCCAGGTCAGTAGAGTCTGGATGGGAGAAATAGAAATAAAAAAGGGTGCATGTGGATCAGCAGTGAGATTTATCAGTTCTGATCTGGCAGAAAATAACTGGAGGGCTGGTGAGAGCTAGAAAGAGGGTCCAGCACAAACTGGGGCAGCTCCAGAGTAGGACTGGGATAACAACTCAAACAAAGGAAATTGGAAACACTGATGTGAGAAATAGCCTGGCACCACTGCCTGGGGAAGTTGAGTATGGAGTAATCTCTGCTCTCCTTCCTCTCTTGTCTGCCTTTGGCTTTCATTACTCCTCTTTATCAGTTTAATTCCTCCTCCAGAGCAAGGGAGTCCGATTCTGGGTCCTGCTGAGATTTCATTTCCTTTGAATTCTCTTTTCCATTCAGGCTGTTAGTGATGACTGAATGGGAATGGACACATAGGGTCAGCACATGCCCCCTATTTCTTCTCATATAAAGTTTCCTAAAGAATTTAAAGCATTTAAGAGGAAGAATCCATCATAAAACTAATGGTGAAAAAAAAAAACAAAAAAAACAAAACAAAACAAAACAAAAAAAAAAAACAAAAAAAAAAAAAAAAACAAAAAAAAAAAAAACAAAAAAAAAAAACCAAAACAAAACAAAAAAAAAAAAACCCAGAAAATCTCAAGGCAATCATTGCCTCTGAAGCATTAAAGGCATGGCCCAGCAGCAGAAGGAGAGGAAACTGCTGTGAAGAATAAAGAAATAATGAGCAGAACATCTGGGCATGAGAGGTAGAGTGGGAGAGAAAGGAGGAAACATCAGAAACTCCATTTGGTCGATGTTTGTGTTCACTGAACACAGCAAGGGGGTAAAGCAGAGGCAGCAGAGCTGAATTCTGGCAAAATGTAGGAACCAGAAGTTGTTGTTCCTCTCTTGCCACCCAAGGATGGGGCTTCCCATGCAGAAAATTGCCAGTGCAGAAAACAAGGTCTCTGAACAGCAGAGATTTTACCATTGGCACATTTTGCACCACGTGGGCGCCTTGGAGAAGCACCCTAATATTTTATAATATTTTTCTAGAGAATAGAAACACATGCAGAAATACAGAATACAGAGCCTGTTCATGTCCCAGACCCAAGTTCTGTACCTGACCCTCTTTGTGTCACCTGCCATAAGAGAGGGATTTTTCTTTAAAGACACAGTAACTTGACCACGTTCACAAGCCCCTACAGATTTCCTAAAAGCTCATGATCCCATTTCAGACCTTGCAGCCCCACTGAGGAGAAATAAATTCTCAAAAATTTTATATATTGAATTTTTCTATGGGAATTTTCAGGCAGGAATAGTCAAAGAGGTAATTGTGTGCTTCTCCCGTGAATAAACAGAATTTTGTTCACCAGTCAGGAGGGATTTCTTCTTTCTTTCAGCTGTTTCTGACAAGCAAGGGAGTTATTCCTTATCTTTCTCTATCTTTGAAAGAGACAAGCTGACAACATTTCTCCACTAACTGTTATCATTAGTAAGTCTTAGTGCTGAATATAAAAAAAAAAAAAATAATTTTTCCCAAATAAAAAATAGTTTGTGTGCAGAAGGAGAAATTCAAGAGGAATCAACACCCTGCACTCATGACTGCTTAATTTCTGGAGAGTTACTGCATCTTCAGGGAGTTTTGTTGTGAAACATCTCCCACAAATTCAGCCAGTAAGGAGGTGGTAGAATTTTGTTGATATCCTTTAACTAAGGAGATCAAGCTTTGTTGAGAATGACGGTGGCAGGATCTGGCTTGAAAAAAGTATCATGAAATAATGAAAGGCAAGCCTCGAGGTCAGGACTTAGAGTGAAATGCTGTAGTCCCAGAGGTGAAACGAAATAAATTTAAAACATGTCTACAAAAAAAATTTTAAAAAATAATTTAAAATGCAGAGAAAAAGGCCAGCAAGCAGGATCTATGGAATAAAAGGGCTTTCAAACAAGAAATACACCAGAATCCTTCACTGGAAGATTAAACTCTTGGAGGGGATATGTTTTTTTTTTTACTCTAAGCCACATCATCTGTGGAACTCGTTGCCACAGGATGTGGGGAACAACTAAAAGATGCTCGATGAGCCTGGGAAAATCTTCCCAGTGATTCAGCCTGCAAATACTGGGGGAGCAGTACAGGGAGCAGCTGGGTTCTGCTCGGAGTGAGAGCCTGAAAGGATCCAGTCCCTTCCTGCCTGAGTGGGTGATACAATTTCATCACATTGAGAAGCAAAAGCCTTTTCCAATGGCTCTGGGCTTCCTCCATCTCTGAGCCGTGTCCTTTCCATTTGGAATAGGCAGGGGGAGGAGTTCAGTGTGAACAGTCCCCAGCTGTCAAGGTTATTCTGGATTTGGGTGATAAAGAAATAAAAGCTGCCTGGTGAAATGGTCTCCTCTCACCTGGGGAGTTCTGTGAATTCCTGAATCCAAACAATAGCCATTGCATAAAGCAGAAGAAATAGGTCTCATGATCAACTTCTGGCACCATTCTGGGGGTAGGAGGCAAGAAACAGGCTTTTTTTCCGTTTTCCTTGCTCATGCCACTTCTGGACCAGGGAAAAATTGGGAAGCTCTTGTGTAAAGCACAAAGAGGATGTCAAAACCACATCCCTGGGGTGGAATGAACTGCCCGAGGTACACTGAGCTTTCCTCACTTCCACCACACCCCACGGTTCCTCTGCCCAGAGCTGGGCAGTGTGGGAACTCAGGACATCCCTCTGGCTGTCCTGGCTGTCTCGAGACCCTGGCAGGGGGCTCAGAGACCTTGGCACAAAGTCAAAAACACCTGTGGCTTTGATTTTAGCCCATGGAAAAAGCTGCCAACTTTGTGTGAAGGTTTACAGGTCACAAGGGTTTGAGTAGTGTGATAGTTGAGTTAACACAGGGTGAAAAAGTAGAATTTTAGGGTTTTAAAATAAGGGGTTCAAGGGGACAAGATGGAGGGATTTGGGTGTGTCCTGACCTTTTTCTCCTTCTTCTTGCCCTCCATGTCTTGCTGTGATGGTGACACTTTTCTATTGGTTTAAGGTAGAGACACACTGTCCAACATAAGTGATAGATATTGGCAACATAGTACATTGTAAACATAGTACAATATATAGTTTTTAGTATATAATAGTTTAGTATTTAATAGTTTAGTACAATATAGTTTTCAGTATAAAATGTAAACACCGCCCTAGACTGCAGACAGAATGCCATGGCCTCCTTCCTAGACAGAGCTCAGCAGGTCAGAGAAAGAATGTTATAGATAAGGAAAAATAAACTTTGAGAACCCTAAGCATTCAGACTTCTTTGGCTGCACGGGCTGGGCAGCCAGGACTTTTACAATCTTGGGGTCACCTCGATCTCCAGACCCCCGAGAGGGCAGCAGAACAGGAAATGAATTTATGCACGAGATAAATAGCAGGACCCTGATGGAAACCCTCCTTTTGGATGGAAATACTCCTCACAGTTAAAATGCAGGAACGGGTTGTTTTAGAGGACACTGATAACACAGATGCCTGCATTCTGACCTGCTTTACTTCTGCACTAAAACGTGCTGCAAGAAAAAGGGGAGACAAAGCTCCCCTCTTTTGTCACACACAATATGTTTTATCAGCTTTTCTCTGTGGTTTTAGCAATTCCAGTCACAGCAGAAGTAGTTTGGACAGCACTCAGTAAATGGACCCTGATTTCCAATTAGTTTCTTTGTCATTCTTTGCCCTTCTCTCCTTGGTGCTGGCCACAGGCAGCTCCTGCTGCAGTCAGGAGGAAATAAGACAGGATATTAAACTATAAATTTCTTTGCTCGCTGCCTCAGTTTCTTATCTCAGCAAAAGCACGAGTACCCTTCATCAAGATTACAGACACCACAACGTTAATCCCTGCAAAGGGCCTCAGATCATGTGAGAGATACCCAAATTACTGCTGAGATGAGGATGGAAAACGAGCTGCTCCAGAGCAGCGCTTTGTGTCACATCCTGTCCCCAAAGCTGTTGTCATAAAGGCAAAAATCATCCAGCCATCCTTTTCTTTTTAACTTAATTTTTTTAAAAAAATATTAATTTTGCAGGCATATTGTGCCCTTAAGTAGAGAAACAAATTCCTGACCTCTGATAATAACCAGGAATGGTTTCTCATGCACCCCCATTGATTGAATTTTTGTTTTTAATTTCCCCAAGCTCATTCGGCAGCAGTGATGCTCCTCTTACCATGAAGTGTTTGCTTTGACAGGGCTGAAAACCCCTCCAGGCATCACAGGAAATGGTGAAAACCACTTTAAATTGTCAGCTCAAGGTGCAGGATCTGAAACTCACCCGGAGAAGAGTCATTGAGAGGGTTCAGGGCCGTCGCCCTCCGGATCTTCTCCAGACAAGTCTCTTGCTCCTTTTTAATGATGCAGTTGGAATGGGTTGCTGCAACCTGAAATATGGGGGGAAATGGGGAAAAAAAAACAGTTACAAGAATAAAATAGTTTGTGAGGTGATCAGGAAGTGTTAGTAAGTTTTAAGAACCCATTGCAAGAAAAAAAAAAAAAAGAAAATAAGCAAGAAAAATATTTTTAAAGTTGAGACAAAAACTGCAACAAAGTTCATTTTCTTTCCCTTTTTTTCTTCTTTTACTCCTTTTATTCTTCTAGCAGGTCTAAGTAATTAAGTAATTAAAATTCTCATAAATTATTTGGGGGTTTTATACTGTTCTCCATGTCAAAATGTGATTTCTAACATGTTTGTTTCATTTTATTGAATTCCTTCTTCATATAAAGCTGAACAAGGGTATGTCTAAATACAGAAATAATTTAAAGAAGAATTAGGAATAAATTTCAGCTTGGTTTGATCTTCCACCAGTTTCTTATGAGTCTTTGCACAATTCATTAAAATCTCTCTGGAATCTAAACCAAATTAAAAGCTGCTTCTCTTATTCTGTCACCCTGTTCATTCTTCAGTGTTACCTTTATTTATTTCCAGAGAATTCAAGGCAAATTCTTTTGCCAAAAATAATACAATGTCAAATAAACCAGGCTGACTTGATCCAAATATTTTTTTTTTCTGTTTTCTATCTTTAATTCTCTAGTTCAGCCCACTACAAGAAAAAAGTAAAGGGGAAAAAAAGAAAGGAATAAAAATTTAGTTTAAGAAAAGAACATTGCAGCCAACACAATCCAGGCAATCCCAAAGCAGCAGCAAAATAAGGATGTGACCCATTTCTGGAAATCAATACAGGATTTCAATCCTGTAGCAGACAGTGGCCAGGGAATATCAATTAAAGGTGAATAAAACCTCAGATTTCATGAGATCACTTCATAGGGGCATGGCTGAGGTTCAAATCCCACCCAGTGAAAAACACCATGGAATTCAGTGCCCTGGCTGAAGGTGATTTGTCAGATTAAGCCCTTTTCTGACCCAGAGCTGGGGCAACTGAAAAACTTTTATTTTTTTTTTAGTCTCATGTGAAGGGTGATACAATACAGATGTTATAATTCACGCCATTACAATTAGAATTGCAGCTTCCAAATTATTATATTTTTTAAAAGACTTTTACAATAAATACATTCCCACAAGAATTACTAATACTTCACAACAACAACAAAAAACTTTCTAATTATAAACAAAGACAGTAATAAAATTCTTAGACTTTCAATTTATCCAAATTGAAAGTCATCTCAACAAATTATAATGAAGACTGATAATTTCAGCTCTTACTTGCAATACTATACAATAATAATTCAACCAAAGACAACAATAACTATTATTATTGCATCACCAATAAATATAAATAAACAAGTTACATACCAAAAAATACCTTGTAAAAACTTTAACCCAATAACTAATATCCTTTAAATAAAATGTATTAGCAATGAACAACCAAAGCTAATTCACATTCTAACACACCTTAGTAAAATAATTCATATTATAAGCATACTAAACACAAAAGCAAACATCACTATGATATATAAAACAATTAAAATTAGTAACACATATAAATGCTCTTATGAAAATTAAAAAAACCCCTTATATCTACAAGTTAAATTCATAATTACTGTTACAAATCCCCCCAAAAAATCCTAACAACCATCCATCTCTTCATAATACAAAAACCCATCACAATATTAAAAAAAATGTATTATCCCAATAGAAAACAAAAATAAAAATGAATTTTTATAAAAACTACAATAACTGTGGTTCACTGAAGCACTTTTGTTATTTTGTTTCCCATCCCATTTCCTTCACTCTTGACAATGGAAAACCACAGAGGAAGTGATGTGGGACCTGCTTCCCCTTATCTGTTAAGCAGGAACAAAAAAACAAGGACAGAAATCCCCAAATTTATTCTACTCTGGGTTCTTTTGGAGTTCTGCACAGCTCAACTTTCCTTCTCTCACCTCCCAGGGAATGGAGTGAACAGGGTGGACCAGGGATGCACCACCCAGCAAAACCTGAGAGCAAATCCCAAGTCAGGTGAAATCCTTCCAGCAGCAATCCTTCCTTCCTCTGTAAGCCTAAAGTGGCTTATAAAAAAGAGAGAGAGAAACTTCTGCACAGGACAAGGAGGAATAGATTTAAAATAAAAGAGGGGAGATTCAGATCAAGATTTAGGAAGGAATTGTTCCCTGTGAGGGTGCTGAGACCCTGACACAGGTTCCCAGAGCAGCTGTGGCTGCCCCTGGATCCCTGGAAGTGTCCAAGGCCAGGTTGGACAGGGCTTGGAGCAGCCTGGGACAGTGGAAGGTGTCCCTGCCCATGGCAGGGGTTGGAATGAGATTTATCTGTAAGGTCCTTTCTAAGCCACACCATTCAGTGAATCTGTACTAATCCAGTTTGATGGTGCTTGTGTTGTGCTTTTGTTTGTGTGATGATGCTCTGAACCATCTGCACACTTTTTTTTTTTTTTTTTTTTTTTTTTTTGTAAAAGCCACCACTGCTATTTCAAGGATAGAGAGGGTTTCCTGATGAACTCTCCTGGAAAGCTTTCCTCACCATTTGTAGGAACTCATAATGCTGCACAGCTTCATCAACTCCAAGATCCCAGTAATAAATTTCAGCTATTTTCCCCCGGGGGACACACCAGGCACAACCATATTAGATTTGTTTGTCTTCAAAACAAACACAGTTCTGTTTTAAGGGCTCCCAAGTGCCTGGAAAAGATAAATTGTCACAGAACTCCAGGATCTCCCAAGAACATAAAGGCTTTTGCTACATCATCCCCTAAGCATCCTCGAAGACAGAGAAAATTGCATTGGCTGACATTCAATTCTTAGACTATATTTTTAAAAGATAAAGGGAAATAACAAAAAAGCAGAGATCTGCTGTTAGTGTAGGTTCACTCTCCACAGTTACCCAGGTCTGGAGTGTCCAGGGGTTGTCTCAACACACAAATGTGGCAGTTTCTATGCAGTTCACCAGGTACAGATTAGAAAAGCTGCCATTTAGTAATAATATTGTAATAATAATAATAATAATAATAATAATAATAAGGCATTGTCTATGCAAGCAGGATGTGGCTAAATAAACTGAAATCTTTCTTCACACACTTCCTGTTAACTTGCAGACCTCTTCAGCTTGAAATTGTGGATGATAAATGCCACACATAGATGCCTATATTTATCCAAAGTCCATCCAAGGATGGAGGCTAGTGAGACACCACAACAGGTTATTCCAGGTTATTCCAGGCTGCCCCTGGATCCCTGGAAGTGCTCAAGGCCAGGCTGGACAGGGCTTGGAGCAACCTGGGATGGTGGAAGGTGTCCCTGCCATGGCAGGGGGTGGAATTTAGATTCAATCTACGGTGAAATGACAAAAGAATGTGATTTATCCTTTTTTTTTTTTTTTTTTTTTTTTTTTTTTTTTTTTTTTTTTTTTTTTGGTTTGGTATCTTCTTTGCTAGAGGTGTATAAAAGTCAGGACTTAATTGATTGTAAAGGAAGACAAAGGCTTAAAGCTCAGACTTTACTGCTCTCCTTGCAGACTGGCACATTTAGTCAGAGGTCTCTGACTAAACTGATTAAATTTAGTCAGCTGTATCTCACTAATCCTGGCTTAGGTGTGGATAGAGAGAGCACCAGAGCCACGTGCTTCCCCTGTCTCTGCAGCTTTCCTCCAGCTTTCACTGTTGCCACAATATTCTGATGTGACTTCCCATCATCATCTTCGTGCCATTCCGTAGCAGTTCATCAACAGATTTAAAAAAAATAATTTTGGGGAACGTGGAAACCAAAACAGAAAGCAAAGAAAAGGAGGAAGCATCAACCTCAGGGTCAGAGGAGAGAATAGGAGCTGCCTGTCATCCCTGCTGACAAACAATTCCATATCTGGGAAAATCAAAAAGGCTTGAATTGTTCATAACAAAAGGCATTATTATTCTGCTTTAATTGAAGGGATGGGACCACAAAAAACAATTTATTGCTCAGATAAACATCAGTCTCAGAGGCTGTGAGATTTTAGAGGAGCAAGCAGTCGGCCATAGCACAAACTAGTCACCAGTTCTTTGTTACAAGACAACACAGAACTTTCTAATCCCATGGACAGTTGCCACAAAGTTTATTTTGCTTTTCTAACCTATCACCTTTACTTAATTTTGCTGCACTGCTGATACTTTTATCCAATGGGCTTCTGTCACACTTGCACACGTATGCTTCTATTACAACTTCTTTAAACTCTTAGCTTGCTCTATACAACCATATTACTACATTATAAACCCTTCACCATCTTATTAATACAGTTTTTTAACTTGCTTAAGGCATATTCTTACTTACAACTACAGAAGCATAAGTTTATGATTTCCCATTTAATGTCTATGTATTGTATTTTTACATTAATCCAAGCTTCTTCTAAGGCTGCAAATCAAACCCTCCCGTGTCTCTGGAAGTTGCTGTTTTTCCCACATTGGTAAGTGGAAGTTCCACATGGAAGTTTCCATTTCCCACAAAAAGGTTTGTCTGTTGAATGCAGAGACACTAATGTTATCACATTTTCCTGAAAGGATCCAGGGTTGGATGTTTCTCCACTGACCATGGAGTGGCAGAGCCTTTAATCTGCCAAGTCAGGCTTCAACAAGTGAAGGCAGAGCCCGATTCCAAAGGCAGCATAAGCCTGAACTCCAGGCCCTGTGATTCCATTCCTTCTGCCTCGAGGACATTTGCAATTTCCTGTGCTCAGCAGAGACAGCCTGGTCTCAGTTTCCCAGAAGAGATCAGTGATATGTGCAGCTAAAGAGTGTTTTGACACATACCAGAAAAAATCAAGAATCCAAGTCAATAGTGCATGAAATTCACAGGTCTTTGAAAAATTTATTACTCTCAGTGAAGTGAAAGAGTCTGATTCACATCAGTTTAGAAAATGTGTATATTCATTTAGATACAGAGACAGTAAAAGACAGTCAATATCTGTTTGGTTCTGAGAGAACACAAGAAGCTGGCAGGACACTATAGAGGTACAACAAATTCAGAGCTTTCATTTCCCTTATGTGGTTTTTATTAAGATGGCCACCACAAATATAAACTGGTATGTGCTTTGTGCAAACTCTTTGCTGTTCCCTTGAAACTGTGGTAAAATTTATATCATGTTATATTGCAACTTATATATTTACAATAAATTTGGAATATATAATTATATTTTCCATATATGTTTATATAAATTGGTCTGTATAATTATATATACACATGAACCATGCAGAACAGTCCAGCCAAAAAACTTGAACTGTCTTTGACTACATTCAGTTATTCAAAAACCACCATTTTGCTCATTTTGTTCTCTGTAAGAATATTCACAACTGCTATAAAACTTGATTTTTCTACATGAGTTTACTCAAAAGTGAAGATGTCCCCAGCACTCCTGAGAACCTCCAGGATAAGAAAATCTGCTTTGAAGTCCTAGTAATGATGTGATGGTGAGATGGGAATTCACTTGGCATTTCTATAAAGATCAAATATGCCAGATCAAATATGACAATTCAGTACCACTTCAGTTGGCAATTCAGTTCTTCCCTCTTCTCATTTTTGTGTTAAGTCTGTAAAGTCCTGATTTTTTTCCCTTTTTTTAAGTAAATGGGAACATTTCTACTCCATTCAGGACATGCCATGTCAGGCACTGTGACAATGAGAGGGGTAATGAAGGGACAGATAAGAATCAAAAACAACAACAGCAAATCTTCATTAAATCTTCCATGTCTATGGTTTTACATCAACACAAAGATGAATTAGAGGGTGATTCAACTTTTGCCTATGTGCTGTTTCTAAAATAATGCAAGAGAGGAGTTTAATCCACAAGGTAGATGAGATCACTCACTTCAAGCTGAATTGCACACGTTTTACTAATTCTATTATGACTTCCAGTATTGAAAAGTTAGCTTCAAAAATGATAAATTGTTCTGTGAGCATTGCCAAAAGAGGCTCACTTTGTCATGGAAACAGCACCGTTGACTCCCTGTTCCCACCAAGCAATGATTCAACTGGTCACACCAGGGCCAAGACTTGCAAAAGGCTGTGTTAAAAATAGAGGGGTTTGGGAAGGAGCTCTGACTATCTGGATTCTTTTCCAGAACTGATTTGCATCATTGCTGGGCCCCACAACAGTGGCTTGGCAGCCCAACAAGTTGTTGTCCCCAGAAATGTCTGAGGTTTGCCACTTGATTGCGTTTTCTGCCTTCCTGAGTAAATGGCATCCAAGCTGCTGTGATTTCAGAACACTTCACACCGAGTGAAAGGGTAAAGCCATTGGGAGCTCCTTCAATCCCAGCCACAAATGTACAATCTGCAGCAGAGCTTGGACACCACGCTTTAAACCAATTGTGCAGGGGGAAAAAAAAATACCCATCAGCAGAACATGCTGCCAGGAAAAGGCATGGATCCCTTTCCAAGTGGCTGATGGAAATTTCAGATATGGGTGCCTTCTGACACTCCTGGAGAGATGCACATCCCACTGCAGGTTAGAAAATAGCAGCAGCACAATCAACACTTCTCTTCTCTCAGTGGATGCCTTCTGATTTGAATGCTGGACAAAAGAGGTGTTACACAACATGGGTAAAACTATTTTTGAGTTTGCCTGGACTGGATTTTAGTAGTATCATAGAATTATGGGATGGCTTGGGTCGGGAGGGATGTTAAGAGATATTTTCCCAATCTTCCTGTCATGGGCAGGGACATCTTCCACTATCCTAGGCTGCTCCAAGCCCCATCCAACCTGGCCTTGGACACTTCCAGGGATCCAGGGGCAGCCACAGCTGCTCTGGACATCCTGTGCCAGGGCCTCCCCACCCTCACAGGGAACAATTCCTTCCCAATATCTAATCTAAACCTACTCCCTTCCAGTCTGAAGCCATTTCCCTTTGTCCTGTCACCACATGCTCTTGTAAATAACCTCTCTATATCTTTTTGCAAGCTGCCTTATCTTGGAAATCAGTTGTAAATCCCTTCTTTGAGCATTGTGGAGCATTCCCAGGATAGCTGAGGACTTCCATGGGAAGTGTCATCTTGGATTAAACCAACATATCCCTTTACCCTATCTCTAATAGCAGGTGATGCTTCTCAAAGCCTTGTACTGGCAGGATGAATCACTCACTGGAAAAGTGATTAAAAATCCTGCTAGTCATAATGTGCTTGAGATGAAACTAAGGGCTTAATAGCCCTTCTGATTGCTGATTTTATATTGCATAAAAATGGCTTTCTCCAGCAATTCCTGGGAATTTCCTCTCCAAAGATAAAATTCTGAAGTACAACTCCCAGTGGCCCAGTTTGGATCTTTCCTTCATTCCTCAGAGGCGAATGTTGGCCTGAAAAGCTGATAACCTCCTGCCAGCATTGCAATTCCCACTTATTTTTCAAATTGTTCAAAAGAAATGGAATTTAAGTGTTCAAATCAGAGTCTCTACTCCCTTACTAAACTTCATGGGAAGATTCTCATCATTTTGAGAGCTTCTAGCATGGAGCAAGATTGGGTTGCATGGTCTCACTGCAGGATGGCAGGGCTACAGGACTTGCAAATATCGCTGACAATCTCCTCCAAGGACACTTTCCAGCTCCTGACACAGGCAGAGCTGTTGGCAAGAGAACAGCCCAGCGTGGATCCAGGGTTTGGCCAAGTCTCTTGTCACAGCAAGAGATTTCCTGGATGGGGGGTTACAGGCAAGTCATGCACATGTAAATTGCTGGAATTTGTGATTGACAAAGGAGGAAAAATAATGAGTATTTTTTTCCTCTGTGGTCCTACTACTCCAGCCTCAGGTAACCATTTCAGATTTAGCACAGAAGTTCAGATTAATCAATTAATAAAAATGACTAGAGTGGAAGTTGGAGGATGGGATCTATGTTTTTATTAACACATCATGCCAGCCTGGGAAGTGAGGATTTATATCAGCATAAATCTGGGATGAGATGTTCAGATTCAGCTGAACACCTGAAACGAGGGAGCTGAAATAGAAACACTTTAATTTCTGAGCAATCTGGGACACGCTGTTCATATAATCTGTGGAACTGCTGATCTGCAGGGGTAAACCTGTAGGTGACAATGATGTTGATTTTTCAGCTCCCAGATTTTCTATATTAGATCAATCTGCTGTCTTGGCAAAACTACTGGTTACTCTGAACCCTGAGATTTCCACATAAACTCTGAATAGGGGGTTCCAGATGATCTTTAAGAAGGTCCTGGACCATCATTTTTACAGCTGTATTTTCTGTCAGCAACAGCAACAGATGGAAAGACATCTCCTCCTCTCCTATTTTCTCCAGAGGATTTTCAGGAAAAGCACACCTTTTTTCACTCTTTAGGCAGCACTGGCAATAGAATGTCCCCTGTTTAAAGCAGAGTCTGTATCTGTTGCCAGAGCAACCCAAAATCAAGAGGATGTAAAAGATAACCTAGGGCTTTACCCTTCTCTTCCTGGTCTACAGATTTTATGTTTAAAGCTTCAGTCTCTCCTACTCTTTGCCTTCACTCAGGCATCCGTGTCTCTGGTGGCTTTCCCTGAATGATGTCAACTATCACATGTGCCTTCCAGGGAAAACCATGGAAGCACAGGATAATTCAGGTTGGAAGGGACCTCCAGAAGAATCCAGCTCAAGCTTCCACTGGAAGCAGGGGCATTAACAGAATTAGTTAATTCCAATTAATCGATATAGGGTTAATTTGGCTTTTTCCACCTGCATTTTGGAAAACTCTGAAGAAGATTTGAAGACTGCACAACCTCAGTGGAACTTACTCCAGTGCTCACTTATTCTCAGAATAAAAAGGATTCTCTCCAATACGAACCTCCTTTGTTGCAGGTTACACCAACATTCTGCTGTTCTCCTGCCACACATCACGATGAGAACCCTGGCTCTTTCCTCCTGATGCTCTCCTCATAAATACCACAAGGCTGCTACAAGGTTGGCCCCTAATTTTCTCTCCTTCCACCTGGCAAAAAAAGCCAAATTTCCCTCATCCTCTCCTCACAGGCAATTTCAGTGTGCCTCCTTTGAACTTCCTACAGTTGACTGAGGTATTTTATGCATTGAGGAGCCTAAAACTGGATGCAATATCCCAGAAGTAGTAGATTTAGATGAGATATTAGGAAGAAATTCTTCCCTGTGAGGGTGGTGAGGCCCTGGCACAGGGTGTCCGGAGAAGCTGTGGCTGCCCCTGGATCCCTGGAAGTGCCCAAGGCCAGGCTGGACAGGGCTTGGAGCAGCCTGGGACAGTGGGAGGTGTCCCTGCCATGGCAGGGGTAGAACTGGATAATTTTTAAGGTCCCCTCCAAGCCAAACCATTCTGTGATTCTGTAATGCTACAAGTGATCCATCAAGTGCTGAGTAGATGGGGACAAACATTTCCTTGTATCCACTGCCTTTGTTCCTAATCCAGCCCAGGACACTGCTGGCCGCCTCTTCTTCCCTCAGGACCCATGCAAAGTGTGCAGACTCAGGGCTCCCAAAAATTCTTGAATGGTTTTCACGCTGCAAAGAGCTCTTGGGGACTTTCACTGAGGGAATCTGTGCTGGCATCAGGGCTCTCTCACTGCGGGGACGTTGGGAAACAGAGAAGCTTTCAGGAGCTCTGCAGTGCCCCTGGATGCCACATTCATTTGCAAAGCAAGCTCTTGTCATTACTTGTTATTATTTGCCCATTTATACTTCACTACTTTTAAACAAAACCCTGAAGAGAAAAGGTCCCCAGCAGGAAATTTGTTTTGTAGAGGCTCCCAGCAAGTTCAGTGGAGCCTCATCTGAGTCACACTTGGAACAGGAACACGTTGATGAACAGCTACGGGAGGCTGCAGAAACACTTTCTACACACACATGCCCTGCCCAGGGGAGGAAGCTTTAATTAATCTGTTAATTAAATTAAAGCTATTTGCCCTCAGCTAGCACACACGTTCTTCCCTTTCTCTCCTCCCTGCAGGCAGCTCCAGTGAATGCCTCGTGCTGCAGCTCTTACTCCAATATTCCCCAAAGGGCATCCAGGAATGGGGAGACCACTGGAGAAGGAAGGCAAAAAGCTCGTTCCAGCAGTGGTAACTGGGAGTGCATGAGTTTATTCTCAGCTTCCCTCCTTCTCCTTTCAGTGCTCAGAGACATTGGGTTGGGTACTGTGCTGAAGTGGAGGATGAAAAACAAATCACTTCACAACTGAAAACACCCCAAAGGAATCAAATCTTTGCATAAAAGGTTGTGCTTAGTGTTGTTATCTCAGCTAGCCTTTCTTTCTCTTTCTTGTTTCTGGAAGGTTTCATCACTATTTTGCTGTAAAAACTCAGGGAGGGGAATAAAGTACATTTTTCTGAAGACTGAGTGGGGTGTCAGGGCACCAGCGTGGAGCTCAGCTAAAGGGATCAGAAAGGAAAAGATGGGGCAGCCACAGCTTCTCTGGGCACTCTATGCCAGGGCCTCAGCACCCTCACAGGGAAGAATTTCTTCCTAATATCCCATCTAACCCTGCCTTCTGTCAGTTTGAAGCCGTTCCCCCTTGTTCTGTCACTACATGCCCTTGCCAAAAGTCTCTCTCCAGCTCTCTTAGGGGCCCCCTGAGGTGGCATTCAAGTAATCCAGTTTAGAGGTAAGGAAAATTTTTACTTTGAGTTTTAAAAGGTGATGCAATCTCCTCCATGGGAAAAAAAAAAAGCAAAAAAACCAAACTGAACCAAAAAAAAAAAAAAGCCAAACAATCACACAAACAAAACCCTAAAAGAAAACAAACAAACAAACAAACAAAAACAAATAGAGAAAAAAAAAAGAAAAAATAAAGAAGAAAAAAAGTTGAGATATATTAACACACTCCTGCAGGATGACAACAGATATTAAAACAACTGAATTTTCCACAAAACAGGGAATTCCAAATTGTTCCCCTCTAACATTATTATCCACCATGATCCCTCAGACTGGGTTTATACCACATTATTAGGTGATCTAGCAAAGCAGAGTTCTTGCTTTTAGGGTTGTCTGCCTGCTGATGGGCACTTTATCTCTGTATTTAGGGCTCTCTCAGGGCTGTGCTGCTGAGGAGCATCAGGAAACACCTTTCATAGCCAGTTAATGCTTTGGACAGTTGGTTTTGAGCAATATTTATGACTTAAGTTATCAGGGTGAAAAAAAAAAAAAAAAAAAAAAAAAAAGAGAGAGGGAGACTTTCAGTGTCAGTGTTTGTGTCCTGCTGGTAACAAAAATGGGATCCCAAGGTGACTCGAGTGGCTGCAGATCCAGCAGATGGTGGATCCCATCCCCATCCTCCTTCTTGGAAACTCTGATCTGTGCCTCAATCTTTCACCTTCAGCACTCCAGACTGTGTAGGCCTGATGCCTCAGGTTTTAGATTTTATATTTTCAGATTCTGTGCTGCTTTGGTGTGTGGGTCTGAGCTTCATATCAGGGGATGGTGAGTTCTCTTCACAGAGCAGGGAGACAAAACAATTCCTTCTCCAGCTGGGCACCAAGGACAAATGATCCAAATCTCAGGCCCAGGAGCACAAACAGCGTGGGCTGGAGAGAGAAAAACAAGCAGGATGGGAGTGCATGGGCTAAAGCTGGAATGGGACAATGAACTGCAAGGTGCAAATGGAGCAGAGCTGATCCCAGTGAGAGCCCCCGGGAGCGCTCGTGCATTTTGGGACCATTTTGGTTGATCTTGGGTGCAGCCCTGGCTGGGCTCTGGTGCTGCCCAAGGTGGATCCATGGAGGAGATCCTTTGAATAAATCCCTGCTTTATTCTTTAGCTCTGTCCAGTCTCTGTTCTAGGTCAGCCTTCACAAGGCATCAGGCCAGTGGAAGCACTGGGCACATGGTTGAGCACCAGCATTTAAATATCTGGAAACAGCTTTTGAGTAGAAACATTTCAATGCAATTCTCAGGAAACAGAATCTCTGATGGTACACAGTGGCATCCTGACAGTGAAGAACTGAGCTCTGGGCAAATAAATCCCTTCCAGAGGAGTGATCAGTTCCACCAACACAATTCCCCCCAGTGATGCAGCAGAAGGGATTTGGTATGTTTGTAATTCATTGTTGTTTAACCACATGCAGTGTTTCTGTCTTGGGCATCTGTAAGCTTAAAAATGACAATTTGATGTCATTTAATGATGCCCTGGACACCACAGAGAGTAGGAAGACACATTACCTGTTTTATAGTATTTAACTCATTAAATGTTTTAATGTCTCCATTAATACATATTAACAAATAATGACTTCCAGTGGGAGATTTGGCCTTTGTCTTTAACCCTATAACCTATGCTATAGTCATATTGTTTATATTTTTTATATATTATATTTTCAGAGCCTGAGAACATGCAGCTCTGAATTAGGATCATGCCCAGTGATTTGGATGCTGCACAAATGTCCCCCTCTCAAGGACATGCAGTGAATAGGTGATGAAAAATAACTTTGAGCCTCAATTCCCCATCCCATCAAAGAAACAATAAAACCACAAAATTCTTTCAGAGAAGCCATAAAAGAGAGGCCCAGACTCACAGTCAGCAGGGACCTCTGTATTAGCCACAATAAAACCAAAACAAGCAGTAATTAATTACTGACATTTCACAGGAGCTTGAGAGACAGGGAAACAAAATCACACCCAGTTCCTTTCTTCAATCACAAGAGCTGAACTCCAGAACATCTCAGACAAGGTGTGACAATTAGAGGGCTTTTCCTTTTACACATTATGAATAATTCAGACACATCCACCTCAATCCTTTTCTGAGGAGTTGAGGGCAGCAGATACAGGAGGAGAGCAGAGATGGAACAGCAAAGGACCACAATAAAAGCCAGATGAAAACTCTGTTCCACATCACAGCCTTGGCAGAATATCCAGAAATGTTTCCTATTAACAGCTGGAGCCTTCCTATACCCTGAAAGATCTTCCCTGGTTGAAGTCAACCCTGAACACTCCTGATTTTTTTTTTTTTTTTTAATTTTATTCACATTGCTATGGGATGAGATCCTCAAAAGTTGAGGTTTTGGAGGGACTACCTACAAAATCTGGACTGGCATGGAACAACATATTTGAGAGCAGTTCTTGCTGAAGGTGTGTTACACATCCAGCTCACTCTTTCTTTCCAATTTTTTTCCTATTTTTTTTTTCACTTTTCCTAACATTTTATGTGTTAAGATAATTATTTACTATTGCTGTATCAAGAATACTCAGCCATTACAAATGGTAACTCAAAATTCTTATGAACCACAATGTAAAAATGCAGCTTATTACTTAATCCTGCAAAAAGTGCATTTCCTATCCATGTGTGATTCCTTATCTGAATGCTTTATTTCACATGGCATCGGGATAGGAGCATAAAAGGTGTGCAGAAATGAATTTATCACACATGCACTGCTCATGAGGCCTCCTTAGAAAACCCTACCAGTAACCAGACAACATTTCCTCAGCTGAACCTCTAGGAGGTTTCAAAAAGTGACAAAATGCCGATTATTACAAAACCTTAGAGAATATTACAAAATAGCATTGCAGAATTACTAGAAACCAAACTATAGCAAACCAAACCCAGTGCCAGATTGCATACCTGCCCTCAAATCCCTATTTTACTCTTATATCACTGCAGGGTAGGGCTTGATTTAAGGAGGGACAACGTGCAGGGATTGAGATGGTCTGATGTTACCACCAGATCTCCCCCTTAAAGGGTGACTTCATTCCAAACAAACCAGCAGGGCTTGGCTGCCTTTCAGACCCTGACAGATGAGCCACAGGTCTCGCTGTCAGAGCCTTGTCATGACCCAGATTCTGCTCCAGCATCTTCTGCCTTTTGTGCCACACTGAAATCTCCCCAGAAAAGGGCTATGGTACTAAATAACAGGATGGATTTTTTGTTAACCTGGCAGTACAAGTCCTGTTGTTCTCAACTCTTTCAGCAGTTAATCTGCATTTCATAAAAAGAGTTAATGAAAAGTAAAAAAATTAGTAATAATTTAAAAAAAAAGAATAATGAAAAGTAAAACTTTTTTTTTCATAAAAAGTTGATGAAAAGACATTTCTGAAGTGTTGGCAGGTACAGGGACATTGTGGATGCAGAGCTGGTGGCACAGGGGCTCTTCCCCAGGGAAGCAGAAGCCTCAGCTGTGCTGTTTGCAGCTGACTGCAATGCACAGCCTTTGAAAATCATAACCTTTTGCATATTTAAACGAGAGACAATTTTTCATTTTCAAGAAAGGGGAAAAAAAAATAGGGTTTAGTGCCAAAGTATAAATGGCTGCAGCTCTACATGACAGATAAGAAGTGCTGGCTGATATATTCAAGCATCCCTTCCTAAATTTAATGTGCTAAAGATGGAGAAATGTCAATAAGTTGGCACCCTGGAGAAAGAGGTGAGAGTTCTGCTGGGGTTTTTGTGCATGCCATATCAGTGGGGTCCCTGACTCTTGGGTAAGAGAGCCCAATCTTATCTGAGCTTAAAAATGCCAGATCCTACTTCACCTGTGACATGGAATTACAGAATATCCTCAGTTGGAAGGGGCTCACAAAGACCACTGAGTCCAGCTCCTGGCCCTGCACAGGACACCCCAAAAATCCCACCAGGTGAGAGAATTGTCCAAAAGTTCCCTGAGCTCTGTTGGGCTTGGTGCCACCACCACTTCCCTGAGAAACCTGTTCCAATGCCTGACAAAATTTTGGGGGGCAGAAACGTTTCCTGGTATCCAACCCTATCATAACCTCACTGGTACTGGTTCTGGAATCCTCAGCCCCCCTTGATTTCCACATCCCTTGATGTGTCTTGTCCTGTTCCCCACCTATTCCCCACTCCAGCAGCACAAGCCAAATTCTGCCTCTTTCTCAGTGGTGATTGCTGAGACCACTCAAAAAATGCAACCCAACCTCAGAAAAAGTTGTTGCTCAGTTTCTGCTGGATTTCCCCACATAAATTCCTGCCCAGGATGTGAAGTGCCCAGAATTTTTCAGTTATTGACCTTTAACTGCTTCAGCTTCACCTCCCTGCTCATAACCAGGTGCTAATTTCTCTTCTGCTGATGAATTTCAGAAAGAAATTGCTGATGAGTTACAGAAAGAAAACTCAGTTCCACCGTGTACATGAATTTTACTTCTCAGGGAGTTTAGGCACAGGCTGGGAGAGCTGGGGGTGTTCACCTGGAGAAGAGAAAGCTTCAAGGAGACCTTTGAGCCTTTTCCAGTGCCTAAAAGGGCTCCAGGAGAGCTGGAGAGGGACTTGGGACAAGGGATGGAGGGACAGGACAAAGGAGAATTATTTTAAGCTCTCTGAGGGGAGGGTTAGGTGGTTATTGGGAAGAAATTCTTCCCTGGGAGGGTGGAGAGGCCCCCCAGGGTGTCCAGAGAAGCTGTGGCTGCCCTGGATCCCTGGAAGTGTCCAAGGCCAGGTTGGACAGGGCTTGGAGCAACCTGGGACAGTAGAAGGTGTCCCTGCCCATGGCAGGGGGTGGAATTGGATGATCTTTAAGTTCCCTTCTAACCCAAATCATTCCATAATTCTCTGATTTTCTCATAATTTTCCACCCTAGAGCCAGACACATGCAATGGAATCAAGACATGCAGAACATTTCTTCTCCACTTATTTCTGAATTTGAACGTGACAACAACAACAAAAAGAACATAGTTCCAAAGTCCTTGAAAATGTAACATTAAATTGTTGTAATGTTCTAATTTGTTCAGATTGAAGTTAAGAGAAGGAAGAAAGTCTCATTTTCCAGGGAGAATGACAGAATCAGAAACAGGAGCAGCTCTTTTGGCTGCTCTGATTTCCCTGCTCTCAGAAGAAAACATTAACACATGTAAATACTCTCTGTATAATCCATGCTGAAGAGAGAAACAGAGCAGGGATTCCTCTGCCAGGAAGCAAATTGCTGTCATACTTCAGCTAAGCAAAGATTTGAAAGCAAAACTGCTGGGACCTCTTTTATATTGTCCCTCGTGGATTATTCTGGGTGATTCCAATATGTTAACTCATTTATTTGATCCTCGAGATTAATGTGTTCAGAATTTCTACATTACACCTTTGATAACAGATAAATATTTCACATTTTCACACATGCAAAAACAAATTACAAAGCTCTGAATAATACAAGCAATGCCCCAAATGCCATAAAGCAGTACTGAGAACAGAATTTTCTCTAGATTAATGTTATTCCTGTCAAACATCCCTGTACACATCTCTGTCCTTGCAATATATTAAATAGGATTTTATTCTTCCCCATTTTTAACAGCTATTTTACAATGGCTTCTGCCAGCTTTGCAGCTGGTTGTTGTTTGTTTTTTTTTCCCCAGATCCATGAGTAACAACATCCCAAATTTTCCCTTTGCAGGCAGCACCATGTTGTAGGGAGCTGCCCTCAGTACAAGACGAGCTGCCCCTAAAATACTGATTTTCATTCCCAAGGCATCATTTTGGATTTTGTTAACAGAGGTGTAGCAAAGAATCCAGGGATAGAAAAGGGAGAAGAAGTTTCATTTCTATCTTTGTATTCCCTAAATGAAATAGCTGCAGAATTCATGTTATAACCTGGAGGTGAAAACCAATGGAAAATAAACTTTATTATTTTTTGTTCCCATCTTCTGCTTTAATTCACAGGAAAAAAATCCCTTGAATATTAACATAGAATCAGCAAACAGCTGGGTAAATAAAATAAATAAAGTGCTGTGGAGAAGGAAAAAGTGTATCAATGCAAAAGTGAAGGCATTGCTTTGCAAAACCCAGGGTGTCCCCAAGCTGCTCTGCCATGTGCTATCCATGGACATGGATTTTGGGGGTGAGAATAATTTAGATACCAGGCCATGTACAAAGAAATGTGTGGGGAAAGGCAGAAAAATAGGGACATGCAATGAAACAACAACCTGAGGTCATCAGATCCAACTGATGACTTTTTTTTTTAAGGGTTTGGGCTACAAAAGAGATGGAATACATAACCCAACATTCCCCTTTTTTAAAAAATTCATTTCAAGATATTGAAGATCCAAAGCTCAGAATGTCTGAAAGCCAAGAGTCAGAGCTCCTTACCCCTGGACAAATGGGTCTCACCACCCTCACAGGGAAGAATTTCTTCCTAATATCCCATTTAATCTCCCCTCTTCCAGTTTAAAGCCATCAGTCCTTGTCCTAAGATGAGCTCCAGTCTGGATACTCTTCTGTCTAACAAGTTTATTGAGTTTTTCGTGAAATTTGTCTTTTTGTAAGGAAATAACAAAAAAATCTCTGCCTAAACATTCACGTGAAACTGTTAGAAATTTAATTTTTCTGAGAATGTGGTTCTTCTGTTAAATTCAGTTGAACTGACTCACAGCATTCGGGTTTGAAGGGTACAGGGATGACATGGAGGAATAGAAAAATCAATATATTTCCATATATGTGATCATATTAGTTTGCTGTCCTAAGGGTATTAAAAGCCCTTCAGCATCTTTCAACCCATTCCCAAAGATGCTGTACAAAATTCCTGGCTCTCCCAGAGCTGCTCTGCAAATGAAGAGTTCCTGAGAATTCCCAGAGCTTGAGCCCCTTGTGGATGAACAGTAAATTCATATTTTGGGGGGGGACAAACCTTTTAAACTGAAAATACACAGTGATGGTTATTTTAAATGAGATGCAGTTTGTTCACCTGGTGTTTCTGGATGAGTTCAGACACAAAAAACAACATATGATGGCCAAAAAGTTTAGATCTCACACATTTATGTTGCTTAAATGGACTTAGACTGAAACTACATGAGAATTTAATCGCTGTTGCAGAGCAAATCTGTTATTTGTTTTATGTTTTTTAAATAATGGAGAAAATTATCATAACTGGCTAACAGAGACCTAATAACTAAAACCAGCTGAGCCAGAGGGCAGCAGGAAAAAGAGCATTTTAATATCTCTGAGGAAGTGGAAACAACTTGCTACCCTTGAGCTTTAGCACATCTCTAATCCTACCCAATCTACATTTTGCATTATCAGTTATCTTGCAAGCCTTTAGCAAACAAGAAAGCATAAAGTAAAGTTCTAAAAACCAGTTTTATGTCAAATATCTAAAATGTTCAGATGTGGTTACCAAGAAAGAAAAAAAAAAAAACAAATTAAAATCTCTGGACTGCCACTTCCCAAATATGCAATCATCAGTGGATGAAATTGTTGGCAAACTGTTTCAAAAGTTTTCAAACCAAAGAAAAGCCTGAATGTAGCCTAAATAACTCCTCAATGACACATTTTGGCCACAGATTCTGAGCTGCAGAGAGACTGTGGGGCAAAATCATTTGGAAAGAAGAGACAGCAGATAAAGCATTTTCTTCTGTCTAAAGCTCTTAGAGAATTAATATTCCCTTAGAGAATTTTGCACTCCAAAAGGAGCCCAAAGAACAAGAAAAAAAACACTGCAGAAATGTGTTATTGGGAAGGGCAGGAAGAGTAAAATCCTTTTTCACTTTGAAATCCTCCAGAGAAATCCAGATTTAGAGGAGGCTGGAGCGGTGAGGTCAGGCACTGAACACGTACAAAGGTTGGGAAACCATCAAACTCCCCAGCACAAATGAAATCTGCCTCCAAGATGTTCCTTGAGACTATTTTCCCTCAACATGTTGATTGGATTTACAGTCTAAACCATATTGATAGCAAAAAAAACCAAAACCAACAACAACAACAAAAAAACAAACACAAAAAACCCACAAAAAAAAAAACCAAAAACAAACCCAAACAAACAAAAAAACCCCAAAACCCCCCAAAACAAAAACCACAAGCAACTGGCATTTGTTCCTTTTTAAAAGAGCTGAGGAGTGTTAAAAAGTGTTAATTTCTATACTGTTTCTTGTTTGAAGAAAATAAGTATTTAGAAATCTTAGATCCAAAGAAAAAAAGGGGGGAAAGTGGTTTAAATTGAGATTGGATTCTTTGAACTCTATTGGAAGTAACAATTCTATGAAGGTACTACAGAATATTTTTTAAATGTTGTGTGTGGGGCAAATATTTTTCCTGCTTTGTTTAAAATAGATCTTTGGGTTTGGGATGTTTTTATGATGATTCTGAAGTATTTAATGGATGCATTTAGCATTTTTTCTTTTTTACTCCAGACACAAAGATCCATTGGCATCTGCCCTCACTCATACAAGAACATGGATTTAATATTGAATTTTAAAAATGTGTTCCAGGAACCAACAGTAGTAAACAGCATTTGTGATAACCTTACAAACCACCCTACCAAGATGGGTCACGAGATACTGAAAATTCAAGACAATCAATTGGGTAAGGGTGAGTTACTGTCATCTATTCCTGATGCACAGAACATTTATAAATGCCCAATAAAAATGAGATTTTTAAAAACTAAAGAGACCAATGTTTAGTTTAAAATATTTTTTTTAGGGCCCTGCAATAAAGAGAGCATTAGGGGGATTTTAGGATGCGTTTTACCAATATCTAGAAGTGTCAATCACTAAGTACAGAAGAACACTAAATATAGAAGAATCAAAGTTATGTATTAATATAGATAAATATCTTCATCTGAGGCCCTGGAAGAGGCTGCCCAGAGAAGCTGTGGCTGCCCCTGGATCCCTGGAAGTGTCCAAGGCCAGGTTGGACAGGGCTTGGAGCACCCTGGGACAGTGGGAGCTGTCCCTGCCATGGCAAGGGTGGCACTGGATGGGCTTTAAAGTCCCTTCCAACCCCAACCATTCCAGGATTCTCTGATTCTAATCCAGATAGCCAGAATTTAGGGGGCTAATTATTGCTTTAAGTGAATTTCCTGACTTTTTTATGTGCAGAACACACAGAGGAAATTACAGAGGCATCTCTGATCCATTCATGGCATCCTTTTAGGCAAAACAGGCATTATATGGCATGGAAGAAAAAGATCACAGAGATCACCAGATTTTGGTATAGATGGGATCCACAGCTCCAAAATCTGCACTTCCACATGGGGAACATAAATCTAAGAGAAACACAACTTTCTTGTCAGGAGCACAAGTTTCTCTGGAGTGAGCAGTTCACCCCTTGCCCAGGGAAACACAGAAAGGTTTGGGGTTGGGTTCTGTGGCCCTGGGGACTGCAGTGACAGCAACACGTGGCCTTTAGGGCTGGCAGTGCTTTCTAAGGGGCCTCACAGAGGTTGAACAGAAGGCTGGCAGAACAGCCAGGTTGTTATTGCTTTGGAAAAGAAGCCCTGGAAGCCCCCTCAGGCCTGGCAAACTCTCCTTTCCCAACCCCACAGCTGTGCTCAGATGATCTTTGGAGGCTCGGTCTGCAGAGTTTGTGGGGTGGGAGCCACGGAGCCCATTTGCCCCCCCAGGAAGGTTTCCAGCATCATTCCCTGATGCCCAGGCAGGGCCCAGTCCCTGGCACAGGACCCACATTGCCTCTGACAACCAGCAGGGTTTATTTCACAGACTGGGGAAAAGCTCTTTATTGCAAGCCCTGGTGAGAGGGGCAGGAGGGAATACAAGAGACAAATCCCTAATAGAGGAATAATGCTGTAAATGTGATTTTTTTCATATTTTTGTCCTCTCTTCCTGCTCTTTTGCTTCCATTTCCCCCTCCTCTCCCATGCAGCTTTGGTTCTGCATCACAGCTCTCTCCTCAAGCTGCCTGCACAGGAAATCCTCCTGGGCTGCTGACTCAGGAAACCCAAGGAATTGCAGGCAACACTCCTGAAGTCTAGAGACTTGAAAAATATCCCTCCAGGAGCTGGGTATTAACAGCTGAGCAACACAAAAAATCAGTGATTCTGATTTTACATTTTTTTTTTAACAACTCTTTCCTGTGCCCAATTTGTTATTTGACTGCTCACCCAACACTCCTGCAAGCTCGTGAATGCAAAACCAGCAGGGAAAAAAAAAAAAATCACCTTAATTAATGTCTTTAAATCAGTGTTGTCATCATTTTGTTTACCTCTCACAGAAATTATTGCTACTTCCAGAGGGCAAAAAAAAAAGGAATATTTTAATATAATATGAAATAATTATATTATTTATATGAAATAAATAGATTCTTTTATATCTTAAATAAATAAAATTAATTTAATAATTAAATTCAAATTAATAAAAAATAAAAATAAAAATAAAAAAATAGAAATAAATTAAAACTAAAGTTAAAATTAAATTAATATATAATATAATATAATATAATATAATATAATATAATATAATATAATATAATATAATATAATATAATATAATATAATATAATATAATATAATATTTTGAATATATTTGAATATTTTAATATAACATGATATCATATTTTTTGCTTTGTTACCTGCTGTTTTGCATTTCTAAGACTGAGATATCTTGTCTGTCTAAAGGAACGTTGTGGTAGATACCTGTGTTTGTTCACATTGTTCTGAACCACCTTTTGGTAGAATATTGTATTTTTAGACTTTTTTATCCCCCTGTCATTCATCCTTTGTGCAAATTAGCTTAAAAACCTTCAAGACCAGTCTGGACAGGGCTCTGAAATTTTTGGTCTAGTGGGAGGTGTCCCTGCCCAGGACATCTGACATTACCTGACCTTTAAGATCCCTTCCTACAGAAACCATCCTATAATTGTATGGAAAACATTTTCACATTTTAACCAGGTGTCTCTCTTTAGCTCAGCAATAATCCTGACTGGCACCTGAGGTGCCCAGGTGAGGTTACAAGTGCACCAGGCAGAGCACCAACAGAATTTCCAGGGCTCCACCACCTTCAGGAGTGTAAAAACACTGAGTTTTTTCAGGAAAAAAAAAAACCCAGAGACTTAGAGATATGTCAGATGGAAATCCCACTCTCACTCTGGCAATCTCTAAGCTCCTATCCCACCTAACTGACATGGTAACAACCATCTGGGACTTGGAATCCTAATTTTTGTGCCTCTGGAATGTCCTTGAAGTTGGCTGGTACCAAGGCTTCTGTGGTTTTGCCACACTGATTTTCTCTCAGATGATTTTTTGCGACCCCAGAATTCTGAACCTGCTCTTTGAAACTGATTTACCCAGTATTACACATCCAAAGAGTTTGTTTTTTCTATTTTAAACTTTGTTTTTCGATTTTATATTTGTTTTTCTATTTTAAGGCTTTTAAGAAGTTGCTAGTTTCTCCAGATTGCCCCCAGCACCAGCTCCTCCTATTAAAATGGAAAAGCCACAGCAGCATTAATGCCTTGGTTAGCTGAGTCCTTATCTCCTATGGAGAACATTCCCAGCAGTCCCCTGGCTGTGTTTGTATATAAAATATTTATATTTTCATTACCTAAATAACAAGGAAGTCGCATGTGACTGTGCACTGTGTTTGAGAAACCTGCAGTCCTGCACAGAGCTTGACTTCTCTAACAGTGTTATGAGATGCTACAAATCACCAGGCAGGTAAACTCATTAAAAGCTCTCTCATTAAGACCTGGAATGGAAAAAAAATGGTTTGCTTAAAGAGCAAGGACCAACCCAAGCTTTTTATGTCTGTGCTTGAGGAGCCTCATGTTTGGGCTGTGTTTAAAAACATTGCAGGCTGGGAGAGAAACTTACAGAATATTGTGTCTGAAGACACTGTGCCTCATTTTTAAAAATAACAGAGGCTGGAAGGTAGATGATTCTATTTGAAGGTAGCCTGGCACTGGAAGTGACAGCCAGGGATGAATGATGGAGGATACAGAGAGTTCTCTGCTCTGCAGCCTATACACACCCTGGGAAGATTGAGAAATATTCTCCCCTGCAGCAAACGGGCTGAGCAAACACTTCAGTTTCTCTCCTCAGCTCTTCATGAATTACTTAACTATCATCAGATCCAGGTTTCATTCTCGGCTCTCTGAGGTGCTGCCTGCACATCCAAATCTGTGTTTGCCCACCTGACTCTCACTCAGAGATCACACTTCAATGTTGTTACACAAGAGGTGTCGCTTACACCTTCCCTTTTCCATATTTCTCTCTTTTTTAAAGGAGAACATTCTTCCCAGCTGATCAAGCATTACACAGAATATTCTGCCACTGGAAACATTGAAGTGCAGCAATATTAAATATGTACCCACAAGAAATTCCAAGCATTAGGTAAAGAAATGCATCAGAAGGAATTATTCCGGACAGTTAGAACACCTGCATTGCAGTTACATTTAAAATTCAGTTCATACACCAGGCCAACTTTGTGAGTCATGAAACTCATTGTTTCTCAAGTACATTTGGAGCCAGACAAAAGAACGATGGTTTAGGATTCCTTTCTTCACCATAATTTTGTGATGACTTTTGTTGATATTTTCCAATTAAAAAAACAACACAACGTTATCGCAGATGAACAGAATGCAAAGTCAATCACAGTGCCAGTGAAAATGAATTCAGAAGGAAAAAAAAAAGACATAATGGATTCCTGGAATGGTTTGGGTTGGAAGGGACCTCACAGACCATACAGTTCCAGCCCCTTGCCATGGACAGGGACTCCTCCCACTATCCCAGGTTGTTCAAAGTTTCATCCAAAGCAAAGAATGGAAATTACTGGGATGAGCTGGGTCAGAAGAAATGGGGTAAAACCAGCTAAAATAGCAACACAGGTATTTAAATCCAGGAAAGCACTTAAATGGCAGAAAAATTAAAGCT
This sequence comes from Vidua macroura, assembly GCF_024509145.1. Lineage (NCBI taxonomy): Eukaryota > Metazoa > Chordata > Aves > Passeriformes > Viduidae > Vidua > Vidua macroura. Next base: position 3,471,609 of record NC_071571.1, read on the forward strand.
CAAGAATTCCTCTAAAGGCCTTGCAGGCATCATGGTGCCTTCAGTCCTGAGGGGTTCATAGGTTAGGTTAATGCAGAGCAGCCTGTAAAACACATGAAAAACTGAGCCACCCTTGACTCTGAGTTAGAACTGGCTCAAAATGCTCATTTTGAATTATTTATTGGCATATGATATTCTTGTTGTCCGGTTGGAGCCTACACTGGAAGCCACCTGGAATTTCCCATTCATACTTGGTTCTCTTTTTGTCTTTTCTTGATTTGTCTTTTCTTTGATTTTTCTTGATGTGGACACCAGTTTGGAGGCTTTTGTGGGTAAAATGGGTCTGACCAGATGTGCTTGGAGGAATGCAGTATATAAACAGTTTTTTCCAGGAACATTGTGGAGTCTTAGATGACTTTCAACTACTCTAATGATTTTAAAAGTCACATCCGCTCCCTTGGAAGAAAATTGGAAAATCTGCATGACGGGGAAGTGCCAATTTGAGGTCACCAGCACAGCACATTACAGATGGTTCACAGGGAAAGGGTGTGCTCCAGTGGAGAGAAACATGTTACCACAAGAATTTCAAAAGAGTGACAGCAAGGGAAGGAGCATACATAACATTATATCACTCCTGAAATTTGGTCTGTGAAAAGAAATGTAGGGATTTAATGTGAAATGAATACTTATACACAAATTATTGTATAATCTCTGTGGTGGGCTCTGTGTGTTCAAACACACAAATTCATGTGTGTTAAATGGTTGATGTCTGGATTCCTGCAAAAGACTGCAGTAAAACCTTATAATCATAAAGAAGATCACAAACTTTGTAGAAGTAGCAAAAAAAAAAAAAAACAAAAAAAAAAAACAGAGAGAGCAGTTTTTTTTCCTTATTAGCTCTGGTTTGCTATTTGGTATTTCATTAAGAACTGTTCTTTCCACAAGCTGGAGCTGATCACTAATTATCCAGCTCAGCAGCCACAGTTATGTCCTGAAACGTGAGCAATTGGGAATTTGCTGTCCTTCTCCATCTGACAGGAAGGTCACCCATCTGAGAGCCCAAGAGATTTGTTCATTTATTTCCCTTAATTAAAAACTGTTCACCTCTAAATAACAAGACACCTTTCAAGGGTCTCAAGCTGAGCACTAAAAATATTGAAATATTGAAGTTTGTTGGTCATTTAACAGAAATGCCTTTTGTCTTTTGATCATTTAATTATTTTTGGTTGCAGTCTGAAAAATATGCTTGCATGGCCAGGAATTCAGCTCTCCAGTATCTCCCAGGGCAGGATCCATGTCATCAACACTTCCATGTCCAAAACCAGCATCTGAATTTGAGCTAAACTCCTTTTATAGTCAGGAATCTCACAATACCTAAATCAGGTTAAATTTGGGGGGTTTTCCCCCCTCCCCATTAGCTTAGAGGAAGTTTACAGTAGTAATTTTAGAGATGTATTATAAAAATTAAACATACTCAGTAAATAATCATTTCTACCTGACCAGGACATCTAAGGAAGAGTCACAGGAGCCACATGCTCTAGATAAAAATTCACAGGAGTCACATGCTCTAGATAAAAATTCCAAGGCCATATATTTGTATGTACAGAACTGTATTATTTGGATGAACACAACTATGGTACCATTTCCAACCCAATTCTACAGAATTTAGCTGAATTATGCCACATTTCAGATGTGCAATGAAATGGACTCTAAATAAGAGCCAAAAGGAAAGAAAATGTGTTTTTGTGTGCCAAAGTAAAAACAAGTTCTCTGTGCTGCCTGCTATGCATTGTAGAAGACAGGCCACATAATTGATACACAAGAGCAAAAAAACTCTGCAAAAACTGCTAAAAGATACTCTGGTCACACCACCATCACAATAAACAGCTGTCATTTAAAAATAAAACTAACTAAATGTCATGAATTCTTTCAAATACTGAGTATTAAAGTGCACTAATGTGAAAATATCTGTCTATTAAGCAAGTGTAAGGCATTTGCATGGAAGGTGTAGAAGGCTTTTAAGGGGAATGAGCTGGATTGAAATCCTGGTGCTATTTGTCACTGAATCCCTGTGAGCAATGCTCCTGGAGAGGAGCTGAAAAGCACATTTGTGAGCAGTGGTTTAACACAGAATTGTGTTGAATGCAACAAGAGGTTATTGCAGGGCTTGTGTATGACTCCTCACAGCTACAAAGGGGAAAAAAAAATACCTTTGTTCAGTGGTTTTGTGGCAGTTATGTGAGGAGAGGTGCAGTCACTGTGTGTAGGGACAATGGAGAGGGAGAGTTACAATCCCCAGACGTGTTAACACTGAGTTATTAATGGAAGAGCACGTTGTTTAGTAAGTAAAGGCTTGTGAGGAAAATTAATCCCTGTCATCTTCATAAAGAGTCGAATTTTCAGAAAGATGATGGATGACTTTCAGTGCCTTTAGTATCTTTAAAGGCCCATTTGTATTGTTTCTTAAAATTGCTCCTCTGAAAATGAAGGCTGCCAAAAGCACTGCCTGGAATATCTCAAGGTTTAGGTTTCATATGGGGGGGGATGAAGGGAATCTCTAATTTTATCCCTCTGTCTGGAAAAAAAAAAAAAAATTAAACCAATGGATTTGAAACACAAGACACACTGGTGTTTTTTTTTTTTTTTTTTTCTAATTATTACTTTATTTTATTTTCAATCTTGGTTAAAAACAGTGAGCAAGTGCCCTCAAGGGATGGACTTGCCCTTCTCAGGATGAGCAATGATCACAGTCCTAATTCATTAACAAAGGAGGCTGGAAAAGTCTTAACCCAAACTATGAGACCACCCAGAAAAATCCAGAATTAGTGTCAGCAGTAGATCCTTCCCTCTTGGCAAGTGCTGGCCTTGAGAACATGGATTTATATCAGAACAACACAAATAAAATCATTTTTCCTTACCACAGGAAGCAATACAAGGCTGAAGAAGCAGAGCTTCCAGTTGATGGCCATCTTCTCTCCTAATTCTGGACAAGTTTTGCTTGTTGACACTGAGATTAGGGCTGAAGCACAGGCTCTCTGCTGATATTTTGGTTGAGGTCTTCACGTCAAGGCTCAGATCTCTGCAAAAAAAAAAACCCAGGAAAATTATTATAAATATGTAAACAATGGAGAGCATGAAAAAGAAATTAACAGAAAACAGAGAACCAACACTTGAGCTGCAAGTGGCACTTATTAGAGATCAACCAGGCTTTTGCAGATTTTAAAGGTGGTCTTGGCTATCTAATTTAAAGGCAAATGACTTTGTGTGATCAGCAACTTGTGCCAAAGAAATGCTGGAGCAGGTTCCGTAGCTGCAAACACCTAAATTGTGCCCAGGGGAGAAGGAAGGGTGGATTATTTTGAACAAGAAAAAAAGACCTTTCTGCTTCATCTCTGAATTTCTGGTTCACACTTCACGATTTTCAGTAGTGTCTTAAAAGCAAAATTGTCTGGGGGCTTTTTAGGGGTCTGGCTCCCAAAATAGGTTGCCCATATAACAAAATTAACCAGACCTGTTAATAACCTGTTAATAGGCTTGTTAATAACCTGTTAACAGGCTTGTTAATAACCTTTCTGAGAACTTGGCAGTAGGGGGGCAAAAGAATGAATTGTAGTCTCAGGCTAAGGATTCATCCAGGGCATAATCAGGAATTATTTATATGAACAACAATGTCATCCATATCTGTGACTTCCATTGCTTGGCCTCTGCCCTGAAGGAATTGAGGACTGGGGGGAAGGTGTTTTAAGATTTGGATTTATCTCTCATTATCCTACTTTGATTTGTAGAGGAATGATTTGTAAAAGAACTTTTAGAACCAAAGGACATTCAGGTTTTATACTGACTGCAACACACTGCCAGGACATCAGCATTTAGAAAGGAGAGAGTCTTTCATTTAAAAAATAAAACAGGAAAATTAATCTCCCTCTAAATTTTGGGAGAACAATGATTCGTAAAGTTCACTCTAAGCTCATCTGTTTTCTTCTATCCTCTCTTGATCAGTCACTCACACTCTGTTCTGGCACTGAATTTAATTACTTAACTGTATTTCTGATGGTTTATCAAATAATGAGCAATTGATAAGATCTCAGCTGAGGAGGACAGCAAACATCTCTGGTGACATTCAGCCGTGAGGTCTTGGAATTCCATTAACAGCAGCAAGACAAAACCAGACAGATGCATTAGCAGCCACTGGATTTGACATTATTTCCTCATCATTTGCACTCCTGAGTGCAGCCCAGTCCAGAAAAGCCAGAGAGGGGTGTGGAGGTGTCAGAACCCAAGGTGTCCCTCAGACACTCTTGGATGTTCTGGGCCCAGGGCAGAAGCCTCTGAGACCCTGGCAGGCAGCCAGAAACCCCTGTGGTTTTGAATTTGACCCATGGAACAATTTACCAACCTTGCAGGAAGAACAAGAAATCACAAAAGTTTAGATATTATAACAGAAGTAGTCACAAAGTGAAAGGAAGGATTTTTGAGTGCTGTACAGGGGGGTTTTAGGCCTTGTACAGAGGGGTCTGAGTTTTGTACATGGGGGTCAGGAGTTCTAAGATGGAGGGATTTGGGCGTGCCCTGTCCTCCTTCTTTCTCCTTCCTAACCTCCATGTTCTTGGTGATGTTGGCACTCACAGATTGGTTTAGAGTAGAAAGCCACTGTTCAGTATAGGTGATAGGCATTGGGGAAAAACCATAAACATTTAACACGTAATGTGTGATATAAAAGATGGCACCGGCCCTTGGGCGGGAGAGACGGAGAGAGACGCAGAGGGAGAAGGAGTCAGAGAGAATGCCAGGGAGTGTGTGTGCCTTGAGATAACGTGCAATAAACTGCCTTGAGACCGGATGACTGAAGACTACTGAGTCTTTCTTTGAAGACTCGGGTTGGAGGAGAGACTTTACCACCTCCTGGGGTCACCCCAACCTGGGGGTAATTCCGACATGGAGGTTGTATTCTGTCCTTTCATTCTGCCACTATAACACATCAGGAAATGATCAAATGCAGGGGAAGGGTGGGAGATGCCTGACTAAGAGAAGGACACGTACAGATGCCCGAGGGAAAAGTGGTGACCTTTAGAACATTCTTTTTACTTTAACCTGGTAATCCCTAGGTTTGAAAAGTGGAGGGTGGCTGTTTTCTGTCTTGTCTGAGTTTCAAAGGAGCCTCTAAAGAGACAACAAGAACATCTGCAAACTGTTTCATGGCTTTTCTCTCACATATTGCAGGGAAAATAAAAGAATCTACTTCATTTATTTTGCCTTCAAGGTAGTCATGGAAACCTGCACCAAATACTGGGCTGAGGCCTTCGTGTCATCCAGGGAGACTGGAGTGTTTATTAGGGAATAACAGCTACCAGAACCTCTGCCCTGGACCTGCAGCAGAATCTTTTATACTGTTGAGCTTTTCCTGGCATGTATGTTAAACATCCATTCAGAGTCCACCTATTACTAATTAAAGACTACTTATCTCTATTATTAATCAAAGGGTAGTTATCTCTATCACCGATTAAAGCCCAGCTACTTCCCCAATAACTACTATCAGCTATGTTATACTAGAAAAATAAACTTTTCAAAAATATATAGGTAATGCTGATAAAGCACTACCATTCAGGATTGAGAAAAATACATAATTATATTAGTATTGGATTTAGAAGGGGAGCTTGAATGATTATATTTTCTTCTGATGTCTCTGGTTGATAAATCCTGTAATTTCATTACTGATGCTTCTTGTTTCATCTGCATCTGCCACTGTAATTAAAATTAGTGAAGTCAGAAGATCCAATAACAAAGGGGTTGCACCTTTCAGTTATGGATAAACAGTTCCTCAAAATAATTTTCAGTTATCTCTGGTGAAACAGAAGGGCTGTTGAAATGTCTGATAATCTGAAAATCAGGTGATTGTTGGTAAAACAGAATGGATTTCAGGAGTTTATTTCAAGCATGGCTGATATACAGGAAGAAGAAAAAAGAAAAAGAACATTGTTTTGGTCACCTAGTGACTCAAGAAAATAATTCATCCCCTCTGAAGGTGAATTCATTTGTCCACTGGAAACACTTTCAGTGCCACAGCAGATTCTTTATGAAAGCATCTGAATTGCTTCAAGGGCAGGCTGGAAAAGCTCTGGCAAAACTTGTTCTGCTGCAAGTTCCCATTTCTTTCTCCATCTAAAAAGGTCTCTGGAGGCTGGTGAGGACAATTCCTCCATGAGAGGCCCACAGGTGCCAAGTGCACCATCTGATGTCACCAATGAACAAAACCTCACAGCGAGACCTTTCCAGGTATGATGGGACTACTCCCAGGGAGGCATAAAAAAGGTAATAAATCACTGTTCAAAGGGATAAAAAGTTCTCATATTAAATATGAGTGAAATTGTTACACCGCATCGCAGAGTGCACCCACTGGATGAATGAAATGCAGGAATTTTTTTTGATGAATGAAAGAGGATTTTTGGTGTCTTTGCAAGGCAGCTACGAGCTCTTACTGAGATCACACCCAAAAGAAACCGCCTGATCTGTTGGGCTCCTTGTTGTGGTCCTCTGGGACGTGTGCCAGTGGTTTGAAACACACATTTCACAGCTGACCCACAATGGTTCAGACCAGTGGTGATCAAATGGGGATTCATCACTCAATTCATCTCACTTCAGTGTCCAGGCAGGGCCTCCCACCACGTCCTCTTCCTGCCCAGGTGAGGAAATCTGAACATTTCTGACAATGTGCAGGAGAAATTGAGGTTTTGCAGACTGAATAAATTTCAGAAAAGTCAACCAGCCCATGCACAGTTACTCCAATGCTTCTTAGAGACATGAAGAACGTTTCCCTATGAAGAATAAACAGGGGTGGAGAATTACTGGGTGCAAGATATATGAACAGGTAATTATCATGAATGGCTTGGGGTTGGAAGGAACCTTAAAGATCATCATTCCAACCTCCTGCCATGGACAGGGCCACCTTCCACTAGAGCAGATTTCTGGCCTTGGACACCACAACCTCTCTGGACAACCTGTTCCAGTGCCTCACCAACATCACAGTAAAGGATTTCTTCCTAATATCTAATCTCAATCTACCCTCCTTCAATTTAAGGCCATTCCCCTTTGGATTTTCACAACATGCAAACTTTTAACCCCCCATTAGGCACTGGAAGGTGCCCTAAAGTCTGCCTGAAGCCTTCTCTTCCCCACGATGAACAGGCCCAACTCTCAGCCTGAATTCACAGGAGAGGTGTTCCAGCCCCCTGACCAGCTCTCCTGAGGGCTGGAACACCTTTCGTTATGCACCTGATATTTTTCTATCTTTAGGCTCTCAATAACACACTGCATTTTATTATTTCCCCCCTATAAGTTCCTAAATGTGGTATTCCATCTACATCATTTATTTAAAAGGCACAGTGCCCATTCCTCACGTTCCTGCTCACCAGATATGAGCAGAGTTAGGAAATCAACTCCTCAGTGACCTAGGACATGTCTCCTAATTTTAGAAACCTGGGAGAGACATCCTCACACATGAGCTCATTGTCAAGTCTCTTTTTATATCAACAGAGAGAAGCAGACATGTGAAGGAAGTGTTCTGTCTGACCTATTTTAACCATCTCCTTTAAACTTCCAGCTCCTCTTCCAGAGTGTAAAGGAATTCTGAGCAGCCAGCTCTTTGTTGACATCTACACTGTGGATATCTAAGTCTGGACAGAATAATCCCACCTCCAGTCTGAAACATATGGATCAGAAATATGAAACCCAAACCAAAGTTTCACCTACCACAAAGGATTGAGAAGGAATTCGATTGATCTGAGTGTCAATAAATTGATGCTGATATATTTAAGGCAACAGAAAAGCTAAAGGAAGATTTAATACCAGACAGCAAGAGCTCTAAATCTTTCCATGGAAAATACTCCTCAAAGAGCAACCCTATTAAGGCAAAGAATATCATGATCCTTGCACTATCTTAAATGGAATAGTTATTATTTCTTGAAGTTTAAATATTTTGGGTTGATTTTGTTAAGCTACTTTCTAAATTTGCTGAAATTAAAGCTTCTTCATGGGGTCACAGCAGCCAAGGGTCTGACTCTACTTTCTTTTACAAACCAAGAAGACTTTTATTCTCCCTTTATGTACTTCACTGGGAAAGTCCCTCAAGTCCTTGCTCCCACTCACCAAGTCTGCTGTCAATGACTAAACAGGACTCAAAGGATCATTACATCAGGAGGTCTAAGGTGGGTTTTCAGAAAGGATTTACTGCTACAAAGGACAAAACCCTTTTCAGCTGCACATGAATGTCCTGAGGGTCTCAGGCATAAATGGCACACCTTTGCTGAAAGAGTTGTCAGCAAACAACGTGGAATTTTTTCACAGAGCAGTCCATAAGGATGGATGCAGGCTGCCCATTGTTCTAACATGTGAGCTGGTGTGGGAATCACAAGCTGAAAATATCCATTCATGACAGACATCCATTCAGGAAGACTCTGCTGGTATCCAGTTTTTTCACTGTGCTTAAGAAAACAAAACTTAAAAGGGAGCTGATACAGCACTAAAACAATTTTGCATGGATATATCTGAAAGAAATAGATTCAGCTGCTGCCTGGATTAGGCATATAAAAATATGCCTAGTTAATGAATCTCCAAGTCTGTTAGCAATACTCAGTAAAAATCCTTTTACTTTCCTGAGGAATAGGATTTTGATTTTTTTTTTCCTTGCATAAAACTCAGAAAACACCTGTGAATTTACTAGAACTCCCTTTCTAAAAGTGAAGATAAATGTGTGATTACAAAAGTAGGAAATTGTAAACTGCAGATGCTGAGATTCCCATATGCAAATGGGAGCTTAGGTGTCCAAATATTTCTATATGAGGTAGAATTATCAATTTAATTTACTTCCACGAGGACTTGTGTAGGAAATAAATTAATGCAATGTGGTTTTGCAAGGAGAATGACTGCTAAAGAGGATTCACAGAACTGGGGGTAAGGAAGGACCTCTGCAGATTGTCTAGTCCAACAGCAGGTTATTCAATACCCATTTTCAATCAGTGTCTGAATATCTCAAACGTTGAGACTCAGCAATTTATCTGATCAACCTCTTTTACTATTTGACCATTCTAACAATAAGAAAGTGTTATCTTACAGCTGAATTTCCTGTGTGTCTGTTCGTGCTTGCTGCCTCTTGTCAGCACAGAGAAGAGCTGGGTCCATCTCCTTTGCACCCTCTCATCAGGGATTTCTACATATTGATAAAACCCCCCCAAATCTTCTCTCCTCCAGGCCAAACAGCCACAGGTCTCTGAGTCTCTTGTTGTAATTCCTTAATAATCTTTGTGGATCCTCACAGAACCCACTGTGTTCATGCTCTCAGCAGCCCAGCCCTGGACCAGGCACTCCAGGGCTGAGAGAGAGGAATTATCACCTCCCTTGACAAGCTGCCAAGGCTCTTCCTCATGCAGCTGATGATGCTTTTGGATTTCATTGCTGCAAGGGCACTTTGCTGGCTCAGGATCCACTCTGTGTCCATCCAGAGCTTTAGGTCCTTCTCTGTAGAACCCAGCAGCTGATTCCCAGCCTGCCCTTGTGCATGGAATTATTCCTCTCCCAGTGCAGGACTTTGCATGTCTTGTCCTTCTCCATCTTTCTGTCTATTTCTCAAAACTCTCTGATTCCCTCTGAGCAACAGCACAATCAATCTCTCGGTCTATCAACCACTCCTCTTAAATTTTGTGTAACCTTCAACCCTCTTGTAGGTGCACTCTGTCCCATCATCCTGATCATTGCTGAAGGCATTAACCAGCATTGTCACATCAAAAAGATCTTTATAGTTCAGCCCAGCCTGCCCAGGCTCTCTCTACAGTCAGTGGAGAAGAAGGTAACCTCAGGGAGCAATTTCTGTATCCTAAATGCCTTAAAGCCAGACTGGATGGGGATTGGTGGGACTTGGTCTAGTGGGAAGTGGACTGGGTGACTTTTGAAAGGTCCCTTCCCTCAAACCATTCAATAGTTCTATGACACTACGCCTAATTCTGTACAAAATGAATTACTGCTTTGCAAGAAGCAATTTTCTTTTCCTCTGTTTGTGCAGGTCTGATGAGGGCAAACACAGAAAATTCCATTCCCAAAGTTTAAGACACCAAAGCATTAATGGTAAGCAAAACAGAGCCCTGACTTCCTTCTATGTTGAAGCCTTTTCTTACTTTCAGTATAATCTTAGTTCCTTTTATTAACACAGCCTAATAACGTCCATGTATGATTTACTTCAGCTGTCCCCCATTACAATTTTGGTAGAGTGTTGGTTTTTGGTTTTTTTATTATTTTCCTTTAAGTGGTTTCAATTAAATTGAAATTCCCTGAAGATATGAGCATTATAATTTGTCCTTACAAAGTACACTCTTTATCACTTCTGTATAACCTGACAGCTCCTGCATTTCTTAGTCCTCTAGTTTTATACAATTTTCCTAACATATAAAAAAAAACCTATCTAAAGCTATTCCAAAACAAATTTTTGTAAGTGTTGGTCAGCCAATTCAAGAAAGATATCCAAATTTACACTATATGAAGATCTGATTAATTTCTTGAATATCTGCAAATTATCAAAAACTCTTTGAAAGTCCTAATCCTCTATATCCCATCCCTTCATAGGTGTGGTCAAAAAGCCCAGTTTTTCCTGAGCTTTGAAAGTTTATGCTTTTCTGGGACATATGTATAAAACTAAACAAGACTTGACATATTTTTAAAACAAAATCCATTTAAAATGCCTGAATTTTATAAATAAAAGAAATTCTCACAATATAACAATTCTTCTTCGTATTATGCTGCTTTACCAGTACAGATATGATGAAACACTGAAGGTTAATGACACCTCAGTTCTGGATATCTGAGTATTTTGACATCATAATAACTTTGAATGTCTGTTTGATGGAGGTGCTGCTTCAGGCTCTCTGAAAATTCAGGTGGACATGAGTGGATCATACATCCAGAGGTCAAGATTTTCTAGCTTATCTCTGCATTGATAGACTCATGTTAGCAGAGGCATGGAACACAATTCATCCCTCCCTGGGAACAGAATTGCTTTTCTTGGCAGGTCTCCTACATAACATCATCAATAAAATTCTTGCCTTGATTTGCATTATTTTCCCTATTGCATTATCCATCAGATTTATTGTGCCCTTATGTTATTGATGTCCCCAGAGGCCTGGTGAAATGACAAAACTTCTTAACTAAAGACCACAGACACTCCAATGCAGGGAAATAATTGCAAACTATCGCACATTCAGGAAGCATTAGGCAAAGAAAAAAAAAAAAAAAACTAATCATGTGAGAAGATTCTCTTTTCACAGCAGATCAATTATCCTTTTTAAGCATCTGTGGTATATGTGATACTTCACTGCTAATATGAAATTAATACTGGGATCATAAAGATAACGACGTGCTGCTCCATTCCAGCAGGGCTTTAAGTGCTGCTTGGCGAGGGCCTTCAGAATCATTACTCCACAACCAGGAAAACACATTCTCTACCCGGCATATCAATGTTTTGTTCCCTGATTAATTTGCTTTCGTTGACTGGTGGTCTGCGTTTCCTTCCCTAGTTGTACGTGTAAATGTTGTTTTTTATGATCACACAGGAGGTTGTAAGCGCTGTAACCTGTCCATCAGGCTCTGCTTTGAACCTGCCCAGCACACATGGAGCAGACATCTCTCACAGGCATCTCTTACAGAAAGAGTAAGAGCAGAGCAGAAAATGCAGCTCTGGACCAGAGCCTTTTATTCCCATTGTCTCTGAGGATCTTCCCAAGTGCAGTACTCAGTACCTTCAAAACAATTCCTTAATTCAAAATATTCTATTTATCAGAGTATGATGCCACTGTTAAAACCCTCAATTAGCCCTCTTGATGTGCTGAGTTGATTATCTTAAGATCAAACTGCCATGATAAAACCACCACTGCTCCCCAGACCTGAGCCAGGCTCCATGCAAGGTGCTCTCAGCTGTGAGGAAATGCCAAGGCTATCTTTAAGAAAACATTCCACTCTTTATTTAGCATGGGCAGACTCCATTGGAGTGTTCCTGTAGCTGGTGATGGGCCTACGGGCAAGACTCCAGTCTTGGAGCTCCTGCAACAGAACAGCAAACTCTTATCACCTCTGGGAAATAAGACTACCCTTCCTGTGAGAGAGCAGGACAAAAGTAATAAAATAGGAAATGGTGAAAGTAATAAAGTAATAAAATAGGAAGGTGGTGAATACAATGAGCAACTGATTGTATTTCCTGATGCCAAAGGAATAAATACAAGATGGTGTGAAGAAACCAGTCTGATACAACCTTGGTATTGAGGAAAGGGTGCTTGGGAGTGTGGAAGAATTGCCAGGTTGTTCAGAGAGGATGATCAAATGATCTTTCTTTGCCTCAGGTGTACAATTCCTCGTCATTTTCCAGTGCAAAGTCAGAGGCATTCTGAGTACAACAGCTTGTACTTCAGTGAGCAGTCTGAGCTGACAATCTGTGGTGAGGGCCCAGATGAACATCCACGCTCCTCCTCTACACTTCTAATCGACATCAAAAGCTTTCATGGGCCAAACTCCAGCCCATCTTGATAAAGGGACAGATAAAATGTGTTTCCCAACTTTTCACTGGGTAGGGAAAAAGATAGCTCTACTATTGTGACTTCTCAAGCAAATATTGTCAAGGAAATGTATCCCAGAACAGGTCTGGGGCTATAATCCTGTCTCTTCCATTCTCAGGGAGGTGAAAATCTTATTTTTTTGTTTTAACAGTTTCACTCTTCTCTACTACACTGAAAGGTAAGATTAAGACAGTGCATGAGCACTTGGAAACTGTAATTTTTTTCCCCTCCACGTTTCCTATTGTCCTCCTTTCCTATTGCATTTCTGACAGCCTGGGCTCCCAGCTGTGTCCCATATTGTGCTTAATAAACTCATTACATTTGGACATTATTAGGACCTTCCACAGCACGTGTTCTTGCAACACCAGGGATGGAATCCAAGGCACATAAATCTGGCTGTCTGAAAGGGAACCATCTCTATCCACACTGGCCTCTCTGAGCTGCTTCCACAGTGGGTGGAAGACGAGTAATTGCCCTCAGCAGCACATGGCTTTGCCTTGCTCATGGACAATGTGCTACTCATCTTGGCAAACAGAGGGGTAATAAAGCACAAAATCAGTTTGATTAGCTCAGGAGAGCCTGTGTGGAATAGGCATAGCCCTGAGAACAGCAGAAGCATCAAATTAAAGAGGAAGGAAAGCGGTTGAAATAAAGAAAGAAACACTGTTGGGTTAAGAGCTTAAGCTGGGAATTAGAAGAAAGCTTTGGACCATCAGCAGAAGAGAGACCTGAAAGTACCTTCCAGGGAGAGGAGGAAAGTAAAAATAAACTTAGAATTTTGAGAGGACTCCATAAAATGTGAATACTTTGTAAACCAATTTCTCTGACACATGAAGACACCACAGCGTTAATCAATAGAGATTCCCAACCACATGGCTGTGATTCAGAGCTGGATCCCACCTTTCACCTTTAAGCATGGAGTAAACTCATGTCTCTGCAGCGAGGAAAACTTTGATGAGGAAAATTGCATCCCTGGAAGTGTTTCAAGGGTGTATGGATGTGGCACTTGACAGGGTTTAGTGATGAACCTGGTGATGCTGAGTTAATGATTGGACTTGATCTTGGAGGTCTTTTCCAGCCTAAAAGATTCTATGATTCTAAAAGTTCTGACACAAAAGGCAGTCATAGCCTGACACAGAAAGAAACGAGTCTAGAGAAAATATTGTCTAGAGGAGAGTCCAGATAAAAATCAATCCTTCCTTCCTTCCTTCCTTCCTTCCTTCCTTCCTTCCTTCCTTCCTTCCTTCCTTCCTTCCTTCCTTCCTTCCTTCCTTCCTTCCTTCCTTCCTTCCTTCCTTCCTTCCTTCCTTCCTTCCTTCCTTCCTTCCTTCCTTCCTTCCTTCCTTCCTTCCTTCCTTCCTTCCTTCCTTCCTTCCTTCCTTCCTTCCTTCCTTCCTTCCTTCCTTCCTTCCTTCCTTCCTTCCTTCCTTCCTTCCTTCCTTCCTTCCTTCCTTCCTTCCTTCCTTCCTTCCTTCCTTCCTTCCTTCCTTCCTGTAAATATTTAGCTTAATTCATACACCACCATTTCACTATTATTATAAACAAAGTCACTTTACCACTTCTAGAAAAAAAAGGCAGCTATAAATGAACAGAAGTGATTCATTTCCATGCAACCTTCTTTTCAGCCAGTGATTAAGACTACCTCTATATTCATCTTCATTATCTGCTCATGGATCTCCATATGGGAGTTCTAGAAGATGAGCTGGCCCCATGGCGCTCTAAAGGGTGGCAGAATATGGCCTAAGGGAACACCTGGGAACGTCAGAACAATCAGGACCAAAACAATTTCATATTCACACACACAGATATACAAGTATGTGCAGAACTCATTGGCCAATAAACAATGTGTTTTCCTATTTTATCAATTCTAGAGGTGTCAAAAAAACCCCAAAAGAAACTCACCAAAACACAACTGGAAGATGTCAGTTGTATCCATTACAGCATTCTTTATACTTCTGTCAAATTCCAAGCTACTACAGCAGCAATCTTATCTACAGATCCTGTGTGAACAGGAGACAAGGGAAACTAAAAAAATGGGTAATTTTCCTCTCTTGGATGTGTCTGTTGCAGAAGCTGGAAATCCTGATTACAGATATTAAGCCGTCTCATGAGGAAGTTCATAAATTGACAGGACGGTCATTGCATCAGACTCAACCCAACTTGCTGTGATTCACATTTTCTGTTAGGTGTCATGTGGAACTGGAATATCCCCTGTGGCCCAGAAAACAATCAAAGTGCTATTCCTTTCCACTGGATAGCTTTGTCATTTTATTGTCATGCATCCCAGTCAGACCCAGGATATAAACACGTAAATCCAATCAAGCTGAAATCCCTTCTTCTCCAACGTGCCCACTGCTCAGTTTGAAATAGGTTGACTCATGTCTCAAAGACACAGTGAAAATGCCTCCCTCCCCATGGGGGGTCTTTCAGAGCCCTGCATGAGAGTTATCTCATTAAAATGTGCACCTCTAAACCCCAGATAATTTCCACAGATTCCTTGAATAGTCCCTGAGATGTAATCAGCACATCCCATAGAGTTCACAGCATATGTTAGATTATCCTAAATTATGTATTTCAAAGCAACAGATTAATTGCATCCTATTTCTCTATATTTTCTATCAGAAGGAAGGGAAGGAAAGAGAAGGATTTGAGAAACAACATTAAAAGATTCAGTCTAAACATTAGAAGTTGCCAAAGCTACACTCAGCTGATGAGTAGCATCTTATAGGGGGCAGCAAATTAAGGTTAAATAATGTGTTTAGCAACAGTTTTTTTTTTCTTGTCACTCCAACCTCCTCCCCTTTACCTTCCTCACATCAAATCAATTGTAAATTCTGTTCAGGTCTTCATTTGCACCCACCTTGAGCTTAATATGTAATTTAAGTTCAGCTGAAATGGCACTGAAAAAACATGATCATCAACCATGTGCCTTTCAAGCATGTCAGGTAATGAAGGTTTGAGCCTTTAGAAACCCTTTAGGACAAAGGATTTTGGCCAAAGATTTCACAATTTCATTATGGTGTATAATTTATCAGTTCTTTGTTATTCCCCTATTTCCTTGGATACTCTGTGGAGAGGGTTTCTTTTAAGCTCTTGGAATAACTACAAGAACAGTGCTGTAGACAGGGACAACTTCCCAGGCTGGTTTCTCATGGAAACATGGGATCTGCCCACCCTGGTCAGCATTTGGTAAAAACTTTTAAAAATGACCAGAACACATCCTAATATCCAATCTAAAGAAAAGCAACCTAAGAAAGAGAGAGCTTAGTTGATCTCCAGCACTGGGAGATCCACTTCAGCAGCCTCCAAAGGATGCAATTTATTAAGACAAGAAATCCAGCTGTCCCAAAGCTCTCATTTCTTCAGGCTGCATTATTGATGACCCTCATGGCTGCAGATGGCACAGAGCTACATTCAAGTGGCCTCCTTGGGCTTCCTCATCCAAATAGAGGATTAAAGAGAGGATTCAAGGTGGACCAGTACCAGAAAATAAAGGAGAAACCATGAATGGTATGTGAGAGTCAGCTGGCAAAACCTGGGGCAAATTTTAATGGCTTATCTGTGCTTTGGCTGACCTCAGAAATATCCAAGGTGTTTAAACATGGAATATACTTCAATGCTTATATATGGAATATGCTTCCATGTTTAAACACAATACCCAAATATTGTGTTTAAACATGGAAGCAATCCTAGGAATTAGGTACTTGTAGCACAGAATAACTTTGAGTTATCCTCACAACATTTTCTGGTTCAGGCATCTCAGTCTTTTCTTGTTGTTCCCTGGGAATGTATTCTGCACCAATGATCAGCTTTTCTTTTAAGGCACCACTCCAACAAAACACCCAAAACCAACCAACCAACCAAAAAAAAAAAAAAAAAAAAAAAAAAAAAAAAAAGCACCAAAAAACCCTCACAAACAAACAAAACCCCAAAAATCCCCACCCCAAAACTAACAAACCCCAACCAAATCCTCCACATGCAGTAGAAAAGGTGAATCTGCATTTTATGATATTTCCTCCCTCATATCCTAGAGTTCACTTCTGTCCCTGGAGTTTGTTGCCAGCTGCAGCAAATGAGGCATGGGATGAGTTTGTATGTTTTTCTGAAACATGTAACTCACTGGGGAAAGCAGGGTAGGGACACAGAAAGGAAAGGAAGAGAATGATCTTCTCTCAGCAAATAAAACAAAATGTGTGATAACCTGGAGTCAGCACAGTGGGAGCCTGTTTTGGACAAGCAGAATAAATTTTGTGCTGGAGTCTGGATAGGATGGTGCACAGGGGACTCTCCAGGGCACAGCTTGGCTGCCATTAGACATGTCTAGAGAATTGAGTATTTTATTGAAGATTGTTTTATTCAGAAACAGCCACAAAATGAAAATTTCTGTGTGAAGAAGAGAATATTTTTTCCAGTAATACTTTGCACATTTTGGGTGTGTGTAGGTCTCTCACTTAGATTAAACCAAAATGTTGTGGCATGGATTTAGATGTCTTTTGGATTGTTTAATTCTATCCAGCACTGCTTGACTCTAATTGATCACAAAATCCTCCTTGATGGACAATAATCACAGGTTTTATAAAAATAATTATGGCCCATGTTCTGCAAAGGAGTGTGGTATTCTGTGTTATCTTCAATTCAGCAATGAAAATAATGACAGTTATTAAATAAAAATGTTATTAAATAACATAGTTTTTAAATAAAAATAATGTAGGATAACATGAAAACAACCCTTCCAAAACGCAAAACAATCTAATAAAGAAATTCCAAACCCAAACCAGGACATTAGGGCTTACAGGTCATAAATAAGCAGGTGAATAAAACCTAATAATTATTCAGTGACAATCATCCAGCTCCAGTCCAAAACGCCATGATTAGCATCTCTCTAAAGTGGAAATTCATGTGTTTTTTCTCTTTCTCCTGCCTTTTTAATGTGTTTCCCAAAGCAAACCCAACACTCCCACATGTAGAGGCCTTCTCAAGGCAATCTTCATCTCTGAAGACAAAAGCAGCAACTTCTACAGAGTGCCTTGAGTGAGAAAGGAGGACATTGAGTACTTCACATCTAGGTAACCTCAGTATTACAGATCCACACAGGATTAATTTAGCTCCAAGTACCTGCTGTACCTCCTCTGATCACCAGCAAAGGGAATAAAACAAGTTCTCTTTTTTACTCTTTCAAGAGTGTTTCTCTTTTCAACTGTTTTTAAGTTAATGGCGTTTGCTTGCATTATCTGAGAAGAAATTGAAATTTCTTCCTTAGAAGATGTGAATTCTTTCCTTCTGCTGACCCTCTGTAGAAATGGGGTGTCCACCATTGGGTACAAATTCCATAGGAATGCTCCAAACACCTCAAGGGGGCTTTAGACACCCCTGTCCCCAGCTCTGGCTGTGATGGAAAGGACATTACCCCCAATCAGCCTAGAGACACCATTCCATGCTGCACTGCTTCCAGATCCTTTTAGGATCACTGCCTGACCCAGCTTACTCCAGGTGAATTGACTTGAATATTGGGTTGATTTAGATTGGATATTAGGAGGAACTTCTTTACTCAGAGGGTGGTGATGTCCTGGCACAGGGCGCCCAGAGAAGCTGTGGCTGCCCCTGGATCCCTGGAAGTGTCCAAGGCCAGGCTGGACAGGGCTTGGAGCAGTCTGGGATAGTGGAAGGTGTCCCTGCCCATGGTAGGGGCTGGAACTGGATGGTCTTTAAGATCCCTTCCAACCCAAAACGTTCTGTGATTCTATGATTTTGTGATTCCATGAAATAATAAATCTTTGCCAGCCAAGGCCAGTGCGGTACAGTCAGGTCAGGGAGCTCTCCTCAGTAGCTCAGTGGGGAGATTCAAGAGGTGATGATGAGATGGTGGAACTGGCTGGAGGTTCTGATGTCTTCAGGGAGCTGCAGGGATCCAAAAGAACTTCATGGACTTCACAATTCAAAACTCACAGACCCAAGGTCTTCCTATGATCCTATGGGATTTTTTTACTCTTTTTTCTTGTATGTGCTATTTCTTACTCTTAATGTTTATGTTTTTAACTCTCAAACAGCAGATTCATTTTGTCATTCTTAACAGAGCAGGTGAAGCTGGGTCTTAGCTATGCATATATTCTAATTCTCTGACTGGGGACATTTTCCAGTAATAAAACATGCAACAAATTCTCCTGCTCTTTAATTTGCCATTTAATCGATGTGTTCACATCATGCTCAGTAAATGGTGCACTGTCAGTTTAATTTGTTCATCTCTTGTTGTGCTACTTGTTTTCACCCCTCCTTGCTCCCCCCCCTCCCCAGTACATAACCATTGTATCATTTTGCATCCCATGTGGGATTTCTCTGCTTTAACCTAGTAAATCTTTTAATTCCTAATTCGGTATTCTGCTCTAATAGATTCACCCATGAAAAGAGCCCGGGAGGCTGGAGCTAAGAAAAATCACTTTCATTTTCTCAGATACTATCGAGTGGTTTAATGTAAAATACACATGCAGTGCACAGTTTGTGATCTCAGATTTTATCAGCCACGTGTTGCAGAGCTGAGTCAAACCTGATCAGGTTTTTGATGAAGGGATAAAGATTCAAGTCTAAGCTGGAACCACTTAATAATGGCGAGATACTGAAGAAAATGCAGTTGCATAACAGCAAGGAACAGTTCACAAGAGAGACTGAAGTTTGGCTCCAATGCACTGGTGTGAAATGTGGACACCAGCAGAAGCCATGCAAAGCAGAACTTAGAACTTAATTGACCTTGTGGCTTCATTATTAGGGATCTCCATTTAAATTAATGATCCAAATGAAAGTGTTAAAATAGCAAAGGGACAATCTATATTTAACCATAAATGCCATTTCTGTTTGTCATTTACATTTCTAGCTTTTATTTTCCCCACCTTGAAAAAGGCTGATGATAACTGAGTTGGGAGACAGAGTTTGGCAATTTTTTTATTTTTTTTAATATCTGGGGAAAGTATTTCAGGAATATTATAAGTAGATATCCATTTTAATTTCTATTTTTTTCATTGATTTTTCCATATTGGACCATGCCATATGGTTCATTCTGATTTAGTTTCTAGCAATTGATAATTTAATTAAGAATTACTGTCTAAGAATCGAACAGAAATTAAAAGCACATTTGGAAATGCACACACACGATCTTCTAAGCCTCCCTGCCCTGACTGAGGAAGGGAAAACAAAATTGCTCATGACATTGAAATGTATTGAAAATTATGTGATGCCCTGAACAAAGAAAGAATCATGTGGTGTTAGTGAATTGACTGCACTGCTCCTGGACAAAGTGATCTTCCAAGTTAATTATTAGCATTTAAATTATAAGCAGAGATATTTTAGTCTCTTTCTGCTGTTAATAAAAAGAGCCTGACACCTCCGTGGCATGAATCATATTTTGACTTCAGTCACTCTTTTGTCTCTGGTTAAAGATGAAGCCTGTACTGACTGCCCTTCTAATTCAGAAATAATAGAGTTTGTACTTTTTTTTCCCATGTTCTGCCTCAGTTTCACAACACATTGTGACCTCTAAATGTTCTCCCAGCTTCCAGGCTGTACATTTTCATAAGGGTTTCAGTCAGCCTTGGTTTCTTGGAAATCAAAACTAAATTCCTGTGAGTGTGCTCAGGGTCTTTAATTGCCAGGATGAAGAGTGGTGTTCGCCCTGCATGATTTCTTAAAGAAAGACTGAAAATTTGGTCATATTGCTACAACAGTCCCATTTTTCAGCTGATTTCAGGTCATTCTCTTACAAGGACATCCCATCCCTGGAAGTGCCCAAGGCCAGGTTGGACAGGGCTTGGAGATACTGGGATAGTGGGAGATGTCCCTGCCCGTGGCAGGGGGTTGGCAATAGATGAACTTTACGATCCATTTCAATCCAAGCCATTCTGGGATTCTGTGGTATTTTCTTCCCTCCACCCCCCTAGACCACATTACAAATTTATTCTTTCCCAAAATTTACTGTGGATTTTGACAAATGTGGATGTTGATGACTTTTGTCAAGATTTTTCTCTTAAGCATGATTTTGTGTTGATTGCTATTTTCCATTTCACTTCCTTAACTTTTCCTTTTACAAGCCTAGTTTTGGGGGTTGGTGAGTTCCATGGCAATGGGATTGGCTTTAAGGAGTGTCCACCCTCCACGTCTCCCAGCACTGATGTCACAGTGATAACCTCCCAACTTGCTACCATTTACTGGACATATTAAAAATCCTGCAAGATCTGTTCCTTCAGCTCCCAGGGCGTCTGTGGATTTAAAAAATGCCAACAGTTTTAAGACAGATCCCTATGATAAAGAAAAATTCTGATTTGTCAATGTGAGCTACGAAAAGAGAAAAGAAAGACAACACAGTACAAAAAAACAACCCTTCTGAAGAAAAGTGCCAGTTGTACTCTGACTTCTGAACACCTCCAAAGCACTAAAAACAGACACGAAGAAAATGCTCTAAAATTGCTCTTGTTGTTATTGTCACTAAGGAAACAACTTCCCAGGAATCTGCAAGTTGAGTATACAGGCTCTTTGATGTGCAGCCAACTCTCTCTTCCAGCACACTTCCCAATCTCTAGGGAATCAGGTCTGTCCACAAAGGGAGATCTCTCCTGCCCTGTCTCAGCTGAGGCCTCACTTCGTGTAGGGTTTGAACTCTGATGCTCAGAAAAGCCATAATCCAGACTTGCCACAACACGCAATATCAAAGCACAGAGCCATGACTAAACTGAGGGATTTTGCCTTAAGATACTTCTGCAATCCAACAGCACTGCCAGGAGAGCTAGAATAGCACAGGAGCTGGAGAATGTGGGAGGCACGAGGCAGAATTTTTTCTGTCTGTTCGTTTGGGGTGTTTTTTCAGCCACACTTCACACACCCCCACACACACGGTGACTGAGATGTGTGCTGGGTTTGGATTGAGGCAAATAGGTTTGTAGAAATTGTTTAACCTCTTCAGCCCTTCAAGCAGAGTGGCCATCTGCACACGGCCTGTTGGGAGTGATGTACAAGACTGGATCATCTCTGATTTGAGCCCAGGCATTGTAAAGAAGAATCTCAGCTCACCTGCAAGCCCATTCAACATGCAAATTATTTATAATTAATTTAATAATAATTTAATAACAGTTTAGTGACCAAATTCCTGGAGTTTAGGATGTTCCCTAGTGATGTTCAGTTTCCCAGCATCAGCACAGCCAATGTTTTCCTGAGTTGTAGAGTCCCTCATAACCCAAAAATCTTGATAACAAATTCTGCTGAAATACATTCCAACAGGAGACACAGAGCAGATATTCCCTGTCACCAGTTCTGCTGCAGACTAAGGAGAAAATAGTGGCTAAATTAATTGAAAAGACATAGCACAGAACAGACAGCAACTGTGGAACAGCAACAAAAAGGAACAGAATATTTTTTTAAATTACTGGAGACTAAGCCAAGTTGCAAAGCAAACTGATTAAATAGAATCCGTATAAAGGTTTCACTAATATAAAATCATTTCAGAGAATTTGAAATTTGAAAATATTTTCTCATTACCATGGACAGGTGTCCTTGTCAGATCTGCTTTCAAAGGCTCCTTGGAGGACTAAAGCACTTTTATCCAAGAACCAGAACATGTCTTTGTAGACAAGTTTATTTCTAGTGTGTCCTCATCTTCTTGCAGTCTCTCCCCTTCTCCTTGTGTAAAAGGGTAATCTGGCTCTCTTTAACTCTCATTTCTGAGCTATGTAGACCAAAAGTGCTTAAAAGGTCTTAAAGCAAAGCTGTTCTGTCCTAGCCAACAGCTGGACCTCAGTGAATCCATCTGTCAATGGCAACAAATCAATAACCACAGAGTAATCCCTACCAGGGTAAAAATCTCTCTGTGCAGCCAGCAAGGAGCCTTTGCTTTTATGTTAAACTCATCACCCACCTTTCGATCAGGAATTATTTCTCAGCTACCTCTTTGTGAACAAGAGGGAGCTCAAGGAGTATCCAACAACCACCAGTGGTGGTTTCATAGCAGAGGCAAGAAAATGGCTTTAATATTGTAACTACAACGTGAAATACACCAGATTTGGAACCTTCCTTGGCCTTGAGGTCAAGTAATGGCTTTGTCATCACTCTTGCTCATTCTGCCAAACTGCTTCACCACCAACCAGAACAGCCTCATCCCAAGTGCCTGTGAAAACACTCTCTGGGCCACGATGTTTGCAACTCCTATTTGCCTTCATTTGTTAAATACCTTATTTAAATATTTCATAAAGAGTTTGGAGATCAGATTCTCCCAGGCTACTGCAGATTCTTGCTGTTTCCCTCCCACCAGAGCCCTGTAAATGATTATCTGCCTTCCTCACCATTTCCAGTCTCATTGCTATTCATGCCAGTGCTGTCAAGCAAACGCACCTCTGCTGAAGAGATCTTAATGGAAACAGTTTCCCCTCATCTAGGGAGATTCATTTCATCTTGAGAAGACAACAGAAATCTCTGTCACTGTGCAGCGTGGAGATAAAAAAAGCACAAATGCAAAACCCAAGCAATTGAAAAATGTTTGACGACGAGTCTGTGCCTGTCTGAGCACACAAGAACTGTGACGTGAGTTTTCCTCAGATAATTCCTTAACTACCAATTTAGGATAATGACAGCGACACTTTTAAGAAATCTTTTGGGAGAAGAGTAAGTATTTGCTTTTCAAGTCTATAAACTTCTGAAGGAAATATTTTGATCTTTTTTTTTTACTTCAAATCTATTAACCCTATGTCCCATCCCTGACATGGAAAGCCTTTGTTTTGTAAATCCATAAGGAGAGTTAAGAAAGTGTTTTACAAATCAAAGTGGATTTTCCTCCAGTACCTTCACACATGTACTTTGTGGATGTTTATAGATTACCAAGTCATCCCAGACTCCTGTAATGGACAGTGCTGAGGGGAAGAGGGGGGGAAGCTATTATGCAGCTTAAGACATCTGACATATTTAAAATTTTTGCTGCAGAAAAAAAGAAATTAATTGAACTTTATATTCTTATGCTCTGTAGATATAGTGCAGAAATTTATATCTATGTAGATATGATGGAGAGAGTCTATTTACTAGGACACATCGTGCTAGGACAAGGGGAAATGATTTTAAATAGAATGAAAGTGGGTTTAGAGTGGATATCAGAAAGACATTGTTCCCTTGAGGGTGGTGAGGTGCTGGAACCGTGGATGCTCCATCCCTGGAAATGTCCAAGGCCAGGTTGGATGGGGCTTGGAGCAACCTGGGATAGTGGGAAGTGACCCTGCCTCTGCCAGGGGGTGGAAGGGGATGATCTTCAAGGTTTCTTCCAACCCAAAGCATTCTGTGATTCCATGACAATGATATATTGTAGAAATGTACTCAAAGTGTACCTCTCCAGGTGTCTCGTGCAGGGCATTGTGATTTTGCAATGGAATTCCATTGCTACTGTAGCAGCACGTTGAATAAATCCCCAAATGAACAAACAGGTTTCAATACCTAGACTGATTCCTCTAAATGATTTATTTTAAAAGAATTCAAAGAACGTCAGTAGAATATTTGCTGAGAGACACATTAAGAACTTGGGGTCATGTCTCGTTTATCCCATGGCATTGTTGAAAGGCCAAGTTGCAACAAGCAGGACGAATATACCTGACAAACATTTCAGCACTACTGACTTTAATAGCATGGGTTCCTTCCCTGAGCTCATTGCACAACATTGAGTAGGAGATCTTCCAGAGCTGCTCACAGGAAACTCAGAGGGGAAAAGTCAAAACAGCAGGTGGAGAAAAGTGTAGGTCACACTGTGCTCCTCCTGCTTTGTGTTGTAGTTCATGGGTCACAGTCTGCTGAGACAGGCAATAAAGTGTGGGATCCTGTAGAAGATTTTATAAAACCAGGCTTGAAAATACAGAACTTCCAGCCATGGAGATCATGGTGATGCTGGCAGAAGTCATGGTAAGAACAGCCTGAATCCCAAGCGGAGAAAGCAAAAAAGGGTAGAGGATGATAACAGCAGAGAGGAGAGTGGAAAGTGCTGGGAGGAATGTGCATTGTCTTATTCATGTGCACATTTCATTATTAAATGGACTGGCAAATCCAAACTGTGGTTCCTTTCGCTGAGAGTGGAGGATTTTACATCTTTTTAAGAGGTGAGAACTTTGTTGAAGGCTAAGTGCAGCTTCAGATGGTGTCAATACTACCTGTCCAATTTAGAGCACGTTAGTATTTTTTTTTCTTTCTTCATGTTCCCTTACATCAGTGATTTTCTTACTCTTCTCCAACTTAGAAGAGAATAAAATTACCTCAAAGATTAATACAATGTTTAGAAGGGCTGAAAAGAAAGGCAGGAGGATGTTGGGACAGCACCCTGGTCTGTGTTCCTCCAGCAGCAAAGGAAGCAAAGACCTGAGATGTATTTTGAGGAAAGATGGAAATTATTACTTTCTTTAAGTAAAGAAATCCTTAGAGATTAATTGCCTTCTTTACTCAGAGGATGGTGGGGCACTGGAACAGGCTGCCCAGGGAAATTGTGGATCTCCTTTCTCTGGAAATGTCCAAGGCCAGGTTGGATGGGGCTTGGAGCAACCTGGGACAGTGGAAGGTGTCCCTGCCCATGGCAGAGGTGGGATTGAATGGGCTTTGAGCTCCCTTCCAGCCCAAACCATTCCATGAATCTCTGATTCTCTGGTTCCATGTTGAATGAAATTGCAGAGATGTGAAAGAACAAGGTGGGCTCAGCCATCCTCAAGTCTGTCTTCTTTATCTTTGCCATTCCTGATAAAAATGCACTAAAATAATAAATGCAGGTCTTGCTTTGTGGCCTGATCTTCTGCCGGTTGCAGGCTAAATGCAAACACAAAGGCACTAGAGGTGGTGATTTTTCAGTCACCCAGAAGCAGTAGCACATTACAGGGATGCATTTTGGAAATGGAAAGAACATGGCCAAGTACAGAAAAATTTGGCATGTTGAAACCAGCCCGTGAATCAGAAGCTGTGATATTTTGGGTTAAAGCTCTCAGAGCTGATTTATAAAATGCCAGTTTGAACATGCTGCTGAAGAGAGTGATATGGATTATCCTGGCCATGCATGCACTCAGACATGCCTGCATATCCTTCCAGTCTGGCCAGTCTATATGGAATGGGGAGATCTGTTAACTTTTCTTTTGTCACATCATCGTATCCGGCTTATCTGGCTCTTCCACAGCACTCTCTGCCCAGTATTCCCCCATAGCTAATGGAGGTAAAAAGTATGTCCAATCCAATGAATTATTTTAGAACCTTGATTTAGGATCAGAAGAATTGAAATCTGGATTCCACAGGTTTCATTGTTGTAAAGACAACATTTAATAAACACCACTTAGTTTCACCCAGACATCTGCACACATAAAAAAGGTTGTAATTTACAGCAAGTAGTTATAAAAGAAGAAAAAAGGAAATTACATAAAATTATATATGATTGCCAGAAAATTCAGACAACCCCTGGTTTAAACGAAAGCATTTTTAAATTTCAACATTTCAGTGAATGACATTAATTACGGAACAGTCTGTCAGTTCATTAAGCAGAATATCAGGTTAGAGTTTCTGCAGTCAGTGAAGAAATGAACTGCATGTTAATGTTCAGGTGAACTTCTTTCTCACCCTTTTAGAAAATAACTGTGAGTTCCAAATTACCTGATCTAAGTGTAATCATGTTGCTGGTTTCATACCCATATTTTTCATGATATTTTACACACTAAACTTCTTCTGGTTGTGAATGGATTTGGCAAAGGGTCGCACCCATGGTACTGGATAATGTAGAGTACATGAAAATGTGCATAATCTATTTATTGAGGTCTGCCTCAGAAGCTCTTTGGAAATAACAGAGTAACTAAATTATGTCCTTGTTCTAATTCAGTAGGGACAATGGGAAGGAAAGTAAGAGGTCGATGCAATGATCCATCAGGAGAAAAAATATTAATAATTTGACATAATATTATGTCAAAAGGGTGACTTAGTTTGGAGAAACTATTTTTATTTCTGCTATGAAGATGTGAGACTTACTTTTTTAGATGGATCCTGGAAAAATAAAAAAACATTTTTCTTTCAGGGAGAGTATCATGAGAAGTTTTCCAAACTGATGCACATAAAGCTCCCCAGAGGACCTGGAAGATGCTGAGTCTATCAGAAGAATATTAAAGCCTGGTGCTTTGAAGAGTTTTCCTCTAAATAGGTCATGTTTTGCTTTAATCACCTTGGACCCACCTCTGTGTTGTCTGGAGACAGAGAACATGCCAGAAAAAATGAAAGCAGACAAAAGTCACACAAACCTTCCTCAAAGAAAGTGTGTAGTTGACATTGCGCATTCCAAACAGGAGAGCTGGGAGAAACTGAAACAACCTGGTAATAAAGCCAGCAGCACTTTGGAACTTGGACAGAAAGGTCTTTTCACATTAAAAATGCAAAACTACATGCAGATGGAATCTGCATCTCATGGAAACTGGGAAAAGGAGTAACAAGGAAAAACTCCTAACTGGAGCTGCTGAATCAAAAACATTCAAAGAATCCAGAAGTTCTTTCTCAACTTAGAAGGAGAGAGCAACCTGGGCAACAAAAGCCAGGAGCTGTCAGTGGTATGCAGACTCGAGGTTGTCTCATGAAAAAAAAGATTCCAGGAATGATTTGGAGCTAATAGATACACCTAAAGCATATATATATATATATATATATATATATATATATATATATACTTTTTCTTTTCTTTTTCTTTTTTTGTAGCTCAGTATCTTAACTGTGATCCAAGACAGAAATTCAAACAGGTATTTTCAAGCCCTGCATGAATATATGAAAATCAACCGATTTCTTTGTGTGTTTGGTGAGAGCACTGAGGCCAAGAATTGATCTGTCTCATTCTACACCTCCAGGAGGAGGGATCAGAAAGCCAGGACAGGACTCAGACAGCAGATGAAACCATCTCAGTGGCATTTATGGAAGACTTTTTGGACTAAAGAGCTACAGAGCTCAGTCTGTAGTAGATAACTGTATTTATCCACATTGACTGGGCACTGGCCAGAGGCCAGAATCAGTAGCTGAAATGCTGGTGTTTGGTGCAGCAACACCTCAGGGTATTTAACCTGCGCTCAGGAAGAGGGGAAATGATGTGCTGTAGATAAACACCACACTGACAAATCCCTGATGGGTGTTAGATACCCCAGGGGATCTCAAATGGCACTTAACACTTCTGTTTAAGTGGCTGAATCATGTCCTAAATCTCCTTTTATTTTAACAGGAGTTTCTGCACTCAGATATACAGCAGACACTTCAAAACCCACACCTGTCTTGATCTGAGAGCTGGATCCCATTTCAGGTCAGTATTATAAAATTATCTTAGCAAAAGGGACCTGCAAGTTCCATACAGAGAAAAGGGAATGAGTTGAATACTAGAGGTGAAAATCTGCCAGGGATACACTTGCTGGAGGCACCAGAAAGGCTGTGATCTGCTTTCCTTCTCCTGAATGAAATTCAGATTTTGGTAGCCTGTGAAGGCTCTTTTCCATGACAATCATTGCTACATCCAGCTGTGGAATGAGCAACAAGCCAGAGAACAAAGAGCTGGAGAACACAGAGCAGCATCCAGGGGCTTGGATGATGCAGAGGAACAATTTCCACATGGCTAATATTGGCTTCCCACTCTGCTCCCTCCCTGCAGCCACCAAGAACTATTCTCTAATGAAGCTCGTTCCAGCTGTTCACCCACTGTACGTAATCATCTCGGCTCACAAACCCATTCAGCAGCACAAAAACCCCATCCAGGCTGTCAAAAGCCACGAAACCCCAATGAATGAGCGTGGCTTGTGCCATCCAAGTCTGCAGTGACAGCTGTGACACATTCCCAGCCTTAGTCATGAAGAGCTCAAGCATCTGCGGTATTTCGGATGCTCTCATCTCCTCTGCATTTTAAGCTAGAGCACAAAACTCCTGGAAGGAATCCAAAGATCCAGCTCTCTAAAACACAGGAAATGAGTAACTTCACTAACTTTAACTTGGGTCTTTAAATAATGCACTTGTTCTGGCTTCTTTATAGAATTTGTTTCTAGGCCAAGAGAAAGTTCTGTTTTGTGTCCAAAATCTTAGATGCAAATTAAGCCCAAGCTCAAATTTGGCTTTTGGTACTAATTGCATCAACTTAAGAATGCAGTTCCATGTAAAATGTCATTATTACAAATATTTTGTTTTAAAAGGAAATGTTTTTTACTTTTGACCACGACCGTGTCATTTTATGTTTTTGCTAGAAATAAGAAGCACCTTCTCTAAACCTACTTCAAAAATGTGACAGTAAGAGCAGAAACAGAAATGTTGTGCTTTAATAAAGTCTTTCCATTCCAGGAAAAGGAATTCAGAGTTAAAGATATCTAAGCTATTTTAAACTCCCTTTCCAAACATATATAATTTATTTCTGCTGTGGAGAAATGTACCCCTTACTGCTCCATCTTTAACTCCAGTCTATAAATCAATGTGTTCTGAGAGGCTCATGTTTTTATTTTTTTGCATTATTTGGTTTTCAGTAAATAATTTTAGAGGCAATAGTGAAGGAGGAAGATGTTAGTTAAGTCTATTTATCAGTGGACTTTGTTAGCTTAGAACAGAGGGTGAAAGCATTAGAATAAAAAAGCACTGAGCTATTGATACATGGCAAAAAGATGCCTTTTAGGTCACCTAGTTCTGAGCACAAGGGCTCCAAGCTGGTCAAAATGTATTTCACAAGGTGCCAGCCCTGAGCTAATGAGGTCTGGTCAGCATTCATCTCCTGCTCTGTGCAACTTCCAGTGCAGCCATTCCCATCCAGGGTAGAGCAGATGGATTTGGAGCTTTGAACAGCTCCTGCCTGGCTTGGAGAACAGGCAGAGGCAGCTTGTGTGTGCCTGCAGAAAATCATGTCACTGTCCTAGATGTGTCCCTGTGCTGGTGTATCCACAAAATCACATCCCAGCTTCAGCTGGCAAATCCCTCTGAGTAACTGGACGAAGGAAGAAAGTGTTGATACACCAAGGAAGCCTACCAGAGCTCAAAAATCAATGAATAATTTTAAAAAATCGAACTAGGTAGGATATTGTCTGGGACATGTGGCATGAATTCTCCAGCAGCTGCATCTGCCCTTCATGGAATAAAGGGAAAATGTGAGTGAGGAAGATGTGAGGTCCACCACAGCAGTCTTGGGCTTCCCATTGAAGTTGAGCTTTGCATAA
The DNA here is from genome assembly GCF_024509145.1 of Vidua macroura. Taxonomy (NCBI): domain Eukaryota; kingdom Metazoa; phylum Chordata; class Aves; order Passeriformes; family Viduidae; genus Vidua; species Vidua macroura. The sequence continues at coordinate 3,501,352 of NC_071571.1, forward strand.
AACTTGCCAGCTATCAAAATTTGTGAGCTAACAAAACACCACCAGCCTGGTCCCCCAAGGAAAGATGGGAAAACAGGCATTTCACTTCTGGGGATGCCTCTGAGATACCAGGGAAGGCTCCATTTGGCTGATTGTGGATGTGTGTCTGAGTCAGCCGCTGCCAGAACCTCCACGGGGTGATTCATCTGACCCACCCCAAGATGGGGTGAACCACTCTGCTCATTCCTTACACAGTGAATTAGGGTGATTGGCTTGGATGTGAGAATTTAGTTTTCAGATGCTTTCAGAGAGTAGATGAGCATCCTCCAGGCAGGCAAACACTTCAGAGTGAGAAAGTCTTCCCTCCACATGAAATGAGCAATAGTTTTGCCAGGGGATCCTTTGGGGACAAGTTTCTTCTTAAGAATGAGTGAATTTATTCATCCTCCACCCCTCAGAGATGGACCTAATGATGAATCCGCTCCCCAGAAACCAAGAATTTAATTCAGTCACATTTCCCTTCGACACAATTTTTTTTCTACCTTAAGAATCCTCACAGAATCAGACTAGACAATGCACTGTCCCTCGCAGGGATAGAAAGTAGCAAAATTTGCCCGATTCTGAGCAACAAATGAATAAAAATAAAAAATCCAGGCTATTAACCCACCACACAGATTAAAACATCTTTTCCTGCCCTAACCCTCAACTCCATTTAGCAAACCAACAAATCATAGATAACAGACCATAATTATCCTTCCATCTGCAGCTCCCAAGCAATCGTGACCCAAGCATCTCTAATGGGGTGCAAAAGCCACTTTGACTGAGGCACATTTCTTGTGAAATGCCTCAAACTGGATGGACAAACCTGAAAACAGAGCTGGCAGATGTTGAATGTATGTTCAGCAAGGAGCTCTTAGACATCAATACTCCCAATGTGTTACAAAATAAATTATTATTATTGCTATTGCCATAATGATTATTAAGAAGAATTTGAACTTATACATATTTATTCCATTTTCTCTAAGTTTTAGAGTGAATTATGAATTACATTAACAAAAACTAGAATTATTGAGTTATTTGTTCAGTATTTTGGTGCTTGTTTTGGTTTGGGTTTTGTTAACAATGACATTAAGCAGAGGTTTTTCCACCTTTAAAAACTTTTTTTTTAAGAAAACTATGGCAGTCAAACAGATCAAAATAGTTTCAGGTCGTAGCTCTCTATCAAGGAGTAAGATATGACACCTGAATGAGCAGGGATGAGACTGTCAGGGTGTCTCCAGGGCAGAGAAATTGAAGGATTTGTATTTAACAGAGCAGCTGCGTGTTTCTGCAGGACCCCTTCTGAGGAAATATTCCTCAGCACAACAGCCACTCTGGCTTTAAATCCTCTGTGTGGCAATGATTCCACCTTTTCTTTAGGAGATGGAATGGTTTGGCTTGTCCTAAATTCAGCCCTGAAATTATTAATCTGGCTACTCTGGAGATGAACTTGCAGAGGGACACAATCACTGAGCTGCAGTGAGTTACATAAACAAGGCTTGAACGACCCAGCAAGTTTTATACTCATTCCTAGTTTGCCTTGTGCAGGTAAAAGTGCAAGCCTAAGGAGACAGATAAAAAATTGAGAGAGCAAAAGGTGGTCAGAGGATAAAACACCAGCAAAGCAATGGGGTGAGGGGTGGACATTCTGTCACCAAGCTTCTGGAAAAAAAAAAAAAAAAAAAAAAAAAAAAACCTGACTTTTTTCCCCATATATTTGTGCCCACACAATTACAACCCAACCAGCGTTTCAGCAGCCACGACACACACAGGAATTCCAGAACTTGTTAGTGCTGTGGAAAACTACCAAACACCTTTCTGTATGCAAAACATTCCCTAAGAACAGAACAAGTTCAGCACCAAGGGAACTGGGAAAGTCTCCCCAGGGATACTCTGAACAGCCCCTTTCGGTGGTGCCGCAGCTCACCCTGAGGAGACACTGTCAGCAAAGATGACTTTCAAGTTGTGGATAACAAAAAAAAAAGAGAGAGTTCCTCACTGCTGCATTTACATCCCTTTCAGCAGAGCTGTTCCACTTCTGTCCTGATGAGGAAAATTCACTCCAGAATCCTGTTGACTGCAGTGTGTGCTGAAGCACAGATGGTATGGGATTGGCTGGATGTGACAGGAGCAGAGGAAATGGAAACAAGGAAACACAAGCCAACAAAAAAATTCCCCTCCTTGACTTAAAGATTGCGGCTGCACTCTCTGGGCCAAGGAAAGGGGTGAAATAAAATTGAACATCTCCACTGACTTCCACATCCTCAGATCAGTTTTCCTCTCCTGGGAACAGTGGCAAATAAGCAATTTCTCTGTTAAATCAGGACTAACTGCAAGACCTGGTATTTCTGTGGGTTTCTCCACCAGACAGGAGTTGCAGCATGATCCTGCCCTGAGTTCACTTTTTCTCAGCACTTCTTAACTCACATACTCTGGTTTCATTAAAAGATAATCTGAGCTAATTTAGGAATTAGACTGTTTGTACTAAGTGTGCTCAGAAGGAAGGAAAGGCAAACAAAATCTGCTACATTGGAATGAATCAGCTCGGGGACACGGGGCTCAACTTAGCAAAGGCACAGGCACATATGGAACTCAACCCCAGGAAGAAAATATCTCCAGGATGCTGTCTCAGTCAGCCAAACAAGGAGAGATGTGATGAACAAAGGTCTAAATGTGCTCTGCAGCGCAGCCCACAAGCTCAGAAATCTCAGTTTTTCTCTCCCTGGTTAGCATCCCACAACAGAGCTCCTGCCTCCGTGTTTGTGAGCCTCACAACCAGCAGCAGCAGGTCTGGGCAGCTCCGTGGGGCTGTGGCACCACCGTGCCAACAGCAGAATTCCTAAACCCACAGCAAGGAAGGAGCCCTCCAGTCTCCTGCAGGGACCCCCATGGATGACTGAACGCTAAAGCCGAGGAGCGAGCACAAAGCCTGTTTAAAGAGAAATAAGTGTATATGTCTGACAAAAAGCCCCCTCCTCGTGACCTTGAAGGCTGTGGTTATCCTCCCAGCCATTCACACATCTTTGGTTGGAGAGAACAAAACAGCGGAAATCCTGAGATAAATGCCCGGGACTAAATAAGATCAATTGGAGCTGTCCTGAATGACAGCAAAGCAGCAACCCTGGCCCACAGCACATGGAAACAGGTGGGAATGAAAGTGGAAGACCACAAGCCACACACAAGCAGACACATCAACTCTAATCCAACTCCCCTTAATGCCCTGACCAGCATTCCTTAATTATTCACCAAATTCCAGTGCTGCCTTACCCATCCTACAGGACAACTCCTTCCAAGCCAGCTCCAGGCTGATTGGCATTAGCCAAGGGGAGATGCTTGTATAACACGTTCTGTCTCTGCAGCTACACCAGGAGCACTTTCAGGAGTTTGCCTCTGTGCTGTCATTAACCTCCAGTAATCAAACATTCCCTAGGATTAGCCACGGAAGCATTTCCCTGCTGTACCTGACCGGTGCTGCATAGGCTGGGCAGAGGAGTGAGGGAGCTGTGTACCCAAATAACAGCAAGTGCAAATCCATTTGTTGTTTTTTTGACTCCAACAGATGAAATTAAAAAATCCAACAAGCTGCTTCAGTTACATATTGCTGTACCAGTCCACCACTTGCACTGTAATTAACATGCAACAGACGGATGGTAATTGATAATTCCCTGAGAAAGAATCACATCACTTTGCTGCCTTATTCACTTTAGTTAAGATTTTCTCATTATTATAGCTACCTCCAGTGCTACTCCAATACATCCTTCAAGCTAAAGGCCAGATTCTGTTTACCTGCAGATCAGATGCAGAATAAATCCACTGACTTCCAGGGAGTTCTTCCAGATCTGCTGCTGTGTAAGTGGGATGATCATGCAACCATAAACACCAATGTGTCACTAATCAAATCTCCCTTTTTTTTCCATGCATTTTCCAGTTCTGCACGGCAAGCTGCATTATTGGATTCTCGTTCTCTCCCTGGCTGTAAACTCCTCAGATTCCAACACATACCTGAACGCTTCGCATCCTAAATTCAGAGCACAGTGGGAAAGAGCCTGTCCTGCGTGCCATCCCCCTGACTGGAGATGTGCTCGGCATGCAGATGGTATAATTAGAGCCAGCTGTTCGAGCACTGATAAGGAGAAGTGCCCAGGGGCACACCAGCAGAGGTCAAAGGCACACGAACCGCAGTTTCTCCCTAGTACCCCACGGTAAAAACAAGCAAGTCCTGCTGCACTGCTTGGAGGGTGAATCAGAGTTTCTGCGGCAGGTGAGGATGCGGAGCTGCATCGGGAGCCTTGAGCTCGGAAACGCCGACAGCAGCGGCGGGGCTGTTAGCAATCAGGTTTTATTTACCAGCCATATTGTGTTAAAACCAGACGTGATTCCCATACCGAGCGCCTCAACCTGTCACCGCCAGCAAAGGGAGATTGATTTGTTTGCAGAGAACCGAATCTATCTGGAGGACGCATCCTCCGGGAAGCCCGCATGCAATTCCCCCCTGAAGAAGTGCTCCCAGGACCTGGGGACGCGGAGGGACGAGCCGCTAAATCAGTGATCAATGTCACTCGCAGACAAGCCGGCGGTTCCTCTTCCCCCGCCGGCTGCGGCAGCGCCGCCGTGGCATCCCCGGGCTCGGGGGATGGGGCTGCCCCGGGAGGAGCTGGGGGAGGCCGGGGAAGGACTCACCATTGCAGCAGGGCTCCGTCCCGGCGCTGGCGATGCCGCATCCCCGCGGGGGGACAGTGGCCGCGGGGAGCGGTCCAGCCCCGCTGCCCGCGCTGGCTCCGAGCGGCCGCGGCCGCGCTCCCCCCCGGCCGCAGGAGGGGTCGGCGCCTCCCAAGGGAATCCAAATTCCTCCTCTCTCGCCTGCCGGTCATGTCCAGGCTGCCTTTGCTCAGGGGATGGGCCAGCTCCTGGCCGTGAAGGAATCTGCCATCGCTAAATCAGAAGAAATAAAAAAAAAAACAAAAAAAATCTCCCTAACAAACCAAAAAACAAGACCCAAACAACAACAACAACAAAATAAAAGCAAGAAGGGAGGCGGGATATTTTAAAACTTTTTTTTTCCCCCTCTCTATTTTTTGTTTTCTTTTTTTTAAGGGAGCTGTCGGTGCTCGGGGCGGGGCGGGGGAAGAGAGGGGTGCTCAGGCTGGCTGAGATGCTGCGCCGGGGTGAGATGCTCCGGTGCGCTCGCCCCTGCCCCTGTGCCTGTGTGTGATTCTCATACCCAGACAATGCTCTGCAAAGCGAGCTGGTCCTGCGGAGAAATGCAAACACCTCCTCCCCCGAGTGCCTGAGCAAAGGAAAAGCGATATGGAACCAATAGCTTCTCCTTGGCTGCTCTCATTAATATGGAGCAGAAAAAGAAACCAATGAGGAGGAGCGGGAGGAGGGATTTATTCAAATCAAATTTCCCGAATCGAACACCCTTTCTCCTTTTTTCTCTTTCCTTTTCCCACGTACCCCAAATCTGCCTTCTCCCTGTCGCCTTAGTCCTGTTTCTGCTGTCCCAGAAATTTTTATTTCTTGTTTCATTACTGTGACAGGGTCAGCAGCGCCCGGCGATGGGAGGGAGGATGGCATCGCTGCTGGGAGGGAGAGGGGGCTGTGCGAGGGAGGAGGATGAAAGGAGCCAATTTCTCCCGGACCTGCAGAGTTGATTGGAAAGAGAAGCGATAAAGTAGCTTGGAGTTGTCAGAGAGGGGAACTGCGGGGGAGCAGAGCAGGAATTTCAGCTGGAAACACCATTTTGCTGATGGTGTGTGCAGATGGGCTAGTGGCCTGTGTCCAGGCTGAGCCCTCTGAGCTTGGAGAGAGGATTCTTTTCTCTCGTACAGGAGATGCACACCTAGAGAGGGAAATGACTGCACAGAACAGCAGCATCTGTCCCGTGCCACAGAGCCATGGAACCCCTGGAACACCTGTGCAGGAGTGGCACCTGTTGCTGGAAAATGACTGGAGAGGAGCTGCAGGGAAGGCTGGAGAGAGGGGAAGGGGTGTCCAGATGTTTCCGTGTCCAGTACCTGCAGAAGAGCAGGGTGGTACCTGTCCCCTGCACGAGAGCACCCAGGCACTGCTCCCTGCTGCACAGTGCTCGAGGGGAGGCTCTCCAGACCTGGGAAATGACCACTAAAGGAGCCTGAGCATCGACAGCAGGCCCAGAGGAGTCCTCTGCCAGGATATCCCATGGACACACTTGGCCCCACGCTGATTTTGCTGCTCTCAGACCCCCCAGATCTGTGTCAGGAATTTGAGGTGCTGAATGCCCACATCCTTACCCCAGGTCTGTGAGACGTGCTGGAAGAGCAGCTGCCTGCTAATGAGGTTCTTCTAATTACTCTGAAATTCCATGACACCTGTATGCCTAGGATCTTCCTGCTGTGGAAGCCCTTTCCTCTGCTTATCTTTTCATAGGATCACAGAACCATTAAAGCTGGAAAATACCTCAAGATCATTGATGCCAACCTCTGACCAAACACCCCCTTGGCAACTGAACAGCACTGAGTGCCACATCCAGTCATTCCTTGGACACCTCCAGGGAAGGAGAGTCCACCACTTCTCTGGACAGCCCATTCCAGTCTTTGACCACCCTTCAGTGTATCAGAAATCAGAATTTCTTTCTGATGTCCAACCTGAACCTCCCCTGGCACAACTTGAGGCATTTTCCTCCTGTCCAGGGGCTTGTTGCCAGGGAGAAGAGACCAATCTCCACCTGGCTACAACCTTCTTTCAGGGAGTTGTTGAGAGTGATAAGGTCTCCCCCAAACCTCCATTTCTCCAGTTTCTTACCCCTTCCCCTTCATTTTCTGCATCTCCCATCCTCTGTTTCCCATGGCATGTAAATGAATTTCAAATCCTCTTTGCCTTCACCCTTGTGAGAAATGGATTTGTAAAGAATTTTTAAAGTTTGCCAGAAAGTTCACACAGTCTTGTACATCTGTATGTAAACACTGAGATAAGGTGTGTTGACTTAAGAAAACTATGGAATAGAGATGGCATTTTTGAGAGAGAGATTGAACTAGAAATGACTTTCAACAAGTTACAAAATATGACTTTGTAAAAAGACCAGATATTTTAGAGAATTAGAACTGTAAAAGATGCCTTGTAGCAGGACTAGGTGGAGAAAAAATATAAGTAATTGATGTTAGAAGTAATAGCAGCATTGTGTAGCAAAACCTAATAGGCTGAAAAACATTTATAAGGTATTGTAACCAAGAAATAAGTCAGCTTCTGATAGAATAGATAAGTTTTACATCTCTTGTCTCATTATTCATCAAGACTGATAATAGAATAAAATTATTTAAAACGCCTCTCAGTTACCCCATCTGTGTAAAAGCTAAGAAAACCAACACACTCTACTTCCTTTAAACAAAGGAGGGGAAAAAAGGCAATTTTGTCATAAAATCTACTAAATCCATGACTTGTCCAGCATGAAAAGCCCTGTTCCAGTTGCTGGACTGTCCCTGTGGCTCTGAGCCCACGTGCAGCAGCCTGGGGGGCACAGCCCCACAGCAGATCAGCAGCCCAGCCAGCCCTGCTGCAGTGCCTTGGCACAGTCACAGCCCCATGGCTGCACAGATGCCTCCTCTGGGGAGAACCTTGTACAGACACGCTGTGAAAGCACTCAGCTCTGGTTTTGTTCCAGCACCACGGAGCAGACTAAAGAATCAACTAGAACTTCCAGAGCTTTGCTTTGTGGATTTTCCTGCAGGTCTGCCATCTTTCGTCACATCTCACAAAGAAAATAATTATAGAATAATAGAATGATTTATGTTGGAAGGGACTTCAGAAATCACCCAGTTCCTACCATGGGCAGGGACACCTTCCACTATCTCAGACTGCTCCAAGCTCCATCCAGCCTGGCCTTGGACACTTCCAGGGATTCAGGGGTAGCCACAGCTTCTCTGGGCACCTGTGCCAGGGCCTCACCATCCCCATAAAAAATTTCTTCCCAATATCCCCTCTAACCCTGTCCTCTTTCAGTTTAAAGCCATTCCCTTTGTCCTGTCACTCCATGTTGTTTTCCAAAGTCCCTCTCCAGCTCTCCTGGAGCCCCTTTAGGCCCTGGAAGGGGCTCTGAGCTCTCCCTAGATCCATCTCTTCTCCAGGTGAGCACCCTCAGCTCTCGCAGCCTTGCTCCAGAGCAGAGGGGCTCCAGCCCTTTGATCAAATTTGTGTGCTCCCCTGGACTCTCTCCAACAGGTCCATCTCCTCCTTATGTTGGAGATCCCAGAGCTGGAGCCATCACTCGAGGTGGGGATTCTCCAGATCAGAGCAGAGGGACAGAATCACCTCCCTCGACTTGCTGCTCATCCCTTTTTTGATGCAGCCAGAGCACAACTGACTTTCTGGGCTGGGAGTGCTCAGTGCTGGCCCTGTCCAGCCTCTCACCACTTCTCAGGTCTTCTCAGGGCTGCTTTCAGTCCATTCCTTGCCCAACCTTTTGTTTTTATGCTTGGGAGTGCCCCAAGCCAAGTGCAGCACCCTGCACTTGGCCTTGTTGCCCTCCACAAGGTTTGCACAGCCCCACCTCTCCAGCCTGTCCTTTGGAGCCACCCCTGCCCTCCCACGCCACCAGCTCACTGTCACTGGCCAAATTCCTGAGGATGCACTTGATAATGACGAGGGCATCAGATGATATAGGACAGAAAAAACTTCACAGCAAAATGTTTGTTCTTCCCACAAAAAGGCATCTGCGTTCACTCTGCAGGCTTAAAGAACCTCTTCCCTCGCTCCAAAAAACCCACAAGAAAACAAAACCAAAAGCCTATCTGTGTTCTCTCAACATTTCCAGAATTTATGGCAGTCCTACCTCAAAAGCCCCGCAGTGAGATGCTGCCTTAGCTTGCTAAGCAGGGAAGAAGACTCCCAGGTGTTCAATTATTATGTGCTGATCCAACATCTGCTCCCTATCTTTCCCAGGAGAAGGGCAGTGGGCCAAGAGAATCATCTAGTGGCCCATATCCAGCAGCAGTTGGACTGCCTTAGATGATCTCAGCTGATTTTAGTATCAGGTTTCCTACTGAAATAGTGAGGAAAGGCTGTCCAAGAACTTTGTTCCCCAAAGAAGTCCATTTTTATGAGTAGAAAAACAATTAAGCCACTCACAAGCAAGTGGTGTTTTATTGTTATCCTCCTGAGCAGTCTGCTAAAGAGGTCTTTATTACTTAAGTGTGTGTAAAGCACAATAACCATTTTTGGCTGGTGTGAGGCACTGAGGGGGACAAGAGGAGGCTTCCTGAGGGCAAAGTGTGAGTTCCTACTGATTACCTTGACATCCATCCATCATCCATCCATCCATCCATCCATCCATCCATCATCCATCCATCCATCCATCATCCATCCATCCATCCATCCATCCATCCATCCATCCATCCATCCATCCATCCTCCTACTCGGGTAAGCTGAGACTGGGTTAAATGTGTTTTATTAGAAGGTCCTTGCTCTTTGATTTTGACAGCTGAGGTGTGATTTAATTAACTGGACACTCGGGTCTGAGCTGGCCAAGCACCTCTGCCTTTGTGTTAAGGTCAGGTGTTATCAGTGCAGGCACTGGAATATGAGGCACAATCCATCCCAGCTCAAGGAGATACTGAAAGCAGCTCCAAGGAACTGTGTCCTCGATGTGCCTGTTTCTCTCCACTCTAGACCTCTAAGGGTTAATGAGATTGATCCCTCTTTCACTATCAGGTTTGACAAGCCTGGAATGTTGAGGCTCACCCTCGTGGCTTGTTCTGCTCTGCTGGACAAGAACTGCCCCCAGACAGTGCCACAGCCTCCCACCCACGCTGAGATCCTCCTGCCAGGCCTGACTGGCCTGCAGATCCTCTGCTGTGATGGCCAAGCTGTGCTGGGCATCCAAAGGAGACCCAGAGGAAAGAAAAATTCTCTTGTGCAGTGTGAGCTTGAAAAATACCTCGTGACAGGTGGGACCCTCCAGCCTGCATATTCTTCAGTTGCTTCCCACCAACGAGAAGATTCCCAGCAGTCAGAAAGGGACATTTCCTGGTTCCTGAGGACAAGATCTGGTGGAACTATTATGCAGACAGTGCAGTCACTTGTTCCCTGTGTAGCCATGTAAACGAGCTGCACTGTTTGAAGACATTTCTGCTTCTAGAACTGTGCCCACAGCCAGGGGGATGCAGTATCCTAAATCCCTCACCTGGGATGTTCCTGGTGGGTAGACAAAGGTCTTCACCACGATGTTAAAAAGCAGTGACTCAAACCCTGAACCTGAAAAGCAGCAGGTATCCTGTTGTGTGATCACTTTTACCTTTTAGCAAATATAAAGTTGCTCATCCCACAGAGCTGTGCACCTCAGGATGCTGGAAGGTGTCAGAGCAGCCACCAGTGAGAGTTGAGTGCTGGAAATTCCATCCCAGCTGGATGGATGGGAGGCTCTTGAACTCAATACCCTCAAAAGGAATTTATTTAAAACAAATCCCTTGATTCCTGTATCTAATCATGCATCTCCTGCAGCTCCTCTAGGAACATTTTAGATCCACAGAATCTACTGAAAGAGTGAATAGTTCAGGTGCGAGGCTCCAGTATCCCACTGCTCTTGAAGTCAAGAGTACAGTCACCAACAAATTCAGAATTCTTTTCCCTACCTGACCTCCCTCTTCTTTCTGGAGCTCCAGCTTGGCATGAAGACAGAATTTGTTCTTTCCTCTTCTCAGGTAAATAAGCTACAGATGCCCTTTGACAACCCCTTGTGATTCATGATCAGCCATTTAAAGAAATTACATTGTGTGAATCATCCTTCCAGTGGAAGTTACATCCCCACTGAAGAGAGTCAGCAGAAGAGAATGTGTGTGTGCTCCTCTGAGAGAGTAAAACCAGGCAAAGTAGTGATGAACAAGACACAACAGAAGGTCATCATGGAAATTATACCTGTGGAATTGTTCTGGATTAGGAGCCTTCAACTTTCAATAGAGACTACTGAGACAGAAAATGGTGTGAAGATATAAAAATGGTGTTGAGAAGGTAAATAAGGAAAAAAGCATCCACTGTCCTCCCTTTCCTTTGGAAAGATGCCAAAAAAGAAAAAAAAAAAAAAAAATCAGGGACGCCTGGTTCAAAACAACAAAAAAAGTCTTAAACTAAAAATGTGACATGACCTGACAGATGCTAGAAGCTTGCAAGGATTCAAAGCCACTTCATGGAGGAAAAGTCCATAAAGGCAATTAAATATAACGAGACCACTTCTGGCTCAGAAAGTTTCTGAAACACTTTTCAGTAAATGCTGGGAGACAATTTAGGGCAGTTCTATGCTAATTCTTTCCCCTTGCTAATATTCTCTATAGGACCTTGCTAGACTTTCTGATTTCTGGTCTAACTCAGAGGAGAGAATCTTACATTTTGTGTTGTCACACTTTGTCACCCACCAGCACCCCCAAGTCCTTCCCCACAGGGCTGCTCCCAATCCACACTCCTGCCAGCCTGTATTGATACCCGGGGTTGCCTCAAATACCTGCAGGACTTTACACCTGGCCTTGCTGGACCTCATGAGGTCCACATGGGTCACTTCTGGAGCTTGTCCAGGTCCCCCTGCATGGCCCCATCCTTCAGGAAGGTCCCTGCAGCCTCAGCTTGGTGCCAGCTGCAAATTGGCTGGGACAGTGCTCAGTGTCACTGTCTGTGTCATTAATGAAGATTTTCATCAGTGCTGACCCCAATACAAACCCCTGGGGGACACCACTGGTGTCCATTAGAACATTGAACCACTGACCACAACCCTCTGGATGTGGTCAATTCCTTATCCACTCAACAATTCCACCTCTTTCTGTTTTCTCATAAGGGTGTTTGGGCGAAGATGTGCCAAAGGCTTTACAGAATTACAGATAAATGATGTCTGCAGCCCTCCCCTCGTCCGCTGATGGAGTCACCCCATCAGGGAAGGACACTGGGCTGGTGAGGCAGGATGTGTCTTTGGCAAAGCTGTCCTGAATCACTTCCCTGTTCTCCAGGAGCCTCAGCACAGCTTCCAGGAGGATCTGTTCTGTGACTTCCCAAGCACAGAGGTGAGGCTGACAGGTCAGGAGTTCCCAGGGTCCTCCTTTCTACCTTTTTTAAAAAATGTTTGCAATTTTCCCATTTTCCCATTCCAAGGGACTTCCCATTCACCAAGGACTTCACTTGACTGTCAGATAAATATGTAATTTACAGGAATATATTTCATGAATATACCCTTAAATATGTGTTATGTAATTTATTATATAAATTTCTATTTCGATTTGAGCCGAAAGCTGCAGGATTCTTGCAGTTCTACTTATAACTCCTGTATTGCTACATGGCCAAGATTCATCTTACCACACTTTAGATGTTTAGATGGATGAATTTTTGAGGGATTTCTGTCTTCTATGTCCTCTGTTTCTGGGGATTGAGCCCTCCTGTGACCACCAGGGGATTTCAGAAACATCTGGGAATTTCTCTCCTTCCAAAACGTGTCTAAAACTGAAATTGGAAGGGAGACCAACAACGTTTACACTGTGTTTACATACTTAGCATTCACTGAAGGAATTGTATGTTGTTATCTGACAGCACCTCTTTATCAGGAGGAAAAGACATGCAGAGTCTCAGAGAGCACAAAAAGGTTCTTTATGTCTGACAGAAAATAAAGCTGACGATGACAACTTCCAGTTCCATGGAAGTGTGGAAGGAGTCTGCTGTTCAAACTGCACTTTAAGCCCAGGCTGGGTCTCTGGATTTTGTCATGGTGAGCCTGTGAACCTCCTGTTGTCATATCTGAAGTGATATTCAACTTCCAAATGGAAGACACCAGCTACTCCCACAGCTGAGCTGAGAGCCAGCTCACTGATTTCTCTTCAGCTGCTTTGTTCCTGGAAGTCCAATTCTCCAAGCATTCCCACCCAAGAACAAACAATCGCCTCTGAGTGAAGTTTTCTGCCTTCTAGAAATCATGGAATCATTAAGGTTGGAAAAGACCTTCACAATCACCAATCACAGTTACCAACTCAACACCATGTTCTCCACTGAGCTGTGTTCTCGGTTGCCAATACACATGATTTTTGGACAATGCCAGGAATGGTGGCTCTACCACTTTTCTGGGCAGTCTGTAGGAACACAGAGGAGAAGATGGACGGGGTGTTGGCAGCACTGGCCAGGAATGGGAAGCACAACAAAGTGCTGAGAAGCTCTAAGGGACAAGCTCTGAGCTGTCACTTATGTCCCGCTAAGGCTCAGCAGGAGGTTTGAAATAGAAGATTGAAATTTCCAGTGAAATACTGTTATCTTTTTTCTTGTCTGGGGGCTGGTAGTTGCAGGAGGAGTGGTGAAATAGCACAATGAGAGGCTTGTCCTTAAGTAGCACCAGAAGTCAGTGATTTGATGAGGGATATTTCCAAATTCCCAAACAGATGTTTTAATTTATAAAGCCCCACATTTACCAACATTTTTTTTTATTTCTCAGAACAGAATTTCAAAACCTTTTTTTCTTTAGAAGTTTTACTACATAAATTTATTTCTCAACCAAAGTTTTTGACACTCTGTAGAAAGAATTGGAAAAAATAGCATTAAAATAACAAGGAATATAAATCTGTGCCTTCTCTGATAATCCAAATATCAATAATGAGTGATCTTCAAAAGGATTGATTGATTACTCTGAATTCCCACCTACAACTATAAAGCAGCTCAATATACACAAAGCTTTCATGTTTAATAAGAATTTGTGATTGTTTCTGAAGAAAAGAAGCCATAAATAAATACAGACCTAAGCAGCTCTCCTTATCAGTTCTTAGAATGATGGATATTGATTGCAGTGAGATATGGGTATTGATTGTAGTGAGGTAAGGAGCTTAAACTAGAAATTTTTGAAGAAATAAATGTTCCCTGAAGGCTGAAAGTTGTCTGTGGTTCCCGCTTGCCAACCAGCATGGAAAAAACCTTCCATCAAGCATTCAGACATTCCTGCATATTTATCTGAGTGTGACTGATAAGAAGAAGTCTCAGGTGCATTAATCTATCCAAAGAGTGTGGATGCCTATCAGAATCTATTAAATCTTCCTTTAAAAGCCACCCAATAAAATACTTTCAAAGCTTGAAGATGATTGAAGGGGAGTCCACCTGAGGATTTTTGTGCTGCAGATTGATCTCTGAGGGTTTGTGGCCCAAGTCCTGGCTGAGACAATTTCTCCTTAGTGAAAGCACGATAAAGACAGTAATGAAGCAGATTTGAGGAAGAGGTCACTGATCTCTCCAGCTCCCACCTCCAGCTCACTCACACACCTTCCCTCATCTTCCAGCCACCCTTTTCAGCAGCTGGAAGATGCAATACATCCTCCTTAGACAGCTCCTACTAAAATTACTAATGAGCAACTTGTGGCTAAATTCAAAGGTCATGCTCTCCATCTGAACTCTCTTCATTTATGAACTGGTTTTGCCATTTGGGACAGTTCTGCCTTCCTTTACTTGCAGGCACAGACAGATTGCTCCCTTAACCCTGCAGTCAAGTGTTTTTTCTTTTAATTTCTCTGACAGGATGTCTTGAGTTCATTCCTTGCTGCACTCCTGGTGAGGTGAGGATTATCCAACAGCTCAAGGTCTTTGATTTTCAAAACACTTTCAGTTTTACATCTGGTTTTCTCTTCTTGCACAAAATACTTTGGAGGGAGATTCTCCACTGCTGAAGGAGGAGAAGTGGAAAAAAATTCAGCTGTAGAAGACTAAAAAACATCTCTTTTCCTCCAAATGGAAGCAAATGACTCTCCAGTGAGGACTGCAAAGGTCTATGATTGGCCTGAGCACCAAGTCTGGGTTAGCCAAGCCATCATGAAGAGGTTTTAATGGAAGGAACTCATGGCTACATTTGCAAATGCAACTCGTGGAATTTTCTGTTGAGGAACTGATGCCTCTGCTCTTTTGTCTGCTGCAATTCTTTATGTGGAATGAGGGAATCCTCTTTTATCTAGAAAGAAAAATTTCTTTGTTTCATATTTCTCTCAGAACTTCATTGTCTCAATTTCTTACTCCTTTTATTATTTTTTTTTTCTTAATACCCTGTCTTAGGTCCTGGGTGCTGCATGTATTAGAATCTACATGTGGAATAGCAACTTCCAAGTAAGTCAGGGTTCGAAAATGCAGCTTTAGCCATTACAAAATATCTCCTACTTGTGCTTACACAGAGGGAGTAGCTGTGTCTGCTGCTGCTGGTAGTTTATCATCATTTAGTAAGCCAGACTGCAAAATAAGGAATATGCTTTGTCACTGGAGTGTAACTGCTAATTGCATTCAGATATGTTCTTTTTTTTTTTGACCCTGCTTTTTCCCTGTATTTTATATTTTCTGTGCAAATTTTCTTCCCCTGCACTTGGCTGAAAGCCAGTTTTCTTAAATGGAATATGACAAAGCTAAAAATCATTTTCCTTCTCTGATAGAAATCTCTTCTGCTGTTCCCATGCTGCACAAAACCCTTTGCATTTTAGTGTACATTGATATAAAATCTGATCTACAGGAGGCTGTGGCTTCCCTTCCCTTCCCTTCCCTTCCCTTCCCTTCCCTTCCCTTCCCTTCCCTTCCCTTCCCTTCCCTTCCCTTCCCTTCCCTTCCCTTCCCTTCCCTTCCCTTCCCTTCCCTTCCCTTCCCTTCCCTTCCCTTCCCTTCCCTTCCCTTCCCTTCCCTTCCCTTCCCTTCCCTTCCCTTCCCTTCCCTTCCCTTCCCTTCCCTTCCCTTCCCTTCCCTTCCCTTCCCTTCCCTTCCCTTCCCCTCCACTAAAAATCACAGAATCACTGAATGTTTGGGGTTTGAAAGGACGTTAAAGATCATCCATTTCCACCCCCTGCCACCGGCAGACACCTTCCACCATCCCAGGCTGCTCCAAGCCCTGTCCAACCTGGCCTTGGACACTTCCACGGATCCAGGGGCAGCCACAAAATTCTGTGCAAACAACCAAAGGTGGATTCATCCAAAATGTCTGTCCTCATCTCCTCTAACATGAACATAATGAAAACAATAAATTAGATAAAATATTTGCAACAGGAGACCACTTTCTCCTCTAGCTCTGTCAAACATAGAAGAGAAAAGTAAAAGCCAAGGTTAGGAAGTAAAGGCCAAGAAAATTCATTTCAGAAATAAAAAATCTTAAGAAGAAGAATAATCTTAAAGAAGTAGGAAAAGTAACCACTGCAATAAAGTGCCAGAGAAAGAGGAAGGTTTGCAGTATCTAAGGGATTCACCTAATCAAAGGTTGGATATATCTGCAGTGGAGGTGCCTGCAGCTGAGCTAATCCTTGTTTCCCTTCCTAGTCACAGAAATCTCCTTTATAGAAATCAGAAACCAGAGCAGGAATCACATAAACCGAAGGCAGACATGCAAAATAAACAAGAAAAATCATATCCTAAAAGTGCTGTTTCTCTCCTCTGGCTTTGAAGGAACCTGTGTTGTCAACATCTAAAGGTGGGTGAGGTGAATCCCACTCTGGATGTCTCCAAGACAAGTCTGGCACTTAAAGGAGATGCTTTATTCAAAAATAAATCACTGACTTCCATAAATGCATAAATTGTAATATGAATAATAATTCCAGATGAATATGAAGGTGTGATAAAGGGAAATATATTTCCCTGATAAAGGGAAATACTTCATGAGACAATTTTCAGCGATGGAATGCATTTCCATAAAAAATGACAGAGACCAAGAGTACAGTTTAAAACCAAAAGAATTGGAAAATTTAAAAAAAAAAAAAAAAGGTCAAGATTATCCAGAGGAAACATTAATAATATTGAAATAAATTCAGCAGGGTATGTTACAACTTGACAGCTTTAATCACTCTTCAGTTGCTGAAGGTCAAGGCAAAAATAACAAAATATATTACCCCAGATATGAGATTCTTACATTTTCATCTAATTTACCTTTTCTGGGCAAAGAGAAGATGGGTTTAGACAAGAAAAGGATCTGATGAATATAGGACATTCCTATATTCTCAAAATATTCTCAATAATAGCCTATATTCTCAAAATACATTCATCCTATTTTTTGAGGTAATTAATAATATTGAAACAGACAAATAAACAAAACCACCACCCTCTCTTCTTATTTGGATCTGGATTTCCACTCTATTCTGAAATTTATCACTTCACCTTTTGAGTTGCTTATGGGGTTTTTTTGAGCAGGTGGTAGATAACCTGATTTTGGCAGTTCCTCAACAGGAACAAGGATCACTATTAGAGTTACACTGAGAAATACCTATTGCGGAAAGCAAAACAGAGAATGAGTTAATTACAAAAATCAAAGTCATGCAGAACAAAAGGCCTCATATTTCACATGGCAGAAAGACATGGTGCAGTGTCACTTCAGGGAAAAGCTCCCCAAAAATGATTCTTTAGCACTTTCTTTTATCTTGGAACTGTCTTACTTCCATTTCTATTAATCATTTATACTTGCTTTACATAGCCTTGCAATAAACAGTGAATAAATTCAACGTGTTTAATATAACTTCTTTTGTATTTTTGTCACAGCAAGACTGTCTCAGAATTCACTGTAACTCTGCACATATTTTACATTTGAAATTAATAGTTCCTCACAATTGTTTATTTTAAATACCAGCGTTGTTTCTGCTCTCTGTTCAGTCAAAGCATTGTCTGATTCTAAGATGCTGACACAACAGAAGGTGGATATAACACATCCTCATCCTAAAATTGGTGGTTTATGAGTTGGGTTTTTTTTTCCCCTGCACTAACAAGATTAACAAGAGTCAGATCTGCCTATGCCCAAGACAAATACTTTTTTGTCTTTTTATTTTATGCCATCAGCATACCTTGAATTCACTTAATGCTTACCTTAAAACCTAATTCCTCTCCTAGTCAATTTAGTCTAAACTCTTGTACAAAGGTTGTAGAATCCTTTCTCAAATTAGTTCTGATCTTTGCAGCCAATTGCAGCCGTTTGCATTTCTCTTTCTCATTCCTCTGGCTTCTCTCCACCTGTGATGCTGCTTTGAAGATGCTGTTTTTGTCATTTAATCAGATTTTTTTTCATGGGAGGATAGTGATAGGAATGGAATGACTTTAAACTGAAATAGGGTAGATTTAGATGGGATATTAGGAATAAATTGTTCCCTGGGAGGGTGGGGAGGTGCTGGCACAGGGTGCCCAGAGCAGCTGTGGCTGCTCCATCCCTGGAAGTGTCCAAGGACAGGTTGGATGGGGCTTGGAGCAGCCTGGGACAGTGGAAGGTGTCCCTGCCCATGGCAGGAGGTGGCACTGGATGTTTTTTCAGGTCTCTTCCAACCCAAACCATTCTGTGTTTCTATGATTCCGTGGTAACTGAGTGTCTCACAACCCTCCGGAGCAAACTTACTCCATCCTTACAAGTGGTGAATGAAAGGTTTAGAAACGTTGGCAAAGATACAAGTCTGGGATTCAACCCATTTTCTCTTAGTGAAGAGATTCTTAAAATAGCTCATCTCTGCTGAAAGTAAAATTTTGAGTTTATTCCACCAAGTGAAGATGTCTGCAGTATAAATGTTTACATTTTTAAATGTGGAAGGACTAACACTACAGCCTCCTCTTCCATATGTACACCTACCCAGTGCAAATAAGGTCAATAATTCCTGTAATAATACACATTGCTCATGCTGATTTTAAAGTGCTTTTACAGCCAAAGATAAAGTACATCCCTCAGATGTCTCCCATGACATCCTTGGCTTTTCACCAAGTACGTGCAGACTTAATACCATTAGATCTACAGGCAGCAGGAATTTACATATTGCAAAATTGCTATAGTACCATTTCATCTTTCAAAACATCTTCTCCATGTGATTTTTTTTTTTTAAAGCAATAAATATGCATCCTGCAAATACATTAAGAATTAAGCTGAGGTTATTCCTTTTTATAAGTAATGGCTGTGTTGGTGAATAGAAAACCTGAGCTGAAGTTGTGACAGTGACGGTGTGATCTCATTCCTCCTTCTCTTCTGATTTATTAAAGAAATATGGATATTGATCTAGTACCGATATCCAACTGTGACAGACAAAAACTCTCTAACAGTTTAAAGTTAGAAAGTGTATGTTCATTGCGGCGCCGGGCAGCGTGCGGGATAGCTCCCAAATACACACCGCACCTTTCAAATGATTACAGAGTCCTTTTATCCACACAAGTATTGAATACCCAAAATACAAATACATATTCATAATTTAGTACATCCCATTCCTCACTTCGTATGCTAATCATTCCCAAAGCTGTTAAGCATGCGTAGTTTGTTCCTTGAAATGTGTCGGTGGTCCCTTTCATGGGGAGGAGTCCCAAAATGAGGAAGTAAATGAAGTCTTCCTCTTTCTGACTTTCTACCTTTTCAATGCAAGTATGACAAATGAACCTTGGTAGAACTCCCATTCCCTGTCTTCAATTGGTTTCAGAACATAGGAGGCCCACAATTGTCTTATGTTCCTAAAAGCTGTTTGTCAGTTTCTATATTCTTCATTATAAAGCCAGCTAACTAAACATGGTGTTGACAAGCAATCAATTATTAGTTAACTACTAACTCTTAACTTCATCAAGGCCTACTCACTTATTTTAATTAACTCTAGTAAGGCTTATTTCTAACTAAAATCTTAGCTCCTCTAAAATCTCTAAATCCCTTAAAGTTTATGTTTCACTTCCTCAGTTTCCCCATTTAGAAATAGCAATGGTGGTGCTGGTCTGCCCTGGAGAGCACCAACAACACAACTCTGAACTCCAGAGTGTTTTTCCTCCCTCTCTTGGAAGCAGATGCTGACACACACATGACTTTTAACCGCACAGTACCTGGATACAGGTGTTTTCCCAGGACACTTCAGCCCAGGGTCATCCACATTTAATTAAGGCTTTGCCATCAGCATGGAGAGGCCAAAGTTGAAGTCAGTTTTCTGTATATTTGTGACTATCCCAGATAATTCTGAAGGATCTGCTCTGCTGAAAGATATTTCAATGAACCATGGAGCCAGTTTTTTTGCAACAAGCTATACAAATACAACTCAGCTACAGAGTCTCTGAATGTTCCTTTTATTCATTTTTAGTTCTTTTTTTAAGAGCAATAAAACCCATCATTCTATCAATTCTGCTGTTTTACACTTTAGGGCCATAATGAACTGCTCTGAATGAACATGAATTGGAAATCTAGGAAAAAAAAAACAATCAGAAAAGTCAGCACTGGTAATAACAAGTATAAGCCTTAGAGCTGCAATTTTTGTGGGCATCTCTTTCAGGTCTTTTTTTTTTTTTTTTTTTTTTTTTTAACAGCTTTCCAAATCATGACAGGCAAGCAGGCTGACTTAACACAATCATTTAGATTGCATGGAATTGTCTCCCAGTAAAATTGCCAGCCATCATTCTCATTTGAAGCACTTCAGAGCATCTCCTCAGAAATCCTAGGCAGAAATTTGCAATATGAGTGGGAATTGGCTCTGTAGGGGAAGAAAAACAGCCTGGGGATTCCTGAATAACAAACAGAGTGTTGGTGAAATAATAATTATTACCCTCAGTGCTTGGGAGATGGCTCAGCACAGAGCCCTGCAGTGCCCTCAGGCAGCCAGAGCAGGGTTTGTGTTCTGCTCCTCTGCAAAGCTCTGTCTGAGAAGAGAAGCACAGAACCTGCAAGCAGCACGTCAGCACATGGATAATTTAGTGTTAGAGAAGGGACAGAGGGTCAAGGTGAAGCTCTGACAGCCCCACGCCCTCTTTCCTTTGTGCTTTGATTCATTCCAAATAGAAAAGTACTTTTCCTGCACAGATAAGTGTCAATGTGGTAGAGAATGAAAACAGCAGGAGAGGGGAGTGTTTTATGGATTTGAGGTTGCTGATGACCAGAAAAGGATTTTAAGGATTCATAGAATTTTTAAGGCTGGAAAAGACCTCCAAGATCAAGTCCAGTCTTTGACCAAACACCCCCTTGTCAGCCAAACCATAGCACAGAATGCCATGTCCACTTGTTTCTTGAACACTTCCAGAGATGGGGATTCCACCCCTTCCCTGGCAGCCACTTCCATTGCCTCACCACCTTTTGAAGGCAGAAATTCTCCCTGAAATCCCACCTGAACCTCCCGTGGAAAAAGAGGCAATTTCCTTTTGGAAAAGGCATTTAGAGGCCTAGAATTTCCTAAGTAGCCTGGCCTTGGAAACCAGAAGTAATGCTGCCCATGTTTAATTTTCATCAGGAATGAGCCTAGAAAACCCAAGAAAGCATTTTGCCAATTTCCTTGTTTCCTTCAGTGTGTTTCTTCAGCAGTGATTTTCAATATCTGATCATCTGTGAACCCCTGGGTATTTTTTCCCTCTCCCGTGCTATGTGGCAAATTTAAGCCTAAAAAACATCTCAGCTGTGTAATTACCACAATCAGGGAAAATGGGTGAGAAGTAATTTTAGAGTAATTCAAAATTATTTTTTCCAGGCCACTGGAAACCTGCAGAGGCAGGAAAGGAAGAGTGCAATGATACCAACCCCACCTTCAGGACAGGGAGGCCTTGAGTGCCAAAAAACCAAAGATGGATTTAACTCTGTTCAAAGTCACGTTTTGTGTGGAAATTGGGAACTGTATACTCATGGCTGCACGGAGAGTAGAAGGAGCAGTCATTTAAGAAGTGGAAAATTTGGAAGGGATGAAGACTAGACCAGAAAATGATGGTGTCAGCTCCAGTGCCAGTCCTTCAAAGGTCTCTCAGGTCCATGTGCATGGAAAACAATCCTTCAAAATAGTTGAGTATCATTTTCTTCCAAGGGAAAAAGTATGAGGAAGACCAGGAAAGGAGGGAGGAAGGTTGCCTGGTTTTTTGGGGTTTGTTTTTTTTTTTTTTTTTTTTTTTTTTTTTTCTTTTTTTTTTTTCCTCCTCCAAATAACAGAAGGGATTTACCAAGAGACTTTGGTCCTCCAGATGTATTGGAGCCTGGGCTCCAATAATCTCCTGGATCAGAGGTGACCCTGAAGGCATCAGGAATATCACTCCCTTCATTCTGGCTCAATGCTAACAAATCCTCTGGGCCCAAACACACTCTGTTCAGTGTAATGGCTGTGGCTGGTGTGTCCAAGGGACAATTAAACTGCATTTTCAAATTAATCACATTCAGACTGGGAGGAAGGAGCAGCATAATCTGAACATTAGCTAATTAAAAGGTGGGGGGGGGAGAGAAAACTCCAGAACCTAAGTCATTGAGAGGATACATAACATTTGAGACAGCTTTTGAGAATAGCAAATTTTCTCTGGGAAAAACATGTCTCATCAAGTAACATTTGCTCAGTAGTGTAACTTAGGGACCCAACTTCATCTCTTCATCATTTCTTCACTGGAAAAACAGCTCCTTCCAAACATATTTTCCTACAGCCTCTGTTTTCTGAGCATTCTGAACATACTGATCTCAAAGAAATGTCAATGAAATAGGTTTAATTTCCTTGCATGTAATAAAGTACCTGAAAGGGGGTTGTAGTAAGATGGGAGTCAGTCTCTTCTCCCAGGTAAGAATTGGCAGGATGAGAGGAAATGGCCTCAAGTTGCATCACAGGAGGTTTAAGTTTGATATTCAGAAAAAATTCTTTTCTGAAAGGATGGTCAGGCATTGGAACAGGCTGCCCAGGGCTGTGGTGGAACCATCATCTCTGGAAGTGTACAAAAGACATGTGGATGTGGCACTTGGGGACAGTTTAGTGCTGGATATGGTGTTGGATTAACCATTGGACTCAATGATCTCACAGGTCTCTTCCAACTTCAATGATTCTATGATTCTAAACCTCCCACTCTGGCAAATTTCTTTTTCAAGGAGTTTTTCAGTCTTCCAGTCAGGCCTGAGAATCTTCACCTCTTCCCAGCATATTTTACAGAATAATTTGTGACATCCAGCCGTACCATGCTGAGCAGTAGCTCCTCACCCACATCTAAACCCTTCCTGAGGTGAGTAGAGGTAAGACTGTAAGCAAAGGGCATGTGCACCTGATTCTGCATCAGGAGAATATGAAAAATATCCACTGGTCCTCCAAGGGCCTGGTAAACGTGTCCAATATCACAAGAGCCTCTTTCATCTCAGGCAGCTGATGGACGGAGAAAGAATAATGGAAGAGTTTGGGCCGGAAAAGAGCTTTGAGGATCATCTCATCCAAAACTTTGCCATGGGCAGGGACCATCTCCACTAGACCAGGGTGCTCCAACCTGACCTTGGATACTTCCAGGGATCCAGGGCCAGCCACAGCTTCTCTGGGCACCCTGTGTCAGGGCCTCAGGGTTGTAAAAACATCATCCCTAAAATCAGGGAATTATCCCTGTGGCCACTCTGGAACAGCCAACAGCTCTGACACAAATGGAAGCTGGGCTGTCCCTGAGTGCCTTTACAGAGGATTTGTTACAGAGGGTTTTGCTTGTCTGGTTCCTGGCAGTTTCAAGCTGGGATTGTTATCTTTACTTTGCCACATCCCTGAGCTGCACATCACGAGCCTGTGCAGATCAGCGTGAGGAAGGGCAGAGCAATGATGGCACAAAAATGCTGCCTGGGGTCCCCAAGCCCCAGACAGTTTTGGTTTGTGGTTCTGGTGGGGTTTTTTGTTTTTTTTTTTTTTTTTTTTGGTTTTTTTTTGGTTTTTTTTTTTGTTTTTTTTTTTGGTTGTTGTTGTTTTTTTTGTTTTGTTTTTTTTTTTTTTTTTTTTGGGTTTTTTGGGGGTTTTTTGGGGGGTTTTTTGGGGTTTTTTTGGTGGTTTTTTTTTTTTTTTTTCCTTTTTCACATCACTCATGAGCAGTAGCAGCATTTATTTGCTGTGTTTGGCGGTCCAGTGATGTACGGGTGACGTCTGGAAGGAATCAAAGACGTCATTCCCATTAAAGCAAAATGAGGAGGTTTTTCTAAATATAATAAATATTAAAATACTGCAACTGTCTATCTTAACTGGCAGCAGGCAGCCTTAAAAATCTATTAAAGGAGATTAAGGATGTGGAAAGAATTTCGGTTCATAAGCCAACAAATAAAAGAGCTTGAAGAGGGAGGGTTGGAAAGCTCCTCTCCTCTCACTGATGATAAATGTGGACATGATTTCAAACAGTGCAGAGGTATCCCCAGCCTCACACAAAGGGATTGATTAGGGAGGGAGCTCAGGACTGCAATACAAAATGCAGACCCTTGACTTGTAAACAAAGATGTTTTCACATGGCCAAATCTTCTTTCAATTGCCACTGCAGGTACCTCATGAGCCAGCAGTTCTGGGTCTATCTTCCCCTGGCTGATAATGAGGTTAATTGACAGCTGCAGCATCCTGATAAGAGTGGATGGAAGATGAAATGCAGGCCCAGAGACAGATGGAACAAGATAACTCTAATGGCCAGCATTAACAATGATGCTGACCATTATTAAATCTGTGCTTTCATGGGAAGAGGGAAGAAGAGTTACTTCTAAATGTGGTTTCTCTCCCAGCAAATAATCAAATAACAGCAAATGAGGCACTTGAACCCAAGAGGACCAGTGCAATGGTTCCTTGTAGAGTTTGGAGAGCTCCACACCTGAGAATGAGGAATGGAAGAAGAGTGAATGTGTATGTGTGTGTTTTGACAAGCAGTTATTTCAAAAAGGTTGCAGAGGGAGAGAAGATTCAATGTGATGCTCTTTGTCTGTCTGTGCAAAAAAAAAAAAAAAATAGTGGGAGTGGTTATTGGCTGTGTGAAGAGGAGAATAATGTGTTATTTTTGCTCTCTATACTGTTCCTGTGGAATTCATCCAGGAAAACTGCATGTCCTTGTGCACTGCTGCTGAAAAAAAAACCCAAATTACTAAAGATAGAGAACATGTTTGACACTATATCTGCAAAACTGGCATTTGCTGGTGAACAGCTCAGACCCAGCTCATGTTGTAGACAGTGGGAAGGAATAGGCCCTTTTCAGGTGTGAAGATATTTCAGATATTTATTTTAGGGTGATATAAATCGTGTCCTGGTTTCCACTGACTCTTTTGACTGGCTCTTCAGTAGCTGCCAAGAGTCAAGATGGAATAACGCCAGTAGAGATATTTCTATTGAAAAAAATTGATATTCAGTTGTATAAATCATGGTCGGAAAGACAAACAACAAAAAGAAAGATGTCTATTTTGATTATCACAATATGACTTAGATCAGATTGATAATGGTCAGATAATATATGAATATAACATCTTGGAAGGAAATAAACCCTCCTGACAAGCTCTTTAACATAATTGTAAAAGACAGGGGAGGAGTGGCTGGAAGTTGAAGCCAGATTAATTCACATTAGAAATAAAGCATGTTTTTAGTACTCAGTAAACCACTCCAAATTGAGTCATATATTCTTCCTTTCTGATGCCTTCAAATCAACATAGAATGTCTTTCTGAAGGAGATGCTTCAGCCAGGACAAATCAGTGAGCACAGGCTCAGAGTGGGTTGAACACCAGGGAATTACAGAATTATTTAGTTTTGAGAAGACCCCTAAGGCCGTTGAGGCTGGACATGAACTTAACAGTGCCAAGCCCATCACTGAGCCATGTCCCCAAGTGCCACATCCACACCTTCCTCAAATCCCTCCAGGGATTGTCACTGAACTGATGCCTCGTGAAAGCTGACCCAGAACAGAGACTGGACAGAGCTAAAGAATAAAGCAGGGATTTATTCAAAGGATCTCCTCCATGGATCCACCTTGGGCAGCACAAGAGCCCAGCCAGGGCTGCACCCAAGATCAACCAAAATGGTCCCAAAATGCACGAGCGCTCCCGGGGGCTCTCACTGGGATCAGCTCTGCTCCATTTGCACCTGGCAGTTCATTGTCCCATTCCAGCTTTAGCCCATGCACTCCCATCCTGCTTGTTTTTCTCTCTCCAGCCCACATTGTTTGTGCTCTTGGGCCTGAGATTTGGATCATTTGTCCTTGGTCCTCAGCTGGAGAGGGAATTGTTTTGTCTCCCTGCTCTGTGCAGAGAGCTTACTATCCTCTATTATGAAGCTCAGAACTACACATAAAATAGCACAGAACCTGAAAATATTAAAGCTAAAACTTAAGGCATGACCACCATTGCCCTGTGCAGCCTCTTCCAATACAGGACAACTCTTTCCAGGGAGAAATCTTTCCTAATACCCAAACTAAACCTCTCCTGGTGCAACTTGGGGCCATTTGCTGTAAGCTCCTGTTTTGACTCTGGCAGTGGTTTGTTTTATTATTTGTACTATTGCATTTGTATTTTTAATTTTCCTGTTAAAGAACTGTTATTCCTACTCCCATATCTTTGCCTGAGAACCCCTTAATTTCAAACTGATAATAATTGGGAGGGAGGGGGTTTACATTTTCCATTTCAAGGGAGGCTCCTGCCTTCCTTAGCAGACACCTGTCTTTTCAAACCAAGACAGGACTGTTGTTCTGATTAGGACTAGTGTTTTCATTGAGTCTTCATTCCTTCCCTGACCTTTAGAGAAGGAACTTTGGTACTGCTCACAACTCAACATTGCTTGTTTATCCTCAGAGGCTGCAGAGATCCACAAAGTATCTTTGACTAATTAATTCACCCAGTTTGGGTAATGCCCATTCCACTTACACACATCTCAAAGTCTCAGCTAAACATCTACTTCTTCACCCTTCTGTCACTGGCTAGTGTTATTAAATCTCCTATAAGCTGCTATTAATTATTAATTAGGAAAACAGCCTCGTGTCTGACAAGCCTGGTTCTGCCATTTTGTCAAACCCATTAACCTTGTTAGAGGAACGTGTGTGTTCTGTGCCATTATCCAGAAAACTCTGACATCACAATAAACAAGGTTATCTGTCCCTTGCCTGCAGGAATATTTTACAGCTTTTTGCCCTGCTGAGAGCTGAGTGTTTCCTAAAACTCCTGTGAAAACAAGAAGTGCAGATTTTGGCTGCCTCTGCCTGGTCCCCTCAATTCCCATGACACTGCTGTTTTAGGACCATATGATGGAAACATTAGAACACAGAGAAAACCTTATTTGAAGATTATTTAATTTCTAAAGACGTTATTAGTCAATATTAAATATCAGCAGCATGGGTAATGATCCCCAGCTGACTGGATTAACAAAATATTTGCAGGTGTCTGTGAAAAGAACCTTTATAGCAAGATAATGAGATACTCTGGATCCTTACAAGAACTTCTTTCCAAGCACAAGGGAGAGCCCAAGCAAAAGATCACAGGGGAAGGTCACTCTAAATCTTTGTGAATCTTCATCACTTCTGGGTGATGGCCTCCACGTGTGAATTCTGGAGATCAAGTTCACTCTTTTTCTTCAAAAAAACATATTTTTGACTCCCTTTGCAGAATAAGTTGATGGATCTTAAGACCTTACTGTCCCAAGGTTTGGATTTATAGTTATGACCATATAACAAGAGCTCCTGCTCATATTATTTCTCCTCTCCCTTTCTTCCTCTGTTTTACCCTGGTCTAAAAAAAAAAAAAAAAAAAAAAATGTGGTCATACCTTTAGGGACTAGGGACTGTTTTCAATTTATCAGACATCTTTATGTCATGAAAAGTTCAAATTATTGCTGTCAACACCATTTCCCTCTGAAAGGAAAATTTACCTGAAAATATTTTCTGGTGTTTAGAATTCTATGCTTAAAAAAAAGTGACTTTTCAAGCAGAGAAGGTTGGAAACCTTATCCAGAAATGAGTGCTTTTATTCAGTCCATGCTGGGCACAACATTTTTATTGGGAACAAACAGCTGCAGAATAGATATCAAATCAAATGAGCTGGAAGTTTGTTGGAAGGAAATGGCTTTTGTGGTTTCATACTTTGTTCATTAAAATGCCAATAACTTGACAGCACAATGCTTAGTTATGGTCACCACTCCAGACACCCCTGTGCTCTATAAATAACATTTATATTGCCTACTTCTTCACATGCATAAGAAGTTTTTATTGTCATCATCTTAGTTCCTGTCTTTACCTTTTGGCTCCTTTCCCTTGAAGAACTTCCTCTTACTTCTGTCTTCTTTTCAAACTCAAGTCCTGTTCTGGAGGAAAACAAGATTTTCAAAAGATTTGTCTAATACATAGAGCCCTTGAGTACACCCTCTTTAAATACAGTTTTCCAGTCTGCCCTGATTTTGAATTTTTAACTTTTATATAATTTTCATTTTTATTTTTTTTTCTTAATCCCTTCTGATCAGGCCCTTTATTAGACTAACAAACAATTTTTTCTAAACGTTTAATACCTTTAACACACATTAAATTCCCAGAGCTTTGCTTCTAATACAAGATCCCAATGGTTTTTCAGTATGCTGGGTTATTTGGGATGTACATCCCCATGGAACTGGGCATCATCGTCATCACCATCATCATTACAATTTAAAAATAAAAAAAAAAACAATATCATGACCCTTCTTGAAATAATTGAAGGATAAAGAATGACAATCCCAACTGTTGTTTGGTAGAATTTATGGGGTCCTTAAAATTTCACTGTTGTCTGTGGGGTTTCTGTGCTTATCAGGGAACCTTGCTGAAATTACTAGGGAGGTTTGATTTAATCTTCCTGTGAGGTTTTCCTAAGTGTTCACTAAAGTAAATAATGTCTGTATTGTAAGATGTTGCTTGCAAGTATTTTCTTGTAATGCATTTAATATCTCATTCCCACGACAAGCAAATGACTCAGTGTGATAAGGGTGTTATAAAAATATGAAATTATGACCTAGAAAGACAAAGAAACAAATAATTCCCCTCTCCTCCCATTTTATGGAAAAAAATGTTTCTAGGAAGGAAAAGGAGACTGGTCAGAACTATACCACTGATTAATTTTTCACCAAAAATGTATTTCAAAATTCATCCCATTATTTGGATGAAAAAATTTTTTCAATAGACAATAAAACTACCAGCTCTTCCAACATATTAATCACATTTGTCATTGTTAATTTTTCAGCTTGTTTTCATTTAGGGAATTGAATAAAGTCATGTCTTAAACAAGGAGCAGGTTTTTTGTCTCTTCTGACAAAACAGGAATTTTATTCCAGTGCTGTGGGGACTGATTAAAAACACAGCCAGGAATGGGAGTGAATGAGGGTAAGATGTGGGTAAGATTTACCCTGCCAGACTTGAGGGGAGAGATCCATTTATTTACCTTTTTGGAAGTGGCTACTGGGGATGCTCACCTGTTGTGGGTACCAGGCATCCACAGAGGCCTGGCAAACCTGGCAGGATGTGGAGGAATTTTATGCCCTTCTGGAGCACAGCTGGGAAGCTGACAGGGCAAGAAATTTGGTTTAGGAATGTGAATCCTGTCCTAGATCTGGTGCCCACCCCAGAGTGAAATGTCTGTAAGTGTTAATTTTTACTGAGCTGGATCCTGCTCATCCCCAGCTTCCAATTGTGCAAAACATCAGCTGAAGGTGATGGAGCAGATTCCTCTTTAGCTTTGGCCCTTTCAGTCTGCAGCTTTGACACAGAGGATGAGACCACTTCATCTGAGAATTCTTTACCTCAGGGAAGGAATTTTCTGGTGTGAAATAATGTGCTGTGCTCCAGTGCTTCTCTTTCCCTTCATATCAGGAAATAATTGTTGTTTTCTCTGTGGTGTCCCAAGCCAGAAAAGGTGAGATTTTATAGAATCAAAGAATTATTTAGGTTGGAAGGAACCTATAAAATTGATGAGTTAAAATGTTAACCCAGCACTGCCAGGTCCACCACTAAACCCTGTCCCCAAGTGCCACATATCTGACCATTCTTTCTGTGAATAAATATTTCCTAAAATCCAATTTAACCTCCCCTGGTGCAACTTGAGATCATTTCCTCTTGTTCTGTCTCTTGTTACCTGGGGGAAAAGATCAATCCCACATCATTCCAACCTCTTTTCAGGAAGATGAGGAGCTTTCCTCACAGGAAAGCCTTTCCTGCACTTCATGACTTTTTTTGGGTCTGCAACAGCCTTTGAGGGCTACATGCCAGCTGGGACTAGAAAATTCTTCTGAATCCTCCAATCTTCATCAACAACAGCATCCACAACCCATGCTGGTTCTGAATAAATATTTGGACCATTCAAGGTGAGCTAAACATCAGGCCACACTGAGAGACAAAGCCACTTGTCACTATGAGCTGTTTTCTGTCAGGCACAGATTTGGCTGCTCAGCAGGGACTAAAAAGATGAGCAAAATTAGCTTTTGTTGTGCTGTGTGCAATGTCAATCCATTTTCCCTGCCCCAAGGTGGTGACCTGGAGGTTTGCTGCACACAATTTTTTGTTCCATCTGGCTTGTTTGAAGGCTGGGAGGGGAAAAATGCGACTGGATGGGAGGGCTGGAGTGGATACACGCAGTCCTAAGTGTTTTCAATAGAGCATTAATTGAAATGTTGTAGATGCTGTTTGCCTCAGCTGTAGCTGTTCATAATAATTAGGTTGATGGATTCAGAGAGGAACAAAAAAAAAAAAAAAAAATTGTCTCTCTTCTCAGAGAGAAGCACATTTAAGCACTGGGTTGGGGATCTGGGAGTCTAGTAAACCCCTGCTCCTGGTAAATTGGACATGTACAAGTGCTGGAGCTGGATGGGATGTATCCAGCAGGGAGTTGGCTGACAAAATACTGCCAATTCCCATCTTCAGTGAATGTTTGCTGTGCTAAAGAGGTGTCCTGAGTGTAAATAAAATCAAAAAAAAGAACCAAAAAGGGTTCAGAGAGCTGTGTGGCACTTGCCTTACCACAGTCCCAGGGAATGAAGCAAACCCTCCCATGATCACTGCACAAGAAGAATCTCTCCCTCGTGTCCAGGGGAAACTTCCTGGGATCAGTCAGTGTCCATGCCTCAGGTGCATTGCTGGACCCCACAGAGCAGGGCCTGGTTCCTGCAGAGAGGAACACACAGGGATGGGCCCCTCTCAGTCATCTCTTCCTGAGGCTGAACAGCTCCAGCTGTCTCAGCCTTTGCTCACCACAGAGATGCTCCAGCCCCTTCATCACCTTCATAGTCCTCCTCTGGACCTGCTCCAGGAGTTCCACAGTTCTAGTTTACCCCTTTCCTCCTGGGAAATGTATGTTTCTCCAAGTTCTTCTGTCTTAAAATATGCACAGACTCCAAAACCAAGCTGTGATGAGAAGAAACGCGGTCTGGCCACCTGATTTATGCTCTCTTACCCTGGACAATGCAGCACTGAGGGAACCTGTTTCTGTTTCTCATTGTTCTTGATTTCTTTCTCCTTGACCTAACTCTATTGAAGCTTTTGAGTGTTTTGTAATTAACCACCCCTTGCCTCCACTCTGCCAGACTTCCCTCAGCAACTCAGGATGATGCCTTGTGAAGGCTGACCTAGAACAGAGACTGGACAGAGCTAAAGGATAAAGCAGGGATTTATTAAAAGGATCTCCTCCATGGATCCACCTTGGGCAGCACAGGAGCCCAGCCAGGGCTGCACCCAAGATCAACCAAAATGGTCCCAAAATGCACGAGCGCTCCCGGGGGCTCTCACTGGGATCAGCTCTGCTCCATTTGCACCTTGCAGTTCATTGTCCCATTCCAGCTTTAGCCCATGCACTCCCATCCTGCTTGTTTTTCTCTCTCCAGCCCACGCTGTTTGTGCTCTTGGGCCTGAAATTTGGATCATTTGTCCTTGGTGCCCAGCTGGAGCAGGAATTGTTTTGTCTCCCTGCTCTGTGCAGAGAGCTCAGCATCCCCTGATATGAAGCCCAGACCCACACAGTACAGAATCTGAAAAATATAAAAGCAGTACAGAATCTGAAAAATAGACAAGTTAAAACCTGAGCCATCAAGAAGAGGTGTGGGATTCTCAAGGGTCTTTTCCTTGATCTGTCAAGCTCATGAATTTGTCTTGGTGATAACATGTATGGAAAATGTGGGATCTGAGAAATGAGCACATCCCATTCTCTGAGAAGTGCCCATGGTCTCTGGTCGCAGTCCCACGCAAAATCTGTGCTGATGAAACCCCTTAACAGTTGAGAAGTGACTGGGAGATGTGTCCAGCCCTAATTCCTGAAAATTCAAAGTCAAACGGGACATCTTTGGTCCTGAAGTGGCCGATTTGGGCTGCACGTCACTGGAGTGACAGCAAGCACAGCCACCTGTGCCACAGAAGGTGGAAACCTCTCCAGCCACAAACACTTGGGATGCCCTGGCTGTGCCTCAAAGCATCCATCCACCATCCCTGTACGTGCAATTTCACCCAGGGCAATGCTCCAGCAAAGCTGCATCTCAGCAGCTGTTTTATTTAATTTGCCACTGCCATGACCACAACCATACAAGGACAGTCAATTGCTGTTCCTGGTAAAATGGGTGCCCCCTCCAACCTTTACCTGATCCGTGACTCATGTCCCCAGTCATGTCCCCAGCCAGGTCACCATGCTGCCAGCTGGACAGGAAATCCCAGGAGCAAACTTTTTGGGAGAAATCTGGTAAATTGAAGTTGAAAGAGTGTCTGGGTCAAAAGCGTTCACTCCAGTGATGTGGGGGTCAGCACTGAGCCCTGTCCCCAAGTGCCACATTTAAATACCCTCAAGGATGGCAGCTCCTTGGGCACCTGTTTCAACAATTGACAACCCTTTCCATGAAGACTTTTTTCCTAATACCCAATCTAAACCTCCCCTGGCCCAAACTGAAGCCATTTCTTTTTGTCCTATCACTTTTTCCTTGGGATCTGATTACCTGGTATGAAATCCCTCACAGGTATAAATAAATAATAAAACCTCCAAAGCAGTTAAAACCTTGTATTTTGCTTCTTAATTTCTACATAGACATCACATCACATTTTAAAGCTGTTCTGTGACAATCAGGAAAGGGGAAAACTTGTATTTTCTTTTTTCAATTACTGTTAGTTTTTTTCTTTTGACACAGGAACTGGGGCTTTAAGGAGAAAAAAGAAATATAATTTGGGAATTTATTTAAATTTAGTTCTTCATATTACAGGATTAATTTACATTATATATAAGGTGTCTAGGTAAAATCACAGCCTGGAGATGCTTTTTTTCTTTCAGCCATTACAGAGGGAGCTGAGGAAGGTGCCTTGGATGCTTTTGTGGAGCTCAGTGAAATGAATTTCACTCTCCTTTCTAAGATGTACAATAAATAACACGACAACTGGGAACACTCTGGTTTCCTCACCCATGGCAAGCAGTATTTTTTCCTTCATTGTCATTCTGGTGAAATGTTAGAATGATATTTTAATTTTTTTTTATTAGACCTTTCATGTCTAATAAATGTTTGGCACCAGCATCATAACTTACCCCTTCCAGACTGTATCAGAAAATAAAGTGGATTAAAACCATTCCATAATGATGGAATTGTCCTTAGTTTTCTTGCTTACTTGAACAAGAAGTCCACATTTAAATTTCAAGTTAATATTTTAGGATTCAAGAGCTTTTTTTTTTTTTTTCCCAGAGTCTACTGAATTATAGATTTTTAGTACCAAGGATAAGTAAGAAAACATTTATTCGCTCAGGCTGACATTGGAGTCATACCTTTTGAATAAAACAGGATAAGGGATGCTCAAAAACTCTGAAAATGAGAGTAGACTGTACCTCTGCTGCTGCAGTCATGGATCTGCTTCTGCTGCTGATTTTCCAGCTGAAGTAACAACTCTTTGTTTGAGAATTCCCATTAGTTGTTGTGGAAATAATGAGTCCTGGGAAAAAAAAAAAAAGGCAATTCTAGGTGGGGATATGGAAAAGAAAGAGAGAAATTCCCAGAGCAACAGAGAGAAATACAGGTCTTGTGTATAGATTTTTTAATAATTAAAAAAAAAAAAAGATAAAAAATGGGGAGAAAAGAGAAGCAAATAGAAGGTTCTGGGTTTAAAAGCTTATTTTGGGTATCCGTGTGATAAAAAAGGGAGACAAGATCTATCACAAAGGATTTACTTTTAGTATTCACAAGCACCTGAAAAAAATAGACATTTCTGCCTGAGCTGCTCCCATGGGGCTCCTTGAGAAAGTCTGATCAATTCAGTCAATGGACAGTGAGATCCAATCCTCTCATCCTCAATTAGACAGCCAGTGTAGGTGACAAAAGCCATGCTGAAGAACTGCCTGGGTTTGTCCACTGCTGGTCAGGGAAGCCCTGGGGGATGAAATTCCCACCCACATCTGCACTTCAGGCATCTGAGGAGAGGGGAGGAAAATCCCAGCAGGGGAAAGAGAGCAGGGCCAGCCAATTAACACTTTATGAAACAGGGTCATCAGTGCCCTGGTTGGAGCCCTGGTTACTGAGAATTTTGGGCTTTCTGTGCTGACAGGCACTGACCTCCAAGAGAACACTGCATTGACCTGAGGCTTCCAAAATGGAATGACAGAACTGGGATTGTGGGGGTGGAGATTGAATAGAAGTGTGTGATATCACAGAGTGGGAAACTCAGAGTTTAAGGGTTTAGAATACAGGAATAGATAGAAAGCAAGATGGAGGTTTTAGTATGGAGGCTTCTTCTTCTTCTTCTTCTTCTTCTTCTTCTTCTTCTTCTTCTTCTTCTTCTTCTTCTTCTTCTTCTTCTTCTTCTTCTTCTTCTTCTTCTTCTTCTTCTTCTTCTTCTTCTTCTTCTTCTTCTTCTTCTCCTTCTCCTTCTCCTTCTCCTTCTCCTTCTCCTTCTCCTTCTCCTTCTCCTTCTCCTTCTTCTCCTTCTCCTTCTCCTTCTCCTTCTCCTTCTCCTTCTCCTTCTCCTTCTCCTTCTCCTTCTCCTTCTCCTTCTCCTTCTCCATGGGTTTGGGTGGTTTTGTGTAATTGGATAAAAAAGTCCCCATTGCAGGCACGGGTGGTTGGTTATTGGGTTAAAAGTAAAAATAATCTAGGTGTCATTTCTTAATTGGACAGTTGATCCTTAAATGGCCTTGTAGAGATAGATACGGGGCCATTTGGTAGCTTGTTAGTGAAATGCTGTAGAACTCATTCTTTGTAAGACTGTGATATAGATAAGAATTAATTAACATCTGACTCTGAACACAAAATATCGTCTCAAGCGCTTTAATTCCAACCCTGACCAGGCAGAAAAAGCAGATAAAAATGTGATACCACCTCCCCTCATGCTTCGTGTTTCATGGGGTCCCAGAATGGTTTGGTTGGAAGGGACCTCTGAGATCATCCAGTTCCACCCCCTGCCACAGGCAGAGACATCTTCCACTGGACCAGGCTACTCCAAGCCCTGTCAAAGGTTGTTGGAAAAATGACCAGAATATGACACTGTCATAAAATTGCCTAATTTTGAATGCTGCAAGTCATTGGCCCAAGGATGTAATTACTTCATTCCAAGACATTTGGGCTTTTGAGTGCTAAACTCCAGATCAAACTTCAGCTGCTCAGGAAAGGGAAAGGAGGACTCTTTTCTCCCCTGACAAGATTGCCTCCTTCTCTCCTTCTTCTCTCCCTTAAAAAAAAATATTTTGACCTTTTCTTCTTGAATCAGGCCTTCTGATTTATTTTTCTTGGATTTATATTCACATTTTACAAGCTTCTCTTCTGGAAAATTTGTTTTTCTTGTAAAAGGAAAATTTGGGTGTAATATACATCAATTAGCAAATGCTTCTGCACTTTCCCAACTCTTTATCAACCCAGCTGCCCTTTGCAGGATAAGGAGCTGAGAATTTTGAGGAAAACTTATGGATAACAGAGTTCCAGGAAAAGAGGTCAGGACCTCTTTGAACAATTGAAACTCTGCTACATTTGTCAACTTCAGATTTCTTGCACTTTTGTCTGAAATATTTGATTCTGAGCATTCCAGCACACACAAAGCTGATCAGACTGTGTAAAATTATGAACTGTTTTCATCTTCCAGCAGAGAGTGTGTTCTGGTTTTTTTATCAACCATTTGTTTTACCATGGGGATTTATTTGATATGTATTAGCTGAATTCTTCTAAAGTTACTAGGCTTTTTTCACAGAAACAATGAGCAATTTGTAAAAGTCATTCCCTGGTGGCCTTGGTCAAGCCTAAAGTCTT
The DNA here is from genome assembly GCF_024509145.1 of Vidua macroura. Classification (NCBI taxonomy): domain Eukaryota; kingdom Metazoa; phylum Chordata; class Aves; order Passeriformes; family Viduidae; genus Vidua; species Vidua macroura. The sequence continues at coordinate 3,537,187 of NC_071571.1, forward strand.
ATATCAGGAAGAAAATCCTGACACACTAACCTTTGTTGCCTTAAATGTTTGCAAAAAAAGAAAAAAAAAAGGTTTAATAAGCTGTGAAAGAACATATTTAATTAAGGAAAAAAAAAAAAAAAAAAAAAAGAGCCAAGGCAACAAGAGACCACAAACTGCTACAGGAAGAAGAAGAAATCAAGGCAGGCTGAATTCTGAGTAAATTGGTGAGATTCCAGTAAAGTCAGTGGTGCTGGGTCAAATTAATCTGAGCTGAATCAAAGGTAGATGAAGCCACTGCTGAACTGAACTAAGTATTCCCATTGCCCTCCAGAACAGAGAAGAAAAAGAAAACCAGGTCATGTTTCTGCTGTCTTTCCACAGCTTCCAAAATAATCATGGTTTACTCCTAATACTGCTGTAATTTAGCACTATGCACTGCTTTATTTACACACACAGCACTGTTTTAATCCACATTTTCCTCTTCTTTCCATTCTCCCAAATTAAATTATGGCCTTGATGGCTCTGGGTAATGCACAATGAAAATAGTCTCCTTGAGCTATGATTCTAAATCCCCAAATGGATTTGTATAAATAAACTGCTGAGGTATCATTCCTCTGTCATTTGATATATTAAAAATTAGGATGTATTTTTCCCTCCATGCTGCTCTGAAGCAGGAAATAATTTTCATTTTCCTTTGCTGTACCACAATCAAAGTTTGTAGGCAGCAGTTTAGCTTAATCATACTTATGCAATTACTGTCAGAGCCTGACATTTTCCTTTCACCTTTACTACTCCCAGGAGATTAAGCTATCAACCCTTCAAGATCATTACAGTTGTTTACATGCAGGTGGCAAAAGGAGTCTCAAACAGCAGGAAATCTTTATCTCTGGCTATGGCATGAACCAAACTCTGTGTATTTTGGGGATTTTTTTATTTAGTGGAGTGGAATGGAAGCAATATCCACGCCCAAGAAACGGACTAAACAGGGAAACACAAACATTTTTTGAGACAGCAGTATAGGAATTCTAATGGAATGGTTGTTCCACAGACATCCCAGGATGTGTGTTTCCATGCTGAAATGATGGGAACCACCTGGATATCAGATAAACCTTTCCATTTTTTTTCTCCTCTTAAGCCAACCTACCAAGGTCAACATGGTTACTGCACTGAGAGAAAACTTTGTAGAGGTGTCGAGTAGCTGAGGAGGAAGAGCAGCAGATGTATCTGACAGGTTTTGATTCTCCACTCCATTTTGTTTCATTTTTTCTTTTTTTTTATGCCAATTAAACAGAACCTTCTGCAGGTGTCCCTGCCCCTGAGGAGGCTGCTCAGAGCAGCTGCTCCTGGGCTGCCCAGCACCGGGGCTGTGTGAGCTCTGAAATGTCAGGCTTTGAAAGCAGCAGCTGTTTCTGCAGGGCTCCCGTGGCTGAAAGGACTCGGCAGAGACTTAAAAAACCTGTCTGGCTTCTCAGTCACCACCTCACTTGGCCTTTAGGAAGCAGTTCTTGCTCAGGTGAGATGTTCTTGCAGGTGCACACGCTCAAGACAGTCCCTGGACTTCCTCATGTTTATTGGCCTGTAAGCAGAGCCATAGCATCAAAACACAGACTGGTTTGGCTTGAAAGGGACCTCAAACACCACCCAGTTCCCACTCCCTGCCCTGGGCAAGGACACCTTTCCCTAGAACAACTTGCTGGCCTGCAACTCTTCCAAACAACTCTGGACACCTTTTCTCTCTCAGATGCCGTAGCAAACTTTGCTTCCTGTTCCATTTTCACCTGCCCAGCACCACCAGCACATAAAATGCAAGGCACAAACAAAGTCTTCATCATATTTTAATTGATTTCCTAAGGGAAAGGAAGTTTCTGCAACCCTGCTGCCAGTCCCCACTATTCATCAAATACCTTGGCCAGGTTCAATCATCATTAGACGGGAGGTAAATGCTTCAAGGATATTAAAGTCTGCTAAGGATGGTTAGGAAGAAAGAGGAGATGGGCAACAGCTGGTGTTGCAATTATAAGAATTGGATATTCAGGATTTTAATCATAATATTTGACACCAGAGAATCTTCAGAATGGAAATGAAACCAGATTTTGCAAGGCCTTCTGCTAATGAAGATCTTTATTCTTTTCTTTTTAAATCCCCTGGGCAACCAGCACAATCTGGTGAACATTTCTATGGTTCGACTTGTTATTGTTTTTCATTTTGTATAAATAAAGTTATTTATTCAATTACTCTGTTCCCTCAAGTTGTTAAAACCACATCAAGATACTTTTGTCAGTATATTATATTCCTCATTTCATTAAACTGAAGCAGTTACTTAAAGCTTACAATGTTCACTCCTCCAGCATAGACACAGAAATCAGAATTACCTCAAAGGTTCTCCTTATTTCTCCAGCTATATAATCTCCCCTTTCTTTACAGTGTAGGGCTAAGTCTTCAATTATTGCTATGGAATATTTAAAACCCATTCAAAATGCTATCAAGGTTGTTTCCAAAGACATTTGGAATGAAATCATTAAGAAAGCCATATTCAGTAATTTCATGAACTCCATTTCTTCCCTGAATTTTTATTTTAGTGTGAAAGGTAATAGTATGGTCATATAAGTAAAAATTACCATAAATTTCATTAACTGCATAGCTTAACATAATAAAAACTCCTATCTGTTAAACAGAGGATTTATTCATTAAAAAAAAAAAAAAAAGATTACTGTATTTTTTTTAATTGATATTTCCAGTGACAAGAATGCAGCAAACATTTCACTTGGCTGAATGAGGAAATTAAATTATGAAGGGATTGCTTTCCACATGTGATTCCTCAGGCCACCACAACCTGTGTGCAGCCTCAAACAAATGCACAACCAGACTTTAAGCATTTGCTTAGTAGATTATCCTTCCTTTTGAACCAGAGTCACAAATTCTGCTCTGTGCTGCAGTTTTCAACCTCCCCCTGCAGCTGAACTTCAAGCACAAGTCAGAAATCCAACTGGATAATTAGTGTCTTACTAAAGCTTTAATTAAGCAACCTTTTCATGTATCGAGAGTGGATAGGATTTCAAGATCTGATATTTCTCACATGGAGATAAAGGGGGCTAATGGACAGAAATAATCCTTTCCAAGCACAAATGAATAGCTGGGCTGACTGGGATGCAGAATAAAGCAGTGGAGCAGCAAAAGGTTCACCATGTCGCAGGAGAGGGCGGCAGACACAGATAATTTTGCTCTAGCAGTATTTGCCATATTAAATAAATGCGATTCTTCAGCTTTGCACCAATGTTACTGATTCTTTGTGGCTGCAAGGACTATAAATTTCAGGTTGCATTTTGCCCCTCGCTGTGCAACACCTTGCAAAAAAATGAAGCTATCCACTGTCAGCGTTGAACCAGCATGAATCTCAAGGACATTCCCAGCAGAAGGCAGTTCATTTAAGGATCTTTAATTAATTAAAGACAGGAATCAGGACATGTCTGTCTTAGAAGCTTCCAGGAGTCTGAAAGTCATGATGGCAAGAGCTCTTGCAATGCTCAAGACATGAACCTTGGGGCTTAATTTTTCAGGCTCTTAATTCTTAAAAATCTTATGCAAAGAAATTCTAAATAATGTGCTCATTTTCTGTTTAATTACTGTTTTTTTTTTGGCTTCTGGCTCTGTACAATAATAAGGTAAAGAATTTGTCCTGAGGACCAAGAACTGTTTCATAAAGAGATTAAAAAGCACAGACAAAATTATCATGAGCAATGTGTTGAGTGGACTCAGTCCATCTCCCAAAGGGCTCTAACACTGCATTAGGCAAAATATTTGTACAATTTATAAAGCTGTGAGCATGAATAAAATAATATAAACTCCCTTTGATTTTTCCTAAGGGCAAAGATAAAAGGATACTTACTAAAGGATGTGAAATTTCACCTTTCTGTTGCTAATACCTCATAAGTCACAGGTTGTGTCTCCGTTTCTCATTCCAGTCCCTGAGCTCTACATTTCATGACCACTCATTTGCAACAGATTTTTCTCAATATAATATTTTAATTTTTTTTTCTTCTTAAAGTAAAGGTCATAGGAAACAGTAGTTCCTCCTCCAAAGTAAAAGAAACAAATACCAACCACAATAATGACTCCATGATTTGCCCGTTCAAGTTCTTTAAGGCTGCTACTTTTTTTTCATTTTCACGACTGTAAGAGATTGATCTGAAATTTAATTACATTGAAGAGCCAGTGAAAGCAGAAATATGAGGTGCAGTATTGTGTTAGCAAGTGGATATGGCCACATTTTTAGACGTGGCTCTTAGATACAAGGGTTAGTTGGTAGGACTTGGTAGGGTGAGGTTAATGCCTGGACTCAGTGATCCTGGAGGGTTTTTCCACCCTTCATGACTCCAGGATTCAATGATTCTATACCCAGGTAGAGATGTAAAAACAGCTGAAAATGTATTTTACATTTGCACTTTCAGGTTGTGTTAATGGTTTTATTTTCATAGCATATCAGAGAGACTGGCAGGAAAAATAGCTAATATTGTGCTGGAGGTTGTTATGATAGTTATATATCACTATATAACTATATGATAGTTATCTCCTAATCATCATAATCTCAAAATCCTCAATTACAATTATCCCCACAAGATGTCCAGGAGGTACAGCCTGACTTTTCCTTTGTGTGCAAAATAATGCTGCCAGAATTGAGTAGCTGTATTCAAGTTACACAAAGAGCAAAGTTCCTTTCCTGAGACCCTGTCTTGATTTGAAAAGACAGGTGTCTGCTGAGGAAGGAAGGAGCCACCCTTGACATGGAAAATGTAAACCCCCTCTCTCCAAATTATCATAATTTTGAAATTAAGGAGCTCTCAGGCAAAGATATGGGAGTAGGAATAACAGTTCTTTAAAAGGAAAATTAAAAAAACAGATGCAATAGTACAAAAAAAGAAAACAAACCACTGGCAGAGTCAGAGCCGGCCCTGGCAGCCTGTGGGTCAGGGTGGTGGCAGCAGTCCCATTCCATGGGGGCTCAGCCCTCCTACAGTGCCAGCTGTGCTTCTGCTGGAGCAGGATCCTGGACAAGGCTGGAGTTTTCCTCTGGAGCTCCAGAGCTGCTGAAGATGGGCCTGGGCTCCCTCTGGGAATGCAGTGGGGCAGAAAGCTGCTCCTCTGGGAATGCAGTGGGGAAGAAAGCTGCTCCCCTGGGAATGCAGTGGGGAAGAAAGCTGCTCCTCTGGGAATGCAGTGGGGCAGAAAGCTGCTCCTCTGGGAATGCAGTGGGCAAAGGCTGCTGTGGTGTTGCAGGAGTCAGATTGTATCCAGGTAGGAATGCTTGGCTCCTCCCCTGGGCACAGCATCTCCCCATGGGATGATGGAATTTTCTCAGCCATGCAGGGACACTCAGTGGCCATGAACAGAAGAGATCTCCTGGAGGGAGGATTGGCTGTGGGAGAGATAAAGAAAATACCCAATGAATAGCAGAGAACTGCCCCACCTCTGACAGATGGGAAATAGAACACACACCTCCAAACCCATATCTTACAACCCAGGACAGACCCCATAAAGTAGAATCAATAGCTGGATTCATTTGATCAGGCACAATCTAATTTTATGCAGCAGCACCACTCTCACCTCCCAAGCAGCTCAGCTGGAGTGGGCTCTCCACCGTGCACATTTATTTTAAAGTGCCCTGTGTTCAGTCAGGTTATAAATTATCCCTTCACATCCTGAAGTAAAACTGGAGAGGTCTTTGCTATGAAAATACAAGACCAGGCACAATGAAATGGGCATTTTGAGCAGAGATAACCTGTACCTAGTTCCTGAAAATGAACAGCCAGGCTGCTGCCAATTATCTCTAATTACAAGTGGTACAAAAGGGTTTTCATAATGCGCTTTTGTGCAATGTGCAACCTTGAGATGAGACCCGAGGCTGAAACATTTGTTCCCCTTTTTCCATTAAGTGCGTTTTAAAAAAATAATAATTAGAAGATCATTCAGAAGGAAAGATAACACTCTGACATGGTCACTTAGTAAAGACATATTATTTGCCTCTCAAGAGGCCTGATCCTGTCCCAGTGATTTAATAGGAACCACCATGTAAGCATTTAAACACCAGAACTGAAAGAAACTAGAGAGAAAAAGTATCATTAAATCCATTTTCCAGATAAAGAATCTGCCACAAAAACTTATTTACACATATTCAGCTTCAAAGCTCAGAAACTCCCAGCCTAAGGGTAATTTTTAGGACTCAAATAACTTGGAATTTGTCAGAAAACTTCTCTCAAAAAGATCACAAAAAAAAAGATATATCAGCCTCAGCTATAGTTTTTCTGATAATTTTTTAGGTTTGGATTTTGCTTTGCCCCTGTTGTAGTGATTAAGTGTGAAGCAAAGAGATCAATACACCTTGATAAGATAGCAAAGGGTAATCTTCCTTTGGTGCTAGGAACATAAATATTGGGCGCTTCTTGTCAAGCAGATCCTACTGCAAGACCTGTCCAGATGTTTGCAGTTTTGTCCATGCATCCATCATTCCTTGCTTGGTCTGCTTTTTCCACCTGAGCTCTGTTGGTAAACAACTGTTTTTGAGCAAATCTTGGGACTGAAATTCTGCCTTTCCTTACACACTGCTGATAAAGGGCACCAGGGGAGCTGAGCTGAACATGAAAAATAAGCCCTTATTTATGGACTGGGTAAAACAAATTCTTTGGTGCCTCTGTCCTCTCATGCTCCTTATGCTGCCACATGAAACCCTCAGTATTTACTGAATTATTTACCTGACTCACTGCATTCACTGTGTTTAGGACCAGGATCAGCTAGAAGTTATTACCAGGAACAACAAATATCAAGATTTTAATTGAACTCAATTTATCTCTTGGCTCTTAGAAATTATTTCAAATGTCTATTTCGTTAACCGAAGGAGAAATAGAAAAATTAAAATGTTATTTGTCTTTAAGTCTCCCATCTCAGGAATCTGTTTAAGTACTTTCTGAATAATAAAAGTCACAAAAATCCCCTCTGGGGCAAATGAGCTTCAGCATATTGGTCTTGGATTTGAAAGGTCTGATTTTATGGAGGGCTGGTTGTACTTTCGTCCTTCAGAATTATAAGAAATTGGTGTCCATTCTCACCTTCAATTATCAAAAGATTCCCTTGAGCCATTATGCTAATTAGTTTCGTAGACAGCACTGAATTAAAATGGAATATTTTATACTTGTTAATTGCCTGAGATCCACAGATGAAGGTACTTGGATGTGTTGTCCAGAGAAGCTGTGGCTGCCCCTGGATCCCTGGAAGTGTCCAAGGCCAGGCTGGACAGGGCTTGGAGCACCCTGGGATAGTGGAAGGTGTCCCTGCCCATGGCAGGGGGTGGAATGAGATGAGCTTTAAGGCTCCTTCCAACCCAAACCATTCTTGGTTTATATAAAAGAAATTTAAAATGAATTTCATTATTCCTAATGAGTACAAGGCTATACCAGTCAAGACAGAGCTGAAGGAGAACAGCTGAAACAATGCTACAGAAACTGGCCCAATAAATATGATCATTATTCAAATAGCCCCAGAGAATTGTGGTAGCACAGATGACAGAGCACTGGGCTTGCTTTGCTATCCATTGTCACATTTTCAAACTAATGAGCACTAGGACATGTTTGGTCTGATCTGCAGCTCTGACACTGTGGGTAGGTTGAATCTAGAGAATTTCCTAGGTTTTATAGAGAATTAAAAAGAAAAAGAAACAATTAAAAGAACCTTTTTTTAACATATCACTTTTTTTGGGTAACTCTGAGATTGCCCTCAGGGTCCAAACCAGAATATCTTTATAAAAAGAAAGTCCTGTGGAACGGGAGGAGCTGTGTGCTTCATGCCTTGCCTCAGCAGCAGAGATGTTGCCCTAGAAACACAGCAAAGTGTAAGTTTGACAAGGCAGTTTCTGCTGTACAAAAAAAATTAACTGTTTCCATGTGGTGCACTGACCATGGCTGTAGATTTCAGGAATCTTCCACTCATCCCTGTTTGGGAAATATTAAAATATTGCAATGTGTGCTTTTTAAACACATCAGGGCTCAGTTCTGCAGAGGACTTTCACTGGGACCATGGTTTGGCAGGAGGAACACCTGGTGTCCCCAAATTTTGAGCCAGTGGCTGTGGTGCCAGGAGATCAGGTGCTGGTGGCTGGCATGGTGATACCTCTGTGTTTATTCTGCAGAAAACCAGCTCTAAGCAGAAGTCTTGGAAGCTGTTCCTCATGGCAGCATCTCCTTGGAGCATCTGCTCATTTTCAACCCTACAAATGGAGCTGGAGGAGATGCTGGCTGTGCTATGATCATGAATTTGAAATGAGACTTGGAGGCTCCAAAGGTGTGGAATGTGCATGTCTCCCTCCAAAGGGATTATTAAAAAAGAAATTCTTCTCACTGAGAGAGAGACAGTTTTGCAAACTCTGTTTTTATCAAAATAACAAAGTTAATTTTTTCCCATTCACTGCCATCAGCCAGAGTTAACTGTGGGCTCACAGGGAGATAATAAAGCTGAAGATGCCCAAAAGGAGAACACAACCAGAACAGAGCTTTCCTAATTCAACCATGGTCCTGGTTTCTGAAGATGGGGATTCTTTTTTGTCCCCTCCCACATTCCTTGGGCCTGACCAGGCTGTAGAACAGTAATGATGAACCTTTTGTGCTTCTCCACAGAACAAAGGCTCCCCTCTGAGAGCCTGTGAAGTTTCACCATGTCCCTGAGATCCATCGCCAAAACTTCAGTGGGAGACACGTTTAAGGTTGTTCATTCAGGGCATTTCACACTTCATTCCAAGCCTAATTACTCCCATTCAAGTAGTATAAAAGATAAATTAATTTATTCCAGGAGCAAACATTTTCCTGCCTTATATTCCTCATCAGTATGGGCAGTTCTTCAAGCATTTCTAAGCCCTTCTCCTCTGATCCAGCCTTTCTTTTATTCTCTCCCTCCCTTTTTTCCCTGTTTCAAGTCAATTTTATTTGATTTTTTTTTGCTGTGCTTGCCTTGAAAAAAATCTCTTTAAGGCTCTTTTCTGCTTAATGCTCTCTGCACAGTGACTGACAAGAAACTTTTCCTTTTATTATCTCCACTCCTATGCTCAGGTGGCTCCCTCATTTGCCACATTAGGTGGTCAAAGTGCCCTTTTAATTCCATGTTGTGATGCTGCCAAAGATGAGATGCAGCCATTGCAAGGTGGGCTCCTAAAAGGTACATCTCTGTTGGGGCTGATCATTCCTGACTCCCTTTTAATTAATAAAAGGAGATAGGTAGGGTACCTAAAAGTCTGTTGGTGTCATTGGTGCTCAGGTTAGCATGACCTGAAATATTTTCTGTTGGTGGTTATTTAACTGTAAGATGATTCTAGCATACTAACTCAAATATTGAACAGTTGTGCAGGGTTATATCAGTCCTACCCCAGAATTATGACTGAGAAATGGTGGAATGTATCTCCGGGAGATGAGCCCATGTTCTGTTCATGTCCTTCAGTGAAACAATTTTGATTTTAGTTTCTCGACGCAGTACTGGGAAAAAAATAAGTTTTAAAAGGTTACTAAAGATTCATCCATGCTACACTTTAAGTAGAAATTCTAAAAGCACAAAATGTCTGTGGAATCACAGTGATAGTGTTGATACAAGTACAATGAAAATAACTATGTTTCTATGATAACCAGTTATTGACAGGCATAGTTATCTTATTTTGCAGGAAAAAAAAAAAAAAAAAAAACAAACTAAACTTTTGCCATTAGAATTTTCTTGGATTCTTTGGTGACCTGGTAGTTTGAAGATATAACCAAAGGGGAATTCTGTTTTCTTCTCTGAAAATGCATTTTCAGGCTACAGACAGAGGAAGGTTATTTAGCCTCTGAGTTGCAGAATTCAAACAATCCTTTCAAATAATCACTTTTCTTGTATTAAAGCACATGGCATCTTCCCTAAATGGCTGAAGAACACCACAAAGACAAGGTCATGTTTGCCCTGTTTCTTTTGAACTTTGTCGGACACAATGCTGAGTTAGACAGAACTTCAATCTGAGCAGAGCAAATATTCCTACACTGCCTCAAATAATCATTTAAACACCAGTGTCAGTGACAAAAAGCCATGGAAACCCTTCACTCATTTTACAGCAATCATGAAGTCAGGATGAAACACGAGTTAGGATGAGATGTGGTGCTCAAAAACCCTGACAAAGCCTTTACTTGGATATTCTCTACTGATACAGATTTTTCACTCCCCTCTTCTAAGGCCTTTACAGAAGAACAGTATTGCTAAGGGTTAACTCTTACAGAATTCTCAGAATTCACAGAATCACTAGATTGGAAGAGACCTTCAAGATCATGAAGTCCAACCCATGCCCCAACACCTCAACTAAACCCTGGCACTGAGTGCCATATTACATACAACTGCTGCATGGAACTGCTAAATATCACCTACAATATAAGATAATTTAGGATATTTCACAGGGTTTTATGTTTGATGAGCCAAAAATTCATCCCTGGTTAGTAAAAAAGTAGCAATCATACTTCCCTTGTCACAATTTTTCATGAGCCAACAGACAAAATCAACAAAGGTCTGAAGTAAGACCATGTTTGCCAGAGCTTTGAAATTTTACCAAAGAATTTTTTTTAACCAAAGAGATTATTTTTAATTTGGCAAGGGTGGCATTTGGGCAGCTGAACTACCCTGATCAGGGTTTAGGTTTATTTACTTATACCAGCTTTTGTGGCTGGGAGAGCTTGGGCAGCCCCACAGAGGTGGCAGATCCACCACAGATAGGGAAGATCCACATCTTGAAATTCAAGTGAAGTTTAGGCAGGATGTGACAAACAGACACAAAAATGGAAACAAATAAATCAGATTGCAATGTCTACTGAGCACAGAGAGAATTGATACATGCACCTAATATGTGAATCTTTAATTAAATTTAGTTGTTTTCATCTTTGGCTGAATCCCACCACACTTGCCGTGCCTCTAGGGTCACGCAGGCAGATCCAAGCTTAACACCCTCAGCAGCTCCCAGGGCTGGATTTCCTCTGCACAGAGAAACTCCCTCAACTCAGTGCCATGAATGGAAAATTAGGAGAGCAGCACTTGTGCCTCCCAAAGAGCTCTGTGTGAATATCACCATTTTTCCCAGCAGTGCTAAGAGACGTTCATCTGTTGTAGAGGTGGCTGTGTACGGTCACTGGGGTAAACAAAACAACCCAAATAAACACAAAAACAGCCCCTGCCTTGCAGGAGAGAGGCAACATGGACAGAATTGCAATCAGAGCAGCTGCAGTAGAGATCTCAACACAGAAAATCCAGCAATGCCACAGGGAGGGTGACGGAGCAAAGTTAATCCTTTTATAAATTAGCTTGTGCTTCCTGCTCTGAATGCTCGGGTTACCCTCTTTGTTTCTAGAAAACATGATTTGGGAGGCTTAGCCTGCACAAACAACTGAGTCAACAAGTCCTGTGCCTGCAGGAAAGAAACAGGACAGGCCTGGTTTGTGCTGATTCATGGCTATTTATTCAAGGTTTAGAGGTATGGCCATAGATCACCAGGATTTAAATTCTTCTCTGAAAGGATAAAAATTTAATTAATTGGTTAATTAAGTCCTTTAGCCACTGTCAGTGAATCATGGCTTAGTAGATTACTTATATGTAAAACACAAATCAGGGACTGCAGGCTCCAGTCTAATCAGAAGAAAGGTCCTGCTGCTCATAGATCTTTCCTCACAGCTGTCATCTGCTTAAAGGATTCATGCAACAATCTAAATTGCAGAAAAAGCAAATAAACCTTAAAAATAAGTCAGGACAGTTTATCACATCTGGGATTGGATACAGCCAAAACACAGCTAAGGTGCAAAGTCTGCATCCTATTTGTGCTAATAATGAATTTGATTTTTTTTTTTTTTTAAGTATATGTCCTTGAGCTTTTTGATACAAGTGGCGGCCTTTAAAAAAGAACCCAAGTGCCTGTTTTACAGAAATATTTGGATGCTTGACATCACTGAAATTCTGAAACACTCAGACTAGAATTTGCCCATGTACTTATATAAAATCTGAGCTTTTGTTCACCTGTTCAGCCACCTGGCATAAAGCCCCCAAAGCAGAAGATGTGAAATTCTGCTTATTTCTTGAGCATTCAATGCCTCAAAAATACTCCAGGGTTCCAGTTTGATTTTCTTTTCATAGTAGGCACTAATCCTCCGAAGATAAACACCTAGAAATTTATGCCATTCACCTGCTTCACTGCATCCCCCTCCAGTCCTGGGGAGATTTGGAGGCACCTTTCAGACACAGCATGCAGGATAACATGAAGGAAGATTAGATATTGATCTGTGGAGCAGCAGTGGGAAAATGGTGGTGCCCTGATCACCTGCATCACATCCTCTGTTTGGAATTTGCCTCACCTAAAAGGGTATTTATTCATTTTGAGACGGTGTCCTGGGTTGCCAGATGTGTGTATTCTATTTGCCATCTGTCAGAGCTGGGGCAGTTCTCTGCTGTTCATGGGGCAGTTTTTCTTTATCTCTCCCACAGCCAATCCTCCCTCCAGGAGATCTCTTCTGTTCATGGCCACTGAGTGTCCCTGCATGGCTGAGAAAATTCCATCATCCCATGGGGAGATGCTCTGCCCAGGGGAGGAGCCAAGCATTCCTACCTGGATACAATCTGACTCCTGCAACACCACAGCAGCCTTTGCCCACTGCATTCCCAGAGGAGCAGCTTTCTTCCCCACTGCATTCCCAGAGGAGCAGCTTTTTTCCCCACTGCATTCCCAGAGGAAGCCCAGGCCCATCTCCAGCAGCTCTGGAGCTCCAGAGGAAAACTCCAGCCTTGTCCAGGATCCTGCTCCAGCAGAAGCACAGCTGGCACTGCAGGAGGGCTGAGCCCCCATGGAATGGGACTGCTGCCACCACCCTGACCCACAGGCTGCCAGGGCCTGCTCTGACTCTGGCAGTGGTGTTTTGTATTACTGCATTCTTATTTTGTTTTTTCCCTAATAAAGAACAGTTATTCCTACTCCCATATCTTTGCCTGAGAGCTCCTTAATTTCAAAATTATGATAATTTGGAGGGAGAGGGTTTACATTTTCCATGTCAAGGGAAGCTCCTGCCTTCCTTAGCAGACGCCTGTCTTTTCAAACCAAGACAGATGGTTTCTCCTCCTCAGGTGATCACTAGGGAAGCTGTTGCTTGGTCTCTGTGCTCCTTATATGAGTGGAAAAGCCCTTTAGAGTGGAGTTTTTTTGATGGTTCAAAGAGCAGAGTTGGTCACTCCATGTCACTGGGCAGTGTCAGAGGTGTTTCTGTGCTATGGCTGGAAGCTCACACACCACACACTCCATAAAAATGGGAAGGGATTGGTTCTGAGATCCCTTTAGTCAGCCTCAGTACCAATAAATACACATCACATGTTTTTTTTTTTTTCTTTTTAAGTAAACCAAGCTAATTTGTAATAGATAAAAACCATGTGCTTCATGCATCTGACAATTCTATTCTTTCATAAAGTTATGAATGTTTTCTTTTAATGAAAGATCTTTGCTGCTCAGCACCAAACTAATAAGGCAGTTCTACATGAGGTGAATATTAAATAATTGCTAAATGACAACTTCAGGCATGATAAGCAAATAAGAGCCTAATCTACTCATTATATAATTATCTTAAAATTATATATGCAGTAATATGGAATTAAAACTGTTCTTACAATTTAAAAATAGGAATTCAAACATGAGAGCCACAGCTATCCCTAGCAAAAAAATTATGCACCATTAACCTGTTCCATATAATCATTTCTACAGGTGCTTTAATGAATTTAAGTGAATGCTTAAACCCTGAAGGAGAAAAGAAAGCATTTCTGAGGCTTGAAATAAAATGTTTTGAAGAAAACTCCCTCAGGTCAGAGTTTAAAGGCTTAAATGAATCGCTAAATGAAGTAAACTCTAGATATTACACCTCTAATGTCTTGGGGTGCATTCTAGACCCAACAGAAAGAGAAGAAGAGAATCATAGAATGGTTTAGGATATAAGAGAATTTATATATTAATATATATAAGAGAACACTAAAAGTGTTGTCTGCAAGTATATGACAAGCTGAGATAAACAATTTGGGAGAGGATTAGTTAAAAAAAAATAATATCCTAGTAGCATGAATTAATTCAGAGAGGAATTTCTGGATCACAAACTTCAGATCTGAAAGGAAAAACATTTCAAATATGTACAAGGACCTGTCAGAACAAGTTCTGGTTTTAACTGCCAAAATATCTGTGATGTCATTTGCATCATGTTCTAGATGTGATTCATTAGTTTTATTGTCATCTGCATCAGGTTTTTATGCCCCAGTGCTGTACCAGCTTTGAACAATTAGAGAAGATCAGGCAGGGACCCAAAGGAAGCAGTGGATGTGAGCATATTTTTATCCACACTCTATAAAACTGGCATCAAAATAATTGACTTTTTACAAAGTGTGAAGTATGTCAGATCCAGCTGGTTCTTCTTTCATGGAAGTGCTCGAGGCCAGGTTGGATGAGGCTTGGAGGAGAATGTGTCCCTGCCCTTGGCAAGGGTTGGAACTGGATGATCTTTAAGGTCCCTTCCAAACAAAACCATTTTGGGATTCTGATTAATGCAGCAAGGAGATTTAACAGGCAGAGAATGACATGATGGCTGAAATTGTCAGGGACTTCTGGAGAACATCCAGATCACCCCATCTCTTCAGAGAAAGGTTGTCCACGTTTTTTTCCAGTTTGATTATGAATATCTCCAGGGATGGTATCGTAGTTGAGAAGGAGACAATGCAAAGCAATACACTCTATTTTCAGAAAGTTTCAAAACTGGTTTTATTCTAGCATGTACGTTTTTTATACATGCTTACAAAACTCATAAATTTACGCTTTACTCATTGGTCACGAGAGACAAAGTGCTCATTAGAACAGACAGTTGCAGGTTTCTCTTATTTATCCTTCTTTCTTTCTTGCTTTCTGTGTCAACGACCTTGGTAGAAAATTCTTTCAGGGGTAAACATGGATCCTCTTATCAAACTTCTCTCTGGCTCACAGAAGTTGCTGTGAAACCTCCTCCACAGGATGGAGGCTACACAACCTCTCTGGACAAACTGTGACTGAACTCTCTGACAGTAAATGTGCTTTGGAAAAATGCTCAGATGGGATTTCCTCTTCTTGCAGCTTGCAGGCTGTTCTTTCTCTTGGTGTTACTGAGAGTACCCTGGCTATGTCTTCTTTCTTCCCCCCACAAGATATTTATCCCCATTAATAAGATGGGGATAAATTCCCTTCTGTTCTTTGTGCTGGCCCAGCTCTCTGGGACTGAGGTTTTAAACACCTTTGTGGAGCTGCAGCAGACTCAGTCGAGGCTGTCCATGCCTGCCCATGCCTGTCTTGCACCTCTAGGCCAGCACAGGGCACAGACCCCAGGAACATCCCAGTGGGGATGAGCAGGGGGAAGGATCTCCTTCCTCCAGCTGCTGCTGGTGCCATTCATAATGCAGCCCAAGGGGCTTGTAATTTACTTTGCTCTGAGGACACACTGCTGTTTCATGGTCACCTGGGACCCCTCGGGGCTTTTCTGCAAAGCTGTTTGACAGCCCACTGCACTGGTTTATTCCTCCCAAGGTGAAGGATCAACATTTCCCTTCAGCGACCTTCATGACAATCCTCTCTGCCCGTTTTCCCAGACCAACAGGGTTCTCTGAAGGGCAAAACAACCACTCCCCCTGGATTTTTATTCTCTCCAAACTTGCAGATGTCCCAGTCATTACGTGGCATCCATCCCAAAATCAACACCTGTGGTACTGCATTACTGACTTGCCTCCTGCCCAACTTCCTGCTGCTGATCACATCCCTTTGATCTCACAATTTCAGCCCATTTTTAGTCCACCTCACTGTATATTTATATTCCATGTTCATGTGGTCATAGTCCATGCATGTTTGCTCCCTGATTTGCTCCTCGATCTGATGAGCTTTCCCAAAAAGTTGCATATCACAAAATAATGGCAACATAGAATAGTGTGGGTTAGAAAGGATCTTAAAGACCATCCAGTTCCAAGCCTCCTGCCATGGGCAGGGACACCTTCCACTATCCCAGGTTGCTCCCAGCCCCATCCAACCTGACCTTGAACACTTCCAGGGATGAGGCAACCAGAACTTCTCTGGGCAACCTGTGCCAGTGTATGTGAAGAATATATGTTAAATGCAGCCTGTGCAGAGCTGAGGATGTACACAGTGAGGCAGAGGCAGGAATACACAGGCTCCTGTTGAGCATTTCCAGTGCTGTAGTGAGCTGTGACTTGCTCTGAGTCAGTCTGCCAGTCACAGGGGTGCAGCTGATGCTCGGACTCATCCCAGTTAATTTTAGCTGCCAACAAGTTTGCTGTCTGTTCTGAGCCAGTCTTTTAGGCTGACTCTGTTGTCAACACACAGAGACAAGTAACCCCAGAGGGCAATTCATCCAGCTTCTCTGCATCAGCTCCAGAGAGACATAATGAAGGGTTGGGATTAGATGCCTAATTATTGGATGGTGAAGGCTAGGGAAGATGAATCCCATCAGAAGAAAAAAAAAAACAAAACAAAACAAACCAGGTAATAGGAAATGTTTTGCAGGCTCCCTGCCAGCTAAGGACTCCTCTCTGCAGTGACACCTGGCCCTGTTCAACTCCTTTCCTCTTCCAAGCAATGTGCAAAAAAGGAAGCAGAAGAAGGGTGTTGCCCTGATTTTTAAAAGTGTTAAGACTTCTTTTATAGTTCTTTTGAAAGTTTTAAAGTTCTCATTAGCCTTCTGATAATGTTTACATATTCGAGAGTCAGAGTTCCCACACAATTTCATGTATAAATAGAATAGTTTAGAATAGTTAAAATAAATAAATAAATAAATAAATAAATAAATAAAATAGTTTATTTGTGGGTGGAGAGAAATGATTGATCTTTATACCAGTGTGGTTGGAGAGGTGGTAATTCCATCCTCCAATCCACGGTCACCTTTGGAATTCTGTAAATACCAGATGTTTGAATAAAACTTGCTCTTTTTCTCTTTTGAACTTACCAAACTTCTGTGTACTCATTTCATGTCCAATAGTAACAGAAGGGAACAATTTGACTTCAATATTTCTGGAGCAGTATTTTCATTCTGCCCGTCCCTGGGCTGAATTGAGAAGGAAGAGCCCTTTGGAGGGGCAGGGAGTGAATAAAGTGGGGTCAGTGTGCCCAGGTTTGTTTGCTCTTCCCTGTGCTGCTGTTTTCTGCTGTCAGCCTGTTCTGTTTGTTTCTTGCATGGGCACAGATTGCATTCCCCTGCTCAATACCAACAAGGCATTTGTGGTGCTGGAATTGTGCAGGGAGAATGTTCAGAGAGCAAAGGGAGTGTAGGTCCAGACAGGGACAAAGAGGCTGACTTAAGGCTCCCTGCTGAACAAAGCCTCGACCTCTGTGCTGTGTTAGCACACATCTAACCCAAGCACTGAGCCATTGGGATTGATACCTGGGTTATGGACCATATCACAGTCATTATCTCAGCAGATTCTGCCCTTCAACCCTTTCACTCCTTAAAAAAAAGGCTTCTACTTTTCATTTCCACAGCCACAACCATTCCTTATGATGTCCAAAGTGAACAAGGGATCCAATTTAATTTGCAGCATAGTAACTTAGCCTTGGTATGATGCATTTATCTAATTTTTTTGCTTCATTTTGACAATAATAATGCAAAGATCACCTCCTACTGCAGCTGCAATTTGTGAGGCATTATAGGGAAATTTAGCTAGGGTATGAAAAATTGGAATAGACTGGGGAAGAAACACTTGATGTGCTAATCATGCCCTGAAGATATGTCAGATATGTCACTAGATGTCAATCAATCCTGTGTTGTGTTGCCCACAGTAGGACCAGCCTTCACACATACAGTGAAAAAGTCATGAAACAAAAACACCAAAAAAAGACCCCAAAACCAAACAAAAAAAAAAAAAAAAAAAAAAAACAACACCAAAAAAAAGAAAAAAACAAAACAAAACAAAACAAAAAAAAAAAACAAAACAAAAAACACCAAAAAAAACCCAAAACAGACAAACCAAAAAAAAACCAAAAACCCAGAGGTTAAGGCAGGGAAGAAGCCACAAAGAGATAAAAAAAAAAACATCCCTGGAGCTTCTCTAAAAGGGAGATCTCCGAGATCTGGTTTTCCCTCCCTGGTGGAGATCCCCTTACTGGCTTCCCTGAACACACTGCAGCAAATGGGTGACTTTTGGAGTAATTTTGGTATTTTTCTTGCTGGATGTGATGCTTTTCTTTGAACACTGGATTGTAGGAGTCATTCCCAAATCGTGTGCAGCACTTCTCAGCCATAACTTGGGTGGTCTTTTTCAAGCCCACATCCCACAGAGCCTGCAGCCAGATTGAAAATCCTGACATAATGCTGGTTCAGATTACAATCCTTCTTTAGCTGTATCACATATCAAACATTTATAAGCATGTTTACAATGCAAATTTCTTTACAAGGCAAACTTATCTTTCCCAACAATCAAAAGAGATTTCCCAGAGGAATTTTTGTTTAGCTGACAATAAGAAAAGCACTCTCATCGACGAGAAAAGCAAACCCACTAAGCTCTTTTCATTGGAATTATATAAACACAGTCCCAAAGAAGATGTACAAGGAGAGAGAAGCCTCTTCACTTACAGTGTGTGAACCTGTGGCTGGAAGCTTTCTACATCTCCACACAGCTGAGAAAAATCCCTCCCTGGAAATCACTGGTGATGCTGATCAGTCCTTTCCTGTGAATGAACCCACTGCAGATACCTGAGATAGGGACATCTACCTTCAGTCAGGAGAATCCCACTCTTGAGTGGCACCATAAAGCAGTGAACAAACTGGATCTTCAGCAGCAAGCACTGCCACAGGCACCTGGAGAAGGCTTTTGGCAGACACATGGTAGGAAGCTCATGGCTCAGAATATCATGGATGGTGGAAATGTGAAGAGTGGATGTGTTCTCACAGCTCTGAAAAATAAAATCAACCTCTTACAGGCTCAAAAACCTGCTGAGGGTAGCTGTATCCCGAAGTTTGATGCCATAGCTTTCCCTGGATTTGCACATTCTTTGGGCATGGTTACCAGCTTTAAGGGCAGAGAAGTATTTAGTTGGATGACAGGTGGACAATCCTTCCAGCCAGAGCCTTCATTTTTTGGAGATATCTCAGGTTTAGCTGGGTGTGTATTCAATTAGTGTCTGTCAGAGGTGGGGCAGTTATCCTCTGCTCACTGGGCAGTTTTCTTTATCTCTCCCACAGCCAATCCTCCCTCCAGGAGATCTCTTCTGTTCATGGCCACTGAGTGTCCCTGCATGGCTGAGAAAATTCCATCATGCCATGGGGAGATGCTGTGCCCAGGGGAGGAGCCAAGCATTCCTACCTGGATACAATCTGACTCCTGCAACACCACAGCAGCCTTTGCCCACTGCATTCCCAGAGGAGCAGCTTTCTTCCCCACTGCATTCCCAGAGGAGCAGCTTTCTGCCCCACTGCATTCCCAGAGGAGCAGCTTTCTTCCCCACTGCATTCCCAGAGGAAGCCCAGGCCCATCTCCAGCAGCCCTGGAGCTTCAGAGGAAAACTCCAGCCTTGTCCAGGATCCTGCTCCAGCAGAAGCACAGCTGGCACTGTAGGAGGGCTGAGCCACCATGGAATGGGACTGCTGCCACCACCCTGACCCACAGGCTGCCAGGGCCTCTTCTCACTCTGGCAGGGGTTTTTTTTTTGTTTGTTTGTTTGGTTTTTTTGTTTGTTTGTTTGTACTATTGCATTTTTATTTTATTTTTTCCCTAATAAAGAGCTGTTATTCCTATTCCCATATCTTTGCCTGAGAGCCTTTTCATTTCAAACTGATAATAATTCAGAGGGAGGGGGTTTACATTCTCTATTTCAAGGAATGCTCCTGCCTTCCTTAGCAGACGCCTGTCTTTTCAAACCAAGACAGGAGAGCATCTTCAACTTCCCATTTGTGTCCCAAACAAGCCTCTACCGACTGAGAAGCACAGGGAGTGTGTGTCCCGCTCATTCCCCTGTCTGATTGTACAACCAGCCCCCACTTGCCTGTGTTAGCACTCAACTCATCTCTCTGATGAGTACAGCTATTAATAGGAGCTCAGGAATAATATTTAAAGCAGACATATCAGCATCTTCAGCAGCCTGATATGTTGGCACAGCAACAGGATTGTGCGAAGGCTACTGATCCATAGTACCTTTAAAAATAAATACACGTTTTGCAGCTGTTTTGTTTTTTATGATTTTTACATTTATTTTTCTTAGCTTGTTTAAAAATTTTAATTATTAAATTTATAAATATGTGTTTTTTATTTTGCGTATTGAACACATGCTCCTTGCTATGAATAAACAATGAAGAAACAAAATACTGAGCACCACTACAGGAAGAGAAATGTTGAGAGCATCATTAGGGCTTGTGGGTCTTATTCCATGTTCATACACACAAAGAAATTGGTCAGATCTATTATTTTCCCCTCCTGTGGTATTCCCAATATAAATTGTGAGACAAAGTTGTGATCTGCAGAAGGAATAGATAAAATTATGATCAAAAGTAGATAAAATTATGATGAGTAGATAAAATTATGATCACCATCCCTTTTGCTGGAAAAGGGAATGAACAAAGGGCACGTGTCTGTCCACTGCTTAACAAGTAGTTTTAAGCAAAAACTGAAGGATTCATACATGGCAAGCTAGAAAAATAACAGCACAGCTATTTTATTAATTGTTATTGAATTGTCACTGCAGAATTCATTTATATTCACTGGAATAATTACTACTAGAGCTGATTTGTCCAAAATCACCTGTTTTACAGTAAGAGAAACTGCCTCCACTCAAAAAAAAAAAAAAAAAAAGTCTCTAAAGTGAACATAAAAGCTGACATATAACTTTCAAGACCTCAAATTTGGGATAAACTGATTCCACCCTACATGTTACATAGTCAAGACAATGAGCCCAAGACTTGTGGGAACTTCTAGACAGCTCCTGAGAGAAGGAAGGACACAGTAGGTGTGGTGACACAGCACTGAGTTCTCAATTAACAAAATAATTGACTTTCTGCCCCCACAGCCAGGCAGGAGGTCATTAGTCAGTGCCTAGAAAGCCATTGATTGATTCAGCCCAACATCCACAGGCACCTTGTAGAGGCAGAAATGAAAAGAACAGCAGGGAGTAGTGCCGGGTTATAAGGCCAAGTTCAAGATTTTGGCTTGCACGGATTGGTTTGGATTTTGGATTAATTTGGTTCCCCTCTCTGTTGGTTTGACTCATCAGCCTGGTGGTAGTGTCTCGAGGTAAAAATAGAAAAGGTGGTGATGCCACCAGAGATCTGAAACTGCCCACGTTGACTGGGAATAAATAAATCCTGACTACTGCCATGACAAGTTCTTTGGGAGAAGCAGACAACTGGGAAACTTTAACTCTGCTTTAAGCAGGACATCAGCCAAAAAACCCCAAAACCCAGACAAAACCCAAAAAACCCCCACCAGCTGATTTCTTACAGATATATCTCCCCTCTTGGACTGCCTTTCCAAAAATTGTTCATATTTTTCATCCCAGTCCCAGAATCAGGCTCAGTCTCATTCCTCTTATCTGGCAAACAAATACTGATTTATCTCCTAGTGCCAAACACTTGTGCCAGTAAGGCAAAGAAGTTTCTAGAATATCTTAAACCACTTTTGGTCTATCTACTGAATGTAAGTATGAGTAGATTTGGTTGTGTCTTTCTTTGTCACACAACAAAGACAGGAATAGAAAGTCAAAGAAGGAAGAGGGACTGAGTCTGATTTCTGTACCAGTTGTTCAAGTATGAACATAAACAAAAGAAATTATGGTGATTGTTCCTTCCAGTTGAGGAAGAAAAGGTTCAAAACAACAATGTCTAGGTTTAGTGCTTAGGGCAGAGCTTCTGAGACTTGCCAAGGAAGATCTGAAGTCCTGAAAGGGACTGGCAATGCAGCACCACTGCCATTCACAAAAAGACAACCTTCAACATCAGCACTCTGGATTGTCAGCTTGGTTTGTTCAAATTTGGAGAGGAAAAGGTTCTGGGGGGACTTTAGAGCCCCTTTGAGGGCCTAAAGGGGTTTAAAGAGAGCTGGAGGGAGACCTGGGACAAGGGTATGGAGTGACAGGTCAAGGGGGAATGGCTTCAAACTGAAGGAGGGCAAGAATAAATGGGATATTGGGAAGAAATTGTTCCCTGGGAGGGTGCTGAGGCCCTGGCACAGGGCGCCAGAGAAGCTGATCCACCTCTGGATCCCTGGAAGTGTCCAAGGCCAAGCTGGACAGGGCTTGGAGCAGCCTGGGACAGTGGAAGATGTCCCTGCCATGGCAGGGTTTGTAACTAGGAACCTTTAAGGTCCCTTCCAACCCAAGTCATTTCATGATTTTGGTGTGCTTTGAAGAAAAACAGCAATTTTCACAACTTGGTCCTGAAAATAATTTCCCACAACAAAAAAACCCAAAAGCATTCTCTTCCACTTTCTTTGGAAGGACGTAGCATAAAAGCATTTTGATGTAGCACTTCTGCATGAATCCCATTAACTTCCTGGCAAACCAATGTGTAGTCATAAAACAAAATTAAAAAAAAAAACAACTTTATGTTTGAATTTCCCATCAACTGCAATGATAGAGGGAAATTCTTTAATTACTACTCCTCTGTGTGATCCTTTTCAGATCACACATTGTCCTTAAATGAAAAAGAGTGAGGAAATATATACTACTACAGCAAGAATAACTTCAAAATTGTATTTTGGAGTGGGGATTATTGTGGTGTCACTACAAGCTCTTTTTTTGGCAAGGAAACTGTGCTTCAAGGAAGCAGCTACCTCTGCCTCAAGATCAGTTAAAGCATTCAGCTGCAGCCCACAGGCACTTAAGAAAATATGTTTTTTTCTTTCCCATTCCCATCTTTGCTGGTTTTCCAGTTGGCAGCTGAAATCTCTAAATAGCTGGGGAGATGATTAGTCTGAACGATGGGACGGAAAGATTTACAAATGAAATAACTGCCCCAAATCTGTGCAGAGCACTGCCAACAGAACTTCTACCACCAGCACTGGGCACAGAAGGGGACGTATCCAAGATAAGATCACGACCTGTTTTACATCATTGTTTCCATCCTAATGAAGCTGCTTATACTGCATGGCTGCTGTTTTTAAGGGTCTCATCTGTGGGGAATGGATTTATAGAAAAATTTTAAAGTTTGACAGAAGGTTTACATACTGTGTATTTGTAGGTAAATTTTGAGATAAGAAATGTTGACATAGAAATGCTATGGAATGGGATAGACATTGTTGAGAGAGAAATTGAATTAGAAACAAGTATTAGAGGCTAGCTTTGTTAATAAGATTAGATATTTTAGAGAAATAGAACTAGAGAAAATAGAGAAAATGAAAAATATATTGTAGTAGAACCCATAAGGAGTAATTTTAGATGATTGGCTTTACGGCATTTTCAGCATGGTGTGGCTAAAGCTGATAGGCCAAGAAACACTGACAGTGTATTGTCATTAGGAAATAGTTGGCTTCTGGTTGTGATGGAGTGAATTATAACATCTGTATTGTCTCACCCTTCTCATGAGACTGAAAATGGAATAAAAGTTTTTAAAACGCCTCTCAGTTGCCCCAGCTGTGGGTCAGAAAAGGGCTTAATCTGACAAATTTTGTAAAAAATGTTAACAAGCATAATTAGCTGTTGACGCCGTTGAGCAGGACGGGAACAAAGAACTCCAGATCAGAAGGCAAAGAAAATGAACTCTCTCCTTTATTTCAAATGTACTGCTCTATATATAGAGAACATCGTGTGGACTAATTTCATTGGTCTTAGAGTAAAAACATTCCACACCATTGGTGTGCAGTGAATGATGCACACTGGCAGAACATATCTATAAACAATGTGAACAACAAGATAGATTGGAGAATTATTTACATTCTTTCCCAACTGCCTCCCAGGCTCTTGCCTGGTCAGAAAACCTTTCTCTTTCTCTCTTGACTGAGCTAAGAATACCCACAAGCTGTTTCACTTCTGTGAGTGCAGAAGTAAAAACTGCACCTGAAAAAGTATTTACAGGCACATGAATACTTTGAAATTTTCTAAAAGATGGGTATTTGGTAATATCTATTTGTTATAGTTGTATAGGGTCTCATCCAAAAAACACTGTCTTCTAAAAAGCCCAGGACCTGGCTCTGTCTTCTCCTACCAGCCTGATTTTTTTTTTTTTTTCCATGTGTGTTTGTAGAAATTCAGCTGCAGGCAGCAGTTTGGTTCCACAACTTGGAAAATCCCATCTCTCTGTGAACTGTTCATGCACCATCCTGCCTTTCCAACAGTGTTGTTGTTGGCCTTGCTCAGACAACTGAGTCAGAAAAAAATTTGCTGTTGGTTTTCACGCTGCCTCTCGTTGTATTGATTTCTCTCCTGTGGTTTGTAAATCGTTCTCCTTTTCCCTGGTTCCCAGGATTGCCTCGCTGCAGGAAGCAAGGCTCTGTTGCAAAGGCCTCTCTGTGCTGCTGTGGCATGCCTCCACTTGGCATTGGCTTTTCAAAAGCTTTTCTCTCTGCTTTCTGAAGACCCACAACAGGTTTTAGTTTCAATTGCCCACTCACAGAGTTTTCTTACAGAAGAAAAAAGGAAAAAAGAAAAAAAAGAAAAAAAAAAAAATAAGGTGATTTCCGAGTATTGAAATCACCTTGCTTGAAAAGCTGCTAAAACCCAAGTGTGCACTGAAGTGTATTTATTGTCTGTTTTATAAATGAAGACAGAGAAGTTCTGGTGTTGTGAGATGAGGTGATTTTTATCAAACTCAGAATCATTCAGAATCGCCTTCAGGTGTTATTAAATTCCTCTATGAATTATTAAATTCCACCACCTCTCCATGTGGTCTTCCCTCAGTGAGATTTGAGAGGTTTCTAACATCTAAATTCAAGACAAAAATCACAACTCAACCAAAACAGAAATATCAAGTTGCAGCATGTGAAAATCTGTATCACTGCATTGCTTTTCTTCTCTTGAATCAAAATTCTTCTCTTGAATCAAAATATTTGGGTATCCCATTGCTATAATGGATCTTTGTGTGCACCTAAACTGGGCTCACTCCCCATTATTTTAAACTTTTAAATACATTTTCTGTATTTGTTTTGTAACAAAAAAAACTGTTGAGCATGTGGCGGATATTTAAACAAAACTGGGAATTAATGAATAGCAAGCAAATACCTCAGCAAATATTGTTTGATTCTCCCTCCAGTCAAATTGGTCTCTATTTCCATTTACATTACACAGGAAGAGTTAGGACTTCCAGCAGCAAGGGTCATTTGGAGATCCTCAAGTCAAAGATATCATTTAAGTCTTGATTTTAAATTGAATGAATTCAAGTCAGAGGAACAAAGAATCTGGAAGATAGCACAGAGTTACAAAAAAAAAAAAAAAAAAAAAAAATAAAAAAGAAGATTATTAATTTTTTAGGTTCCTGAAGTCTTCTGGTTGCTGCATGTCAGAGTAGACAGTCCAAGGGACAAAGGAAAGAATGAACTCTTGCAACTAAATGCAACCTGTCATAGTCAAGGCAAAATTGTTGTTCTGTGAAAAATTCCCAAGTCTTCCAATGCCATTAGACATATTAATAGATTAAGAGAAGCTTAAGGAAAAATGTTAATTAGTTAATGAGATCCCCATCGTTGTGATCTCATTTGTTCATGCTCTGAGTCACCACCAAAATCATGGCTGCTCACACAGCTTTTGGATCATCCATCACCAGTTAAACCCTAATTCACAATTTCCCAGAGTAGATGCATCCTAAATCACCCCTGAAGTCCCTCCTGACGGATGCTGCCACCCAAAACCAACACGCAGCCTTAATCTTCAATCTGCTGTCTGGGAAGACAACAAATATTTACAGAAAACTCTCACATCCTGCCACGTGTGGAGGCTGCAGCAACATCAGTCTCAGCTCAAGACTCAGCAGTGACACAAAAACAGGGCAGGCAGAGCCCATCCAAGCACAGCGTTGGGCAGGGAGGAACAAACCTCCCGAGAAACTTCTGGAGCTCTGCTGGAAGTAAACAGATGTAAATAATTCACTGTGCATTCACGAGCTGCTTTCAAGAAGTGCCTGGGAAAGGGGGAACAAACACCAGCGCAATGCAGCAGCCTACATTTTACCTGATTGAAAAGAAACACGCTCAGCACTGAGTGTCAGTGTGAAGCCTTGCCTTTCACAGTGCCTGTGACAAGCTCATACAAACATTCAATCTAATGGTCCCTGATTAGCAAGCAAAGCTCTTAAGTCTGCCAAGCAATTCTGCAGCCTGGGTTTTCAAAGCCAAAAAAATGGGATTTCTTTTCTGAAGCATGGAAGGAATAGCAACCCCAGGAACACTCCTCTGATGAAAGAAATGAGGCGTTATTTCAGAATCTTGAAAGCAGAACAAACAATTTCATATAATTATGGGGTCATAGAATGGTTTGGGTTGGGAGGGACCCTAAAGATCATCCAGTTCCACCCACCCTGCCATGGGCACGGACACATTCCACTATCCCAGGTTGCCCTGTCCAACCTGGCCTTGGACATTTTCAGGGATCCAGGGGCAGTCACAGCTTCTCTGGGGACCCTGTGCCAGGGCCTCACCACCCTCACAGGAAACAATTTCTTCCCAATATCCAATCTAAACCTGCTCTCTTTCAGTTTAAAGCCTGAGCATGGCCCTTCTCCATTAGAAGAAGGAGTTCAATGTATGTCCTGTGCCTGCAGGCTCCTCCTGTGGGACTCCAGATTCATTATTTATTTAAAATGAGACATACATCAAACAAAATAGACAAGAAGACAAACAGAAGACACAGATTGCACTCCATATTCAGAAAATATTTGAGCTTGGCAGAGTTTCCTGCTCCAACTTACTCCAACCACTGTGCTCAGGCAGGATTAGGTACAGCAGCTGTTCCAGGACAGTGTCCAGGAAGGTTTTAATGTCTCCAAGGATGGGGACTCCAGAACCACTCTGGGAAACCTGTTACAGTCTTAGACCACCCACATAGTTAGGAATCTTTTCTTACATTTAAAAGCAATTTCCTGTATTTCTGTTCGTGCCCATTACATTTTGTCCTGTCACTGAACACCACTGGGAAGAGCTCCACTTCTTCCCTTCCTCCCAACAGAAGTAAGTACACATCCAATCTGAAAGATAATTTCAGAACAAATATTAGAACATATTGCATCCACATTTCTACTTCAAGGGGTTGATTGAGTACACAGGGCTGCAAACAGACACTGCCAGCATGGGAATTCACATTCACAGAGTAATACAGTAACATGATGTTTAAACATAATATTTTATTTATATCCACACAACCAACAAAAATGGTAACACAACCAATATAAATGGTAACAAGACCTGAATTTGTTGCAAGCCCTCACTCACCATGTTGGTTGTTTTTAGCTTTGGGTTTTTCACTAATAAACAGAACAAATGGCAAAGCTCACCAGAAAAACACACAGAAGCTTTAGAGCTTAATTGGCTTCTACATTTGGGTCAGCAAATGTTCCTGCTACAAAGCCAGTGAGGGATTCTTGCAACCTATTCATGTTTCTCACCAGCACAACAGCAGCTAAAAAGATAGGCAACCATGGCTACCGTCATGGGATCAGCAAACTTCTTTTCACAGCTGTAAATATTTGTAGTGGAGCCAATTAGAGGCGGTGTGGTTTTGTCAGCATTGCCTAGGAAACATCAATAGCTGCTCCAAAGAATCCCCCACCTCTCCTGATCCTGCTGGAGTTTATTGAACAGTGCAGTGTCTGGTGGTGCCTCCTCCACACACTGAGCTAGAACTAGGTGAGAAACCAGCTCTGGCAAGGAATAAAGCTGCTCCTGGAGGCACTGAGCTCCTCAGCTCTCTGGTGGGACTATGAAAGCAGCAGGGAGGCAGCTGGGGAAGATCCCAGGCAGTGAGATTCATTTTAAACTAAGTGGAAGATTTCAGGTTCCTTTAGTACATCTTGTTTGTGTCAAAATTCCTGTTCTGAGCAAATGACTTTCAAGGGCATTTGGGCACTGATGCATCTGCTCTCAGGGGAGTTCTACAAGCAAGAGAGCCACGTGCTTAGAAGTCATGGATAAAAGTGGTTGCCTTTTCTTCTGAGTGTAAAAGCAAACCTAGCCTCATAAAACTGGGAAAATTTTAAAGAACTAGCACCTTACATCTTTCTATGCAAGGTCCCCCAAAGCACAAGGCACCTACAAGCAACATCCCTCAGCTACAGATTTTTCAAGACAAAGGAGTCTGCGTGTCCTGTCAGTTTTAAGGAGTATTTACCACATCTAAACATCCTTGACTCACACTGGTCAGGCACTTCACTGATGTTCAGGACAAAATCTAGTTCATGCTATGAAAAGGTGAAGGGTGTAGCACTTGAAGGGGATCAGATGGTAATCCTAAAACTGATTACAGAGTCATAGAATCCAAAAAGCCTTCCAAGATCATTGATTTTCCAAGAGTTAACCCAGTGTTGCCATGTTCACCACTAAACCCTGTCCCCAGGTGCCACATCCAAACACCTTTTGAAGCCTTCCAGGGAAGTTTTATGCCACGTGGATGAGAGGACATTTGAACAATTTCCTATTAGCTACACACTAATATCTCCTCTTTGATTTTTAGCAGCTCTCCAGCTGATTCCCCAGATCCATAACATTTTCTCCTGGTGAACCACTTTAATGTGGAGTATGGCTGCGAGCACACTGATGATGTTGAGTGGCTCTCTTTGTGCTCCATCTCAGTTCTCAGCACTTCCTCTGAAGGTTTTCCTCTTTAAAGAGAACATCACTCATACAAGCTGCCAGGAGAGCAGAGAAATTGGACTGAGGCTCCCCAGAGGAGCCACATTGTTTGTACATTATGGGAATGTGGGTGCATCATGGGCATCTCTGCGTTATAAAGGGCAGCTGAACCCAGGGTAAGTACAGTGCAAAGGCAGAGTGACAACTCTGCCCTGCTACAGCAAATTTTAATGCCAGGCATTCCTCCCTGCCCCACCCAGCCCTGCAGTCAGCAATACTGCAGCTCAGCAGGTACCACAGGTATGGCACGAAAGAAAGAGAGCATGAAAAAATGAGTTAAACCCCCCCCAACTTGTAAAAACATCAAAAAAGCCTTTCTAATTTTCACTGAAGAGGGACAAGTTGTCAAACAGATCTTCCACAAGCATTTTGGAAGCTGGTTAATATCTCTCCATGCCTTTTTCCCGATGCACTGACTGAAAGTTCCCATTTTTTTCCAGTGGGAAGCAGCCAGCAACCAGCAGAGCAGCAGCAGAAGTGCTGAGCTCTCAGTGTGAGAGGGTGAAGGAGCAGGAGCCACAGGCACCCTGCTGACACGTAGGAACACGTCTGCTTTTCCAGAGAAGTGGTGCAGTTGTTTACTGTCAGCTGGGATAACAGGATCATTGCTCAGGCACCCCGGGATGCAAACATCATCCACTTCCATGAACAGAAAGGTGACAGCTCACACTGTGATAACCACCCTGCTACCTCATTTCTCATGCTGTTACATAAATCCTAAGGAGGATAATGGGCAACAGACTTGCTCAAAAGACTAAAAAAATTTCTGGGATGTCAGTGCCTCAGGATTAGGTTAACATATTCTGTAGTCAGGCACATTTGGAGAGAACTGAAAAAAAGATGCCTTCAGATTTACTAGCTTAAATAAAGGCTTGGTGCTATTGGAAATCTCCTGCACACACCCTGGCAATCTGGGAATTCCCATTCACTCAGTTCATGGTCATGGAAGAGCAAATACCTTGGAACAAAATGGAACATGACCTGCTTCATCTGCTAAACCAGTACTGAGCAGTGCTGCCTCAAATCTTGACAAACCAGTGGTTTTTTGGATCACAAAGAGAAAACAGTCAAGAGCCTCATGTACAGTAGCTTTTTGTCCACAGCAGAATATTCAATGACATGGTGGTAAAGCCATTATCAAATCAGAGGTGACAGAATTGCTGGCCCATTTATTCTGCCAATAATTGAGCTCATTACAGATCATGGTGCTGTGCTATCAAATGACTTCATTTTAATAACACTATAAAGAAAACAGAGACCTTATTCCAGTAATTTCAGCCATCTGAAAAGCTTGTGCAGGGAGCATTTTGTACCAAAGGTAACATCCAAAACCATGAGCAAAATTTCATGCTGTCAGAGCCCTGCAGAACAAAGTGAAAGGTAGAAGAACTTGACTTTTAGGGTTATGATCTCACTCTGTCCAGACAGCAGAACCTTAAAATCAGAAGATGGGGGAAGGAATTGCATAATTTACCATCTAAATCCAGGTTTTCACTAACTTCTAATACATTTGATAGATTTGCAGGAGGATTTTGCGCCAGAAAGATCATTTCTCTAATTTTCACTGGGATCTGCATATTCTCACAGATTCCTCTTCCCTTTTGAAAGAAACATCCCAATTAGCAAGGGCTAATGCTCCTCCTCTAATCAGAGCCATGATCTCAACACTAACAATGCAAGGAGCTCTTGGGAAGGTGAGTCATGGAATAATTTAGGTTGGAAAAGACCCTTAAGATCAATCCAAGATTTAACCTAACTCTGCCACGTCCACCACTAAAACAGGTCCCTAAGCACCACATCTACATGTCTTTTAAAGACTTCCAGCGATAGTGAATGGCTTTATCTGTCTGTAGGAGATGATCCTCTTTGGTTCCCTCACACACACACAGGATCATCAAAACTGGGAGACCAACCTCAGTATCACTGCTGAGCAGTGCGTACAGGATTATTTTATTTGCTGCTTTCAAAGGCATTTATTTTTCAGTCAGGGATTCCACAATTCCTATCACCCCATCTTCAGCAGCTCTAACTTGCAACAGAAAAAAAAAAAAAACAGCTGAGCAGTGCGTACAGGATTATT
This sequence comes from Vidua macroura, assembly GCF_024509145.1. Lineage (NCBI taxonomy): Eukaryota > Metazoa > Chordata > Aves > Passeriformes > Viduidae > Vidua > Vidua macroura. The sequence continues at coordinate 3,568,088 of NC_071571.1, forward strand.
TTATTTGCTGCTTTCAAAGGCATTTATTTTTCAGTCAGGGATTCCACAATTCCTATCACCCCATCTTCAGCAGCTCTAACTTGCAACAGAAAAAAAAAAAAACAGCAAACTTTCCCTGGAGGTTGCACTGGTGATACTGGGGTCTCCCAGCTTCCATGACATCCAATTTTGCCATATTGCTGAAAAACACCTGCCTTGCACTAACCCAGACTTTTTAGACAGGAGTCAGCCTGTGGATCACAGCAGGATTCAGATGAACCTGGGAAAAAATATTCTGGAGAGTCAAAACTCAACCAAAGCATGAGCAAACCACTGAGGTGCTATCGCTGCAGAACTGAAGCCACTGGGGCTGGGAAGATCAGACAAGCAGTGCAAGAAGGACAAAAGGTGAGAGAGAATAGATAAATTAAGAGAGAGCTCTAAGTTTGCATAGAATGGGTTTGAAAGCTTGCTGTCATGTGATGTTCAAAGGTGCTCCTGCCTGTGCAGGGTCACAGGTCACACTGAGCCACTGCAGAGCACCACTGGCTCTCTAGGCCAGGCTCTGTGTGCCCAAGCTCCCCTAAAGACCCTTCAGCCAGTTTTATTCCTAATAAAATGCTTCTGAAAGGGTTTCTTTCATGTTTGAATGTCATTCTTTTGTAATTAAGCAAGATCTAACGCCTCCCATGTGCTCTGTTCTCTTTGTGCTTTACAGAGGAGCAGAGCTGGAAGCAGCAAGGGAAAAGAGGGGGCAAACACAGAATGAGATAATCATTTAGGTTGGAAAAGACCTCTAAGACCATCAAGTTCAGTCATTAATCCATCACTGCCTGCACATCACATCAACAACTACATTTCAAGAGGAGAGCCCAGGCCCTCTCAGTTAATGCCACCAATGATTCTGGATTATTTTACGCAAAATGCACCTCTTACTTCACTCATTTCCTGAACATTAGTGAGAAGGAAAAGAAGAAAAGAGATAGAAAAGTAGGGTGCACACTGTAACAGCACTGCCCTTTGTAAAAATACCTCCCACCTCCCTCTGTGACTGTCATTAGAGAGCAGTTTGTGACACAAAAAATTCCCCCCAAGTCTGCTTGCTTGCCTTTCAAAGATAAGGGCTCCATTTCCAAACCTGCCAGTTCCCTCATCCTCAAGAATCTCTCTGCTATAATCACTCTATTCTCCAGACTTGAATTTTCTTAAAATAATAGGCAGAAATATCACAGATGCTCTTACAATCTTTTTTTTTCCCTTGTAATTTTGATATTCTCTATTTCATTTTTCAAAGTCTTATAAAAATTATAATGCTGGGTAAAATGATGTGACCCCACTGTACACAGGAGGACAGACTAGAGGCTGTTAATTCTCCCCCTCAGGCTCTAAAAACATTGAAGACTAAGAGCAAGCTCAGAAGCTGGCTAATGATTTAATTTTAGGCTTCTTGAGGGCTGGTTCATGTATTGAAACTTGAATTTATATCAGGTCTGTTCTTAAGAGAGTTGAGAGGTAGAAGAACAGGGGCATCTCCACTGTCTTGAAGCAAAATGAACAAATTACAGAAAAAGTTTTCTTACAGTCTACTTTAGTTTGAACTATATTCAGGTTTTGGTGGGTAAGAACTATAAAATAAAGGCCACTCTGAACACACCACCTTGCTGAGTCCTGCTGCAGTTTGATTTCCTCATGTGCATCTCTACCTGGGGCTCTTCCATGCTACTGATTCACACAACTTGTGTGAATACAAGGAGCTTGATCTCATCTTCATTCAGCACCAATCACAAGCAATAACACTCCTTTAAAGTAATTTTCTCCATCAGTGATCTCCCACAAGCAGTTTCTTAAAGATAATTTTCAAATAGTGGGATAATAAATGCTCCTTCCACAGCACATGGACATCAAATTCCTGCTATCAAAGGCTTTATATTTCCATATTTCCATGTTGATATAATATCATGGGTCCTGCAAAAAGGCAGTAAATACTGGTACAAAATTTATCTTCCAAATTCTCTCTCATTCAACAGCTTTGTCCTCCAAGATACACTTTAACTCTCCTGTAAGCCTTTTTCAGAGCGGGAATATATGGATAAGTGAACAATTGGATTTAAATTATGCACAACTCAGTTATAAGTGCAACCTGTTCTCCTCCACGAATGAAGTGGTGTTTTTCTGGACTCAGTAAAATCAGTGTTTCAAGGGCACTGATGATCCTGGTTCCTACTCCTTCAGAGGCAGTGAAACCAAGCTGCTGCTCCTCTCTCAGCTTCGGGAGGAAATCATTTTGGTTTGTGTGCTGCTCCACATCTCTATCCACATCTCTGTGGATAGGAAATATGGGGTTCCAGAGGGTAATAGAGAAGGTCCAGGATCTACTACACCTGCCTGGATCTATTCTTCAAGGAAAAGAACAGCAAAAAAAAAAAAAAAATTATTTCCAAGGTACTGCATATATATAAAAATATATAAATCTTTGCATGGTGTGATTCTTGGAGCTGACCTGTACAGGGCCAGCAGTTGGCCTGTGATGATCCTGGTGGGTTTCTTCCAGCTCAGGATATTCCCTGATAGGTAGGAGACAGCAAACCAAAGAGAGGGGGATCCTACAAGCATGAGGATGCTCCTCCCATGGACCTGCATTTCATATTCTCTGCTCACCACACACTGCTTGGACGTGGTGCTAAGACTAGAAAAGACTTCTCTCCCTCATGGAATTCTCTACTTGTTAGAAAGCCTTGAGAACAACCTTGCAGACAGCCAGGAATCATCTCCTGGAAAATTACACTGCAGATATTCCTCCAGTACTTTTATTTTTCATCAGCTCCATTTGAAACTTTGTGCTGTGCTGTAATGGCTTTCATGGTTCATTATTCCATCCAGTTGTACAGCGCACTGAATCCCATAATAACAACTCCCAACACTTCAAAATTTACTTGTTCTCCTTGTCATGTCTAATGGCTTTTTTAGATTGCTAGTTAATAATAATCCTAGGCAACAGCATAAATATTCTCACAAAAAGAAAAAAATAAAGAAAGTAAAAGACCATGTTTTCACTCCATACTCAGTGTTCAGACTGTGCATCTTTCTTTCCCCCTGTGATTTCAAGGCATTTGAAGTTTACTGACCCCGTTAGCACAGCTCTGCTGGGAGCCACACTTTAAAAGTGAAAATATCTAACTGCACATATCAATTCCACAGCACACGGGTGTTCTGAAAAGCTGAATTAGCTTTGGGGAAAAGTTAACCTTGTCACTGCAGAGTGACAAAGCAAAAACTCTCTGGTTAAGCTCAGCACAGGCTCTGTCACCCTCCTCTAGCAGGGGAAGGCAGAGGCTGTCAGTTGGGAAATTGGAAGAAAAACAAAGTGCTTGCAGAAGGAGAAGCTGAATGACAATCAATCAAGAGCTGAGCAAGGGGAGTCAGGATGGGAACAGCAAAAAATTGCCATGAGGAGAAAATGGGAAAAATATACACTGGGATGCAAAGCAGGGGTGAACTGGAATGAAGAATGCAAAGAGATTCATTTATACCTTGGCCAAAAAAAAAAAAAAAAAAGTGAGCTCTTACTCTGAGCACAGCGTGGCAGAGAGACTGATCCATACCCAGCACACAAACCTTTGAAAAGAGCAAGTGTTGCAGGAGCTGCCAACAGATTTTCCTCTGCATATGCTGTTTTTTTTGTGGCTGAGGATGCCAGCTCAAGAGGAGGGTTGGGAGATGAAGATTTCGCTTCTGTGCTCGCTTGGAGATGAGGGAAGAAGCTGTGGAAAATTCCTCAGCTCACAGGAATGGCTATTGTCATAGTTAGAATTAGGATTAATGCTCACCTGGCCCTCACCCTTCAGCTCTGTCTCATTCTTTGCTGTCCCACGTAGCCCCAGGTTTGCCAAAAGCATCCAGTCACTGCTGCCACAGGAATAATCTCCAGTCCATCAAGGCTGATCTGGAAGAATATAATTTATAATGTACTGACTGTGGCATTGATCTGCTGCTTCAGTGAGCCACAGGAAGAAAATGGGAGAAGAAAAAGGTGATTTGTGGAAGCTGGTTTCTGAAAGACAAAAAAAATAAAGAAAAATAAAAATAATCAAATAAAATCAAGTCACTCTGGGACCCCAGAATATTCATGTCAAATGGCAAGTGCATGTTCCAAGACAGCTATGTCTCCTAGGGCTGGATTTCTGCCCCTTAAGTGAAGAAATGTTTAAAATACAGAGTTTCTCAAAGAAATGAAAGAGATTTTTACTCCAGTCAGGCAAGCAGAGCCAGTGGCAGGCTGGATATAAGCCAGAATTAAAATCTATCATGTTTTCTTTGTGAGAAGCTCCTCAGTGACACTTCAAACACAAGAGGTGACCTGATTTTCCTCCCAAAATCATTCACATCTCTCGAGCAATGTCACCTCTAGAGAAGGCACATCAGTGCCTACATCCTGGAAAAATATTGGAGCATTGGGTGTGGTTTATTTCTTTCATATGGGGCTAAGTTTTGGGTTTGTGCTGGAAATGGTGTGGTTAATTCTGGGATGTTTTTGTTACGGCAGAGCAGAGCTTGGACAGAGCCTTTTGTGCCTCTCACCCACCCCACCAGAGATGGGGCTGGGGGTGCACAGGGAATTGGGAGGGGAAAGAGCTGGCACAGCTGACCCCAACTGATCCAAGGGATTTCCAAGCCATGTGGCATCATGCTCAGCACTAAAACTCAGGGAAAGGTTGTCCAGGGATAACTGCCTGGGGACTGGCTGGGTTGGTTGGTTTTTATGCAACAGTTGGTTTTCATGCAACATGATTTTGGTACTTCTGGCACAGACTGTGAGGTCTCAGTGGCCATGTTCAATGGTTCATAAGCAAGAAAGAAACTTTCACACTTTCTGTCTGAAAGTTTCCTTCTTTCCATGAGCTCCTCTGTGCTTCACCTCAAGGAATGTGATCCTGCCAAGAGAGTGGCACATGGGAAAAAACTGATGCTGCTTAAAAGCTTTAAAAAAAGAAGTGACAGTGATAAACAACAAGAACCAGACTTGACAAAGACATAAAATGTGCTTTACTGTGGGGCTGGATGGAAAAGATTTTGTATATGTGCAGCAGTTTCATTCCCCATAAGACAGAGAGTGAAAACATCACTGTAAACTCTAATTGAAGTGACGGCTGTAGTTGAACCACGTGTTGTGCATTTACAGGTGTGAAAAATACAGGAATTAATACTCACACCAGGCTTGTGACAAATGCCAGTGCGGAAATATGTGGCAGCACATTTCTCTCTCTCAGGATTTTTCATAGAGGTGTACAGAGAGAAAGAAAGAGAAAACAATTTCTGTTTCTGCTCCTTGTTTTTCCCATGTGGAATGCGTTTGGAGAATTGTTTACCTGGGGTGATTGCTTGGTTGGATTCTGGTGAGGATTGTTTGAGCCTGATGGCCAATCCAACCCACCTGTGGCTGGACTCTCAGAGAGGGTCACGAGTTGTGAGTGAGTTAGATATGGTAGTTAGAAAAGTAGGTTTGTAGTTTTAGTATCTCCTTTAAATAGTATATTAATGTATTATAGTATAGTTATAATAAAGAAATCATTCAACCTTCTGAACTGATGTTGGACATCATCATTCTTCTCATTGGGTTCACCTGCATTTTACAATAGAAATATGCAAGATATGTAGCACGGGGTGTCCCTACAGGAATTCTCTGCGGAGGTATTGGATGTTACACAAATCTGTACAACAACAAAGGTACCTTTTCAAGAAGTCCAAGAACTGAAGAGAGATTTCCTCTCTTAAAGAGGAAGGGTGAATCTGTACCAAAGCACAGAATGGCCGGGTTTGAGGAGACCTTTAAAGATCATTCAGTTCCATTCCCCTGCCACAGTCAGCATAAAATCAGGCTGCTCAAGGCTCCAAAAAGCCTAGCCTTGAAAACTTCCAGAGATGGGGCATCCACAGGGTTAACAGGCAGTGCCTCACCACCCTCATATTGAATTTATTTGTTATAACTAATCTAAGGCATGAGCAAGGGGCAGAGGAGTCACTGAGCTCAGTTGGACCCTAGGACTTTAAAAAGCCAAGATTGCTGTTCCATTCCTGCACAGGCCATTGTAAGAGTTGCACTCGATGGTTCTTGTGTCCCTTCCAGCTCAGAATATTCTGTGATTCTGTCAAAATTTTGTAATGCACATATAGACTTAGAGGACAAATAATAAATAGATAAATTCTTTATTTTCCAGGGTTGTTTTCCTGTCCAGTGAGAACACAGGAGAAAGACTGTCTTTTGTGACTCCTGGATTTAGTGGTTTGAAACTAAATGAGGAGAGACTTAGATTAGAGTCAGTTTTATGGATGTTTTTCAGACACAAGACATTGCAGCCCACATTGCTACTACATTGAAGGAAAACAGCTCTGACACCTTGCAGATTGTGCCATCTGATTTTCTGATTTTCATGGCACAATTCCCTTTGCAAGGAGATTGGCAATGTCTGCAGAACTTTATGTTTTGTAAGGCCTTTATGAGGTTTTTTGGGGGAAAGCAATTGAGGCAATGATGTGAATTTTACATGTAAACTTCTGCATCAGGCTGTAGCCTAGCAACATCAGCAACCCAGCATCCAAAAATTTTATCCAGCACACTGGTGAATTCAGCAAGTCAGACACTGGGGGAGAGTGTGTGGCTGGTGTCAGCTACGTTTTCCTGTAAATTAACTTTGATAGCATCTTTTAAATCCCTTATCCACAAAGAAGAGGCTGTCACAAAGCTGGAAGAAGGTTTACTATTTATCACTGCACTGCTGCACTCCTGGAGTGGAGGAGGACAATTCTTTGTCTTTGGAGCAGTATCACTATTGCTGGAAGCTCCAGATTGGAGAGAGAAACTCCCCAAAAATTTTGGCAGGGAATTTTTAGTGGCTAAACTTTGGCTTCTAAAGTTAAACTGCAGGAGACTGTAAAAAAAAAAAAAAAAAAAAAAGAAAAAAAGAAAATTTTTTTGCCAATGAACTTCCAAGCGGCTGGAAAATAGACCAGGTCAGCAGACTGGAGAGGCAGCCATGAATGGATCAAACTGGTAACTGGTTATGAGCAAGGTTCTTCAGGGATGACACACATCCCACCGGATTAAAATTGCAGCTGGACAGCCCCCAGCATGGGTGGAGCTGTGGAAATTACCTGGAAATGAATAAACCATGACTCCAAGGAGGCTTTAGGTCTCGGGATTGAAAACAGCAGGATAAGAGCTATACAGAGAACTACCCAAGAAATGGACAACAGCTCCATGCATTAAAACAGCAACTTCAGAAAAAAAAAAACAGGACCCAGATGCAAACATCTGTTAACAATAAAAGCTGACAAGATGCATTTATGCATTGCACAAAACATAATCAAGATTCAATCTGCCAGTTTTATTCTCAGCGCTGTTAAGAATTCAAAGTGCATTTTGGTGTACATGATCACGTTGCTTCAAAAAGCATCTGCTTTTCAGCCTTTTGTGCTCCAACAGGTGCATTTCACACCAAATAGAGTCTGTTAACTGTTGTCACCTTTAAGGCTGTAAAAAGATCAGGTGGATAATCTGGCATTCTGAAATATTGCCAACTCTTCATTAGACCACAGGCTATTCCACTTCCTCTTCATTGACCTCACAACACTAGAAACTGGAAGACCAATGTAAATCCCTTTTCTTCTAATTCAAGAAGAAGGTGCAAATAAAAACCATTAACTTTCAGGGATTTTTTTCTGACAGATCTAGTTATGCTAAAGACAGCTTGAGAATCCTTTTGTAACTCCAGATGATCAGAATGCATATTAAAAGGAAGAAAAAAAAATGGAATTGTATTTTCTAAGCCATAACAGCAAACAACATGTAGCTGAAATTAAAAGCAAAATGACGACCATACTAATTTAATACACCTTGAAAATAAACAATAACCTTAATAAACATTAGAAATAAGGAAAGAATGAGTTTAAAAAATTGAAAATGAAGCAAAATTGATAAATGGGATTGTTGCTGTAAATAAATTGCCTATTATAGGTGCAGTACCTGGGGAGAAATAACTCCAGGCATGAGAACAGTTTGGGGCGTGACCTGATGGAGAGCAGGAGAAGGACCTGGGGTCATGGTGGCCAGCAAGTCAATCATGAGCCAACAGTGTGCCCATGTGGAGAAGAAGGTCACTGGGATCCTGGGGCTCATCAGGAGGAGTGATCAGCAGCTGGAGGGAGGTGACCCTGCCCCTCTGCTCTGTCCTGGACCTGTGGCCAATTCTGGGCTCTCCAGGTCAAGACAGGCAAAGAACTCCTGGGAAGGGTCCAGAAGGGGAGAGGATGATGACTGGGGGAGTTGGAGCATCTCTGTATTCCCACTATGAAACAAACTCCCTCCATGAAGGTGATGCCTCAGGTTTCAGCTTTTATGTTTTCAGATTCTGTACTGCTTTAGTGTGTGGGTCTGGGCTTCATATCAGGGGATGGTGAGCTCTCTGCACAGAGCAGGGAGACAAAACAATTCCTGCTCCAGCTGGGCACCAAGGACAAATGATCCAAATCTCAGGCCCAAGAGCACAAACAAGGTGGGCTGGAGAGAGAAAAACAAGCAGGATGGGAGTGCATGGGCTAAAGCTGGAATGGGACAATGAACTGCAAGGTGCAAATGGAGCAGAGCTGATCCCAGTGAGAGCCCCCGGGAGCGCTCGTGCATTTTGGGACCATTTTGGTTGATCTTGGGTGCAGCCCTGGCTGGGCTCTTGTGCTGCCCAAGGTGGATCCATGGAGGAGATCCTTTGAATAAATCCCTGCTTGATTCTTTAGCTCTGTCCAGCCTCTGTTCTAGGTCAGCCTGCACAAGGCATCAAAGGGAATAAAGGCAAGGCCTCCCTGTTTTCCATGTTCTGCATTTTCCCTTTCTGAGAATGTTGCTGTGAGCAACAGAAAAGGAAGGACCTTAATAAAGAGCATTTATTGCAAATGAAAGGAAGCAGCCTCTGGACTTCAAAGGTCATTTTTGGAACAGCTCTGCTTGGGGAGGAGCAGAGTGGAAAACCTCTTCTTCCTGAGCCCTCCAAATACCCAGGCAGGGAAAGGGGAAGGAATAGAAAGAATGTGATCATATGGCAAGAAATGCAGGAAAAGGCTTAATTGGTGAGCAAAAAGAAAAGCAAATGTTTTCATCAGAAGCAAGCTTGTTTATTGTTGGAAAAAAAGGGAGATTTCACACTTTTTACTGTGCCAAAGAACAAAGTCAACTCCATGTCTCCAAAAAGACAATATCCTGTGGGTAAGCTCAGAATCTGCTTGGCTGAAATAATCAAAGTGAAGATCAAATTCCAAGATGGCACTTTGAGTCAGGAAGTTTGTAATATCTGGTGATTCCAGAGATTGCAGATGTCCTCCAGGGGACACTGTGAGCATCAAGAAAGACACTTAGGAGCTCAGTGTGAAGACCCAAATGACAATAACAAGCTGGTGGTTTAAGTTTTGCTATGTTGAAGAAAATTAGAGGCATTAAAGACAATAAATTAGTATTTTCCTCTTGGCCAGGAAGTATAGAGGCTGAAACTCAAGAGCACAATAATGTTTGTAATTTCCTTTTTACAATTCCTTTTTCCCAGCTTGACTCCTTGACTTCTTCAATATTTCTCTGTGTTTGAACTCCTGGCTGGTTTCTAAGGAGCCTTGATTTGGAATTATTTTTAATATTCAAAGCTTTCACATGTCAAACAGGTTTCCTTTTCTTTACTTCTCATTAAAAATCATTATATGAAGAAAGATCATTTTGATCTGTTATGTAGGCATTTTATGAAAAAAAGGGATTAAAGCAGAAAGTGGTTAGAACCACAACAAAATGTTTTACTGAAAGGTACAGATAAGTACTAATTAAATAACTAGGGAATCCATGTGAGTAACTTAAAAGGGAAAGTCTTATTCCAAATATCAGCACAAAAACAGGCAAGAAATTTCCTTCATCCTTAGGAAGATTATCAGGATGTCTGTCATTAACTATGGGTTTGGGAGTGATTTTTAAATGTGAATTTTGATTCAGTTTCTCTCTAGCCCAAAATATTTCAACCAGGAGCTGAGAAATTAAAAAAAAAAAAAAATCTGCACATTAGCACACAGTCCTTAAAACAGTTACTGAAGGAAGCAACCTCAATAAATATTACAGATGATAAAAAATATTAATAACCCTGTACTACCAGAGAAATGTGATGTGTTAACCTCCCATCAGATCTCTCCTAGTTTTGGGTAGGAAAGATGTTTATCTGCTATAGAATTATCTAAGGAAATTTTGAGAAGTGTAAATCTGGACTAAAATTTGCTATTAGGAGTAGGGCAAAAAAAAAAAAAATAAACACAAAAGGAGAGGATGGGAAAAGAACTGCGGGAAAGAAAACCAATAGTGGGAAATGACTGAAGAGGAAAATGGAGAAGAAAAGGTAAAAAATAAGAGCAGCAGAGAAGCACAGAAGAAAATGGAGACTTTTGATGGAAACTTATTGTTCTAATTCAGGAATTGAAAGGTTGCAGCCTAAAATGCCAACATTTCCCTTGCTATCAATATCCAGAATATGATCTATTACTGTAATTTTGCAGTGCTCACTACTCAGTGAATATGGGAATATTTAACTGTCAGCAGTAAATGTCCATATTTGCAGAAAATGCAGGGCAACAGAATAATTATTAGGATGAGTAGAAAATTGGGAAATGACATGGAAGTCAGTGGAGGACACAATTAAATTATATGTTAAAACTATATTAAAATGGATGGGCAAGATCTTCCAAAATAATTGTGAAAAAAAGGTTAAAATAGCAGTGATAATATTATAAGCAAAAAGTAGATGTTATCTCAGAAAAGAAATAAGATGGTTTGGGGCAAATGACAGACTTTTCTACTTTTAATTAAAGCAAAAGGTAGAAGAAATTAATCAGATGCTAAAAACTACTCTTGCCTCAACCAGAAAATTGCTGTACCGTGTCCATTTTCCCTTTGCAGAAAGGACTATGTTTAAAAATCTTATGACAAAGTCCAGAAACGTTTATGATCTAATTTTACAAAGCTGTTAAAAACAATATGAACTTTTGCACTCTCAGAGTTATTAACTCCATCGTGGAAGGTAAACACATTCCTTCCTCTGGAAAGAAAACAATGATGACAAAAATAAAGCTCATGGAAGAGGGGCACCAAACAATTTACAGCATATGAGTCTGGTTTTTAATGTTAAAGGTTTTAGCAAAAGCAATTGCAGGTTAGAGGGATACACAGAAGTCTTATTACCATAGATCAGAGAGGTTATCTTTTTCCTGAAAACTCAAAAAATTGTGGTCAGAAGGTAGGGACTGATTTCATACTATTTTATTAATGTGTGTACACACAGAGAATACAATGTTTTCACATCCATAAAAGCTCCAGGTTTAATTTATTACATCCTTTTGGGCACAAAAAAAAATTTACTTGTCTGAAAAGAAAGGAGATTTCTGTGGATGCCATGTTGGGAGAAAGATTGGCTTCTGTGTTAAATACAAAATATAAATGTTTTGGGGTTTTTTTCCATGAAGATCCTTGAGTTTCCATGCTCACTGAGGGAAATTCCTGAGATTAACACAAAATGAGCAGCAGTGATCCCTGTGGCTGCCTGGGACTGTCTCAGCCATGAACCTCTGGCCATTCCCATCAGTCCCAGACACAAAGGAAAAAGGATTAGTCAGGAAACCAACACAAGCCAGTGTCCATTCCAATGGTGATGCCTTGTGGAGGCTGACCTAGAACAGAGGCTGGACAGAGCTAAAGGATAAAGCAGGGATTTATTCAAAGGATCTCCTCCATGGATCCACCTTGGGCAGCACCAGAGCCCAGCCAGGGCTGCACCCAAGATCAACCAAAATGGTCCCAAAATGCACGAGCGCTCCCGGAGGCTCTCACTGGGATCAGCTCTGCTCCATTTGCACCTTGCAGTTCATTGTCCCATTCCAGCTTTAGCCCATGCACTCCCATCCTGCTTGTTTTTCTCTCTCCAGCCCACGTTGTTTGTGCTCTTGGGCCTGAGATTTGGATCATTTGTCCTTGGTGCCCAGCTGGAGAAGGAATTGTTTTGTCCCCCTGCTCTGTGCAGAGAGCTCACCATCCCCTGATATGAAGCCCAGACCAAGCCCAGACCCACACATGAAAGCAGCACAGAATGTGAAAAATATAAAAGCTCAAACCTGAGGCATCAATGGCAATGCTGCCTTTGTGCCATGCCTGCCTGAAAGCATTACTCCTAAACGTGTAGGGGATGTTCCATCTTCAGAAAAAAATGATGAACAAGGAGAGTTATTAATTCAGAGAGGGTTAATTAGGGGTTAGATGCATTTGCAGTGTGGGTGGGTTGCAAGGCCTGCATTGTGCTGGAGGAGAGTGGAGTCAAGGATTTAATTTTCCATGAACAGTGGCTGTGTGAAGTGGGTGACACATTCTGAGACGATCAAAATGAGCAGGCTTGTGAAGGCTGCCCATGGCATTTCCAAGCTCTACAAAACCTGATGTTTCAGATGTTGTCTTCCAGCTTCTTGCCCTGTTGTGATCTCAGATTTCCCCAGACTGTCCCTCTGATTCCATTTCCTGATTAGACCTGCAGCTCATCTACCTGTGGTGTTTCTCTTTCCTGGACTCTGCCCAGGCTGAGGTGTGAGCCCAGACTGGCTGAAAACACAATAATCACTGGCTATCAAGTCTTTGGAAAGCTGTAGTAGCACCTACCTCAAGCAGTTCTTGTGTATTTCACAATTTAGAGGAATTTTGATTGTCTTTTAATTGTTTTAATGAAACCTTAGCAACGTTATACTAATAAAACTGAATACAAGCATACAGGTTTGGGTATTTTAAAGCAGAAAGTTTATTATCCTCTTCAGAGATGAACAATTAGATAGAAGTTATATTGTCTCTGTAACAAAAATAAATCTCTATTGTCATATTGCATTTTGGTTGGAGTATTCATCCATAGAGGTGTCACATCTCCAAAACTGGAATATTTTTTTCCACCAGAAGGAAAAGGAAAGGAATAGTAGTGAGAACACAAGGCCATCATTTATATATTGGTTTTTAATGTAAACCAAATTTATATCCATGCCAGCATGGGCTGGAGAGCGCTGGGGGGATCAAATGCAGAGATATTTTAGTGTAAACTGGAAACAAATTTTGAAGCTATTGCTGCAGGCAGATGAGAATCATCCTGCAAGAACATGGAAGGGAAACTACAAAAATACAAACTCAGAAGTGTGAGTTTGCCACTGTAGGTAGTAGACTACTGAAACCTCAACAAGCAGCATCATTCATGGTCTCTGATGCTCTGGAGAGAAACTGGTCACTTATTTCAAGATACATTGACTGATTTGCACCATCATGACAAGAACGACTAGGAATTTTTACAGCTCTGTTCCTAAAATTCCCAGCATTCCAAGTCAGCTGCTACTGCCTTGTTCCACTATGAGAAAAGCAGGTCAAGGAAGTGATGTGAGCTCTGATGAGGTCACAGGCAATGGAAAGGAGAACTGCATTGTGCAGTTTTTGTCACATCAGCTGAAGATTTCCTCAGCCTTGCTCTAAAGGAACCCCAAAAACAAATTCAGGATCTCTCATTTTCCTCATATCCACTCGAAGCCTCAAATATTCCTAAGGGATGAAGCTCAGTCATATTCAGGGAAAAGAGCAAACACAAAGCTCCCATGTCTAGGACTGATGATGTTCCTAGTACATGTTCATTATAATTTTCAAGTCAAGTTTATTCAATTATCTTTTAGGGAAAAAAGAGAGACATTAGGAAGACAGACACTGTAAAATACTCAAACTGCACTGGGTGACATTTTTTCTAGCACTCAGGAGAAAATTTTCTCAGATTGACTATGATTTAATAATATTATCTTGTCTCTGTTCATTCACAGGGTGAGCAGGGTGGGTAGGTAAAACAAAGAATTCTCCCCATAAGGAAAAATGATTTGTCCAGACACCAGCAATCTGTCATATCTCACATTCACTGTTCATTTTCCAGCCACTTTGAGCCTGATCTGGGCCACTTCTTCCACCCACACCATGACTGAAAGTTCACACTAATGTCCAGAAGTCAGTTTTTAATACTGGAATATCCCCTCACCCAAACAAGAGAATTTGAATGTTCATTTCAGAACTGATGCGTGACTTGTTTTTATCCCTGCTCAGAAATATAAAGGGTCTCTTCTCCAGTGGCTTCTAAAATCCTCCTCAATTTAAGCAGAAGGGAATCTTTCTTCCCAATGCTCTGTGTCCAAATTATACTTGGAATTAAGATTTCCTTCATGGCAGTAAAAACACCCAAGATCCTGACACCACCAGCCCACTCTCAACCCTGAATTTTGCTAACTCCATCATGCCACACAGAGGCAGCCTTTCTCCCAGTTTCAGGGTACAAAAGGTGAGTCTTGAAAAGCAAGGGATGTTTATTCTCCCATGAAATACAGCCTGCACAAACCTTCCTTTAGAAACTCAGCTCTAGGGGCTGCAACTTGTTTGCATCCATGTTCTGGAAGATTGGAAAGACACAGAGCAGTGCAGTGTTGGATATTTGGTTAGACTTGCCTCTTGTCTCCAAGCCATTGCAGGAAACAAAGCGCAGAAGAGATCACAGGACAAGAGAAATACGATTTTTAAAAAAATATATTTGCTCCATCTGAACTAAATTTATGGTTCACCTTGAGCACAAGCTGATTCTTAGTGTTTCTGTGTCTATACACACAGTCCTTATATTACCTGGAAAGAGAATATTCACTGCACAGCTTTCCAAAGTTGATATGGGAGTAAATCACACAAGACTCCATTTTCTTCATGGTGGAAAAAGGCCCTTCTTTATTCACATAATTCCCTTTTATTCAGTTTTACAGACCCCATGTGTGACTCCAATTGGTCAGTGGTTTTCTTGCCAATTACTTTATTGGTTGGTAACAAGTTGTTATTCTGTATTGATTGGTCACTCAAACTCTTGGTGTCTATGTGCAGGGATAGTTTGTAAAAGATAGTTTTTATTTCTCTATCTAATGGTGTAAAAACAATTTATACAGGTGCCAGTTGTTTTTCACCCAGGAATTGTTAATGATTATGTTAAAGATTGTTATGTTAATGAACTGCTCACACCAGGATTGCTTTCACATGGGAACTTGTAAAGTGTTAGCTTGACAAGGCCAGCCACTGATTCCAGGAGAGCAGGCCTGATTTTATGAAACCTTTCTTTATGATTTTTCTACCTTACTGCAACAAACTAATAGTAATAGCAAATACAGGCACTCTTACCTGAGTCTCTTTCACCTCCTCCACTTCAACTACAAAGAAGCAAAAAATCCCACAAACTCAGTCACCAAACTCTGTCCATTTCCTGGCAATTAATTTCTTTGAAAATAGAAAATTTCAATATATATTTGAAAATTTTTGATTGCTCTGATGCTATTCACCTTGGCTGCTGGTTTACCCCAGATATCATCCAGCCTGTCAGCATCCTTTTCATGCTGTCGGAGCAGATCAGAGGAGCTCACATCAGCCACATTTGCTACTACACCTCAAATGCTGCATCTGCTCCTACAGCCACTTAAGGAATCAGAAAGATAATTCTGCTCATGCACAAACCCCCAGCAGACACAACGCTCAGCAGAGCCCTTCAGGGCTTGGGGAATGGCTGCAAAATCAGCCCAGTGCGGCCTCAAAACAGCAGCAGGAGAACCCTTGGGCCTGAAATGTGCATTAGAGGTTACACTGAACTCTGGCACCCGTGCAAGAGCAGCTTTTCCCTTGGGATAAAGGGATGTTTTCATGGCAGCCTGAGGAGCACTGGATCTCCACATGCTCAGGCAGCTCCAGAGTGCTCAAGACAATGCACAAAGCACAGAGAAATGGCTTTTCACCAACACATTCACGCAGCAAGGATGAAAACCCAAGAGCAAAATGCTTTACTGGTGGAGAGCAGCGATGCTTCAGCCTGTCCCACGTCCACCAAACACACACTGCTACAGGTTCTCACTTTACTTAGAACGGGTTGAAAATTGCTAATAAGAAAATTAAAATTACTGGAGCTTATAAAAATACATTTTTAATGTATTTAAGACTTGTCTCACAGCATCTGTCATGAAATATTTTAGACTCAAGGCCCCTATTTCACTATCTTTATAATGTCTGGATAAAAAAAAAAACAAAAACTCAGATAACTGGGGACTGTGTTTCAAAAATTGTGTATTTGGGGCTTTTTAGTTCCCAAATCTGCTTTAATGAGTAGTATAGGAAAGACAAAGACCTACATCTGCTTCTGATTTGGAAACAGAAGCCTTCAGGCTACTGAAAGTCTACTGAAAAGACAGTGGTAAATAAAACGCCTTTGTTTATATGTAAACAAACAAATATATAAAATATATAAAGCTATAAAATACATTATTTATAGATAAACAAAACAATTTGTTTGTTTTCATGTATAAATATAATATATATTATAATATATATTTAATTTCATGCATATATTTAATTTCACGCACATTTCAAATTTCATGTGCATACATACACATACACACACACACGAGGAAATCATTGAAATATGCAAACTGAAAGTGGAAAGATGTGAAGTCTTTCTAGCTGGAATGAAAGCTCATTCTGAACCAGCTGTTAATGTGAATAAAACCAGGGGCTCATTCAAGTCCTGCCTGAAGCTCAGGTCCCACGTCTCTCCAATATCCTCTTTGTCAAGATCTTCCCCACATTCTGCAGCTCAATGTGATTTATTTGAGGTGTTAGCAGAGCCCTCGAAGCATCTCTTAGGAACTTTTTCAAAGAAGCCAGAAGTCAAGGCAGTGAATAACAAAAGATCATGTCAAAACCTTCACGTTAAACCCAAAACTATCCAGGCTGGATATTATTTGTTATGAGTTTGACCAGGATTTGTGTGGAGGAAGAACACACAAGCACCAGATTCCCTTGGGATTGTTGCTCCAGTGGTTCTGGAGGAGAGCTCCTGTCCTCCATGCCCTTCCAGAGAGCTCAGGGAGAGCATCTGAAGGATTTTGTTCCTCTTGGGCAGCTGAACTCATCAGAGAGGATTTGGGAAAGGCTGGAAGGGAGAGGCTTTGATCTCACCCTGTCTTTGAAGATCCTAACTGCCCTTAGCAGGAGCTCATCTCAGCACAGTAAATCTCAGGCAAGGAATGGTGATTTACAAGATCCTGGCCTGGGGTGAAAAAGAATCCTAGAGGCAAGAAAAAAATGGATCTAAACAGGTAAATTAGCTCCAGCAGCCAGAGAGTTAAAACTAATCCAAAGGAAAAAGGAAGTAACCAATCAAGAACAAATTAGGAATTTATGGATAACTAGACAAGTCCACCTCGACTCAGGATATGGTTCCTACTTAGCCAAACTGAAAATGGAGAAAACTGACAGTAAAACCTCACTTTTACTGTGTATTTACTCAGTAAGATTGTAATTATGGAATCATTGTGGAACTTGTGGAATCCACTGCAACATTTTGGGGATAAAAGGATGAGATGACTGATAGATAATGGGTGCTCAAATTGAAAATCCAGCTACATTTGCAATCTGAATCTCTAAACTGGAGAGGAAAAGCTTTGAAAATGCTGACAAAAGTATTCACAGTGAGATGTGCATCGAGAAACCCAATATACCCTAAGACTGATGTCTTGAAATCTAGAACTGTAATAATATCTCCTCACCAGAAAAAAGGGCCAAATTCTCATTTATTTGCAGAAAAATGATGGGATTTTTTGTTTTGTTTTCTTGGGAATACGTTTAGATGCAAATATTATTCTATTCCTTCCACATTCTTCTCCTTCCTCCTCTAATAAAGTAGTGTTTGCAAAATTAAATTCAGTCATTTTTTTAAACTGACAATTTAAATGAAATAAAGGCACAATTTGAGTAATTAGGGCAGTGTAAAGCACTCACTAGATAACATCCCAGTTATCTACTCAGCACTGACTGTGATTTATCAGGGTTCTCACAGCACAGAGGCCATGGCAGTGCAGCCAAGAACTATCAGGACTTTGGAGCTGCACATTCCCAGTCAAATTCTAAACACAATTCTAAGTTCTGCCAGATCTCAATATTTCATGGCATTTTTTCCTCTCATTTTAATAATCAAACTGGTAAAATCAAAACATTTGCATTTTTTTAAACAGACTTCTCTCTTATTTTGTTCTTAGCTGGAAATTGAAGGGATAAATTCAGCTGTTCAAAAGTACATTTTGACTTGCAGACATCAGTAATGCCATAAAAAGATTAACAGCACCATGGATAGGGCTGGAGGGAAATAAGCTGCAAACACAAAGTTACTGAAGACTCACGACTTAATTGAAAGTGACTTTCTTACAAAATGAATTAGTGACACTGTGTCCTGAGTGATTTACCCAATTTTCACGGAAATAAAAGAAATTTGAGCAAAAATCATATTAAAAATACAGACTCATGATTTTTATCAATTATACAAGTGATTTTAAAGATGAAAAAGATAATTTAAGCCATCTAAGAGACTCTGTTAAGAAACAAATTAATTAGTAAAGCCATGTCTAATCCATACTTGTTTTCTCAGTGAGATGAGCCACAGCACAGGGTTACTTTTCCAGCCTGTTAAGAGCTGTGGAATTTCCTGGGAAGAAGCTCTTCCACTTGGGTGTGCCAAGGCTTTCTACCTTTGTCCTCAGTGGTGTTTCCAGGCTGTGAAAGGCACCCCCACATATTCACAAGCCACGTGGCACCCGAGAACTTCTGAAAGGTGCTGGAGCAGCTGAGCAAGCTGAGCAAAGCTTCTCCAGCTCCTCAACACAAAGGGCAAGTGTTGGGCTCGTTGAAGCATCATCACCCACAAGTGGTACTCAGCCCTTGTGTTTCCCAAAGGCCACATGCTCAAAGAACTGGAATTTCTGGGTTTTTTTGGGTTTTTTTTGGTTTTTTTCCCTTGGAGGTTAGCAGTGGGCTTGTGCTCTCAGATGCCACAATAAGCATGAGGGTGACTTGAACAGTGTAAAGTGTAAAAAGTGGCAGCTGTGTAATTTGTTTAATTTAGTCAGAAGTAAGTCATGACCTCCAAGCCAGGCACTCCCTATTCCATGCTGAGATGTGCTCACTTCCCTGTGAAACTGAGAGCCAGAAATCAGCCCAGCTCTTCTGAAATGCTCCCTTTGAAAGCAGAATAACTGAGATACTTCTAAGTCCTTTCATCTTCAGTGAAAGCTCTAAGTAATTGTCTTTTTTTTTTTTCTCCCCCTCTGGACTGCTGACAGAGATTCAGTTCAGTAGAAGAATAATCTTGCCCAAGTCTTCAAAGACAACATGAGAAGTCCAGTGAAAAATTCTTAATTGGATCTGCTGATTACGGCAGAGGTCAATCACACAGCCACTTTTTGTAGAGCTGGAAAGTTTTTAAGTCAGGTATTCTTTTATAAGCACAGCACTTCAATTTACTGCTCTGTTTCCACTTTAATTGCCAGCATTCTCTTGACATGTTTTCCCTCCAGCCCATGTCTACTTTAACAAGTCCTGCAGCTCTGGAGAAAGAAACTCTGTTGAGCAAAATAATTAGTGTTGAAGAGTCAGTGTTCACACTATGTGCTTTTCAGGAGGTTTTATTTTGAATTATCCTATCCTACTGTCTATTGGCATTTTACATGTTTGTCAGAAGTGCATCTTCCAGTTAATTTGCACCCAAAAGAAATTCAGCTGATTTACTCTGACATGGCTCCATGATGTGAAAAGACAGCATGGGAACCATGGAGCATTGGGAGAGTCTTCTGATCTGTAAATGATGTCTGCTTAAATTTTAGGCAGCTAAAATCTGCTGCTTTTCAAAGTGTAACTGTTTTCCACAAAACATTTCAGATCCACAGGATACAAGATCATCATGACCAACTTGGCAGCAAAAAAGCAACTCACAGCAGCAACTTTCTGCTACCAGAGAGAAGGTAAAAAGTCTGAAAACACAGGGAGGGTGTTGGTCTTCCTCACTCACAGTTATCCTATCAAGCAAAAAAAGAAAGCAAACAGCAAGAGTATGGTCACTATTTTATTCTCTGGTGGGAAACTTGGTATAAGATGAAAATTCCTATTTTATTATTGTTGTGCACCTCAGTCCAAGGAAGTCAGAACACCTTCCAAGTGAAGGCTGGAATTTTCTCGAGCAATTTTGCAAAGCTGCTGCTTTCCAGTTACTGAACTGTGGGGTCCTTTTTTGTCCCTGCAGCTCGGTGCTGCAAGGATTTTAATTTCCAAAGTATGTTCCACTGTCAGAAGCACAAAGTCTGACTGCTTGTATTCATCAAATGACACATTTCATTCACAAAGCTACATTTATGAAATATGCTTTATCCATTAAAAAGGATAAAGGATTATCAACTGATTTCCAAGAACTAAGATGGTCCCTGCAAGTTTTCCTTGAGGAATTACCTTGAGAGTGGTAGCATAGCCTAATCAACAGTTTTTATATATATATATATATATATCCCTATTTTTTTTTTTCTTGGGATGGATGGATTTGTCATCAGGTCCTTGAGGTATTCAAGAGCCAAGAGAACTGATCAGGTTATGAGTTTCCCAGCAGCATGGAATACTGGAATGTCCAGTGGTGACCTCACAGAGCACAGCATCTCTATCAAAGAAGGCCAACATCCCATGCTGCAGGGGTTCAGATGGTCGACATCTAATATCCAATCTGAAGGAGGGGAGGTTTAGATTCAATATGAAGAAATTCCTCCCTGTGAGGGTGGGGAGACACTGGCACAGGGTGCCCAGAGCAGCTGTGGCTGCCCCTGGATCCCTGGAAGTGTCCAAGGCCAGGTTGGACAGGGCTTGGAGCAACCTGGGATAGTGGAAGGTGTCCCTGCCCATGGCAGGGGTGGGGCTGGATGATCTCTAAGGTACCTTTCAACCCAAATAATTCTCTGATTTTACAATCCAGACACTCTAGGAAGACAGATTTTCTTCCCAGCTGCCTTACAAGCGTGTCTTCAAAAAGAAAAATTTACATGCGCCTTTTGAAACATCTGAGAGCGTGCGGAGAGCCTCATTGCAATGATGGGAGCACAAGTTAAGTTTTGTACTGGCTAAACTCACCTGTGTCTATCAGAAGAAAGTCACGTTACCTAAATGTTGGAGCCTCCAAATTTCTAGCAAAGAGGGTTCTGGGAAAGTTTTCTGGAAGGGCCTTTCTCTCTCAGTAGCACCAAAAACCTCCTCCCTGGCTGAGCCAAGCTTTTCCTCACAGTGATCAGAGGCATCACTTTCATTTTTTGGTTGGCCAACTACAATATCCAAACTGACACCATCTTCTCATCTTTTTGCATGATCCTTCTCATTCCATCAAACATCAATCACTTGTCTCCTCCAGTAGCAAGAAAGAAGCCAAATTTAGTTTAAGTGGGAAATTTTGTATAGAGATAGGCAGGAACAAGATATCTGAAAAAGAATTTTAAAATCTGAACTCATACCTCAGAGTTGTCTAAACAAAAGCAAAGGACTTCAGCTGTAGAACCTTGATGTGATTGTTCTCTCCACTCTAGGCACAATCTCCTGGTTTTGCCTTGTACCTGACTTCTCTGTAGCAAGGTGGTCCTAATCAAGAATTGTTCCCTGATTACTCTTAATGAATGTGTTGAATGATTGAGTATCAGCTGACACCTATAACAAGCAAACAGAGGTTTCAAAGTTCTCTTCCAATGGAGCCTTCAGTGCACAATGCCTGGGGTGGTACCAAACAAGTGCACTGACAATTCTGTCTCTTCTAAAATTGCTCACAAACCTGTAGACATTGTTCTTTTCTTTCCAGTTCTCACCAAAATCCCCAACAATGGTCACCCCATGTGGCTACTGCCAGCCATATCCCACCTGCAATGACAACCAGTTATTTTCCTCATTTTCTCTGTGCTCACCCACTCCCCAGTGTCCCTTCTCCATCTGCTTTTTATCATCACACACACTTCCCAAGGACAGAGCCTGTTTTTAGTTCTGGGCACACGCAGCAGGATCACAATCCATGCTGAAGTTTCCCAGGTATTACAGTAATCGACAGCAACAACACCAAACATGGATCACTGGTGAATGAGTCAAGCAGTGCATGTCCTCACAGTGATATTTTGAATATAAATGAAAAGCTTAATGGAGTAGAGAACACATCCAGATTAACAGTGTCAAAAGCAAGTTAATGCTCGTGTGGGATCCAAACCCGTACCATGTTTGACTTTGAAAAGATTAAATTCATCCTCTAACTATCAAGGCTCGCAGCAGACCCCACACTGTCCCTGGGAACACATTGTCAATTTACTGTTCTGACAGATGATCGTGAAGATGAGGAAATGATCCAGAAAAGTGGCATTGATTTTGAAGAGCAGCAAAATTTGCCAGTCATTGCTTGTTGCTAAGCTGCAACAACAACAACAAAAAAAGCCTCCATCAGCTCTCAGCGTGTCAGTCACAAATATCAGTGAGATGTGGTATTTACAGTGTTTTTGCAAGGCCCAGGGAATGACTGAGACTGAATCCTGCACTTAGAGCAATTTGCATGGGACCTTAAATACCAGGAACCTCCTCTCTTGGATTCACCAAGTGAGCTGTGTGATGTTTTTCTTTGAGCAATCGGTGCTTTTCATCTACAGGCTGTGATCCATTTATGAAAATGCAGGGCAGATATTTTAGAGAAAGGGAAATCTACATGGCCTTAACAAGTCTGCAACTTAGACTGCAAGCAGGTGTTTGTCAGACCCTCCTCTTAGGAATCACATGCCCTTTAGAGCATTCAATCTCAACTCCCAGCCTGGAATTTGTTAACTAGAGCTGGACAGTAGAGCCGCAGCCAAAATAAACAATTTTTTATGGCAAGCTTGTGCAAGGAACCAGCCTCAGTGGTCTGTTCTTTCTTCCTTGCTCTAAATATTATTCATCTATAACAAAACCCAGCTGATGACTTTTCCCCACACTCTACATGCCCTCTGAAAATCTGATGTGAGACACACAAATTTCCACACAGAAAATTTCCACTCGCTTTGTGTCCAGGGGAAGGAGAGAGCTGGCACAAAACTTTTAACCCTTTCACAGAAAAATCCCTGGGTAGTAGCAGGGAAGATATGAGATTAAATATTGCACAGCTCCTTTATACCTTTTTATAATTTACACCTTTTTACCCAGCTCTGCAGAGAGTGCCAAGGTCAACAAGTGATTTACCAGTATAATAACATTAATCACATGAATAATATGAATAAACATATAAATCCACAGGTACAAGCTGTTTTGGTTTTTTTTTTTGTTTTTTTTTTTTTTTTTTGACAGACTACATACAAACCCCTTACTATATGTAATAAATACTCTTTGCAATAACTAATGGCTTGCAGAAGCATTTGAAGCATAAAGCTCAGAACAATGGCAGAAAGGCTTCCTTGCACCCCTTCTTTTTTGTTCTTCACACCTCTCACCCCTCATTTTACATACAGTATTTTTTACAGAGGTCAATGATATTGGTAAACAAAGTGTTGAAAATGAAAGGACCTGTCAGGTGATGAAGGAAAATGAAGTACAAACCTGTCAGGTGATTAATTCATTCCTTAAGCACATCAGAGGCTGCACAGGTTATGAGATGACAAAGCATTGTTTTCAGATGTCCTAACATTCAATCAAGAACTCTTTCCTTCCTAATTTCATTCTAAAGTCTCATTTTCCCACTCCTCTTCCAACACTGCCAGATTAAAGGCCACAATTAAAAACCTCCAACTCCCAGAACCACGTTTTTTATAGTAACAAACACAGCTTTTATTATATGCCAAAGGCCTCATTTAAAAATTGCAGAATCAATGAATTGTTTGGTTTGGAAAAGACCGCTAAGACAATCAAATCCAACCATTAACCCAGAACTGACAAGGTCACCACTAAACCTTGTCCCCAACTGGCACATCTTTTACATCCCTCCAGGGATGGTGACTCCATCACTTCCCTGGGCAGTGCCAGTGCTTGACTCCTCTTTTGGTGAGAAATTTTTCATTTTCTCTGCTTTTATCACTGGGAGAAGAGACCAACCCGCACCTGGCTACAACCTCCTTTACGGGAGTTGTAGGGAATGAGAAATAACATGGAGGAAGAGGACCCAGATTCACACAAAAATTACACACATAGTTTGATCTCCGCCCACTGTAGCAATGAATACACCTTGAAATGGAAACAATAGCAAAAAGGAAACAAAAAACAAATCCAAACCCAAAATGAAGCACATCAGCTTGACAAAATTAAGAAAGTTCAAGTCCTGAAGGCAGAATTCTAACAGCATGGAAAAGATTTTTTTTTCTCATAAGAGGATAAAACCAAGCTACCTAAAGAAACAAGCCCAGAACAAATATCATGTATTGCCAACAGATTTTAAATCCTCTCTTCCTTTCCTCCCAGGCACTCTGTGTATCTGCATGAGGCATTTTGCCATCCATCTGCATTGTAAGCAAGAACAAGGAGTTGGGAAGGGATTGTTCCCCTGAAATCAGCACTTTTGAGGTTGCACCTTGAATCCTGTTGGTAGGGAAGACTTGTATTGTTTGTTTATTTGAGACTGATGTCTTTACAAACAATTCCATGGGTGAGGGGATGGTTGTGAACGGCTTTGAAATGGGGCTTAATGTCTTAATATTATAAACTTCAAGCAGCAAATTTGTTACAGAGCCCGGGCAGTTTGACTCCTGAAACAGCCAAATGGGGCCGCACGAGCCTGAGTTCCTAAACTTTGGGG
Organism: Vidua macroura; assembly: GCF_024509145.1. Taxonomy (NCBI): domain Eukaryota; kingdom Metazoa; phylum Chordata; class Aves; order Passeriformes; family Viduidae; genus Vidua; species Vidua macroura. The sequence goes on from NC_071571.1 coordinate 3,592,786, forward strand.
GTAAATAACGTGTTCAAGGGGGGATGTGAGGCAGGCGGGTCGGGAAGGCTGCACCTTCCCGGTACCTGGGCCAGCGGGGGAAGGAAGAGGGCAACGAGCGGCCGGGAGCTTGGGATAAAGGGAGGCTGCGCCCTCCGAAACCTCGAGAGAGAAAACCCCGCGGGGATGTGCCCCAGCGGCCTCGCTCCCTTCACCCGAATAAAGCTGCAGGACTCCTCTGTCTCCTTTATGGACACTGGCTTTTCCCAGCGGGATTTTCCATACACTGGGATCAGTTTGGACCCCTCATGACAAGGACATTGAGGGGCTGGAGCATGTCCAAGGAAGGATTTGGAGCTGGGGAAGGGTCTGGAGCACCAGGAGAGACTGAGGGAGCCTGGAGAAAAGGAGGCTCAGAGGGGACCTTGTGGCTCTGCACAACTCCTGACAGGAGGGGGCACCTGTGGGGTCAGGCTCTGCTCCCAGAGAACAGGGACAGGAGCAGAGGAAATGGCTTCAAGTTGTACCAGGGGAGGTTTAGTTTGGATATTAGGGAAAATTTCTTCTTGGAAAGAGTTGTCAAGCATGGGCACAGGATGTCCAGGGAAGTGGTGCAATCAGCATCCCTGGAAGTGCTCAAGGAATTGTGTGGATGTGGCACTGGGGAGGAGAGCTTAGTGGTGAACGTGGTGGTGCTGGTTAATGGTTGAACTCAATGATCTTCGTGGTCTTTTCCCACCTCAGAGATTCTGTGGTTCTGTGATTCTTGGTTTCTATGAACTGAGGGCAGTTTTTCAGCACTGAATGGGGCCCTCTAAGAGCTGCCCCACTCCCATCACCTGTTTTTCTCCTCCTGCCAGAGCCTTGCCCTTATCTGCATTTCCCCATTCCCCCCTGTCTCTCCACAAGAACTGCACAACTCCAGCACAGGGACAGAGCAGGAGGGAGAGGTGATGAAGCAAGTCAAAACTCTCAGTTGAGCTCAGCAATAAAACTTGCATGAACTTGGAGCCAAAGCTTTTGTTTTGCTTGAAACCAGGAGCGGAAGAGGGACTGAACTCTCCTGCCTTGTTTTTATTGCTGCTCGGAGAGCCAGAAATGTCCACACATCAATAGAATTAAAAAGCAAGATTGTAAGAACCAGATGTTGGGATATTTTTGGATGCAATCATGGATCAGGCCACAGTGCTTAACAGCTCCTGTCCAAAGCTAATTTTTGAGGGAACAGAGCACACATCACGCACATGTTTGCTGGCTCTGTGCTGAGCCCTGCACAGTGCACAGAATGAGAGCTTTTCTCAAAATGGCTTGGCTGGTTGAGTTTTCTTGGTTTAAATCCTCCTATTAAAGCTCACAGAGAATTGTATTTTTACTGCAGAATTATACCAAGAAGCCTGCAAAGGAAATCATTTAGCTATCCAGGAGGTCGATTTCTCGGTTTTGTTCAGTGTTTGGTTTTATTCCTCATAGAGATTACTGCCAGCTTATTTTCTCTTGCTCACTCTGAAGTTTTTAAGATGTTTTCACATAGGGATAACATTCCTGGTATAATTTTTGCTTTCCTTTTTTGAGATGAAAGCAGCATAAAGGACATAAATGTCTCCCTCGTTTCACTCATGAGAAATCACAATGAATTCACCTGTGGTACTCAGCTATCTTGGCAACCCAAAAGTCATGTTGCCACATGGGGACAGATGCACTAGGAGCAGTTTTGCACTTGAGTTATATTTCCTGAACTCTTTATAGCAAAAAAATTCTTCTGGGGCACTAAGGGTGTGGAAGATGGGGAGCTCACCTTGACTTAGGTAAGGAGAACCAGACACTCACATCTCTGCTTAGAAGATGTAGGTTTGGAAAAGAGAGAAAAGAAGGAGAATCAAGGCCAGGTTGGAGGAGGCTTGCAGCAACCTGGGGTAGTGGAAGGTGCCTCTGCCCAGGGCAGGGGGTTGGAACTGGATGGTCTTTAAAGTCTCTCCCAGCCCAAACCACTTTAGGACTCTATGACAGAACAATTTGACCCCAAATGGAACCAGTTCTTAGGGTCCAAGATATCTTGAGCATCGCTGTGTGAAATCTCTCTTCTGCAAAAGTCGTGGCCCCTTTATCACATCTTGAACCACTCAGAAAAGAAATTTCTAAATAACCTGCCCTATTTATCTGCCTGTTATTCAGTCCTGCAGCTCCCACAGAAAATAACCCTGAAATGTTCAACAGTTGGGATTTCCAGACCTCAGCTACTATTGATTCTTGTCCTCCATGGTCCCATATCTTCAGAAGATAAACTTTTTTGTTTGAAGCTTCACTGTGTCCTTTCATCCTTTTTTTTTACATTTTATTTTTTCTCCACATGCTGCTTTAGTAAAATTCCTTTTAAACATCCGTCCTGTGAATGAAGGCTTGATTTTCCCATGTCACATTGGAGAGCACACTGACCCAGAAGAGCTGTCACAAACACTGAGGAGATGACTACAGGCTCCTGCCTGAGGCTGATCAAACTGAATGGAAGATAATAGCTTCAACATGTCAATCATTGAGCCATTAGGACACCAACTGTTGGGCAGAAATTAATGAGCCAGGGTCTAATTTGACATGGATAGAACTGACAAATGTTGTGACCATGGTATCTTAGGGCTAAGAAAAAGAAATACAGCTTGCTACAGGATTCTTTCTTTCCAATCCTTTTTATGCTTTTATTCATAAAGTGACTTGCAAACTGATTTAAGAGCAAAAAAACTAATTTTTGCAGAGAAATTTCAGATCAGGCTGGGCCATTATAAACCCTACAATGAGAGGTAGGTGATGAAAGACCTAATAAACTATTTAATTTCAGGCAGTTGGGTGTTTGCATTAAAGGCCTGAACATATTTCACAATCCAGGGAATGAGGCAGCTGTCCCCAAAGACAAATGCAAAGCATTGCCCCTGATTTACATAAAGTGACAGCAACCCTGACCTAACCTCACCTGCCAATTGCCATCAAAAGGTTCTCCACATCCCCACCATTTGTCTTTCTCCCAAGTGTGTGAATCATGGATCATGAAGATCCATGAGGAGGAGGGAATCATGAGGGATGGTCCCCCATTGGTACCAGCTCCATCCCCATGCCACGCTCTTGCTACACTGAAATTAAAAACAAACTCCCACTAAAGTTTTCCCTGAAAATACAATAAATCAATAAATCAATAAATCAATAAATACTTTTATCCTCTCACCACAGAAGTAGTTTTCTCATGATCCAGAGTTTAATGGATGAGTTGGACTAGAGGCAACAGCAGACCAGTCTGGGATTAGGGGTAGTTGGAAAGACTTTCCTTCCCCCTGGTCCTGAGGTGTCCTGGGAGCTCCACTGGGCTCTCTGAATGCAGAACAGAAATCCTGATTGTTGAAAGGACATAAAGGGTTCCAACACCCTCTGGGACCTCCCCTGTATCCTATATCAAACTGACAGTGATGCTGTGCAGAGCTCTGAGCAATTTAGGGCAAAGCTGTTTCTAATCATCTCTCTCTCTATAACTGGAAAGCACCAGGCAAGAGATATGAATGAGTGAAACCCCATAAAAATCCCAAAGCTGCCCTAGGGGACGCTAAAGATCAGATTCTAAGCACCTCAGTCAGCAGAAAGAGGGCAAACAAAACATTTGCTCCTGAAACAGAGATTATAAACACAGCTTTTATACCAATGGGCTCCTGTTCAAAAACATGAATGAATACCAGAACCTGCCCAAACCAGGGAAAACAGCATTAAAGGATGTGAAATCTGTGTCTACATTATAAATTAGTGACACAAAGGATTCCCCAGCCTTGAGTCTGCTGTGCTTTGAGGTTTCACACTGGATTTTGCTAATAGCTTATGTATCTTCCCTGTGCACCAGTGCTCCAAGGCAGCCTTCACAGATGTGTCATATGGGCTCCCAAACATGTTGTGACTGCAAGGATCTTTATTTTGGCAGGACAGGCCTGGGGAGGGGAGAAGATGCTGCTGGAAGGCAAAATCCAACCCGTTCTCCTGTCAATACACTAATTAACAATTGGCAAGATTATGCTAAATACGACAGATCTTTAATTTTAACAAGATGTTCTTCATTAAGCAGGCTAATCAAACATGAGCAGCACCCTGAGAGAAAGCACAGACAACCAAAGCAACACAACCATCCTCCCCTGCTCCCTTCTCCTTGCCAAGGCAATGCCAATCTTCAGCTCTGGGGATGATGAATTTTCCTCTTCTTTCTCCAGATAATGGGAATGGAAAGGTACAGGAAAACCAGAATAACTAAAGAAGGGAAAAGACTTACCTAGATTTAGTGGGTAATTTACTGATTACAAAGAGGCTTGTGTGAATTAAAAAAAAAAAAAAAAAATAGAGGCAAGAATAGAAAGGTATTTTTTAGTGTGCACAGAGTTTTGCAAAATCTCAAGCACAAAAATAACTTTTTATTCAATTTTTGCCCCTTCCAAATAGGAAAGGAAATGAAAAAAACTCATCCTGAAACAGAAAACTTTCCTTTATAAGTTGAGTGAAACATAACATTTAGATTTCAAGTCCTCTCCATTTTTTTAAATAGTCTTAGAACAAAGCAAGAAAAGTAGCAAAGGATTTGTCCAATCCAAATATTTTGATTAAAATATTTTTATTGTCTTTGTAGTTTGAGTAATGAGATTTCCAGATTCAAGGCAAAACAGTTCTGTGAAATAGATAAATTACATTTTTTTTTGCTGCACAGCCTCTCTGGGAAGCATCTTTAACTCCTTGACTGTCCTCATGGGTGAAATATTTCTCTTTATACCCAATCAGACCCTTTATTGCTTTAACTCATGTTAGTTTTCTCTCATCCTTCAATCAGCACCATTGTTTTCACTATTAATATTCATTTCTGCATCCTCCTGTATTTCACTTATAATTTCTGGTGTCAAAGGACACAAATGATCAAGCCAGAACTGCACTGAAGTTAAATCCATGTGTGCATCAAGTGAAAAAAAAAACACCAAAAAACAAGCCAGGACTTTTCAAAACTCCGCCTAAACTTTATACTGAATCTCAGTTTCTAATCTCAGGAGAGGGAAGAAAACCTGCAGCTGAGATTCTGTCAGTGAGGTTATCAAGAAGTGTGACTGAGATGTGTGAAGGTCACAGCTGTGAAGGGGAGCAATAGCAGGGATAATGCAGCTAATAAGTCAGAAATCCAAATTATTATCAAGCTCCCCCTTGAGCTCAATTCACTCCTGCATTGCCAGGCTTGGTGGTGGAGGCAGGCAAACGAAAGCTGGAAGACACATGGCTTTGCATCTTTCATTTATAAAATATGAACTCAAGGAGATCCCTGAGGGGATTTAGCTCTGCTTCTGCCATGGAATTGTGGGTGTTTATTGGAAACTCTTAAAACACCTCAGAGCTCTGCTCCCTCACCCGTACCACCCCATGGCTGATTTTTCTTTCTATCTCAGCACAAGTTTGGCAAGACCACGGAGGAGAAAGCAGACAAACACCATTAATGTAGTGCCTGTGAGCATGAGACCAGCCTTTTTTTTTCATGCTTAAAGCTATAATACGACAAAATGTTCACAGAGATGCAAGCATGGATTCCCACCTGGTGTCTTTGTGAAGGGGAGTGTCATATCCAGAGAGGTACAGAGTGGACAGGTGATGACAACTCAGACTGGAACTCTACAGTGCTTTGGTGCCTTGTCAAGGCTGACCTAGAACAGAGACTGGACAGAGTTAAAGAATAAAGCAGGGATTTATTTAAAGGCCTCCATGGATCCACCTTGGGCAGCACCAGAGCCCAGCCAGGGCTGCACCCAAGATGAACCAAAATGGTCCCAAAATGCACGAGCGCTCCCGGGGGCTCTCACTGGGATCAGCTCTGCTCCATTTGCACCTTGCAGTTCATTGTCCCATTCCAGCTTTAGCCCAGGCACTCCCATCCTGCTTGTTTTTCTCTCTCCAGCCCACGCTGTTTGTGCTCTTGGGCCTGAGGTTTGGATCATTTGTCCTTGGTGCCCAGCTGGAGAAGGAATTGTTTTGTCTCCCTGCTCTGTGCAGAGAGCTCAGCATCCCCTGATATGAAGCCCAGACCCACACAGTACAGAATCTGAAAAATATAAAAGCTAAAACCTGAGACATCAGCTTCAGCTAATGCTTCAGGTCATCCAACCCATCTTACACCTCCCTCGTTTCCCAGGAGCCTTGTGATACTTGATCTTGGAGTGACTCCAGTGGGATTTCATGGCCATGGATGTCTCTAGTGTTTCTGACCATCTAATACCAAGTTCCTTATCTTTGTGCAGCACTTTGAAGTCTTTTTCTACAAAGCATCAAACCAGGGTGAACTATCTTCCACTGAAGGTTATATTAGGGAGGTTTTACAGAGCTCAGCTGGAGGAGAAGGAGCAAAAAAATAATCCTTAATTCATGAATTTTCACTCTGAGCACAGCAACTCCCTGTTCAAGCTGAAATTTTCATATTCTGTTGTTAAATCCATGGCTCCAGAACCTGGTAGCAATTTGAGTTGCTGTTCTACACAAGTAACCCTTAAATAATCTATCAAGACATTTGCACATCTAGAATGAATGACAGGCTTTCAAGAGAGGAACAGGGAGTTTTAAAAAGTCCTGATTACCTTGTGCTCAGTATCAGCTTTATTCCCTTTGCTTTGTCTCTGTCCCATTCCATCACAAGTGAACAACATCCATTATTAATCCATCTCTTTGGAGCCAGTCCCCGTGTGTCTCTGCCCCCCATTTGATCAGCCATCTGGAAAATGACAGTTTCTTGACAGCTTTAAAACATTTTCCTTTAAGCTGCAGTATTGTTCACATGCAGAGAGTGCATTTGACATGATGAGGGCTTTAGTAGAAGGCTTTGGTAGCAAGTAGGGGGGAAAAACATGTGCACACTGATTAACAAATGCAACAAACCAAAACACAAAACCTCACAAAAAAAACCTAAAACAACCAAAACTAAAAGAAACCCCAAAAAACAAAACAACAAAAACCCCAAACCAAACAACCCCCCCCCCGCCCCAAAACAGAATCATAAGGAAACAAAAAAAAAAAAAACTCCAAATCATCAAACAACAAGCCCAAAAAAGAGATGATGTCCAGTTCCATGACAGTTGTCAACCCAAGAAGTTCTACCTTGATTTCATCTGTTTGCCAACTCCAATCAACCCATACCTTAGGACAACTGGAGCACTGGAATGTGGGATAAAATGTGGGATAAAAGCACTGGAATTGGCCATATAGAAATTTATATAAGTAGCCATTTTTGGGGCAGAGGGAACTGAGGTAGAAGTAGTTTGCTTCTGTCATCTACCAGTCAATACTTGAATAGATTCTAGTTAATGCTGTGATTTATCCAAAGTCTTAACTGCAGATATTTGCCTAAGTGATAACAGTAGCCAGAGGAGAAAAGACTCTTAACTGAGAAGGCAATGAAATTTTATATGACAGCTCCATGTAGGAAAAAGAGACATCTCAGTATTGTTATTTTCTTATAACATGACATTTTGGATGACTTGAGAGAATGAAATTTAGAGTGGGTTTGTCTTTGAACAACAATAATTTTGTGGTGTTGTACAAAAATAAAAGATAAGCTGAAAATTGACCAATGGAAAAAAACATCCTGGAATATTTCAGGATATCAATCTCTGACATAAGTAGAGTTATTGGATTATTTTTTATTTAATATGCATTTTATCCCACATACAAGTTGCACAAAACTTTATTTAAAGCACATGACATCTCTCTGAAATCAAAGCTCTGACAGCAATAATCATAATTAAAAAAAAATACTACAGATTTCAGTATTATTTGCACACTATTAGAAAAATTTCCTGTTTACTGTTAAGTATAAATGCAAGCACACCAGGAAAAACAAATTGAAAAGTAAAGCAGTTGAGCTTGTGTTCAACTCATCTTTCCTAAAGAACCAGCTGGAAGCAAGGCCAGCACTGCAGATCCTCTCTGAAGCCAGGGTAAGGAAGGTAGAGGGAAAGAAAAAGAAAGATAGGAATGTTTTTTACCCTTTGTCTGTAGCAGGAGGGCAATTTGATGATGAGGATTCAAACTTAGGCTTCAGCTGAATGCCTGGAGTTTGCTAGGATTTATCTAAAATTAGGTGCTTATGTCCCAGTGGGGAAGAAGAGGCAGCAGATGGGAAGCGAAACGGGGAGGGAGTTTTGGCAAGACGCACGTCCTTCATGGGAGACACGTATTTTGGGAAGGGACAAAAACGTCCACGCAGAGAATTCCAGGCATGTGGAAGAGCCTACGTGTGAGACTGCACAGAGCCTCAGAGGAGAGGCAGACCCAGCAAGGATCACGTCGTGGAGAGTGGCCTGCTATGGAAAATGCTTTGGAAATGCAAGGCAGGAGAGCAGCGAGTACGAGCTCTCAGAAGTAAAAACAAGGCCTGTTAACGTGACTGCTTTTGTATTTTCTCATTATCTACAAAGGCATGCAAGGATGAGATTTCAGTATCTGACTGTGTTTGTGTTGCTGGTAAAAACATAAAAGGTTTGGGATGTTATATGAGGAGAAGATTTTGGGAAGAGGGGTCTGGGGATCAGTGTTTAGAAGTGCTCTAAAATGTTGAAAGTTGCCATTTCTTAGAAAGCACAGAACACCAACGTAATAAGCACACAGAGAACTGCATAATCATAAAATCACAGAGTGCTTTGGATTGAATGGGACCTTAAATCTCATCCAGTGCCACCCCCTACCATGTCAGGGAAACCTCCCACTATCCCAGGCTATTCCAAGCCCCATCCAACCTGGCCTTGGACACTTCCAGGGATCCAGGGGCAGCCACAGCTTCTCTGGGCACCCTGTGCCAGGGCCTCCCCACCCTCTGAGTAAAGATTTCCTCCCTAACAGCTGATCTAAACTTGCCCCCTGTCAGTTTAAAACAAGAGGAAGTCCATTTCCCTCCTTTTTATGACCCCTTTAAAGTAGTGGAAACATCTCTGGAAACATTCAGGGTCAGGCTGGATTGGGCTCTGAGCAGCCTGGTCTGGTTGAAGATGTCCGTGCTCATTCCAGGGGGTTGGACCAGGTGGTGTTTGGAGGTCCTGAACTGCTTCAGGATTTTTTGAAGGCTCATTTTGAGCATGCCTTTGGGCCAGCACAGGTGAGACAGCCCCGTTTTGGATGCCCTGTGTTAATAATAATGGGTTTAGATCAGCACAACGCAAGAACCAGCAGGGAACAGGGATGCTGGAGGGAAACCTCCCTGGGAGTGGTGCAGCCACAAAGAGAAATGCTTGGATGTACCAGCTGTTAGTGATAAGGAAAAGAAAGAATTGTTTCACAGTTTTAAGGCACATTTTCATCTTAGGGAAGCTAAGCTTAAGCTTTGCAATGTATTACATTCTTGTGGGTTTATCCCTCAGCTCAGTTGCATATTTTTTAATTAAAACATTGCCCAAAATGCCAATAAATCCCTGTTATTTGAGTTCATCTTATCCATTAAAGTGTTGACTTTGGCCCTTAGATATTCTCTTGAATCTTCTCTCCTAAATCAAGATGAAAAGCTGGGAAGATTTTTTTTTTTCACTTCCCAGTACAAGTCCAGTATGTTTTTGGGGGAATATGTTGTCTCAGAGTGCACAGCTAGCTCACAGCCTCCCCTCTGAACCTGAAAGCCTGGCTCAAACTCCGAATAAAAAAACCCTTCTCATTTCCTCATCATTTCAGAGAGTCAAAGCAGCCCCATTTCTCAAAGTTTTCTTGTCTAAAAATATCCCCACACACTCAGTTTGGATTTTCAAGCAAAAACAATATAGTCACAGCTTAGTTCACAGTATTTTAGCCCAGCATTTTTATTTAAGCCCAGCCTGAGATAAACAGAAAATCACAGTGTGGCATCAGGAAAACCAGTGAGCAGATGATGGGTAGGAAAGAGAGGCATTTGGTTGCTTGAAAAATAAGTTTATTTGAGATACATTGCAAAGGGAAAGAGAAGGGAAATTAAACCTAAAGAGGAATAAGGAAAAGAATTTTTTATTTAGCAGCCTAAATCTACATAGCAGTTTAAAGTTTAAAATTGAGCAGGCAGCTCAATTATTACTCTATAGAAAGCTAAAAAGAGAGGTATCTTTAGCTGCTATTTTGAGTCAGAGCTTTTATGTGATGCTAAGAGGCCCCATATTCTATTTATTTCAGTTGGATTCACTTTGTAATTTTTTTTTAACATGGCAGAAAACTCTGTCAGGCACTCAATCTAAAGAACTACATTTCCTTTCAAGACAAATCACCACTACCTGAGCAGATGTAACAGCCCATTTCTTTGTGCTCATCAGTAATATCAGCTGCTCCTTTTCTCCCAGAAAAAGAGGATGGGGAAGAACAGCAGTGCAGAGAAATCAGGAAATATATAAATTCCAGCAGAAATAGCAATGTATGTTTCTATCCCCCTTAAACAGGGGGTACTGAAGGCATTAAAGGCTGCTCCTAATTGCCAAATATTTGTTGTTCCACTCCTATCTAACCCTGAATCAGCTGTGAAGTGTAATAGCAGTATTTTCTCTGCTGTAATATATATTTTGAGGGAAAAAAAAAAAAAAAAAAAAAAAAGAAGAAGATGTTGAGTGTTTGGACATTTCAGACTACATGGCCCCAAGCCATGGTTAAAAAAACCAACCGACTTTTACAGGAATGTATTTCTGGAGAAGAAGGCAGTTTAGCACCTTCTTCTCTTAAGTTATCATTATATGGAGAAGCTCAAAAATGAAATAAAATGTGAATGAGGTTGTGAAATTTTCCCTCTGCTGTCAGAACACAGCCTTGGGCTAGAACTGGCCAAGAGTTCCTTTCCTAGCCAGGCACCTCATTGTTTGCATGGCTTTAGAAAGGGAATTTTTACAGCTGGATGGTGAAGAATGTGCCATTTCTGATGTAGCTCTTGCAGCTGAAACTTGCATCATCCCTGTTGAGTTTTATCTTCTTTTTTTCCAGGGTCAGGATTAAATGCATGAGATGGAATTTCTTGTTGGGACTCAGATGTTTTTTAGTTCTTATCTATGTCACAGTCTCACAGCCCTTCACTCTAACAAACTGAAAATGGAGCCCCATCTCTCTCTCTGCAAGGCCTTTTAAGGATCAACTGTCCAATTAAGAAATGACACCTCAATTGTTTTTACTTTAAACCAAATAACCAACCACCCGTGCCTGCAATGGGGATTTTTTTATCCAATTACACAAAACCACCCAAACCCATGGAGAAGGAGGTGAAGAAGGACCAGCCTCTGCCCTAAAACCTCCATCTTGCTTTCTATCTATTACTGTTTTTTAAACCCTTAAACTCTGAGTTTCCCGCCCTGTGATATCACACACTTCTATCCAAACTCCACCCCCACAATCCCAGTTCTGTCATTCCATTTTGGAAGCTTCTCCACAGCCTGAGGTCAATGCAGTGTTCTCTTGGGGGTCAGTGCCTGGCAGCACAGAAAGTCTGAAATTCTCAGCAGCCAGGGTTCCAACAAATCCCCACTTCCCAGATCTATCACACACACCCAGAATTGCCACATTCCAGCTCCCAGCTGAGGGCCAAGGAGGTCAGAACATCTGAGACATCCAGCGCAACAGAGTGGATCCAAATCTTCACACCAGATAATCCAAAGCATCACTGAGTGAACAGGGAGGTAGGATCTGGTTGCTTTGGGTTGTAGGGATTCAAATTTTCCATCACTGATTATCATGATTATTAATTAGGTAGTAGCTTCTATTTTACTTTTAAATAACCCTGTATGGGGGTTTACCCGGTAACTGAGTAGACACAATCCACAGAGAGAAAAAAAGATCTGCAGAAGGCTTTCACCTAACCTGAAGGTCTTAAACCTACACCAGGATTTAATCTGAGCCATAACTTTGCTCAGCCATGGGTTTCAGCTGCAGACTTTTTTACTCCATGTTGATCAATGTAATGAGAAACCTCATTTCATTTGAATTCTCCTGGGTAAATGCTGTCTCAGAAGGAAGCTTTCACTTCCAGCAACAATCTTTTCAAGCCCTCCAGGTAGATATGGGATAAGTTGGAGTTTAGACAATTTTTAATAGAAAGTCAAATCACTGGCAAGGTATCAAAGCAGCACCTGCCCTTGTTAAAACCAACCTTGACGAATGCTTTAAAGTTGTTCTTTCATTCCCATGCAGTGACAAGCTGACAACAGCCCCAGCCATAAAGAGCAGAAATCTCCCAGCAGATCTTCAGGTCCACACTCAGCTCAAGGGTTCATATTTTCTATTCTCCATGGTGCTGGGGTTCTATTCTGACACACACTATTGATATTTTCAGCCAAGCCAAGTAATTGCTCCTGGATCCACAGGGTTCCTCCCTTCTCAGGCTGTCTCAGTTCTCTCAGTTTAGCTCAGTTTAACAGCTGGGGTCACGCTGTTTCTACAGACAAAGGACAGGTGAGGTGAGGGCATGAGCACTTTCTCTTTGTTAGAGGGGTTGCTGCTTTTTTCATCCAAGCATTTTTTGTACTCTGTGCCCTTTCTGAATCCTCGTGTAGTTTGGCCGAGGATTGAATTTCAATCTTCCTCTCAAATGAAATAAGTATTGCTATAAATAAGGATCTAACTGCCATCCCTGTTTGGCTGTTTATGACCTTCCACTCTAGGGGAGTTTCTCAAAATGCTTTTCCTCTTTCTTGTTGAAACCAGTCCTCTGTGACTCCATGACTCCTTTCCCAGCCCATTTTATTCATTAATCAGAAAGACTGAAAAACTTTTATTTCTCTTCCTTATATTTTCTTCTTGTCTTGAAGTTTCTTATCAGGAGGAGGATGGAATGTGGCAGCAGGACTTGTTTCGGTGTCTTTACCCTCCCTGTTAACCTAAATGTTCACGTGGGGTGTCCACATTGCCCAGAGGACTCAGCCCATTCAGGATCTCATTTTTATAAGCATGGGATTCACCTAGAGAGGAAAAAGAGTGAGATAAACACTCCCAACCCTCTCCTTACACTTTTCTAAGTTGGTAAATGTTGCCTAACTCACTCAACATTTTGTTTGTACTTTAATTTAAGGTTTCTAGTCAGGTCATTTTACAAAAGGGGCATAAAGGGCAGACACGGGGGACTGGGGAGATGCCAGGAATTCAGAAAGTTGCAAGAGATTCACTCTTTTGGTAAAATTTCTTTCATAGAATCACAGAACCATGGAATTGTTTTGGGTGGAAGGGACACTAAAGATCATACAGTTCCACCCCCAGCCATGGGCAGGGACACATTCCACTATCCCAGGCTGCTCCAAGCTCCATCCACCTTGGACACTTCCAGGGATCCAGGGTCAGCCACAGCTGCTCTGGGCCAGAACCCCACCACTCTCACAGGCAAGAATTTCTTCTAATATCCAGTCTTAAACCAGCTCTCTTTAACATTGCCTTGTTTTTTCTATGTTATCTCTCAATGCTCATGCTGGTTTTGGCCAACTTTTAGTTACTTCACTGATGGAGTTTTTCCACAAAAAAGCTGCAAAATTACAAGGTTGTCCTTTCCTAAGTGCTCGACCAAAGGTTTGATTCACCCAGTTCAGCTCGTTCTCACTCCCTTCACAAATGTTTTAATGAGGCAGTGGCAGGGAAAACTGCTTACATAACAAATTGCATAACAAATCTTATCTTTGCCTCAGAAAAGTTGGGTCGCAGCAACCATCTGGGAAATAAAAGCCTGGATCATCTGCCATGCACACACACACACACATATATATTTATATATATATAAATATATGTGTGTGCACATTTGACTCTTACATGAATCACACTCAAAGCTGGACTAAAATGCCACGCCAGCTGAAATCTTCCTCCAAAGCTGTTATTTCTGAATGAAAGCTGTCCCCCTTCAGTGAATGATGCATTTGAGCCACTATAGATATGCAAAGACATCTTGTTTGCACTGTGCAGAATCTTCAAAGCTTTAACTACTCTCATCTCCTGTGCTGCTTCAGCACATGACTCAGAGTAGGTGTCACCAGGACCAGTGGAAGGGAAAATGGGGGGGAAAGTGGAATTTTGATGAAGAGACAGATTCCTGCCTGTTGTCCACTGGATTTGGGAAAGATCTGTGGTGTCATTAAGTTTAGGAGGGCAGGACACAATGCACCAAAATGTGATAATTATAAATTCTGTCACTACCACCATACATAATTTCTCAGGACTTTGAGACAAATACTCATCTCCCAGATAAAAATGAGGTGTAAATGAGTCTTCAAACAGAGAAGTCTTGGCTAAATCACGAGCCAACTGTAGCCCAGGAGGTTCCTTTTGGAGTAAAGTGATGTCTAAGTCAGACTGCTTTCATGGGTGCAAGATGTGTGCACCACCAGATTGCCCATCAAAACATATTTAACATGACCCAGCTGTGGGTACACACTTGTATTCCTTTCAAAATAATCAAAAAACCCTCCCATGATTTAGTATTTACAGCAAATACTGCCTTAAAAACTGAATGGTGTCTGCTGAAGGGTACAGATGGTATTTGAGTTGACCTCAAGACTGTCAGGATATACTGCCCTGTAATTTTCATTGTTCTGTTTTTGGAATAAATTTGAAGTGAAGCTCTGTTTGAGTTGATATTCTTGCTCTGTGAGGTTATGGGTGTTTTGATCTGGCGTCGAGATACCTCTCCTCAGGTTTCCTGTTAAATGGAGCTGTGGTCTAAGGGTGTAAATGATAAAGCATCATTTGCATTACAAACCTTACATGTGGTGTACAATATTTAATATACTTAATATAATATTAACTACCTTATATGAGTAGAAAAAGAGAATATCAGTAATACAGAGATGTGAAATGCCATGAATAATAAGAACTACTTGGAATTGCCAGTAAAAGCAGGAGCAGTTGTAAATCAGAATCGTCATTGACAGGAAATGACGACCTTCTCTACAGTGAATGCAGAAATGTTGATAAAAGATTTCTCAATGAAATGTGAGTATCTGTAAAATTGTGAACTATCAGCTTAGAGCTTTCTTCATCTACAATTTGTATCAATATAAACATTTCCTCTGAGAGCAACATGAGAGGGATCAAAGCATTCGTTTGCAAAACTCTTTCTTGGGAAAAGTGTCATATTTTCCTTTTGTGATCCATTTTCACTTTATGGAATCTCTTACCCTTTGTGCTCCGCTCACTGTGGATTTTTACATACCAAAACTTGGGCCAAACAACTGTTCAAAAGGCTGTCAGAGGAAACAATTATTGCTGAATTAGAGAGTAGGACATTATTTGGTTAAAAAAGTTATATAAAAAGCAGGAAAGTGATGATAGGAATAAATAACTATTTCTCCCAATGGATAACTATTATATTACTATTATATTACTATTATATTATAGAACTATTTCTCCCAATAAATAACTATTTCTCCCAATCCTTCTGAGTGCTCTGCTATAACCTGGGATGGTCAAAATATTTGTAACTGATTTAGAGCAGAAAGGGTGAATGGTGCTGTGACATTTTACTGATGACAGTATTTGATTGAGTAAAGATCAACTACTGCTGGGGGGATTAGAGAAAGGTATTTTGATACCAGTTGGCTTTTGATTGAATAGGAGATGACAAAAATACAGCACAAATAATAACCTCTGAGATCAAAATTTGAGAGTTATAAGGAAAATCATGGAGAACAAAATGAAAGTATCAGCATGGTGCTGATTCATGGACCTTGGGATGTTAAGTTCTCATTTTTCACCTCCATGATTCATGGTTTATGAAAAGAAAGAATACAGGATAACATTGTAATTAGAAAAACTTGGTTAACTTTGAGAGGAATGAAAACTATTTACAATTATTTCCTTGGCCATATAAACTGTGCAAAATTATTTATTTCTATTTCAATGCATAATGCTGTGAAAAAGTGAATGGTTTTAATC
Organism: Vidua macroura; assembly: GCF_024509145.1. Classification (NCBI taxonomy): domain Eukaryota; kingdom Metazoa; phylum Chordata; class Aves; order Passeriformes; family Viduidae; genus Vidua; species Vidua macroura. The sequence goes on from NC_071571.1 coordinate 3,608,635, forward strand.
AATATGGGTTTATTAAATAACTTCCTGTTTCCTTCAGCATTAATAATGTAAAATGTGCAGGTGATTTTATCACTACAGATTCATAAAAAATATTACATATGTCATCGTGTACTTAACTGTAACCTCCTTACAAGGGAAAGAGCCTGACACACAAAATATCTTTTCCAAACATTGCTGTCTTTTGCATTTTTGGCAAAATTCCCAGCAAAAAAACAGAGGATTGGAAGAACCTGGATATAATATACAAAAATGATTGCCTGGAATTCTACCAAGTTCTCTCTCATTAGCAATAATCTCAGTGGCTTTAGCCAACAAGAAAAAAAATCAAAATCTGCTGTTAGAAAGATTTTGAAAAATCCTGGGCAACAGTAAATGAGTGGTTGCCCCTCCTAGAATCTGTTTTTTTTTTATGACCTATTGTCAAAGCAAGGTCATCAGTACAGAAATTAGCATCAAGGTTAACTAAACTTGTCTCGTGTGGTTCAAATTTTGGGCATTTTGCATTGATACACAAGTGCATCCTGCTCCAGACAGGAAGAAAATGAAGAAACAGGCTGGGAGAGCTGGGGGTGTTCACCTGGAGAGGAGAAGGCTCCAGGGAGAGCTCAGAGCCCCTTCCAGTGCCCAAAGGGGCTCCAGGAGAGCTGGAGAGACACTGGAGACAAGGGATGGAGGGACAGGACAAAGGGAAATGGCTTCAAACTGAACAGGGGAACTTGGTTTAGAGTTTAGGAAGAAATTCTTCCCTGTGAAGGTGGTGGATCCCTGGAAGTGCCCAAGGCCAGGTTGGACAGGGCTTGGAGCACTCTGGGATAATGGAAGGTGTCCCTGCTGATGGCAGGGGGTGGCACTGGATGATCTTTAAGATCCCTTGCAACTCAAACCATTCCATGATTCCATGAAGAAACAGCTCCTCATAAGATACTTACAAGTATTTTGTGTGCCCTGATTCATTAGAATGTATATGGCTTCTACATGATTTAGTATTTGCAAGGTAGAGTAAAAAACTCTCATCCTGAGACATGCTGTAAGAACTTGCCATTTTAGGGGGAGACTGTACAGGTAAAACCTTTTGAAACTGAAAATTAATTGTGATATTGGCCACGGGATTCCAGTTTGGATCATCCAAAACCAAAATGGACAGATATTCCTTTTCCCCTTGTACAGAAACCAATGAGAGGAAAGGGAGAGATGAAGAGATGTTTTTCCCCCATTAAATAGTTGGAATTTAAATGTTTTTCACTTTGGCTTTTTTAGTCTTTCAGTCCTTTAAATGCTAATGTCAGAAACATCATCACTGGGGCATGTGACACAGGGAAAAGATTGACTTACAGCTAGGCAAGAGTCCAGCTCCCCAGTAGCATTCTGCCAATTATGTGCACTTTAAATTAAAGGATTTTCTTCTTCTCCCCAGTAGACTTGGGATATTTTGGACTCCCATTTAATTGCCATTCAGGCTGCATTTCATATGTATACATACAGAAGGTATGCAGAAAGGGAAAAAAAAAAAATAACAGCAATTTTGAAGTGACTTCTACCAAAATTTTCTTATGTAACAAAAGCTTTTTTTCACTCCATTTTTTTTTACCATTACTGAAACCTCAGATGAACAAGTCCCTGGGCAGGGTATTCCCAGATCCTAAGATCAAAGCCAGCCCCACACCACGTAGCAGGATGTCTCAACACAAGTTCCAGCAGGCAGCAGGCCATGGAACACTTCTACATATGAGGAAAAAAGAAGTTTACTTTGTCCAGTGTGGTAGTGGTGCACACAATGGTTATTGACAAAATGTGGGATTTATTGATAGTGTTTAGCAAGTGGTTTTGCCTTCAGTGTGTCATGATCATAGAATGGTACTGTAAAGATATAAACTCTAATTATTTAAAAGACTAGCAGCCCTATTTATTTATTTTCAGTGGTGGAGATACTGAAGCTGAAGTCCGGGGGCCTTTCAGAGTTTCCATGGCAACTGGCCACTTTGATGGGTGATTATAGTGGTACCATTTTGGCATCAGGCATGAACTTTGATTGCTATGGCAACGTCACAGCCATAACTTCTATTTCATTCAGCTCATACTTTGTTCCTGAGGAGCCTCTTTGCTTGCTGCTTGTGAGGAAGCTGAGAACTGTGTCAGCTGCATCGGAGAGGAGCTGTTAGGAGCAACACGAAATGGGCTTTCCCAGCTTAAAGAATACCCCACATCAAGGAGCGATTCACTCAGTGCTCTCATTATCCTTGGGAAGGAGCTGAGCTTCTTGGCTGACGTAAATGGAGGTGGCTCCATTAAGGGCAGCAAAGTCTCCTGAATCCAAATTGGGCACCAGGGGAAAAAAAAAAACATTTCTCTGGTTCAATATGCATTGATAGAGGTGAAGAATCCCCTTTGTCTAGTTTGGCATTCAAACAGTGAAATACAAGGAAATGGTAGAGATCAGAGGAAGAGAGGAAGAGTCAAAAACAAAAAAGCAAATAAACAACAACAACAAAAAAAACCTGGAAAAACATGTTTACTAGACAGTTTAGCTTTTTGAAATTCATATCAGCTTGGAGATAAAAAAACAAATTTGTCAATATTTATGTAGTTTTAGCATGAGAAAATTAATGCAGGTTTCTTCAGGTACAACGACAGGAGATTCACCTGAACTGTGGGAATAATAGAGAGATCCTGGGAGGCAGTTACTTCTTACAGGCAATATGGAAGTGAAGGCTTTTTTTTGATTCATACAGAAAAATCAAAAGGATAAATTTCTTCATAGAATTTCTTGTTAAACTCTTATTCTTCACCAAAGGATGTTCCAGAGGTCAACATATACAGAAAACTCTCAAGAAATTTAATATGACAAAGTCCATTGAGGATTATTAATATAAAGACAAAATTTTCTTTCAGGAAGTCTCCAAACTACAATTCACTGGAGGCTGGGAGAGCACAGCAGGGTGATATCACTACACAGCTGAGCTTCTCTCAAACTCTTCCATGAACAAGCACCAGTGCAAGTAGGATGCTGATCTTGGTGAGACTTGGGTTTGGTTACTTGTGACCATCCTCATGCTCTTAGACTCATTAGTCTGTGAAAGGGTAAATAGATAAATAAGGATGTCTTCAGAAAAATCACAGAATGGTTTCTAGGGACCCAGATTAATCTCATCCCAACTCCCCTGCCATGGGCAGGGACATCTTTCACAGGATGAGTTTGCTCAGAGCTCCATCTAACCTGGCCTTGCACACTTCCTGGGATGGGATATCCATGACTTCTCAAGGCAACCTGTTCCACTGCCTCACCACTCTCACAGTAAAAAAAAAAAAAAAAAAAAAAAAATTCTTCATTATGTCAAATGTAAACCTACCTTATTTCAGTTTAAAACCATTTCTCCTTTTCCTGTCACTGTGGGCCTTGTTAAAAAAATCTCTGTCTCCCTTATAAGCTCCCCTTCATTTATGGAATATCTGGAATAAAATTTCCCCAGAGTCTTCCTTTATTCAGGATGAACAACCCCAGTTCTCTCAGTCTCTCATCACAGCAGAGGTGCTCCAGCTCTCTGAGCATCTTTGTGGCCCATTTCAGGATCTGCTTGGACAGTTCCAGGTCTTTCGTGTAGACATGGGGTCATGGGGACCCCAGAACTGGATGTAGGGTCAGCATCCAGAGTTTGGTGCTTAACAAAAAGGGCATTTATACACTGTGAAGCACAGGTGACAGTCTGTAACTCCTGGAGGTGCCACATCTCACAACCAGTCACTCCTGACATCTATTTTGCAGCATTAAGTAAATGCACTGACACACTGATTTTGCTAAAGAATTCACGCACAAAAAGTGATGAGTTGGAATAATTATAATGCTTAAAAGTCTGCTCAGACTTTCTTAATTTATTACATCAGTTTCAGTTTGCACTGCTCAGAAAAAAATGTCTAAATTCATCAGCGAAGAGCAGGACTTTCAATGAGTTGCAAAAGAGAAAAAATAAGCAATAATTTAACAGGCTTGATAATATTACTCATCTGTATCTCAGTGTAGTTATTTCTAGAACTGAACTCACCTCTCCCTGGTACAAGTATGTGAATAAATTGTACCTCTATATAAATAAATAAAGAGATGGCAGCACTGTGTGGGCTGCAGTAAAGGATTATTCATCTACCACACAATGTCTGCCAGATGCTTTGGAGCATTAGATCCACCTGTGTATTTTAGCATCCAAAACTTTAATGTTTACAGGATTTAATCTGTTCTGCTCAGCTCATACTCCAGAGTCCAACACCAATACCTAAAGTGACCTGGAGATATGAAGCTACTTTGAAGTGTTAAAGGTCATCACTACAACCTGAAATGTGCTGAAATCTTTAATTCAATGTGAAATTGGACAAGGAAGATGCTGAAAGTGCAGCTGTGTTGGCCATGGGTGTGTTCTGTATTTATGTCATAGAACCCAGTACCTCAACCTGCTCCTTCACCAACCCCACTGAATTTGAAGAAACAGTTGGTCAGAGACACCCAGGGGTGTTAACTACCCAAAACCTTCAAGCACCTTCAAGCCCTATAGCAGGAGACAAAGTTTTTTGCTAGGACCTAGTCCTCAGTGATGTGAGATCTTTTCAAAATGAAAAGATAGGTAAGAAGATAACAAGTGCTACTGAAAAAACACCTATCTGTTAAGCACAGCAAGAAGAGCACACTTGGTAGAGGGTGCAGGAGAAGGACAAAAACGAAGTGTTCATGCTTACAATCTTTGTTAAAAAAAAAACAAAAACCAAAAAGAGCACAAAAGAGCTAAAATAACACCAAACCCCAAACCATCATGACTAGTTAGAGTTCCAAGAATTCTGCTATTGACAAAACAGTGAAGGACAGAAACCAACGTCACCAAAGTTTGAAGCAATTAATGAATGTCTGGAGTTTCAGCCTTTATTCAACCCCATTTTTTAGTTCTGATAAAAGAAGCTGAATTTTAGCTGGGGAGCTGAAGTACAGCTTCCTTCCAGGAAAGCAAAAGTGGTAATCACACTTAGATCAGTTTGTCACTGATAAAGCTGTGAACCCTTGGCACAAAGACTCTCTATAAGACACTCAGGCATTTTCTCTGCCTCAGGTCAAAGGCTGTTGCCTGATGCTCATCAGTTACTTCACCTCCATGTACTCCATTCTCCCAGCTGTGATAATGGGAATGATGGGATGCCCGTGTGTTATTCACAAGCTTTATGTTTTATGTATGGGAAGAGCTGTCTGTGTTTTTTACTTCCTTACTGGGGCAAAAGAGGTTGATTTTGTTCCTTTCAAAAATACAGGTTTTCAAAGTGACAGATGGCCTCACTATTGTCAGTTGTCAGAGGCTTTTGATCAGCAGTGAAGCAGAAAAAATGTATAATGGATTTTATCAGGTGTGCTCTAAAAAGCCTCAGCAGAGTAAGACTTCTTGATCAAAAGCACAAAGGAAAAATATCACTTTTTTTGGAATGCACGTGTGACTCTTTAAAGACATGAAAAATGTGGGCTGTTCTGCAAAATGAACTTCATCTTTTCAAGAGGAGTACAGATTTGCAATGTTGTGCCTCTTATTGAAGATTATGAAGTGTCAATCAAAAAAAAATTCACTAAAAAAATGCTTCCTTGTCAGGGAAAAACACCTGAGTCAATCATTCCTGCAAATATTCACAGAATGATGGAATGGCTTAGGTTGGAAGGGTCCTTCAAGATCACCACATTCCACCCCTGCCATGGCAGGGACACCTTCCACTGTCCCAGGTTGCTTCAAAACTTATCCAACCTGGCCTTGGGCACTTCCAGGGATCCACAGCTTCCCTGAGCACCCTGTGCCAGGGTCTCCCCACCCTGACAGGGAAGAATTTCTTCCTAATCTCTACTTTAAAGCTATTCACTTTCAGTTTAAAGCCATTAAAGCCATTTACTTTTTTTTTTTTTTTTCCTTTGCTTTGACCTTTCCAACACAGTTTTTGTGCATGATGCTGGTGCCTGGCATGAGGCTGCCATCATCCCCCAAACCGCAGCTCAGGAGATCAGGTTTGTTGGGTATTTCCCACCATGCACTAATTATGAACAGAGCATCAAGAAGAGAAAAGCACACAGCAAATATTTATTGGCTGACACACACTGTGGAGAGCAAGGATCCAGTCTCTACCAAGTGAAAGATTAATGCACTCGTGGCCCTAAAAGTGGCTGCTGGCCCAGTCTGTTTGCCCCTTTGTCCTGTTGATTTGCCATCTTTCAGTTCTCTGTTCCTTCCCTGATGGTTTTAATAGCTGTCATGTCCATTCTTTTGTGTCCTGGAATGCCTACTGGCTCAAAAATTTAACTCCTCTCACATGGCTTTAACACACAGATCTCCTCACACAGCTCAAAATCATGTTTCCATCATCTGCTGCACCAAACTGGGCCAAATGGGATCACACAGATATAACCACGGGCTGTGGGTCACAAGGCTTCTGGAAGAGAAGGGATTTGGGGAGTTTATCCAGCTCTAACTGGACACAGCTCTGACTGAAAAACTGAGTTTCAGACTTTACTATATGTTGGAATAAGAGGCTGAGTGGTTTTCCTCAGTGTTTAGATTACCAGAACCTACAGGAAATGGACTTCAGAAGATTAAAGTTAGTCATGAACAAACAGTTCATCAAAAGAAAACACATTTGAAAGTGAGCCTCTTAATCATCTTTCAAGAACTACAAAACAAAATGAAACAACCAAAAAAAAAAAAAAAAAGTACATAAAGTAGATCAAAAAGAAGAGGGTATTAGTAATTCTCAAAAAGCCAGTTCAGTTTCCACTGAATCTGAAAAATTACATCAATAGAATTTACAATCAGAATAACCCAGGATGATGTTCCAGCAAAGCAACAAACAGCATCTGATCTGATCTGATTCCTCCCATGGATGTGCTCATACATAAATGCAGAAGTGGTGCATAAATCTCTCATGAATGCCTAAAACAGGATTGTTAGCACCCAAACCTAAGCAAAAAATATGTAGAGTGCCTGGCATCTCAGTAGGACCTGTTCAATGCAGCAAGTGAGGAACAGAAAAAACTCCTTACAATCAAGAATTGATTGACTTTTAGGAAGAAATTCTTCCCCTTGAGGGTGGTGAGGCCTTGGCAGAGGTTGCCCAGAGGAGCATTTTACTCACCAAAAAAACAGAGTCCAGAGGAAATTGTCTAAAAAATTAGCAAAACTTGAGGAGAATGACTGAGGACTTAGAAAATTAAGGATCACAAGCACTAAATGAACCCTGTTAGAAGATTAATATATTCCTTCTTTGTGTTTAGGAACTCCTGAGAAGCAGAACACTCGCTCTGCTCTTGCTTGATTCATACATTCCTTTTTTGTTTAGGTGGTTTTTTTTTTTTTTTTTTTTTTTTTTTTGGGAAGTAATTTATGCATTTGTTTAGGTGGGTTTTTTGTTGTTTTGTTTTGTTTGTTTGTTTTTTGTTTTTTTTTTTTTTGGGAAGTAATTTATGCATGACACTAAATATTCTGTGTATAAAGAGAGAATGTCTCAGTCTCATTTTCTTTAAGCAATGAATGGAGAAGATTCATCTTCTGTGGGTCTGGAACAAAACTGAAATATGAAAGAAATTATGAGGAACTAAAAAAAAAAATTAAAAGGGTAAAAATAAAGTTTGTATGCTCAGCTTTTTTAAACCCTGTGGTTCCACTGGCTGGATAATACAGGGACTTGATCCATGCTCATTCATATAAGTAGGTACTGAAGAAAAAACTACCACCCCGGAGCTTCTTGTTGTAATTTCTCTGCCAAAACTTGCTTATCCATAGCTGAATCAGCAGAGATAACAGCTCCACTGTTGCTCCTGTGAAGATTTTGATGACTTACCTCAAAGCTTCCTCATGAGGAATTTATTTGTGGCTCACTGATTCTTGGGTTAGAGCAGAATGCTGTCCTCTGATAAGCAGCCTACAGTGGTAAAAAAAAAAAAAAAAAAAACAAAAAAACAAAACAAACTCCAGGAAAAGGTGAGTTTGTGTTTTAAACCACTGGTGGGAAAGAACAAATGAAAAAAAAAAAAAAAAAAGGGATTTTAATAGATTTATTGGGATAAATTTAGCCATATTGCACTGGAGAGGTCATCAACATAGAATCATTAAACAGCTTGGGATGGAAGGGACCCTGAGGAATATCTAGTTCCAGCTTTTCACCTGGACAAGGATTTACAGTCAGTGGTGATCTGGTTTTTGTGATATTGATGGTTTTCCAGTCTAATATCAGGCTAATCATACCCTGAAATGGTTGTTCTGCTGAGGGAATAATTCAAGTCCAGGTGGCTACGCTGCACTGGAAAATGTTTCCTTTGTGGAGATCTGAAGGAAGATGAACCTCAGCCTTAATGTCCTGATTGACTAATCCAGCAGGAAGGCACTTCCCACCCTGAACAGCCCAGGGAGGTTGTTTTCCCAGGCTGTCAGGGAAATGAACCTCATAATAATGAAAATAAAATAATATATAATAAATGTAATATAGTAATATAATAATGATTAATATAATAATATCATATTAATATATTAATATATTATTCTATATTAATATATAGGATATATTAATAATATAGAATAGTCATACAAATATATTTATATTAATAGATATAATTAATACATATTGATATCCATATAAAGATATGCTAATATATATTAATATAGGTATATTAAATATATTAAAATAGGTACTAATATATATTAATATATAGTATCATGTACTATATAATATACATATGTATATGCATATATACATATGTATATATATTAATATACTATACAATTATATTATATTATAATTATATGGTATCATAATAATGAATATTAATATATAATTATATGTATAGTACATAGTATATAGTATATACTATATATATGATATGATATGATATGATATGATATGATATGATATGATATTATATTATGTTATGTTATATATAGAATATAATTAATATAATATAATATAATATAATATAATATAATATAATATATATTATGTATTATATATTATACATTATATATTATTATATATTATATATTATATATTATATATTATATATTATATATTATACATTATATATTATTATATATTATATATTATATATTATATATTATATATTATATATTATATATTATATATTATATATTATATATTATATATTATATATTATATATTATATATTATATATTATATATTATATATTATATATTATATATTATAACCCTGAACCTCAAGAGGCTGCCCTGAAGAAGAGGCTCTCTCAGGGATGGCTGTGCACGGCCCCTGGTGTTTGTGTGATCAATGGAAGCTGTGTGCTCTGGTGAGGGCAATATCTCAACTCCAGCTGTGCTGCTCGGCTGCAGAGATGGAGCAGCTGATCTGCTCCCAGGGATTCTCATTCTCTCACAAGTGTCTAGACAAAACCAGGAACATTCCTGTTACCTTTGGGCATTTCTTGTTACGGGGTGTGGAGGGTTCAGGGGTTTGGGCACGTGGGAGGTGTGAGTGAGTGACAAAAAAGCAACACCCAAATTGTACTTGTTAATATAATATAACCCTAACCCCTTCACATAAATTCCAAGTAAGGAGTCAGTGGGTTGATCCACACCAAACCCAAAGCCTTTTTTGTGGTTAACTGATTTCCAAAAAGGTTCTTCCCCTGTGAGTCTCTCACTCCCTCCTCTGGCCTCCTGTGGAGCACCGAACATAGAAATTGTTCTTTGCCACAAAATCTGGCTGCTTTGGTTATTAAAATGACACTTACAGTTAGAAAACCTGAACAATTCTTGTGGATGTATCATTTAATTCAGTCCTGGCTCCAAATATAGAATTTATTCTGTTTCTGGAGAAAATGAGAAAATGTGGGAGGTGCTTCTTGGAGTTAATGGTCTTGAATGGCAACCTCTTACCTAACGTAAATATTCCCAGAATACTCCAGGAAAATTCAGGAGGCAAATTGGAAAACTCACATCACTTGTGAGCACCAGAATACAAGAGCTTGGTGAAAGAGCTTTGCTGAAATCTGCATTCTTTTTAAATTCATTATACATTGCCATGGGAAATTCACATATATATGTCCTCCTATAAATGCAATCCCTACAATATGGGTTTTTTCCAACTTCTTTTACCACTCTCTCTTTTCTGATCCTCTATTTTCCCCTTGAGAATCTCAAATACCAACATCCTGGAGGTTCTTTGAGACTGAAAGAAAGATTCAGGAGTAAAAAACCCACTCAATTCATAAAGTCAGTGACATAAATCAAAAACCTTGGAGACAAATCTCTTTGAAAAATCAGAAAGAAAGAGAGAAACTTGGTTTTCACCCAGTGTTGGGTTTCATTTTGGAAATGTAAAGGTGATCAAAAAGTTATCCAGATCTAAAATAAGCCATTAGCAAAGTGCACATGCCCTCCAAACACTTGCTGGTTAAACAATTTTTCAAGCTGAGAAGAAGAGGCTGAATTCAGAGATTTACAAATTTGGATAAACTTCAGGCAAAAGTGGACTTCCATAATCCAAACTATGATTCATCTGCAATGCTGCTATGGCTATATTATGTTTGCTTCTAAAATTTGTTTTTTTTGGTGCTGTCTTTCACTGTACTGGATTTCTCAATCCCTGTATCTCTTTCAAACCCAACATATTTTTCTTGTCTGTGCCTCAACATCTAACTACATGTTTCCTTTTCAGCTGCTACATTTCAATTCCACATCCAAATTTACGGCCCATTGTTTCCCTTTAACCTTTCTGCTTGGACACTAAAGATCTCTGTCCTGCAGTTCCTTCTCATGAGTAAACAGCAGCATGAAATAAAGGTCAGCTCAGTGATGCAGGCTCCTGTCCTCCTCAGAGAGCAGTCTGTTCTGATGGAGATTCCCTTTGGGATGATAGATCCACTCCAGGTGCATTGCTGGAGAGGCTGGAACCAGCAGCTCTTTCTGAATTACCGGTACCCATCGTGTTTCTCCCTGGATGAAGCATTTTTCACATGTGCAGCAAGGCTGAGCTGGCCACAGCTCCTCAGGGATGCAGCATCTATCCCAAAGGCAAGAAGCAGGACCAGTGCTCTGGGTAGCTGAGCCTGTAAGAGCAGTAAATTCATCCCCCTTGCTTGTGTTCCCACGTGGATGCACAGTTTGTGCCATCTGGGCTCCCCAGCACAGGAAGGACTTGGAGCTGCTGGAGCCAATCCAGAGGAGGTACCAGGATGATCAGAGCAGTTCTGCTGGGAGGAAAGGCTGAGGGAACTGGGATTGTTCAGCATGGAAAAGAAAAGCTTTGGGCTGACCCAATTGTGGCCTTCCAATGCCTAAAGGGAGCCTGCAAGGAAGAGGGAGAGAGACAGTTTGCAAGAGTATGGAATGACAGGACGAGGGGGAATGGCTTCAAACTGACAGAGAGGAGGTTTAGATTGGATGTTGAGAAGAAATTCTTCCCTGTGAGGGTGGGAACCTGGAACAGGGTGTCCAGAGAAGCTGTGACTGCCCCTGGATCCCTGGAAGTGTCCAAAGCCAAGTTGGACAGGCCTCGGAGCAACCTGGGACAGTGGATGGTGTCCCTGCCCATGGCAGGGGTTAGAACTGGATGACCCTAAGGGTCTCGGTGTCTCTGTATGTCTGGATGACCCTAAGATTGTAAAAGTCCTTGTTCCCTAGCCCATGCAGCCAAAGAAGGAGTCGGAATGTGTTGGATCAGCTTCTCAAGGTTGTTTATTTCTCCTTATCTGTAACTTTCTTTCTCTGACCTGCCGAGCTCTGCTTAGCAAGGAGGCCACGGCATTCTGCCCCCGAGCCTCGGGCACCTCTCACCTTATATACTCAAAACTGCGTGTCTGTGTTTACAATTTATTACCAATCCCTATCACCCATGTTAGACTGTGAATCTCTGCCTTAAACCAATAGAAAAGTGTCACCATCACAGCAAGAAATGGAGGGCAAGATGAAGGAGAAAATGGCCAGGACATGTCCAAATTCCTCCATCTTGTACCCCCTTGAACCCCATTCTAAAAATCCCAAATTTCTACTTTTCCACCCTGTGTTAGTTCAAATACCACACTACTCAAACCCTTGTGGCTTGTAATTCCTCATACAAAATTGACAGCTTTTTCCACAGACTAAAATCGAAGCCACAGGTGTTTTTGACTTCATGCCAAGGTCTCTGAACCCCCTGCCAGGGTCTCGAGACAGCCAGGGCAGCCAGAGGGATGTCTTGGACTCCCTCTGATGACCTTTTAAGTCCCTCCGAACTCAGGCCATTCCATGATTCTATGACTCTTCTGTGATTCCATGATTCTGTGATTCTGTGAGTCAATGATCACACCTCTTAGAAATTCTTCAGGGCAATTCTGTCAGCACACCAATAATAAGTGGACTCTGCATGGGGCTCCATCACATCAAAATGTTCCTTGTGTCCTGAAATACAAGGTAAAAGATGGAAAAATTATCACTAGCACCATGCTCTTGTCTATCTGTACTTCTGCTACTAACTGTGATGTCTGCCTTGCCTAAACACAGCAGAATCAAGGAACCACAGAATATCCTGAGCTGGAAGGGACCCACAAGGATCAGAAAGTCCAAGCCCTTCCCTGGCACAGGAAAACCTGAAAAATCCCACCCTGTGCTTGAGGGAGTTGTCCAAGTGATCTCTTTCAGGCTTGGTGCTGTGCCCACCTGTGGGAGATTTTCCAGGCCCAACCACCCTCTGGGTGAAGAATCTTTTCCTAATATCCCACCTAAAGCTCCCCTGACAGGGCTTAATGCTATGTGGAATTTATGGATGAGTACAGACAGATTTCTGAACTTCACAATTAATTTTCACCCTCTCCTTCCATTTCTAGGTGAATCTTTGTTGTCACTTCACTGTTTCATTGATAGATATTTCACCTTTTGCTTTTCCTATTCCCCTCCATGGTATAAGGCAAGGACACCATATTTTTTTTCCTGTTTCATATTTTCCCCTCTGTTTGGTCCAGATGGAGAATTTCATAGCAATCCTAAATGACACAGGAAACAGTTCTGCCTGATTGACTCAGTCTTTGCATAACAGGAGCCGTACTGGGAATCTTCACTTTAGTGCATAATTGTGGTAATCCAAAGGCATTCTCAGCAATGTGTATTTTCTTGTGTATGAAACACACTTGAAGCTGTTGATTGATGCACTTAGAATTGCTTCATGCACCATCTGTATCCATCTGTGCACGCTTGAACACTGTTTAAAAGCCTCACTCGATCACCAGTACATTAGAGAGAAGTGGTGTTTCTGTTAATAGAGTGTATTAATAAAGATCAAATGATATCTCACTTCATTCAGCCCTATCAAATACATTCATTGTATGATCAGTTTAAAATTAGAGAAGTCTCACTTAACATGTGTTATTGCTTCAAGCACCAACTCATCATTCTAAGATTATTGCACAGAATGACAGGCTTGTTTTGGAAAAAATCAAGAAGCAGCAGTTAAAAACTTAATGATTAAAAAACTGAAAGCATTTTTAGAAAGGGAAATGTTTAGAAGTTTTTCTCCCCCTTTTTATATACCTTTTTTGGTCTAACAGGAAATTTGACCAAAAACTTTGAAAGTTGTCTCAAAAATTCATACAGAAATATTCTTCAAACAGAACCCTTTTAATCCAGGCCTTCTCATTTACATATTAATTTGCATAACTATCAGAACATACCAGGGATGCTTTCTTTCACTAATTATCAGTTCCTTGCCATTGAACATAGGCATCTGGGATTTTGATAGGAATATAATGACTTTAAAATCATTACAAATACAAAATTATTTTAAATTCAGCCTGCACTAACAGAGATCCTCAGAACCTTGCTGGCATCTCACACAGAATCATAGAATCACAGAGTCATAAAATCAAGGAATCATAGTGTTTTATCTATTTGAGCCAGGTCTCATAGGCTCTCATAGACAAACATCACACCCTTGATAGCTCAGCTACCTTAGGTGGCATAAAAAAGCAGTATGGCTCTTGTGACAGTGTTGGAAACAAAAAGTTTTAATAAAAGGCAAAATAAAAAAGCTCTTTGCGGAGAAAAACTGAGCTAAGGCAAGAGGTTCTTGCTCCTGCTAAAACACTTCACAAAAGCCATTACTTCTTTTGTTCCCTTCTTTTTCTAGTGAATTGCTTAGGCAGGACTTTTTAGTTCCTGTCCAATTGGCTATCCTTAAGTTTGAGGTGAAGTCCCCAAAGTCCTATGAAGTGTCTTTTAACCAAATTAAGAAGAGAAACTTCTAAGCTTTTTTCCTTTTTAAGGGGACGAAGAGTAACTTATTTACTCCGTCAACAAAGAACACATTCCTACATCATAGAATCACAGAGTCATAGAATCATGGAATCAAAGAGTCACAGGATAAATAGAATCATAGAAACATGCAATCATACAGTCATAGAATCATGGAATCACAGAGTTATAGAATCATAGAATCATAATGCCGAGACACTGGAACAATTTCCTGGAGGTATTTGGCTGCCCCATCTCTGGAAGTTTTCCTGGCCATGATGGACAGGGCTTGGAGCAACCTGGTCTAGTAGAAAGTGTCCTTGCCCATGGCAGAGGTAGAACTGGATGATTTTTATGATCCCTTCCGACCCAAACCATTCCCTGTTTTTATGGTCTTGCCATCTATCCCTTGCATGGATATCTGGACACCTCTGAGCATCTCCAATGACACCAGAGAACTTTCTGAGGACAACAGAATCGAGTCCCTTGTGAGAAAATCCAGTGCTTACCTCAAAACACATCTCTCTGAGGAGCTGAATCACTCTCTGAATCCCACAGGCAGCAAAAGGCAGCTCTGCCCTGGCTGTGAGGGCCCCGACCTGCATGAGGATGCCCAGCACTGATGTCTCCCTCTGTCAATTGACTTTCATCCAGGGAGGCAAACATGAGAGGCAATGAATAGGACTCAGAACTTCATGCTGTTAAGTTCAGCAAAAGTTGTTTATCTGGACCATTTTTCATGATGGACTCATTTTAGTGAGTCTTAATTCCAGGTAAAATCCCATAACTAACTAACTAACTAACTAACTAACTAACTAAATAAATAAATAAATAAATAAATAAAATGGAAAACACCACCCATAGATATAATGGGATTATCACCAGACAGGATTCTTTCCTTCCCAGACATAAGCCAGGGATGGCTTCAGTTGAATATTTCAGAGGGATTCCTCAGATGTGCATTTATTAGCTGCATAATGCCACCCCTTAGTCCTAAATCTGGATTTTTTATCTTGACACATGAAGCTCTCAATGCACCCTGCATTTCTCTGTTCACAGAGCTGCTCCCTTCTCAGGAAAGCTCATTTCCCAACAACCCCAATTACTGTCACCTCCTTTTACTTGACATTAACTCCAAGACATGCAGAACGAGCTGTACTTAGGCCTGCCACGCTGATCTGCAACTGATTTAACAGCTGCATTTTTGCTTGCTGTTCAGTGCAGCAAGCAAACAGCTGTGGTGCTTTATCGTTTAGGGAAGAAAAAAAAAGCTTTCATTTCATATTTTATTTTAAAAAATCCTATCTAAGACATATTTCTAAAGAATCATGTCTGAGACAAAATGCTTATTGGAAGTCAAGCAGTACAGCAGCATCTCTCATGTATATACATAATCAGCAGATTTTGTTTTAGGGGGGTGGGTTTTTGGCTTCTTTCTTAATTATAATAATCTTGAGGAAACTGATTAACCCAAAGTAAGTGATTTCAGTCAGAAAATACTTATAAGGAGGGAAAGTGAGGAGGTATGAACCATTTTTGCTAGTCTTCAATATATTTCTTTTTAATTAAAGCAAAAAATTAAAATCTTTTGCTCAGCTTTGAGAAGGCAAGAACTGACATTTATGCAGATGATATAATAATATAATTATTTCTATACCTGTGCTTGCATGCATTCAGTCTCTGGCTGAACTGCCCTCATCCTGCTGACTTTCAAAGGGTTAGCACATCTCAGGAATTGAGAAAATCTGCTTATAAAACCAGACTTAAAGTTTCTTCTCTATAAAGAGGAAATGGACCCTGAAGTAGAATGTATGGTTCTCCTCAGACACCGAGCAACATCCCTGACCTCTGTGTGCCTCTGGCTCTGGGTTAATCAGGACTTTAATATCATCTATACCACACTACTTTAATGTATTCAAACATTTCCATGGGAGTGAAGTGCAGGCATTTCCTCAGGGGGCAGGGAGTGGGAGCTGGCTCTGTTTTTAATTCCAGTAATTGAGTTCATTACCCATAGCTGTCTTTTGAGCATACACAGGGTAGGAAGGCAACGTGAACCCCTGGGAGAGGAAAGCTCCAGAAGTCTGATGTCTGAGATGATTTTGTTCCTAATCTGCTTCAGAAGAAAAAGGCTCTTCACCTCTGACATCCTTTATCTTGTCATCTCATTTCAAGTATTTTTAGTGCCAAAACAAGGTCTGTCCTTCACTGTATTTTTATATAATACTTGAAATGATGTGTTTCCCAGCTGAGCTGTAATATCCACAAAATGCTGATATAGAATACCAGGTTATGATTTCAGACCATGATAGGGGTCTTTCCATTTAATTGCCTAGCTCTGGTACTTACATATAATTTTCCCATATAAAGACCCGTTATTTCCAGAAAGAAACTGACTGTTTGGGGAAATCAAAGCTGTAATTAGGTTTCTTCTGAGACACGTCAAGTGGATTTTTTTTTTCTCCAGTAATGTCTAGAGCCTGAAGGTTATCCCTCACTACGGGATCAGTGGTGAGTTATCACTGCTATTAACTCCCTCAGGGGTGGTGAAGTCCCAGACTGAAGCCATTTAAAATCCTATTGGGCATCCAAATCCCTCTTTACATTTGTGGTGGGTTTGCATGGCAAGGTTCTGGCAGGGGGTGAACACAGAGGAGGCTTCTGTGAGGAGCTGCCAGGAGCTTCCCCTGTGTCCCTGTCCTCGGTTGTAAGATATGTGTGTATTCTATTCCCATCTGTCAGAGGTGGGGCAGTTCTGTTCATTGGGCAGTTTTTCTTTATCTCTCCCACAGCCAATCCTCCCTCCAGGAGATCTCTTCTGTTCATGGCCACTGAGTGTCCCTGCATGGCTGAGAAAATTCCATCATCCCATGGGGAGATGCTGTGCCCAGGGGAGGAGCCGAGCATTCCTACCTGGATACAATCTGACTCCTGCAACACCACAGCAGCCTTTGCCCGCTGCATTCCCAGAGGAGCAGCTTTCTTCCCCACTGCATTCCCAGAGGAAGCCCAGGCCCATCTCCAGCAGCCCTGGAGCTTCAGAGGAAAACTCCAGCCTTGTCCAGGATCCTGCTCCAGCAGAAGCACAGCTGGCACTGCAGGAGGGCTGAGCCCCCATGGAATGGGACTGCTGCCACCACCCTGACCCACAGGCTACCAGGGCCTGCTCTGACTCTGACAGTGGGTTTTTTGTTTGTGTTTTTTTTTTTTTTTTTTTTTTTTTTTTGTTGTTTTTTTTTTTTGTTGTTGTTCATTTGTTTGTACTATCACATTTGTATTTTTAATTTTCCTGTTAAAGAACTGTTATTCCTCCTCCCATATCTTTGCCTGAGAGCCCCTTAATTTCAAAAATCATAGTAATTCAGAGGGAGGGGGTTTACATTCTCTATTTCAAGGAAGGCTCCTGACTTCCTTAGCAGACACCTGTCTTTTCAAACCAAGACAGTCCCACAGAGCCAATTCCAGCCAAGAGATGTTCTCAACTGATTTCAGCAGCTCCCAGCATCTGCAGTGCAGGGAATCTATGAACAATTTGCAAGGAGATAAACCCTTTTAAACATGGTTCCTCTGATGTATTAGCAATGTCTATACTTCTGATGACCTGATCTGCTCTCTATAAAACTTATTTCTCCCTTCTGATGCTAAGGAGACTCTCAGCTGAAGATGTTTACATTGCAGATGTCTATAAATGGTTAAGCACCACCCTATATTTACAATTTGGATGTTCACCAACTGATTCAGTCTGAAACATGAGCCTTCCTGGCTCTTAAAGTCCATCTTATGAAATTAGAATTACATGTAAAGAGCATTGCTTGTAGACAGGCAAGGGAAACTGAACAAAGCAACTTGTGCTCCTGGAGCTGCCTTTGTATAGGGAATTTTGTGACTACATTTCTGAAAGACAAATCAGACACTCAGCTTCCTGGAGGTTTTGCCAGCCTTAAATAATTTCAGCCCCCCTGAATTACTGAATTTCAGCCTTTCTTCATCCACCAGCTGCTCCACGTTTTTCCAGTGCACCCACAGATGCACATCCATCTCTCACTGCATACACGTAAATGAATAGGATTTTAATATGAGCAGGGGGAAGTACCACAAAACCAAACAAGATTATGTTACAGGAATTAAATCAGATTACATCTCAGCTCCCCAAGTCGATGGGAGAATGGAGGGACGGACTGTATTAATTAAGAAAGATGATGTTTAGACACGCTTTCATGGCTATGTAAAGGCCGAGGGCAGATATTAGCTGAGGTCACTATTGAGCTGACTGCTGAGCTTGGAAGGGGAGGTGCAAAATGACAGGTGAAAGAAAAATCCTCTCCTTTGGGCTTGGCTTGCAGAGAGGAGCTGCTGCCACAGCACTGTGGTGGTGGAATGGCTTTTTTAGAGCACCTTTTGCTACTGTGAGAGGTTTGCTACAGACTGGGGATTTAGAACTTGTTGTCACCACCCCAAGCTGGCTTTACATGAGCCAGCACTGGAGCCTGGTGCCAGCAGATCTTTGCAGCACTTTCAGATTTTACATTCTAATGAGAGAAAATCTCTCACACAGCTCAGACTCCCTGACTGCCCATTGCTATGCATGGGCACTGAGGTAAATTTGCAGAGGAATGATAATCCCTAATCCTCCCAACCGTTAACCCTGATGTCTCTCCAGCCTCCTCAATAAAGCAAATTACGCAAATTTTGTATGGTTTCCCATCAGAACAAAAATATGATGGGCCTCCAGCCTCCTGGTGCTGCACTAACCTGGATCTGGCAAAGGAAAATCAAAGCAGAGAGAGAAAGAGAGGACTTTATACCAAGAATCCTCCCTCAAATCAGCCTGAAAGCACATTTAGCTGCCTGTAGCATTTCCTTTTGACAAAGAAAAAAGCAATAATCATCCCCAGCTGTGACCCTAGCAATAAACACATTCCTATTGTCGTTCTCAGGCCATAAACCCACAGTTTCTCTGCTGGAAACAAAGACTCGTTCAGGTGCCAAGCATGAAGGGCTGTTATTTGTACAAAAATTGCACTTTTAGGGGAAGTTCACAATCACTCTAAGAAGTCTGTGTGCTTTCAAGCAGTGTGAATCCACCGTTCCCAGCAGTCTGCACATCATCTAGTTTGTGTTGACTTCTCTGCAGCCACAGAAGACACAGAGTTTAAAATATTGTTGTGTTCTTCCAATTCAATTTAACATCTTCTGCCTTAGATGGCTCACCTGCTGTGGACCTAATTCTGCTTCCAGTTATACAAGAGTAAACCAGCAGGAAAAGCTCTCCCCAACCCTGAGTTATATTGGAGGGAGGAAAAAGGAAGCTGTACAGGTTCCCTTTGTCACAAGGACTGTACAACACCACCAATCCTCTAAGATCTAAAGAAAAGGGTTCCAAGAAACCATGAAAATAATACACATTTCTTTCTTTGATTCCAGCAAAAAAAATATTGACCTACTGAGCCCTAACGGGCACTTATACAGAGGTTTATGGAAATTTATTAGGTATTTCATTATTCATTCTTTTTAATTTTGAAAGTAATAATCATTATTGTGACAATGCTGTTATGACCCAGAATATCAGTTGGTCTTAGAGAACAAAGAATAGTATGAAAAGAGCCAAGAATTGTCTGAAAGGATATGATTTATCTGAAAATACTGTGTAGATGTCTGTACCTTGGTTGTTTCTCTCAACTCTTTCAGAATCACTGGGAAATAAGGATTTGTTGGGGATGATTAATCTCATGTTGAAAGAAGTGTCTGCAATAAGTCAAAGGAATCATCTATTTCTCTGTGTTACTCATAGCAAGAAATTCAGCTCCTGCTGAGCCATATTCATCAACAATGCAGATTTCTCACTTTATGGGAGATATTTAACCATGGGGTCAGACTGTAAGGTTATACTTGTACAGAGGGAAAAATAATTGATATTTTGAGGTAAGATCTCTATCCTTTAAATGCAGGTTCTCACAGGTGTTGTGCTGCTGTGCACCAGCAGAATTTGCTCATCTTGAAAGTTTTTTATGGGATGATGGGAATGGACAGAGTGAACAAGAAAGTGACTCAGAAAACTGAGTTTTATCCATCTCTGCTTGCTATGAAAATCATCCTATATATTTTTGCTCTTCCTGTGGCCAGTAATTTTCCCATCCAGATAAATCTGCATGTCTTTTTGAGACAGAGTCACAGTTTCACTGGATTTCTGCATCTGTGGAGGCTGACTGGAAGGAGTGGGCTGTTCAGGATTCACTTTGAACTGAGTGCAGCTTATGTACAGTTCCCTTATAGCTATTTCTTAGCATCCAAATCCCATTAGAAACCCCCAAATTCAGTATTTTCCATGCTTCTCAGGGGTTGCCCTGGCTTTCTTCTCTCTATGAAAAGTGTTGAAAATCCAGAGGAGTGAAAATTATGTTTTCTTTCCTCCTTGTCCATGTGATCCCTGCAGATCCCTGCCCTTTGCACTGTGCTTGACTCTAAGGAAGAGCACAGAGCCCTTAAGCTTTAAGCACACTGTCAAAAATCATTATGTCTTCTAGACAAGAAAGACAGTTTGGTGAAGAAAAAATAAAGGAAAAAGATCAGATTCTTGGAGTATATTTCAAGATGCTTTACTTTATCTTTAGGACTCAGAGATGCCATATAATGTACTAATAAGAGAAGAAAACATTGTGGGTGGTTTTGTTGTGAGGTTTTTTCCCTTTTTTAATGTTTTTCTGTGCTTGTTACTACAGTCCTGCAGACCTGCTCAGCAGTAATTAGAGACAGGTTTTGTGTGGATTTCTTTGTCCTGTCCCTGTGGAACCTGGGGGTGATCAGGATTTGGAGCAGAGAGATCAGGAGGTGGCTGGAATAGCACCTTTCCTCCTCAATACCCCTCTGGACACTCTCTGTGCTTCAATAGTCCATGTTCTCCACCTCCTAGCCACAGGAAAGGTTTTTGTGAGCTGCTCTGCAGCTTTCAGTGCCCCATCCACCACCCACCCCATGGCTCCTGACCCTGCCCCAGCCCTTGGTCACAAGAGGGAAGAGATCTCCTGGGTTTGCTCTGGAAAAGAAAGCTGCAGGAGCCAGTGGCACATGCTGGTCACCAAATTTTCCCTTAGGGTGGACCAGAGCATGATAACCCTGCCTTGGAAGGTGGTGTAAAAGCAGCAGGATTGAGGGAAGCAGTGGCCCACCAGGAGACACTTTGCAGGCCTCAGGAGCAGTGATTGTGCCCTCTTTTATACCTTTTATACCTACGCTGAGTATCAAGTTTAAGGGTCCAAACCCCTGAGGACCAATATCAGAATCCCATTATATCACACTGAGTGGCAGCACCTTTGTTTGTTACTTCTGAAGGGCTCCACAACTCCAGAGAATATTCTATTCTCTCAGCACCTAAAGTCCATTTGGTAAATCTCCATGAACACCTTCTAAACCAGCTCCTTTTCCATGCCCTGCTGCTCCAAACTTTTCTGCTCCGAGCAGTGAAGGGAATTTGGAACATCACCTGGCTGTGTATCCTGTGCCCTTAGCAGGGGTGATGGCAGACACATCTTCCTTTCCTACAAACCCTCCTTCATCCTTCCCTTGCCCTGCTCATTGTGTGCAGTTAATTATCTTCTCTGAGACTCTCTTTAATTCCAGTGGAGGATAAAAGCTGGCTTTAACAATGCAGCACATCCCCATAAAGGCAGGAAAAGAAAGAAAGAGAGATTCCAGCTTCATACTGGGTGACAAATCAGTCAATTCTTGGCTGCCAGCTGATAGGATTATCCTAAATAGGCTTTGTGAGGCTTGGGTTTTATGCACACACACTCGTCCAAATTAAGTGATAATGTTTTTGATGCTTGAATTAAATAATAATGTGAGGATATCAGGCACTGATCGCTTCAAACAACGACAAATACCAATCTGGTATCTTATTAATCATTAAAATGAGCCCCATGAAAACAGCAGTTCCTCAGCTTTTATGAACTGGCATTTCTCCACTGAAATCAGCAGCATTGGATTAATTTTCTGTTGTGGGGAATTCGACCCATTATGTTTTTATATTATTGTTAAATGTTACATTAGGGCTGGCACTGCGTTGAGGCTTTGCAGGAAGAGATGTACATAAAATTATCATAATGATGGACTTAATTGTGAACACCTTTCCTTTTTTAGCTGTGTTTCAGTTAATTTTTAATGTTATTCATTCAAAAGTGGGACATGCTTTGGACAGGCAGAGGTGCAAAACACAGCTTAGTGTTAAAAGAAATATAATATATATATAAATATGATATAAAAAAATAGAACATATAATTCTATGATTCTGTGGTATGTCTGAGTACATGACAGAAATTCTCTCTTAATGCACTCACACGTTTCAGGCAAAGGAACATTCCCCCGTGTTTTTCAGCCCAGCTGTGAAGCAAAGAATGATATTACATGCAGAGGCCTCCACCATAAACCAAACTCTTAAAGAGCAAAGAATAATTCTCTCTTCAGGATTCAGTTTTGGGTTCCAATTATCACAATTTGGCAAGTTAACTAAGTTGTTGTAATGGCCCATATGCACCACATCAGCCCGCAGGAAACATTAATGTCTGAAAGCTGAACTCTTTTTATGGGTGCTTGGCCTTTTCACAAGTGCTAAGTGAAATATATTAAAATTATCTCAGTGAGTTTAAGTTACAAGACAGTTCATTACATGTGCCACGTGGCTGACAGAGTGCATCTCATCAGTAACCACTGCTCAGGTGATGATAGAACTTTAATTGGCTCATTAATTTGGGACTTCAGCTGGTACATTGGAAGTTGAATTTTCCTTGCCTGGTGGAGATGCACAGACTTTCCAAACTGCAAGTAGCAATTCTTGCCAGCACAGGAGGGGAAATTTCTTCTGCTATTAATTCAGGAGTTTCTGTTGCCTGCACACCCAAGCACTGTCTGCCTCAGCTCCTGTCAGGATCTTCATTCCAACAAGCTGTCACCACTGGCTCTATTTTGTGAGCCAAAAGGAGCCAGCCTGCTCCTCCACACCAACCTCTGTAACAGCCCAAAATTCCATCCCACCACTCATTTTGCCCATCCAGTGGCTGGCCTCAGACCAATCTTGATTGAAAGATTTTCTCCATGAAGATCCCTGTCACCCCGGTTTATTATATGTTCTCATTTCTGGTTTGATTTGTCCAACTTTAATTTCCTCTTAGAGTCTTCTGTTTTCCCATCCTTTGCCAAACTGTAAGGATGCCAGAGTCAGAATTATGTCTTCTGTAAGTACTTAGATATCAGGCACAAAGGGATAACGTGGCTCATTATAAAGTTCCTTCCCTTTTACTGTTTTAAAAAGTTATTAAAGCATAAAATTTTACTGCGCCAATTGCTGGTTCTTTTATCATTTTGTGCTATTAAAAAAGCTGCAAAAATCTCTCAGTTAATTCAGAACACCCATGAATTAATACTGCCAGCCCACTCTGTTTTATTTGGCACCCTGACTCGCTAGACTGTTGGGTCTGCTGTAAATTCAATTATGCAAAGCACCCACTGGTCTCCTGAGGATGTCCTCGTGTCCTCGTGCTTGTGTTCCACACTGGTGCAGTGCAGCACAAGGTGTTGTCACACTGTTTGGAGCTGCCCAAACTCTAAAGTTTAACTAGGGTGATGTTGTGTCTGGGCTAATTAATCCTGTTTCTCTGTGGAACTAATTTGCTGGGGTGCTGTGGTGTGGTGGCTGAGTTCTCATATCAAGTTTGGTTCTGTGTTGATTTCCTCCAGCTTAGGGATCTCTGTGCCTTTCTTGGAACCATGATGTACACACAAAACTGAGCATGAAGAGAGTCCCACTGGAGAAAACCCTCAAATCCTCAATTTACAAAATGCATCAACCATGAACATTAATGAGAGTATCAGGGACTGTTCACTCATCATGTACAGGAAAAGCTTTTTATGCCAAGATCTTAAAAATGTTACCCAAACACCATGTCCAAATCAGTGACAAAACCAGACTACCACAAAAATAAAACCCAAACCAAAAAACTGAAAACAAGTCATGTAACCAGAAAGAGGAGAGCTGACAGAAGATCAGGGAAGTGAAGCTCTCTCACATCAGTTCTGAGTCTGGATCATTGATTCCAGTCATGAGCATTTGACTGGATGTGGTTTCCTCAGTTCTTTACCTCCACACAGCAGAAGGACATGGAATTTACCAGCTTCACAATCCTGACATGATAGAAATTTGTTATCTCTTGATGTGCAAGCACAGCTTGCTCCCAGTTTGAGGAAGGGGTGTAAAATGTGTAAAGTCACCGTGTAAAGTCACACTGTGTGTGTCTGAACCTGCCTCCAAACTGAGAAGACAACTCCTAAGTGCTGTCATTAAATGACAGGAAAACAAAGGACCATTGAGTAACAAAATCTTTTTTTGGATGGTCCCTGTTCTTCCGGCACCCAAAATACACAGAAACTGCCACTGCAAGTTTCAAAACTTCAGGAGACCTGAGGAGATCATTTTGTTTGCCCAAAGAATCCTTGCAAACCACCCGACATGCACCTGTCACTCAGAAGTGACAGCATCTCTGACAGCTGCACAAATCCAGTTCACACCTCCAGTGTGAACACAGTTTTCAGCTGCTGTCCAGAGCCCAGGATTCTGTTGAAAGGTGTATTTGGCAAATGGAAATGATCTGCCATGACCTTGTTTGGTTTTGAGAACCTGACAATGTCATTCTAGACTGAATGAAGTTCCCTGGTAAGGCTTGGATTAAGAAAGTCATGGCTTACTTGGAGCATTCTACACGTGGATAAAAACACAACTCCCATGAAGTAAAATGCAAAATACTTGAGCTAGTTGGAGTAGTCATTTCTATATATAAGTTTGTTTCTTTGTGGGTGCTCTTTGGGGTACATTCTGATGACAAGACAACTTTAATTGATGTTTGGAGAGAAATCTGGAATGATTTGCTTGATGACTTTGCTGGGATGACTCATGTCCAGCAGGAAACAAGGCAGTGATAAACTCAAATGAGGCTGTGGGAGGCAACATGCTAAAAGCTCATTATAAGCATCATTCTTTTAACCAGTTTTATGATGCAGAACAGATTCCAGGTTATTGCAATCATTTTACAGTGAAGGGCAAATAAGGACTAGGGTGAGACGTGCTTCCAGGCAATATCCTCTTCTCTTTGTAGAAAATTTGGAGAGTAATTTTTAAAAGAATCTGGACTCAGAGCAATCTGTTTCTCCTCTACACCTGGCATGCTCTAGAAACTTTGGAAGGAATTCTACCTATTTGAAGATGCTCTATGAGGTGTCAGTGTGATTTACAGAGAGATGAAATATAGACAAGTTATTATGAAAAGGGCCAGGAGGAGTCCAACTCCACGGCCACTCTGTGAAGGAAAGGATCCTCAGAATCTCTGTCTTTAGTTCTCTGTCTTTCACATAGATGAAGACCTGTAGTGGGTTGACCTTGTCTGGGTGCCAGGTGGCCAGAACTTCATATAAAAGCCAAAAAAAAAAGAGGAGGAAATGGAATACTCCCAATTATGAGCTTTGTCTTCTGAAACAACATACTCTATGTCCTGGGAAGGGACTGGATATTCTCCATCTGCTGATGGGAAGCAGATAATATATATTTCATTTTCCTTTTGACCACACACAGTCTTTGATTTGCTTTGTTAAACAGACTTCCTCTTGACCCTAAAGAATTTTTCCATCCTATTTTCTCCCTCTCTGTTGTGCTGAGGAGGGGAGTGATGGAGTGGCTTGGTGGGCACATGGCATGCAGCAATGCCAACCCACCACAGCTTTTTCTTTGGTTTAATTTCCCCTGGGCTAAACCACAGCCACATCCATCTTTGCCCGTGCACTGTGCAGTTTGGTCCCTGATTAAGGAAGGTCTGACTCACACTACCTGTTATTTGATAGTCAAAGGGGAAAAAAAATGCTTATAAGGTGTCATTTACAGAACATATTTTGTGCATCTCCTTGGAGTTTAGATCAGTAATGAGAAACTAAATTAGACTCCTTGATCATGGATGGACAGGAACTACTTCTGCTGGAAAATAAAACTCCTCATTATAGCAGATTAATCACATTTCTGTCCTTTGGAATTCTGTCTTCATTCCACTATAAATTATGGACTACCTGAGCTGGGATATGAGAGAAAGAGTTGCATTTCTGCATAACCAGTTAAGTTGACTCACATCATTTATTTGCCATTCCTGTTGTTATATATATATATATATATATATATATATATATATATATATATGAAAATTTCAGGGGTGTCAATATTATTCATGGTATCCTTTAATATTCATGATGTGATTTTTTTTGAAAAACAAAGATTTTCTTCTGAAGAAAACAGTTCAGTAGGGAAAAAAAAGAATGAGAAGAAGCCTTAGTGGATAACTATGATTTTCTTATTCTTGTGAGAACCCTGCATTTCTGATTTCCATACACAGACTCTGGATCCACACTGGATAGCTGTGTCCTTGATATTTGCAAAATTAGCAGCAAGATATGCATAGGAAATTCTTGATAAGTACTCATTAGTCAGTCATCACTACCCAATTATGCTAATGAATCAGAAGGAATGGGAAGTGCTGAAGGAGGGGCTGCACTTTTAGATGAAGCTTCCAGAAGATCTGAATTGAGGGGGCATTTTAAGGCACTCTGCAGTGAAACAGAAATGGAAGAATTGTAGTGGTGATGTTTAAGGCAAGTTGCGTGAAGTTTTTTATCAGGCAACCAGAAATAAGCCACCTGTTTGCTTGGGGAATGAAATCAAGCTTCCTGCTGGAACAGGGTGGAATGTAAAGGGCACCAATAGTGGGGATTTTGGGTGTAACAAGATGGTGGTGGTTATATTTATAAAGGTTTTAATAGGACCTTGTGAAAACAGAAGGAGCTAGAAAATAAATAGACAAATATTTTCAGAAGAATCCTGCTGTTTTTAGCAATCATAAACTTACCTGATTAGTTTAAATTAAACTCTTAGGTACCCTCAGTGGTCTGTAAGGAGAGACAGATAATTACAGGCAGTGATTCATCCCATCTTAAAACATTTATTTATGATTTCTGCACAAAAATGCCTTCTAGAGGTATCTAGAAGTACCTTCCTCTTTCTTTCTCTCTTCTTTTTACTTGGCAGTAAAAGGAACCTTACAAAACAGATGAGACACATGTTTAGGTTTTGAATAGCTATTAGATTTTAAATTATGTTTAGAGTTATATCCAAACCTGAGCAGGGCTGGGATTCAAGGCCTCCAAAATATTTCAAGTTGTTCTTCTAGTGGCAAGTATTTGATTAGAGAAGGCTGGAAATTTCCCAAGTGGATTTCTTCCTCTTCAAAAAATGCCCATACTCAAGGGAGAACATGGTTCACCAGAAAACCTGAGGATTTTTATAACACCATATAAATACCAAAGATATACTCTCAGTCGAATCTTGAAATATAATTTGAAATGAAATTTCACATGGAGAAAAGCAAAAGGTTTGGCTATAATGTGGTTTATTACCACTAAACCAGCATGCTGCTCCATATATACTTAACTTTCACAGGTGTAACAACATAATCCTGGGCCCAAATGCAGTGAAAAAAATAGGAATTACCTCCAGCCACATGGGAGGGTTTTCATTTGTCTTCTTTGTAGTCTAATACTTTGTCCCTCTGGTTGTGCTGCTTTGACATAACTGCTCTAACACAACACTGAGCCTGTGTTTCTGTCTTCTTTCCAGACTGAAGAAGCCTCCTGGATTCTTCTATGAGTGGCATTTTGCTGTTTGAATGTGTAACTAAACAAGTCAGTGAGGATGACTGCAAAATCAAAAGTGACTACATCAATAAAATCAGTGTGTACAGCTGAGACAAACAAACACCACAAAACCGAAACAAAACAAACCAAAAAAACCCCCACATTAACCCTACAAAATTAAAAACGAGCACGGTAGCCTAAAAGTATCCATAGTACAGAAAAATAGTATGGACTCAAAGCTTCTGGAGAGCGCTGGATGTGTTCAGCCAGGAAAAGCATCTTCCCAGTTTCCTAATATAATAACCATGAAGAAAATTTTGTATGATTTTGGAGAAAAATCTCCTTTATTTTTAATCTTTGCAGGCTCTGTTGAGCCTTTCGCAATCTGCCACTCTCCACCATTATCTGGCTGAACAATTGAAGGGAAATGGCTATTTTTATCAAGGAATTTTCAAAGGAATTTATATAGATATTATTTCAGCCACATCTAGTACATGTTTATTTCTCAGTTGAACAAGCTTTTACCATCCCTAGTAAAATAATTATAAATAGCATTTTTGAGGATGGCAGTTCTTTACCAGTTGACACAAATCTGAATGGAAAATAAAAGATAAAAAGATCTGTCAATGCAATAGAAGGTTTAAAAATCCTTATTTTATGTCATCATATAGCTGAATAACAGATAGCATGTCTAGACAGCACAAAATACCATAATAGTACCCCAATTTCTGTTCTAATATTTCATGTTTAATATCTTCCTTCATCTTCAATATATTCTTAGACACAACCCATGGCTTAATCTGAATGCAGAATAAACAGAAAAAAGTGGAACTTCAGTGGGACTTCACTTCTGAAAATGATGTGTTACCCTGATTTTTAAAAGTGTTAAGTTTTCTTTCACAGTTCTTTTGAAAGTTTTAAAGTTCTCATAAAACTTCTTTAGCCTTCTGATAATGTTTACATATTTGAGAGTCAGAGTTCCCACACAATTTCATGTAGAAATAGAATAGTTCACATATCTTTCTGTGGGTGGAGAGAAATGATTGATTGATCTTTGGACCAGTGTGGTTGGAGAGGTGGTAATTCCATCCTCCAATCCATGGTCACCTTTGGAATTCTATAAATACCAGATGTTTGAATAAAACTGGGTCTTTTTCTCTTTTGAACTTACCAAGCTTCTGTGTACTCATTTCATGTCCAATAGTGACAATGATGGGTCTTTAAGTAAGACTTATTTTGCCAGGTACATTAACAAAGGGGAAGAAATTAATTTAGGAGGATTGTGTGTAGTTCTGACATGGAAAATTGCCCATTAAAATTTTAGCAACTGGTCAAGACAAGGATTAATCAACAAAAACTGACTCTGTCATCTGTACCTGAATTTGTAACTGGTGGTTTATCTCAGAAGGGAACCAGTAATGAGCGAGTTGTTGAGAAAATAATTTAATCCAACACCTTGAGCATTAACAATGGAATTTAGATGTCACTTCCCTGCTCTGTGACAGATTTTCATGTTGATTTGAAGGTTTATCACTTAGGTCCAGCCTTGATAGGGATTTAAAGGGAGGAATCACCACCAAGATATTTGGGTGGGTTTCACTTTACAAAAATCGCAGTATAACGCCTCACACAGGAAAGCTTACACAGGTGATAAACAGTATAAAAAGCTAAATTTCTAGAGGAATATTTCAATTCTAGGAGGTGGATTTACCTGCCTGAGCACTGACACAAAGTCTCAGGCCTGGTTCCTAGGGACACCAAGGCATCCCAGAGCTGATGGATCTGGTACTAAAACCTGTCCCTTTCTGGAGAGACCAGCCTGGAGATGGCAGAACATCTGAAATGGCACTAGATTTTTATTTTTAAGCATCTAAATCATATCTCAAACTGACATTTAAAGGTTAAGGACCTAAATATTACTAAAGATTTTAGGACTTTTTCAATTGGGCAAGCACAGGGCTACGACACAGCTTGAGATACCCCTCTTTTATAGGGTGGATTTATGAACTCCTGGCGTCATTTCTCTTCTGCAACATGAAGAATGTGCCCTGATGTGCAGATGATGCTATTTAATTTGAAAAAAAAAAAAAGTGGTGGTCAGAGGCTTGATACAATAATCATTTTTTGATTCAGTTGTAGCAGATTGCCTCTTCAGCCCTTCCCTTTAAAATGTTTTTCAGCTTGGAGGAAAAAAAAAAGCCAGAAAGGATTGACAATTTTCACGTTCCTTTTTTCCCTAATGAACAAGAAAAAAAAAAGCAAGAAAAGCTTCTAAAGAGCTCTCTAACTTCCCTCAGAAAACACCAAAATCACCAAAATGCTAGGATTGAATTATTATTATCCCTGAGATCCACAGTTAATTTTCTTTTCAACATTTTAAAAAATTCACTACTCAGGGTTTTTTTTCTGTAAATAGTAAAAAAAAAAAAAATGCAACAAGCTTTTCTTTCAGATTTTATATTCACCACTTCTGAAAAAGCCAAAGGAATCTGCAAAGAACAGAATAATCTGTTCTATTCATAGGATGATGAAGAGCACTGAATAGTGTTTTCCCCCTTATCATACATTAACCAATGTCATGGTACCCTGGTGCTCTCCACTATCACGAAAACCTGGAAATAAAATCTTCCACTACTCTCTGAAAGTTACAGTTAATATCAATACTCTCATTTTGTTAGTGGCAGCTTGCTTTAAAATGAGATTTACAGAAAGCAATTTGCTTACAGAATCGCTGAATATTTGACAGCAAGCACCAGGTTCTTTTCCTTGGCTAAGAAATTCCTCCTGCTCTGGGTACTTTCACCTACTCACAACCACTTTCTAGAACACTGCTGTGGAGGCATAAATTGTTTTTTTTTCCCCCCCTCTTATTTCAATATTTCATCAGAGGAGCTATGCCAGCTCCTAAGAGAGACACTCTCAGTTTTCCAGGTTTCCTCTGAGGATTGTTGAATGACCCTGCCATGGTGATTCCCATGCTCATCCCATTTGGCTCAAGGAGAGCTGTGCAATCCCCCTCTGGGTATAAATTATTCAGGGCCTCTTTATTGCTTCATAAGGTTAATGTGAGACCAGCAGTTGGTGTAGATCAGCTGCACTCAGTTTGTTCAGAGCTGAATTAAAGACAATATTTCAGTGCAAACCATCCCAGGACTTCCACAACATCATCTTAACACTCCATCAGTAGCAACAAATGTAAAGCTCTGTAATTAATGTTATGGGAGAAGTTTGGAAATGCAAAATTTAATTATCTGTACTAAATTTAGCTGGAAAATCAGGTTGATTATCCTATTTCAAGGTGCCATGGAGAATAAAATGCAAATGATGGCTAAAAAACCACAGAGTGGTAATGGAAAAATAAATTCTTGTGAAAAGTTCAATGGTGTTTCATGGCCAGGTGCTGGGTTCATGTCTTTGTGAAGGTCATTCCAGCTCCACTGTGAGCTTGCACTTCCTGCTAGGGTAAGAGTTTATTTGTATTAATAATTGATATTGATTTTAGAACAATTCAAGTCAGTGAAGTACCAAAATTGACATGGAAGCTAACTAGTGAAAAACTTCATGGACAAATCAAGCCATTTCTCCTGCCTATAAATTTATTTTCTTTTCCAGCAATAAGACTGAAGCTTCACTTTTTTTGGCCCAAGTTACACCTTGGTGCTGGATTAATTCTGCTCCACATAAATCAGAAAAACTAAAAACTTTGATGAGGAGAGCACTGCAGGCCCCACCTGATATATGAGCTAATGTGTAGAAGAATTATTAACTCCACCTCCATTCCTGGTTCTTGCACCATCATCTGCTGAATATTTGACAAGGTTTAAGTGGGTCCTGTAAAGGCTGCAGGTAGATGTTGTGAAAGCATAAATTATCTGAGATTTGGGGTTTAGTAAATTTTTTTTGAGCTATTTAAAAGCTCTGCCATCAGTGGGTGCCCTGCCCTGGAGCAAAGAGCTCCTGTGGCCATGAGCAGAGCAGGATTCAACCTCACTGGGATGTCCTGGAGAGATAAAGCCAAAAGACAACAAGAAGGGACAAAAGCAGTCAGTAAAAATAGGAAAAAAAAAAAAAAAAAAAACTAAACACCCCATAAAATTAAAAAAAAAAAGCACAACAAAACAAAAACCCAAAACCAAACAAACAAGAAAAAAACCCCAGAAACAACAAAAAGCCTCAAAACAAAAGAAACACAAAACCAAAAAGAACCACAAAAAAAAAAAAAAATCTCCAAACCAAAATCAAACAAACAAACCTCTCCTTATAGAAACCAAAAAACCAATTTTCCTGCCTATTGACCAACAAGTAAAACAGTAAGGAAAAAAAATAAAACAAGCAAAAAAGCCCAACAACAAAACCAAATAATGTTTCTGACTTTTGATTTCTGTCCTATTGTTTGTCAATGCACACTGTATTCCTAGAGCCTGGCAAAATTACCACAGCAGGGAAGACACTTTTTACACAGGAAACAAAAGAAAAAAAATGACATTTTGAAGTTACAGAGAGAGTAATCCACAAAATCTTTTTTTTTTTAATTTACATGATAGAGTCCATGAATTTTAGCTAAAATGCAAATCCCACAGCTTCATAAACTTGCTGTAAAGCACTCAGACATAAGCACAAGAGTTAAATTAAAACCCAGTACTACTAATTAAGAAATGTATTTATATAATGTAGTATATTATAATATACTATACATTATAAAATATTATATATTATAATATATTATATATTATATTAATACAACATTTTATAATGTAGTAATATACATTATATGAATATATAATGTATATAATATAATATACAAATATATTTATTATGTTAATATAATATATACTATTATATATTCTAATATTATGATATATTTCTTTATTTCTATTTTATTTGTTTATATTAATTTATATTAAGAAATTTAATTAGGAAGGGAGACTCCCATTATTTGCCCTTCCATATTTATAAGTCATAAGAGGAAGCCCTAAGATCTGCACTAATCCAGATTATTTCAAGGTTTTTTTCCTGCAGAAAAGCGTGGTGTTATGATGATTAATAATTGCAATGTAAGAAATGAGCCCTCCACTGCTCAGTTGTCTTTAGAGCCAGGTATTTACCCATCAGCAGGCACTTCCAGGCTGCCACAAATCCTGAGCAGCACCAGAGGAGATGTTTAAGGAAGTGATCGATGGGCTTGGAAGTCTCAAGTGGTGCCCATTGCTTGCAGCCTCCTGTGCACACTGCTCCAGATAAAAGGGGGGAAAAAAGTGGGGGGGGAAAAAGACATTTTGAAGTTGTAAATAAATTTTATTTACTTTGCTCGCTCACTTTTTCCCATTGAGATTTTATTCATTAATTTAAAAGGATGGATGGATGGATCTCTGAAACGACCAAAGAACTGGAATATCCTGGAGAAGAGCTGATCTGCGTATGATGAAAATAAGAATCCATGTGAATATGAGACCATTCTTATGCTGTGCAAATACAACCCTGTTTAAAGACTCTACAGTGTCACCAGCAATGGATTTGGAAATTGTGCACTCTGAAATTATGATGACAAAAAGGAGTTCACTTTTCAGAAGAGATTGCCTTGATTGTGCTTAAATTAAATTACTTCAAATTACCTCATCATATCTACCTGTAGCTAAATACAAGGTAGAAAAGATTTTTCTCTTTTTAGAAACTGGATTGTTGAAAATGAAAAAGAAAAATTATTACTTGCCTCGAATCTTCCTTCAGCTTTTTCTTCTTTTAATTTTTATTTTTCCCAAAAGATCATTAGGTGCTTGGCACCAGTGCAGGCATAAGAATACATCTCCCAGTAATAGCTTTTACAAATCTGATGACACATTTCAGAGGGGAAAGCTTTCCTCTTAACTGTAATAACTCGTGTTAGCAGCCTCAGTGAAGGAGTGGAGATGGTGTTAAAAATTATAATCAATGACTCAAGGGAGAGCTACAAATTACTCTGCCACATTACAGGAAAATCGAAACTCAAACAGCAAACCTTCCATGATAATGGGTGAATAAACAGGAGACAGGGAATGAAAAACAGGGATTATGGCTGCCCCTGCCCATCCTGCAAAGACATCCCACCAAAGAGAGCAAATCAGAAATATATGATGGGAAGAGAAGACCTTAATCCCCTTTTAAAAGAAAAATGCTTTTGGAATTTGGCAGGGTGGCCAAAGGTCAGAGCACTGAGGTCAAAGTGTTTCATACTCAGAGCCATGAATGCAGTGGAAGGTGAATTTTCAGAACGTGGGCCACGTTTGTGAACACCTGCCAGAGGTGCACATCTGCCAAGCACGCTGCAGGTAGGAGGTTATGAAAGGAGGACCCAAAGTTTACCCGAATTCTTCTTCATGAACTTCCTGTAATTCAGATATCCTGCGTTCCTCTAGAAGGCTTATGAATTATTTCCTTTTAAAAAACCTGCTGTGTGCCTTGCACAGCCCCACCTGTGGCATCCCTTGGCCTCTGTTCAGGATCAGGATGAATTATGTAATGTCTTCTTTGACCCAAATACCCCTTCAGGGTTTGGATGCCCTCCTTATTATGCAGTTGCACACCAAGAATATCCCAAGGAAGATTTATTTAAGACTATTTTCCCCTTCAGCCAGCAGCCCCCATTAACAGCTACCCAGGCAGGCCTTGAAACTCAGAATAAAGGGCACCAGGCAGGTTTTGCTCCCCTGGGGAAGCACTGAGGAGCTGCTCACTGCAGATTCACCAGCCTTACATCATTATTGTTCTGAGAGTGAAATGTTCATGTCTCTCCAGGCACCCTGGAGTCTTTCTTAAGACATCTGTCTTTTAGACAAGAGAAAAATGAGGTTATTTCAATTCTGCATGCAAAGCTCCAAGAAACAGTTTAGAGGCAGAGAAGCATAAATAAAAGATTATTAGAACTTATAAAAATCTGCATAAATAAAATTAATCCACTGAACAATGGGCTTGGCTTTAACCCAGAGGATCAGCCTCACTTTTCATGCAGAGGAGAAAAAGGCTGTCAGAAAGTTTATTCAGGTCACCTAATTGATGTCTGGTCTTCAAGCAACACCCTCATCCCTTCCTCTATTTAATAAATCATGATCCGAGCCCACAGCTGTCCTTATATGTTCATTTATACACAAATTCAATATCTAGAGAATTCCTTGTCATATTGCAAACCTCCAGCAAATCTTATATTTATTCTGTTTACAATTATCTAAATTATAATTTTATAAACATCTCAAATAATAAATCAAGCAGCCAGAACAGTAACCACAACAAGGAACCACCTACTGTTGCCCCAATTTTTAAAAGTGTTTTCTTTTATAGTTCTTTTGAAAGTTTTAAAGTTCTCATTAAAGTTCTCATAAAACTTCTTTAGTCTTCTGATAATGTTTACATATTTGAGAGTCAGAGTTCCCACACAATTTCATGTAGAAATAGAATAGTTTACATCTTTCTCCGTAGGTAGAGAGAAATGATTGATTGATCTTTGGACCAGTGTGGTTGGAGAAGTGGTAATTCCATCCTCCAATCCACGGTCACCTTTGGAATTCTATAAATACCAGATGTTTGAATAAAACTGGGTCTTTTTCTCTTTTGAACTTACCAAGCTTCTGTGTACTCATTTCATGTCCAATAGTGACAACCTAGCAAATTTGTTAAATCAATTTATCCTCCCCAATAATTACCAGGCATGGTGCAGAAGTTGGCACAAGCAAAGGAGCATTCCTACTTATCCATGCACTTGATCCCATTTTGAAAGCTCAGAGATTTCATGGATCAGAGCTAGCAAATGCTCTCTGGCCCATCTCAATAATTAATATGGTTTTAGCCTGGCTGTGGAGCCTCAGAAGTGCTGATTGCTATGTGTGGTCTGGATGGAGCCATCAAACAGGGCAGCAGCAAACAAAGGCTGCTTCTGCCAAGCACAGAGATGGGCAGAGCTCTGGCTGTGGCTGGAGAAATCACAAATCCATGGGAATGTTGTATTTCTTGTAGGTTAACAGTTTATCTTTGGAAAACCATGTTCAATGAAAGTTGCACTAAAAACCATTTGCCATGTGAACAAAGCAAGAAGACTCATAGAGAAGGCTCAGGTTTGGATGCTTGTAGCAGAGACAATCCCAGGCCAGATAATTCATTGGGAATTAGAGCAGTTTGGGGGTGAACGGCCCTCTCTGGGTAGCTCTAAGAAGCACAGAGTGGTTTGGGTTGGGAGGATTTTAAAACTGATCTTTTGTTCCCACTATCCCAGGCTGCTCCAAGCTCTGTCCAACCTGGCCTTGGACACTTCCAGGGATCCAGGGGCAGCCACAGCTGCTCTCGCCACCCTGTGCCAGCATCTCCCCATCCTCACAGCCAGGAATTTCTTCCATATCCCATCTAACTCTGTCAGTTCAAAGCCATTCCCTCTTGTCTTACTGTGGCAGGCACATTCTTCTCTCTCTCAGGATTTTTTTCATAGAAGAACACAGAGAGAAGAAACAGAAAACAATTTTTATTTCTGCTCCTTGTTTTTCTCATGTGGAATATCTTTGGAGAATTGTTTACCTGGGGTAATTACTTGATTAAATTCTAGTGAAGATTGTTTAAACCTGATAACCAATCCAATCCACCTGTGTCTAGACTCTCAAGAGAGAGTCATGAGTTGTGAGTTAGTTAAATATAGTAATTAGAAAAAGTGTATAGTTTTAGTATCTCCTTTAAATAGTATATTAATGTATTATAATATCATTATAATAAAGAAATCAATCAACCTTCTAAACTAAAGTCAAAGATCATCATTTCTTCCCACCGAATTCACCTACATTTACAACAGTCCTACTACATCAATTTGTTTGTGGATGAATGATTGTCTCTGTCTGGCTCTCAGGAGTCACAGGATGCCCTGAAGCTCTTCCACAGATAAAAGAAACTTGTTCCAGGCACCACTTGCTAAACCTGACTGTTTAATCCAAGTCCAGAGGCCAAGGGTGTCAGCTCTGGAGAGCTGATGCATCCCTCACCATTTTATGTGCCACACACAAAAGGAAGGTCCAGAGTTGTTAATAAAAAACAAAAGATCAGAATTTGTTGTGTACCACATCTAAAAATGGATGTGGTTTTTGGCTTTTCAACAGCACAGTGCCTCCAGTGCAATCTGGTGATTCAGTGCTGTGGTCAGAAGTGATGGGCTCTTTATTCCTGGATGGTGATTTCCTGGAGTTCCTATTATTGTCCTAATTCTCCCACTGAAGTCATTGATGTCATCACTAACTTCCCCCTCATAAATCAAAACTCAAAAGGCTTTTTATATCATCTACTTTTACTTCCTCTAGAGCATAGTCCAGGGATTTATCTAACTGGTTCTCCAACAGATTTCTACTCCAAAATTTATAAAGAGCATTCTGTTCCAGTATCCTTCCTTTAGGTACTTTTATTTTTGGTTAATTGCTCATGGTTTGCTTTAAAATAGTTAGGCTGTGGAAACCTCTTGGAATTCAGATGAAAATAAATTTTGGGTTGTTTTTCCCTGAGGGTGGAATACAGATTTATCAAAATTAAGTTATTAACCTGCTGCCATCTATGCGAGCCTTTTTTATTTAATATTAAGTAGGTTTTGTTCATTATTTCTATATTAAGTTATCCTTTGTTCATTTTTTTATATTACACATACATTGTAACCATGTTTTCATCTTCAATCACCAGGAAAACCTAACATTTAATATTTACATGAGGTTATAAATTATTTTACAGTTATTTTGTTCTCAGCACAAATTTGTCTTGTACATCCCACAAAGGAATAATTTAATATTTGTCTTGCAGATGTCACTGAAGTCTATATTAAAAATGAAACAAATCCCTAAATTTTAATCTTTCCTCAGAGAACATGCAGCAGGAAATGTTGTTTGGTGTAATGCAAAAACATTAGAGACTGCACACTGAGTCACTTCTTGGATATAAAACATCCTCCTTCTCATTCTGGATCTCCAGGGTTTGACTTTTTAGCATAATTTGAAAAGCTTAAGGCTGTAATAAACAATTTACAAAATTATATCCTCTCAGATTCTGAGATGGGAATTTTTTTGACAATACATTCAACCTGCAGATAGCCCTGCAAGGGAAAACAGTGGCCACAACAGGTGAGTAGATTATGGAAAAGAGAAAAATAACAAGAGGGGGTTTTTCCTTCATTTTCAACTCACTGATTCTCAGTA
The DNA here is from genome assembly GCF_024509145.1 of Vidua macroura. Lineage (NCBI taxonomy): Eukaryota > Metazoa > Chordata > Aves > Passeriformes > Viduidae > Vidua > Vidua macroura. The sequence goes on from NC_071571.1 coordinate 3,646,760, forward strand.
TTTAATTTTTTTTTTTCTTAATTAACAAAAGAGATTTCAAGTCTGGGAGCTGTCAGAAGTGCTGTCATGTTCTATATGAAACAATAAGAGGCACAACATAGAGACAATGGCTATTAGCTTTCTTCTAAATCCTTTAAGGGAAATAATTGGGATCAGGATACATTTACAAACATTCTCGCTGAACTTCTTAACAACACATTTTCCCCTCATTGTTCAAAGATGACAAACAGAAAATGGAATAAGGAAGAAGTCACTGGAGGTCATCCAAGCCTGGGGTATTTTATACCTGTTGCTTGTCAGATGTCTTCCATTTCTATGTCTGTATTACACTATAATTCAATTTTGATGAGGCTTTTGTTTGCTACATTTGCTTGATCGAAGAATAAAAAAAAAATCAGGATTAGCTTATGCTTAGAATTTTTATGCCTTCTCTACATTTGAAGCTGAGCATTAACTGAAAATCACCTGGACCTTGTATATTGTAATAAATTGGGATTTTGATATTTGGGGCTACTTCTTAGGTCATGTTTAATACAGTCATTACACAGTGAAGGAGTTGGTGTCATGTTCTGACTAAAATCTAGTTTTGGCTCCTTAACATTTCTGCTCTTACTACTACTACTCAGAAGCAATTTTTTTAGCCTGGAAGATGGAATCAAACTTTACTTTCCAAGCAGCGGGACCATGATCCCAGGTGGAAAATCCAGCTGAACTTCCTTCTGCTCCCTCATTTATTCAGGCATGAATTCACCACCCAATCAGACAGCAAACATGGAATAAATAACTGGTATTTTAAAGACAGAAGCTTGCAAAGTCTTTCAGAATAATCCCCACCTAATCTGGAATGTCATTGATTTGTTCTGTTGCTTCACCACGGCAGTGTTAACTGCGATATTTAAAAATTATCTGTTCTTTTGATTATTTCCACCCCCAGTCTACCCCCAAATACGTTTAGATGCAGTTTATTATCTTTGAAAATCTCAGCCAGGAAAACTAACTAAGAATAACAATGTAAGTCAGGGACAGGCAGCTGTTAATGCTGATAAGAGCCAGGAGGGTTGATAATTGTCATCAGAGAGTAACTAAGCAAAGGAACGAAAATCAATGGATCTAAGCAGTTTTCCAAGGAAATCTTGCTTTAAAATGTGGTGAGAAATTGGGGTGGGGGAATAACCTTGTTTCTGAATATACTCTTGCCTCTAAAGATGTATGAATAAATCACTTCTTGGTAATTCAGTCTCTTAACACTGAGATTTTTAATTACTCCTGCTAAGATTATAAAAGATAAGTAAATATTCCTTCTGTGTTGAACCTTGTCCTATTCAAATAATGTTCAGTTTTGAGGCTGGAATGCCTAAATAACCATGAGTTACAGGTATGATCCCAAAGGATCTGAGATTTCTCTTATTTAATAAAATATGCATTTTTTTACTTATTTTTACTTTGTCTTAGTAAAAAAAAAAAAAAAACCTGCAATGACAATATTTTGCTTGTTTGCTGGAGTAAATTCATTGCTTTCAAATCTTCACCCAGCTTTGGGTTGTCTTTTGTGAAAGTTGCTACAGATTACATTCCATTAACTTTCACTTCATAGCTTCAGCGCAGGAGAGAACACAGATGTTGGCATTCCTGACACTGAAAATGGAACTTTTAAAACCAATAAGTCTAAAATTCTTTCCTCTTAGTGAAGCAGATTCGTGGTGCCCCGCATTGTTGCTTCTCTAGCTGCACTCCATGAGATAGTTTATTCTAAAATAACATTTTTTTAAAATATTGATGCACTTGGAAAAGCATTTTTATAAGTCCTTCTTCAGGTGAGATATTTTTAAATAGCACAGAAACATGTTCTGTATTGGCATTTCAGCTTCCCCAGATGTTTTGTCTTCTGACTTTCCCAATATCTGAGTAGTGAATGTGTGAATGTTCTACCCCCTTTTCCTGAATTAAGGTCTGAATTATTCTGATATCAGTGACCCTGAAGGGCTGAATTTGGTTCTTAATGAGAAAATCCATTAAAAATAAGGTTGTTTGTTTTTTTTTAAATCAGCCATGTGTTTCTGTCTCCTCTGAAATGGAGGATTTTCATTAAACCATCTTGAGGGACCTTCCACAGAATCCCAGCATGGCTGGGGTTGGAAAGGACCTCTGGAGATCATCCAGTCCAACCCCCCTGCTGACACCTGGAGCAGTTTGCACAGGATCACCTCCCTTTTGGGTCCAGAGGAGATATTTGTTGCAGTAAAGCAGAAAAATCACAAAGAGAGTCTTCATAAAATCAGGCCTGCTCTCCTGGAATCAGTGGCTGGCCTTGTCAAAGCTGGCACTTTGCAAGTTCCCATGTGAAAGCAATCCTGGTGTGAGCAGTTCATTAACATAACAATCTATTCCTGGGTGAAAAACAACTGGCACCTGGATAAATGGGTTTTACACTGCTAGAAATAAAAACTATATCTCTCACAAACAACTTTTCCTGCACATACACCCCGGGGGTTTGAGTGACCAATGAATACAGAATAACAACTTGTTACTAAACAATAAAATAATTGGCAAGAAAGCTACTGACCAATTGGAGACCCACGAGGTCTGTAAAACTGAATAAAAAGGAGTTATGTGAATAAAGAAGGGGCTTTTTTTCCACCATGAAGAAAATGCAGTCTGTGTAATTTATTCTCATAGATATTTCTTCCCTCTGAAAATTACTTCTTCTAAGAAGGAATCTCAGGAGTGAGGGAAGAGCTGGGTAAGTCACTGTGCATCACAGAGGTGTACAGTGAAGTCCATCATGGAAGGAAACACTCCTGATCATCTTTGCTCTTCCCAGGCATAGACATCCCAAAGTAAAAGAGAAAAAAAAAAAAAAAAAAAAAAAAAAAAAAAAAAAAAAAAAAAAAAAGAGAAAAAGAACAGTGCTAGTAATTTATGTGCAGAAACAACCCATTAGATGTAAGTGAAGGTGACAGTAAAACTCATAGACTACAAACCCAGCAGTCTTTATTTTTGCTGTGAAAGATAGATGTTCCTAATTTTCCACCTGTGTGGGCTGATAATGGATTTACTCAGTGCCTTGAAGCAGCTGCTCCCAAGGTGTGGCTGAGAGGAGAACTCTGAACCTCAGTCTGCCTTTTCACTGTGGTACTCCCATGCCCTGTGCAGGTTCTGACTGGGATGGAGTTAATTTTCTTCTCAGTATCCACGACAAAGCTGTGGTTTACATCTGTCCTGAAATGTTGTCAGAATATCAAGCAAGCACTGATTTTAACCAAATAATGCTTTCATCTGAATTGGGTTTATTTCCCCAAGACAGACAATGTTCCTGAAAGGAATCTGCCCAGCAGGATTAGAAAATGGGCAGCAGGAATTAGAGTGTTTTGAAGAGAAAGTGAATATATTTACTCACAGTAATTATACTCATGGTGCTCAGGGAATGCAGAATTGACACTGTGCTGGCTGTCCTTGTGGAAGGTGTCCCTGCCCATGGCAGGGGCTGGAACAAGATCAGTTTAAGGTCCCTTCCCACCCAAACCATTCTGTGATTTTTAGATTGTTTTGTGATTTTTCTTTTTTAGATTTTTTTTGTGAATTTTTAGATTTTTCTGCTCTGAAAGCACTGAGTCCCCTAGAAAAGGCCAAGCTGGAACATTTGCACCTCAAGTCAGCTGTGACTGTGGATAAACCCACAGGTGTGGAGAGACTGAGGCTCACAGGTTGTTTTAATCAGCACATTTCATCCTGAAGACGGCCCTGTAGAAGATTGCTGGAACGACAACACAAGTGGCTTTGTTTTCCTCCTCTGCACTGGAGCAGGGGCACTGGTGGCCATTAGTTTTGTCACTAAGGCAACTACAGGCAGGGAGGGAGAAGGAAAGGTTTTACAGAGCAATTTTCCTATGCCAGCTCTGCAGCATCTTCCCTAACACATGAATCCTTCCTTTCCTGGGAGCACAGGAATGCCTGGTTTGCTGCAGGGGAAATTATTTACCCCTGCAATATTAAAAGAGCAGACAAGGGCTGTGGGAGGTAACAGAGGTGAAGCTGCTTTCTGCAGTGTGGTCTGGGCTCTGTTTCTCAGTCCAGGCATGTGCTTCATGAACAAAAATCAGTTTAGAGCAAGGCAAGATGCCTCCCTCCCACCTCCCCCACCCACTCCCCCAGCATAACACAAACCAGAAGCTCCTCAACAAGCCAGAATGAGGGAATCAATTACATCTCTGTCTCTTAGGAAGAAGCAGAGCCTATAATGCAGATGTTTTTACAGCTGGGAGTACTGCTGATGATTTAATGCTTTAGGATAATTGATCCCTAGCATAGTTGTTTTTACAGATGAAGAGGGGGGGGAAAGGTTTGAGGGGGAGGGAAGAGGAAGAGAGTGATAAATGTTTGCAAAAAAGGAGATGAGTTGCCATTAAATGCATCCCTCTTTGACAAGATATGGCACTTAAAAATAATATTTAACAGAGGTAGTTTGGAGAGAGGCTTAGCACACAAAACAGCAGCAATTGCATCTCTTGCTGAGCCCTCACTGCCTCTGGAGCTGCCAATGTATCCTGTGTGCACAGGGCTTCCCTGTTTGCATAAATCCTTGGCTTTGCTCTCAGCAAGTGACCAAAGGAGAGTGGGGAAGGGGCTGAAACACAACTCACAGCTTTGTTTACTGCACTGGGAAGTAGTTCTGCCTCTGACTGCATTATCCACACTGTCAGAGGATCCGGTTTGCTGTTGATAGCTTTGGTGTGGTATCAAACCATGACACTCCTCACGCCCCTTATCTCATAATGAGCAGCCAGCCTTGCTATTTGGGAGGTCACTGTACATCATTTATCTATCAGGATCATTTTAGAGTCCAGCTTAAGCAAATCTCACTCCCAGGACACTGAAAAATGACTTTTCCTCTGCTACATGCATAACAATTGAGAGGGACCATAGTGACTGTAAAAAAACTCCAGCTGATCATTTATTATTTATCCCTACAGACCTGATCAGATGAAATAGATGTAAGAGGTAAACAACCAGAGGAGGAGTGAGACAGAGAAATTCTCTATTCTTGCCTGAAATCAAAACCCAAAACTTGCAACAGTGTTAAAATAGTAAGATAAAAGGCAGGTCTTTAATGGAAGCTACCAGGTGCCCCCATGGTTATGGGGATCAGATTTCTACAGTTTTTATAAGTTTAACAAATTAGAATAGTTAACAAATGTTGTCCAATTAGAAGAGCAGTTGGTTAGGTAATTTTCCCCAGTGTTCTGACTCACTGGGGTTGGTCCAGAGGCTTCTTTGCCCCATTTCTTCTTGTGTCTTCTCAGATTCTGGTAGGAAAACAAAATGTCCTTTTGGAGGTTGTCCTCTTGAAAATAAGACTAAATAGTATTTCAGCCACATGTTAGAAGGTTTGCTTATTGTTCTGAAAAAGAGGGGGAAGGGTAGGAGAAGCACCAGAAGCTACAACCATGTATTAGCAGTCAGCAAAGCTACAAATATAGAAAAATGTATAGAAAGCAAAAATTCTCTTTGGCAACAGAAGCCAGCTCTGGATTTCTAATAAATAGATTCAAAATTGGAACAAATCAATAAACACAAGAACCAGTATTCCTGTACTCTTCAGTTAGTCACAGTGCTTCTGTGTAGCTTCAAAATCCAAGTCTGTAGTTTTCCCAAATTATTAGATTTAGTGGATCTGATGGATTTAATTGATTATACATAGAAGTAGTAATTGTTATTGCCGTAACTGATGCGTGACAAGAAATAAAAATAGATTTACTATTTTCTCCTGTCCCTGCATAGTTATGATTTGGAATATCGATCTGGTATAATCACTTTTTATTTTTAAATCTATTTTGACACATATACTTACTCATATCCTCAGAACTGCTTGGCATGGATGTTTCTTTGCTAATGATGTCAAACCCAGAGTAACTTCTACCAAAATATATGATCTAATTTTGGATACTATTCAGAAAATTTTAGGTTATTTTAAATCCAAAGAGAGACTAAAGTTTGCTTGTAGAGTCTGTGGGTGAGATTTGCAGGTAGTGTAAAAACTCCCAAAGATTTCACCTGCATTCAATGGCATTCAATGACATTTTTCAGATTTATTCCTACTGAGGTGTGAGATCAGGAAGTCTGATACTTTCTACTGTTGCTAAAAGACCTCCAGGGCAGAAATTCAGGTATTGCTGATATCACAGTTTTGAGTATGTGTGGAGATGATTCCTGTAAACACTATCCGAACTTGTCACCTCTGTACAAACATTGTGGCCTTGGGTTGCTCTCATCTGAATCTTCTCCTCTCTCATCTGAAAAAGAAGAGAAGAAACACAAGATGAATTTAAGTTGAAGCAGGGATGGTTTTTTTGATAACCTGAAATCATGGAAAAGGAATGTGAGATGGACTGAGATGGCCACATTCTCCATGAGCAATTAACTGTTTAATTTGTCTTTATTGCCTGAAGTAGGTAGGAAAGTTTTTCTATGAGTTATAGTTGACATAAAATCTTCTTGTCAGAGATTTTGAATGCTCATGCCTCCCAAAAGTTTCACATTTAAATCTGAAAGCCTCAAAGTTTCTCATATGAGTTGGTATCACAAAAAACCCAAGACTTTTCCCTACAAACTTCACCGAAGTTTTTTTTGTCATGGACAGATAAAAAAGAGAAGATTTGAGAGCTCATGGGTCAGCTCAGTTGCCAAGTCAGCTGCTGGTTTCAGGCCACTGTGTTCAGCTGAAGTTTGTTAGAATGTTGGTTCTCAGCCCATTTTTAATCATGGAGAAATATAATCAGGGCTTCTATTCATAATAAATGTAAATTATTTCATCAATGGCACAGACTTAAAAGACTGTGTCGTAAATGCATTTTTAGCAGAACAGGATACTGAGTCCTGTAAAAGTTGTTTATCTGGGGTTAGGGGTTCTTTCAGACTTTTTTTCAAGTAAGCCAACAACAGACTTCCACAGACTCTTTGTTCCTCAAGGAAGATAAAACAAATGGTCATCAGGTTACCTTCAATATGGTGGGAGCCTTGGTGGGAGGCAGTGTTCGAATCCAGCAGTTTCTGTCCTTGGGCTGTTTCCTGTGTGAAATAGAGAATTACACAGCAGTGATTAGAAAGATTGCAGCTGGACCTGTCTGAATGATCATGCCCAGATATCAGCATGCTCCATCTGATCTCCATCCAGCAAGCTGATGGAATAACAATAACCTACAAACACGTCCTGGCAGACAGCAGCCTACCAGCAGGTTAACATTCCCTGGAAATGTAAAGCAGCTAAGGGAAAGGTTTTACATCTGTCCTACCCTTCTCCCAACCCTGGAAGGAAATTCTGGGACAGAGAATGAGTGAGAAATGCAGGTTTCTTGGAAAGACCTTCACTTTAAATGTTTTTTTCCTTCAACTTTTTTGCATTCTGAGGAGCATGCACCAGCCATAGATTGGGTTTGAGGTAAGGTCCATTCAAAGCCTTATTTCTGTGCCATCATCCCAAGTACCTGCTCAGCAGCTCATTATTTTGTTACAGCACATTGTTATTGCAACAGGTTTGCTTCAGAAGAAAATGAATCATGCCTTGAATATTGACTCCGTGGACTTGATGTGCATCAACTACAAGGGAGCGTGGGCTGAGTGAGTAATGGAAATGTCTGCATTTAGCCAGCACTGCTTTTGGAGAGATGACATTGAGGGCTTGGCTCTCCCCTGAGCTGCCAAACAGCCACAGCATCAGAAGGCTGAAGAGCAGACCAAGAACTTGGGTGTCAAGGGTGGAGGCTGCAGAGAAATATTTGTTTCCAGTGTTTCCCATCACTGTTCCTTCACATGAGCCTATAGGACAAAGGGAGTGAGTCTCACAGATGGAAAGGAGGTGGATGCTGGAGGTGGGTGTGGGCAGATTTGTTCAATATTTTGAGATGCTATAAAAACAGCCTCTGCAAAAAAGCCTACAGCTAAAACCAGGAATAGGCCTGTGGTGAATTAGATGCCACTTGTGATCAGGGTAACTGAGAACATGGAAAGGCCGGATTAGGGCTAATGAAATTTATATAAAATACATGTGTCAGTGAGGCAACAATTCCATTATATTTATGTGGAGATATTAGTCTTCTTTTCAAGAATTTCTGTGTGCAGTTAAACAAGGGTTTATAAATGACTCATGGTTCAGTTTGGATTTTACAGCAGGGTAAGAATACACTGCAGTAATTTAAGTTAGAAAACCATGAACCTAAAAGTATTTCAATGAACTTAATAGTGGGTTAAATATAAGGGAATTAAGAGCATCCATTCACCTAACCATCCTCCAAGTCAACATGAAACAGCAAAGGAATGGTGAAAAAATACATGTGTTTTTGGAGAGAGGTAAATCTGCAAAGGATCTGTTGTGGTGGAGGCTGTATCCCAGATTATCAGAGAAACACTAATTTTAACCAAATAATCCTTTCGTCTGATTTGGATTCATTTCCCCAAGACAGACCACATGCCAAGAAGGAATCTGCCCAGGAAGGTTAGAAAATGGACAGTGGGAAGTTGAGTGTTTTTGAAAAGAAATGGGGTGTATTTACTCACAGGAGCTTTTCAGTACTCAGGGAGTGCAGCAGCCTCTTGACATTGCCTTTGCTGTTCTGGTGGAAGGTGTCCCTGTCCTTAGCAGGACTTTGGATCTGTAATGCTCATTCCAACCCAAACCATTCTGGGATTTGACATTTACCTCCTTCCTCTCTCTCATCCCCAGGAGTGACGTCTCCAAGGTCACAGCCATTTATCTTGTTTTCTTCTCCTTTCTCATGCTTCCAACTCCTCTTTCTTTCCTTAAATTGTTGTTTCCTTCCCCATGGACATGGAAAACTTTGGGACAGTGTTGCCATTTCATCTCTTTTCCAGTAATGAGGTTTGGCCAAAGAGCACTCCAGCCTGTGGTTGTTGTGATCTTTCTCAGCTGTTTTGTGGAGGAAAAAAAACAGCAACAAAAGAATGGAAAGAAACCAGCACACTGTCATCTCCACGTAAATAGGGATACATGTTACTTTCCCCCAGTGCATGAACATAAATTGCTCCCAGATTTTGGTGAATTTTCAAAGAGTATGCTTTATTTTATTTTGAAGGGAAGATTTACTGACTGTGAGCGGGACAGTGGGTGGCAGCATCAGGGATGCTGCATTTGGCTTTAAATGGGGCATTTGGGGGAGATTTAACATTCACAGAATCATAAACCAGCTTGGGTTGGAAGGGACCTATAAAGATGATCTACTCCAAGCCCCTTTGGGGTGACTCAGAGTCACATCCAACCTGACCTTGAGTGTTTCCAGGGATGGGGCATCCACAGCCTCTCTGAGGAACCTGTGCCAGTGTTTTCCCACCCTCATAGTAAAAAACTTCCTCCATGAATCTAGTTTGACTCTACTCTTTCATTTTGGAGCCATTACCCCTTGTCCCATTAAATAGGACCTGCTAAAATGTCTTTTCCCATCTTTCTTGTAAGTTCCAGGAAGTGAATCAACAGGAACTGTTAATGCTGCCTTAGGTACTGTGGAACTGCATTTCCTTGTCTGGCTTGTCAGGGATATAATTCCTGTTGATACTTTAAAATCATTCTTAAGGAAATTACTTATTTATGACACTTTTCCCCAGTGGCCAGGCCAGGAATGCCACATAAGACATCACTGAAGTATCTAATTATGACTTACGGCATAATTATGACATGGCCACAAACAACATAATGTGAAATGGAATTGTAAAGAACAGCTTCTACAGAATCACAGAATCTTTAAGGCTGAAAAAGACCTCCAAGTTTGAGTCCAGCAGTTCACCCAGAGCCACCGTGTTCATCACTAACCTGTGTCCCCAAGAGTCACATCCACAGGTTCTTTGAACACTCTCAGGAATGGTGACTTCACCACTTTCTTGGACAGTCTATTCCTATTCCTGACCACATTTTCAGGTGCACCTCCTCTGGCAGAACTTGAGTGTCTTGGTTTGAAAAAACATGTGCCTGCTAAGGAAGGCAGGAGCCTCCCTTGAAATGGAAAATGTAAACCCCCTCCCTCCAAATTATTATCAGTTTGAAATTAAGGGGCTCTCAGGCAAAGATTTAGGAGGAGGAATAACAGTTCTTTAATACGAAAATTTAAAATACAAATCCAATACTATAAAAAAAAAAAAAAAAAAAAAAAAAAACAAAACTCACTGCCAGAGTCAGAACATGAATTGACCCCCTGTGGGTCAGGGTGGTGGCAGCAGTCCCATTCCATGATGGCTCAGCCCTCCTGCAGTGCCAGCTGTGCTTCTGCTGGAGCAGGATCCTGGACAAGGCTGGAGTTTTCCTCTGGAGCTCCAGGGCTGGTGTGGATGGGCCTGGGCTCCCTCTGGGAATGCAGTGGGGAAGAAAGCTGCTCCTCTGGGAATGCAGTGGGGAAGAAAGCTGCTCCTCTGGGAATGCAGTGGGCAAAGGCTGCTGTGGTGTTGCAGGAGTCAGATTGTATCCAGGTAGGAATGCTTGGCTCCTCCCCTGGGCACAGCATCTCCCCATGGGATGATGGAATTTTCTCAGCCATGCAGGGACACTCAGTGGCCATGAACAGAAGAAATCTCTTGGAGGGAGGATCGGCTGTGGCAGAGATAAAGAAAACTGCCCCATGAACAGCAGAGAACTGCCTCACCTCTGACAGATGGGAAATAGAATACACACCCCCATTTCCAGCTTAAGACATTGAAGAGATTTCCTCTCATCCTTTAGGTCTTAGGAGGAGACCCTGTCCCCCCACCTGGCTAAGCCTCCCTTCAGGTAGTTGTGCAGAACAATGAAGTCTCCCCTGAGATTCCTTTCTTCCAAACTGTAGGAGCACTGCAACTACATCAGGCAGGAAATTTTTCAGGATGTGAGGCAACAGGCACAAAATGAATTACAGAAAATTCAGCTTAAGCATAAAATACCTTCTTTGCCATGAGGGTGATCCAATATTGGAGCAGGTTTCCTAGGGAGATTTGGAGTTTCTGTGCCCAGGAATATGCAAAACCCTGTCAGAAACAGCCCTGGGCAACCTGACCCACTTGATTCCCTTTTGATTGGTGTCATTGGATTAGAGATCCCCAGAGATCCCTTCCAACCTCGTGTATCCTGTGATTCTTTAACATTTAATAAAGATAAATCTGGAGGCACAGAAGGCCAGCAGGTGAATCCATAGAATTACAAAGGCATTGGATTTGTGTGGTTTAGGAGCGGGAGCAGAAGGATCCATAACTCATTTTTAACTCCAAGGTTGCTCTCACAGCTGCTATGTTTCATTCTGACAGATCCCATGTCTTGATAAAATTATCTGAAAATTGGTTCCAACAACGGACAGGAAAAACCTGCTCTTGGTAGCAACGTTGTTTATGGACGGAGGCCACTCCATTTCAGAAAATTGCAACAGATTTACAAGCATAGAAAGGATTTTTTCCTCTACAATGTAAGTGATTATTTCCAGAAATGAACATTTAACTTCATCCTTTTTTTTGAGAACTGCCCTGTCCTGTAGCCCTTCTGAATCAAAACAGAGCAATCAATTTATCTTATTTTGAGTGAAAAATATTCTATCAAACCATCTGTATTCAACAGGATGAAAATTTCCTGACAAACAAAAATGCATTGAAATGTCAAAAATTATATTAGTTCTACTATGACAACAAATACAATTGCTGTTGATTTCCTGAATTTGTAGCTGTCTTTTTTGTTTTCTTCAAAAGCTTATTTGCAGGAAGGAACTAAAATTAAAAAAAAAAAAAAAAAACCAAAAACACAAAACAAACCACAAAAAAACTCCAACCAGCCAAACAGCCACATTGAAACACTTCTAATTATAAATGATATTTCACAATGTACTGCAATAAAGAAATTATGGTATTGCACTGCAACAGAGTGTTTTAAGTGTCAGACGTGGATAATTTGGGCAATCATGTGCTGCAAAATTGCTGTAAGATTTTGAAGAATTATTTTAGTGACACATTAAGCATGACAAGAAAAGCCTATTCACAAACACTTGCACATTGTCATATTTGAACAATGGCCCATTAATAACATTTCCATCAAACTTTTTCATGTCATGAGGGCTAGACACTTGAGAGAGAGAAATGAGAGGTGATTTGTAGCTGTACTTTCAGGTGCTTTCTTCAACCCCTCCATCTCTGGGTTGAATTTTTGTAAAAATGACACTGATTTTGAAAAAAAATACAAAAAAGCCTGATGATTTGAAGTCAACATAAAGGATTGACAAGATGACCACTATGTTTCCAAGGTCCATTTGGAGGGCTAATCCTTAATTTAGAATCACAGACTGTTTTAGGTTGGAAAAGCCATCTAAGATCACAGAGTCCCCTCATTAACCCAATACTGCCAGATCCCCCACAAAACCATGGCCCTAAGTATCACATCCTAATGGTTTTTAACATTGCCCTGGGCAGCCTGTTCCAATGCCTGACCCCTCTTTCAGTGAAGAAATTTGGAGGTCAGCTACTCTAAGAACGACGTGGTTATGGTGAATTACCTACCAACTAATTAAAATGTTCATGTTTAAGGAGACAAAATTAAATTACTTAGAAATTCACAGGAAAAAATCCTATTTACACTCTTTCCCATGTAAAGCTAGTCCAATTCTCTCTGAATCAGTGCTTGTTGTTGAGCTGGCCACATTTTCTTCTCTAGGTGCATATATCACCAGAAAGTCCTGACTACACAATGGAAAATAATGACAGTCAACATCCCAAAGAGCATTTCAGGATTACAAAAAAATTCCAATCTACATCTGGCTAAATGCAAGAATTTTCAAAGGTTTTTCATTGCAAGCCAAAAGGAAATGATCCATTTGAGAAAAGCCAGTAGTGTGTTGGTCGTGACTTGGTTTTTGTGAACCAAGACTTCCAAAAGCCAATCATTCCTCCATTCTCATTCTCAAGGTTATAGTGGAAGATCATGGAAAAAATTGGAACAGATCCTCTAATCTTTTTGGATTATCAGCCACCCTACAAACAACCATCCCTTCTGTAAAAAAACAGCCAGAATTTCACTTCAAAATGCTCAAATCTGTGGCTGTGTTTCTGTTATTCATTAAAAAACTTGTCTGGACTTGACTCCCTGAGCTTTCATTCCTCTGAGTTTCCCTGCATAAAGAACTAAGACTAAGACTCAGTCTTGAAGAAAATGGGTGTAAACTTTTGCCCAATGTGTCAAACGACCCATCCACTGCACAAATATGCAGTGACAGGTTTTTTGAGGCTGTGTTATTTAAAAAGAAAAGGAGTTTTTACTGAACCTGCAGTTTAGAGATTCATAAATCTTCACTGGCCAAAATTTGCTTTCTGACTCATGACTTCTCGTGATTTATACCTCAATGTATGCACTTTGTCACAGAAGAGTTTTTAGAGAGAAAATGGAGATGTGAGTGAAGTTGAATATAACACTCGGAACCAATCAAGAACATTTAGATCAATTACTCTGATTGTCGACTATTTGGTTAGTTGGGCAAAAAGAAATAAACAAAACAAACAAAAAAAAACCCTGCAAAAAATAAAAACCCACAACATTTTCCAGACAAAAGTCCTTATTCAGAGTGGTTTTGAGCTGAAAACATTTGGCAAGCCCCATTTACCACTGCTCTGCTCTCAACATATGACAGATTCATCCATCTTACACATGAGCACCTCTTCATGCTGGGATGAAATGCAGCCACCCACAGCTGAACTTCACATTACAGGAGTGCACCAGCACACAGGAAATACTTCACAAATGTGAAAGGAGGCGTGTGTGTCTAAATTCCCAGCCTTATAAAGTGCTAATCCTCCTCTCTCCCCACGCAGCTGTGCTAATGGTTCACCTACAAATCCACTATTGGAAAATCTGCATGAAGTTTCTATGTATAATGTGTGTCTGTATTTCCCTCCTGTTGTATGTACCTAACCCTGGTTCGTTAGCTCACCTTTCACATATTGCTACAGAGTTGAGTTTTATCTTTGTTTTGCTAGGGTTTGGATTGCATGTATGAGATTAAATGGTATTTCTTCTTCAGACTCAGACGTTTATTAGTTCTTATCTATGTTACAGTCTCACAAACCGTAAGTTTTGAGTTTTGTGCTACAGCACTTCACTCTAACAAACTAAAAATAGAGTAATATCTTTCTTTCTACAAGGCTTTTAAAGGATAAACTGTCTAATTAAGAAATGACATTTAAATTATTTTTATTTTTAAACCAATAACCAACCACCCATGACCCACAATGTGGACTTTTTTATCCCATTACACAAAACCACCCAAACCCATGGAGAAGAAGGTGAAGAAGAAGGAGCAGCCTCTACCCTAAAAAACCCATCTTGCTTTATATATATCACTATATTCTAAACCCTTAAACTCTGAGTTTCCCACCCTGTGATATCACACACTTCTATTCAAACTCCACACCCACAATCCCAGTTCTGTCATTCCATTTTGGAAGCTTCTTCAGGGCCTCAGGTCAGTGCAGTGTTCTCTTGGGGGTCAGTGCCTGTCAGCACAGAAAGTCTGAAATTCTCACAATCCAGGGTTCCAACACTACAGACCTTTGAGTCTGAGCTACCCCATGAGATGAATGGTGAGTCCAGTTAAGAGGATTCACATTCCCATCAGCTGTCTTCCTCCCTCTTTTTTATTTTTTTTCCTTTTGGTTGCTTGTTTGTCTATCAGTGATTAAAGCTGCAGTTCCACTCATTAGTGAAGTGTATTAAATGGTAATATCAATAACTGACAACAGCCCTGGGACTGGCTGTTCCACAAATCTATATCAACAAGCCAAAGAGAGCTTTCTGAAAACGTTGTGTCTCCAGGCATGGTGGAAATGTTTACTCCCTGCTTCCTGCCTGGCTCAGGATCAATGTCAGGGATAGAACAAGTCAGTGCCTGTCAAACACTAGAATTGCACTCCAAGATTTCAAGTAAAACTACCTTACACTCAGAGATACCAAGATAAGTTTAGCTGGGTTTGGGGGAAAAAATAGATTACAGAAAAATTAAAAAGAAAATAACCATCACATCTACTCTATGTGAATTGCTTCAACAACCATCACTGACAAATTCTGCAAGTTCATAATTTTCCATTTTGGGCAACTTCTGTGACAGATAGAGATGCAAATCATAACTGTCCTTACCATAAAGCCCACAGGTTTTCTAATTCTCTGTGTTTTTTCTATAACAGTTTAAAATCTTAATCCAATTAAGATCCAATTAATCCAACTGCTACCTTCCAGTGCAAACATTGGGAGTGTTATTGGGATGGATTTCATGCCCCACCTCCTCTTTCCAGTCCATCTGGGTTTGGGTGTGGAGACCTATCCCTGACTCCAGCAGGAAGACCATTCATCTCTTAATTTAAAACAACCCATCTTAATTACTTACAGGGTTTCTTAGGTTTCTAGAGGAGGGCTATTTTGGCAGAATTAAAAGATCCAAAACTGCTCAAGGACAGTTTTTTTGGTGGAACTATCTGGGAAGTCATTTAAATCTCATCAAAACTGATGACAGCATTTCCAAAGTTTAGTTCACATAACAGAGGTGATTATTTTGTTTGTCACAAAAGGAGAATTGCATGTGGTAAACGACTAAAGGAGTTGCTTATTTTTAGAAATTAATATTTTTAGGTGTTGCTATGGAAGCAGCTTTGAATGTGATCAGAATGGGATAATGCAGGACTTAAAATAAACTTGCAGAGAGCTGCCTACTCACTCTCTGAGCACCCTGAAGATCTCAGGAAATACATCAGACACCATAAACTATAAACACAAGGGGAGACATTACATAACTCCAATCAGGTGAAATCACTTCGGAAATGGATGCTGAGATTTGAAGTGATGAGGTGCAATCTTAAATCAGAACATGCACTGCAAGCTGGAAGACGTCGTTTCCGGATGAAACTTCAACCTTTTTCAGTAAAAATCCTCTGTGAAAGAAGACATTTCCTGTACAACAGTAGACAGGTTGATATCCATTTTTAAAATTTGGGTGTTTAATCTGCTACTCCAGAAATAACCAGCTAGATAAGGTTATCTGGCCAGATACACTCCCAGCGAGCTCTTCTGAGCTGAATGAATAAAGAGCAAGACCTCTGTCCAAAATTTAAGAACTTCAGGCAGTATTGGGTCAAAAGTCCCCCACATTCTGCCAAGTTGGTTATCTCTCCATAGATTTCTACTTTTTCTTTCTACTAAATGCTAGATTACTTTTGGTAATTCACTAAAGGCACCAGGCTGAATCTATTCCCCTGTCATAGTCCTCTGCTCAGGTGAGAGCTCCCCTGCAGTGCTGGGGTCTGCTCTGGCACAAGAACCATGTGGAGCTGCTGGGATGAGTCCAGAGGAGGAAGAAAAAGATGATGCAAGGAGAACCTCTGCTCTGGAGCCAGGCTGGGAGAGCTGGGAATGTTCACCTGGAGAGGAGAAGGCTCCAGGGAGAGCTCAGAGCCCCTTGCAGGGCCTAAAGGGGCTCCAGGAGAGCTGGAGAGGGACTGGGGACAAGAGATGAAGTAATGGGACAAGAGGGAATGGCTTCACACTGACAGAGGACAGGTTTGGATTGGATATTAGGAAGAAATTCTTCCCTGTGAGGATGGAGAGGCCCTCCAGGGTGCCCAGAGCAGCTGTGGTTGCCCCTGAATTCCTGCAAGTGTCCAAGGCCAGGTTGGATGGGGATGGAGCAACCTGGGATAGTGGAAGGTGTCCCTGCCCATGGCAGGAGGTGGAACTGGAACTGGATGATCTTTTAGGTTCCTCCCGACGTAAACATTCTATGATTCTGCAATGTATCAACAGTGGATATGAAGAAATATTTTGAGGAGTTAAATCCATGCAACTTCCACTAGAAAACAAGGTGAAGTGCATGGAAAACAAACAAGTCCATATTTTGTCACCATAAAACTCACAAGCAGGCCAGGTGTCAGCTCAGATTTACAAAGCACTGGTTGTGTTTTGCCCTCTTTCCCTACTGAACCTCAGCCCTGGCGCTGGAAGTCCACAGGCAGAAAGGTGAAAATGGAGAAATCAGAATTTTGTTTCTTCCTGTCACCCTCTGAAATTTCCACTTGAGAAAAGGTGTGAAAGTTCCTGAGACTTTTATAGGTTTGCAAATCTTTTCATCTTGGCTCCTATAAGGAAATTTATAGGGCTGAACATGAGGAAAACTTCAATCTCTTATGTAGACTTTTTTCAACATTTGTTTCACAGGGGCATGATTTGGCCCATAATTGAAAAGGTAAAAGAAATTAAATAAATAAATCAGTTTTCCTGCATATTTAACTTCTGTGTGGACGAAAAAAATCTGTGAAAACTGAATAAATTGTTAACTTTTAGTTGTTCAATTAACATTTATTTAAAAGTCATTTAGGAAAAAAACATATTTTTGGGTCCTAGTATCCCAATACCAATTGGCAGAGGAATAAAACAAGGTAGAAAATAGTGCTGAACTAAGGGACTGCAGCTCCATTAAGACACATTAATGTGTGCCTGGACTTTTTGATGCATTACAATCATCTTTAGACTTGACAGCACTGACACTTGTGAGTTCAGTCAGCCCAGGATCCCATGGAAAAAAGAGCAGGGAATTTGTCAATGTCTTCAGGGACAGATGAGTTTCCAGTCAGCAGCTGCAGCCTAACTTCCAAGAAACCCTGATAATTGTAGCATTTCCAGTAAATATTTCCATCTCCTGAAGATTCATTGAAAATTTTGAATATTTTCTTGGTACAGCACACCTGGTCTCACACCTGCTCTGTTCATGGCTGGGCAATTAACAGCAATGTGTAAAAAACAAACCAAAACAAAACCAGTAAAAACTGACTCTGCAATGTAGTTTGAAATACTAAATTTAGTGTGAAAATGCTTTTTTTAAAATCACTGAAGAAAGTGGTAATTCAGGGTAGGATTTTGCTGAATGGTTAAGACACATAAATTTAGGACTGCAGATTAATGAACTTCTCAGTACCTCTCAGTGCATTAGGTGTTTATTCAAAGAAGATTTAATCAATTAAACTAAATAGAGCCCAGAGAACATAAATTTCCAGGGACAGGATTATGAGTTCAGCACCTTTCTTGAGGTCCTGGGAAAGACAAGTGAACAGCAGCACTGCAGGGGATTAAATCTCACATTCAGCACAGCAAATCCATTAAAAACACCACAGAAACTCTTCAGGATAACAAGTGATTCCTATTTTGGGTTTGTTTGTGATTTAGTGTTTTGAGATATTTTCCTTATCATTTTTCTAGGTCTGATTAGAAAGAATTTAGTGATAGAGCTGATTCATTTATGTCCTCGTCACCAACATCCTTGAAATTCCCAGATCATTTCTGTGCCTAAATCTCTATCTAAGTGTTCTCCAAGCCTGACATCATGAATGGACCTTCCAAGTGTAAAAATGGGATTGACAAAACAATTTCCTCTGGAACAGGCAATATGAATTTTGATCGTACCAAATATTAAAGACGTAATTGTATTTATCATTACCCATGAGGCATCTGAATAATGCTGAAAAAATGCAGAAAATATAGGAAGGAATAGATAAAAGGAAAATAAAAAAAACCAAATGAGGAATAAAAAGGAGTGACTGACCAGGTAAAACAACCTGCTTTTCTAAACAACAGATGCCTGACTGTGAGGAAACAGTTTAATATCTAAGGAATTTAGAATTATACAGCAAATTGTGGCTTAGTAAAGAAAAAAAAAAACAAACCCTGTGTTGTGAGGGATGTGGATACCCATATCCCCACAGACCAGTCCATCCCTGGATAATGTGTTTATCTGTTCTCTGAACTGCCCCCAGCTTGTGAGCATTTAATGACTTTCGCTCTGCAAGCTTTTGAAGCTGGATCATTCAAACATTCATTTAAGCTCTGGTCAATATTGCTGCAGCAGTTTATTGACAAAGCCAGGTCTGGGTTCACAGCCTGGGTCACCCAACAGTTTGCAGCATTGCAGGGAGTTAATCCAGCTGCTGATTTGAGGATTTAAAGTGCAGGTTATGCAAATCTGCCAGGAATTACCTCAGTAGCTGTCCAGCTTCTTGTGGTCCTCTTAGCCTGGAAGGAAAAAATAAAATATCAACACTTTTGGTGTGCTGCAGATAGAGGGTTTCCTCTTTCTTATTTTAAAAAAGCTTTATCTTTGTGGCGTTTGGGTTCTTTTTACATTTGTATGCATTAAAACACACCATGAAATCCACACAAAATTCTTTTCATGCATCTACTCCACTTGAAATCACCTTGAAGCAACAAATCCTTGCTGTCAGCTGATTCAGAAGTGCAGCCTCTTATAAACTGATTTTGAAATTCAGCACACCTTGATTCTGTATCACTCGTGTCCCCAGCATCTACAGAACAACTTGTATTTGCTCCCTGCTGGAGAAATTGGAGGAAAAAGACCTAAAAAGACCATACTAGTTCAGTGCTTCTCTTGGCTCCAGTTTGCCTGGGACTTAATAATGACAAATTAAAAAAAAAAAAAAAAAAGAAATTGATAATAACAGTTATCCAGAGTGAAAAAGAAGGGGGGGGGGGGGGGGGGGGATGGAATCCAATTTCTAGAATGATTCTTTGTTCCAGAATTTAACCTTATTTATGTAAATTCAGGATTTTTTTTTTTCCCCCAGTCTGTACGTCCTGATTGTTTCATTCTTCATTACCTCTTTACTCAAGGACTGAAAACAAAACAAAGACCTGATGCTCAGAGACCTGGTTTAGTGGAGGACCTGGCAGTGCTGAATTAATGGTTGGACTCAATAATCTTAGAGGGCTTTGCCAACCTGAATTGATTTGAAGTGTTCTCACTTGATTTTTCCTTAATTTGGACTTTTTTTCAATTGCATTTGCAGTTTAGAAAAGAGAAGGAACCAAAAATCCAAAGAGAAAAAGAAATATCAATAAGGGCATAAAATAAAAGAAAAGCAAACCCATTTGAATAAGAACCTGGTGCAAAACAAGAACTTTATTCTTCTTGTTGAAGTGTTTCTCACCAGCCAAGGAAGAAGCAGGTGAGCACTTAAGGGCTTTTGTAGAAATCAAGAGAAATTTGACTCATAAATAAACTTTCCTGTACCTTCCATCTCTGCACACATTACAGCTCCCTTGCTATTAGAGAAATTCAAGAATAATCAGCTTAAATCCCATGTTGGAATGAAATTTGGACATCATTTTGAGCTGTGCCAGAGGCCTATAGGAGAAAGTTATCCATGCCCATCTCCTCACCTTCCCTTTCCCACTTGTGCTTCTGCAGGCAGGCAGAGGGATTGGTTCAGCTGAAAAGAACACACCAAATTAATCACTTTGCAGCTGATAAAGCCTCTAATCTGTTCCTTTGTGGATCCCAGAGCACAAAAGCTCTGTGGAGAGCAGCAGCTTTCTGTGGGCTGCTGTCGGGGTTTTGTGGTCAAGACGACCCCGAGATTGTAAAAAGTCTTTTCCTCAAAGCCCCACAGCCAAAGAAGTGCAGATGCATCGGTTTTGCTTCTCAAGGCTGTTTATTTTCTCTTATCTATAACATTCTTTCTCTGACCTGCTGAGCTCTGTCTAGCAAGTCGGATCGTGGCATTCTCTCTGCCCTCCAGGATGGTGTTTACATTTTATGCTAAAAACTACATGTACTTTATTTATGATTAATTCCCAATACCTATCACCTAGGTTAGTGTGTCTCTACTCTAAACCAATAAAAAGTGTCACCATCACAGTGAAAGATGGAGGACAAGAAGAAGGAGAAGAAGGACAAGACACACCCAAATTCCTCCATCTTCCCTCCTGAACCCCATTCTTAAAACCCCTAAATTCTACTTTTTCACCCTGTGTTACATTAACTCAAACCCTTGTGACCTGTAAATCTTCACACAAAGTTGGCAGCTTTTTCCACGGGCTAAAATCGAAGCCACAGGTGGTTTTGACTTTGTGCCAAGGTCTCTGAGCCCCCTGCCAGGGTCTTGAGACAGCCAGGGCAGCCAGAGGGATGTCCTGGGTTCCCACAAGCTGGAGTGGCTGCACACCCACAGCTTGAGAATTCCTTTTGTCTGTTTTGGAGAAATGCTGCCACGTGTCAGGGTTTAATAGCTGCAGAGGGTATTAAATATCAATTAAACCGTAGGTGTTGCAGAAGAACAAATGGTTTAAAAAAGGAAAGCTCATTTTTGGTTTCATTTCCCTCTTCTCTTATTCTGTGCAGAGCATACATGACAGGACTGTCCTATAAGATGTAAACATGGAATTTCTGACCTGAAATCCTGAAAATAAAATAGTGCCCTGCCCAGTGGTCAGTGTATTCCCAGCACAGCACAGAATGAGAGGCCAGGTGTTTTCAGAGGTGACAAAATCTCCAGTAGCTGCCAATTGCTTGATATAAAGTCTCCTTGGTGTCAGTTGGTCATTTATCATTACAGAAGTGATGAAACTATTCCAAGATTAAAAAAAAAAAAAAAAAAAAAAAATCAGATCAAAACAAGGAATGAAAAAATATAGAAAAATTATTCGTTTTCATGTTTAATTGGTTATAAATAGGTTTTACACATGTGCCTCAACATCTCATTTTCCCTTTCATAGTTTTGTACAAAAAAAAAGGGATTTAACTTTTTGAGGCACAATTTCTGAACTTCCTCCCATCCAAAATTTTCTTTTATTGTTGCTTTATCCAAAAAACATGAACTGGTCTTTTATGCTTTTCTTACTGATCTTTGCCTTGTTTAACCTATGATCCCAGCTTTGACTTTAAGCTTTATTTTCATGTCTTAAACCTTGTTGAAGGTTCCCTCAGTAAGATATCTTTTCTCCTGTATTTTCCACTTCATTTCATTTCACACCTCAGTCTAACTCTCAGCAATCTGTGGAGGAAATCTCTCCCTACTCCTGTGGAATGAGGGGACACCTGGGGATACGAGTAGGGAAGGCCTCATCAACCCATTTCTCATTTCAGATCCATCATCTCTCAGAGAAAAATCTCTTACCTAATTTGTCACAGATCAACTGGGTTGACAAACAAGAGAGAAGAAATAATTCTGCCCCTGGAGCTTCTCAGTGATCCTGAGTTAGAAGGTATCAGATCCACTGTTTTCTCCTAAAATTACTATGCAATTTTTAACCTTTTCCTTCTAGTTTGGCCCATAAGGAATGTCATGGTTTCTTCCTAGCTAAAGCATTGGTAATGAAGCTTTTCAGCTGCTAAATGATTGCTCATGCTACACTGATGTAAAAAAAAAAGCATCTAAAAACCTGCTGATTGCTCAAATATTCAGTTACTGAATAGCTAAAAATAGCTTAGGTGCCCTCTGAAACCTCCTTTTATCTGCACACTTGTTTTCTCCTCACTCTGTCCAAAAACTGATATTACAGTGATTTCTTTTTCCTTCCCAGAAGGCATATTTGCTAAATGAGAGCTATTGAGTGTTTTACAGTCTGGATCCTTTTTTTTGGGTTAGAAAATCCCAGATCGCAGGGGTTTGTCACAACTGCTAAAGTTGGTGACATTTTCTTGCAGTAAGATGAAATTCTCTTATTCTCAGAAATTTTGAAGCCATGTTGTGACATCAATGCAGAATTTCCTGTATCATCCCCGATGTCAGTTACATTTGCTAATTTGACTGGATCAGTCTGCAAATCTAAATATTATTTGTGATTCTCTTACAAAGGTGATGTGAACATGGTGCCTGAAACAACCCCTGTTTTGTCTTTTGTTATTGCTTTTAAGGATCCTTTAATAAAAAAGGTATTTTCCACTCCCCTCAAACTCTTCGTCACTCAACACTACTGAATTCTTTTAATGTACTTGTGAAAATATTGCCCCAAAACTGACAGAAATGAACATAAATATTACAGTGGGGTTTGGATCAAGCCTCTGTTTCAGTATTGGCCAAACTTATTCTATAATCAATGTGGTAAAAACTACAAACACATACATATGCTGGATAAAGCTGAATCTGGTACTGTCAGCCAGATGATGCAGGAATAGAAACTAATTATTTTACAGAAACAGTCCTTTAAATGCTGTTCATTTCATCTTTTTTTTTCACATTGAAGCCTTAACCAGTATGATATTACCCTTTAAATTCCCTGTATTTTGTGAAATTCCTCTTTGCTGCTGCTTATTTTCATCCCAGCTTTAACAAGCTGCTCATCCTGAACATCACTGGTATCCGTGGGTTTAAAACCAAACAGAAATGCAGGTTTATCTAGTGAAACTATGCACACCTGCAAAGCAGGAACATTTTTTGCTTTGTTCTCAGGAGCAGCATAAGCTTTTAGGGAAGGTAAAAATAAACAGGAGAAAGGAGATAAGTTCATTGTGCGTCTAAATGTACTTGGACAAATATCAAATGTAAAATATCTGACTATAATAAAAGGTTGGTTGAATTCCATTCTATGCAAATGTACTTATTTGTAAAATAGTGTCAGTCAAGGAGTCTTTGTGTAAAATGACACAGCTCCAGAAGTGTTTGGACAATGCTCACAGGCACAGGGTGGAATTTTTGGGGTGTCTGTGTAGGGGCAGGGTTTGGACTCAATGATCCTTTTGGGTCCCTTCCAGCTCAGGATATTCTGGGATTCCATGACCCCACTGGGTTGGGAGTTGCTCCCTACTTCCCACTTGATTGTAATGTTGTCCCAAGATCTGTCTTTCATTTTCAGCTGAAAATGATCTTTACCAGATCTGGTCAGGAAATAGAGGATATTTTACACCTGTACCATGTAGGTCTCACAATGAAAAGGGGGAGAAAAAGTCTTTAAATGGGCCTAGTATCAAAATCTGGATTTTGCTGTGTGGACACACAAGTTGTTGATTTGTGTCCCAATAAAAAAGCAGGAATAATAGGTTTGGAGAAATTCCCAAGAACCCCTTAATCTCAAAACAAGTATTTCTGATCCTAAAACATATACATTCCCCAAAAATATGGAAATTCAGAAAAGGAGAGATTTCAATGAGCTTGAACTTTGCTCTGAAATTACTTAGTGCTCGTCCCACTGATGAGATGATTTCATTTAACCAGTGTGGGTTTCATGACCCACAATTCTGTAAAACACAACACACCCTGATCACATTTTGGGAGTGTCATTGCTCATGGAAAGCAGAATGGAAAGGTAACAGGAATAAAAGTGTCACTGCACCTTCCAGCTCTTCCTTGATGTCCCCAGACTCCTGGGGCATCGCTGTACTTTGATAGCAGGAACTGGCTCTGACCTCGGTGGAATTTCTTTAAGAAAGATTTGGACAAGGAATTCTTAAATATAAAATCATTCAAGCAAATCATAAACTCACACTAGATCTTTAAAAACTGAGGAATCAGCAATATCAGCACAAAATAACCCCACAGTTACAGTTCCCCATCTGTATTTATGAGGTGGCAACTGAATATCTGCAATTCTTTGAGCTCAGTGAAGAAAAGAACTCCAACTTCCACTGATTTTTTTATCAATAATTTTCTATTTAAATATAAAATATTTCATTTAAGACCTTAATTTAAGATCTGAAGCTCAAGAATTTGTTTAAATATAGTTGGATAATGTTTTGCTTGACAATGCTGCGATTTGGCCTCGTACAAACACAAATGTAGTCTAAAAAGAGAGACATAATCAAAAAAGAAGGTACTTTTGTATTTCTTATACAACAAGCATAAATTCCACGTGGCACTGAAACAGGCCATGAAAAGAATGCAGAATTAATGCAACTTATTTCTAGAGACTTTACTCTAAATTAATTTCATTTTGGTTAAAGGAGAATTTTTCACCCACTTTCCTCTCATTTCCCCAAAACTCCAATTCATAAATGAGTGGATATTTGTAAGACAGCTTTGAATTATTTTAATGATTCAAGGTTGTATCCAAAGAGTGACTGCAAGAATTTTACCAAGAAGTGGGCACTACCTGCTGCCTTTGTGGGATGAGGTGGAAGGAGGAGATCAAAGCTGAGCTTTAATTATTCCAGGGAATGCTGTGTGTGCATCTTTTCCCTTTGCCTTTGAAGAAAAGCAGCAAAAAGTGATTTTCAGGAGCCTGAATTTCTGCTGCTCCTGCTAGTTCAGTAAATAGTAGGAATTCAAATGAAAAATCAGAACTTGTCGTTTACCCTTTCAGGCTCTTCACAAAATTAAGGTTCCATGGAACTTAGATGAAATTCAGAAAGTTCTGATTTTAGTAATTTTTCCTGCTACAATGGTAAAAAAGTCTCATCTGAGGGAATATAAGTACTTTGGAAGGGGAATTCACTCCTCCAGCCTCACTGAATTACCAACTGAGGCTTCCAAATCTCCAGGAGGACTCCTGAGACTCCTGTGTGGAAAATACCAATGTTTGGTGCATTTCAAGTATCTTGTTAGGCAGAGAGGGAGAAAAGTGGAAAAGAAATAACAAAAGTTGGATATCTAGCTACAGAATTCCAGAGCCCATTCCCATGGAATGGACCTGCAAGGGAAGCACAGCAATCCTGGTTATTAATGTTCCTATTTTCAGAAGAAAAAGAAATCACTTTTAGTTAAAATTTTTATATGAGATACTGGTGGTCTGGCCTGGCTCTTTTTCTTATCACCTGTGAGAGGGGCAGATGGGAAGGATGTGTTGGAGAAAACAGCAAATTGTTTTTTATGCATCACAAAGTACACAAAAAAAACACAAGAACATCTTGAAAATAAATATATATGCTTACTGGAGCAATGGATATAAAATTTAGAGTATTTTAGATACTGGCCTGGCCTTAGAGGAAAAAAGAATTAGACATATGAATTTGAAAGCAATATTAAAACTTGGATTCATAATAGAATTAAAACTATTAAAACTTGGATTCATAATAGAAAAAAACACTGTGTCTTTCCCTGCTTTTATCAATTTGATAAATTGATAAAATCAATTTGATAAATTGGAGAAAAATCAAAACAAAATTCAGAGTATTTTAAATATGCACAGACAGCTGGTTGCATTTTCTTGCCCAAAACAGTGTCTGCAATAATAATAGCATGGTCCAAACTGGAGAATACAAAGGCTCAAACTCAGGCAGTTTTATCCTACATTTAATCAAGGTTTGTTTTGTATGTGGGGATCAGGAGGGTGGTGTCAATTTTCCTCCTCAGAAACTCTGATTTAATCAAAACAACCTAAAAGAAAATAATTCTTTATGAGCAGCTTTTAGCAGGAAAAAATGAAGAGATGAAGGTGGGGTAAAGCTTGGTCAGTTATGAAAAAATTAACACCTCTTGATGAAGCCCTGGGTATTTAAACCAACTTCTAAATGGATTGAGCCTGTAGAATTCACTTCCCCTGACTTTAGGTGTCTGCAGGGGAGTCCAGACTGCCTTACACAAAAATCTGTATCTTAGCTCATGATTCATGCAGCACATTTAAATACCTGCCTTTGCAGGGATGAATCAGGCCTGAGTCTCAGTGACTCCCTTGATGACTGTGTTGAACAAGCTCTGTTGAATAACTCAGATACCGATGATGCCTCGTGGGGAAAGAGCTGGACATTCCTCTGGCTCTGTCCAGGGCGTTTCCAGATGCCTTCTGTTCCTTCGTTGTCACCAGAAACTGATGGCTTGTGAAGGCTGCCCTAGAACAGAGACTGGACAGAGCTAAAGAATAAAATAGGGATTTATTAAAAGGCCTCCATGGATCCACCTTGGGCAGCACCAGAGCCCAGCCAGGGCTACACCCAAGATCAACCAAAATGGTCCCAAAATGCACGAGCGCTCCCGGGGGCTCTCACTGGGATCAGCTCTGCTCCATTTGCACCTTGCAGTTCATTGTCCCATTCCAGCTTTAGCCCATGCACTCCCATCCTGCTTGTTTTTCTCTCTCCAGCCCACGTTGTTTGTGCTCTTGGGCATGAGGTTTGGATCATTTGTCCTTGGTGCCCAGCTGGAGCAGGAATTGTTTTGTCTCCCTGCTCTGTGCAGAGAGCTCACCATCCCCTGATGTGAAGCTCAGAACTACACACTAAAGCAGCACAGAATCTGAAAATATAAAATTTAAAACCTGAGGCATCGCTGACACATGAAGTTAAACCAGTCATCCATCCTAAGGGTTTGCAGTGGAATTGTCAGCTAAAGGTTGTTTGTTGCTTTATATCTTTTACTATAATCTAAACCCTTAAACTCTGAGTTTCCCACCCTGTGGTATCACACACTTCTATTCAAACTCCACACCCACAATCCCAGTTCTGTCATTCCATTTTGGAAGCTTCTCCACGGGTCAAATGCAGTGTTCTCTTGGGGGGGCAGTGCCTGTCAGCACAGAAAGTCTAAAATTCTCAGCATCCAGGGTTTCAACAGTAGTGCTGCAAAATTCCCAGGGATCGTGGTGACAATTGCTTAAAATTTTGGGAAGTTGGCAATCATGGAAGAAGTATGAGATCTAAAGGGAAGACAAAGCTTCTTCAGTTCACGGCCTCAGCTTAAGCACTTTACCTCCTATACTTTTCTTTTCTCTGGAATTCTCTTTCCATGGAAAAAGAAGATGAAGGAATCTCAAGGCTGTGCTAAGACTGTTGAAAGTAGAACCTCTCTTGGAGCAAGGTCCCCACTGCTAACCCTTTCTTCACATGCAACCATTTCTTCATGCCTAGGACCAATAAACTTCTATTTATCTTCACAGGAAAATATCTCTACTGATGAAAGTCACCACTTGTTAAGAATTACAAAGGCATTTCTTTTTTTTTTTTTTTTTTTTTGGGGGAATGATTCTCCCAAGCCAGAAAGATTTAATCAAGAAAAATTATGGATTTTTGTCAGCTTCTTTTGCTCTGAAACTCTCTGAATCCCTTTGTCTTATTCCAAGCAGATGTCTTCTACCACTGCTCACAACTTCTTTTTTTTTTCCAAAGGTAATAAGAACTAAAAAAACACTTTCTTTTGAATTTTTAAAAGTAACCTATATTTCCAGCTCTTGTCCTGCACACCACCAGATTTTTAAACATTTGTTTCCCCAGACAAAGGCTAAGTCCTGAGCTGGTAATGCAATTTGCAAGACTTGCGTACATAGGTCTAATCTAGATGAGGTTTGATTTACCTTTTGTTTAGAAAAATCTAATAAAATCTTTCTGAAAAATCAGGGTGTAAAATTTAAATACAGGGCAGAGGAGTTACTAGAAGTGCAAAAGGTCATAGTCTGTTAAGTGGAAATATACCCATTGTTTTGAGGATTTTAGGTCTGAATCCCACTGAAATTAATCAAAGGGTTTCAAATTATGTACTGGTTTTGCTTCAGAAAAAAACTATTAAAAAATCTTTACAAATAGGCTATTGATTTTTCCTTCACCAACCAGCTGACACACATGAAAGGCTGCATTTCTTGTCATCTAATTACAGCACATCAGGGATAATGAAACTTTTTTGAGAACTGATCCATAATTCTGCTCATGCCTTACGAAGCTATTTCATAAAAGCCAGAAATAATCCCCTCATAAAAATAAAAATGACAATGTCTGAGGGGCATTAAATGGAAAAAAAAAAAAAGAAAGAAGGGCAATGGGGATGGATAATTGAGGACTTTTGGACAAATGATGGACAATATTTCTAATGCACAAAAGGGAGTTTTATTAGAAATAAATCTAGTGTCTATTAAAGTGACTAAAGGATTTTTTTTTTTTTTTATTTCACCTCTACAGGACAGCCATATATCTGAAGGTCTGTATCAGTGTTTCTTTTCAACTTTGCAGCTCTTGATGGTCAAGATTTCACCTGTTCCTGGCTTGTCAGCAGGGAATTGACTTGGAGAGGCTTGGAGCACGAAATCAAAGCATGGCCAGAGGATGGGACATGGATTGCTCAGGGCACTGCTGCATTGCCACCAGCTCTGCCTTTGTTCCTGTCACCCAGGAGGGAGCTATGTGCAGGGGAAGCTGAATGGGACATGAACAGTTGCTGCAGAGGACATGTGCAGAGTGAAGGAGTCCTTCTCCAATTAATTAATTAATTAATCTTTGGAGGTAGCCCTACACATGCTAAAAAAATCAGCATAGTCACAGGATCTCTAGAAATGAAAATTGAAAAGAAAGCAAACCAGGGCGATTGTGTGTGTATTTAAGTAGCTGCCTTCCCTCTCAGTGAGGTGCCTGAAATCTGGTTTAATTTCAGGTTTGTTCATATTAACCACTAAGGACACTCAATCAGATTTTCACAGTGGTGCCAGTGCTTAAGTGAAAAGTGAAAACTGCCAGAATGCTCCTCTTGCTGTTTGTTTCTAATGGAGAGTGAGGAAGCACCATCTGCTTTCTACTATTTTCAGGCACTGCTTGATAGTGAAAAGGCTGTGTCAGCACACAGACCTTGGAGCCTAAGGGATGAGGGTGCTGGAGCTCTGCCTAGGCACTGCTTGCTGAAAAATCAGGGTCTTCTGCATCAACAAGTAGAGCACATAGAGACATAAAATTGTCTGTCACAGTATTGGACCTCCTTCAAAACATGCTCAACTTGGCCACTAAGTGCTGCCTGTGACAAGCCAGGAAAAGCACATTTCTCCTGGGATGGGGGATTGATGCCAGATGTATTATGTGGTGTATATTTACTGAAGGAACTTTTTAGAATACTCTGTTCATATTAATTTGGGCAGAAGTTTTCAGCTGTGTCTGTGCTAATGCATTTCACCATAACCCGACCCCCAGGTAAGTGACACACTCTCACCTATACTATTTAATTCCCTAGGCCTGCAGAGAGAGGGATTGTACTCAAACTGTTCTGTGGGTAGAGTCCCAGGACAAGTCTAAAGACTGAACTGTGCCAGGAGTCCCAAATAAACCTGGCCCAAAGGGAGCAAAGACAGTTACAGCAATTTACCACATCCACCCTGGATTTCAGTGCTTGCATGCCTTCCTTGGCATCTTTGCTAGCACAGGTAGTGCTCATTTTCTGTAATTTCTCTTGCTAGTTATTTCCACTAAAAACAATTTTTTTGTGCTGCTCCCCAAGCCCATGATCTTCATCTCTGATCCCACTCCTTGATGTTCCATTATCCATTAACCCTTCTTGGGGGTATCTGTAGTGACCCTAAAGCCCCACACCATGCCTCTGAAAATGCATCTTCAGGATCTGTACTTAGTGTGGCAAAATATTTAGTGAAGCAGTTAATTACTGATTGCTCCGAGGCTGATCCCTTTGGAAAATGACTCCATTTGCTAATTCTCCTTTCATAATAACCAGTTTCAATCAACCCTTTCCTTAGTTCATCCACTGCCTGCAGTTCTCCCAAGGTCTTAGGTTGCAATTCAAGATGTAACCAATAGTATGTATTCTATTACCAGGTCGGGTGGTGTTCTTTAAGTTTTCCATGATTCATCTCTCATCATTCCAGGGGGGATATCCTCTGTTCATGGCCACTGAGTGTCCCTGCATGGCTGAGAAAAATTCCATCATCCCATGGGGAGATGCTGTGCCCAGGGGAGGAGCCAAGCATTCCTACCTGGATACAATCTGACTCCTGCAACACCACAGCAGCCTTTGCCCACTGCATTCCCAGAGGAGCAGCTTTCTTCCCCACTGCATTCCCAGAGGAGCAGCTTTCTGCCCCACTGCATTCCCAGAGGAAGCCCAGGCCCATCTCCAGCAGCCCTGGAGCTTCAGAGGAAAACTCCAGCCTTGTCCAGGATCCCTGCTCCAGCAGAAGCACAGCTGGCACTGCAGGAGGGCTGAGCCCCCATGGAATGGGACTGTGCCACCACCCTGACCCACAGGCTGCCAGGGCCTGCTCTGACTCTGGCAGTGTTATTTTGTATTACTGCATTTTTATGTTAATTTTCCTAATAAAGAACTGTTATTCTTACTCCTAGATCTTTGCCTGAGAGCCCCTTAATTTCAAAAACCATAATAATTAGGAGGGAAGAGTTTTACATTTTCAGTTTTAAGAGAGGCTCCTGCTTTCCTTAGCAGACACCTGTCTTTTCAAACCAAGACACCCAACAACAGCTGCTCCCAAGCTGAGTCAGTGACAATCTGACTTTGTAATTTTTCCTAACAGGAAAACTCTCCTGTGAGTATCTCCTCACTCCAGACAGGATTCTTTGGATCCACACACTGTGCCTTTACCGTTGGTACAGTTCTAAGGACCTGGTGGTGCAATTAATGATTCTTTTTCCTAATAATCCCTCTCCAAACAATGTGAATGTGTGTTTCCCTCTACTGACACCTTTCCCCACCATTAATCCCATTTTCATGCCTCTAGTCCTGATCCTCTGTGAGCTCCACATCATCCTTGCTCCATGGTATTACACATATGCTTATCTGTTCACATATAGATGTTTCTGTAGATGACATGGCAGAAAGGGAGTCAATGATATTTCCATATATTTCCAATGTATGGAAAATACAAGTAGAGTTATGGCAGTTGCACTATTTAGGAGTTCAGATGTTCAAAACAATTTCAGAGTTACAGGTAGAGACCAGGATGGAAACAGATGCTGCTCTAGGGCTCTCAAAACTACGTTAATGGGATTTAAACACTTAAACTCTTTTTCTGAATCACATGTTAGTTTTACTTGAGAAGTGTTCGGGAACTTGGGATAGATGGATTGAATATTTAGGGAACTCCTCTGTTAGATCAGAACTGAAGAAATTCTTCTCTGTGAGGGTGCTGAGGCCCTGGCACAGGTGCCCAGAGAAGCTGTGGCTGCCCCTGGATCCCTGGAAGCATTCAAGATCAGTTTGGATGGGGCTTGGAGCAACCTGGGACAGTGGACAGTGTCCCAGCCCATGGCAGGGGGGTGGAACTGGGTTATTTCAAAGTCCCTTCCAACCCAAACCATTTTGTGATTCTTTCAATCTGTAACTTCACTCATCTCAGGTTTAGTCATTTAGTCTAACCTTGTGATCAAACTCCACAACCAGTGGAAAGGCACAGATTTCCCTTTAAATATTTGTATTGCTATGGCCTGACTCTGAAGAAATCTGTCCCTCCCTTGGATTTCAAAGGGAGGTTACATGACTGGCTTAATTTCCAATGGCTAAAATCAGGTGGGTTGAATCCTGTTTTCCATACCAGTTCTGTGGTTCTTTCAGCCACGGAAAACCGGCCTTAGAGGTCAGATTTTATCTTCCAGTCTTTATCACCTGACTTGACTAAAGTATTTCAGCAAACCCAACAGATTTGCCATCAAGCACATAAACACCCAGGCTGTGTTTAACATTTTTGATTTGACACAAATGCTAAAGGTAATGCAGGCCATGTTTAAAATGGGAAACATTAGTGTTTATATTCCTTAACCACAGAATCATAGTCATCAAATAATTATATTGAAAAGACCTCTAAGATCATCAATATACAAATCTTACCATTTTCTGCAAAAAGATGTGACAAAGATATTATCGTTCATAAAGTGATGCTTGCCGATACGATTTTTTACTGCTAATGTACGAAGATGGGAGCTTTGTCACTGAGTGAAAATGAGTTTTTAATGTGGAACTACATTACTGCCCAAGGCTTAGTTATGTTCCATTACTGATATAATGGAGAAGTTTCAGTGGCTCAGTCACTGATTTCACACAGTACTCATACAACTGAGGAGAGGTTTGGCCACTGATTTCACAGTCCATTCTAGGAGATACTGGAAATTTTTTCTGTTTTTCTGGTGAGGCTGTGCTCTGACTGAAACTTTCCCATTACTCATCCCTTTAGCATCAAGATGCCTTGACAGGCAGTCAGGCTGACAGATAAAGTAGAGGTGGTAAGGAAAACAATTTTTTTGGCAAGGTACATCCTCAGCAAAGCTCAGAAATTTCTTCAGGCTAAGAAAGAAAACTTATGAAAGGCTGACAACTGAAACTCTCCCTCAAGTCACTGGAAAACAAAAATAAGGATTACCAAGACACTCCTTTACAGAAAAAAGAACCCAAATCAACAAAAACCAAAACCAAATAACCACGCACCTTAAATCGATAAAAATATCTCCCTAAGTAATTGTTCTGGACACTTTTACTTCAATTTCTAAACCCCCTATAGCTGCTAATAATTTTAATTATGACTTTAATATCATTTTTCCTACTGTAAGGATGGGCAATTAGAAGGAAAAATTGCCAAGCCCTGACGAAGGTTATACAAGAAATCTGTGGAAAATTAGAGAATTAAACAAGGTCCCTTGACTTCTAGGCTAAGACCATATTTAAAAACACCAGCCAACAACAGAAAAATGTCCAAAAAGTAAGAAACGACCATAGCTCACCATAAACAACCATAACCCTCCTCAGTTTTTTTTTTTACTAGAACCTAAGATTTTTCACCAAAGGCTGAAGAAAAAGCCCCAAAGCCTCATTTTGCACACCTTCAGAGCTGAGCACCACGAAGTGAACAGCAGTTTGGAGAGCCAGCACTCAGATGCAGTCACTCAGAAGTTGTGTGTTGTGTTTTCCCTCGCTCCTCAAACACTCAGGCACGTTTTCTGATGACAGCTTTATGCAAGTGACAGCTTCTCTGTCAGCAATATGCTGCTTCATGCAGGCAATTTGGCAAGCAGAAAGCCCCTTTTACCAGAAACAGGGTGTGAGATGATGTCATTTCTCTATAAAGACATCTTCTCCTAAAGGGGACTCAGGCCAGTGAAAGTACCTTCCCTAATAAATATTTTATAGTTTTTTTTTTTTTTCCTACAGCTGTGCTGTTCAAATCCTGCCTTCTATGTAAGCACACCACAGATAAAGTACTGGAGGTCAGAATTCTGTGCCTTTGCTTCGTGTCTTGCATAAGCAAGGCAACATTTTGGAGTTGGGGTGGTTTAGCCTGGAGAAAAGGAGACTCAGGGCTGACCTCAGCACTCTTCACAGCTCCTGAAAGGTGCCTGTGCTCAGCTGGGCTTGGGCTCTTTCTCCAGGAACTGATAGAACCAGAGCACACAGCCTCAAGCTGCACCAAGGGAAATAGAGGTTGGATATCAGGAAAAAGTTTTTTACAGAAAGGTAATAAAGTTCTGGAATGGCTGCCCGGGGAGGTGGTGCAGTCCCCATCCCTGGGTGTGTTTAACAAAGCCTGGATGTGGCACTGGGTGCCAGGGTTGAGTTGAGGTGTTGGGGCTGCGTTGGACTCGATGATCTTGAAGGTCTCTTCCAACCTGGTCATTCTGAGAATTCTGGGAATTCTGTGCTCCTTGCTTTGACACTGAGATTTGGCAGGATTTGTGTCAGGGGAGATACATCTGACCTGTACAGAGGGAGGAAGAGTGGAAGAATGTAGGCATGACTCCAGAAGGTGTTGGAGATGAGAACAGGTGGAGGAGTCACAGGCACGATGTTGGGAATTTGTCGTAATGTAAATATAGACCTTAAGCAGGGTGGAGCAAATCTAGGAAATGAGCATTGCAAAAAATTGTCAATTTTTTGTTTCTTTTCTCCTAAGGTTGGGATTAAATCACGAGACAGTATTTTTTGTTCGTATCAGATCTTTATTAGTTCTCATCTATGTTACAGTCTCACAGAGTGTGAGCTCTGCAGTACTTTAACAAGCTACAAAATGGAGCCCCATCTCTCTCTCTCTACAAGGCTTTTTAAGGATAAACTGTCTAATTAAGAAATTATACTTAAATTATTTTTACTTCCAACCTAATAACTAAGCTACCCATGCTCCACAATGCAGAATTTTTTATCCAATTACACAAAACCACCCAAACCCATGGAGAAGAAGGTGAAGAAGAAGGATTAGCTACTGTTTTAGAGCTTCTATCTTGTTTTATATATATTACTATATTTTAAAATCTTAAACTCTGAGTTTCCCACCCTGTGATATCACACACTTCTATCCAAACTCCACACCCACAATCCCAGTTCTGTCATTCCATTTTGGAAGCTTCTCCACAGCCTCAGGTCAATGCAGTGTTCTCCTGGGGGTCAGTGCCTGTCAGCACAGAAAGTCCAAAATTCCCAGCAGCCAGAGTTCCAACAAAAAAAAACATTTAATCAAATGGAAATCTTTATTCTGTGATTTGCACTGGGGCTGCTGTGGGAGGCAGAGCTCTGTTCTGGCTCTGGAACATGGGAGGGGGATCAGAGAGAGGCAGAGCTGGTTAATGGGGGAGGATTCTAACATTGGGGATTTCATTGGTCAGGTCAGGTCATTCTCCTCGTGGAAAACCAAATGTGAATGCAAAGCAAATATCTATTTTTCACAAGGGTGATGGACAAAGAGTGAGACAAGCTCAGAATGCTGTACTGCAGGATACTGAGATAATCCCTGCTTGAGGCCTTTTGCTGTATTTATTGCCAAACCCATAAGCTCGAATCCAAAGGGGTTCATGGCCCTGGTGGGCCAATATTTTTCAAAAAATATGTCTCAAAAGGAGATTTCATTTCATGTTTCAATATAAAGACTGGAATTCACTGTCGCCTCTAGTCTTTTCTTATACTTGCAATTAATGAGTTGTCATTCAAATTGTATATTAAATTCTATTTTTAGATTATCCTTATTAATTTTATTTTTTAGAATAAGGATTGCTGTATTATGTTTTAGTTCTATTTGACATCATGGTAGTTTTTAATTTCAATTTAATCCAGACTGATTTATACTTATAATCTGACTGCTAGGTATGAGCACACAATTCTTTGAACACACAAACTATTCATGAAGATTCAGAAGCAAAGATCTGTAACATATAAAAATGTAGACAAAATCCGTCTATGTAGACATAAAGAAATGCAGATTAAAATTGTAAATTTATTTTTATTTCTTTTTGAATTTATTCAATTCAAAGCTTGAAAACAAAACTGGCGTAGAAGACATCAAATATACTGAGATATGTCTAGCACAGGTCAATGCAAATTGTACTGTCAGTGCTGTCTCCTTGCTTACACCACCAATTTGGGAACAACTTTTAGCTTTGATTCAAATGTCTGCTCTTTTCAAAAATGACTAATGAGTAGGAAAACATTTCCACTGACATGGGGACATTGGTTTCTTAGAACCCTCAGCTACAAAAACACTGAGTGGTCAAAATTATGAAAAATTGTATTCCATTTTCCCTGGGAGAGTTGTATGTGAGACTGCCCAATTTCTTTTTATGCACTGCCACATTTATTACTATAGTAACAACATACAGCTCTCTAATTTGCTTGATTGCAGGCTGGGGATCAGAGAGAAAAGCAGATTGGTGAAATTTTCAGTAAGATATGAATCTTTCTACTTAAAAAATTGTCCGAGAAGGAACATTCAGTTCTCTGCTGTTGCTATACAAAAATGAAGCCATTTTATTTTTTTGTCCTCAGCAAGACCTGATGGAAGAAAAAACAAATTACTTTTGCTTTCTTTTAGCTTTTATTCCTTTTAGTTTGTCACTGTGAATTTAGAACTTTCAAAAAACTTCCCCAACATTGATGCTTTCCATCCACTCTTTTGGTTTTTTAAATTTCATTTTGGATTGGTTTATTTTGTCATTCTTGTAACACCAGTAGCTCTAAAATCCAAGATTCCACTTAAATTTTTTTTCTCTTCAAATGCCATATACAAAGAAACAGGAATCTTCTCGTTGCTATCATGGTACAATGATTTGGGGTTAAGAGAAGTGGATTTACTGAGTTTTTGCCACATCCTTTGCTCTGTTTTTAATCTTATGGACAACAAACACCATTTGTATATTTATCCTCCTGCGCTTTCAAAAGGGTTGGGACACCAGGCTTGTGCTGGTACATTGGAATATCCTGATTTTGTATTTGCCAAGCAGGGCAGCAGTGACAAATTTTCCTGTCTCCTGTAGTTACACACATGCAGAGAAATGCCCAGAGCAGGATTTCTCCCTCTTTTTCTCTCTATATATTTGAAAGCCTCTGGCAGAACTGCAAGAGAAGCACCCACAGGTTCTTGACTTAGACATTTACAAAGAGCCTGGTTGAAATACAGCCACTGCCACCCTCACTTCAAAGCAAAGAGTTCATTTTTGCCCTGCTAAAGCTGAAGCCTATTTTGGTGAGTCTATACTATTCAGATTCCATAAAATCAGAAAGCCATTTTCTATGTTATTTTTCACTTGAATGTGAAATGCTGTTATCCTGGGAATGCAAAGCAGGAAATGAATTATATTTTGTTTGATAAGGAAGTATTTTTGATAGAAAAAAAACCAGCTCACTTGCCTGGAGCTGTTATTATGTCTACCAAAACCAAAAGTACTCTTAAGTTACCCTTAAAGCAGCATAATACGCACACAGCAAAAAATATAAAGCAGAAACTCTGCAAGTTACTCTCCAGTGTAATTCATTCTCAGGATCCAGCTCCTCCAAAGTCATTATACACTTGATAATAGAATGCTCCAAACCAAATACAGGATATGTTTTCTACAGCCTATTATGGCTGACATCAAAAGAGTCAGGAAAGCAGAGATTTCATACAATTTGAATAAACTAATTTAAATGCACTGCATCTGCCCAATGATCAAAACAACGTGTGGGAATGATAAGGCTTTTTTCTTTTTTAGTTTTCCTTTTCATGCTTTCAAGGGTGATTTTTGTTACAATTTCCATCCTAATGGCCACAATTTGTATGTTTTAAAAGAATTCATAAGAGAATTTAAGTGAAAAACAAAGAGAAAAATGCCAACATGTACATGAAAGTGCAGAGGTCATATAACTTCATGCTGAGCAATGTGTAAACTGAAACTCCATCAAACAAATTGTCAACATACTCTGGAAAATTCCTATGGATGCAAAGGCACCATGCCATGGAGAGGAGGATCAGAAGTATGAAGTAAAAGATCCTGAAAATCAGGGAATCATAAAATGGTTTGGGTTGGAAAGGACCTTAAAAACCATCCATTTCCAGCCCTTGCCATGGGCAGGGACACCTCCCACTATCCCAGGTTGCTCCAAACCCCATCCAGCCTGGCCTTGGACACTTCCAGGAATCCAGGGACAGCCACAGCTTCTCTGGGCACCCTGTGCCAGGGCCTCCCCAACCTCACAGGGAAGAACTTCTTCCAAAACTCTAAACCAAGTTTCCCCTCTTCAGTTTGAAGCCATTCCCCCTTGTCCCAAATCCTTTTCCAGCTCTCCTGGAGTCCCTTCAGGCCCTGCAAGGGGCTCTGAGCTCTCCCTGGAGCCTTCTCCTCTCCAGGTGAACATTCCCAGCTCTCCCAGCCTGGCTCCAGCCCTCAAAGCATCTTCGTGGCTTCCTCTGGACTCATTCCAGCAGCTCCACATCCTCCCCACGTTGTGATGAACCCATCACCACCCCAGGCTGTACTAAAAGGTTATTATGCACTAAATCCTATACCATGGGCCCATAGGATGATCCCAGGGATATGGATAAGGCCTAAAATACTCAGGATATAAGGAGATGAGGTGAAGTCAAACTTTTCTTTGAAAAGGAGGGAAAATCAGTTCCCTAGCTTGAAACAAGTTCTTCACTTTTAACCAGTTTTATGTTGCCAATTTTGGTTGGTTGGTTGGTTGGTTATTTGGGGGTGTATTTCTTCTTTTTTTTTTTTTTTTTTTTTTTTTTTTTTTGGAGACCAAGCATAGCCATTAAAAAAGGTAAAAGAACATGAGTTTGCACGTGCAAAGGCACAGTGGAAGTGTGCAGCTTAATGGATATTTTAGGGAGGGTTGTACTCCTCTTAATTCATAGCAGGAGCGAGAAGAAGAGTTCAGGGTATGATAGATGTGCCCTAATTTAATCCTTTTAAAGGCAGAGGTCTAATCCTGAGACAGTCACTGCCTTTAACACCCATGGAGAGAAATAAACACTCCCATGGAATCATAAAAGTTCATCAGATGAGTGAGCTCTGGGGGAAACTCTTTCCAGTGACAGAAGAGAGCAGAAGGTGATCATTGATGTCTTTGACAGAGAAACACAGGAAAGAGTTTAATATCTTCCAGAAAAAAAAAAAAATAAAAAAAAAGGAGTTACTTCCAACAGAATTTCATACACTCTCCTAAATTAATAGATGTCATAGTTTTGTACATGAAGGCATGACTCAAGATGAAGCAAAGCTTAGGAAAAATGTTCCTTCAGATGAATTCTGGAGGATGTTTTTCTAGGAGCACAGACATCCACTTTCCCCAATAATTACATTAAATATGAACCGGGCTTGGCGCAGAAACAAGTTAATAAGTGTGAACCACTCAGAAGAGATGCTCCTCTAATTCTAATCAGTTTCACATGGGTAACTGTTAATTTCCTAGTAAAGGGAATAATCCTGTTGGAGAAACACAAATATGTGAGAGTAAACAAGCAGACTCTAACCTTCAGCTGAGAGGGAAGGGGAAGGACTTTCAGAGCATGAAGTACAGTGAGTGAAAAATAAGCCATATGCCAGCTATTACCCCTTGATAGTTGCTTTGGATACTGAGGAGCATTACTCTGTCTGTTTGTGCAATGTGAGAAGTGGAATTAAGATTTCAGGAGCACAGTTTATTATTCAGGGAGGCTAATACATATGCATAAGTTAGGAGCATTAGTTTTAATAAGGAAATTCATTCGATTACCTAGAAGCATTTTATCAATTTTTATTAAGAATCCAAGTGGTACTCTGTTACAAATAAATTACTGCTGGCTGATAAGCCCCAAATTCTTTAACTTCAACCTACTTTGTTATTTAATGCAATGAGAATACTTTGTTATTTAATGCAATGAGAATTTAATGCAATGAGAATACAATATGGTTTCTTCAGTGCTTTTCTGAAATGAGGAGCTATTAATAAATCTGATTTGGCTTGGCTTTCTCCTCAAGGAGATCTTTAAAATACTTTTATATTAATATTGAATTAATTTTTAGGGAGGGACAGACCCTTAGCTGGACATCACTACCTCTCTTCTACCAAGGGCATGAAGCTTGCTATGCTAATTTACTTCAGGTGGAAACTATGAATATTTCAATACAATTAAGTTGCTGAAGACAAAACTAGATCCTAAAAAAGGGCAAAACTGCAGTCTTGCTCTTCAGTCTCCAAAGCTCCATGTTCAAAGAATTGCCTATAGATAAAGTCTCTTTTGCAGTATTTTAATCAGAAATTAAAGGAATTTAGAGGTATTTATGTACCTGGAGAGGAGCTCGGGTATATAGCTCCTTTATGGAGGTCTAGTCTGCAACACTTAAATTTATAATTCTGGAGCCTTTAGCTAGAGGACCTGAATTGCATCCCTAAAAATAAACAGCACAGCTTCTGTCGCTCTTTTTCCAAGAAAATATTTTCTCTCAGCCTCATTTAAAGGTCTTAAAATTTTAGAGTTTGGACAATTCAATCTCAGCTTATAACGGATAAAGGAAGATAAAATTAATGATTGGGGGATTGCCCCTAAAACTTTATTGCATTCTAAGACATCTGAGGGATAATAATTTAAATAACCCATTGTTGCAAAGAAATGGTCAAACCTACACTTGTCTATTATGTTTATTTAATAAAATTCTGTGACTTTTAAAATCACAGAGCATTTCCCACTCCAGCTTTTGTCTGTGGAGATTGCTTGAAACCAGACAGCAGAACATTTTAATGTGCAGTCAGAGGCAGAAGTGTAAGGTCTCTCTTTTTCAAATAGGGCAATGAATGTGGAGAGCCATGCTGGTGACAGACTGTGAAAAGGAGCAGGAATGTACCAAGGTCTTTAATTGAGCTCCTTCATTCTTAAAATGAATCCCATGCAGCAGCTCTTTGGCAGGAGTAGCTGGGCTGTTCTGAAGAGCTGACAGTAACCACAAGGCTGTATTAATTCTCCTGACACCTGAAAGCATTGGAGCATCACATGATGACTTCATCCTCATTAAAGTCTCTTCTAAACCACCTTTGATAAGCTCCAGGACTGCATAACAAAGAAGAAATAGACTTGGCGAAATTACTGCTCCTAATTTGGAGGACAGAAGTCGAAATTATCACTTTCTAGAACTCCCTGAAAAGAGGATGTAGCAAAGGGAAGGGTCAGCCTCTTCCCCCAGGCAGCCAGCGACAGGAACAGAGGATCTGGCCTCAAGCTGTGAGAGGGGAGGTTCAGGCTGGACAACAGAAAGGATTTCTGCACTAAAAGGGGTTGTTAAATATTAGAATGTGCTCCCCAGGGAGGTTTGGAGTCCCCATCCCTGGAGGTGTCCAAGGAAGGCCTGGAGGTGGCACTCAGTGCTCTGGGCTGGTGACAAGGTGGGCATTGGGCACAGCTTGGGCTTGATGCTCTTTAAGGGCTTTCTCAACCTCAGTGATTCTGTGCAATTCCATTCCATGATCCTTTTTGAGGCTTTTTGTTTTCCTGACTGCAAGAAGATGAGGAAGTGTTTGATACTGCCCTTCAGCCAAGAAGTGCTGGTTGACCATGTCCAAGCTGCTTAGTCAGGGGTGGTGTGAAGTGGAACCCTCTGAGAAAGGAACATTTTCCTGATATCCAACCTAAACCTCCACAGAAATCACATAAAAACTGTGTTTTCTTTTTAAAAGGCCAATTTGGCTTCCTTCATAGTTAACAGGGAAAAAGAGAGAGTTATTTCAGGACATGCTTTGGTTTATCTATTTTAGATATTTATTTGGCAAGGGGTGAGTTGGTCACACAATCCACTGATTCTGTGACTGGATCTCCACTGTCAGAGGGAGTCAAAGGTCAAATATAAAGACTGAAACTATAAATATCTACACTTTGCATATAAAACCCAGATTCCACATTGAAAATCAGCCAGTCCTCTGGTTCCCAAATAGACAATCTAGGGGAAAGCAGCAGGCAGCAACCACCATCAGCCTTTCCCACTAGAAAAACAGTTCCTTCAGTGACTGCACTTCCAGCAGGCAGCTTCCACGAGCAGATAAATGCTCCCTTTGGGACATGCCCACAGCCATGCACATTTGGATGGCACGGAGCAGCCGAGCGTGTAATTAATATTTATGGGCTGTCAGGATTTAAAAACCAATCATTTCTCCCAATCCAATGAAAAGACATACGCAAAGAAAATTTTTGCTGAAATTATAGTTTCAACAAATTGAAGCATTTTCTTTTTTTTTTTTTTTTTTCATTTTTTATCCAGTAACTAGTGGTGAGATTTGAAGTTTGTCTCAGCCAAGGAGAGCTAAATCCACGTAAGCATTTTCTAACCACTAGGCTGAAGTCTGGTTGGTTTTGTAATTCTCCTGACAATTCTTTTTTTTTCTTTTTTTTTTTTTTTTTTTTTTTTTTTTTTTTTTTTTTTTTTTTTTTGTTATTCATGCTAATTACCAGTTACCTATGCTCAAGGAAGGAATAGGATTTGTGGTTAGCTGATGCACCCAGGAGACAGGGACCTGCATGTTCACCATGCTCTGATGAATGCATACATTACACATATTAATTGGAAGTGGGACCAAAACCTTGCTCCCTTTCCTTCAGTAAGTAACTGGCCTCTGGGGCTCAAAAATCACATTTACTAATCTCTCTCTCTCTCTCAGTGGTCCAATTCATGCTGAATTATTTCATGCAAAGTGGAGCAGCTTAAGGAGAGAGTGGAAACATCTGCTTCCCACACACCAGACAAGTCCCCAGGAGCTGGGAGCCTTTTGGCTGGAGGATCTTGTGCACACACAGAAGGTTCATCTTTGGGATTATGCCAAGGTTTCTCACCATCAAGGGGGAGGTTCTGCTGCCCAGGTAAAGGATGGCAGCATTTCCTCCATAGAAGAAAGGATTCCTCTCTATTTTGGGACTTATTTTTGGTTTGTGTGTTTGATTTTTTATATAGACAGAAGACTAAGTTGTTAAATTCCAGGAGCAAACACAACTGTGAATTCCCCACCAAGAGAAGGCAGGTCCTTACAGTTCAGCATAAAACCCTGAAATCCTGCAGAGTAGTACAATTCAAGGGACAAACCTTCTTTAGAGTTACTTTTTGCCCAGCCAACATTTTCCTAGAGGCAGGACTGGCTGTTTTAGCTCTCCTCCTCCTGCAATTCCAGCTTGGATGCCTCTGGATTGTGCTCCAGCCTGGCACCTCAGGGCACTGTCACAGGTAGCACTGTGGCACATTATCCACCATCCCACATGTGACACAGAGTGAATTATTAACTCTCACACGAGAAGTGTGTGGCAAATTGCAGGGCTGAACCTGTTTCCTGAACCTTAATGTAATATCTTATCTGCTGGACTATGTTTTCTCTGAAGGTTTAAATTCTGAAAGCTTTGACAGCCAGGTGCCTTTCAGTTACAATTTAATGTCTCAGAATTCAGTCACACACATATTGCTCACTTCAAATTCTGATTTGTGGTATCAAAGACAATTATTTTTCATTTTTTGGTTCCTGGGTAGGCAATTTGTAATGTGAAATGTAACTTGACTGTCCTACTTGATGGCTCCTTTCCTACTTCAACTGGAAAAGATTATTATTTTCCTAAAACATTTTTCACATGCAATAAAGTGGAATTAGTCCTTTCTTTTTCTCCCCCTTCTTTTTCTTTATTTTCTAACACAGC
Organism: Vidua macroura; assembly: GCF_024509145.1. Classification (NCBI taxonomy): domain Eukaryota; kingdom Metazoa; phylum Chordata; class Aves; order Passeriformes; family Viduidae; genus Vidua; species Vidua macroura. The sequence goes on from NC_071571.1 coordinate 3,690,054, forward strand.
ATACAAAGGACTTCTCATTCTGGTTACTGAAGCCTGAAAGAGAAGAGCAATACCTCCAACAAGGCTTGAGCCCTCAATGGAAATAAAAGTAGCTGAGCAGGACTATTTGGACTAAAAAAAACATTCATTTACACTATTAATTTTATTCAGTGTGGGAGGGTTCAGTCCTCAAATATTAAGGCCATTCTACACCTAACAAAATAATATTATTAACTTTATAGATCTGAACAAACCAACTTGCCCTGCCTGGATCCAGTCAGACCAGCTGAATTACAGACTTTAGGGTACCAAAATCCTAAATCAGGGGCAGGGAGAAGAAGACACATGGCCAGCAGGTCGAGGGAGGTGATTGTCCCTCTCTGCTCTGCTCTTGTGAGATCTCACTCCAGGTCTGGGGTCCCCAGCATCAGAAGGAGGTGGAGTTGTTGGAGAAAGTCCAGAGGAGACCACAGAGATGCTCCAAGGGCTGGAGAACCCTTTTATGACCCACCCCTGAGGGAGAATGTCTGAGGGTCTTGCTAATAGATCCCTTGTGTAAATTAGAGTGAAACAAAATGAGTAAAAAGGCAGGTTTATTAAAAAAAAAAAAAAAAAAAGTTGTAGTGGAAAGGAGGTATTTGGATGTTATGGTTCCTTTCTGTAAAAATATAAAAATATAATGAATATTTGTGTAAGGGGAAGGAAGGAAGGAAGGAAGGAAGGAAGGAAGGAAGGAAGGAAGGAAGGAAGGAAGGAAGGAAGGAAGGAAGGAAGGAAGGAAGGAAGGAAGGAAGGAAGGAAGGAAGGAAGGAAGGAAGGAAGGAAGGAAGGAAGGAAGGAAGGAAGGAAGGAAGGAAGGAAGGAAGGAAGGAAGGAAGGAAGGAAGGAAGGAAGGAAGGAAGGAAGGAAGGAAGGAAGGAAGGAAGGAAGGAAGGAAGGAAGGAAGGAAGGAAGGAAGGAAGGAAGGAAGGAAGGAAGGAAGGAAGGAAGGAAGGAAGGAAGGAAGGAAGGAAGGAAGGAAGGAAGGAAGGAAGGAAGGAAGGAAGGAAGGAAGGAAGAAAGAAAGAAAGAAAGAAAGAAAGAAAGAAAGAAAGAAAGAAAGAAAGAAAGAAAGAAAGAAAGAAAGAAAGAAAGAAAGAAAGAAAGAAAGAAAATAGTGCAGATGAAAGATATCACTACCCTTGCATGCAGTGGCAAGGCTTGAACCTCATTCTGTAGTTTAAAATACACACATTTGTTTGTCTAAACACAGATATCTCCATATGTGCAAAGTATCCGAGTGCTCCTGATGGCCAGTGAAGGTCTGATCCATGCTGTGGAGTCGAGAGAGCTGTCCCAGGCACCAGGAGGAGGATGCAACAGCAGGATGCACCTCCCAGCACCTCCCTCAGCAGGCTGGGCTTGGTTTTTTGGAGTTTTTGGTCCCTTGGGCCACCAGTGAGTCACAGTGTGGATGACTCCAGGACCACTTGACACCTGTGTTATCACACCAGAATCAGGAGTGGGGTCTGGACACGGTGTCCACTGTGCATAAAGAGGCTGTTTGGAGAGAGAGGTCAGAAATGCAGCCTGTCTGCTTTCACATGGGAAAATATTTGCAGACCATTTGCCTCTTTGAGGTTGAACAATTTCCTTCTCCAGCAGAGCATGGAGAAAAGGTCACTCTGATTTTGAGATAATGGCTGCTATTATCTATGAGAGGAACAGGATGTCCCTTGCTCTGTGTATTCCAGACCATAAATTCCAGAGAGTACATTATTCTGAGAGTTTCTTACAGGGAGGGCTACAAGATTTCTCTTCTCTAATGAGCAGTGAAGGAAAGAAGGTTATGTAAGAGGTAAAAAAGTCACAGAATCACAGAATGGTTTGGGATGGAAGGGACTTAAAGCTCATCCCAATCCACCCCCTGCCATGGGCAGGGACATCTCCCACTATCCCAGGTTGCTCCAAACCTGTCCAACCTGGCCTTGGGCACTTCCAGGGATCCAGGGGCAGCCACAGCTGCTCTGGGTACCCTGTGCCAGGGCCTCACCACCCCCCCAGCCAATAATTCCTTCCCAATATCCCATCTATCCCTGTCCTCTGGCAGAGGGAAGCCACTCCCTGTGTCCTGTCCCTCTATCCCTTGTCCTCTCCAGCTCTCCTGGAGTCCCTTTAGGCCCTGCAAGGGGCTCTGAGCTCTCCCTGGAGCCTTCTCCTCTCCAGGTGAACATTCCCAGCTCTCCCAGCCTGGTTCCAGAGCAGAGGGGCTCCAGCCCCCAAAGCATTATATTGATAAGTATTTATCTCAAATATTTGAGACACATAATATTCCTAAAGAGCACTTACCTGACTGCCCCAGTCACTTTCTAGTTTTCACTTTCTGGTTTTGGTAACTTCTTCTAAAATTTAGCACCAGCTTTTAATTCTCATCTCACTTCCTTCTGCCTTAATTTTTTACTCTGGAGTAACAGCCAATCGTAGTGCCAGGGATCCACAATTCCTTGTTGCTCTGTGTCACAATAAGAGGACTCTCTGCAGAACTGGATTTGATTCTTGACTCTGACATGGAGCTGTGGCACGGTTTTGGGTAAATCCCCTTTCGATTTTGTCTTGGTTGGTTGAAAATTCTCATTAATTTTAGTTTGTTTCATGTCCATTTTTCTGTTTCTAGTCTTAGGTGACATTTATTTCTGCAGGGTAGGCTGGTTGCATTTCAAAGCCTGAACTAGTCATCCTTTAAGTTAAAAATTACCTTCTTTGGTGCCTGTTTTTCCCCAGTGACTCTAAAAAATGGAAGACTTGCATAGACTGAGAGATGTAACTTTTAAATATTTATAATTAGGTGAGGTGGATGTCATGTTTTATAAGTAGCACCTCAGGCAAAAGCACTTTTAATATGTTGCTTATTTAAGTGGCTTAAGTTGAGAGCTCTCATGATAAAATTAATTGTGATCAATTAACATATCAACCTGAATTGTTCTCTAAAGCTTGGGGAAGCATAAGATCTTGTGGTTTGCATTTGGCAGCAAAACCAAGAAAAAAAAAAAAAAGAAAAAACCACAATTGTGAAAGTTTTGGGGTTTGTCAGCTTTATTTTCTGTCATTTATGTGGTCAATTAACAAAAAAAGCATAACACAAATATTTTTATTCAGCTTTTTTGCTTTAGGATTTCAGCAGGGGCAGACTGCAGAAATATATAAAATAATGCTTTAGGCAAG